>NW_028258151.1:23750000-25000000 GCF_053883595.1 Heterocephalus glaber | reverse complement strand
GCTGAGGCAGGAGACTGATCACGAGTTTGAGGCCAGCCCAGACTACATAGCAAAATCCTGTCTCAAAATTTAAAAATACAAAAAGCTGGGGATGTAGCTCAGTGGTAGAGAACCTGTGGGTTTAATCTCTATTACTGTACACACACACACACACACACACAACAACAACAACAACAATAATAATTATAAAAAGTAAAGCAAAGATAGATAAGTAGAACTATATTGAAAGCAGAGACTTTTGTTTACCAGAAAAGATCTGCAACAGCTAAAGTTCTCATATTCAGACTATGTGAAGAACTTCTACAGCTCAAAAGAAACCTTGGCACCTGAACAGCACTACACAAAAGAAGATACTCACATAGCTAATAAACATATGAAAAAAATGCACAAACTCATTATTCACCAAGAAGATGCCAATTAAAACCACCAGAAACCATGACGGTAAACAACTGGACTTCATATAACACTGTTCATGGATATCCAAACAGAGCCATTTTGGAAAACACTTAGTTTCTACCGAGCAACATAGTGTCTGCTGAGCCTGCACAACCTAAAACTGAATGTGCACAAACTATAACCAACAATTCCACTCCTAGGTCCATTGTGGAATTAGCCAGTTAACTCTGAAGACCGACCCAATTTACAGGGAGTTGCAACTCTGTATGAAAAATGACAAATTCCAAAAGACTTAGAACTTGCCTGAAACTGCTCCTAAAATACAGTACACAGACACACCACTGTTGCCATTTAGCATGTGCTGAATAACAAAGCTCATTTGATTCTCACCTCTCTGAGACAGGTATTATCATCATCCCAATTTTACAGACAGGGTCAGAGTGGTAGAATAACTCACCCAGCTCTGCCAGCTACATCAGGAGAGAGCTGGGGTTTAAACTCTTGTCCAGCCTTTAAGACCTCTCCAATTTGCTGCTTTCCTGAAGGCAGCGAAGTCCTATAAATGAGCGAAAAAGAGAAGAAAGAGTTGTGAAGCCTCCCTCAGCCCCGGATTGCCACGCCCCTATCTCAACCATCCACCCAGATGCCAGTCTGCTCCTGGAAATAGTTGGTGTGGGTTCTTCCCTTGTCCAGGTCCCCACCCGAAGCCTGGGTCTAGACCAGGAACCAGCTACCTATGGTCCATACGCCCAACTGGGCTGATCACCTGTTTCTATAAAGTCACATCCGAACACAGCCAGACTCATGTGCCTGTGTATCAACTATGGCTGTTTCTGTCCTAAAATGGCCAAGTTCAGAAGTCGCAACATAGTGGCTAAAATATTTGTTGACTGGCCCTTCATAGACAAGTCTGCCAATCCCTGGCCTAACCTAATAAACTTCCCTTGTGGTCAGTCCATTGTGACAACAAGAAGATTGCTTTCCTCATGTTCTGGTCCAGAACAAGTCTCCTGGTTACCCAGGTCTCATCTCCAAAGACATACATCTTTGGGTTCTGAAGGAGTCTAAGAGTTTGCAAAGCTCTTTTCTGCTCCTGCTAGCCCACTGCCTTCCTCTAGTGTCTAATCCTGGAAGATTTGTTTTGAGCAAGACAACTACAGTCATCTCTGTGAACTGCATTTATGTCTAATTACCACACCGCACAATATTGATTTTGCATATCCTTTACAATGTCACGTTAAATTTGCTGCAAGCTGTATTTGATCCCAACACTAAACTCTGCTCATGCATATTCTGTCTTCATAATGAGTTGCTCGTGGAATATGGCCAATTTATCACAATTTACACAAAATCAAAGGGAACACTGGCCAGGAGTGCTAGGCTATTAGCTCATACCCTAAATTAATTCTGAATGTGTAGCTGATGAAAGAGAGCCACTACAAAGCTAACAGTCCAAAAAGAAGTTGAGATTTCCTAGAGTAAATATCAAGAGAGAATTATTAGTAAGTTTATGGATCTCACAGTGATTTTAAACTTCTAAAGCCAAAGCTATTTGCTTAAATTAAACAGTTTCTATCTTGGCTAATGCTTTCAATAAAATAACATTAGGTTTTCCTAAACACATCTGAAATGTGCAAACTTAAATTTTATGCCAGGAAAGGAAGTGGACATACTTTCATATCCTGCTAGTTCAATTGAAGCCATAAGCTTTTAATAATAGCTAAGGTTTTCTAATCTCTTAAGGTGGATGAAGCTCTATTTTTACTTGTATTGTCCCATTGAATTTCCCCACTAGCCATAAATAAATACTATTATTATCCCCATTTTATGATGGAGGAAATTAGTATGTGGTGTGCATCATTTATAAAAGTTCATTCCATTGTGCCCTAAAACTACATTTGTAAAACTACAGCCCTAAAACTTCATTCCATTGTGCCCCACAGTGCTTATACCCACATCATAACAAGTTATCAATGCCCCTTTTCTACTAGGAGAAATCCCATTTATGGAAGGAATTAGACTGTTTGTTTATACACAAAGAATACAATGCAATACACCAGTCACTGTTCTGTGTTTTCCAGGCATGATTTCATTTTGCCTTCCCAACAACCCAACAATACTATTATTATCTTCAGATGATGCATCTGAGACTTAGAGAGGTAAAACACCTTGCTCAAGGTCTCAGAGCCAGGAAATCATGGAGCGGGTGTTGAGGATAGTAGCAAAGTGCTTTGAGATTGCCCAGAAAACATCATCTTGAGGCATCAATGAGTCAAGTTTAGAAACTGGGCTGGGAGGTATCTATTGGAGCAAGATTGTGGGTCAGGGCTGGAGCAGAGTCCAACAGCTGTGCTTACTAAAATGTGTAAGAAATTTGAATTTCCCAAGAGACAGAGAAAGAACAACATTGGCAGCTGGTGTGGGGGAGAGAGCATAGAGGGGAACCCTCAAAGTGTAGCCAGGTGGGGCTTTGGAGAGAAGAAATCCTGAGAGATGTTAAAACTTGTTTGCAGTGGTGAGTGGGCATGTGTGCGCGTGTGCATGTGCGTGCTTGCACAATATACACTCCTCTTTCCTTCCTCACACCCAATCAGAATACTGTGAGCAAAGTCCACCTTGCCCACGGATGTGGGAGGAGATCTTTTTAGTAACTCATGAGTTACCCAGATCAGGATTCTTTCAAGGCAAAACCAGAGACTGCTCACGTGGGTGCAGGAACCCATAGCCAAGTAACCAGTTGACCTCTCATCACAGTTACATAAATAATTTTGGGGGAACTTATTTAAATTCCTACATCCACACCCCATGATTCCACTGAATTAAGTACAGTATTCTTAAGCATTAGATACTTTTAAGAATGGCTCACTGGGGGTCCTGAGTTGAGAGTGTACATATTCTTGAATTCTTCCTCAAGGCAGATAAGGTCCACAGCACTGTGAAGACTACCATGTTGCTGCTGCTGGACCCATGTTTTGGGGTGTTTGGCTTCTTCATATAAGCAAAGATATTGGCAGTGAACCTGGACTCAATGGTCTCCAATCCCCTCCCTGCCCCCTCTGCCTAATTACATCTGAAGAACAAGCTCACCTGCTGCTTCCAAAGAGACAGCATTTGTTTACACAACAAAAGGACATGAGGGCTAAGACAAAGCTGTCACTGATGTACTGTATTAAACTTTTTTGTTCTTTAAGACAGGGTCTCACTATGTTACCCGGGGGAGCCTCAAACTCTTGGGCTCAAGGGATTCTCCTGCCTCACCCTCCTAAGTAGCTGGGATTACAGATGTGCCACTGTGGTTAACATTAATATTAACCATTTGTTTAAAGTTTTAAAACTTTAAACATACTTAACTCTTTGAACTCTGCATATTCGTGTATCTTGAAACCTCTTTGTCTAAGCCAAGCATAACACATAATAAATATTAAGAGTGGGAAACGCCCCTCCCAAGCCCACATGAGAGCGGCTTTACTATTTCTTACCCCAACTAAGATTCAATTATCACAAGTATAAATCCAAGTCCATATCTTGATTTGGGTGTAGTCTGGGTGCTTTGGTTCCTTCTGTGAGTCAAGGAAGCCTGAGAACTAACAGTTCAGTTTCCCTTAGAGCTAGGAGGAGGGTTTTTCTGTTAGAACCATTAACTTTTAGAGCCACATTCACAATGACATTGAGCCATTTACTCCACAATTACCCAGGGAATAAACATTGACGGGGTGTTCTGTGAGCGCAGCTGCACACCAACGTCTGGCGTTGCCTCTGGAATCCTAGAGGACACATCTGCTGGCACAGTACCTCTTCTGAAGAGCTCCACACTGAGCCCTCAGACACTGATACGGAGCCGCAGCTGCTGCATCAGCCAGTGAAGCCAGGCAAACTGCGGACTTGATCCCATCTTAAGCACAACGAGCCAGGGTCTGTGTTCCTGACCACAAAGAACTACTAAAGTAGCAAAAATAAACACTAAGATCTACTGCACATCTACAAAGGGCGAGACAGAGTCCTGCGTTCTCTGCTACCTTTCCTAACAATGAAACGGGTCCTAGTGCTATGCCTAATTTACAGGTGAAGAAACAGAGGCTCGGAGAGGATCAATCAGCAAGTGGCAGAGTGGCAGAGCCAGGACTCGAGTGTGAGCTGATTCTGCTGCAGGAGTCCATGTTCTTACCCATCACGCTGCCACGCACCCCGAGTGGGTGACAATAAGAGGTGGCCCAACACATCGACAGCGCTCTGGCTGGCTGACACCTCAGCATCTTACTTCTGAGGCCCTGCTCAGCATGAAGCAGACCTGCTGAGCGCACTGCAGAGAGCAGTACGATGTGTGTAACCTGTCTCTCTCCACACAGGCATCCGCCTTTGCTCTCCTGTTGTTTCGTGCTAACTTTTCCTCCCTCCCATTCCTTTCTTCCTGTCCTAGAGTCATGATAAAAGACATCCAGGTAACCAATGGTCCCAGGGGCAAACGAGCTACTCTAAATCATCCCCTCCATGTCTTCCCCTCTAGAGTCTTCCTCTAGTTCTCGGTATGTATGCAGGCGATATAGTTGCATGTTGACAGAAAATAGTGTTCATTAAAAGGTCTTCCCTCTCGGGCCCCCAACTACCTAGTTGCCATCCCCAAGCCTTATTAGTATTTTCCCATGGCTCCCTCTAAACGCTATGTGTAGATATAAGACATTGCAAACATAAGTTATCCCTCCTGCCCATTTTCTTGATGCGCCTCCTGCGTGAATATTCAGAGACAGCACCTTCATTCTCTTTTGATAGCTGCATAATATTGCATTTTAGGGATGTCCCATAACTTGTTTAACCTTGCCCTTCTCAATGAACATTTGGGTGGCTTATAAGCTTTTACTATTTTTAAGTTGGTACTTTGATGTTTTATGTCTATACCTTGATTGGTTAGAACACAGAGAGGAGGATGAAGGTGTTATCCCAGAATTCTAGCACATCACTATTGAAAGATCCAAGAGTGAAAAAGCAAAATAAAATTCAACCCATCATAGCCTGACCACTCAAGAGGGGGCCAACCGAAAAGGCCTTTACTTTTCTGTCTGGGCCAATAAGGGCCAAGCAATGCTGTTCTCCACGAAGATACATGCTCCTCCGTCCCAGATCCCTCCGAGTCAGAGGGACGCCTGACACAGACCTGAGGCTGAGAGAATGCCATGTGGGTGCTGGATTTGTCACCTAGAGGTGCTATTTGTTGTTGCTTCTCCTACTTCTTTAACGTTTTTGCCAAAAATGGCTATGCCAAGCAGCCACACCCTAGAATGGGACCAGCACTAAACAAAAATGAGAACTGGGAAATTTTAATTGTCCTTTAACTTGTCCTGACGTCCTTGCTTTCCCGAAACTCAGTCTTGGCATTCTCAAGCTCTCTCCTCCCTCTCTTTCACATTGAAATTGATACTGTTGGGGCGCCCTGCCCATACATCTTGGGTGGTACCAGATCTAGGCACCATTTCAAGGTCTGGATTTTGGGAATAAGCACCTGCTTCTCTTTGTTGGCAGGGTTTCTCTGGCTACCAGTGTCCACTCTGTCCATATATAATGTAAGATGAAAGGAATCAGGAATTAGTGCTACGACAACATCAGCCCAGCCAATGACTGACCAACTTGGTATAAAAAAATAATCATCTCCCTTGCCACTTGGGTGACATAATCCTAAGAACTGTATTTTATGTTGTTTTCCAGGGTCCTCCAGCTGGGTTAGGTCCATTTGGTGACTTGCATCATATGTAGCATTTATTGACTTTACCTTGCCTGCTGGTATTTCCCACATCTCTGCTGGTACTGCCTTCACACTCTAAATTAACTGTCAGCACTGGAATCTTTATCTCTAGGTCTTCTTGGTACAACGAGTGTTCCTAAGAAAGGGAATGTCCAGGATAACTGCTGTTGAGGAATGAGGTATTTCTAATCCCTAGGGTGCAGTAACAATGTAAAGACTAAGACTCTAAGGGTAATAAATTGGGATGGGACACAAGTGGATGGAAATATACCGGCTCATGCACTATGCAATGTTAGAGACAGGAGAGTAATAATAATTATGACTGTAAAGCTGACTGGTTCACAAATGGCTAAAGGCTATAGAAGTGCTGATGGAAGAAAACAACAGACTCAAATCACCCAGATATCAATTCAGGTTATGGTGTAAAAGCTTGAGGCTCCTGTTGAAGTATTTAAAGCAGTGGTCCAACTTCTGCAGCCAAAGAATAGATTGTGGCAAAATCGGGCACAAAACCTGATTGTCCAAATAGCAAAAGTGCAAAGCATGCTAATTCATGGTCCCACCATATCTCTTTTACTACAAAGTCTTGATAAGGAAGGGGTACTGGAATTTGGGATGCATTTCAGGTATGAATTTGTCTTTCCTTAGTTGTAATGCCTTAGCTGGCAACACTGCCTAAGAGTTCACAGAATGTCAAATTTATTATCATAGGTTCCTACACAGTATCACCATGCCAAGAGGTTCCCTATATGGCAAAGGATATATTGCAATAACCATAAAATCTACTGGTCTTACTAACCTTATACCACATTACTCAGAAGTTGTTTGTCTTACATGATTAAAATGACTCATGATAGCACAAACTAGATGCCAACTTGGAGATGACATGTTGTACTATGCTTCAAGATGTAGTATATTTTGAACCAATGGTCATTTTATGGGGCTATGTTCCCAATCACTAGATTGCATGGGTTAAGAAATGAAGAAATTAAGGACAGGGGTCACCTTCTTCTATAATTCCCAGTGACCTACATAGAGAATTTGTGCTTGTTACCCTCCTAAATTTAGAATCTGCTAGTTCCTGGTGTGGAAACAGGGGGAAGGGAAGGCTGCTACCAAGGACACAGTGAAAGCTACACTAAGCCTAAAACCATGGCAGATACCTGGTGTTTTTTTTGTAACTCATTGCTATAAATCCAGCAGGCAAAGAAAGGTGTTAAGATATATGTAAATGTTCTTGATAATTGATCCATATAAAAATATTTTATAATGAAGGCAGGGAGAGTGTATGTGGAACTCAGAATCACTGGGGGCACCTTGTAGTGCATCCACATCCTGTGATAACTGTGAGTGGGCAGCTACAGTAGCCACAGCTTCTCACAGGTACAGTAAGAGAAGCTCAGATCCACTGGGGATGGCATCCTGAAAAGGCTTATTGTGCATGCAGCCTAGACCAGCAAACGTGCTGGCTAAGCTAGGGAAATTAGAATAGGGTGAAGAGGGAAGAGATAATGATTATCCATCGTGGCTTTAGGACCAAGGAGAACAGTGAGAACCTCAGTTCCTTGCAGTAGGACATATTAGTCTGTTTTTCATTACTAGAACAAAATTTATGAGGCAGGCTAACTGTAAAGAAAAGATGTTTGTTCAGCACACAGCTTTGGAGGCTGAAAGTCCTAACAGCATGACACAGTCTTTAAGAAGGAGCCTCCCCCTTGACTGTGTCACCTTATGGTGAGAGGATGTGTGGCAGCAAGTGATCACATCACTAGACAGGAAGGAAGAGAGATTGGAATCTTATGATGCCTTCTCTGGAAGTTCCCCGGAACACCTAAGGACCTCCCACTAGACCCCACCTCTAAAAAGTCCACCACCACACTGAGGACCAAACCTGCAACTCAGGAATCTTTTGGAGAACAAACGACATAAAAACTATGGCACATGGCAGTCTGTCCCATGAACTCCCTGTGTTTAGTTTTTTAGTTTTCTTCAAAGGCATTGTACTTGACCATAACCTTGAAGCACTAGTGACAGAACAGAGTGAACTCAGAAGAGGACATGAGTAGATCTGAATGGTGCAAGGGGTGGATTGTAACAGGTACCCGCAGTGTCCTGCTCATTTCCCCTCAGGTTGACCATTCCAGTGCATCTTTGTCTAAGGGCATTCTCTGGCCATTGAGGTGCATTCTGCCCATGCACATGGAAAGCCAGAAAAGACAGGGGACTAATGCTGCTGAAAGCATTGTCAAGCAGGGACTAAGGAAGTTCCCTTGTAAATATTCCAGCTCCCTGTCCTCTTAGGTGAGACAACTCTGAAGTTCATGTTTCATATTGGTTCCTAGGGTTCCCTAGTAGGATTTAACTTCAGTCACCCATAGAACAGACAATTTTCTTGACAGCACTTGTTAAATTCCCCTTCCCTACTCACTTCCCTACTTTTATAATAATGTTTCCTTCACCTTCCCAATAAATTCTTTGTACTTGCATCTGTTCTGAGCCTGTTTCTAGGGTGATACTAAGATACTTTACCCCACTGAGATACTTTACCTCCACTTAATGCTTTCTAGGGAGATTCTGATGGACTCATATTAAAATGTAAATGACTGATAAGACAGATTGAGGAGAGTGAGTTTAAAAGAAGAAATATCCTTAGGCAGTGGTTCTGCTGAAGTGAGCTAGACACATTGCAGCTCTTTACAGATGTGCTGCCAAATTATGATCGAAGGGTAAAATCTATTTTTGTAGCAACTGACTGCACTTATTGCTATACTGTCAGACAGACTGGTGAGCTGATAATGCCCTTGAGGGCAGAGTAAATTGGGGTACATTTGCAACATGTAAGAGGAAAGAAGCCAGCATCATGTTGAGCCACAAAGCAGTGATGTGTTCCTATGAGAAGACATGACTTCCAGATCAGGAGGGTAAATTGTTCTGCTCAAATAGTGACACAGAGTCACCAGATTACTAAGGGGATACTCACAGATGATTGTATAGACACTTTGAAACATTACAGAATGAAGAAATGACACTGTCATGATTGCAACTGACATATTGAATGTAGTTGAATCTCTTCATCCTTATTTTAAGCATCAAAGTGTACCAAAGCAGGGGATTTTGGCACATACCTATAATCCAGCTGTGTGGGAGACTGAGACAGGAGATTGCAAGATGTAGGCCAGCCTGCAGAACTTAGAAAGACCCTGTCTCACAATAAACAGAGGGCTCAGGATGTAGCTCAGTGATAAAACTGCTTGTCTAGCACATTGCAAGACCCTGGGTTCAATGCCCAGTACCACAACACAAAAGTATACCAATACCCACACACATACAAAACCTTCAATTGTGGCTTTCAGATTATAGTCAGTGAGCAGAAAATGGGAAGAAGAGAAGACAAGGAAACTTTTTGGGAGACTTTGAAATCATACACCACCACCATTACCACTGCTACCACCACTGACATTTGTAGAGTGGCTTCGATGTATCAGTTTTCAAACTAGGCTTGAGGGAATCCTAAGGCCCCTGCGAAGGGACCTGGCAGGTACAGCCAACAATAAAAGACTTGATACCAAATAATGAACATTTGAACTGACTGTAATATTCTGTCATCAGCTTTATATATTGATTTTGTTCCAAAAGTCCCTTCCATGTACATAGATGCACATGATCATTTATTCTTATAGCCAGCCCAGAATGGGAGGGAAAGTGAGGTGCAGAGGGATTAAATGCTTTGCCCAAATCACAGGGCAGACATGAGCAGAACTGTGACACATAACTGTGCTCCCACCCTGTGCCATGCCCAGTGCTCTTTCCTCTACATTACACTATATCCGAGTATTGATGATGAAATTCATAGTTTAGCAATTTCTTGGCCATGAAGTTTGTTTGGGTGATAATGGGTCAGAGAACAGTTTATTGAAAGTTCCTAGAATTTGGTTTGTTCAAGAAACCCAGAAAAACAGCTCCAGGTCATTTCTTCCCTGAGCTATATGCAATATTACTATTCCAGGAGCTACTCTAATGGAACACGCTCTCACAGCTTGTCCTATAGGCCCACACTCCATATCCTTTGGGTAATGCCTCCCAAATATCAGTCAACAATTGCTGCGATGCTGCTATAAAATTTAAATTACATGACTTAAAAAAGTAAGCAGGGCCGGGGATTTAGCTCAGTGGTTCTGTCGCCTGCCTTGAAAGCGCAAGGACCTTCGATCCCCAGTACCAAAAAAAAAAGAGAGAGAGAAAATAAGCATTTTTTTTCTTGATTACAGGTCTGTGGGTGGGCTAGGAGGCAGCTCTGGCTTCACTTTGGGCTTGGATCTGTTCCACATGACTAGTCCTGGGGCCTGGGGGAAAGAGCAGGGATTACCCAAATTGTTCCCTTTCATGGCCATTACAGGAATGTAAGGCCAAGCCAATCCACATAGGCATTATTTATAGCCCCTGCTAGAGTCATATCCACTCACCTTCCATTGGCAAAGTAAGATAATGGTCAAGGTATGCTCTGCCCCAAGATAGATGGAAGCAAGTAAACATTTGCTAAATGATTCTCCAATCTGTTGTGTCCTCTAAGAATGTTCTTCCTGTAACAAAGGATCAAACACATCTTTGCAAGTTTATTCAAATCTAAAATACTGTCTTATTTATCAAGTAAGTCTTGAGAGCTCTCAACAAGAGATCGCTACAAAGAGACTCCTGTCAAAAGACCCAAGCGGAATATGAAATGATACTCTACCACCCTGGAGATCCCCAAGAAATGTTATCTAATTTCCAAGATGGAAATTATCCAGTTGATATTGGAATATTAAAAAAAAACCAACTACTTCACTCCTAATGATCTGTCCAAATGAAGCCTTCCACCCCTTGTTCATAGAGACAGGATCTGCAAACAAAAAGAGCAGATGTGGGTGATTTACAAATTCCACCCTCAATAATCAATTTCTAGCAATGGTACTCTTGGGCTAGATACAGAGCATTATGGTAGCTATGAATAAACTCCTAAATTTGACTGTGGAATTTTATGTCTTTCCTGACGCTGGACACCACTGGTTCCTCCAGCCAAACTCCTCAACATCCATTTCCCCTTTTCCCTTCCAAATGGAAACTCAGTTTTGCTCAGGAAACTTCCCCTCACAAGAGATGTGTCCAACATAAACTTCGGGGACAGATCTAATTGGCCTAGAGCTAATTCTGTCCCTTCACCATACCGGTTGCAAAGCTGCGGAGTGACCCAGAATGGGCCATTGAGATACACAGTGTGCCTGTTCCGGAAAAGCCTGCCGGACAGAGGAGGAGGGACTTCCAGAGACAGTTTCCTCTCTCCAAGGAGGAAGGCCTAGGAAGAAATTGTCCGCACTTTATCCCTGAACCTTGCAATGTCTTGCTGTCATGCCAGAGCCCTGTTTCTGTCTCAGGTTGAAAGAAATAGGGAGACGGCTGAGCGGGCAGATGCAAGGAACAGGCAACCTGGGGACACTGTTGAGCTCCTGAAGTTCGTCCTAACCATGTCCTCACTTTTAAATGAAATAGCAAATTATCCTGGTTCTCATCACTTGACGTGCAGTTAAAGGCATCTTTTAAAAAGACACCTCAGCCACTAACTACCTCCATTCCTTTGAGTAAGTCACTGCCTTTCTTTAACACCGTTTTTGTACCACTATCTATTGTCATAGAATTGTCATGAGGCGCAAATGACAGTGCTCAGGAAGCATTTGCAAACTTATAGGGTCTGGCAGTTGGTTAGGGTGCAATGACTCACAGGTATGATTTTTAGTACAGGGACTTTTGGCACCTTTTAGCAAGAAAACACACCTAGGACAACAGCTGGCTTCCTCCATGTTTAGTTTTGTCGCCCCCTGGCGGTTTCTTCTAGAAATTTACAACAAAACCTTCACAAGAAGGGTCCATGTCTTTAGGGCTCAGTAGTAAGGAGTCTCCTACACTAACCCCTATCAAACCTGTGAGGGGCAAGAGCCCCAAGGGGAATATATAAAGTGTGATAAAAATACACTGAATGTTTAATTATTTTTAAAATTTATTAAATAGGACACATTTCTGTACCTGCCATCCCTATTTTCTTGCTCTCTGGCTAATCTGTAAGGCAGGTAGGGCACAAATACACTGACTGGGGCTGGTATTTTTGATTTCTAGATTTCAAGGGTGATTATTTTCCAGCTAGTTCTTATTATCGGGAAGACACAGTATAGCAAAATACCATGAGCTGATTGGCTTATACACCACAGAAAGTTACTATAGCTCTGGAAGTTGAGAAGTCTTAGATCAAAGGTCTGGCAGATTCAGTGTCTGATGAGGATTCACTTCCTGGTTCATGGATGGCACCTCCATGCTGTGTCCTCACGTGGTAGAAGGGACAAGAGAACTCACTAGAGCTTCTTTTAGAGGGCACTAATCCCATTCACAAGGGCTCTTTCCCTACAACCCAATCACCTCCCCAAGACCCACTTCCTAACACCATGATTAGATTTCACATATGAATAATGGTACTCATACCACAGCACCTACCATAAAATGCAATCATCTAAGGTACAAAAGTCAGCTGTTCTAACTAAATTCTTAGATATGGCCAGTTGTCACCACAGTTAATTTAAGAACATTTTTCTCACCCTCTAAAGAAATCTTGTACCCATCAGCAGTTACTCCCTATTTTCTGCTCTCCACCCAAGTCTTTGACAGCTATTTATTGACTTTCTGTTTTTGTAAATTTCCCTATTTTGGGCATTTCATATAAATGGACACATACAGTACAATAAATGGTCTTTTCTGACTGGCTACCTTCACTTAGTATGATGTTTTCAAAGATCATCCAGGCAGTAGCATTTACCAATAATTCCTATCTCTTTAATGCTGACTAATGTTCCAGTTTATCTGTATACTGCATTTAGTTCACCCGTTCATTAGCTGATGGACATTTTGACTGTTTCTATCTTTTATCTAGGAAAAATAAGGCTGCCATGAAGATTTCACACCATATTTTTGTGTGAATATCTAACTTCATTTCTCTTGGGACTATGCCTAGGAGTAGCATTGGTTGGTTAAATCATAATTCTGTATTTAACCCTTTGAGGAGCTGCCAGACATTTGTCCAAAGGGACAGGACCATTTTAAATTTCTGCAAGCAGTGTACAAGGTTTCCAACTTCTCCACATCCTCATCAGCATTTATTACCTGCTTTATTTTTTATTGTACCCATACTAGTGGGTGTGATGGGCTATGTCATTGTGATTTTGATTTGCATTTCCCTGTTGGTTACAGAGAAGAGGTATTATTAGCACTTTCATTGTACAAATAAGGAAATTGAGACACAAAGAAGATCACATTCCACCATGTCTTCGTAAGTGTACAGACTTGTGTCTACAACAGTGAATGTAGAAGGAAGTTGCTGCACCACTGTTAGAGAAAAAAGGAAGCCCCCAGGGAGTTGGTATAGAACTGACAAGTGGCCTCGACCACCAAGGACACTGAATATTCTCTTGGGCGACACTGTCCCACATTTCAAGGGGTACAACTCTCTTGCAGCTGATCTCCGTCTCTGGGGGTTGATTACCTGGAGGGGCAGACAGACTCCCTCCTGCACTCTGGGCTCCACACTGGTCAATAAACCACTCTTCCAGGTAACAGGAATCCAATGCCAAGATAGCAGCAATGAGTCTTGTTTTCATGCCTGAGAAGATCTTAAAAATCAATAAGCTTCAGAAGACACGGCCATTTATTTTCTTTCTATGGTTTTTCAATATTTGTTTAATTTTTCGTCCCGGTTAAGTCCTCTGAAGGGGCCCAAGGATCCAGGGCTTCTGATGAAACATATGCAAGTGTATGGTCGCATCATTCAAGGCTAAAAGTGCAGGGGGTGGGGCGGTGTAGGAAGTATGTAGGGGAAGGACTAAGGACTGTTCTTGGATTTTTCCCAGGGAACTGAGGGCACAGAAATGACCTACACATTATGACAGTTGCAGATTACAAGATTCCAATGAGAAAAATCACAAGTTGCACCCAGAAGGATGGTTTGCAAAGGTCAGGACAAGAGAAACATGAGTGGGATGTCCCCACTGTTGAAGAGGAGGATAGGGTCTCCAAGTACCTTTCCCATCCTTCTATGACAAGGATTTTGTTTCACATTTGTTTATTCTGGCCCATTTCTCATGCCAAGAGGAAGCAGAGCCTGCCATCCAGAAGGGTATGGGTTGACTTCCCCCCAAGCAACTGTTCAAGACCTGTTGATAGCACTCTAAAATGCCTCTCTGTCCCCTCCAGTTTTTCTCCATCTTCACTGTCATTGCTCTCCTTCAGGTCATCGTCACCACGTGCCTGCACATGTATAGCTGCTTCTTAAACAGCCCTCCTGCTCCGGGCCTTTTGCCAATCCTTTGTCCACACAGAGAGAAGACGGGACTTGAGAGGCAGTGAGGTCTAGTGATTAGGAGAGCATGGGGCCTGAAGTCAAGGAACCTGGGATCAAATCCTGCCTCCTACAGATCTGTGACCTCAAGCAGAGGGCTTAATCCTCCTGTGCCTTGGTGTGCTTATCTCTAAAACAGATGAGAATCTGTGCACAGCTGATGGGGCACGGCAAGGCTTATTGAGAACTATAGATCCAGTGCTTAGAGCAGAGGATGCAGATCCTAATACCCCAATATTGGTTGGTGAGCCCCTTTCTGAAATGTGACCCCCTCCTTAACCAAGCCCAAGCTGCCCCGACCCTCCTCCACAAAGCCCACGGCACCTTCTTCCCATTCCACACTCAGAAGTAAATGTCCTTATTCCTCTGGCCAGACGGGCCACCAGGCCTGCACATACCCTGTGCCCTCTGCCTGGAACATTCCCCCCAAAGTTGCTCCACATGCCTCATCCACTGGCCTCCCAGCTCTCTAGTCTTTGATGGTATTTCCTGTGGGAAATGTTTTATCACCCCACAATGCCACTTAGGGGCCCTCCTCTGCAGTCCCACAATATTCTTCCTTCTATCCATATCTTTGCTACTTTGTATTTTTAAGGTTTTAGTACAAAATATTTCATGCAGAAAAGCCAAAAGGGTGATAAAATAGTACAATGAACTCCCAGATACTCCCAGTAATTGTTGGTTTTGTTATATTTGCCCCATTTTTATTTCCAAGTAAATTACAAAACTAATATTTCATTTGTGAATATTTCAACATACATCTCCCCCAAAAGAATAAAGCTAAGGGGGCACTCTCTCATCTAAAATGCCAAACTATTATTAGACTTTAAAAAATGGTAACTAATATCACTAAGTCCTTGGTCTTTATTCACATTCCTCCAGTGAATCTCCAATTTCCTATTAGTCTTTTTGCTACATTACACTTGAATTGCTCCTTTATCCACTGGGTTCCTCCTTGGGCTATGTGTTCTGTGAGGAATGCAATATGTCCCCTTGGCAGTCCACTCCTTGCAAAAGAACAAGCCCTGTGTCTCACTACTTCTAGCTAGGAAGGGTCCTCAGTCCCCCTACACACACACACACACACACACACACACGCACGCACGCACGCACGCACACCCCTACCTTTTGTGGTTCGAGTCAGAAAACTCAGAGGCATTCCAAACCCCTATCTCTGCTGAGCCCAGAAAATACTTGTCTTAGTCACTTTCCTTGTTGCTAGGACACAATAACTGACATCCACATGTTAAAAGAGGAGACCTTTATTTTGGCTCACAGTTTCGGAGGCCTTGGGCCATGTAAGATCAGCCAGCTACCAAGGAAAAATGGTATAGTGGAAGGGTCTGGTGGAGGAAAGATGCTTAATCATGGTGGTCAGGAGGCAGCGAGAGAAGAGAGGAGCCAGGGAGAGAGATATAGCCATCCAGGTCATGCCTCTAGTAAACTGTCTCTTCTACTTCTCTCAACCCCCTCCTAACAGCACAATTTAATAGTGTCTCCATGACCCAAGCACCTTCCAAAATGAGTATTTGGGGTCATTTTAAAAAATCTAAACAGTACCAACACCCACACAATCTCCAGCTGAACCCCTTGGCTTTGGGTCTGCCCCTCATGCCTCCTGGCCCACCCCTGGGCCTTGACACCTTCCACATGGCAGCGTGTGCCTCTCTTGCCTCAGAGTTTCCTCATTAAAAGGCAAGCCCTCTCTGATCGCCTCTCTGCTTAAAGCCCTTCTGTGTTCCCACCTGGGCCAGCCTCCCTGTCCAGCCTCAAGCACTAATCCAGTGCCTTCCTTTCTTCCTTCTTTCTTCCTTTCACCTTCTTCTTTCTCCCTCTCCTGATCCTTCTTTCCTGGACTTCTGGCCCACACTTGAGCAGCTCAAAGCCATGCTCACCATACTTCATACACCCCTACTTCCTCCGGCCAAGATCCCTTCCTGGTGCTTCACTGGCCTCTGTGAACCTGGAGAGAAGCTCAACCATCGCTTTTGCAGGGCCACTTCAATGTCCCACCCCTTCCTAGCAAAGTACCCACAGAGACGTTGGGGACAATAGGAGTTTGTTAAATAATCACCGGGTGAGTGAACAGAAATATCATCTTTTCTCTCTCCCTGCCAGCTACCGCCCTAGGCCTTCCCAGCCTTGTTCCCTGGGCCCAGCTCTAGCCTAGCCTTGCCAGCACACAAGCCCCCGACTCAGCCCTGCATGTAGCCCTCTGCAGTCTGTCTGCCTTTCCTAGGGAAGGAGGGGCAATGGAAGGCGTGGTCTTTTTTATTGTAAGAAGTAATTAAAAATGTAAACAATATTTTGGCAGTATGGGGAATTGAACCCAGAGCCTTTTTTCTTACCTTTCTAATCCATTTTTTATATTGAGACAATGTCTCACTGAGTTGTTAAATTGCCTAGGCTGGCCTTGAACTCGTGATCCTCCTATCTCAGCCTCCAGAGTAGTAGGGTTACAGGTGTGTGCTGCCACACCCAGCTAGGAAATTGTGTTTTTTAAAAAGAAATTAATAGCTTCATCTTTTGAAGTCTTCTCTGAATAAAGTACATCCTAAGGGACAGAATGATACGGCCCTTCGTGGCTCAAACAGGATTCTCAGAATACGATACTGTTTTTATATCCTTCTACCAGAAAAAAAGATGTTCCACTTCTACTTTGTTGTTTCACTGATTAAATTACACTGGGAGGAGGAGGGTTTTCAAGCAGTGAAAGACATCTCCTTGATATGGAGATCTCATCTCACACTCTACCTAAGAAAGCTCCTGACATACTTGTCACCCTGTCACCAGCTCCTGCACTACAACTGAAGCACACAGGGCTGACCTTCTTTACCATTGTAACTTTCTGCTAAGGAGGACAGTGATACAACACAAGTACAGACCAAACTCCAACAGGCAAAAGTCCAAGGCATCCTGGGTGATGAAGGCCCAGAGAAGCATGGGGGACAGTGATTTAAAGCTGGAATCCCCACTCCGCCTCCCACACTGAGTGGAACACTCTATCGTGAGTGAATTCTTTAACCTTTCTGAGCTCCAAGTTCTTCTTCCACCTGTGGATAATATCTTTCTTCTAAGGTTCTTTATGAAAACTAAATGAGATGTTGTTGGTACAGTCAGATGTAAAAGCTACTTTGGTCTCACTTGGGGCTGAGTAGGTGACACATTCCAAAGCCAGTTGTGATGCCATCATATGAGATTTAAGAATGAAAGGGCATGAAACTCTTTTCCTCTTCCTCTAACCACCTCCAGGCCACAAGGGAAGCTGGAGTTGGAAGCACAGCAGAACTTTGGAGAGAGTAACAGATGTGTTCCCATTCCTTTTAGTTCATTCCCTGACCCCCAAGAGTGACCTCAAAAGAGCACAAGTATCCCCAGAGCTTGGATGTCAGGTCTCAGGCAAGCAGCTTCCAGGGGTGGACAGTTTAGAGATCCACAAAGGCAAGAAAGGTGGGTGCTCTCTGAAGTATCCACAAAATTGTGCCAAGGGATAAAATTTGAGGGTTTAACATTTACCAGGCCCAGCCAGTGGGATGCTAGATTATAATATGTTATGTAAATTTCCCCCAGAGGCCACGGGCTAAAAGCTTAGTCCGCAGCGTGTGGCACTATTAGGAGGCCCTAGCCTCCTCCCCGTCCCCTCCCTCTCCTCTTCTTCTCCTTCTTCTCTTTCTCCTTCTTCTTCTCTCCCCTGCCCTCTCCCCCTTCTAGCCACCATAACGTGAACAAGTTTCTTCTACCACATAGCTCTGCCACTGTGTACTACTACCTCACCACAGGCCCAAAAGCAGCAGGGCCAAGTGACCACGGACTGAAATCTTTGAAACTATCACTGGACAGGGTTCAAGGGGGTCCCCCTGAGGAGAAGATAGGAACCTCCACTTGGCCTGGGCAATCTCTTGACATTTCATTGCCAAAAAAGGTTTCGGGACATCTCAGTGACCTGGTATCGGCAGATTTATTAGGCAGGGTGAGAAAGTAAAAGAAAATGGAGCCAGGCATGGCATTGCGTGCCTGTAATCCCAGCATTCTGGGTGGCTGAGGCGGGAGGATTGAAGCTCCAGCCAAGCCTCCGCAACTTAGTGACTTAGTGAGAACTTCTCTCAATATTTAAAAATTTTTAAAAGAGCTGGAGACATAGCTCAGTGTGAAGGCCTTGGGTAATCTCCAGGAACAAGAGAGAGGAACAGCAAAAGCAGAAAGGGATTTCAGCTTGAAGAGCCACAGGGGAGGATCAGGCTGGCCCATTAGCAAGGACATGGGGCCACTTTCATAGAAAACCTTGGTGGGCTAGGAGCTGGTTGATTATTATCTCAGCTCTGGTGTTGCTTGATGGCTAAGGAGAAACCTTTATTCCTGGAAGGCACAATTCAGTCTCCATGAGATGATTATTTCTACTTCGGGAAGTCTCAGTTTTGCAAGCCTCTGTTGGGAATCCAAGGTGACTGAAGGTTTAGGAGACTTCTGGGCACTCATTGGTACTGAAATGTCCCTGCAAAGCTCTTATCTTGGTGTCCTCAGTCTTGAAGGGAGATGAGATGTTATGTAACTTTAGGACTAATCAACCTTGTATGCCAGCTTTTAGTTGGACAGTCCCTAAACGAGTACCATGCCTGTATGCGGAGCAAGCAGGGATCTGACCCAGAGATTTAAGGGGAAAAAGAAGACAGGTACAACATGAAGGTCAAGCTGTGTTCTGCTTTTAGTCTCCCAAAGGGTGTCAGTAGGTCTACATGAACAGTCATGTTGTTTGTTTGTTTGTTTGGTTGCTTGGCTGGTTTGTTGGGTTTTATGTTTGTTTGTTTGTTTATGTATGTGTTTTTGCAAAACTGGGTTTTAAGCCCCTGACCACCTCAGAAGGAAACAAAAATAAATCATGCTCTGCGGACCTGGTGGCTCATGCCTGTGATCTCAGCACTTGGGAGGGTGAAGCAGGAGGATTGCCATGGGTTCAAGGCCAGCCTGAACTACCTAGTGAAACCCTATTTCAACAAACAAACAAACAAAAAGTTCCCTCAAATCATGCTTTTAATGAGTAACAGATTAAAGGCCAGGAGTTTCTTTGTCCAAATCATGAGCCAAAATAAACTTTCCCTCCTGAAAAGATGATTTTCTCAGTTATTTTGTCATAGCAACAGAATGCTGACTAACACACCACAGTATTAACCGTTTGGGATCCTCTCTTCCTCCTATCCCCTCCTCACCAGGGCTCAGAATCCTCAGTGAGCCAGAGGAGAGAAGGATGAAAGCATAAGATGGCAGTGAGATGCCAACACCAACCTTTTTTCCCAGCAGCAGGCTCCCCTTTCCTAAGAGTCTCCACTGGGCACAAAGTTTCAAAATCTGGCTACTCCCACAGGACTGGACCTACCAGGTGTTGACCTGAGACAGTGTTCAAACTAGAAAGGAGTAGGTCACTTGTGATTCCTGAAGCTCAGCCAGAAGGGTCACTGATCTGCCTTCATTTTCATCTCAAGCAAAGGGAAAAGTGGGGCTCCACGGAGGGCAGGAGGGATATAAGGACAGCCATGGGCAAAAGTAAAAGTGGCTTCTTAAATATTCCCCATGAATATGTAACTGGAGTAGGACTTGCATATAACATATGCACACCCTTCCTTGTAAGTCGTCTTACATATGTAGCAACTTAGCCCAGTCTCTAGCCAAGCAAGACACCATTCATTGAGCAATTATTACTATTGTGAATGTCTTCACTGTCACCACGGAGCAATTCCAACTTCTCCAACCAAGCCAAAAGCTTGTGACAGCAGACAAATCATGTAGGGTAAGGGTGAGGGAGTTCAGATGTTCCACAAAGCCAAGGACTGGACGTCACCCTCCAAACCCCTGGACTCAGAGAAAGAAGCTAATGCCCAGCCTCTCAGTCACACAATGCTCCAAAGAAAACCGAGTTCAAATCCAGTTCTGTCATTTAACAGCTGTATAACCTTGGGTGACTGACTTAAATTCTCTGTACTTCAATTTCCTCATCTATAAAATAAGTGTAATAAAATATTCACTTCATTAGCGTTATTACGTGGAACAGACGAGGAAATAAATGTGAAATGTAGGACAGTGTCTGCCACAGGGCAAAGGATTCAGTACACACAGACATTCTTAGACTTCACTGCCTCTCACAGTAAAGCCTTAAAATGATGTCGGTTTAGTAGAACAAGGTTGTAAAGAAGATTATACAAGGGACATGGTGACATAAAGCAGGGATCCTGGAACCAGACTGCCTGGGTTTGAATTGAGCAAGAAAATAGACACATTGTACAAATGTTTGCTCTCATTGCCACTAGTGTAGTGAGCTAGTGTGGAAATTTGTGTGCATATAGAATACATATAATAAGAGCATAATACTGAAGCCTTTTTTAGGAAATAGTCAGTTCAATAAGCCTACACAACCCTGAAGATTCTGAACACACAAAGTTATCAGAGGCATTGAATAGAAGACAAAGAGACAGAGTAGAGTCATCCAGGACCCCAGTGGATAGCAGAATCTGAGGAGGCTTGAGTCCTTTGTTCTAAAAATAGCATAGTATTTGCATATATCCCATGCACATCATCCCTTCTACTTTAAATCATCTCTAAATTATTTATAATACCTAATACAATGCAAATGCTGTGTCAATAGTTGTTACACCGTAGCATTTAGAAAGTAATGACAAGCTGAAAAATCTGTATGTGTTCAGTACAGATGCAAGTTTTTTTCCCAACTATTTTCTATTCAGGGTTGACTGAATTCTCAGACATGGACAGGCAGGGCAGCTCTAGTTCCCTAATTGGGAGGCCGCCAATCTTGACCTAGTTGATTTTGCTTGTTTATTTGTTTACCAGCAGACCATGGCTCTCAAGCAAGTAGCGTGTCTTTAGAAACCCATCTTCCTTGGGCCAGACCTTTCCCATCTCCTGCAGTGCCCCTCACCACCAGCTTTCAGCCTCTTTTATTACCTGGACTGGTTCTTTCTTCCAGGCGAACCCTACCTTGTAAGGTAGAGAAGAAGAATGATGACCTTCCAGCCTCCTTTGAAGACGGCATTTCCACCAACCCAGCTCGCTCCTGGCCTGGTTCACCACTCACTGACCTGGAGACAAGTGGAAAATAGGAAACACTGATTCCTCCGCAGGAAATCATTGTTTAGGCAATTCCAGGACAGAAAAACAAGTGTAACATTGGAGAAAGGAGGGTAAAATGCCGTTCAAGGCCATTGTTACAGCCACTGCTCCATGCATTGGGGAAACAAAGGGTGCCTGTGTGTACGAGGACAATGCTGTTGTGTTACCAGCTGCTTCTGTGTTACTCCTGGGGACAGGGAACGAGGAATGAGGGCACAGTCCCTTCCTGGGTTTGATGTGCTCTGGGCTTCATTAGTCAGGGCAACCAGGCAAATCAGAGCTGAGAGAGGAGATTAGGACATGCAGCCCATGGTGGTCTGCAGTGGGGGACAGAGGACATCCCCTCAGGAGTGGCCAGCTGCCTCCGGGCCATTCTCCTACACACAGTAAATCCCTCTCCTCTTCTTCCACCAGCTTTCAGAGATTCAGCACGTGCTGAGCCATGGAGGATCAGAGACATCATTCCCCACACAGATCTGCCATCTACCCTAACTTCTGGCTCTGTGATGGCTCACGTGGCCGGGACTGAGCCCCAGTCTTGAGCATGTTGGTAGCAGCTGGTGACTCCAGATACGAATGTAGCTCACACCCACTGAACCCCCATGACGGGCCCAATGCTGCTAGCAGTAGGCTTGCAAAATGAATTTATTTGCTCCTGCTTTTAAAATCTGGTTCCCTCATTATTTCCCAGGGATTGTGAGTAACTTTTTTCCTCTGAGCCTTAGTCCCATTTGTCCCAAAAGGCTGAGCAGCCCCTTCCTCTTGCAGCCTAACCTCACCTAAGTCTATGAGGAAAAGAGAAGCCAGGGAAATCAAGTAGGGGAGGCTCTCCCTAAAAGACCACAAACGCTTGGCTAATCCGCCTCCTGCAGTCCTTCCTCTGGTAAAGAGAGCAGATAGGACCTAGCGGAGTATGGAGGACTGAGGGGGAGAATGGGCTCAGGCTCTCTCAATCTCCAGCAGTTCAGGTGAACACAAGTCAATTAAGGGACAAAATGTACTTGCTATGCACATGTAACTTCCAAACAAGACTGCTTACAATGAGCAACCCAGCAGGATGGCTTTAGGAAGACAGATAATAACGCATATTGGTGAGAACGTGGGGAATGCAACCCTCCTATACTGCTGATGAGAAAGCAGAATGGTACAGTCTCTCTGCAAAGCTGCCCGACAACTCCCCCAAAAGTTAAACAGAGTCACCACACGACCCAGAAATTTCATTCCTGGGCATATACCCCAAGAGAAGTAAAATGTATGTTTACACAAAAACCTGTACATCATTGTTCATAACAGCATTATTCATAATAACCAAAAGGTGGAAACAACTCACATATCTATCAACTGACGAATGGATAAACAAAATGCAGTGTACCCATACAACAAATACTATTCAGGAAAAAAAATAGTAACGAAGTACTGAAAGCTTCTAAAACACAGATGAACCTCAAAAAATGCTCAGTGGAAGAAATAAGTACAAAGCCCACATATCATACTGTTTCACTTATATGAAATATTGAGACTAGGCAGATCTATAGCAACAGAAAGCAGCTAGGTGGTCACCTAGGGCTGGGCAAGGTGAGGCCCGTGTTGGGTTGGTGGAGGCGGGGTGCTAAAGGGCATGGAGTTTCTCCCAGAAGTGATGAACATGCCCTAAAATTGATTATGGTGATGGTGAGGAAACGCTGGCTTTTATTTATTTATTTATTCACTTATTTATTTTTATCTTACCGGTACATTTTAGATATACATAACGATAACCTTCACCATAGGGAATTTGCACCTGTACGTGATGCCTCTTGCTTCTTTCTTTTGCCCCATTCCCCTCCCCTCCGTTTCAGCCCCCTCCCCTCTTTATCCACAAAAGCCTTGTTTCCATTTTTTTCCTCCCATTCAGGAGATCCCGAAGTGTTCCTGAGGGATGGTTTCTCTCAAGGATTCAGGGCCCCTGCTAGGTGACCTGGCCTGGTTTCCCCAGCACTGCCTCAGTGTGAGCCCTGAAAGTCCTGTGTCCTAGAAAATCCCGAATTGCTGGACAAGCTAGAACAGCCCCTCATCCCAAGGCCACCCTTTCCCATACAGGAAAGCTCCACCCAAGAGCTGGCATTGAATGCCCAGATAATCCTTCCTTTTAAATCATCCTTGAGCTCCCTCTAATGGCCAAAATGTATTTTTATCATTGTCGTTCCCATTATACAGATGAGGAAACCGAGGTTCAGAAAGGTGGAAAACTTGCCAGGAGCACACAAGGGCCAGGACTCAGTGTGAGGTTTTTTCTAAAGCCCTTCCACTCATCATGTGGTCTCTGGGCTTATTGCTGGGTTGATTGTCCAGCAATGCTTTTAGCTTCTTCTTGCCCACTGAGGAAGGTAGTCAGACATCCCAGTGGAGGAAACACGAGTTTTCAGCAATGGGAAGACAAGGAGACATGTACAGTTTGGTTGCTAATAGCACAGCGTCTGGGGCCAGACTGCTCAAGTTCGAATCTGTGTCTTGCCACTACTTAGCTGTGTGACCTTAGGCAAGTTACTTAATGTCTCTGTCTCAGTTCCCCAGTATTTAAAATGGAAATAAGACCCGTGTGGTGACACACGAATGTAACCCTGGCACTCTGGGAGGCTGAGGAAGGAGAATCCTAACTTTGAGAGCAGCCTGGCAATTTAGTGGGCTTAAAGAGACCCTGTCTCAAAATTTTAACAATTTTTTTTTTAAAGGGCCAGGATGTTGCTCAGTGTAATGGTCCTGGGTTCAATTCCTAGTACCACTACACACAAAAAAATGGGTACAGTGGGAGGGATAATAGTAAAATATATGTATACATGTTCTCAGATACATTTACTATAACTAACATAGGATGGAATGGAACATGGCATATAGCAAGTTTATTAAGTAAGTGAAAGCAAGCACTGCTTCCTACACTGAAAATCGGATAGAAGTCAGATTAGGTCCAACAAAACTAGGCAAAGGGACCAGATTATGGCATGAACACTGACATTCTGTTCTGTGCATTCCCATCACAATGGGCCTGGTTTAGGAAACGCTTAAACAAACTTTTAAATGCAACCTGGCCCTGGCAACCTGGGCTATCTGATCAAAATAGTATGAGATGATGCCAAGCCACCTGCCACTGCTGGAGCCCAAAGATCCCTCTGTATCACACCTGCCCCTAAGGGCAAAGAGGGCTGGGTACCCTCCCACTGGGGCAGCTTCCCTTGCTCAGTTTTGCTCTCTTGAGTAGGTTTGTTCAGCATCATACGGATGTAGAAACTGAGGCTCAAAAACATTCAAGGATTTGTTGGTCTTATAGTTAATATAGTTAATATATAGAATTAGGACTCAAGCTTAGGTTGAGTCCCTGTTTTATTGCCTCTGTCCATGATATAGTACTGTACCTCCACAGGGATTACTGGGGGAGGCATCTTGGAGGCTGGCAACCATACTCTCCATCTGTGTACCAGAAAACAAGGAAGACAGTCTTAGAAATAACAAAGGCCACTGAAATTAATATTAAATCTAACCACTTTTCGGACTGTTATTTAACAAACATTCTATTCACCTAGGGTACTGTGTTCTGCTCTATGCATAGAGCAGGAATTAAGCTTATACCTTGCAGTGTTATGGCAGCAAGCAACAATCAGGCAGTGAGCGTTCTTGAAAAAGAGGCAAAAGAGAGAGCAGCCAAGAATGAGAGCTGGAATCAAGACTCTATGACAAAGTGGTTCTAAAAATGTTCTCATCCTGACATAAGTTCATCCTTAGACAACCTGGAATTTGTTCCTGGGCCTTAACAATATCCCCTCAGAAAATGGTAAAAGGAAGAACGAGAAGCAGAGAAACAAATATCCTCAGCAGCTTACCTATTTCTGGAATTTCACAATTAAACAGTTTCTTTAGCTTGAATTTGTCAGAACCTGTTTTTTGAGCCAGATTTTACTCAGGAAGGTGGGGGAGGGAATGCAGAGAAAAGAGATCAAACAAAATACTGAAGGTGGATCAAATGCCAAAGGTAGAAGGGTTTTGGGGGGCAGAGAAGATGGTTGGTTGTTCCCTAAAGACTACATCAAAGGACTTGACAATTTCAGTCTGTTTCAAAGTAGGACCTCTGGGCCCTGGGCAAATCAGAGTCCAGTACAGACCACTCAAAATCATTCATTAGATTCTTTGATAATTATCTTGTTGAAGAAACGGATGAAATACATGCTGTGAACTACCCCCCATCCCACCCGTGCCATGGGCATTACAAGAACCTAGACAGCTTCCCTTACTGGCCTCTATTTCAAACACTTCCTCATCCACTCTCAAACCAAATCTCCCCTGGGACTACAGGATCCATACTAAAACCTAAATGATTCAGTCTCCCCCTCGGGATGAATTTAATAATCATACCAGCTCTTACACAGTGGAAATTATATACGCAAAACCTATTTTACATTTTTTGAAATGGTGTGTGTGTGAGTGTGTGTGTGTGTGTGTGTGCGTGTGTGTAAATTCCAAGAATTCTAGTATGCATAGTCTTGTAATTCGAAGTCTCCAGCTACACGGATTACTTCTAAACAGCTACGCTCCCAAGGCGCCTAATAAACCCTGCGGGCACATTCCCCAAATCAGCCATCCCAGCACAGGGGTCAAGGGAAAACTAGCTTCCCTAACCCTGTAAGTAGATAAACCAAGTCAATTTGTTCCCCTGAAAACCTTGCTCTGCCTGCGTCCTCCCAGCTCCTCGGTCCTCGCGTAGCCAGGTTTAGCCTCCCGCCCACAGAGCCCAACTTGAGTCCTTCCAGGTCCACAGTACCGCTAAAGAACCAACTCCTGCCACCGGGAAGAACTACAGCCCCCGGCATGCCTCGCGCAGACGGATGAAGCCACGTGATCGTGCTCGCCCGGGATATGTGGTCACGTGACTCCAGGAAGATGGCTCCCTTAACAGAGGAGCACTTTGCAGCACTGCAGAGCCTGTTGAAGGTAAACTGAGGGAAGGGAACGTTTGCGGCTGCATTTTGTCACTCGTACTTTGTATTACGCAGGAATTGGAGATAAACTGGCGCTGGTTTGGAGACACCATTCTGTCGCTACTTCTCTGTGTTACTCCGGGCAAATCGGTGTGCCCTGAATTTATTAAGAGCAGGATCAAACAACACCGAGAGAAGGAGACAGGAGAAAAAATGACATGAAGGACGTGAAGGCGCTGTTTAAATGCCCTCTGGGACAGGCCTGATTTTCAGTATTGGTGCATAGAGGTGGTAATTGCTAGCTTTGCGTTTCCAGTTCCCCCTTTCATCCCTTTTCATCACTCCGTCTGCAGCAGCCCAGGCCTTGGAATTAAGATGTGCTCTGATTCTCCCGAGGCCTGAGTTTTCTCCACTCATTTTGGCCAGTATAAAGGCCAAAATACTCTCCTGATAATCATTTGTTTGAAAGATTGTGAAGTTGAAAGAAATGTACTTTAAAGGGAGTAGTAAAACTCAAATTAAATGCTAGGTTGGAGTTACCTATTGTCACTAGCTGACATTACAGTGGTCTGTTGCCTGCTGTCTTCTTTCAAAAATGTAAGATCCAGGAAGGAACTTTTCTTTCTTACTTTCCTTCCTTCTCTCGTTAGGTGAAGAGGGTTGAGTTAATTACACTCATTTCATGGCACAGCATCATCAGTCCATGAAATAGTCTCTAATTTGCGTTACTTTTTTTTTTTGTACCGGAGATCGAACTCTGATCCTTGCGCTTGCCGAGCAGATGGCGGAACCACTGAACTAAATCCCCGGCCTTTGTGTTACTTATATTTTAATGGCCTTCCCAATATTCATTTGCACTCTCCAGGTCTGAAGGCATTTATTTTGTTGTCACAATGTATCCCAACACGTAGGACAACCCCTGGGATACAGCATTTGCTCAGTAAGTAGCTATTAAATAACTGAATTAAAGTAGTGACTGGGTTGCGGATTGGAAACCTAAGAGTTTTCAGCTCTCAATCCAGTGCCTTTTCACTTCAGTGTGGCTGCTTTGCACACTATCCACCTCCTGTGCATGGTTGTCTTGTGGACTTTTTCTATAATAAAGTTTTGAAAACGAATATGTTGCATAGCTACAGAAAATGCACCAATCGTAAGTGCACACGTTAATCATTTATTACATACCCATGTAACCACCGCAAAAAGTTAAAAAATGAAACAATCAGTGCTCTGGAAGTCACTCTATTGCTTCTTCATTATTTCCCCCACTCTCCTCACCAGCAGTAACCACTATCATTGCTTCTAACACAAACGCTGGGGGCCATATTAGGAAGCATAATCACAAGATACAATGAATGTTTAAATTTTTTTTTAAAGTATTGTAATAAAAGATATTGCCATTAACCCCCCACAAAATACTCCCCTTTACTCGGATCACATTTATTCCGTCTTTCTTGTCATTTTCTGAAGCAGTTCTAGAAATCCACTTTTGTGTCTTACAGTAATCGTGGTTACCTTGAGGTCCTGAATCAACTCAAGGAGTTTACCTTTCATGGTCATTTTGACTTTAGGGGGAAGCTGGAAGTTGCATGGTACCAGATCTGGTGAATATCATGAATAAGGAGACAACTTAATGTTTTTCCAAGCCTGCCTTTCCATTGGATGGCACTCAGCTGTACCATTCACAGTAGTTTGGGCCACACCTCATAAAGACAATCACAAAAGAGGACTTCCAGAACTTCCAGAGAGTGGCAGGAATGATGGGATAAGTGTGTTTGAAGTGCGGGGGAATATTTTAAGTAGAATTAATGGCAATGTGTCTTTTAGTGTAACAAATTTAAAAAATTTAAACACACCATATTTTTCAATCAGCTCTTGTTGTTTGCTAGGTCTGCCATGACAGAGTACAAGCTAGGTGGCTAAAACAACAGAAATTTATTGTCTCACAGTTCTGGAGCCTGTAAGTCCAAGATCAAGATGTTAGATGGATTGGTACTTTCTAAGGAGCAGTCTGTCCCATTTCTTTCTCCTAGCCATCTTTGAAATGCCTTGGCTTATAGATTGCTGCATTCATCTTTACATGGTATATTTTCTATGTCTAAATGTCCTTTCTTTTCTTTTTTTTTTTTTGGCGTTACTTAGGATGGACTCAAAGCTTTCACAATGAGCTGTATCCCAGCCCCTTTTTAAAAAATGAAGACATTGATTATATTTGATTAGTCCACCCTAAAAACCTCATCTGAACTAATTACATGTACAACAACTCTATTTCCAAATAATGTCACATTCTAAGATGACTAGAGATTAGGATTTCAGTATTAGGAGGAAAGAAGAACATAGTTCAACCCATGTCAGGATCTATCTCAGAGCAAAAGATTTGATTTGATGACATACAATTTGGTTTTTTTTCCTTTTATGAATTATGCTTTTGATATCAAATCTAAAATCTTCCCAAGTCATAAATCCCAAACTTTCCTATTTTTTCCTAAAAGTTACATAGTTTTACATTTTACATTATGTTTTAAGTCCATGATTTCTTTTGAGTTGTGTATAAAGTTTGGAAGACTTAAGTTGAGTAGGGTTTTTTTGTTGTTGTTCTTGCTAGCCAATTGTTTAGGTACCATTTATTGAGAAGGATATCTTTCCTTCATTGAACTGCTTTTGCACCTTTGTCAAGAATCATTTGGGCATATTTGTGTGTAGATATATTTAAGCATTCTCTACTCTGTTGCATTGATCCATGTGTGTAACCTTCTGAAGGTGCTACACAGTCTTGATTGCTATAGTTATATAACTTTGAAATCAGATAGAGTTTTGTAGTTCATTCTTTATCAAAATTACTTGATATTGTACTTCTTGTACAATAAACCTTGTTGGCTGTATCCAAAAAACCCAAAAATCTTTCTAAGCTTTTGATTAGTGTCTTAGTTACATTTGTTGTTGCTGAGACAAAATACCCAACATCCAAAAGTTAAAGGCATAAAGGTTTATTTTGGCTCGCATTTTGTATAGATTTCAGTCCATGGTCAGCTGGCTTCAAGGCAGGGTAGTATGGCAGAGGGGTATTGCAGAGGAGAAACAGTGCATGGTAGAGCAGGCAGGAGGCAGCAGCAATAAGCTTCCATTTTTATCCTATCCAGGTTACAAACCTTTTGGGTGGTGCCATCCACACCCAAGGTGGGCCTTCCAATTATCCATACCCAGAATTATGCTCAACCAATCTGTTAATAGACTTATTTGTCACACCCTTACTCCATATTCATACACCCTTAATCCATATTTAGACACCTTAGATATAGCCACCTCCCAAAAGCCCCACCTATGAGGACATGAGGCTTTGGAGGAACATGTAGATACAAGCCATAACAGTTTGAATTGCATTAAACCTATATACTAGTCAAGAGAGCAGACATCTTTAGAATATTGACTCTTCCAATCCACAAACATGATATCTCTCCATATTTATTTTGATTTTCTTGGATTTCTTTCTTCTGTGTTGTGTAGTTTTTAGCATACAAGTCCTGTATTTCATTTTTTGAGCAATTGCAAATGGTATATTTTTAATTCCAGTGTAAATGAAATTTTAACTTGAATACACCATATTTTTTACCAGTCCTGATATATTGCTCATTTCCATTTGTTAATATTTAGTAAAGATTTTGTGTCTATTATCATGAGGGGTATAGTTTTCTTTTTTGTACTATTTTTATCTAGTTTTAGTATCAAGGTAGTATTAGCCATAAAATGCATTGAAAATGCTTCCCTCCTATTCTGTTTTATGAAAGACCTTGTATGCAGTTGGTTAGTTCATTCTTTAAATATTTGTTAGAACTCTCCAGTGAAGCCAGCCAGGCTTGGAAGGTTGTTTGTTTTGACAGAGTTTTAAAGTTATGAATTCAGTTTCCTTAATAGCTACAGGAATATCCAAATTTTCAATTTCCCCAGGGGGGGAATTGTAATAGTTGGTGCTTTTTTGAGTAATTGGTCCGTTTTGTTTATGTTGTCAACTTTATACATACAGAGTATTTCAGAGAGTTTCCCTTACCATCTTTTTGATGTCTGAGGCTCTTTAGTGATACCCTTATTTCATTTCTGATATTGGTAATTTGTACCTTCTTGCTTTTTGTCAGACTTGCTGATAATTTGTCGGTTTTATTGATATTTTTCAAAAACCAGCTTTTTAATCTTTCTATTTTCAATTTTATTAATTTCTTTTATTCTGCTTCCTTCAGATTTATTATGCTCTTTTCCCCTTGGTTTTTAAAGTGGAAGCTTGAATTATTAATTGGGGACTTTTGTCTTATTTTCTAATCTATGCATTTAATTCTGTCGATTTTCTTCTCAACACTTCAGTGGCTCGGTCCTACAAATGTGGTTTTTTTTTTGGTCCTACAAATGTTGATAGGCTGTTTTCTCATTTTCACTCATTCAATCTCTTTTTTTTTTTTTTTTAAGTTCCCTCTAGACTTTCTTTTTGAAATTTGATTATTTACAAGGTTAAGTTTCCAATTGTTTAACTGAAATAATAGTGTGTTGTCTCTCATTTTTTATGGCCCAGAATATGATCTATCTTAGTATTAAACTGGATATCAGTAACAGAGAATTAACAGAAAAAGTTTTTTAGAATTTTGCTTAGATTTAATCTGTAGTTCCAAAATGCATTTCTTTTTATACCTTTTTAGTGGTTGCCTGAGTTACTGCATTATATATGCATCACTTATTTTAATAGGATGAGGTGTAGAAATCTTACCTCCCTCTGTATCCTTTTACCTTCCCTCACAATTGTCTTAAAAATTTCCTCTACTTATATTTAGAATTTCATCAGTGTTATAATTTTTGCTTCTGCCTTTTGAAAATTCATGGGAAAAAAAGGAAAACTTTCTGGGTTTTGTACCTATTTTCACATGTTCTGTTTCTTCTTCCTGATAGTCCAAGATTCGTTCTTGTTCCAGGAATATCTGGTGTGAAAGAACTAACTGCTGTATGCCAGAGGTGCTGAGACCCAAGAAATACATCAGGCATATTTGGGGTACTGACAGTGTGAGGATTCTGTATGTAATGCTCCACAGACCACCATAATACTGTAGTTTTGTTTTTCTATAATGTGCTGGCAAACAATGGGGGGAGGTAAGACCATTGTTCCTCAAGGGCAAATCATGATGGCTATAATTCAAGACGGCAACAAGCTGGATCCCTCTGCTGCTTTTATTTTTCTTTTCTGTATAGAGAATGTAATTTTGCCATTATTTTGTGGTAGATCTAGTGATGGGTTTTTTAAATTATCTTTTTATCAGTGAATGAACCAGTGTCTTGATTTCTTCTTCATTCATGTAGGCTTTTTTAGCTGGCTGTAGGATTCTAGGTTGGTGTTCTTTCTTTCCTTTCATCACCTGAAAAATACTGGGCCACTTCCTCTGGTCTCTGTGGTTTCTGATAATTGTTTACTTTAAGTAAAGTGTTATTTCTCTCTTCCCACTTTCAAGATAATTTCTCTTTGCTCTTCATTTTCAGAAGTTTAATTATGATGTATCTTGATGTGGGGCTTTTAAGGATTATATTTTTCAGATATAAAATTTCTGTTTTCTCAACATCTTCCATTTCTTTGCTAAGACATTCTCCTTTTTGTTTGTTTCAAGCTTATTCATAATTACTTAGTGAAGTATTATCAGGACTGCTTTAAAATCTTTTGTCTTTCAACTTGATATCTTTCTGGTTCCTCATTTGATAAATGGTTTTTACTGAAACCTGGATGTGTTCATATTACGCTCTGAACCTCTTATGTTTTAGCTGGCTTCTCTGACATTGCTCAGGTATGGAAAGCAGCCATTACCTGGTTGGAAGTAGAAGTCCAGGTTCCCCACCTGACTCCTGTTGGTAGCTGAATGTAGCGATTTCTTGATAGTACTGCGTAGGGGTAGAAGCTCTGACTCGGAATGGTCTTTGTTAATACCACAGAGTGGTGAGGATGAAGATGCCAGCAGCCTACTTGGCCTTCTGTGATACCAACCCTGTAGCCTCGGGAGATTCCCACTTGGCCTCTGTTGACATCAGTGTGGTGTCTTCACAGTTCTTCCTGTGATACTTGGCTGAACTAGAGCCGTTATTGGTCCTGGTACTTTGTCTACAGATAGTGGTATTTATATGGAGATTTTTTTTTTTCCTATACTCACTGTCATTTCTAGGTTGCTCTCTTCAGATCAAAGTCTAGGATACATGAAGCAAAAAGAAAACCCAGGGAACTCAGCATCGTGTCGTTGCTTGGTTCTCAAGATCATAGCAGATCTGCCTTTTCTCTTCCCCTTTTGGAGTCATCTTATGTGTGTTTTCTGTATAGCACCTAGGGATTCCAGTTGTACTTAGCAGAAAGAATAGAGAAAAGTAGGCCTAGTCTGTCTTCCCAGACCTGAAAATGTCATCTGTACCTTTAAATCTTAAGTTTCAAAGATCCCACATACTAAGACAATATTATGTAAAAAAACATGTGTTTTCAGTCTTGATTTATTTTCCCCTGTGTGAATTAATGTAGGCTTCCTCGAAAGATGTTGTCAGACAGCTGTGTCAAGAGAGCTTTTCCACTTCAGCTCTTGGCTCAGAAAAACTCTTGGATATGACGTGTTCCAGCTTGTCTGTGACCCAGGAGGAGGCAGAGCACGTAAGTGTGGTCAGAAATGACCTGTGGCCAACTGCGCTGGTCACCCGTTAATCTCTGTCTTGACTTCCCAGTTGTTGCCGTGTTCTAAAGAAAATTTCCTCCCAAGATGGCTGTTAACATTGCAGATTTTTTTTTATTAGTGAACTCAAAAGCTTTTCCTTTGGACCCTTCCTAATGATCAGTGAGGCATGGATGGGAGAACTGTACCCAGAGGCAGAGCTTCTGACCCTTTTCTTATCAGATTTTTTCAGACAGTGGAGACAAAAGCCAGCCTTGGTGATTTTTCTTTCCCAGACTGTGACTTGCTGATGCCGATGAGCTGTCAGCTGGATAGCTTAGGGCAGACTTTTCAGGGATCATGGGGCGGAAGTGTGGAGGTCTGAGCTGCATACCGCGGGGTTCAGTCAGGTTCCTCAAGGGGCTTTTGGGTACCTCAGCTTTCTCACCCCTCTGCCCCAGTAAAGTCTCCTGCTCTGGTTGTCTGATCTCAGCAGGTGGCCAAGAGGAGATGACTCCTGCTAAGTAATGTAGCAGTGACAGGCTTACCTTTTTCAGGACAAATATGCTTCTAAGACAGGCATCTCTTCATCCAAATAGGCTGGTGATGTTATTTCTGTAATCTGAAGTTTTGCTCATTGAAATCTACTACAGAAAATTACAAGGCAGAACCAAAACCATGGAAGTGAGTTAGCAACTTAGTTTTGATCCCCTTAAAGGAGACACTGAGGCAGGAACTGGGGGCAGCTAGTTTTGGGGAGGTGATTCTAGAACCACAAAAGAATGGCCAGGAAAAATCAAATAGGGGAGGGAGACCAGCCATGAAGTGTTTTAATGAGCTGTGCACGAACTCCCACCCCTCACTTGTGGGTTGTGTCCATCTAGTGAAGCAGGTTCCAGTGGTACCAGAGAAACGGTTACCTCTGGGGTTTCTTACGTCATCATACTCTCAGATCACTGCAGGCCACACTGGACGACAGATCCCCAGGGTCTCTGGAAGGGGACACACCAAGCAGGGTCTGGACTCCTCTTTCACAGGGGCAGTCCACACTGCCAGCCAGAAGCTGTTTGTTTTCTTTGCCCTTCCAAGTGACAGCTTAAGGGCAAGGACATGAGACTCCTGCCACCTGGGATTCAGAGCCCACAGTCCACAGGAACCAGTGTATCTTGTCACACTTCAGTCAGCACAGCTTCAGGTTTTTGCAAGGAGCTTGCAGCCCCGCTCAGGGAAGCCCAGTGCTGTGGGCTCTGGCTGTCTGCGCACTGGACCAATGCAAGGTTGCCTAGTAACCCAGCAAACTTTCACCTTCTCTCAGGTTACCAGGGAAACAGTCCCAGAAAGTTAGATGAAGGTCAGATACCCCCACAGAAGGAAAGGGGATGTATTAACCATTTGTCCACGTGTAGAGTTTCTGGCCATCCAACAGCTTCCTAGGCTGGGCCTCGGCACCTGTCTTTTGAAGCAGCAGGTGGACCCCGTGGCCGAGGCACACAGGGCATCAGCAGCTGCTAGAGGCGTCCACACTACTGTGACTTATTCATGACTGTGTCAGTGTGCAGCTGTGGAGCCTGCCCCTGCCCCTGCCCCCTGCTTCTCCTGCAGCTACAGGCCTGCCCCTCTGTCCTACAGCTGCTCCAAGCTCTGCACCGCCTCACGAGGTTGGTGGCCTTCCGGGACCTGTCCTCAGCCGAGGCGATTCTGGCTCTCTTTCCAGAAACTTTCCACCAAAACCTCAAAAACCTGCTGACAAAAATCATCCTAGAACATGTGTAAGTGCTCACTTTTTAGAGTTTTTGTTTATGTCTTATTATTTTTAGTTTCTATTCTAGAAATAATACTGTATATTCATTGTTGAAAAATTAGGAGTGACACTGAGAAGCCTGCTACCTAGAAATTAGCAGTATTAATTCCTTAATGGAAAGTCTTTTACAACATGCTTATTATTTCTCTTTACATATGAGGAGAGGTTATTGTATTTTTAACAGAAAAACATGCCATTTTATAACTTGCTTGTTTTCAGTTAATAGAATCAATACAAATGATATTTCAGGTCAATAAGTACTTACCTTCAGTATCACTGTAAATTTTTAATGGTTAAATGTAAAATATATTCCATTATATGAAGGAATTGGGTTTAAGATTCCTTAGAGGTACACATTTAGGATATTGGCAGTTTTTCACTTTAGGGAACAATTTACAGTAGAAACTTTGTGCCTTTATTTTTTTATTTATTGGTACTGGGGATCAAATTTAGGACCTTGAGTTTGCATGGCAGGTGCAGTGCCACTGAGCTAAATCCCTGGCCCTTGCTCCTTTATTTAATTAGTTCTTTACCAGGCCAGAGGGCTTGTACGTGTTGGGTTTGGGCTTTGCATTACAGAGCTGACCATCAGACAAATTGCACCCTTTTCCACCAATACGATGCAAGGTTCCCTTCTCCCCACACCTTTACTGAGTGGATTTTTTTCTAACTTTTTCCCAGTTCTACAAACACCAAATGGTAGCTCATTTCACTTACATATCTTTGAGACTACCGATGTTGAATGTCTTTTTCATGTGTTTGTCATTTTTTAATTTCTTTTGTGAATTAACTGCATATCTTCTGAGCTTGCTAGATCCTTTACTACACACACACACACACACACACACACACACACACACACAGAAACTTAAATAGAATTGATATTGTTTAGCCAAAGCCTTGAACAGGCTTCTAATAACTAATAATGCCTATTTTCCAAAGGTTTTGGTATTTATTTGGAACTTTAGCATACCTGACCACATTCTGTTCTGACTCTCTTAGCATCTCACTATGATGCTGTTTCCTGTAGTCAGCCAGGTCTGTTTGGTGTGTTTTGCGTAAGGCACCAAACAAACTCTGTGTACTGGTGCTCAATAGAGGTCACATTGACCTTTTCTCTTTTTGTTGTTGAGAACAATAACACAGTACGATTACAATGCATCAAGCTTTTTCCTTTTTGTCCTAAGCTATAAACTAATAGCACTTATGGCCTTAACCTCACTGAACTTCGTAAAACAAATAAACAAAAACCTGCTTTTTGGAGGGAGGATTTTCTAAGGTCCTTTCCTGTTAAGAGCTCTGAAGATCACAGGAAGGGCAGAGGCTCAGGTCTCTCTCATTATGAGAAAACACAGTTTCATCTCTTTTCCTTCATTGTTTCCTCCTCTCTCCCTCTCAAAAAGATCTACTTGGAGAACTGAAGCCCAGGCAAATCAAAGTGAGTACCCCTTCCTTACCCCTGTCCCCAGCCCCAGCTCCGAACCTGCCAAATGACCAGAGACTATAACCATCGCTTCTCGGCCTTTTGGCTAAGATCAAGTGCAGAGCCCATAACCAGAAATCAAAAGGAATGATTCTAATCCCAAACCACTCTTTTGTGTTTTTTTCTTTCAATTCCACTTTTTAATTTTTCTCAGGTTATAAACATTATTATAGACTCATGTTTTTTCAGATACAATATGCAAAGCAGACAGTGAAATACTGAATTTATTAGTTCCTTTCCCATCACTGGGACAAAATACCCAATACCTGCAACTTAAAGGAGGAGAGGTTTATTTTGGCTCACAGTTTCAGTGGGTTCAGTCCATGGTTGGCTGGCTCAAACACAGAAACAGTACGGTAGAAGGCTTGAAGCAGATGAAATCTGCTCATGTCATGGGGCCAGGAATCAGAGAGAGAAGGGAAAAACTAGAGATGAAAATATGCCTCTGCCCCTGATGACCAGGCCCCCCTGGTTGTGAGACTTTTAGGGGACATTTTTAGATCCAAACCATATCAATAATTATATTTCAATGAAGGAAAAAACTTAACAGTAATTGAAATTACTTTGAAAGATTGCATAAAAGTACGTGTTAACACTAAACCAATCACGGTTCTGGGGCTCCTCATCTGCACTGAGGCACCTCATCCTCTCAGCTTCCCTGTAGACTAAATAAGCTGAAATGATCCCCACTTTTCAGATGAAGAAGCAGAGGCTTGGAAGTTAGTTGGGTGGTGGAAACCTGCGTTCAAAGTCTTTCTTTAAAGCAAGGCCTCTTACCACTATTGCTGAAGCGACACTTCCTAAGCCTCAGGCCATGACATCTTCTCTGCCTTGGGTCACTTTTCATCCCATTTCGACATCTGGAGGGTTGGGGCTTCAGGCAGAAGCCTGTTGATGCTGCCCCCTGTGAGTTAGTTCTGAGGGCTGATGGCCTTGAGCAGTGGGTAAGGCCTGCAACTTGCTGGTGTCATCGCCCCACCTGTCTGTCTCTTTCAGAAACTTGCTGTGTATATCAGATGTATTTTATGTGTATAGCCCTTAGAGCTGCCTGTCATAGAGGCTTGGCAAATGTGGGTGGCATGAGCTAGCTCTGAGCTAAGCTGTCCTTCCACAGTCTCTCTGCCACACCTAGTTGACCTGGACTGGAGAGTGGATATCAAAACCTCCTCGGACAGCATCAGTCGCATGGCCATTCCCACTTGCCTGCTCCAGATGAAGGTGAGTCCACTGTCATGCTTGTTGATGGAGAGCAGGAGCAGCGGTAGCCTGGTCCCCCATGGGCGTCTCTGACACCAGCTGGTGACAACCCCATAAATTAGAGAAAAACATAGACGTGTCTGCTTATTCACAAAGTACTCCACTGTATTAACATATGAACATAATAGGACACATACCAAAAGTAGAAGTTTTAAAACAGTGAGAGCAATGCAAAACATTTTATTATTGATTTGCTGACACCTAAAGGTTTCCATAAGTGACAAGTTTTGCTTTAACAGTAGAAGCATGCATTCAGATTTCAAATAGCCTTCTGGATATTTTCAGTATCCTTTCACCAACTTCTTACCCAGTAGGATTAGGCCATCGCCCTGGCAGCGTGGTTGATCCAGCTTCTGTTGGTAGTGGAGTGTCAGTTCTTCATTTTCTTGTTCATGTGCCCTTGCCATTATCTTCACTTTATAGTTGTTTCAGGGATCTCCTATATTCACATCCCACTTGGTAAAATTCGATAAAACTAGACCGCACATTGCTGTGTCTGCTTTAGTCACCCAGAAATGTAAGAAAATGAAGAAGTAAAGATACCTCTGACAATGACATTTTAAGTATTAGGCTAAATTTATTTCTCTTTTAAAGATGAGATTTAAAAATCTAGAAGTTGTAGTATTTTTCCTGCATTCAGTGGATTATTTTATGTACCACCTAGAGCTCACTTCCTCAAGTACCAGGATGAACATGTGATTGCTCACGTGGGTGCTGAGTCTTAGGAGGTTTGAGAGTGAGTGGACCTCGGTGTGGCCTTCTCCAGTACCCACCTAGACACTGTTACAAGGGGAAGTGACGTAGGCCTCTGAGCATCTCCTTCCACCCTCCCCAGTTGCTGGCTGACTCAGGGTTCTCAGCAAAGACTTTATCTGCAGAGGCCCAGCAGGACTGAATGGGCTCACATCTTTGAGATGGGAAGAGAGAAAGCTTTGGCCATGTTCTCTTTGCAGATCCAAGAAGATCCCAGTCTGTGCGGGGACAAGCCCTCCATCTCCGCTGTGACCGTGGAGCTGAGCAAAGAAACGCTGGACACTATGCTAGATGGGCTGGGCCGCATCCGAGACCAGCTTTCTGCTGTGGCCAATAAATGAACCAACCAGCTGCCAGTGCTGAGGCCACATCCCGGCCGTGTGTCAGTGACGAAGCACCTCCCCTTGAGGCAGTGGTGCTGAGCTGACAGCTGGTGGTATAGTGGGATGGGGGACTTGGTGCCACCCACGAAGCACAGGAAGATAGGGAGGGAGCGGCCGGCCCCTTGCTGTTCCCTGCTTTTGTCTCTTTCTGAAGCTGATGCCCAGAAGCCTCCGTCTTTGAAAGGCTCCTGGGTGCGGCCTGCTCACCACTGTGCAGTGAAAGGGAACACATGCACCATCAGCAGGCTCTGTGTAGGGAAGATTCAGGCCCACTGTGGAACTTATCTACTGAGTTCATTTCCAACATTAGCTCTGATGGATTCATTTCCAACTCGGGAACAAATGGAAGCAAACAAGTGAGGCCAGCAGCACCTGCCCCTCTGTCAGAGAAGCCAGGCAAATCTCCCAGCTGAGGAAGTCTGAGCCACTCCTGGGGAAGGAAGTGGGAGTACTGTGATTGGAAATAAATAACAGTTTATGATTCTGGTCATGATTCTTTTCACCTCCATTGTTACCTTTGGCCAGTGCTACCTTGTTCTTGAAGATCCCAACTTCCTGATCCCCAGCCAAGCCCATGAACCCTGGTGTGACATGAAACCAGGCATGGGAACCTTCTTACCACTTTGTGTGCTTTTGCTGATCACGTGGAACAGAAAGGAGCACGGTTGGTAGTCAGTCCGCACTGTTACAAGAGCCATGATAGAAGCATTCCTTAGTCTGTAATGATATGAGATCATTCCAGCCTGGTGCCTCACATCCCAGGGACCCCATGTGTGAAGACCTTTTCCTCTTCATTATCCAGATCATCCCTGTGCCAACAGTTTGCAGCTTACTTACTGAGCTCTGTATTTTGGCAGCTTCTCCAATGGGGTGTGCATGGAGTGGATGCAGGAGTGGGACCACAGGTTAAGAATACAGTATGTACTTGGAGCCCGGGCTGCCAGGCTCTGAAGCTGGCTTGGCTTCTTAGTAACTCAATTCTTGCTCACACCTTCCTTTTCTTTTGATTATTAAATAGGTACAGTAATAGTGCCTACTTCATAGAACTTCTGTTCAGATGAAATGATACACCATACCTAAAAGCACTTAACTGTTACGGCTCATAGGAAAGGCTCAGTAATGTTAGCTTCGACTATTAATGGCAATGAAAGAAAGCTCTGCACATTCATTGTTTCGCCTACTGTAACAGCTGTGTGAGAAGGAATGTTGCTACCCTCCCTTTATTGATGAGGAAACTAGCTCATTGAGGTTTAGTCACCTGCTGGTAAATGGCCTTATTAGGACTTGGTCCCAGATTTGTCCAACTTTCTGTGACACAGGCCTCAGCAGGGGGCACTGGAGCTCTGTCCTTAGCTTCATTTGGAAAATTTTGAAACTGAAGTAGGAAAAAGCTTACCTCTGCTCACCCAGTGAGATACCAGAAAGTTAAAGAATAAATTCCAACCCCCCTCTTTGCCTGCTGTCTCCTGGAAGCTCAGTGACCTGGTTCTGAAGTGGCTCAGCCAGATGTGGTGGTGCATGTCCATAATTCCAGTACTTTGGGAGGTGGAGGCAGGAGGGTGGCAAGTTTGATCCCAGCCTGGGCAGCTTAGTGAGACACTGGCTCAAAACTTAAAAAGGGCTGGGAATGTAGCTCAGTGCAAAAGCCCTGGATTCAGTCCCCAGTACCTCAAAAGAAAAAAGTAGCAGTTCTGAACCCTTCTGGGGCCACACCCGTTGATAATCTGATGGAAGCTGTAGATCCTTTCTGTGGGAAATGAACACTGAATTATTAGCATGCTGTGACAGCTCGGGGGCCCCTTAAGCCAGCCTACTACCTGTGTTGACAGCCCTTGATTTTAGCCTCACCAGGAATTCATCTCTCTTTTCTTTCCACTCTGTGACCTGCAAACAGGTCTCAAATCCCTGTGCTCTTGCTGTTTCACAGACCCTCCAAAGACACTAACTTGAAGCGAGGAGCCCAGCATAGTGATCGGGCAGTTCGACATTTCTCCACCAGACTGAGCTGAACAGAGCCACCTGAGTGCGTGGCACATGCAAGGGTCCATGAGTGCTTACTGTCCTTCGCCTCACCCACTCAGTTCAGGGCTTTGGCCTCTGCTCTTCGAGAGGATGGATTGTCTGTAGGCGCCATATTTCTGGCGGGCCTGATCCTAGTTCAGAAGGACCTTGTAGCTTCCTATCTGTTGATCCCATAAGCAGTTCCTTGAATGCTTGTCTGGTTTCCCAGTATGCTTTGAATGATGAAGCAGCCCTTTCCTTAGGGTTCAGTAAGGTTTTGATGTGCAAACTCCACCCACAGAAGGGCAAGGATCAGGTGCCTGTGCTCCTGGCAGCCCAAAACATTCCACCTACCTGGCCACAAGAGTGAGCAGCAGGTTTATCCTGCTCAACGTGTATGTCACAGAGACTCATAAACATACTTGACTCCTGAGGGGCCAGTGTGTCTTCTGGGCTTTCACTGATGGGCTCAGCAGTGATGATCAACACCTCCTGAGCTTTGATAGTGAGGTCCATGGTGGTTCTGTCACACAGAGAAAGCCCAACTGCAGGGAAGCCTTCTGGACTCCAGAGGTTGAGAAAAGGCGGGAAGATCTTTCCCTTTTTCATTAAACATTGAGCTGCTGGTCTCCGAGGAAGGCACCTCACGCTGCATTAGGGAATAAGTCACCACAGCAGAAAAGTGTGCAGCCTTAGCTCCTTCTGTGGAATACCACGGCCGCCTCTACACTGACCTCACCAGTGGCCCTCAACACATGAGCAGAGCACCCTCCCGTGACTCCTGGGAACAGGCTGAAATTCGACACAGTGGAACTTGGGAAGAGAAGAAGTGGTTTATCAAGTTGCCCCAGGAATGCATAACGTCCCGGACACCGGGCACTGCAATCCAAATGATTCAGGTAGCCCGTTGTTGTCATTGGCATCCAGTCAGTGGGCTGTACCTGTTCCCTTAGCTCTAGAGGTTTGTCCTGCCTCATCCCCTCCAAGGAGGTCTTTTCAAGAAACTCCTTTTAGCCAAGTGCCAGTGGAACTTCGAGTTCTTGATCCTAGATCCTGGACCCCAGCTGGGTACTTTACCTGGAGAAAAACGTGAAGTGCCCCTGAGTGCTCTACCCCAGACTCTAACCTACCAGGCAGCTTGGGGAGGACACAGCTTTTCAGGTGGCACAATTCTTGGTCAGGAATGTATGACAACAGCTGGCAAAAGCACCGCCCAGTAGCCATTAAGCAAGCAGCAGTGCCAGCTGGGCCTTCCCAAGCAGTGGGTCTGCCTACTGGGTCCTGGCAATAAGTCAAGAGCAATCTAAGTTCACAACACCTCCCCTGGCACCAAACCACCTGTTTGCTGCACCAATTGTTCTAAAACTGTGTACCAGGTTTGTTTCAATCAGGAATGGTAAGATGCAGGGACATGGAAATGACTGTCATGAAGGGCGACATTGATGCTCGCAGAGCCCAGGAAACAGGAAGCAGAGCATGTCACACAGCCACAAGGGAAGGGTCCGTGTTGGTCAGGAGGCAGGAAGGGAGAGCCCAGAGCCTTTATCGGGGTTTTCATACACAGGAGCGGTTAAGGCAGGTAGGCAGTCTGAGTGAGTATAGGATCAGATAGCTTGAATGATTTTGGTGAGTTCTGGGCTATAGGAATGATCTCTAGTTGCCCAGTATCTGACCCTAGCATGATTTAAGGCAGGAGAAACATTAGCTCTGTGTGTAAGAGTTTGATAAAAGAGATAGTTCGGCATGTGGCTCCAGACGTAAATTTGAATCAAAGACATGCAGGGACTCCTCTGAACTCTCTCGGAATTTGCTAGTCCTGGGAGGGGCAGTCTTTCCAGGATCAAGGCCCTGCATGTTAGAGCTTCAGAAATACAGAAAATCAGAACATACAGCCAATACAAGGACATGCTGCAGTAGCATGCAGTCGCAGGTCGAAGTGGCTTTTAGCACAACCAGTTTCTTGGCCAATGTTATGTGGTCCACAGTGGTTGGGGGCAAAGGGTGCCTCTGCAGCTCACTGTAGTCATAAGGGGCCCGAGATGATGCCATCCTCATGCCAACACATGCCCCACCGTCACCAAGGAAGGGATGGCGGACAGTGGCAAATCATACTTAGGGTCTTACAGCTTCTTCTCAGAAGCGACAGGCAAGTCACATGACCACACCCAACTTCACAGGGAACAGAAAAATCCAATCTTACGATGAGCCAGGACAGAAGAGAAATGGGAGTTTTGTGATTGGCTTTTATGACTGCCCTGTCACTTGAACCCAACAGTTCTTTAAGCCACTTTCCATTTATAAACAAAAGAGCAGTGAGGAATACCAAGCACTTCATCTCAGTACCTTTTCTCATGATAAACCTGGTCACCTGTGCTGCCCGTGAAGGCATTTGAAATATTTCCCAAATACATTACCCTTCACCCTAGCTAGCCCTGAGAGTCAGTGGAGCTTTATTCTTAGGTATTTGTGCATTTTACTGAGAAGAAGGTAGCTCAGAGAGATCCTGCACTACTTGAAAAAGCTAGATTTTCTCATTTAAAAGCCAGTGGTTTCTCCATTTCTCTCAATTTGGAAAGAAGAAAACTCAGTTCTTCCCAGATCACTCTTAAGTCATCCCTAACCTGGGTACTTTTAGCTCACCCTGCATACCCTTTCCATGTGCATCATGAACATCCTCCTTTGCCTCTTTTTCTGGTGATATTCAGGTCCAAGCACACACTGGCACAAGGACCAGCTATTCGGGGCTTTCCCACACCAGCCAGTTCCCTGCATACCCACAGTGAGCGCCATTAGTCAGGCTCTGTGGTCTGGGGTTTACAAATTTCCAGGAAGCAAGTCCAGCCCTGGTGGGGAAAGGCTCTCTGCTATTTTGTTCGCTGAGATGTTATCACAACTGAGACATTTTCTTTATTCCTTTTTGCATTTTAATGCAGAAGCCATTGGCTGTCTGATATTTTGAAAGTTTTCCAGTGGTGGAACATTTACAGAATGATTTTGAACCTGTATCTGCTGATTCCAGATACTGATAGATCCTAAACACTCTGAACTGCACCATGCTGATCTTTACAAAACTTCTTTTTTTCAGTGATGCTCCCATTTCTATGGTTTAATCATCCTTTTTACAGCTACTTTAAGAAAGGGAAAAGATTTGCTAGCAGTATTCCCGCTTGGTGCCAGAGAATGTCAATCTTCAAAGACAGAGGACCGTTCTTTCTTTGAGGAAATGTCAAGAGCTCTAAAAAGTGTGTCTGTAAGGCTGGGTTTCTGCTGACCCTGGGCTCTCGGGAAAAGCTTTGATGGGCTTTTGCATCTGTTCTGTAAGGAGAGATAATGTATTAGTTTCTCATCATTGAGACACAATACCCAACACCCACAACTTAAAGAAGGAGAAGTTTGTTTGGCTCATGTATCAGTCCATCATCAGCTGGGTCCCAAGAAGAAAGAGCATGGCAAAGAGGCATGGTAGAGGGAAACCAGCTCATGTCATGGCAGCCAGGAAGTAGCAAAGGGAGGACCCGGCAACAGAGATAAACCTTTCCAGGCCACACCTCCAGTAACTCACCTCTTCTAACCAGGCCCATCCCCCAACAGCACATTTAGCTATGAACTCATCAGTGGACTAATCCACCAATGAGTATAGTTGCCCCCATGATCCAGTCATCTCCAATAAGCAATGAGTGCATGAGGCTTTGGTGGGACATCCAGATAGCAACTAAAGCAGATAACTATGAGCTATGATTGAAAAATACAAGGAACGTTTTAAAACTATTATAGTAAAAGACCCATGTCATGAATCCCCTTCAACCCACTCCCCCTTGCTTTGAAGACACTTATCCCATCACTCTTGCCAGTTTCTGAAGCAGTTCTGGAACTCTTCTGTTAGGAGTGTCTGTATGAGGTGTGACCTAAGTTATGGTGAACGCTGCTGCTGAGTTCCATCCAAAGGAAAGGCAGGCTCATAAAAACATGACAGTGTGTCCTTGTCCACCTTATCCACTGGATCTGGCACCGTGCAACTTCAGGGTCTTCCCCAAAGTCAAATGGCCACGAAGAGTGTACATTTTGAATCGATTCAGGACTTGAGGCAGCCACAGCGCTACAACTGAAGATACTTATGAAAGAGGACTCCCAGAAGTGTTTCAGGAAGTGGCAAGAAGGATGGGTTAAGTATGTTTGAAGCAAAGGAGAGTATTCTGAGTGGAATTAGTGACAATGTGTCTTTTACTATAATACTTTTTTATTTAAATATTCACCATATTTTTCCATCACACCCCATTCTTAGTTGATGGCTCATAGAGAAAGCTACACAGGTTCACTGGCCAAAGAATGGAAACTTCTTGGCCATTGGTATCAAAGTTGGAATGGCCACATGACCCTGGACATCATACAGCAAACTATGATACCATCCCAACAAATTGAATAAAAAATTAATTGAAGGGTGCTTTAAGATATCAGAGGGGACTGGGGATACTCTTACGAACATATAGAGCCCCCCATCTTTATGGGCTGGGCTCTGGTTAGAATTTTAGGAACTCAGAGAAAGCTCATACTCAAAGTATTTTGCTTATCTGCTTATTAAACTCTAGAAAGTGAGAATCGCTATATTAGGTATTGATTTGGCTGCTTTAACAAAAGCCCAGTTTCCAGGAATTAAAGAATTTAGAAGTTTAGCTTGTGGAGGAGTCTGAGCTGGTAGAAGGCTTGAAGAACCAGGATGGCTCTGCTCCACAAGATGTTCCACAGACATGGGCTGCTTCCATATCTCTGCTTCACCTCCCATCAGTTACTGCCACCACTGGTATGAGCAAAGCCTGCTCAGTGCTGTACTCCAAGTCTGTATCCTAATCACAGGCAAGTGGAAGGAGGAAGAGGGTGTGCCCCAGAAGTTGGCACATTATTTGTACTCACATCATACTGCTTGAATGTGATTCTATCACATAGCCCACACTTAGCTGCAAGGTATCCAGGAAACAGTCTCTGTGTCCACCTAACACTTGAGGATGTGGAAGGACTAGACAGTGGATGCGGCTTGTTACCAAATACAAAGAATGGATAGTAAAACATTTGATAGGCACAGTCTTCAATGCCTACTCAGCTGACTATGGCATGGTGTAGCTTAATTTACCAGTTGGCTTCCTGACCACGGGCTCCGGTTTCATAGTGGAAGAGCAGAGAACAGAAAGGCACTGTGTGGGATGGGAAGGGTGGGCATGTGTGTGCTTCTTGGGGATGGAGACCATATCTCGATAACTTGGTCACCACAGCAGCTTCCACAGTGCCTACCTAGCACCCAGTAGGTCCATTTGTGTCCCAACTTCATTCACAATCTGGCACAGGACTTGACTGGTAGTAGCAAGCCATAAATGAATCATACTGAATGGATTAGAAAGGGAGACTGACAGTCAATGTTCACTTACATTGCTCTTCCTAACTCTACCTTGGCTGGGCCCTAATTCACAATTAAGGCTATTCTCAAATTTTGCCACCACGCTTTCTGGCCTTCCCTGACTTCAAGCTCATGGGTGTGGAGATACCCTTTCATTGTTCATAGGACTTAAGCAAGAAGAGGGAGAGATGGGAGCCCTGGGAGAAAGAAGAAAGGAGCCCCCTCCAGCTGATAGTGAAGTGACTTTGGTACCCTGAACTCCTGCCACTCTCAGTGTTCGGGGGTCAGATTTTCCAAGGGGCCAGAAGAGGAAGTTCCTGGGTTTTCTCCAACTGCCAGAGTCAGGAAGGAAAGAGGGACTTGCCTGGGCCTGCTTGGAGATGACTCCCCTGACTGCTGGCCTTTGTCCCTCCTGCGCCCTCTCTGGGATGCCTTCCCCTGACCCTAGCTTAACTCCTGCTCATTTTTCTGGACTCCCAAGCAGCAGCTAACAGGGGTCAGCCTCACTGGCCTGTCTGCTTGGATCTTCCTCTTCATCCCTCTCACCGCAGTGCATTTTGGTGGTCCTGCCTTCCTAGGTATGCTGTTCACCACAGTATCCTCAGCACCTGAGCACACAGGCAACATAGATCCTTGTTGGTACTGAGAGTTTCCTGCCACCAGTTGAACTGGGAGCCTGCCCCTGGGCTTACTTCCATAAAAAGAGATCACTTGTCAAGACGTCATAAGTGACTCAAGTTCTTTGTACCCCTAGAATCCACACCGGAAGGAAATTTCCGCCCACGCTTCACCTGGACGCAGATGAGCTTGTCCAGGATGCCCAGCAGATGGCGCAGTTGTTCTCTTTATCTTCCCGCCTTGGCCTACTAAAGAAGACAAAGACCAGGGCGTTGTGGTGATGGTGAGGTGGGGTGGGGGCAGACCTCTCTTAAAACCCAGCCAGAAGCTTCCTGTAACAGAAGCCGTCCGACCCCCGGGCCAGGGCCCAAACAGTGGAAGGATGGGCAGGGTGTGGGGCAGGCCCCCAGGGATGCCTTCCAGGGCGCCCCAGCCCTGTCTCTGGAGCTGACACCCGCTGCACCCGCCATGCTGCTGCCCAAGGCCAGTCCTCAGCCTGACAGGTGATGAGGCCACGATTCAAATTCAGATTTGCTTGGAGCTAAATCTCAGTTCCGTCATCTAGGGAAAAAAAGGGAGATGAAGTTATTTTTTTCCTGACAACACACATTGGAGGGAATCACAGCTCCGTGTGGGGCCTCTGGGAAATGGAAGCTGCCCCATTCACGGTGGTTCGCCCTCAGATCTCGGCAAGACGCCCTGCTGGGTAAACCGTGCCATAGACCGGGACTCCTCGTCCGATCTGCTCTGAGAAGAGGCTTCCTGGGTCGGGGTCAGACGCGGGCGGCGAGGACCCGCGGTCCCGGTCGTCTCTCATCTGGCTCCTTCTCAAGGCCTCCTGACTGGTCTCCCTGCCTCCAGACTTGCCATCCCTCTCTTCTGGCTCTAACCTTTCTCTCACTGCTGCACGTGTCTTCCGACTGGAATCTCATGTCAGCCCCTTGCCTGAAGTACCTAAGTGGATCCTTCATGCCCTCAGAATAGACTGAACTTAGAAAAATGGGATTCAGTGTCCCTCCTAACATGATTTCTGCCTACATTTTCGTCTCTTGAAACAACGTTAAAGAAACAGGCTTACTTCTGAGTGGAGAGTGTGAAGTCTGAGGACTGGAAGGATCACAGGTTTAGGGTGACATCTCTGGACAGCCTGGAGTACCAAGAACAGAAGTGGGGTTTCCCATTTCTGGGATTGGTGGCCAGCATTGTTCATTCCCTGACCTGCCTCTCCTGCAGGGCCGGATCTGGGGCTTGCTCACTGTTTGGTCCCCAGCACCTGGGACAGTGCCTGCACTTACAGATGCTTGGTCAGTATTAGCAGAATGTATGCACGTGGGAAGAAAGGAAGGAAGGAAGACGGAAGGAAGGAAGGGAGGGAGGAAGGAGGTAATGTTCCAACAGGGTTGACTGGGTGGCCGTTTCCAGAGGTCACCAGCCCCTGCTTTTTGCTGGGGGACAGTACTGAGGAGAAAGGAGCTTGACTCAGCGGTTTGGCCTGGGGGAAGCTCTAGGGGGAAGCTCAATGACATGAAGGGCGGAAGTCCCAGAACTTGCTGTGCCCCAGCCTCTCTAGGGTTCCACCCCAACCTCCCAGGAAGGTCACCCTGCTGCAGAGAGTCGGGAGGCCCTTGGTCCACCAGGGCCACAGGAGTAACTGCCTGGCCGCCTGTCTCCCAGGATGGCTTTCTCTCCGGCACAGATGGCGCCCAGAGCGTCCTCTCCCCACCAGACAGCAGGTTGCAAGAGACGCCGCATTGCTTCAGCCTCAGCCCGGTCTCTGTCATGACCCCATTTTCTACATCACTCGCCTCCACTCCCCTCCAGATGGTGGTTTCACTTCAGTGTTCTCTAAAAAGAACTCCCTCTTGTTGCCAGCTCAGCCGCCTCACAGGTGGAAATCCAGGGCATTTGGAGAAGCAGGAAATGCTTCCTACTTGTTGAGCAGGGACATCAGTTTCTGCAGCGTCCCTGCTGTCACCACCCCGGCTCATCCCCACCCTCGTCGCTCACCTGGAATGCTGCACCAGCCTCTAATTGGGCTCCCCACCCTCCGCTCCTGCTCCCCAAATCTGACCTCAGTGCTTCCCAGAGAGTCAGCCTGAGCTTGTTTTACCCTCTAACCCTGCTCCTACCTCCCCAGGCTCCTCTAGTTCCAACCGGAAATGGGGAGATCATTGCCTCCTCCCTCTCCCTGATGCTGCCTGTTCTCACCCATTTAATCCCTGAGCAAGTCCTGTGGGTTCTCGCTCTGACTATATTCACATTGGACCATTTCTCTACTTCTCTGCACCGATGTGGCCCACAGCACCATCATTTCTCATCCATGGCAGCCTCTGAGCATGAAGACACCTGCCTCAGCCTCCTGATCTCCTGTCATTCCCATCTCTCTGCTCACACCAGTCTTCCATCAGCTCCAAAGTCCTCCGAGCTGCAGGTCCTTTGTATTCGATTTTGTGCCCACCTCCCCCTGCAATACTCTCTCCCCTGCTCTTCACAAGCCTGGCTTCTTTTCATCTTCCAGGACTCACTTAGAAGGCGAAGGCGGCCACTAGCTCAGGGAATAGCCAAGCTTTTCTCTCCAGAGAGGATTCCGCCTTTTATTCTCAGTCTCAGCATCCTGTTTACTTGTTCCCACTTCCAGTATAGTCATACTAGCTTGATGAATTTGCATGCATACTTATTTATTTAAAAGGTTCATTGTAAGTCTCCTATGAATATACCACACAGGTGATAAACTGGACTTGTTCGACACTATATTACCCTCAAGGATACAGTGACCTGCGTATATGCTATGCTCAACAAGTAGCTGTTACATGAATGCACTGAATGAATGGAAGATCCATCACTGCCCTGCTTTTAGTCTCTGTAACTCCAAGTGACACCATTAGAGTTTCTTCTCAACCTCACCTGTGCTTGCTTTCCAGCCTCCTTGCTGGGTCTGTGGGGAGCTGGGGAAAGGCTCAGACAGCCCTGGGTGCTCCTGGGCGGGGAGTGAGCAGAAATACTGGCCAAATGTTCTTATGATCATGGCAGCACTTTCATTCTGTAAGATCTGGGTTTAAAAAAAATTATGGGTATTAAACTCTGAACCAAAGAGCCAAGGGGGTTATTTCACGACAGAAGCAATAGCTCTGTAGGATGTACAGAAGCCAGAACCCCTGGTGCTGACTCGGACCAGGCGGCACGAGGATTCTAGAGAGAACAAGTCCCCGCATCAACAAGACTGAGCGCAGGGGCCGGGCGGGGTCCAGTGCACACTCTGACCCAGTGCGAAGCACAGTACTAGGTTATTAGAGGTCTCCGTGAAAAGTCAAGCGACAGCCCGTGAAATTACTCCTGTCACTGCCCAGGTGCAGCAGAAACACAAGAAAGCCACCGGAGTCCCTCTGGATGGCAGCCTCACTGGGCGGCAGGGGAGGACCCATCTGCCTGCTTTCCTCTTCTCCCCAGAGACCCACTGCGCCTTCTTCAGCTGGCAGTGGAAGGGTCCCCCATGGATAAGGGCATCCGGCAGAGTCAGCTCCTCTTCTCCGGCTCCTGGCAAGGTGGCTCAGCCTGCTGCGGTCTCGGCTCCAGCCCTCCCGAGGCCTCACCAGGGGCTGGCAGGACTGAAGAAGGCGTGTCTGGTCTCCAGGCGAGCTGCTGAGGGAAGCCTTCCCTGACTGTAGCGGGTGGCTCTGGGATGGACGCTGCCCACACGTGCCAATCCAGCCTCTGCCTTCGTACTTGGTACTTTTCGCTGACAACAGAAGTACAAGGAGTGATGGAATAACATACGATATATGTTTACTTTTTTAAATTTTACCACAGTTAACGACACATTGCCATCGATCCCCCTCAAAATACTCCCCTCACTTCAAAGACACTCATCCCATCATTCTTGCCACTTTCTGAAGCAGCTCTGGAGGTCCTCTTTCGTGAGTGTCTTTAGGATGTGCGATAAAAATTAAGAAGAATGCTGCTGCAGAATGCCATCCAACTGAAAGACAGGCTCATGAAAAACATGGTAGTGTAGTCTCCTCTATTTTATTCACTGGATCTGGCAACATGCAGCATCTGGTTATTCCCCCAAATCAAAATAACCATGAAAGGTAAACATTTTCGATCAGCTTGGGACATCTGGTAGCCACAACACTGCAAATAAGGACACAAAAGAGGACTTCCAGAACTCCCTCCAGAAGCGGAAGAATTAGTATAAGTGTGTTCAAAGGGTGGGTATTTTGTGGGGGGATTGATGGCAATATGTCTTTTACTGTAATACATTTTTAAAAATATTCACCATACTTTTCAATCACACAGTAAACATACTCAGGGGCCCCTCATGAGTCTGATGCAGCCACTGAGATCAACCTACTGAGAGGGCAAAGCGTCTTCACTTAACACTGGGCACCGGAAGTACTCATTGCAGAGCATTCAGCAAGTACACACCCTAGGCCCTTGAAGCTCCCATCTCTCTACAGCTGGTTTCATTACACCCACGTCACTGGTAAGGGAAGCAGAGCTCAGCCTTGGCTGTGAGAAATCTCCAGGCAGGGCATACAGCTGGGCCTGGCCCCAAGTAAACTGGTTTTCTGTTTCTGGACAAATGAAGGCACAGAAAGTTACAGTGTGAATAAAGGGCATCCTCAGAAGGTAAAAATGCTAAAATCAATGGGAAGAGGTCTCCCAGAGCATGGTGATCGGCAGCTGTGAGCTCCAGGCTGCCTCCTGCTGCAATGAGGCCAATCAGACGCCAGAGGGGATGGGGAGGAGTCTGAGGACCTGTGAGCTTGTAAGGGGCAGCTGGGAGCAGAGGAGGGAAGCAAACTCAGGAAAGGCTAATATAAAGGGTCCCCTCATAGATGCACAGGATTTGAGGCTGGGGACAGGGGCAGGAAGGAAAGGGCAGGAAATGCTGGCTGGTTATGCAGAATGTCCCCTGGCTCTGGAGGTGGGCTGGTATAAGCTGGTGTTTTCACTGGAGAGGCCTCTGTGGGTGACCTGTCCTTTCTCCAGGCTTAGTCCTGGGCCCTTCTCCTCTGGACCTTCCTGCAGGTGAGTGAATCCATCCAGGCCAGAACCAGATACCCAATGGAGGACCCTCCCAGGGCCCAGAGCCCACCCTGACTTAGAACTCTGGGCCCTATGACATGCGTGTCCTGACCTCAACCAACACACCTCCCTTTCCCAAAGCTCCCAGGGCTTCTCACTTTCCAAGCACCAGTGAGTTTGTGTAGCAGGAGCACTTGCTCAGAAAGAATCTGGCCAGCAGCTGCCAGTCTCAGCTCCTGCCCTCGGCTGAGTCCCAGGGTGAATGAGAACAGCTTGCATGGCAGTGCTTTCTTTCCTGGACACGGCAGGCCTAGCTGTGCTCCATCTTCTCTCCTTGGAGCCCTACTCTGTGGCATCACTGGCGCAGGCCCTTTCTGGTGGTCACTGAGGAGACACAAGACAAGGTTGTCACCTCTGTAGTTGCAGTATGGCTTCAACGTGCCCGCTCCCTTCCGTTCCAATGTCTATACCAGCTCAGGATAAAGCATCTTTCACCAAGACTCCTGAAGTCCCCCTACAACCTTCCCCACTTCTGTTGCCCCTGAAATCCATTCTGTACCTAGTAGCGCAGTGGTCACTTAAAACCCATCAGATGTCCCACCCTTAAAACCTGCCACAGGGCTTGCTGTACACTTGCTGTCCTTGCTCCAGTCTCAAAGGCCCCTGCTTTGCTCCGATGGGCATCCTCCTTGCTCATTTTGTTCCAGCCTCACTGAGCTGGCTGCTGCTCCTCTGCCACATGAAACTCTTTCACTGCAATGTTCCCTCCTTGTAGAACTTGAATTCCCCTCTCTTCAGGGCCCCACACAAGCTGTACCTGTGTCACATCCCTACATCTGTTCAACAAACACCTTCCTTGGCCAAGGGAACCAGCAGCCCTTCCCTCCTGTTGTTTGAAACTTAACTATGATTCCCAAATTAAAGTGCAGATCCAATCTCAGAGGAGGGAGAATCCTCCAGTTGATTGGCTCCTCTTTCCTTTGATGCCGAGCCCTTTGATTTCTTCTACCTGTCTGTTGCCCGCCTCCCTCCATCTGCAGACCCCTGGGTCCAACTCCTCTTCCCCTGCCATTCCTCCATCAAAGGAAGGCAAGATCCACCCAAGAACCGCGTTGGCGTCTCTGAAGCAAACAGATTGAACTAGAAAACGGAGACAGAGGTAAAGAATATGGAAGGAAGGAATTGGGCTATCAGAGGCCAAGTCTCAGAAGTCAGCTGAGAAGAGGGCTCGGAGGATGCCTGGCCCAGTGGCTCAGAGCATTGCCACACACCCTTGGTCAAACTCTCCCCAGTGCAACCGGCTGAGCCGGGGAGTCCAGGGAAAGCCCCAGCAAACTGTTTGAGCACCAGCTGTACTTTGGACTTGCCCAAGGGGCAGGGGCAGGGCTTTGAGCTGGTCCCACATCTCCTTATTTCCTCGTCTCTGTGTCTTTGTCCTTGCCCCTGGATAATTTGAGAAAGAAGAATAATAGCCAACCTGTGTAAGCAGTACTACAGGCAGATACTGTTGTGAGGTTTTTAAATTCTCAGAATACTTAATTCACACAAACTGGTGAAGTAGACTACGATTCTCGTTTTTTAAACTTTGGTTTGTTTTACTTTTTTGCAGCACTGAGGGATTGGACCCAGTGTAATTTTATAACAAATAAGCAAACTGGGGTGCAGGAACATTAAATAACTTGCCCTAGGTCAACAGCTAATAAGGAGAACTAAATTTGCTCCCATGCAACCTTGTCCCAGAGTTTGTGATTTTTACCACCCCGCCTTCTGTGTCTTGAGCACAATAAAGGAGGTGAACACACCCTGTGAAATGTGAGCCCCTAGCAGCTCTGTGTTTCTCTCACCACAGTTCAACCACAGGGATGCGGAAGTACCCAGCTGAGATACCTTCCTCCTGGGATCGATGTGGCTAGCACGCCCGCCTGGCACAACAGCGACCCAGATGCTTTGGACCAATCCTCAATATGGTCTGTGTTAGTTACTTTCCTCTCATTGCTGAGACAAAATACCCAACAGTTAAAGGGGACACCTTTATTTGGCTTACCGTTCGTAGAGGTTTCAGTCCGTAATAGGCTGGCTCCAAGGCAGAGTGGCAGAGGGGCAACAGTTCATGGTGGTGGAAGACAGCAGAAACAACAAGTGACCTTAACAGCATCTTCCGGCCCCTTTTATCTTATTCAGGCTACTTAGGGTGAGAAGCACTCACACCCTTAATCCTAGTGCCCTTGGGCCTACCCCACCAGGAATCAATCACACACTCTAGATTCAGCCACCTCTGCAAAAGCATGCGGCTTTGGGGGGGACATCTAAACACAAGCCACAGCATAGTCTTATTAAAAATAAAACATCCTAGGGCCTTTCCCTAAGTATTTTGACTTACTGGATCTAAAAGGGAGCCTTCAGCTGACTCAACACTTGAGTACCTCAAGACTGACTAATCTTGGAATTCTCCTATGACTATTAGGCCAGGTTAGGTTATGGGGCTGTAACCAGCAATGTCTATGCTGTAACCCACAGAGGTTAATTTCACACTTCTGCTTTAATTTGATACCCCATGAATAGTCTTTCTCTGTCTTGAACTTCATCACCTAGAACACATGACTTCCTCAGTCACTCCTGTAAGGCAAGGGAAAGAAAGGAGTGCCCATATGATGTGTCTGTAATGGTTAACCCTAGAGGCAACTTACACCAAGTGGCCACTCATGTTCATTGGTCAGAGCCAGACACATGACCCTAATTTAACAGCAAGGGAAGCTGGGAAATTGGAAAAGCAAATGAATATGTATCTAGTGAGTATAGGAATATTCCCCCACATTCATTATTTTGACTGCAATAATATAATGTTTTGTTTAAAGCCCTTTCTCTGTATGTCTAACTTGATCGCTCAGTTGGATGTAAATTATTTGAGCTCAAAAACTATCTTTAATTTCTTCCCTCCAAGATCACCTAGTCCAGTGGTGTCAAACCTATGACATGCATGCTGTAGCTGGCTGTTTTTATCACTGAAAGATCTGAAAGATTTTCCATCACTCAGTCATGGCTAACTATGTTCTTCTAGATGTATAGGTGATGCAGTTGTTCTAAAGAAGTGAACAGTGGCATTGAGACAGAGTCTGACAGGTTTGGTTGCAAATCCCAATTCTAACCCTCCCTCAGCAAGTTTTCTGAGCCTCAGCTATTTTGTCTGTAAAAGAACAATGACAATGACTACCTTCTTTGTGTGTGTGTGTGTGTGTGTGTGTGTGTGTGTGTGTGTGTGTGCTGGATATTGAATCCAAGGCCTTATGCATGCTAAGCATGCACTCTACCACTGAGCTAAGTCCCAGGCAATGATGACTACTTTACAAAGTAATTTAGAATATGGATTACCTGCCACATTTCATGCAACAAAGAGGCTCAAAAATGATAGCTATTAGATGTTATATAGTTTTTGGAAATTATGACTTGTGAAAGGAAAGAAATGTAAATATAATTCCATTAACTACATAGATGGCATAAGGTTTTTTGAAGCTGGGAATTCTTTTTTTAAAAAAGGAAATATAAAAAAGGCAGCTATTATAATCTACTTAACCAGGGGCATAAAGAAGGATGAGTTTCCAGGGGCCTCAGAGCCCCTTCAAATTATATGTAAATATTTTGTGTGCACATGAATACACAGGGACCTTTGCCTACTCACATTTTCTGACTTATTTATAAAGGCTCGCATATAATAGTTTTTCACTGTGCCATGTGTAAATATTGCAGATTGTTATAGCTAATGCATATCAAATGTTTCCTACATGCAGGCCCTGCTCTCAGTGCTTTGGATCCATGACTCATTTCACTCTCTTACAAAAACCCACAGGCAGATACTATTATTATCCTCCATGTTTTCCAGATGAGGACACTGATTCACGGAGACATTAAGCTGCTGTAGGCCCCACAGCCAACAAGGAGCCCAGCTGGCCTCATCGCCAATGTGAGTCTGAGTTCAGAGCCCAGATCCTCTCCTAGCAGAGGTCCTCAGAGCCATCGGTATCACCCGGAGATGTGTTAGGAGCGTGCTTTCCCGGGGCCTGGCCCAGCTCTTCTAACACAGAGCTCTGTTTTTAAATAACCCCTCCAGGTGGTTCTGAGAGCCCTGCATTCTGCTCTTTTGCAGCTTCCCTACCCTTTCTGTCAGTGCTCCTGGCTCTTAGTGTAGGCTGGAGTTTGCTAAATGTGCAAATTAACATTGTCACTGACTAATATCTCTCATTCCAAGTTCTTCTCTTGCCTCTAATGTCAGAGGCATCAAAGGGCAAAAAAACCCCCCAAAACCTTCCTAAAATGCTTTGGAAAGTGTCCTCCTTTGTCCTGCTGGGGTCACTTGCACCCTTAGCTCTCCAGAAATGGGACAACGGGGCCATCAGAGCAGATCGATGGTCAAAACCAGCCAGAAAGTGCCTCACTTCCAGCATGCCAAGAAGAAGACAAATAGTGTCTGCTGTGTCCCGGGATGCTATTTCATTCCTTGCCTGAACCGTACATCTCAAGTGCCCATGCAGCAAACAGATTTCGACCCTGACTCTCCAGGCCTCTGCCCCAGCTGTTCCCACCTCGCCACCATCCCCTCTCTGTGCTTCCTCCCACATCCAGATGGCAGCAGACGCAGCAGTAAAGACAGCTCCAAGCCAGCAGCTCCCAAGTCAGCTGTGTATTTGATTAAGAAGAGAGCAGAGCAGATGCAGCTTATCGGGAGGATGCACAAAGGCAGCGAGCGGACAGCCACAAAATGCCAGCCTGTTTTGTCCTCAGCCTAGCCAAGGGATTCTTTCATATTGATTCAGATGTCTATTAAATGGTGCTATAATGACAACTGCTACGCTTTCTGTGGCTGGTATCCGGCCTTGCGACAGCCCTTTGGTGGAGATCGTGTTGTTATTATTATGCCTAAGTTACACCTGAGGAAACTGAGGCCTACAGTGGCCAGAGACAGTACAGAGAAGAGAGGACTCAGATCTGGGTCTGCTGAACCTCCCTGTCTACTCGACTAACCGCTCTCCTAGACAGGACAAAGCAGTACGGCACACCTGAACTTGGGCTGGCGCTGACCGTCCGGGGCTCTTCCTGGGGCTGTGACCTACCTGCCCCTCAGCCTCCTGGAAACATTTCACAAAGGCTGCTCATGTTCCCAGTGTATTGCACAGACCCTGTCTTTGTTTAGGAGTGTGGGATTTTGTGTATCATGAGCTCTGGGCATCCATTTTTATTTTAAACATTATCTTAGAATATTAATTATGTTAGTTCCCGAGCTTTCTGGTCCTTCTTAAAATTTTGTATCCAAGTCAAGCATCTGACTCACCTTCCCCTGTAATTGACAAAGGGGAAATGGAACTCTGGAAGTTAGAATTTTTTTTTTCCTTCAGGGACAGGTGACATCTCCAAATGTCCTTAGGCCTAGGGTATAAATACCACCTTCTTCTCTTCAGTCTCGATGAATGCACAGAATATGCAGATGTTGACCCCAGGACTATGGGCCTGGAGATGGCCATTAGCTCACTGTATTCACTCTCCCCTCTGCTCCTCACTACAAAACATCTCTGCCCCCTTGGATGCAGGGAAAGGGTGATTCCAGGCAAATGAGCTCCCCATCCCATCTCCTTGGAGCTTGTTTTGAATAAAGTCTTTTTTCCTCTTCACCAAGATAAATGGCCTCCTTTGGCTTGGTCAGAAGTAAGCAAATGGACTTGAGTGGCTGGAACCTCATGCCAGTAGGGCCTGTCACCTACAGGGTAGGTGCTGACATTGAGCAAACAAATTACTGCGCATGTGTAGATAAGGACACTGAGACTGGAAGAGGAGTGGTGAGTAATTTCCCCCAGGTCACACTGTACGTGGCTGCCGCTGAATTCATCCCCGGCCTTCTCAGGCCCCAGTGTCTCTATTCTTCTCACTACCCAAAGCTGTCCCAGAGCATTTCCTGAATCACTCAGATGCATGGCCTGAAGAAGGAGGACTGTGGTTCAGATTGGATGGCTTTGCTCTTGGAGCTACTCCAGCAATGGCCAAAAACACCTTGGGACTCTCAAATACAGGCCCAGGTGACACATGGCTGATTGTGCAGGCCCGCTGGGACACATCTGCTCTGCTCTGGCCTGCAGCACAGAGGTAAGAGAGCCAAGGGACCCCAGGGAGGGGCTCAGGCAGCTCCCAACCCCACCCTCTCTCTCTCTCTCTCTCTCTCTCTCTCTCCAGGAGCCCTCTGTATCTTTTGTCTTGGGTTTCCCAGCTAGTCTCTGTGGAGATATATAATCTGTTGGATGGAAACAGTGGAGACACTCTTTCAACAGAGATGATTTGTTTTCCTTCTGCTTTAGGCCTCTGCTGGGTGTTTAACATTCACAAGGAGACAGCTGGTCCAGAGGAGAATGGAAGAGGCTTGGCCTCTGTCCTGTTCCTTGCCAGACATTCCTCATCCTGGCTCCAGCTGAGGGTCAGAAGGACAGGGGTCATCCAGACAAAATTACAAGCCTGAGGATGCAACAGAAAGACATGAGGAGCAGCAGCTGATGGCTTCTAATGGAGAGGTAGCTCGGGTTGGGTTCCATGGCTCACCAAAGAATGTAGGGTCTTTGTGGCCAATCTAGAAGACCATTTTTTCAAGAGTGACAGGAAGATTCAGCCCCAACACAAGTCATCTTTTCACTGTCTTTAGCATCTGCTGGCTTCAGGCCACTTTTTAAAGGTCTGGTCCCCCGCTCCAGGGCAAGGAAGCCTCAGCTCCTAGTGGTGGGGCTAAGACACCAGAGGCCAGGGCTTTGACAAATTGTTGTCTCCTCCTTGGATTTGGGCCTAAAGCAGGAAGTCTTTTGTGGACATCAAGTCAGGCTTCCTTCTGCCTCTGGTTCTTGAAGCACAAACTTTGAAGGAAGAGATAGTTCTGTCACCAGAAGTCCCGCCCGGGAAGACTAACCTGAAAGTTTAAGAGAGAAGCAGTTTAAAAATTAATGGCCGAAATGATAAGAGAAAATATCATTTGGCTTGTGTATAGTTATCTTTTGCTGTATAATGAGTTACTCCAAAATGCAGTGGCTTAAAATGACAGCAGTTATTATCCTGCTGTTAGTGTCGATGAAGAGTCCAGGCCCTGCTTGTCTGGGGTGTCTGCCTCAGGGTCTCTCAGAAGGCTGAAATCAAGGTGTTGACCATGGCCATGGCTTCATCTGAAGGCTTTGGCGGGCAAGGTACACTTCCAAGAGCACGTTGTTCAGATTCTGTGTCCAGCTATTGGCTGACTGAAAGTTGCCCATCATTGCTACCCAGAGGTCCTCTCCATCAGGGCAAACATACAAGAAGAGCCAGAGAGAGAACGGAGAGAATACTAGCAAGGCAGAAGTTACAATTTTTTTTAATCCAATGATGTGAATGACATCCTATCACTTTTGTCACATTGTATCAGTAGAAGCAAGTATTAGGTCCAGCCCACGTTCAAAGGGAAGAAAATATACTGGACACAAATACCAGAAGACAGGAATCATTGAGGTATTGTCAGAATCTGCCTCTCATGGCTTGTTTGGGCTGAACAGTTATACTTCCATCTTTCGCCTCATGCTCTGTGGGATTTGGGGTTGAATTTCAGGACTTTTACACTAAGCTACCTCCTTAGGACCTTTTTATGTTTTATTTTGAGAAGGAGTTTTGCTAAGTCACTAATTGGCCCCAAATAGACTCAAGATTGTAATCCTCAGTTTCCCAGAGTGCTGGAATTATATATGTACAAACACACATGGATGTATACTTCCTTCTTTTTGGAAACCTTTAATTACAGGCAGGGAATTTGTTTCACACAAATGGCTCTGTAAGATAGTTCATGACACTGGCCCAAATGGATTGGACCAAAGTGGTCAGATCCCTGACCAAAAGTATAGCTAGTGGAAGCTCACCTCCATCAGATTCCATTTCTTGGTAAGTTTTAATGGAAAATTCAGAGGATTCAGAGATCATTCATTTATTCAAAAGTATTTCAGGCTCTGGGTATGCAATAGTATACAAAACAGGCATGGTCCTTGTCCACTTGGGGTGGAATAGGCAGAAGTGGAAGGAGAGAACAAAGACTAGGAAGAACTAAGTAGGCCAGCAGAAGCCACGAGAAATCATGAGCTATACGGTAGTGAGAAAAGGGAGAAGGGTGGTCAATAATGCCGAAAGAATAAAAGCAGAGGCAGTAACATAGCTGAGGTAGCCCAAGCATAAGGAGAAATGGATGCTTGCCCACTGGCTTAGCAACTAGCTTAGCACCTCCTTTGAGGAGACGCCATGTTTCCCAAGAATCCCACAGAACAAGATGGACTCTGACTCATCCAAGTTGGGTCACATGGTTGGGTCAATTATGCATTATTGAACCAAGGGGCCAGAGACCCTGACTGGCCACCTTTAGTCACCTGCTAGGCGGCAGGAAGAGGGTGAGGAATTTGGGTCAGCTTCACTTAGATCACATGAAAATCAGATTCTGATTCCAGAGGTAGGGCTACTCTTGGGCAGGTAAAATAACAAATATCTGCTATTCACGGAGCTTAGAGGAAGGAAAAACAGGTATTGTTAGGTGCTAGCGTCTTTCTGAGAGGCATCATTGGACAGATTTTGAATAGTTGTTCTTTAGTTTCTACACAACTATGGAAGATCAGCTCTTCCAAGGGTTTTGTTTGCAATATCTGCAGGTCATCATTTCAACAGCCCCTGGATGCTGACCAAACAGAGCACCTTTTGGTTCCAGTTATTTAAGTCAGGAAACCATATTTATTTCCATTCCTACCTTGTTTAGTTCTATACAGGGCCACATGTTAGAAATTTTCTAAGTGAACAACTTTTCATTGCAACTTATGTTCTCATATTCCCTGCGTTTCAGATCAGAGGACAATTAGAAAGAGAGTGGATGGGTCTCTCCTGTCTTCAGCTAAGGGCTCACTCCAGAATAATGTCCAAGAGTTTCCTGCAGTCCCTCTGGGCTCATCCTTATTTTGTTTGAAGATCTGTCTCTGTATCCAAGCTCCCCTGAAGCAGTGATGTGCTGGGACTGGCTTGCATTGGCACTTGAGAGTCTTTCTATGCAATTGCATTCAGTAATATCACAGTGCTACCTTGAAATTGGCCATGGTGGCATACTGGCACTGTGAAAATCAGCAAACAGTACAATTCATGGCTTTCCCACTCCCCAAACCCCTGGAGAGCCAGTGGTTAAACACTTCTCAGCACATCACTGCTTCTAAGGAAAAGCCTCCTGAAATGGCCTTAGTTTAGTAACTTTCTTAGTGTTCTTGTCCGTTCAGGGCCATTAAAAAATTATGGCATTGGTGAATTATTTAGTTTCTCTTCTTATTGCTCCTACATGAGTACTTTTAACATTTTCCCTCACTAGATGGACTAACAATTCAGTGGACTGATGAGCATTAATCTGACACCCCAGGACAATCAGTGGAACAAAATCCTGAATTCTATAACACATTTCTTTCTTCCTTCCTGGAGTTTACAAAAACACTTTAATTATAGCCCTCAATCTAGCCCCAGACTATAGTTACAATTCAGTTTCTATAGATATGCCTTCTGGCCTCGTAGTTTTCAGGGGATATTTGCAATGTGATTGCTCTTTTCCTGAGACAAACTCACTTAGAAGGTCATGAGATAGGGCAGAAGGAACAGAGGGATGCAAGTGTACAGTGATAATAAAGTAGAGAGCGGTATGAAGGGCATAGATTTTTGAAAATCTGTGCAGGGGTGACATAGAGTTAGAGACATAGAGACATTTGAGATAGACTGACTTGGAGTTAGTGTTTCATGTTCCGTTCTTAGTATGTCAATAGCGAAGCTGATCACTGACTTTTGGTTTTTTTTGTTTTTTGTTTTGGTACCAGGGATCGAACTCCGGTCCTTGCACTTGTGCAGCAGGTGGCAAAACCTCTGAGCTAAATCTCTGGGCCCATTGACTTTTAAATATATGTTCCCACATATTTCTAGTTATTATAAAGGACATTAATTTTTTACTGTAGATATGTCTAATCCCCCCCCCCCCCCAATTCATACATTCAAGTCAAACCCTCCAGGATCTAAGAATATGACTGTATTTGGAGACAGCTTCTTTAAAGAGGTAGTGAAGTTAAAATGAGGTCATTAGGGTGGATGCTAATCCACCATGATTTCCGGCCTTGTAAGAAGGATCGAGACACACACAGACCCAGAGACACTTCATAGACCAGGTGACGACACAGGGGGACCACGTCCACCTACCTCCCAAAGTAGTAAGCCTCAGAGTGACGACCAGCCCTGCTGACACCTCCATCTCAGGCTTCTCAATGCCAGAAATGTGAGAAATTAATTTCTGTTTTTTAAAGAACTGCAGCCTATAATATTTTATCATGGCAGCCTGAGTGAATGAATACGCTAAGTAAAGCAACTTTGTTCCATACCAAATAACATGCAAATTCATGTAAGAAGCAGGAATTCTGACAGGAAGAGGTTGAGGGTTTGACTTAACCTAACCCGTGACAAAGAGACTACTACACTTGGTCAGAGTATGGTTGATCGCGCAGGGTGTTTCAGATTCCCCAGCCAGGCAGAGACCAGGAAGGGACTGTTCAGCCAACAGCTCAACCACAGCTGACCATGGGATAGGCTGAACAAGATGAATTTCTCTTATGAATTGATAGGACAGGGAGTTCTGGGTGACCTCATAAAATTTTAAAGGGGACCTGGGACAAAATTCGATCCATCAGTTTTCCACCAATTGATTTCTGGCTTTTTAGAGCTCTAACTTGCAGTCTTCAGGGCTGGGGTGGATTGGATTGAAGTCTATGTGTCCAGTTCTCCCTGTGGAGTCCTTCTCTATGCATTCAATAGGCACAAGATGATCCAGATCAAAATAAAAATACACAATGTGAGACTTCATACAAATAGTCAAACAATAACAAAGAAAAACAAGCATGAAAAAAGTCCTAATTATACAAAGACTAAAGTCTAATTTTCATGAACAAGGAAAAAACTGGTTAGAAATCTTAGGATAACAAAATAAATCCAGCAAAGACATTTTAATGAAACACGTCAGGGAAATCTGTAGAGTAAGTGGAATTTGGGCACAAAGGATCTGGTAATGATATCTGTTGGCCAAGAGTCCTATGGAATTCTGCCAATGAGGGACTTCAAAAACAATCTTTTTGAGATCTCCAGATTTATCAAAGGAAGAGATCATCACTCAAAATTTGAAATCTTTCTTAAGTTTATTTAAGTAGAGAAGAATCCTGCTGGCCAGAAAAATTTCTCTGAGCAATATAAATTGCAAAGCTTTTAAAGAATTCTTGTGGAAAGTATTTTAGATTATGTTGGTTTTAGAGGCAAGAGTGAATCAGTGTCAGCCTTAGTATCTTCACAGAAGTGAGTCCACTGGGGATTGGCTGACTTCTACACCATGAAGCTGTCACTGACTGGCTGACAATCAGAGTTGCTTTTCATGAAAGAAGTTGTCATTCATCAGTTCACCAAGTTTGGTACTAGCTCTTAGTTTATTTGATATCAAGATTATAAAACTGTCATTGATGGATTAGACATGTTTAAAACCTCTTTTGGTGGAAACTTGTCACCATGACTACAGAACAATCAGTTTTTCTAGGGGTACAGGAACACCATATTAACAATGCATATACTTTACCTGTTTATTGCCTGTCTCTCCACGGAAGACAGGAGGAGAAGTTCATTCCAGCTCACAGTTTCAGTGGGTTCAATTCATGGTCGGCTGACTCCACGGCAGAAATGACACGGTGAAATTCCATGGTAGAGGAAAGCAGTTCACTCCACGGAGGCCCAAAAGCAGAGAGAGAGAAGGGAGGGGCTGGGGACTGCAGCCCACTCTTCCAAGTCTCATCCCCCAGTGACCTGCATCTTTTGATCAGGCTCCACTTCCAAACAAGAGACTTTTGGGGGGACATTTTAGATCCAAAGCATAGCAGTGATAAATACCTAATAGCAGTGATGAATAAATTTATGACACAAGGATAAGTGTGTGGTGCATCCATTGCTTTTCCAGATTACATTCCAACTCTACTGATGTTGTACATACAAACAATTGTAGACATTGGGATGGCAACTGGGTCATTAATCTTAGGACGTTCTTCTTCTGATATTGGAAGTCTGGGAGATTTTCTGATTTTTCCCATTGATAAATGAATTCTAGGAGGTGGTGTAGCACAGTTATAAAAAAAGGTGCGCTCTTACTAACAGTGCCACTTTAAGATTAGTCGTTCAGGCTGGGGATTTAGCTCAGTGGTTCTGCTGCCTGCCTCAAAAGGGCAAGATCCCGAGTTTCATCCCCCGTACAAAACAAAACAAAACAAAACAAAAAAAGATTAGTCATTCAGCTATTCCAAGTTGCAGTCTCCTTCTCTGTAAAACGTGAATAATAACAGAACCTATATCTTATGATTATTTTTATAACCATCACCTTTGGTTATCATCATCCATGCCAGGACCTTCTAATGAGCTCTCCAAGTGCCACCACTAGTCTATGGGCTCTGGTTTCACTGAAGACATGCAATTTGGCCAAAGACTTTTCTAAAGAGCTGACTTTGCCTTGGGAATTAGAAGGAGAAAGCTAAGATAAAAGTGGCTGCTTAGCATGATGAGTCCCAAACAATTGTTTTCTCTGAACATTCAATGGGAGAAACCATGTGAATCCAAGAAAAGTAGTAGTGACAGATTCTTTTGTTTCATTAACTTATTATCTAACTTCCTTCTTCCTCACCCAACATAGCTATAAAAGCTACAAATGCCAAACACTTGCTTTTTCAGCCTCTTTTGATGATAGGATGATGACATGACTATTTCAGGCCAATGAAATACAATTGGAAGTCTGCTGGAGGGTTTGGAAAAAACTAGGTTTCCTGATAAAGGACAGCATTACTGGTGCCATATCTTCCATCATTCTTGCCTTGACTTTGGACCTGACTCCTGGATCTAGGGCTAACATCTAATGATTGTAGGACAAACGTGTTAATAAACTGTTAAGAGACTCACATAGATGTCAGCCTGACATCATGGACCCACTGGATCAAACCCAGAAACCACCTGTAGATTTTGCTATCAAGAAAAGTAAAACAACAAATGGATAAATCTTACATAAGTCAGATTTTCAGTCGCTTACAGTTCAAAGCAATCCTAACAGATGCAATGCTATTCTACCTAGGAAGGAAGCCAGTATTGGAAAGGCTCCCTCTGAGCATCCTCCAAAGATGCACATCTATCAGGCTTCAAAGAGTGGCCTTGGTCCACACAGGACTACAGGGGACCAACCAAGGGGCTGAAGAAGTTTGTCATCACATCCACATGCTGAGAGGCTTCGGGGGCCGGGATTCATACCTAGGATGAATAGGAAATGAATGTGGTAAATGAATCATGTCCTCCCTAAATATGTCAGCATCCTAATCTCCAAATTTGTAAATACGCTGCTACCTGACATGGTAGAAGATATTTTCCAGATGGGATTAAGTGGAAGATCCTGATAGATCATCTTGGGTCATCTGGGTGGGCCCCACGTGATCACAAATGTCTTCATAAGAAGGAGCAACAGAGTGAGAGAGGGGGCTGTGCCGACCCAGGAGAGAATGAGTGATTTGGCCAGGAGACAGAGAGCGGCCTCCTGTAGAAGGAGGAACAAGCAAGAAATGGAACATCTTTTAGAGACTCGAGAAGGAACGCAGTTATGACAGCCTTTGACTTTATCCCAGTAAGACCCATTTTGTACTTCTGAGTTCTAAAACTGTAAGAGGATATGTTTGTGTTGCTTTAAGCCACTGTGTTGATAGGAATTTGTTACAACAGCAACAGGAAACAAACATAAGGATCTTCTACTTTCCAATATGCTTTATTCTCTTCTGAAATCAGAATTTCGACTTCCATCTGATTGCACAAAAATCAAAGGCTACTATGATATATTAATTAGATCTAGTTTGGGCAAAATACAATTTTCCGATAACTCATGGTGAGGCCTGTCCCAAGAGAGTTTCTGGTTTGGTGCCAGCCTGTTTGTGCTCAGATCGCCTGTCTGCTCCCCACCACAGGGAGCTCCACTCTCATGGATCTCTTTCCAGCTGGCTTCTAGCTAAAGGGGGCCAGTGGTCAGCACTAACAGAAGGCAGCAAGAGGGGAGACGCCAGTACTTCCTCATCTTTCACTCTGCCTCCAGCGGCTGCTATAGGTGCCACTGCACTTCCTCTTTGGCCCCTGTTCTGCTGGCCAGCTCTTCCTTCTGTGGGCCCAGCTCCCGCTGAGCGAGCACCCGCCACCCTGGTCTTGGCTCCTCTCTTGGTCCCTCCTACCTGGGAGAGCAATAGTTTCTTGCAATCACTAATACCTGGGTTGTTTGACTTTTCAGCTCTCCTATCACTGGTTAACGAACTGGTTGTATTAATTGCCCTCTGCTTGAAATCCCTTGAGTGATTGCTTCTCCAGTAAACTCCTTTCTATGAAGGCACTGCAGACAACCCTACAGCGCTGTATTCTCTGGTCTCCAGACAGTCTACATCACTGAGGGTGTGTCCTCTGCCTTCTGGGAGTGTGATAGCACTGGGCCCCATGCTGGACTAGGTTGACTCTATTTGCTTGTAGCCATGATTTAAAAGAGGGAGAAGCAAGTAGCCATCCAGCAGCAATGGCTTGTGGCTCACACTTTTCACTCTTCTGTACCTAGCAGTTGAATCTTGGATCTTAGCCAGCACTTCATATGGCTGCCTAGAGAAACCCACCCTTCCCTGCCTCCTTTCCAGTGAGGGAAGGAGCTGTGAGCCCACTCTGGCTGATAGGAAGTGAGCCGAGGTGAGGTGTGCCACTTCACGGTTATGTCCGCTTCGCTTCTTCCTTTTTCCTGCTGGCTGGTGGGTATGGTGGTGAACCTTTTCACCCCTATGGACGAGTGCAACACACCAGGGTGTCAGACACCAGGGATAAAAAGAACCCAATACCTGATGTCATCACAGCAGCCCTGGATGCCTTCCATTTAGTTTGTCATGTGATGGAGAAATAGCCTTCTATCTTGTTTGAGCGCATGTTAGTTTGGGCTCAGTCAAGCAGTTAGACCTCTATCCTAATTACAGCAAAATCAAAAGATTGGCCTACAGACAGCTTCCTGTGCTACGATTTTATGGTACCGATCATGCAGTGCTATCGTTGGTGGATTTATGTGGTTTTTCTGGCCTTTCCTTCCCTGCAGGGTGATCCTATGAGCCTAGGAACTTTTCTTTCCCAGAATGAATTCCTACCTCCTGGCACAGTCAGCCCATTGCAGGCCTCTCCTATGTGTGTGTAGAATGAATGACTGAATCCGAGACCCAAGATATATTTGCTATTTGTGAGAGTCAGGATCTCTTGAGTTGCTTGGGCATTAATCACACTAGACTCACAGAATTCTAACACCTTAAAAGTTATTCGTTTAACATTCTTAGTTTACCCATTTGGAAGTTAAACCAGAAAGGCCACCCAGCAAGCTAGTCATGGAGTGAGGATGTAATTCAGGTCTGAGGGCCGTGAGATCAATATTTGTTCTAATGCTCCAGGGATCATTGCCTATATGTGAAGTTCTCAATAGAATGACTTTTCTTCCCTACCTCGGGCTCTGGAAACTCCCTGGGTCTTCTCACTTATCCTCTCTGATGGACAGAAACTAGAGAGTGCTGAGATCTTAGCAGGAAATACTCTATTTCTTTTAGACAGTCGCTAAGTTTACCAGACTGGGCTCAAGTTTAGGATCTTCCTGCCTCAGCCTCCCAGAGTGCTGGGATTACAGGCAGCACCACCACACCCGGCTTCAGTAGGGAATATTCTTTGCCTGGGTGCCATGAGACAGTCTCTGGAATAGTCTCCTCACTGCTGAACCCCCAGCTTGAGAACAAACTTATCTGGTCCAGTACCTGGACTTTGGGGATTAGGTTCGAAGCAATAGCTTCAGTCTTCCTTTCCCGATATCTGACTCATCAGCTCATGAACACAAAGAACTGAACAAAATGGGCTCAAAATTCAGCTTTGAGAATATGCACCCAGACCAGAGGCCAAAATGAGGCCTTTTTTTCTCTACCTCTGCCTGCCATTTGCTTGCAAAAGCAGCCAACCTGACCATTCCATGGAATCCCAAGTGGAGGAGAGGGAACAGGAGAGTTGCCTGCTGGGCTTGTACCCGCTGGGTCTGCACAGTGCCTTTGCACAGTCTGCTTTTCCTCCAGATGCTGGAGGGCAGGACATGCTCACGCAATGGCTTCACATGGCTGTGAATGGCTGACTCTCCTAAATGCACCTGCCAGACAAGGTTATCGTCTCCGAGGGGAGAAGGGGGAGAAGGGTGTGCAGAGAGCAGATTCCCCTTTCAGTGGGCCAATATGGGGATAGGAAGAACAGGGTCCTCCACTGGAGAGAGAAAAATCAGGAAGAGGCCAGCTCACCTTTGGGGAGGCCCGGGCCTTGGAGAATGCATGTATGAGCAGGAAGGTGAAGTCTGACCCAGACCTTTGGGTTGAAATCCTCCCCACCCCTAATTATGTGACCCACCTGTGTGTAAGTTATTTTCCCTCACTGAGTCGCAGGTTTCTCGTCTATAAAACGGAGATGATGAGATGCCTCGCTTCTGAGGCAGCTGGGCTGATTAAATGAGATAACACCTTCAGGGCCCTCGGCACAGAGTAAGTGCTCAGTACAGCTTTGTTTCCTTCCATAAAAGGATGGTGCAGGTGGTGAGATTTTAAGACTCAGGTCATAAGTGGACCCAGCTGTACCCGGGACACTGCAGTGGCCAACAGGCCATGGGGTGCAATCTGAGACGTCTCAGGAACCCTCCCCTCCAACCTTAGAGCCTTTAGAGTTTGCAGCTTTGTCCCAGGAGGGCTTCCTCTATGGGGAGAGATGCAGGGACAAACCCTGCGTGGGGCCACAAGCCACCTGCCAACTGCCTGTGCCCTCCTTCCCTGCCCAGGCAGATCACCCTCATCAGGCGCTGCAACAGCCTGATTCATCACGCTAATTGCAGTGTGGTTTGTGTTCATCAAGGAAACAGTAGGGATTCCAAATTAAATTCCAACATGCAATTTATTCAAGATATAGGGCCCGTTGAGAGACTCTGCAGAGCGCCCCCCGCCCACCTCTCCTTTTGGGGGCAGAATTCCACTGCCAATGCCACCACTTCCCTGCATGTCTCCCGGGACCAAGGATCTCTGGATGGGGATTCTCCTGGGCTGCTGGCCAGCTGCTTTCCCATTTTACAGATGGGGCTGCTGAAGCATAGAGGGGGGCCCTGGACATGAGAGAAGTCCTGGGCAAACAGAAGACAAGACTGGCGTGTGTTTGTGTATCTTTGGGAGTTAGGCATACCAGGGTATCTTTCTGGAAAACCCAGAGAGAGAAAGAGCCAATTCTGAGCAGTAGTCTGGGCCATGGAAATCTCATTTTGAAAGTCAGCATCGTTCTATCAGCATTCACTTGCTTAGGACAGGCTTCTGAGCAGGACTCGGGTGCCAACCCATTCTTTTGGGCTTCACACCAATGAAGCTGCTCCCTTCCTGGCAGATCGATCTGATGCTTCCTGATACCAGTTTCTCCACCCCTGAAGTGTTTCACAGCACAATTCAGATGTGATGATGCAACTGAACTGGGAGGGCAGCCTCAGAGGACTGACCAGCCCCATATGTGGCTGTCCTCTGGCTTTCTCCTTTTAGTTAGGCCCTGACAGGCAGTGGATAAAGCCCACCCTGGGCACCATCAGCAATCTGTGATTGTTTACTGTCTGAAAGTAAGCTTTGGACTCAGATGAGAAGTAGAGCAAAATGCCAAAATGCTCTCTGGGGCCTGGGGTTCCTTATAATGGGGGGTATGATGCAGGACACCCAGGGACATGATCTGAACCCTGGAAGCCATGACCCAAAAGGAAGAGTTTCAGCAAAGCTGGTCCTGTGCAGAGAAGCTGCATTTCTCATGGGTTCTGTTCCCAACCTGCATAGATCTCCAGCTGTTCAGCCGGAAAGCACTGTGGCTTTGGGGAGCTGATCGATTTGAGAACAGCGAAGCAGAGAATAACCCTTAGGGAAGAGACATCCAGTCCCAACCAAGACCTGGAGGCAGGAAGTAGACATTTCCATCTAGGCCTGATGCCATCAAGTGGTGGTAGAAGGAAGGGGTGACTTTCAACGCACTGATTTCCCCAGAGGGGAAATCAAGTAAAAGGAAGTAAAGTAAAAGGAGGGGACATCACTCAAAGAAAATGACAGTGAGTTTAAAACTTAGCCCCTGGAGCTTGGCCTTTGAGTTCAAATCTTAACACTGGGGACTTTAGTATCCTTGGGTCTTAGAATAAGCTCTTTACGTTTCTGGCCTTCAGTTTTCCAATCTGCGAAGGGTGAAATCATATCCACATCCCAGGGTTCAATCAAAACAGACCGGCATTTTTTCTGTAAATTTTAACCTGCATATATTTTAGGCTTTGGGAACCATATGGTCTGTTTGTGCTGTGATTCTGCACAAAATCAGCCGTCAAAACAGTGTGTGGATGGGCATGACTGCTTGAACCTTTATTTAACAACCAAGTGGTGAGCCAGATGTAGCTTTTGAGTCATTGTTTGCCAATCCCTGATTCAGGGGATTATCTTTTAGCAAATGTTTGGCCTAAAATAACTGACCAATAAATGCTACTACTGTTATTATTAGTAGCAATTTTTTGCTGTTGTGTTTTTGGCCATTTGGACCATCAGGGGATGCCCAATATATCTCTCCACTTCTTTCCCTGCCTTCACCTACTTAATAGTTTCCAAAAAAGGCCAAGTGAACAGAGCCACTCAAACTCCCAAGTGCAAGTGCATTCCAGATTTTGCCCTGCAGTGTTCTGTTTAATGCAAATTCCCAAATCACTTAGCATTTAAAAGCAAAGGCCGCTTGGATCCCTACAGTAGGTACAATGACATGGCTTCCCATTAAAAATTTCTACTGCCCTTCACAAGGGAATTGCCTTTGCAATTTCGCATGGCTTTCTCACTGCTGCTGGAGAAAGTAAAGATTATTACAACCAATTTACACACAGGACACTGAACTTGGACAAGATGGGCTGGCTTGTGTGAAGTCCCACCGAGTCAGGAACAGAGCTAGGACTTCATCTCAGATTTTTGGGCTCTAAATCCTAGCTTGGTCTCCCACATCCCACCTGTGCTGAATATTGGATTACTCAGGGTCTTCACTGCCTCTGAAGCCAGCACCTGCTGCTGCCTCTGTCAACACCGGCACCTTTGAGATGCCTGCCTGCATTGGCCTGTCCCATGCTTCAGGCTGGGTGTCCTTGGGGTCTATCTCAACCCTCCAGCTGTAGCTTTCTAACATCACCCCGTCAGCTTTGCCCACATCAGTGTAAGCCCTCATTTCCATATTAAATCCTTTATTCCTGTAATAGCTCTAACTGATCCCAGCAGATACACCCGGCAAGCACAAATACTATTTTCCTAAAGAGCCACTTATTAGATCTAAGCCAAGCCAGCAAGTGGGGTCAAGACCTTCACATTCAGTCATTTCCTGGCAACTGATTCCAACTAGAGGGATGAGTTGTGAAGCAGTTTATTTTTCACTTTCAAGGAAACAACGCACCTTCTCTTTCTATAATTTCTGCAATTCTTTTTCCTGTTTGAGCAAGGTATCTGTTTCTTAATTCTGAATGGAGGGTGCCATCATCTATGAAGAATCTGTGATCCTGTACCTCGTAAGCTGCCAGGCATATCCATAAGCTTTTAGTTGATTTACAGACTAATAAATCAGGAACGTACTTCCAAGACTATAGTCTGGCTCAAGTTTCCCTGCAAGAGGCACATTTCACGCAAGGCCCCCAGATGGACATTTGTTCAGGGTCCATTGCAATCCCTTGGTCCTGTTCTGCACATTCCAAAGTATCAGCTCTGATTTCAAGATATTTTAAAGCTGACTCACTTGACCCAAGATCATGATAACATTGGTCCATGTATGATTTCCACACCACATTTTGTAAACACACTCCCTAGTGCGCCTTCTCAAGTTCCTGCATACTGCTTTGGTCTAGGAATCATTCAAAATCATTTGAGTGGTAACTTAGTCAGGAGATACTTTTCTCTTCAGGAGACTCAGTATGGCCACAGATGAAGTCCCAAAGACATCAAGATTTTCAGTAGATGTGGCTTCTAATGGGGAAGAATGTTCTAGATATCCAGAGAAGGGTGTTCCAGGACAGGGAACAACAAGAATAAAGGCTCTGGACTGGGAGTGTGACATCTGGAGCAGAGAACAAGAGAAGGAAGAACAGTAGAAGATGAGGTTAGGTAGGTCACGGAGGAGGGAGGTGCTATAAGGTCTGGAAGACCGCCATTTTGACTTTTATCCTGAGCGAGTTGAACATTATTCAAAGATTTTGAGAATAGGCTGAAGGGAGTCAGTCTAGAAAGAGATGGTGAGAGCTGTGTGGGGTTGAGATATTTCCTCCATAGGAGTCACTTTTGCATATGACCTACCAATTGTCACCAGATCCTAGACTTTGATTCTGACTAGCTGGGATGGTCGACTGTCTTTTTTCAAGAAGGGAGTGAGCATAATCCAGGTGTAAGAAGATGAATGCAAACATTTGTTTGTTAAGTGTGGTCAAAAGTTTCTGGTTCTTCCAGGATACACAGCTACTCAGCCTCTGTCACAAGTAGGTGTGACTATAGGACTGCCCAGGACCTGGGTAATGGAACATGAGTAGAAGTGTCTGTACTACTTTGAAGTCTGGCCCATAAATGCTGCCCTATGTGCTCCTTCACGTGCCTTCTTCCCTGCTGGCTCACTGGGATGACCCACCAGCGTGAAAAGCATGTGAAGTCAAATACAGGCTTACGTTGGAAATTTAAGCAAATATGCATCTCCCAGTACCACATCCCTCTCCCCCCATGATCATGCCTTCACACTCGAAACCTGATGAGCATTCAGCCCCTCAGCTACTATGCCATGCACTGTCCCAGAATTTCCAAGGGGCAGTTCTCTAGATACTGATGCATCCTAGCCATCAGATGTGAATTAAAGGCGTAACTATGCAATGTCTAGTTAACAGTGAACATACTTGAGTAGATCTTGAGAACTTACATCTAACTCATCAGCTTCAAAATACTGTGCAGGTTGGGGGACTCTTGTGGGATAATTGCCCCATTTCAGCACTTTCAGTGACTTTGGGACACTTCTGGAGGCCATGAGTTATTTCAGGGATCTTGAGAATTCCTACTCTATGGCTTTATTCATGCTTGTGTGACTGACCTCAGATGACCATCTTAGTAAAGCTCACATGACCCAAGCCTAATAAGCATGCAACTTGAAACTGATCTTGCTTCCTAGGTTTACAAAGGCTATTGAATGTCCTGAACTGTGTACTCTAACATTGGCCCCATTCCTTTCAAAACATTTAATGCCATGTCTGTGTTGCCTGAAGCTTAAAGATCTATGCTATTTTCTTATGTATATGAAGAATTGTGCCAACCAGTTATGGGTCCTCTTCCTTGTTAAGGCTCTATAGTACCCATGTTGGATCCCATATGGGAACTGTCCCTTTCCTATTCCATATAATTCAGATGGGGCTGCCAATCAAGGGGCTGAGTCCAATGCCCATAAAGATTACATGCCCAAGGATGGCCAATCATGAGTCAATTGGAAGTTGCTACTGGTTCTAGGACAGTGTCTGTTCTTCTGAGATCATGAACCTGGATCTTCTGGCACCGTTTTCCAAGAAGAGTAAATAAAAACAGGACTGAGAAACTGGTGAGGGAGAAATAGATTCCTAATGGTTGGATCCAGCCCTGCTTGATACTGACAGTTCCATACTTGGTTGCATTATGCAACTCACCTTAGGAAATTTAACTCCATCTTGTATTGTTTAGATCTCTATTACTTATAACTGAGAGTTCGAATTACTGTCCAGTTTAATTATAGGATGTCAAGGGAATAAGTATACTTTCCCATTGACCATTCTCCCAGGGGTCTCACTGACTGCATATTGTTTCCTTATGTATACTCATTATACCTTTGTTACAGCTATCTGAATCTTTCTGATTCAGTTTACTCTCTGAATCTACTGCCTCGAGTGTGGTTGCAAGCTAACTGGAGAAGAACAGTACTCCCAGGTCACTGATCCCCATGGGCTTCCCCTAAGACTCAGGTCTGAGTTTATGACCTTGAAAATCTCCCAATAACAGCAGTTATTTTCCCCCACCCCTAACCTCTGTTGGTTTTTTTAGAGAGCCTTGCTTTGTTGCCCAGGCTGATCTTGAACTTCTGATCCTCCCACTTGGGCTGCCCAGGAAGCTGAGATTATAGGTGTGTGCCACCATGGCTAACTACAGAGTAGTTTTGACTAGGATCTCTGTGTTAACCAGTGGTTTAGGACTGCATTAGAAAAGGCTCTATTCATCTTAATCCAGCATTTTCTTATTTATTGGTAAAGAATAGGATCAATTCCAACTCATTTCAAGGGGCCTTGAATTGTATGCTGAGTTGTATTTTAGTTTTGGGGTTAGTGCCATTTCAATGCTCCTTTTCATGGGTTCTGATACCCTAAACCATTAACACCACTGTTTCCATTCTACAGAGCCCTTAGTTTTAGATCTATGAACCCAATATGCTGATGATCCTTCAGATCAAGGGTTGACAAACCCACAGGGCACATCCAGCCAGCTGTCTATTTTCATAAATTGTTTAACTGGAATACAGCCATATCCATGTATATATGTATTGTCTGTGGGTTCTTTAGTAGTTGCTACAAAGACCATATGGCCACAAAGCCAAAAATACTTTCTTCCTTTATAGAAAATGTGTTTGAGAAGTACCCTGAGGGATGAAGGAATGATTGTTGTAACAAACCTTTGGGGAATACTGCTTGGGAAGGTCCATTCTAGATTAGTTGGGGCAGGACATGACATAGCAGATATTTGGGATTCCTCTGTCCTATAGCACCTATATTTTCTTTTCTGAGAGACCTAGGGAACAATACATGTTCTAAATCTTGGTTCTGTAGGTCTTGTATTTGTGTTTCCATGTGGATTCAATTTTGGCCAAGGGTAGAGTTACTTTTCCTGCTCATGGGCATTCTGACTTCCCCCACGACTGTCCCTCCTGCATCAAAATGTGGCTCCAAATTACAATTAACAGTCCATAAAGATGTTCCCATTGGTTCCCATGGCTCAATCTGAGTCACTTGTGGTTTGGAATTAATTACAAGTGTAAGAGGAACAGTGTGCTTCTATGTGGTCAGAATCTTTAGAGTTATTACAGTCACCTACCCTTTTCCCTTCAAAGATGCTGTAGCAAAACCACACTCATCCTTCAGATCAACTCCCCAGGCCCAGGACACTAACTGGTTACCCACAACTTTGCCTCTGTATTCCAACCATCTCAGCTGTAGAATCCTAAATATCCGCCACATTTTGAGTTCCCACCAATATATTCTTTCTTTTTCTCCATTATTATGGCCTAAATTCATAGCAGAATCTATGACAGAAGTGGCTGTCCACTCTTTAGATTGCTGCAGAGCAGAAAAGTGAGTCAAGAACCATTCAACCAATAGAAAGAATGAAAATGCAAGTTTATTTGAAAGTATAAAAATTTTTTTAAAAACACAAAAAACAAAACCAAGCCTAACCAAAAAACAAAAAGCAACCAACCACATACAATCTTTCCAGTTTGCATTAACTTTGAACATTGCACACTATTAACCATTTAGTTGCATTTTAAAAAATGTTAATTTTAAGGTTGAGTCAGGCAATAAGCTAACAATGAGTATAACTATCTTAATGCTAAAATAAAATGCTGACCTCATTTGAGAGAAAAGAAAGCAGAGATCACATTCTAGTTGGTGTAGATTTAGGTAACGTATTAAAAAAATCCTAGTTGGGATGAGTTTAAAAATATTATGGGGCACTTATTTGACATTTTAAGTAGAAGGGGAAAATCTAAAAATCCTGTAGATTTGGTGTCCTATTTATATGTTTTTAAAAAAAATCCATTAAAAATCATATCCATAATAAAATGTCCCTGTGTTTGTTTTTTTAAAAAATGAACAGGCTCTCCTTATCTACTAAAACCATTTGTTTTTCCTAAGATGGCTGGAAGCCGAAAAGCACGTGGGATTAACTCACTGCACAATTAATTAAAATTAGAATCCTCTCCTCTAAACAATTTCCAGAGCACCAGAAAAAAGCAGGCACCCACCAAAGGGAGGAATAATGCCACACCGACTCACAGGAGATGATGTGTGCGACTAGACACACTGTGTCTGCTATCCAAGTTCTTCATTGGATTACTCAGAAAATAACTCAAGTGCTATTATGAGACTGAAAAACACAGCAACTAGGTTCCTCTACTTAAAACAAAACAAACAAACAAAAAAACTCCCAAATGGCCAGCTTTCCTGTTATTTACTCTGGATTTGGTTTAAAAAAAAGAAAGAAAGAAAAAGGAAAAATCTACAGAGCAGGGTCACGGAAGGGAAGGGTACTTCATCCCGCTTCCTGCAGGCATTGTTTTAATTAGCATCACACGGGTTACTGAAAATTTCTTGGGCCACGGAAAGAAGCCCTGAATGTGTGGCAGCTGCCCTAGGTGGCTCCACTTGGCTCCAGCTTTATCCTTCTGTGGTTTTCTTACCAAACAACGCCCAAGTTTTTACCCATTATTCCTGCATGGGGGTGGGCCCTGTGGCTGGCTGGGCGCAGAGAAAGAGGAAAACTAGCATAAATATACAGACTATGAACTGAGGGAGGCAACTCTATTTCTGCATCCTTCAAGAACTCGATAAATAATAACCTCCAAGTGCAACAAAGCAGCAGGTTACTCTGGGGGGACTTACGGGGCTGGGTGAGGCAAAGGCTGGATCTCCTTTTGCATCTTTCTTTGGACTTTACTATAGGAAAAACAAACAAAACAGATAGCTTTCCTATACACATATAAATAGTCCCTTAACTAGAAGGGAGAAAACCAAACACACCGTTTAAAATGCATTTCTAAGAGATTAAAAAAAAAATCCAAATGGAAAATCTTGACTCCAAACAACCGTGTTGCCCATGTTGCTCAAAGAAGACAACTCTCTACTACACTTCTTATCTACCAGGATGTTAGGCGAGGGTTGGCCCTAACTGTAACCCCAGCACTAACTCAGGGTGCTCGTCCTGGGACATGGGGAAGCGTATGTGTGGAGTGGGGAGCCAGGAGCTGTCATGGGAAGTTCGGGGCCCGGCTCTCGTGTGTGTTAGAAACCAGGGTCCTCAAGTCCAAACGCACGGGTCAAACAGACTCCCAGGTGCGAAAGGAACTTAGGAGCCCAGTGCTGAAGCTGCATGCATAAGCGAGACATGTTGGGCGTGACTCACTGGGACAGAAGGCCAGATCAGCTTTTTGGCCAACTCAAGTTGGGTCTTCATCCCTTGGCTGTGGCAGGTCTGCTGGGAGGTGACAATCCAGAGGCTAGGGAAGGGACAGTGGGGAAATCGGGCCCTGGCTCTGGCAGTCTGCATGTTAGGAGCCGAGAACTCAGATTAAACTCACGGTAAGGACTCCCTGCCTATTCTGAGATGAGACTGATGGTCCACACTGCCAGAAAATCCTCTCAAATGAGAATTCTTGGGAAAATTTCAAAAGCTAGTATCTATCCAGGGTAGACAGCTTCTGAGTCCTTCACAAACCAAAATGACACTGGTGATGCTGAAGGGTGTCGCTCACGGCAAAAGTTTCCTTTGGCCACTTTCTTTGCTAAAGTGAGAGCAATGTGTAGGGTAACACAGGATGGTTTTGAGGTGCACCTGGGTGTTCTGCAGGGTGGCCATCCATTGATGGTCTTCTGGTAGACCACCCAACCCTTGTCCCCAAGTGGAGCAATAAGGTGGTAGCTTCCAAGAGGATCTGGCCCAGTGTCTTCTGCCCTTCTGGATGTGCAGCATGGAACAGAAGCGCTGCTTTCTCGAGGACTACTTAAATACTGTTTCATCTTGCTGCCTGCAAATGTACGATGCCTATTAGGGGGATTCCAACAGTAACAGAATGAAGGGAAACATGAGGTTGTGATCCTGGGCCCCCAAGGAAAAGTGACTTCACAGAAAGATGACAACGCATCATGTCAACCAAGAAGCCAGAAAAATGCTAGGTCACCCCCCAAAGACCATCTCAGGGAGCAGGGGAACAGAGAGGCAGCTGATACCCTAACCTCAACCTGAGACCCCCTTACAGGAACTTAGAAGTGCATCCCATGGGCATCAGTTGTTAGAATAACAAGTCGGAGCAGACGAACCATCTGGACTTTGGGATAGCTGGATTCTATACTTCTTCAGTGCCCGGACTGGGTGCAGAGTCCCTGGGAGGAGCAGTGCCTTCCAGCGGGCCAGGCTGTCCTGAGCTGTGGCTGGGGTCTTCCATACTCAGGAGGCTGCTGGCTGCCCTTGAGCTGGCGCTGTCCACACTCCCTGACCGAGAGCGATAAGGGGGCAGGTCGGCTTGGTTCAGAGACTCGGTGTCTGAAGTGTAGGGTGGTGGGGGAAGGTCGTACCACGCGGGTCTGCAGTGGAGAAAGCAGGCCAGGGAACAGGGGTGGTAGAGAGAGGAAGGGGAAGAAAACACATTAGAACCAAGCCACGGCCGGCAGTGTGGACCCAGCACCAACACCAGGGTGTACGCGAACTGATGCTTCAAGCTTGGAATGAGATTTTCCCTTCAAGTACAAAGGCAGTTTAAAGGGCAGGAAAACCAGTGGTTGGAAACAAAGCAAAGCGAATAGAAAGGTCAGTGTGTTCTGGGTGGTTCATGTCCCCTGGGCACTGCTGAGGCCACACCTTCTGGTTGGATCCAGAATAAGGTTGCCAGGCAATGGCCTCAGCTCAGTGTGAGTGGTCCTCTCTGCTCCCTTAGCCGAGAGTGCTGTGACAGAGAGGCTGGGCGGGCATCTGGATCGACCCTGTGATGGGGCCACAGAATTCTGGGCTCTCGATAAAGCCAACTTTTCCCGTGGACTTGGGGAAGCGAGAGGACATCCCCTCAACACCCCGTCTCATCTGTACCTTGCTTGAAATGAAGACATTTAACAGAGAGGACATTTTGGTTTTTAGCTCCGATTACTGGAAGCATGTTGGTGAGTTGAGCACTGTGCCTTGTACCTCTGATTTGTCACCATCTTGAATGCTCACAAGAATGCTGGGAGCAAGGAGACTTTCACATCCATGGTGCTGGTACGGGGCTGTTAAATGGCTTGCCCATGATCTCAGACAACTACTGAGGTAAGCAGCACTGCCAGGATCGGAACCCAGGCATCCTGCCTCCAGAGTCAGCAATTGCTTAACTTTACTCTCCACTAGACGGTCTCAATAGAGGGGTGGTGAGTGAAAACTTCACTGGGTGAGGAAGGGTCTGCATTCTCATTTGCAGGCTCTGCCCCTACCCCCTGAAGCTCTGGCTGCCTTTTATGAGGAGGGAAACTGAAGATGAAACCATAGAAGGACTGGGGAAATAGCTCAGTGTGAAGGCCATGGGTTCAATTCCCAGTACATCCACCACCAAGAAAAAAAAATAGAAACAATACCAGAGCTGCTACTGGATCAGATACAAAGGCACAAGGCAAAGCCCTGTTATACTGGAAACACAAGTGCAAAATGCCTAATGGGACACAGTGAGACCTGAGCTCATGGGGAAGAGAGATGCTGAGCAGACCCTGAGGGCAGGGAATGGGAATATCAGAATCAAAAGGGGCGCAGACAGTGCTAGTCCAGTGACCTCCAAAGTGAGCTACCCGAGTGCCTTGGAGTCACAGAGAGGGCGGGGAAGGAGAGCTGAGCAGGTAGGGTTGGAGCCTGCCGCTCACTTCAGCGACAGAGCTCTGCTTCATGGCTTTTTTAGTTTCTGGCACTGCCATTTGTAACGAGGGCCACACTCCTTTAAAAAGCTTGGCATGCTCTATCCCACCCCTTTATTTTATAGATAAAGTTAAGGAACTTATTTATTCACTCGTTCACTTGCTCACTGGTCAATAAATATTAATAAAACCAATACAACCTCTCCAATGTGCTGAGCTCTGTTCTGCGGTAGTGGGTGAAGCCCAGAGCTCCCTGGTGGGCAGAACGTGTGCCCTGTGGCATCACAAGGAGCAGCGGGGCTCATGGCAGCGGGATCCTGTCTGGAAACCTCCCTCAGTGACCATGGAGAGGATACTGTGGGGCATTTTGCAAGGTCTGGAGAAGTGTTGCTCAATGCCTCTGTGTGCTGTGTGGCACCCAGGTACTAGGCGAGGTGTGGAGAGCCAACAGCTCTATAAGCATTAAGGTGGACAACTTGGATTTCCTATGAAAGGGTTAAGTGAAATATTGTAGAACTTGCTGCCCAGCTCTGAAGAAGCCAGGCGTATGAGAAAGTGATAAGAACAGCACAAGGACACGGAGCTAGGGAAAAGAAAATAAGGGACTGTCTCAAGGCCTGGGAACCTTTCAGATGTGCCTTATGTAAGATGTTTTTTATTCTTGAGTGCTATAAGAGAGCAGTAAAGTCAATAAAGTAGCTTGGATGCTGGGAGCTCCCCCGACTCTGTCTCTTTGTCTTTCTTTTTCTTCATCCTCACTCCCCCATTCAGGTGTTGTTCAACAAGTGACGGCGGGCTCTGTCAGCGAGGCCAGGAAATGCATCACCCTATTAGATGCCCACCTCGCTCCCAGTCCCCACCCAGCACGCACCTCTGGTCCAGCAGGGCCTCCGAGTAGGAAGGTGGGGAGCCTACTTCCGAGGCATTCTGCTCGGCCTGGCTGGCCACATACTGGATGCCGCTGTTGACGTTGTAGGTGACACTGCAGTGGTGGGGGTGGTCCAGGACCACCAGGCGGGACAGCAGCACAGGGTGCTGCAGCCGGTGCACAGGCAGTGTCATGAGGTTGTTCCGCTTCCGCTGATGATGCAGGACCAGCGCCAGCAGGGCCACCACCAGCACGAAGATGACCGAGCTGCCGATGATGGCGTAGGTGATGCTGGGGTAGTACACGAGCTGGTTGTCCGAGGTCACAAACACCTGCCCGCTGCCTGGTTCTGAGAAACCCGGGAGAGGAGAGACAAGGAGAGAGGGCTGAAATCGGCTCCCCTTTGTCTTTCAAAGTCAGCCATAGGGTCTGCATGCAAATGGTCACAGTGGTATTCTTCCCAAGGGCCCAAAGTGGAACCACTCAGAGATCCACGGATACACAAAATGTGGTGAACGGATACACAAAATGTGGTATATCCACACAGTGAAATACTACTCATCCAAAAACAGAACAAATACCAAGGCACACTACAACATGAGTGACCTTCAAAGACTATGCAGTACAGTAAATCAGGCCCAACAGATCATATACTGTGCGATTCCATTGGTAAGAAATATCCAGAAAAGGCAAACTTATTGAGACAGAAGGTATAGCGGCTGCCTGAGGCTGAGACAGGAAATGAAGGCTAACCGAATAGGCTTGAAGGATCTCGCTGGGCTGACGGGAATGTTCTCAAACTGAACTGTGGTGGTGGTTACACCAATCAGAACATTTACTAAAAATCATTGAGTTGTGCACTTATGACGGGTGAATTTTATAGTGTGTGAATTTGATCCCAATAAAGTCATTTAAAAAGATGGCCTTGGAAATGTAACAGTCCTTGTGGCAGAAATCAGTTTGACCTGGGAATTAATGACAGCACACACATGGACACAGGTGGGTGTGTCTAGGGCTTTGTCTGCAGCGTTTATCCAGTGCCAGGCCCCAGGACCAACCTTTCAGACTGAGGACCAGCACAACACAGGCTAACGGCACGGACTCTGGAGGCCCCTGCGTCTCAGCCTCACTACCTCTACTTACTTCTGAGCCCTTGGGAAAGTGCTACCTCCTCTGGGCTAGAAGCCCTCGGGCTTGTGGGGTATGAAATAAACCACCAATTGTCACGCACACAGCTCCCTGTAAGTGCGTGTTCAACACCCACAAACATGGGCCTTATCACACCTACTTGTCTTCAAGCAACTCTATGAAGTAGGTGCTTTTACCTACCCGCTCCATACTGGAGATTCAACCCAGAACCCTTGCACTGAGCTATATCTTCAGCTCTTTTATTATTATTTTTTATTTTGAGACAGGTAGGTCTTGATAAGTCACTCAGTTGCCCAGGCTGGGTTTGAACTTGTGATCTTCCTGAGCCAACCTCCCAGTGTGCTAGCACTATAGTCATTATTACTATGACACCCAGCAGGAAGAACTCTTTTTTTTTTGGTACTGGGGCTCAAACTCGGGACCTTGTGTTTGTGAGGCAGGCGGCAGAACCACTGAGCTAAATCCCCGGCCCAGCAAGTGCTCCTTTGAAGATGAGGCAAGTGAAGCTTGGAGGAGTTGAGTCCCCTTCCAACATGAGTTAGGGGTAAGGAGTGTGTGGGATTTGAACCTTGCTCCTCACACTGTTCTGCAGCCATCCATCAAGGCCCTCTAGGCAACCTACAGGCACTTCCTCAGTGGTCTGGGGGGAGGGTCTGGACATCCGCCACCCCCACAGTTACCAGCATCCTGCTCTCGGGGTGTGCTGATGAGGCACATGTCAGATGCTCAGGTTGCAGGCTTCCAGGCCAGCAGGTCACATCTGGTGACCCTGGGAAGGTCCAGGCAGGCACAGAAAACCTCAGCAGCCCCTCCTCACAGAAAGCGGGGACCCATCCATGCAGAAAAACTGCAACCGCCTCCACTGTGGCCCAGCTAGAGGAATAATCGTAGCACAGCCCCAGGGAGAAGCTGTGACCACAGCTCTGGGCTTGTTCACCTGCAAAGCAGGGAGGAGGTTTCTGTGGGTCCCCAGGGGCCACAAGAAGGACCTGAAGCGGCAGCAGCAACAGCAGTGCTAGGTGCTTTACTCCATCCCTCTTTCAATTCCTGGATCTGTTTCATGCATCGCTGTATCCCCAGGATGTAGAATGATGCCTGGCATACAATAGGCACACAATAAATGGACAACTGAAGGGAGGAAATCTATTTATCCACACACCCTGGTAAAGTAGCTCCTATTATTATTCCTATTTTTCAGATGAACAAATTGGCTCACAGAAGTGAATTAACTTGACTGGGATCACATAAGAAATAGAGAAGCCAGCCTGGAAACAAGGTATTTTTCCTTCAAAAATCGCTTTCTGCAAAACACACTATTGTCTCTCTTTTCCCTATAGAAACATTTCCTGATTCCCCAAATAATCCTAATCTGAAACAAATGAAGACCTTCCCCCTCAAACCTCCCTTTCTCTGTGCTAATTTTTCTTTCCATCCAAAGCCAAACATAGACTTAAAGCTTCAAAGATTCTCCAAGTTCCTGGTGATCATCATTTCAACATATGTTGTACATTTTTATTGCACAGAAAGAAGTGGATACAATCCCAGCTGATAGGCAGAAGCAGGCTGCCGTGCAGTTCAGGAAGGCAGGCAATTTGGATTTTTCTGGAGACAATTAGCTGTTATAGATAATTAAAAGTTGGAGCTGGGTGTGATGGTGCATATCTATAATCCCAGCACTCTGGGAGGCTGAAGCAGGAGGATCATGAATTTGAGCCCAGTCTGGGCAACTTAGCACTTTAGTGCGACTGTCTCAAAATAAAACAGCTCAGGACAAAGGCCCTGGGTTCAATCCCCAGTACTAGCAAAAAAAAAAAAAGTGTGTATGTGTGTGTTTCAGAATTCAGGCTTAAAATGAAATGTCCTTTATTTGTTATCTCCTAAAGAGTCAGAGTCTTGGAGTTGGATCCTGGAACTATCATTTTTATATGTTTGAGGTGAAGCAAGTGATTTAACTTTCATAAGCCTCAGTGGCTCATCTTTAAAGTTATGGCGGTGCTGGCTAACTTCAGCATCATCTCCCTGGGGTGTGGGCAGGGGACTCTATATACGCAAGTGTCTGACAAGAATTTACACTCAGTAGTGCTAGTTCTTTTTTATAAAGCAATTATTTAAAAAATAATGAGGAAGATGAACTATACATAACATAAAAACCATTTTCAAGTGTATGGTTCGATGGCATTAAGCTCATTCACAATGCCGGGCCATCATCACTGCCATCCATCGCTCCAGAATTTTCATTATTTCCATGGCCAGTGCGGGCTCTTGGGGTTCACATCCTTCATGTTATCCTTCCCAGCTTCTCGGGACCAGCAGTAGAAATGGGGAGAGCCGCCCTGAGGGGTGGGGAGTGGAGCAGATTTTCACACAGAAGACAAATTGGCCCAGAGATTTAAAAACACTGACTTCTATGCAACCACTGTGGTATTAAAAATAGAAGTTGGAGCCCTTTGAAATAAATGCATAGTAAAATGCGTCTGGATCTTAAGGACCTCACTTACGTCTCTGAAAGCAGGCTCTCTCAAGACCTGCCCTCGTTGGCAGGTGAGAAGCGATGATCACTTTCACTGGAGAAATTATGATGTTGCATAATTCAGTGGTGCCTGGTCTTGATTTTGCTCTGTGTGTAAAATGTCATCTTGTATTAATTCATTAACTGAGCTCGCTTTTCTTAAGAGCTTAATGAGCCTGCTGGCCAAACTGCTAATAGCAGACTTGCCTGGGACCTAAGTTGCAAAAGCATAATCCACAGATAATGAAGTTTCCATTTATTCTGGCTGCCCCTCAAGCTCAAGGTCCTCCTGCCCCTCTGGTTAAACATCTTGAATTCCTGTTCTATATCTGCTCTTCTGCTGCATCAATTCCAGGCTGTCTGTTCCTACCCAGAGAGCACAGTTCTCTCAAAACAGCTGCTGGCTACAGCACTGGGGGTAACCCAGGCTGGGTTTTGCACACTCTCATGCCCTCTTCACCTCAGAGCTGTTGAATGGCTGTGACACTATCAAGATGGTTTTCTAGCAGATGGCAGCTAAGTGTCTTGATTGCATACCTTTTACTAATTCACTGGGAAGTGCCATTTGGACTGGAGGAAGGACCAACGCAGCCGACACTTGTGACTTGGGCTCCTTATCTTCTACAGAATTCCTTCCTCTAGAGGCAAACTCAATTTCTTTTGGAATACTAGAATTATTATTATTGTCTATCAGATTAGAAAAGCAAAGTTTGATCTCACGTGTTGCTGGATAGGTCTTGGGAAAACAGGGAAATTCACACACAGTATCTATGCAGTATGATAAAAAAAAAGTGAATGTTTAATTATTTAGATGTATTGCAGTAAAAGATACACTGCCATTAATTCCTCTCATAATACTTCCCTTCACTTCAAACACACTTATGCCACAGTTCTTGCCGCTTTCTGAAGCAGTTCTGGGCATCCTTTTTCATGTCTTTAGTTGCACTGCTGGGGGTCAGTTGATGTTCTGGACGGATTCTACACATTTACCTTCATGGTCATTTTGACTCTGGGGAAGAGCCAGAAGTTGCACAGTGCCAGCTCCGGTGAATAAGGTGGTTAAGGATGCACTATAATTTTTTTTTAACAGAAATTACCATCAACATTTTGAATCAATTCAAGACATCAAAGTTGCCACAAAAAGATACCCATGAAAGAGGACTTGCAGAACTGAAAGTGAGGGGGAGTGTTTAGAGGGGGATTCATAGCAATGTATCTTTTGCTATAATGAAAACAGTTTCAATTTCTATTTAAACATTCACAGTAGGTTCTGATCACACCTTATATTCAGGTATGGCTGTTGGGAGGGTAAACTGGTACAAACTCCGGGCACAGCGGGGAACAATACCCAGTCTGTCTCGCATATGGACGAGATTCACATCCATGGTTCTGCATCTCTGTCCAAGAAACTGCCAGATCGAATGTAAAAATTTTTTTCTTCTCTACTGAACAAGTGAAGACTTTCTTCTGGTTATTATTTGCTACACAATACACTATAACTACTAGTTACATAGCATTAACAGTGTATTGGGAATTGTAATTAATTTAGAGATGATATAGGGTGGACAGGAAGATATCTGTATAACACCATTGGTTTTTTCTTGCTACCAGGGATCAAACTCAGTACCTTGGCACTTTTGAGGCAGGCGCCAGAACCACTGAGCTAAATCCCCAGCTGACAACACCATTTTATATAAGGGACTTGAGCACCGATGGATTTTGGTATCCTGAAGCCAATCCCTTATGCATCCCCAGTTATGGTTTATATCTAGATGTCCCTCCAAAGTCTCACACACTCACAGCGAAGCTTTTGGTAGGTAATGGTGTGGATTACAGATGTTCGATCACTGGTTTAGTCCACTGTTTGGATTAGCATAGTTCTGGGTGTGTCTGAATGAAATTACTGAAAACAGAAGACCCATCCTGGATATGAATGGCACCAACCAATAGGCTTGCAGCCCAAATGGAATAGAAAGGGAAAGAAAAGCTTGCTGCTTGCTGCCTTCTGCCTGCCACAGCATGAACTGTTTCTCCTCTGTGACGCTCCTCTGCTGGGCTGCCCAGCTTTGGAGCCAGCTGACTGCGGACTGAAACTCCCAAACTGTGAGCTGAAATAAACCTTTCCTCCTTTAACTGTGAGTGTTGGGTATTTTGTCCAAACAATGAGAAAATAAACTAAGACAATACTAAAGGAGGATTACATATTCATTTAAAAATATACACATTCTTTGACACAGAAATTCCCTTCTTAAGAGACTCACAAAAATGAGAAATAACTTTTTTTTTTACAGTGCTGGGGGTTGAACTCAGAGCATCAGGTATGCTGGGAAAATGCTCTACCACTGAGCCACATCCTCATCCTAGAAAATACTTTAGTGTTCCTGAAAGCATTGTTTATAACAGCAAAATGTATTAGAGACAATCTAAATGCTTACCATTGCAGCCTGGCATAATAAATTATGGTGTCCTGCTCTTATTCAAAGGTTTAAAGGTATTATTACATATACCCATGTAGAAAGATACATTGATAAGTTAAAAAAAGTGTGATTCACTGAAAATTGTTATGGTTTGGAGTTTGCTTAAAAGTGCCCCCCTTGTGATTTTATGTGTTGAAACTTAATCCCCGCTGTGAGGTAGTAAGAGGGAAGAAATGTAATCCAATGACAGTGTTCAGAGGTGGGGCTTTGGGGAGGTGATTAGGATTAGGTAAGGTCGTCAGGGTGGAGCCCCCATGATCGAATCCTTGTGGCTCTGTAAGAAGAGGGAAGGACATCAGAAGGGACACCAACATGTGCTCTTTGTCTCACCATGGGTTGTCCGGCATCCCCTTGGAACTCTGCCTGCGAGATGGCCTTCACCACAGGTGTGTGTGGCCTACGCTTCCAGAACAGTGAGTGAGATGAACGCCTTTCTTTATAGTGACCCAGACTCAGGTATTTCACTACAATAAGTCGATACCCAGTAACCCAAGGATATGCAGTATGCTAGGCATGGGGTACACAGCTCTGATTTCAGCTACTTGGGACACTGAGGCAGGAGGGTCAAGAGTTTGAAGCCTGTCTTGGCAACTTAGTGAGACTCAGTCTCAGAAAATAAATAAACACACACAATAAAAAGGACTGGGGGTGTAGCTCAGCCCTTTCTGGGTTCAATTCCCAGTACTGAAAAAAAAAATGCACAGCGTATTTCTAAAAGGATCTCAGGGGTGTCAAGACTGTGAGCAGCAGTTTCCATCCCTTCTCTCCCTGTAGACTGGAGGGACTTCTGAGGCAGCTCCTCCTCAGCTTCCCATCTGGCCTCTGGAGCCCACAATTCCTGTTCCAGAATATTTGCTGAACCTCAAACTGACTCATCAATCTTTTGAAAAATCAATTCCTCTGTGCTTTACTAGAAAAAAAAAAGATTTTCTCCAGATTAAACATTCTAAAAAGTCACATTTACTGGGGTTTAATTCATGCACCGTAAAATGTGCCCTTTAAAAGTATATCGTTAGATGAGTTTGCAAAATGAACAGCTGCAAAACCACCTCTACAATAAAAATCTGGCAGCTCCCATGCCCTACACTCCTTGACACCCCCAATTCTTTTGAGCTCCTTTTTTGCTACCCTCATTCCCAACTATGGGAACCACTGGGTCTATTTTCTTTTCTTTTTTTTAAATTAAATTCTTTTATTGGTACATTGTAGGTATACAACACAATTACATTTCTCATTGGGAATTGTACCTTTACATGATGCATCTTGGTTCTTATTTTTTCCCCATTCCTAGCCCTCCCTTCATGTCCTCCACCCTTCCCTATTTACAAAGACTTTATTTCCATTTTGTCCATTTCTCATCATTTTTCCTTTCCCTTCTTTCCTTTCCCCTGCCCCTCCCACTACCCCTACCCCTTTGGACCTTTTCTTCCTATTTTACATTTTCGATTATTCATTCTAATCATTGGTACATTTTAGGTATACAATGTAATGACATTCATCATTGGAAATTTGCACCTTTACATAATCTCTCTTGGTTCTTATTTTTCACCCTTGCCCAGCCCTCCCTTCAACCCCTCCAGTCCTCCCTATTTACAAAGATTTTGTTCCTATTTTTCCATTTTCTCATATTAATCCCATTCCCTTCTGTCCTTTCTCCTACCCCTCCCACTTCCTTCCTCTTTGCCCCTTTTCTTCCTATTTCACTTTACCTAGTATACATTTAGTCCTTATTTACACTTTCAGTTTCTCACACCAGAGAAACTATTCGGAATTTATTCCTGTGTGTCCTATTTATTTCACTTAAGAGTATCACCTCAATGTGCATCCACTTAGCTATAAATGTCTCTACTTTCTCATTTTTTATGGCTGAGTAGTACTCCATTTTATAAAAAAAAACTGGGTGTATTTTCTGTCCAACTGGATTTACCTTTTCCTGAAAGTCACAGATGTACACTTATGTAGTATGTTGCTTTTTGTGTCTGGCTTCTTTCACTTAGCATACTGTCTTTGAGAATCATTTATGTTTCCTTCTATATTAAAACAGTGGACCCTCAAGTTACAATTGGCCTGACATATGAACAACCTGAATTACGACCAGAATTTTAGTTTTTAACTTACAAAGTCTTGAGTTTGCTGGCCACTTGTACTTCCAGATAGTCTCAGATACAGATTTAACTCTTAAAGAGTTCTGGAAGGAACATTACAACATCATTTCCTGTGTGGGGTTAACTGAGAAATCTGGGTCAATGTCTCTCTATGGACACTGAGATCTGCCTGGAAGAAAGAGTGGCCTAAAATTATACAAGAGAGAGACTTTGAAGGCAATTCATCAACTTGAGTTACAACCAGCCCTTGGGAAAGAATTGAGTTCATAAGTCAAGGTCCACTGTATTCCATTCCTTTTTATAGTCACATAGGATTTGGCTGCATGGATGTGTCACAACTTGTTTATTGATTGCCCAGCTCAGGAGGGTACTAGGTTGTTTCAGGAGTGCAGGTCTTTGTATTGACACATATTCTCATATTTCTTGTGACCAAGGACGAAGAGGACTGCTGGGTCACTTGGGAAGTACATGTTTGACTTTGTAAAATCTAACTATTCTCTAAATGTTGCAGCATTTTGTGTCCCCACCAGCAGCAATGTACGAGATCCTAGCTGTCCTGCATCCTCATCAACACTTAGTATTGGAAGTCTTTTTAATTTTAGCTACCCTATGGTGTGTAGTGATACCTCACTTAAGTTTTAATTTCCATTTCTTAATGACTCATGATGTTGAACACCTGTTTATGTGTTATTTGACACTGGATATTTCCTTTTATAAAGTATTTACTCAAAACTTCTGCCCATTTAAAAAAGTGGGTTATTTGAATCATTATTTTTTTTTTGGTACCAGGGATCGAACTCAGGTCCTTGCACTTGTGCAGCAGGTGGCAAAACCACTGGGCTAAATCCCCGGCCCCTGAATCATTATTATTGATGATTAAGAGTATTTATTACCTGTGTTCTGGGATGCACACAGGTCCTTCATTAAAAGAATGTTTTGCAAATATTCTCCTGGTCTGTGGCTTGTGTTTTCATTTTCTTTACAGTATCTTTTTGAAGAGAAGTGTTTCTTTTTTAAAAACTTTATGAAGTCCATTGCATCAATTCTTTCTACATGGTTTGTGCTTTTTATAGTCTTTTCAAGGAATTTTCTCTTAAATTTTTACCTAGAGGGAGTTTTATAGCTTTAGCACCTCCATTTACATCTATGATCCATTGCAAGTTAATTTCTGTTTATGGTACAAGGAAAAGGTCAAGGTCTTTTTACCTCTCCACTCAAATATCCAATTTTTCTAGCACCATTTGTTGAAAAGCCTGTCCTTTCTTACTGAATTACTGGGGACCTTTGTTGGAAATCAACTGACACAAGCCTGTGTCCATTTCTAGACTCTATTTTGTCTGATTGAACTATACACCTATCTTCATGCCAATAAGTGCGCTGGTAACTACAGTGTCATAATTGAGTCTTGAAATCAGGTTCTATCAGTTTCACATTTTTTTCCTTTCTAAATTAAACTTTATCTCTGATTATAAAAATCCACGCTGATTACTAAAATGAAAGTAATAAAGAAATGTTCAATGCAGGCAAATGCCTTCTCCTTTCCCCAAACCTATTGAAATTCCATTAGATAATAACATAGTTCACAGTTTTGTATAGACCGGGTTTGGCAAATTTCTGTCATTGGCCAGACAGTAAATATTTGATGTTTTGTGGGCTCTAGTTTAAGTCATAACCACTTAACATAAAAGCAGTCACAGATAAATATGTCAATAGTTGTCTTATTCATAAAAAGACAGGCGGTCAGGTTTGGTATCCTAAATATACTTTGCTGACTTAAACATAGATTCTTCAAAATTATTCTCTATGCACACACATACATGTACTGTTCTTCATGCTATATGGACATGCATACGGAAATCTTTCCTTACTACTCACTCTTTTATTAAAGAGTAGCTACACAGGATTTCACTATGTAGACACATCAAAATTTACTTAACTAACCCTTTACTGTAGTATGAGGTCTGATTAAGAAAATACCATGAATGATGAAATAAAAAAATATATTATAGTAAAGAATGGCAATCACTAGGGAATCAAAACATAACAAATGCTGGCGAGGGCTGTGGTTAAAAAAGGAACCCTCCTGCATTGTTGGTGGGAATGTAAACTAGTATCACCATTATGAAAATCAGAACAGAATTTCTCAAAGGCCTAAAACTAGAAATTCCGCAGGTCCCAGTTATCCCTCTTCTATGTCTCTTCCCCAAAGAGCGTAAAGCATATTATAGCGATGGATGCATACCAATGTTGGTAGCAGCACAATTCATACTAGCTAAATCCTGGAAGCAGACTGTATACTCGTCAACAGATCATTGGATAAAGAAAATGTGGTATCTATATATAATGGAATACTACTTGGCTATAAAGGAGGACAAATTTAAGTCCTTTGTAGGAAAACGGATGCACCTGGAAAATATAATGTTGAGTAAAGTAAACCACACATATAAGCTTAAATACTCTATGGTATCTTTCATTTGAGTAAGGCAAAGTACAAACAAAGGGAATACTAAAGGATGGCTAGAGGGAGATGAGGGGATGGATCTCCTGCAAATGGGAAGGAGTCATTTTTGATTTGACTTCACACAGGTTTAACACCCCTACTAGGGCCAGGGATGTAGCTCAGTGGTTCCGGCGCCTGCCTCGCAAGCGATCCCTGGTACCAAAAACAAACAAACAAACACCCCCACTAACAGCATTCTTGGCAGTCAAAGGCTCCTTCTCGGGGTTCCCCCCCAGAACCAAGTGCAACTTGGTAAATACAGGAAGTACTCCACACGCATTTTTGTATCTATAAATCAATACTAAAACATAGCAACGTGGTCATTCACTGGTCAATCTCCTCACTGAATAAAAGCCATGGGAAGGTATAGAGTTGTAAGGAAGAAAACCATGAGGCGGAGGTGTGAACACATGACCTGCCCCTTCTAACCTTCTTCTGCGGTGCACAGTTTCACGTCACCCTTACCATGAATCCCACGGAGTATGCCATTTTATTATTCCAATTTTGTAGCTGGGGAAACTGAAGCATTGAGAGGTTAAGTAACATACTGAAGGTCACAGAGCAAACTAGCATCAGGGATCAGGGGCCTAAGCTAGCAACCATCACACTGTCCTGGAAAACTCTCTCTGTTCTTCATCTCCTCTTTCTCATTTCTCCTGTCCATGGTTCAATACACTTTCCTGCTCTCTCCATAGGAACCCTTTTGTAAAAACTGCAACAGCCACTTAATCCTGAACTCTGATCCATATATTCAAAGTGTCTTTTGTGGGATGGCAAGAGGTATTTCCTAATGGCAGCTGAGTCACACAAGTGTAAAAATGGTTAGACTGGACAAATTCAAACACTTCTTTTTCCGTAGTTATTCTGAGTGCAGGCTCAGGAACCAAACCGTCTAGATTCAAGCCTGAGTTGTGTCACCTAACAGCTGTGTGACCTAGGACAAGTACTTTACCTCTCTGTGCTTCAAAACCCTCATCTAGAAGTCAGGTTGCTTTGTGGATAAAAAGAAAATCTACAGAAAAATGTCCAGACTGGTGTCTGGCATCCAACAGACTTTAGTTATCGCTAATAGATGTCGTTACAGGACTTTTCAGAGCCTTCACTAGGCGAATGTTCATTGGGAGCCTTCATAAAGTCAGCAGTAATGAAGTTCAGGGCTACACTGAGACGGAACAGGATACACATCATATTCCAAATGAGCACACTCCCAACGATATGGAAATTGTGTTTTCACAAACGTGATACAGGCAGCGCTGGCCACCAGCATTTGCTGGCGAAAGATCTGCAGTTGCAGTTGCCAACTTCAGAGGCTGATGCTGAGGAGAGACTGCTTCAGCCTCCTTCCTCTCCTCCTGTGACGTAGCACTGCCCACACCCCTGGCCACCCCAGCTCCAGTTCAATGTCCTTGTCACTGACAGGAGCCTTCAACAGCGCAGCAAAACCTTACTGTGAAATTCGCGGCGCCCCCAGCGGGGGCCGTACGCCACCTTGCGTCTGTGATATTGGACAGGAACTGAGCAGCCGGAGCAGACGCAGTCGACATTCTCGGGGAGCCCAAGGCTGCCCTGGCTGTGTTCGCCGGATCTGTGAGTTCCTCACAGCCCCTGAATAATCAGCACATGGGTGCTGCTTTTGCCTGTGACATCTTATTGCCCAGAAAATGCTGAGCGTGCAGACTTGGAGCCCGTGAGTGCAGCAAACTTTCTGAATAATTCAGGAAACTGGCCGACGACAGAAGCATTACACACAGGGCGCTCCCACTGGGGAACTTCACCGACTGTGATCAAATTCATGGCTTGCTGAGATTTCGGATCTCAGCACAGTGACCCAGAACCCTGGTGCCCCGGATGGCAGGGCTGCTTATTTTGCTCTGCTCACACACCCTTCCCGGCGTCTGTACAGCTCTCTCACTATCCTCCCGTCTCTGCTCCCAGGCCAGCACTAGCCAGGTCTTGTCTTAGCTCTGTCCCTTTGGCCTGCCTTTATCAGCCTTCACAGAGCTCATCCCTGTACACTGCATCTGTCTTCCATCGTCTGTCTCTCTTTCCTCCTGGGATGTAAATTCACCAGGGCAGAGCTGGATTCTGCTTGTGACCTCCCAAACAGTAAAACCCGCTGGCTGAAGTGGCCAGAGGGACTCTCACCCTGTGCACGGCAGGGTGACTGGCGTTTGCATCTCTCACATGTGGTGATGCCCCTTCCATGCCAAGCACCCCAAGGATACTAGTGTACTTAGCCTCACTGATGAGAAACCCAAGTCTCAGGGAAATGAAGTCCCGGGCTGCACAGCCAGGAAGTGATTGAGCCACAACCTGAGCCTAGGTCTGCCCAATACTCAGAGATAACACACAGGGTGAGGACTGGTCCACTGGACAGGTCTGCCATGGAGCGGGTTCAGGGAAAGGAAAACCAGTCCCAGGGGCAGCAGAGAAGCCCGGGGTTCTACAGAAAATGTTTTTGTGACCAAAACAGAGTCCCATCCTTCTAGAATATTCCTTCTCACAAATTAGACGGGGGCAATGAAATCCTTCCTGGAATCATCTTCCCAAAGTGGCCAAGATGGTATCCTGATGTGGTTACTCCAGGGCAACCCCGTGAGGCCCTATGGCTTGGACCTGGCTCTGGCCCTGCTTACAACCCTTCTAGAGCTTTCTGCTTCCAAAGAGTAAAACCCAAGCTCCTCATGATGGTGCCAAAGCTCTTCATTACTGGATCCTGCCTCCCAACTCCTTTCTTACTGGTTCCTTATCCAGGGCTCTCTCATGGCTGGCCACAGTGTAATAAGGCACTCAAGGTTCCTCAGAAGCATTTGCCATTTGCCTTCCTAGTGGCTGTGGCCTGCAATCCTGGATCCCACGGCCTACTGAGTTAAAAGAGATGGAAGGGGTTTAACGATGGGGCAGCGGGCAGCTGTTACCAGCCTAGGCCTGAAGAGTTGAGGATGTAGCTTCTGAATCTTCAGAGACCCAAGAGACCTGGCAGGGACTGGGCCTCTGGCGGAGGAAAGGAGCCACTGCTAGGTGCTGAATGTTCTCACCTTTTTCCCTTTCACTCCCCAACCTCCTGCTGGGTGCTCCTCACTGGCCGAACCCACTGGGAAGCCACATGCTGTGGCCCAGAGAGGTGAGCTGCTGGGCAGGGAGGAGAAGCATGGAGCCTGGTGGAGGGGTGGAGATGGACCCATCCAGAGCATCCAATCAGGTTCCATTCTCCTTCCTGTCTTGGCCAGGCACATCTACCACCCTCCCAGCCTTAGCTCAAGCATCACTTTTTTTTTGGGCGGCACAGGGGATCGAACTCAGGACTTTGCACTTGCCAGGCAGGCATGGTGGCACTGAGCTACATCGCTGGCCCTCAAACACCAACTTTTTAATGGAACTTCCTACTGGCCCTCTGTTGGAAACACAGGACTCCTTCCTGTGCTCCCCTTACACGCCTGTCTCCCTGATAGCCTCTTTCTCTCCCCTCCCCGCTCTTCTCCTTTCCTATTCTTTTCTAGTACTGGGGATTGGACCCAGAGCCGTCATACTGAGCTACATCCCAGGCCTTTTTAATTTTTTTTTTTTTTTGAGCTAGGGTCTCGCTAAATTGCTAATTTCCCTGGGCTAGGCTTCCAATCCTCCCACCTCAGCCTTCCAGAATGCTAGCATTACAGATGTGCACCACCATGGCCAGCTTCCTGATGGTATCTTGCTTTATACCAGCATCCCTCAACATGCAGAAGGCCAGGAGCTGCAGGCAGGATGGGTACAACAACCAACCATTTGGCTACCAGCACCACACCAGGGAACCATGCCCACCTTCAGAGCTGGCACCCACACCCCTGTCATCAAGAGAAGTAAATGAAGAGAACCTGAATCAGAAGGGCAAAAGCTATGTATGCAGAGCTCATTGTGGCAAAGGAGCCAGCCGCTGTCACTTGGATTTTGGCAGAGGGTGGGAAAGGTTTACAGAGTTGGGGAGGGAAAACGGACAGGCAGCTTCAGGTGGCTCTGAGTGGTGGCTGCTGGCTTGGGGAGGTTGGGGCCAGGTTCACTTGGAGAGGGGCATCCCACGAGATTAGAGAAGCACATTTGGCTTTCTCTGCTTGGTCCTGAATTGGAAGCAGGGACATGAATTAGGGAAGCTGTCCATTATTAATCAAGTGCTGGCTGTTTTGGGCCGGCTGTCACAGAGATTATAGCTTGGCTTCCTGGATTGTTACCAGAGATAGCAATCTGCCTGCAAGTCTGTCCTGGAGAAGGCTCGCTTCCTGGGCCCAGTGTTCAGGACAGCATTATGGCTTCCCGGGCTGGCAGCTGCAGGATGTGGTTATAGCTCTACTTTCCTACAAGGTTTGACCACTGCCTGTTTGGATATTCAATGTCTTACTCATCATCCAATCCACATTCCCTAATGGCCCAAATCTTACTTCTGCTTCTGAGCCCCTGGGAAAATCCAAAGCTCTTTCGTCCCTTGGAAAGCGAGGATAAGGAATGCCCAACCATCTTCCCAGCATGCAGAGTCCCTGTGGGGATCAGAGCTCATGAACAAGAAGTCACTGTTGCCAGACTGGAAAGACTGCACGCACAGTTGCTAACACTCAGAGACACCTGTCCTCTTCCATGGGAAAGTGAGGCATGAGCAAGGACAGCCCTGCCATCACCAAGAGGCAGGGTGCAGTGATTAGGGAGCTCTGGGAGTCTGGCTGACCAGCCTGAAGCCCGGCTGGGCCAGGGACCACAGGAGTGACTCTGGGCAGTTGACCCTGCCTTTCTAATCCTCATCTGTAAACCAGGATTAAACACCTGTAGCCACCACAGAGTTGCTAAGAACATTAAATGTCTTAAATCAGAGCCCAGTGAGCAATGATGAGCCTGCTTCTTTTTATCTGTACGAAGACTCTGGTCCCTCCACGCGGGATTAAGGGCTGTTGAGTGTGGAACGGTAGTGAGGAGGACGACTTCAAAGAGGGCGGCAGGAAGAAAAACTGGGATTCTCGGGGCATGGGGCTCCAGTCTCCAAGGGCTTCGAGGAGAACGGAGGCCAGAAGGCCCCGCTGGGCCAGCGGATGCATTCATGGACCAAGGCGTCCATTCCTGGGCTGGGAACTCCAAAGTGAAAAAGGAACACAGCTTGTGAGAGGCCCGGGGACCCGGTCACGATAGCACTCCTATCCTGGTTTCCTCCGCCATGCCTGTGGCTACATTCTCACAGGCCTGGAAGCTTCAAGGCACTGTCTTGGTTGCTGTAAACCAAGGTGCCCCTGCATCCACCCCGACTTTCCTGTTTAAAACAAAACATCCAGGCCAGAGCACCTTTTTGGATCCCTATTCCAAGCACATCTCCTGTCCCAATTTTGATGCGGATTGAAAAAGCTTAATTTAAAGGGCAGACTGGCAAATGACTGAATCAAAGGCGAACCACGAAAACCCCACTGAACCATTACCATGGCAACTCAAGTTGCTAAAATTAACTGAAAGGGGGCGGTGATGGGAAAACCCAAGCTGCCCAGCCTCAGATGGACCACAGCAGGAGCCGTTCGGGAGGGCCTTGAGCCAGAGGGAAATCAGACAGCGGACCCATCTGCCAAGCAGGCACCAGGGCTCCAGGACCAGGAGACAAATGCACTAAGATTAAGTTCAAAATGAGAATGAGGGAAAGGGAGGGAGGGAAGAGGGGGAGGAGAAGGAGGAGAAAAAGGAGGAAAGGAGAGAGGAACAGGAGGAGGAGGAGAGGGAGGGATCGAGGAAGGAGGGGGAGGTAGAGAGAAAAGAAAGTTATACAATTGAAGACAGAATGAGCAGAAAATTCTTGGGAATTTTCAGTTGTTTTTGTTCTAAGAGACTAAGGGCTTCCCGTTCCCTGGTGCTTGCCCCTCACTGGGTAAATGAGGGCAGGACGCCTTCCTAAAAACCAACAACCCCGTCCTTCAAGCAGCACTCAAACTGTTACCCAGGGTACTCAGCCTCTAAATTCTAGGCTGTTCCCTCAAGAAGAGCATCTCAGAATGGAGATCCCAGAGCTCTGTGAAGCATGCTGAGAGGCGCTGTGTGCATCCTCAGAGCCCAGTCTCTGTTCCGCCAGGAAAGGCCCAGGGACAACCCAAGGAGTTACCGGGTTAACGGCCTCTTTGCTAAGAAACAGGCCTGGGGCAGTTACAGATCTGGCGGGAGAATGAAGCGCTTAATTGGCTATTTAAGGCAGAAAGGGGCACTTAAAAAAACAGGAATTCAGATGACTACCAAAACTTAGTGAAGGGTAATTGGGAGCTAGAGCCTAGGTGGCCTTTTTAGAATTCTGCTCAATTGTATAATTGCTTTAAAAACATCAATGGAAGAATGAAATGGAAATGAGGAGTAGGAATTCTTGGTTATCTCTGCCCACTGCAGGCCATAAAAAAGCAAAAGCTAAGGAAAGGACATGATGCATTGGGATCAATCTTCTACTCATTTTAACCATCAAAGGGGAGCCCTCGGAGGCAACCTGCCTGGGCATGAAATGGCTTCCGCAAACCCCGGTCCTTGCATATGACATCCTGAGCTGCTCCTGCAAGCAATGTGAAAATAAATATATGTGCCTCTCGGAATTTGCTGAATAAGGAGGCGGGTACAGAATTACTATTTCTACTGCTTACTGTATCTACTTACCTGCTCGGTGGCTGTAAAATGAAATGCTTAGCAGTCATTCTTTAAACTCAGTGGTCAGTTGGTTTCTGGCCCAATAATAAGGCTTGGTGAGTTACAATACAATAGTTTATGGAGCCTGCAGTGTCAGCGGTCAAAGCAGAATATTGCTAACTCAAGCAAGATGCAGGGAGCTGGATGCTTTGATCAGTCTGTGAATGTGGTATCATTACCCACAGATATCTTTGCAGGGAAAAGCTACCTCTAAAATCTGGGGAGAGTAAAATCTACTAAGCTTGCCATTGGCAATGCAGAAAGAAATCTCATTGGCGGGAGCTGAGAAAACACATATTGTCATCAAATATCAATTATGATCCTACAATGGCATCCCCAGCCAGTCACTGGAGTGGGAGGTCTTAGCATTAGCCTTGTTTCCTTCCTTCCCTTTTCCATTTATGTCCAACTCAGGCAGGTCTTGCTCAGTTTACTTCTAGAATATGGGACAAGTTACCATTGTTTGCTGCATGCTACAGTTTGGATTAGATATCTCCCCTAAAGGCTCAGGTATTAAAGGCTTCATCATTAGACTGTGGTCTCCTATGAGGAAGTGGAACCTTTAGGGTACAGGGCCTTGTTTAAGGGAGGGAGATCAGTGGAGGCACAACTCTGAAGGGTATATTTTGTCCCTGGTCCTGTCCTCTCTCTCTCTTTGCTTCTTGGCTTCCATGAAATCAGCAGCTTTGCTCTACCACATACTCTGGTGTCATGACAGTTCTGTCTCACCACAGGCCAAAACGCAAAAGAGCCAGTAACCATGGACCGAAACCTCTGCAACCATGAACCCAAGTAAACCTTTCCTCTTTTAAATTGTTTATCTCAGCTATTTTGTCACGGTATTGGAAAACTAACACACTGCATGAATCACCCTATGAATCTGTCACCTGGTCCTCTCAGTTTCTGATCTTGTCTCTCTCTACATTTCCCATATAACAGCCAGAAAGCTCTTTTTAGGAAGTAAATACAATCATGGCATATTCCTTGTTTTCTACTCTTTAAGAGCTGCTCACTGATTTCAAAATCCCATCTCTTAACAATGGTCTAGAGAGGCCTCTACAGTTCAGCCCTTGAGTCTTCTACAACCTAAATTTTGAACCATTTGCTGTTTAGCACTGATGTTCCAGCCCAAGAATGGCTAGTCTGGCCCATGGACTGTTTTTATAAATAAAGTTTTATTGGTACACCATCATGACTATTCATTTACTATTTACTATCAGCCATGGCTGATTTCATGTTAATATGGCAAAGTGGCATAACTGCCACAGTAAGCCCAAGGCTCACAAAGCCTAATATTGGCTGGCCCACCAATGGCCTAATTCTGGAAAGTTACTCTGGCACACAAAGCATGGCAATCATGACAAGGAGAATAGAACCATTATTGAAAATAAATGAAGACGTCAAGAAATTGAGGAGACATCAAGCCTACCCTTCCCCCGCTTTCCCGCCATCACTTCCTGTTTTTTGTTGTCTGCAGAAGTAAACTGCTGAAATGTTCCTAGAGGAAACTAGGTCTCAACCTTAGCTAGAAAGCACTTCAGTGATTAACAAATCTATCTGCTCCCTGACACCATGACCTCCCTAGGCTGTTGAGCAATTTTCCTGCCTGCTCAATCCTGTCTTCTGAGAGGTAGCTGGACGTCTCAGATTTATGCTTCTTGAGATGGAGGATTTTAATGTTCTTTAAGACGAGGTGCTGGAGGCTCCTTTCCAATACCAGGGGCCTCCGGGGCAGCAGGTCACAGAAGCTGGCTGTTCTATAATAGATGAGTAACTACTGGGTCTGGGGCTGTGGAGGATTCAGAGTTACCTGCTCCATTCTTTAAGGAGGAAATAATAACCCACTTTCCCCAGGGCCACTTTAGAGTCCATGCAGCCCTGCCAAAAGCTCTCCAGGCATCTCAGACAGGCGGGAGAATGCAGGCAAGCATTTTAAACATTAATGGAGCTGCCTGAAAACAAACAAGTGAAGAATCAAAGCCCTGTATTTGAACAGAAGGCCTGGGCTGAAAGTCGAATGAGAAGATCCACATGGATCAATGTGCAACAAAGACGCTTCCCACGTAGGACCAGAAGAGCCCACTCGCCCATTCATTAAATATTTACTGAGCACAGCCAGGGTGTCCAAAGATGCTCTGCCACTGTTAAGGGGTGGAAGTTATGAGGGAACAGACAGGGAAGTCTGGGAAGCTCCAGGCCACCCTGGCTGCTTAGATTATTTCACTTGTGGTTTTTGAATAGACAATACGTGCATCTTTCAAAAATCTAAAAGGTAATCAGGGATTTGCAGAGAAAGGTAAGCTGCTTCCCATATCTTTCTTCTAGCCACCGGCTGTCCCTCCCTAGAGGCAACCGCCGGTACTCATTTTTCTCTTGCCCTGCTTCTTTTCTGGGTAGGCCTCCAGAAGTAGTCCAGGCATGTGTTAGCAAGTATCTGTAAGTTTTAACACACATAGTCATACCTTAATTATTCATTTAACGAGGCACAACAATATAAGGCATGACCAAAATGCAAAATGAATGTTTAAAGTTAAAAAATTATTACAGTAAAAGACACATTGCCATTAACCCCCCTTGAAATACTTCCCTTTGCTTCCAACACACTTATCCCATCATTCTTGCCACTTTTTGAAGTTTTTATGAGGTATGATTGAAAATATGGTGAATGCTGCTGCTCCGTGCCATCTGAGAGAAAGGCAGGCTTGTAAAAACACTACACTGGGCCCAGGAGTTAGCTCAGTGGCACCACGCCTGCCTCGAAAGCGCAAGGTCCTGAGTTCGATCCCCAGTACAAAAACAAAAACAAAAACAAAAACATTACACTGTGTCCTCATCCACCTTATTCACTGGACCTGGCACTGTGTGTGACTTCTGGCTCTTCTCCAAAATAAAAATGACTTCATGAAGGGAAAATATTTTCAAATGATTCAGGACATTGAGGCAGCCATGACAGGGCAACCAAAGACACTCTTGAAAGAGGACTTCCAGGACTGTTTCAGCAAATGACAAGAACAAAGACATAAGTGAGTTTGAAGTGAGGGGGAGTATTTTGAAGGGGATTCATGGCAATGTGTGTCTTACTGTAATAGATGTTTTAAATTTAGATATTCACCATAGTTTTCAATCATGCCTCCAACATAATTTTTGAATCCACTATCATTTTTTCTATTTAATTATAGACCTCCTATACAGCACTTACTGTATTCTAGGCTCCCCACTTTTTAAAATGTCCTCTTATTTTAGATTGAGAAGAACAGCAAAAATAGTATCAAGTCCCCTGAACCTTCATTCAGCTTCCCCTCATGTTCAATCCCTTACCTAACCTTTGAACAGTTGCCAAGGACATGAATGAACTGTGGAACAATGATACTAAGTTACAGAATTTATTTAGAATTCACTGCTTTTCCCACTCATGTCCTTCTTCTGTCCCAGCATTCAACCTAGGTTCCCACTTTGCATTGGTTTCCTCCAAATTGTGATGGTTTCGCTGTCCTTCCTTGTCTCTCATGGCTTTAGTGCTTTGAAGAGGACTGAGAAATTATCTGTAGAATGTTTGAGTTGGGCTTTTTTGATGTAGTTTCACCATTGAGAAGAAATATATTTCTGAAAAGAATATCACAGAGTATATTCAGCGTACCCCACTGTGGGAAGCAGATGTGTATTTACTGATGTTGACCACGATCAGTCGGTTGAGGAGATAGCCGCCAGAATTCCTCACTGTAAAGTTACTATTTTCCTCTCTTAGTTAACAAATACCTTGGGGGAACCCTCAGAAATCATGCAAACATTCTGCTTTTACTTCAACTTTCACCTACGAATTTTAACATTCACCATGGAACTTGCCTGCAGCACTTAGTACTGTGTTGTTTTCATGGATTTCCCCCCCATTTTTCTCATTGATTCCTTCTACATTTCATTCATTGAAATTTTTCTGGTACCTTTTATTGCCCCCGGTCCCAGGCATTGAACGCAGGGACTCAAGCATCTGAGCTACATCCCCAGCCTCACTGGAATTTCCTGTAAGGAAGATTGATCCCTTTTCTCATGTATTTATTTACAACAGACAGACTCATGGGTATTTATTTTATTCTCTGAGCTGTAATCCAATACTATGTACTATGGTTTGAATGTGTCCTCTCCACATTCAGACATTGCTGATGTGATGGTTTTAAGGGGCGGGGACTTTCAGAGAGGATTAGGCTCGGGGCTCTTCCTTAGGAATGGGATTAAAGCCCTTATGAAAGATGTTTTATGCTGTGTTTGGCCAGTTTATTTCCTGGCTTCCTCCATGTGAGGAGGCAGAGGCTGGCCTCACCAGGCACACAACCTGCTGGCACCTTGATCTGGAACTTCTAGCTTCCAGAACTGACAACAAATAAATTTCAGTTTTTTTAAAATTACCCAGTCTTGAGTATTTTGTTACAATAGCAACAGATGGACTGAGACATTATTACTTACTCTGTTGCTCAAGTTGTCCAAACTCTGGCCACAGGGAGATAATTCAGGTTGACTCTGGTAACCTCACCACCATGTTTTTGGTTTGACAGACTTCTTGTCTACTTTCTGGTACAAGTGGCTTTAGGCTCCTCTTGTATTTCCCAGCCTCCGGGTCAGAATAAATTTTAACTTTATAACAACCACACAGCGAGCATGCCGTTTGTAGAGATGTGCCATTGTTTACTAACCCAGAACCCATCTGGATGGCTCTTAGGATCGACTGTCAATCTCTTCTTGTTATAATTTTCGACAGTAGAAGTCCTCAGATACGGATCATTTCACATTTAAGCAACTGCTAAGCACTAACGTCTTTTCAAAGGCCTACGAGGTCTCTCTCTGACTCAGCTCCTCACGTTCTTTCCCAAGTGTGGCGGGCCACCTGTAAGGTGCCTGTTCCGATTCCTGCCACCTGAAGTTTATGCCCTTGTTGGGCTTGGAGTCATTTTCTCACCTCTAACAAATGGAGTATGGCAATAATAACGAGATGTCATCTCCAGAACAGGTATAAGGTCTATGGCTTCCCTTCTGTGTCATGTACTTGCTCTTGCTGGTTCCCTTGCTCACCTGCTCCAAGGGCTACCCACCCTGGGCTCTACCCTCTGGAGAAGCCCATGGGGCAGGGAAGAGAGGGAGGCCTCTAACAGGCAATCAGCAGGGAGATGAGGCCTCCAGTCCCGAAAAGAGCTGTTCTGCCAACATCTACATGAGCGAGCTTGGCCGTAGATTCTCCCCTGACTTGAGCCTCGGAATGAGACCACAGTACAGCGAACAGTAGGACCTCAATTTCAGGTGAGACCTTGAGCCAGAATTACTACGTACAAAGAGTACAATCAAACCACGTTTTAGAAGAAATGGAGTGGAAGATAGTCTTATTAATCAGAGAGATGTACAGGTAACTCTGTAGACATCCTAGCTGCTCTGTTGGACTGCTAAGTCTTCCCTAGCCTGGCTCCCTCCCCACATGCTGGTCAGCCTCTAGGGCTCCACTGACCACAGAGTCACTTTCTCTCTAAATTCAAACCCTTGAGCGCTCTAAAATTACCATTCTTTGCAACAGCCTCCCACTGCACTTCCCTTATTCAGGTCATGACATGTCTTACTGTGCCTTGTTTTGGAGCTAATGATATAGCTAGTTTCCTGTTAAAAAAAAAAAAAAATCCGGAACTTCTCAAGGGGTGAATCTCATCTGTCATATTTATAACCTATCCTTCTCACATCTAAGCATTAAGATCAGCTTTACACATATATATCACGTACACTACAATGTCTGCAGAGCCAATCCATCATAAGCCTTAAATTATGGGTTTAGGATCTACTGGCAGCCCCAGCATTACGACACACAGTATTAGCTATTACAAACATTATTAGCACCACTCAGTATTTCATGAGTGAATGTTCCTTTCCCTAACAAGGATTTAATTTTCTAAACTCTCCATGAGCTTCCTCTCAGATTTCAGAATCTCTAATTTAGGGGAAATAAGAACTCCTGACTCAAAGTCAAGGGTCTCTAGCTGAATCCTGTTGTTCCTACATATCAAATGCTTCCTCTGGTGGTGCAACAGCAGCCCAGGATCTGCACTGAAGACCCAGGGAGCAAGGACTCCCAGGTAGGAGCATCGCAGGCTTCCCATGGATCGATATTCCACTCACGTTGCTGAGTGAGTGCAAGCCATCTTGCCCTTCCCGGCAAACCTCCTCTTGCCATAGTATCTAGGTCCAGTTGCACTAATTGAACACACAAATGAGCGAGGTAAAGGGAGACTCAACTAATTGTACTTTTCACTGGCTTCAGAGGAGAAAAATTCATCATCTGTCATAATTACAAACTTCCCTTCTGATTTCAATAGGACAAGTCTAAACTGGAGCTATTCTGAAGCGTATTGTTTGATGGCAGATGAGCAAGCTCTTACTGCTTTTTTGATCTTTAAAGATTTCAGGGGAGTAAGAGCTGTTGAAAACCTTCCTGCTTCCTTTGGTTCCAAAGAACCCTGAACTCTGAGTTTTAAGTAAAAGAAAGACAATATTTCTTGCATTTCTAGTATCATTTGGTTCTCACTGAGGATAAAAGATGCTACAAAAATATCCATAAGATATGGATACCAGTGGAAGCCCCAACAACAAAAGGGCTAACCCTGTGAGGCCTGTGACTGTCCTTTAAAGTCACTTTTCACAAAACAAGAGAGGTGTCAAAGGAATGCAGTACTGGTGTTCACCCTTCCAAGAGCCCAGCTTCCGAGCTGCCTTGGGGCAGTCACACTGTGACAGTCAACTGTGGGGTGGGCCCCTCCAACAGCAGGAATCCTCATGTTCACCCAGAAGGAATGCATTCACTTTTCCTAAATCCACAGGTTTTGTTAGAATGAAGCAAACGTAACTGCCAAGTGAACAGAATATGGATCTTGAGTCCTGGCTGAGCTTAGAAAATATAATTCTAGATCCAGAGAATTCAGGCCACTTACAAAGGAAGAGAAGGAAGACCTGGGGAGCCTGGAAGGAAGACAGGGCTGTGCGTGGGGGACAGGGGTGAAAGGACAGGTGGCTCCAGCTTGGAGCCATTATCCCTCCAGGGACTTCTGCAGGGCATGCTGGGATAATGGCCTATGTGGATCTGGGCAGGAGCAGGAATGTCCAAATGCTGAAAAGTCTCTTTGGAAAGTCCTTTTGTAGAAGTAAGAAGTAGAGAAAAACTGAAACCATAAACACATACACCTCAAACAAACAACCAAAAACCAAAACTCCAACAAGAAAGCCCCAAGATGACAGCAGAAGAGCATGCATCAAGTGAGTTTAGGAGGAAGTCGGGAGCAGAGGAGAGAGGGTGGGCTGTGCCAGTTTGGCCGATGGCTGGCTTGGCCCCTGCCTTGGGACAAACTGCTTTTTCTGTCCCTTAGTTTCTTTGTCTTCTTGTGCTGCCTCTGACACAGTACAAAGAGACAGCTCAGGCCTGACCCACTGGCAACACCGTATTTATGACGGAGAGAGACTGAGGATGTTCTTCCCAGAGCCGCTGGTTTTCCTCTGACATGCACACTGTAAAAGGCTTCTGTCTCACTTCAGCAAGTTTGCCCATAAATGCATTCAGTCCCCAAATTGCTTTAATTACAGAATAAGGAAATTGCTTCATTTGGCGAAAGTTTCTTCCCTGTTCTGCTAATGGCAGTCTGGTATGCGTTGCTGTGATGGGATTTAAAAAATTTTTTTTTACTATAAACCATCGAGCTTAATGAGAATTGGAAGCGTATAGAGCTGGGATCCACTGAGCCCATCCGGGGCCCTGCGAGCTGTAGCTGTCCCTGAGAACTCACACACAACTCCAGTGGCACCTGTCCCCACAGTGTGTCACAAATCAAAAGAAGTCACTGGCTAGGACAACACGATCCCACGAAGAAAGCACACAGAAATGGGAGCCTCAGGCAAAGTCCTCTGTGTTAAATTAAAGTAAGACCTCAGAACCAGCACAGTGAGACATCATCTACATCTCTTTCTTTCTTATCTATGGAGATTTTCGAAGCTTTTTTGCAAGCATCCAAATACTGCCTCATGCGCAGCCAGGGGACATTTTCTGAGATTTCCAGCAGTGAGACTCAGGCTATTACCCAGGGAGTGGGAATGAAGATGCTTTGTGGGGCCACATTTCCCTGATGGACAGCAGCCCATGGGCCCTGAACAGGGCTTCACATGGGGCAGTCATGTCCAGCACAGACCACAGGCTCTGGAGGCTGAGGGGCCTAAGTCTGAATGAATCCTGGCTTGACCATTTACTCGCTTTGCTAGTAAATTTAAACTCCTGGGCCTCAATTCTCCTTATCTGTAAAATGGAGGACAATAGCATCTGTTTGTGAAGATCAGACATGGTTGTTACAAAGTCTACAGCACAGCAGCTGGCAAATAATCTGAGGCAGCTGTTCCCCACCTTTTTGGCATCAGGGACTGGTTTCACAGAAAATAATTTTTTCCATGGACTGAGTGGAGCGGGGTTAATCTTAGGATGATTCAAAAGAACATGAAACCCAGATTCCTCGAATGCACATGCACGGTTCACAGCAGGGTTCCTGTTCCTATGAGAATGTAATGCTGCTAATTTCATAGGAGCTTAGGTGGCAGCTGCTTCCGCTCACGCCCTGTTGTGTGGCCAGGTTCCTCATGGACCAGGGGTTGGGGAGCCCTTTTCTAAGGGTTTAGCACTGCCAGTACCATTGTCACCCCGTCACTATCACTACTGCTGTGCTCCTCTTCAGGGCTCCTTGTCAGGGCCCAGCTTCACTGGCTAGCTACCCTGGGATGTCTATCTGCCATAGGAAGGTGCCTTGGAAACATAAGGGAGTTGAACAAGTTCCATCTGCCACCAAAAGCGAGGGCTATAATGATTTCCCTCTCTTTCTCAATGGGGAGAAATATGCTAGTGAATGAGCGTCAAATAGCACACAATTTATGATCAAAAGACCTGGATCCAACCCTCCACCTGCCACTTACTAGGTAAGTGACTCTGAGCAAGTTCTGCAAATCTCAGACCCCAGTGGCCGGGAATGAAAGAGAATAATGCGTGGTGAGCACAGCAACTAGCCTGCAGGGGCAGCTCGGCTAGGTTAAGTGCTGTGATGATTACACTGTGGCTGCAACCCAACTCCTGAACCCTGCACTACAGGTGAGGAGGCCCTAAGAAATGCCTCAAGAAGGAGGGGTCTTGGATAAAAGGCTGAAGGGAAGTAAGGTGGAATCTGCATAAAGGTTGAGCTGCACTTACTTCCATAAAAATCTACTCCAAGCTTTTGATTAGGCCAATGAGGTATGTTATACCCCAAATCCAAGAAAACTAGAAAGCTTAAAAGTAAAAAGAAGAGTTCAGAAAAATGGCACTGGTGATTGCCTCCTTTATATTTTGGGGAATATTTGTTTGGGGAGACTTTGCTAACAGTCCGAGGAGATGACAACACAACACAGCTAGCCAGAAGTTTAATCACATACAACTGCTTGTGGTGAGTTCTCTTTCCTGAATGGCCTCATGCATATTCATCACTGTAATTATGGCCCTGAAAAAAGTCCACGACTAATTATTCCATGCTCCCCATCTTTCATATGCCTAGAATTTTTGCATAATTACTGATGAAATTAATTGCAAGTTAACTCTATACTTTGTCCTTTCAATACTTAATTGAAAATTAATTTAAAAGATTCAAAAAAAACCCCTCAAAAAATCTATGACAAAAAACACCCTCCCTAACCATTATGGCCAATCTGGCTTTTCAGAGTTCAAAATGTGGTAAATCTGATGCAGTAACTTCTAATCTGAACGCAGGATTGTGCTTGTCAAGCTGTAATAGAAGGTATGTCCCTTAATGCCTCAGAAACACATCTCTACTTTTTTACCACGAAGACATGATGGGAGAGGAAGCCTGACAATGGTCTGGCTGTCTTCCGGTGCTATCATTCGATGACTTGGTAAGTGCATTTCAGGGCTCTAAAGAAGACCACGATGTGGAAACCGCCATGAGCCCAATAGATTTTGACCCATCACCATCTCTACTACCCATTTTTAAGGTCTAACTCAATCTGGCATGTAAGAAATTTCACTCTCAGGCTGAGCAAAACAACGGAAACATTTCTTTCTCTCCATTCTGCCCCCAGAGATGGCTGAGTCATTCCTACTCACCTGTGTGGGACCGGGAAGGAAACATCTACTGAGTGCTTCTTACAGAATGTTAATCCCATCACAAGGGCTCCACCTTCTTGACTTCAGCTAAGCCAATGACCTCCCAAAGGTCCCATCTCCGATACCATCACACTGGGAGTTAGGACGTCAACATATGAATTTGGAGAGGATACAAACATTCTGTCCATAAAGTCCAAACAATCATCCCTTTACCTATTAAAATAGTCAGCAGTGCCATTTTCCTCACCTTGTCTAAGGGTGCAGGTGTGTCTTCTCGGACCTTTGGCATGAATGTGGCTCTGCCCTGTACTCAGTCTGAGGCACAGACACTGAGTTTCATATTTCACATCTAACCCAGTGCCTACTGCATGGCATCCAACCGTGTCATCTCTAGTTGTGTCTTAACTGACTGGATAAAGAACGCTCCCTGCCAGGCTATGGGGTGAGCATCATTGGTCCACTTGGACAGAGAACAAAAAAAACAAATTCAGGGTGATGAAGAATGATCCTCAAATTCCCCCAATTAGTAAATGGCAGGGCTGGCAGTAGGTGACAGATACTCTCTTTCCACCACACCATGTTGGCTCTCCATCCTCTTCCCGCTGCTCTGCCATCTTGACAGTTCAGATTTTATCTCCTGCCAGCCATGTATCCCAAACACGAGGGATATGAGGTCACATGCTTTTCTTAGCTCTCAGCCATGAAATCTGCTTGTTATGAACTGAATGTTTGTATATTCCCCAAACTCATATGTGAAAACTATTCCTAAAGTAATCATATTTGAGAGGGTTCCCGAGGAAGATAATTAGACTTAGAGAGGGTCACGAGGGTGGGGCCCTCATGATATCAGTGCTCTTATAAGAAGAGGCACAAAAGGGCCGGGGATTTAGCTCAGTGGTTCCACCACCTGCCTTGCAAGCAAAAGGACCCGAGTTCAATCCCCGGGGTACCAAAAAAAAGAAGAGGCACCAAAAAAGCCTGCCCTCTCTCCACTGGAGGACACAGTAAAAAAGTGGCTGTCTACTGGCTAGGAAGGTCTCCTCAAGTCCAGGCACTGACTTGGCCAGCACCTTTATCTTGGATTTCCAGTTCCAGCACTGAGGAATAAACACGTATTGTTTCTGCCTCCCTGTGCATGGTGTGTTGTAAAGGCAGTCTGAGCAGAGGAAGACGGTGCTCTTCACTTTCTCTGAATGACTTTGATTAGTCAACTCACACATTCTGAAATGATTCAGGGTTAAAGTTGAGAGTACAAAGGGAAAGATAAGGGGAAACGAGGTTAAGAGGGTGAAGACATGTATGTAAGACAAAAAAGGAAGCTGGACGGGCTATAGGTAAAAAGCTAAGGCTTAGTGCTTGCTAAGCAGCTGTTGTTAACCACTGGAATGAGCCAGAATGTGTACACAGAAGGGAAACCAAAGCTTCCCACTTCCCCTAACAATATGCAGACAGGCCCTCATTGAGAGCTGATGTATCTTCAACTGTACTGTGGAGCAGAAGAATGAATCAACCTGCTACTGAGTAGCAGGAGAGGAGAAAAAGGTGGAACCCAATTCACACAGCACAAAGCCATCGCTTTTTAAAATTTTTGAATCCATAAAAGTAACTCCTTTAAAGGTGACTTTAGTGACCCAAGCTTTCAGCAATTTCAGGACAAACAGTTCATCCTCCAAGAGGCTCCTAAGATTTGGGGGTTCTTACAACCTCAAGAGCAAATCCCTTATAACTGGGCTTCCTCTGAGTTCAGCCTTCGGGTTATGAGGGGCTATTTTGTAAAGTAAGGTGAGGGACCTGTGTGTAAATTTTTCCTGAAAGGTGTAAATACAAGCTCCCATTCCAGGTAAGCTCACAAATCCAAAACACAGCCACAGAGCTTCTGGAGACCATTTGCACATGAGGAGAATATGCTGCAGGGTCTGGGTGCTGGAAGCAGACTTGCAGACAGACAGCTCAGTCATGAGTGTTTGGCAAAGCTGTCTGGTGGGGTGGGCTCTCAAAGGGCTGGGTCTGGGAGCAGAAACATCCAGTTTCTTGGGGGGACAAGGGACCAACGGGGCAGGGAGGCAAGGGAGACACGAAACAGAGCTGCAAGGCCCACTGTGGTCTGGTTTCTGAGGAAGTCGGTGCCAGCTGCTGACACTCTTACACAGTGGCTGCAGTATGCCACTTGGGGAAAAAGCAGACGGCAATGAAGAGGATCTATTTTATGAGAGCAGGATGCTATTTCTGTTGATGAGAAAACACGTGTGTATTTCTATTCTTTTGTAAAAATAGTGTAAAGCTACATATTTAAAATGCTAATAGTTATCATGGATGGCTAAGTTATGGGTGATTTTCTATATGTTACAAATTATTTTATATGAATTATTGCTGCTGTTTCTTTCAAGCTCAGATCAGTCACCTGCTCCACAGGGAAGCCTGCCCAATGATGTTCCTGAGTAGGACAATTCCCCTTATTCGTGTTCATCTGGAGCTAGTGACCTCTCTTTGATTCAAGCACATTATCTTTTATTCAGAGTATTAAGGAAGCTTTGTGCTTCCTAAGGACAGGAACCATGTGGGTTTGTCTTGGGGATGACTTTGTTCCGGGGATGACTTTGTTCCTAGCAGTAATGATAATGACAACAGCAGCAGCAATGGCAACATGGCAGTGGGGTTGGCTAACATGTCACAGTACTTGCTAAGAGCCAGATCTGGAGGACTTCAGAATGAAGCAAGTATGGTTGACATCCCCATGTCACCAAAGGGAAAACCAGGATACAGCAAGGCACAAGCTCACACAGCTACGAAGGGTGGAGGGCAGGAACTGGATCCAGGCAGCTGGATGCCTCAGTCCATGTTCACAACTACCATGCTACACTGCCCTTATCTAGCATTTAACTCAGTATGCACAATGTGTATTAGAAAAAGACACCTTGTGAATTCTTTTTTATAATCCTGAAAAAGTTACTTGCATTTCTGGATGAAGGAAAATTAAAATCATCCTGCTATGAATGAACCAGGAGAATGAAAGAGGTCTTTTACTGAAAAACTAGTTTTCTAGAAAGAAATCTTTACAGACAGCAGTGCTTGACTCTAAAGAAAAATAGGACTTAAGTCCCAATGTTTTCATTTTTCCTGAATGTAGAAGGACATGGGGACTGACAGGGTTCAATGCCACTCTCTTTAGACATTCCTCAGCAGGGACTCAGGGCTCAAGTTCCTGTAACTTGATAAAGCCAAGGATTCTGGTTCCTGGTAAGCAGCTAATCAGACAGAAAGACAATCTTTATTTGAAATGTTTCTGTGTGAACAGTAAGAGAGCCGGGCCCTGGGGAATAGAGGGGGTGTTATCACTAGGGTCAAGACATACCAAGTGTCTTGCATGTTGCATGAGGGATTTGGGTAAAACCATGGAGGCATGGGGGATTATCAATTTGTCTCTGAAAAAGCAGGCAGAAGCAGTTATATTTGCATGGCCTGAGCAGAACATGACTGTCTGTGGAGCTAAAGGGCCCCGTGTGCATTGTTAGCTAGAAATATTTAACGGATTAGGATCGCGTGTACTGGCAGACAGACCTGATTTAAGTTTTTCACATGATATGAATTCCCCAGGGTGAAACTCAACATACTGGCCTCACTCCAGGTTAAAGCAAGAGATAAAACTGGAATAATTCGGGCTGCTCCATTCATTTCCAACCAAGAAAGCAAGCCTTTCCTTATAGCTTATTGTTTCAGGATTAGCGCATGTAATGTCAGTGCCAGCCTGCATACCAATGAGATGGGGCCTCACCTCATTAAGCATTTGATATGATGAAACCGCCACCCCATTTCAAAGCCTGAAGAAATCACCATACGCTCACCAACTTGTCTTACAGATGGAATGCAGAAGTGTATTCCACCGACTATTGATGAACTTGCCCTCTCTCTTTCTCCTGATCATTTTAAAACCCGGAGGGTTTTTTTTTTTTTTTTCCAACTCTCTTGTGTCTTAGATTAAGAATAAAACACATTTTCTACCATTTCTACCATTCTTGGCTCGTGCCAAAGATATTAAATAACTCCATGAAGCCAGATGTATCCTCTTCCTGCCAGATCTTAGAAACAGACCCAGCTACCAGGCAGCTGTGAAACGGAGCAGCAATCTGTCAGAATTGAATTAGGCCAGCTTTCTAGATGGGGTGTGCTTTTTTGCTTCTCTTGGGGTAGACTTTTGGGTTATAGGTTGGGATGGGCTGGGATATAGATGTGTCCTTGATCCCAGTGTCATCTGGCTAGTGAATAGTAGTGAGGGATAACTTACTTTTCTTTACCTGTTGATTCTAACCATGAGTAGATATAGACCCAAAAGTGTCTGGAAAAAAAAAAATATATATACACATATATACATGTGGAATTAAACACGTGTATCTGGCTTTCCTGTCCTTCCTGCCTCCACACCAAAATCACCATGTCACTGCCTAGTCAAGTGTCCTCAGTGACTGAGGTGGGGAACTACAGAGGGAGCAGGAATGCATTTTTTTCTTAAGAACCATAACCCATGATCTGACCACAAATATGCCCAGGCACTGGTCTGATGGATTCAGAGGCTGTATGGTGGCTCTTTTGGTCTGGCTTTCAGAATCACTGGCCATTTTTCTCCTTGTTTTAATGCTCAATTCCTATTCAGTTATTCTTTCCACACTCTGAGCCTTGATAAGCTACTTGAATTTTCAAAAAGGATCATACGGATAAGATTTCAGGAGACAACAATAGACGATCAATTAGAACAACACAGACGGTCAATATCAGAGGATTAGCTGGACCTTGCAATGTAAAAAACAATAGTGAGGTGTGACTATAATTGGTGGCACTCAGTGTTCTTCAGGTCTGTAAGAAACAGGGTTTCATCCAATGTGCAAGGCAGACAACTCTTTAATATGATTCTTTTAGGAGAACACAAAACCTTCCTTGTTGCCTTAATATCTTGCCATTCTTTCAATCATGAGGGTAATGACAATGATGACTGCAGCTCTGGCTGACATTTACTGAGGACTCGCCATATGCCAGCATCTCTATGAAATGTTTTATGTGGATAATCCATCTCCTTTCCTCTTTTTAGTAGCCCTATAACAGACATGTGTGTCACACCCACCTTACAGATAAGACCGAGGCTCTGAATGCTATGGGAACATGCCCAAGGCTGCTGGAAGTGAGACAAGCCGAGGGACTGGTAGCCTAGTCTGCAACCCACTGACTTCAGTCTGGTGCTTTCTCTGTCTGATTGTTAAATCTGAGTAGGCAGGAATCATGTCTGTCTTGGTCATCGCTTACTACAAATAAAGTAGTTCTTTCCACATGGCAATCCTCAGTCAGTACGTTATCTGTTGAATGAACAAGTGAATAAGTGAATGAATGAGTCAAGGATGGCAGAACTTTATAAAGAGATCTAGGTATCCTATGTGAGCACAAGTCCTAATTTTAGACAGGCTAAAGCTCCCTTTTGGGTGTGTCCTGACTGCTGAGGGGTATAGCTGAGTCTTGAGGCAACTGGATTCATGCAAGCTTGCTGGCAAAAGACTGGCTGTGTCTGCTGGTGCAGGACTACAACCCCACCTCTCTGAGAGGCTGAGGAAGGAAGACAGCAAGTCTGAGCCCAACTTGGGCAACTTAGTGAGTGACTTAGCAAGACCCTGTCTTAGAAAGGGATGGGTCAGGAGTGTTGCTTAGTGTGAAGGCCATGAGTTCCATTCCCAGTACAGGAAAAAAAAAAGACTTTAAGGGTCTGGGGGTAAACCATACACCTGGAGGTGACACCAGGTTTCAAACAGGCATCTACGAAGCTACCAGGAGGATATGGTGTCTGTTGGACAGCTGACAATATTCCTGAATGTCTCTGCAGATATAAAATAAGATTACACTTCCATCTCCTGTTAAACTTAGACTTGGCTATGTGACTTCTTTGGCCTGTGAAATATGAGTGGTCTACATTAGCTCTCTGGGTAACTAAGACAAGAAGAGCTTCTCTGCCAAGCCATCATGAATTCACAGGGCAAGCAAGAAATAAACTTCTGGTGTTTGAAACTGCATTGAGTGAGTCAATCTCAACACAGCATGACCTGGCATCCATGGATGATACAGAGCGATAAGATGCACAAATGAAATGCTCTGGCCAACACCTAAGGAGTTTATAATGTAGTGAAACAACAAACCACACACATAAGAAACTAAAGTTGGAACAGAATTAACATGCAAGGAACTATATGTCAGATGTGACACCAAGCAATTTATGGAAATTACATCATAATCTCATAGGTTATTTTACCACTCAACAGCCAGTTTATAAATTCCCCTTCTATGGGTGAGGACATTGAATAGGAAAATAGCATTGCCAAGGACTCTCAGCTAGGATGTGGTGGAGCTGACTCCATTCCGAGTCTGTCAGCTGTTCCAAGCCTCCAGCTCTTCCCTAGTGGCTTCCCTGCCCGGGGAAACTGATTCAGAACTGCAGAGACCACAGCTGATTGCAGCCCACGGTGCTGCCAAGACAAGCCATGAAGGGATAATGACGAGGATGAAGGTGCTTGCCAGCGGAGGCTTTTTGAAGGAAGTACATTTCATTTCAATTTAATTCTTAACGCAAGTGATGCTTTTAAGAGGGAATTTGGGAACAGACCTGCAACCACGGCCAACACACAGAGGCAGTAGCCATGAAGGTGGAGGAGGAGCGAAGAGACCTTTGGACAGCAAAGAGGAAATCAGGGGGCAGCAGCATGACACTGTAATAACAGGCTGGAGTGTGTCGATCTTCTGACCACAGAGGGCTCCTCACAGGGGTGGGAAGTCATAAAAGCAGTGTTTACAGAAGATTGCTCCAGCAACAGCACACAGGATGAGGCTCAGCAGAAAAGAGAGAAAGACTCAGGGCGGCCACTACTCTGTTCAGGTGGCCAGGCGGAAGGGAAGCAGGCCTGGGTGAGGACGGAGGGTGCAGAAATGGAAAGGCAGGCAAATAATAATGACCTCCAAGGATGGGGCTCTCGCTGCTGGCTGGATGTTAGACCAAGCAATTTGTTCCCACCAGCTCCCAGAATGTTCACAGTCATCTCTGGGTGCAGTCCTGTTCCCATTTTATGAATGAAGAAACCGAAGCTCACACTCAGGGGCTTTCCCAGCAGGACATCAGTAACATTAATACTGAATTCATAGCTACTAAGTGAGAGTTGCTATTTTAAGAGCACATCTTAAGTATTATTTAATCCTACAACCCAAATACTGCAATGATCCCCCTTTTACAGAAGAGAAGTGGAGGTCCAGGGAAGTGATGGAACTTACTCTACATCAAACCCAGCTGGTAAGTGGCAAGGTCAGGATTTGAACTCAGGACTGGGTCCACCGCCCATGTTCTGGATGACTGCACTAATGAGGACATGCACTCATTAGTGGCCCTGCTTAGCCAGCCACATGCCTGGGAGCCGTGGGAGGATACAGTCTTAGAAAGGAGCCACTGCCATGGCCCCAAGGGGTGCCAAGGGGATGGTATTCTGCATTTGGGGCTTGTAAAGGATGATGCCACAATCCATCCCTGGATCCATCCAGGCTGCCCAGGAGTGTTGGAGAAAAGAATAAATCCGACTCCTCAGATATATCTCATATGGCTCTGCTTTGAAGGCCAGGGCAGCATTATGAGTTACCGCACAAAGGGGGCTCAGGATGATGTGCATGTGACCCACACATGTATAGGCAGCACCTCTGTCACCTCCTCTGGTTTGTGGTGGACCAAAATGCTCAGAATTAGATTTTCAATAAGCCACGCATCCTATAGTTATCCTGCAGAGAAGCAAGTCAGGTCACGGGCTTCAGAAATGTTACCCATGGACCTGTGTTTCCATCATTACAGTGGCTCCAGGATCAAGAGTGGGTACAGAGATGTTCAGCATGCCCGGGCCATCTGATGCCAGGCTGCAGGTACTTGAAAGAGGCTTTGCTCCGACAGCTCACTTTCAACATTCAAATACTCTGCAGCCCAACTGCTCTCAGCAGTGCATTCTTGAAATTCTGCTCTCATTTTTATCAAGCCACATGTGCTCATGATGTAAAGAGTCTAATAGTTGTTTAAAGGCTGATGAAAGGAATTGCGTTCTCTGACCCTCGTCTCCCAGAAGCAAGCATTTTCTACTATTTTAGATCGGTCTCTTGATAGTTTAGCTCCTTATCTCTAAACGATGTGCTTAGCGTCCTTCTTGATTTCTTGGCTTTAGGAATTAGCGGCTGTCCTCCCACTCTGAAAGATGAGGACTTAACTTTCACTTATCATCATCTCTGCCGTCGCCACACAAGGCTCCTTTTCAAGCCCCTTCATTAGATAGTACTTTTAGATAATCAAATCAATGTTTTTGTTATCTTGGTCAAGAAAATGTTACCCACAGATGGATCATGTGGTATACTGTAAAACTTTTTGCTTTCTCTGGACTTAATGGAGCCTTCCCCTCTCCACTGTTTATTTTTCTATATATTTCTTACTAACCCAAACAGTCTTCTTCCCTAGTTTTATGAAACTGCACTTATTACATTTAAATCCATTTAAGTATTCTATCAAATTTTTAAAATATTAGGGATCTTTTGCTGAGCCATAGACTCAGTCTAGACTGGATCGGGGCCCCCTCGCCCTGTGACAGTGTGGCCTTTCACCATCATCTTGGAAGGACCCTCTCTTTCACTCCCTTAGGTTGGGACCCCAATTTCCCACATCCCGTGCCTTTCTTCTTCTTAGTTTACTTGTTTGGTTTTAGTAGAGCAAAAGACTGTACGGAAATAATTTCTTTTTAATCATTTTTGAAGATGTCTTTATGGTACAGAGTTTAAGCTGGAGTCCCTTGCTTTAGGATTGTCTTCTTACGTCCAATGTTGCTCAGAAGCCTGTGCCATTTTGATTCTTGAGTCTATATGTGAGACCTGTTTTTACTATGCATGTATTCATTTTGTTTAATGCTCTAATGAAGTTTGTAGGATTTTTTTCCTCACAATGCCAGGTGTGGATTCTGTTTTTCTGGGCCCACTAGGTCCATTTTTGTTCATCAATTTATTCTTCAGCACCCACACTTTTACGGCTGTTCTTTCTTCTCCTCTTCCACGTCCTTATGGGTTTACTCTTTAAGAAGACATCTTAGTGGATTTTTTAGGAGGAAATTGAGGAAAGGAAATGTGTGTGTCCAAGTTGCCGTTTTCAATCAGAAGCCTTAAAGGTAAGCACTTTTATCACTTACTCCCCTGGGTCATATCATTTACTTCCTAGAATTACCTAGGGCACCTGGGTGTTCAGGTAAATGACACTAGTGGGGTTCTGTGCCATAGCTACTGATTTCTTCAAGGTGTGGGGCACATTTGAGTGTGAAATGAACTCAAGGCCAAGAGTTGGAAAAAAGAGGTTAATTCTAGTTCCAATTCCTACTCACTGTTATCCTTGGCCTCCCTGTAGCCTCAGGATAATCACCACTGGCCCTACTTACTTCCAGGGTTCTTAGCAGGATCAAACAGGATAATGACTGTGAAAGCACTTCAAAAAGCATAAAGTACTACAGAAACACAAGGCTTTGCTATTACTTAGAAACTTCACTTTCATCTCCTGAAATCCAATCTAAAGCTATCTTGGTCTGTCTTTGGGAGAGAGGTTTTTCTCCAGCAATCATATAAATCATCCTTCTAACACTTTTTAGTCCTCTGATCAGCTAGAAATGTGTGACACAGATAGTATTTTTCACCCTACCAACACTGTCCAATTAAGTGCCAAAGTCAGCTGGATTCCACATCACCCAAAACACACACAGAATCCAAGATGGTACTCTGAGAAGGGATGTGAAAGACTAGGCTCTTCTTTAGGGAGCTTGTTCTACAATGGGTCTGTTTCTCAGCTCGATTATGTGTACAACTTGAGTGAGGTTAGAACTATAAGGAAAAGACTGGTTAAATATCTAAATCAGGAATCTATTACAACCAGTGGAAAAGAACAGGGGTGGTAGAGCTACAGATAGTGTCATAAAAAGATGCTTACTGTATATTAAGTGATAAAAACAAGATGTAGAACCACAGGTATGATTTTATTCCTATAGCAAAAAAATCCCTATATCTGTATATCTGTGGGGGTATTTATTGTATATCTATGTATTTTATATATATTTATATATATAAAGAAGTTAGGTTGCATTCTCTGTAAAGCATAGTGGCAATTTCTGGAGAAGAGGACTGGGTGTGAAAGGGCTTTTAGGTTTAACTTTATAAAGCACTGGGCAGCCTGATATTTCTCATAAAATGTATGCTATTTCTGATCATAAAAAGATTAAATGTCCATTAAAAGAGTAAAAAGGAAAATGGAATCTGTGAAATTATCTACTTATTTTTCAAGTAAGGCAATAAGCAGCTAGGGAAAGCTGGATGATGGACAAGAGGAGAAGAAAGGGGTGTAGGACCAATTGGCAGGAGTTGGGGGCAGGTCACACACTTGCCCTAGGGACCTGCCAACAAATGTCTTTCCTCCCAGCTTTTAACAGCAAATGGATCCCCATCGGGCCACGACAACCACCTGTATGTCTATGCAAACTCCACTATCAAAATAAGAGTGAGAACTCTTTTTAAAATTTCCACACAAAAAGATGCACATATCTTGCGAGTACAGTTCATGACTTCTGAAAAATGCATATTCTCAGTGTTACGGTTTAGATCTAGAATGTCCTTCAAAAGACTCATGGTTCATAGGTGAGGCTTTTGGAAGGTGACTGGATCAGGGAGGTGCTATACTGATCAGTGGATTGATCCACTGGTGAGTTACAGCTAATGTGCTGGTAGGAAGTGGAGCCTGGTTAGAAGAGGTGTATCACTAGGAGTGTACTTTTGGAGGGTACATCTCCTTTGCTGGCTTCTTTCTCCTATGCTTGTTGGCTGCCATGAGGTGAGCAGATTTCCTTTGCCATGCCCTTCCACTGTGCCATTGCTGTCTTGGAGCTAATGGACCATGCACTGAATCCTCTGAAACTGTGAGCCCAAATAAGTTTCTCCTTTAAGTTCTGGGTGTTATATATTTTGTTCCTGTGTTAGGAAAGTGAGTAATATATGCAAACATTCATTTTAAATTAAATCTCTTAGTTATATACAGATGTGTGGATCTGTAGGAAGTGAGTTCACTAAGTCATGGTCAATGATTTACATGTGGGTACTTGACTTGAGCTTCAAAGCCAATCTACCTCACTAACCTTGAATCAGGACCTGCCTGGTGGTATTGAGTCTTCTCCCTGCATTTCCTAGAGACTTCCTATTTCTGTGTAGTCCTAAATAGTCTCCTGGCTCAAATGTTTCTTGGCAGTGAACAAGACAATTATAGACCACACATGGAATCAGTCTGGAAAGGTATACAGGGCTGAAAAGCTCCTTGGAGATGGACCAACTCTCTCAAAAAGGCTGCATACCACTGTTAATTTCTGCTTTCCAAATAGGAGCTAGTAGCTCCTGTGACTCACTGGGACAGGGAATAATTCTGCAAGTGTTACCAGTACCTGTGTACAGTCTCTCTGGGCCAGCATAACAGTCATGATAGCTCATGTGATTGAGTGTTTACTGTACATCAAGCATTATATTCTATGCACTTCATATGATTTATCTTTACCACATGGGATAAGTACTACTATTCTCTACTTCACTGATGGGCAACTCAGGCACAGAGATGTGAGGAACTTGCCCAAGGTCACAAAATTAACAAGAGTGAGGAGTGGACTACAGAGCCTGTTCCTGTCTGCTGGGCTATCTTTCTGCCCATTTAAGGAAGACCAGGAGCACCGAGGTTTACAAGACAGGCTCACCAGAGTAAAAGTATCACTGCTTGACTTCCTGGCCATTGCTTTCTCTGCAAGACTCTGGGATCTCTGTCTAATACATAAAAATGTCAAGCTCATCCTTCTTCTAAAGAGGTAAATATACAATCATTTCTAGTACTGCTTGGGCCACAGAGGGGTCTCTTAGTTCTGTCTAGACACAAAACCAACAGAGCATAATGCATAGCCATGCTTTACAGTGAAAGGTTTTTTATCTTGTTTCTTCACTGAGGAGTTGGTTGATAAATCAAGGTGTACAGGTGGAGAGGAATATGTGTTTTCAAGATTGACTTTCAGGAGCAGAGTGAAGGGCAAGCAATAATGTAACAAAGAGAAGCATCCTTCAGATGCCAGTGGCAATCTCCCCTCAAGAGGCCAATTAATCCATTTGAAGGAACCATAAAAACCAGAGCGATGGAGCCTGGCTATACACCCTGCCCACCTACTTTTCAATGGCAGACTCTGGAACATTCTTTCTAACTGGCATTCAGCAGTCTCCATGGTGAACACAAGCCGCCCTGCGACACTGCCTGAATCAAACACACATAGGGATCTTGAGGGATGATTAGTCCAACCACATCTGCTCAGCTGTGGGTCCTACTACCCAAATTCTCAGCATCTGATGATGTTCCAGCTTTATGGCCTCCCTTCTGCCTCCTTCCAAAAGTACTGTTTGATCTGTTTTTATGGCATGAACTAATGGTTGCTCTGAGGCTTCAGCCATCTTGTTTGAGATATCTGGAGATACCCTAGAGAGAACAAGTGTAGGAGTTTGGTGAAGGCCAGTAATGTGTTCTTGGGATGAGCAGGTCAGAGTAGCACTCTAGTTATATCCTTTTAATCTTGTGGACTAGAATGGACAGAGGAAAGATCTTCAAATTCTTGTAATCTGGAGTTTCTGGTAATCTGGAGGATTAAATATGCAAATCAACTTTCTTACTGGAAAAGAACAACTCATAATTCTGCAGTAAAATATTTTTGAAAGAATTTTAATATCACTGAAGAGGTGACAAAAAGTAAAAGGTAAGCACCTGGAAATCCAAGAGCAATAGAAGCTGGCCCAACTCGATTCCATTTTGCTAAAGATGGAGAGGATCAGAAGTCAAGATGTAAAGGCTGACTGAACTGGGGAGTCTAAAGGAGGCCCTCCCTCATGCTTGGACCCCAGAGAGCTAACTCTTAGGGTGAGGTGGAACCAGAAGAAAACTTCCTCCTCCTCTTTGCCCAAGGGATTGTGGGAAAGGTTGTCTTTGCAACAGGCACAGGGCAGATGTGGAAGAATATGTCAACATGGGTGGCCCTTCTGTGGGCTGTGTACCTTGGCTTGCATTAGTAAGAGGTCAAAGGAACCTCATAAACTGTGTCTGAAATGGTACAAACTGGAAGCACTTCTAGACCCTTAGCAGTAAGCATCTTTTTCATATCCCTCAACAAATCCCCACAATGCACAGCCAAAGACATCGTACAGTCAAAATACCTAGCACTTGGGGGAATCAAGGTACCATGAGTGGACTGGTAGAAGCAACAGACATCAAAAACAGACACACAAAGACTTCAGCTAGTAAAGCTGCCAGACCAAATCATAACAGGTTATGCTTTTACTGAGAAATAAAAAGAAAAACTAGAATACATCAATCTGCAGGGAATAGTGAGCTATTTTTAAAACGATGAAATAGATTTGAAAAAAGAACCAAACAGAACACAAGGAAGTGAAAAATACTTCATCTAAAGTGAAAAACTCAGTGGGCCAGTTTAATAGTAGATTACACACAGATGAAAAGGGAATAAATGAACTGAAAGATCACTCAGGAGGAAGGAATTAAGTAGAAGTTAGCAAGGAGAGATGCAAAGAGGTGGAAAAGAAGAACACAAAGTTAACAGGCATTAAGGTGCTGAAAAAGAAATTCAAACCATGGTGTTCAACAGAATCATTGGTGTTTGTGACAATGTGGATTCCAGGACCCTAATCCTATTTGTTTAGATTCTTTGACAGTAGGTTGGGCCCTGAGAATAGATAACATTAATAAGTATGGAGGCTTTCCATGCTTTGAGAAATCCCGGAATAGACAAGTTAGGGTGGCACACTTCAGAAGTTAATTTTTTCCTTTTGTTCCAACTAGATTAAGTTTTCCAATTCACCTTTCTTAGCCACAGTAGCTGTACAATATTCTTTCTTGTATTATAGTAAACAAGTTTTACTTTTACACAATAGAATTTAAGACAGAAAAATCAAAATGTTTTGAACATATTACCCAAGCAAATGATCTTTTGCAAAGCAAGCATTCACCCTCTAGTTTTGTTACCTTTGCTTAAATTGAGCTTTGGTAAAAGTACATGCTGCTTGTCTTTCATTCATTCCAACCTGTTAAAAGTTTCTCTCAAAAGCTTGCTACTACTGGATCTCTATCTATAGATATTGTGTCTACACTGGATCACTTAACCTTTTCATGTCTCACCTTGAGCACTCTATCCTCCACATCTCCAAGGACACACGTCAAGTGCCAGGCTCAGCATAGTGCCTGGTACACTTAAGTGCTCAAAAACTAGCAGCCATTATTAGCAAATGATAAATCCATTTCTTGACCGGTGGCCTCAATCTTATAAAACCTCCAAATACCTTATGTGTCTTCCAAGATGACAACTTCTGACACAGCTGTCTCAGCCTGACTCCTTTGCTTTACACTTAATGCCAGCCTCCACTTGTGTCTAAAAAACCTCAAAGCTGTCATTTCTAAACTGACATGCACGGCCCCTTCCATCTTCGCGAAGATGCAGGAGGTGACAGATGATAGGGAAGCAAGCATCTGTGATTTGCCATCAGTCTTCCCTACAGAGTGGGGCCATGCACTGACAGGAGTGTGCAAGAGCTTGTGCAGGCAAGTGAAGGTGGCCAGTGGTGGTTCCCAGTCCCCATTCCAGGGGAAGGGATGAGGGGCTTGTGGGACTTCTGAACCCAAATAGAGCAGGTCTCTCGGGGCTGCCAAGGCACTAATACAAAGCCCAAATCACCAAGACTGAAACTCACCTCCAGTCTTCTTGAAGGAGGGCACACTGGGGTGAAAATGAACATGGGGAGGGAAATAAAAATTTCTTGAAATGATGCCCCAAATTGAAGCCTGGCAGGAGGACCAACTTCAGGTCACTCAAAAGCGTTGTTCAGGCTGTGATTAAAAAATAAGGTGGATGCTTAAAATTTTTTTTAAAAATGTACCTCAATAAAAGAGACACTGCCACAAATCCCCTGCAACCTTCACTTCAAGCACACTCATCCCTCATTCTTGCCACTTTCTGAAGCAGTTCTGGAAGCCCTCTTTCCTGAGTGTCTTTAGCTGCACTACTGTGGCTGTCTTCATGTTCAGAACTGATTCAAAATATTTACCTTTCATGGTCATTTTGACTTTGAGGAAGAACCAGAAGTTGCACAGCACCAGATCCAGTGAATAAGGTGAATAGGGGCACAACATAATGTTTTGAGCAGCCTGCCTTTCCTTTGTATGGAACTCAGTAGCAGCATTCCCTGTACTTCTGACTGCATCTTGTGAAGACAGACCCTCATGAAAAAGACTTCCAGAACTGCTTCAGAAAGCAACAAGAACAACTGGGAAGAGTGTTCAAAGAGAGGAGGGGTTTTTTTGAAGGGAATTACTGCCAATGTGTCTTTTATTATAATAAATTTAAAAAGAATCAAATATTCACTGTATATTCTGATTATATTTTATATTTCTCCCTATGTCCTAAGTCTCTATGTTACTGTGTGTGTGTGTGTGTGTGTTTAAGCTCTGAAAACCACCAGGCTTTATACCTCTTGGTGGGCAGCATTATGCAGCTTCAGACCTCAACAGCAGAGGACTGCCTCAGAAGCAACGACTTCACGTGAAGGATGCAATGGCATCCCAGTGTCCCTTTCCAAGCAGGAGGAATATGCAGCTTCCTCATGTCTAAAGCTGCTCAATTTAGCTGCCTTAGCTGCCCTCATTGCAAGGATTTGTTAGCAGCTATTTCCCCTGCCTCAGTCTAGACTAACTCCTCCCTTCTGTTATCTTCAGGCTCAGATCAGTGTCAAGGCCAAAGTCAAGGACGGAGAAAAGAAGGTGTGATAAGATGTTTCCTAGCAGCTCAGATCAGTCAGACATTTTATTTCTGACCCTTCCGGTCTCTGAGGTCAGGTCGTGCCTCTGTATATAAAAGAAAGGAGGAGTTAGCATCGGACTCCCCTCCCTCCTCTGGGGTTTCTTATTAACAATTTAATGACACTTTACATTTCCAGAGTGTTCTTCAACCATTAATAATTGAGCAACTTTCAAAACAATGTTGGGCTGTCTTCTCCAGAGAGAAGGAAAGCTGTAATTAGAGAGATGGCAGTCCATTCAAAGAGGCCACATTTAATTAGTGGTCCATTTTAATTTAATTTAGGGAAGGTCTCTGTGAAACAGTTCCCATCCAACCCCACAGCAGGAGATGCCAGAGAGGTTTCAGAAGGCTCCCTCAGGAAAGGCAAGGGTGCTGGCTCCCACATCAAAGTCCCCAGCAGGGGCCCTGAGGTCTGCAGCCTGTGCTTGAGTCCCGGTCCTCATCAGCCTGTGACTTTACCTAACTCAGTTTCCTCACCTGGAAACTAGAGAAATAAGGTGGATCAGAAGATGACTGTGAGCAATACTTAGCCAGCACCTATTAGCTCTGGGCCTGGCCCAGTAACATACGGCAAAATGTTGGCTGCAAAACACCACGGAACAATTTTAACAATAATTACTGCTGGGGAACAAGGGAAATTTATTTTTTCACCTCAGTTCTGTAATACTTTGGTTTTTTTCCCCATAAGTATGCGTTACTTTTATAGGTAATGCAAATTAGTTATTTTATTAGACGATACATATTACTGGGGGGGAATCCTGATTATGCTAAAAAATGAACGTTGCACCAGGCAAGGTGATGCATAGCTGTAGTTCCAGCTACCCAGAACGCTGAGGTGGGAGGATGGCTTAAGCCCAAGGGTTTGAAACTAGTTTGAGACCCTGTCCTAAAAAACAAAAACAAAAAACAAACAAAAATCCTCAAAAATTACCAACAGGGATGAGTGTTTCCAATCTGTCGTAGAGATCAGCTACCAAGGCCACACTGAATTTCGGGAGACAGCAAGTCCTTGGCTGTGTTCTGATCAGGTTCTTCTGCAGTGTGACCTTTCCCCACCTCTGTTATTAGTGGTTCCACCCTCCCATTTCTTCAATCCAACAACCTTGGTCTCATCCTTGACTCTGCTGCTCTCTATCAAATCCACAAGCAATTCCGAAGGACCTTACTTGTAAAGCACATCCTGTATGACTACTGCGTCTCTCCACCTCCTGTACACCCCCCCTCGCCCCGCCCCATCACCATGGACACACTTTCCTGCCTGGGTTGCTGCGACAGCATCCTCACTTTCCTGCCCCTTACCACTGCCCCCTGCAGCCTGTCCTCAACACTGCTGCCAGGGAGAGCTTGTGAAGAAGACCTGAGTCAGATCACATCAGAGCTCAACACCCGCCCCTGGCTCCATCTCTCTCGGTGAAGAAGATGTTCCTTTTGTTTAGAAGGCTTTGCCATCTGGCTCCTGCCTCCTCTCCAGCTGGCCTTAGTCCCACACTGCCCTACCCCATTACTCTAGTGTGGCCTCACAGGGTGCCCTGTGCCTCCTCTTATTCAGGTCTACATTTGTAGTCTGCCTAGACTAGAAGCCCACTGAAGGCAAGGATTCCTGCTCATTTTGCTCACTGATGTATGTCCAGTGTCTGGCAGGGAGCAAATGCTCAATGGTATATGCTGAGTCAAGAGCACCAACAAACATACTCTAAAGCAGTGGTGGCGAACCTATGGCACGCGTGCTGCAGCTGTTTGTATCACCGAAAGTTCCAAAAGATTCGCCATCACTGCTCTAAGATAAGCACTACAGCAGGGTCCCCTGCAACTTGGTTCTCTGGGTCATAGCAGGTGTCAAGGTCACAGGGCCCAGCTGGAGAAGAGTTGTCAGCTCAGGATGGAAGAAACTCAAATAATGCTGTGGATAAGGAAAGTGACCGTGCATTGAGGGAGGAAGACTCACTTAGAGCAAGCATGCAGAACTGGATATGGTACTTTGGGAATGGCACTAACCCTCATAGCATCTATTTTGATCTAAGGACTGGGCTGGCCACGTGACACATGCTCTTTATTTAATTCCCCTCATAGCATGAAAAAGCAAATATGGTTCTGTTTTACAGATAAGGAGGCTGCCAGGGTCTGCAGAACTAGGAAACTGCAGAACTGGATTTGATCAGATCCATATGGTCACTCTAACAAGGGTTCCCAATAGGCGTTGTAGCCGCAACAAATTTCTGAGATACCAGATAAAAATATGGGTTTCAGGGCTCTGTTCTTTGATTCAGAACCTCCAGGGTCCATTTGTTAACTGTACCAAGTGCTCTAACTAAATGTTGGGGAAGGAGTACAAAGTAAATGCTATGGCTATTCAAAAGCAAAAGAGATGGATAGAAGGGAGAATCAGCACATGATTTATCAGGCAGGCGGTATGTGAAATGAGTCTTGAAGTATAGAAGCAATTTTTAGCAAATGGCGATAGAGAAAGAATATTCTGAGCTAGGCACGGTGGTCCATGCCTGTAATCCGAGCATTTGGGGAGTTTGAGGCAAGAAGGAAGATCACAGGTTTGCCCCAGACCGGCAGCTTAGCAACGGCCTGTCTCAAAAAATAAGAAAGGGCTGGGCATGTAGCTCACTGTGAAGGGCCTGGGATTCAATCCCCAGTTCACCAGTACGCCAAAATCAATCATCAATCAACCATCAATCAGTAACCAAATAAAAACATTTTTAAAACCTGTCATTGAAGAGAAACAGTATTGGCCAGCGGAAAATGGGAAATTACAAGGTCTCTTTGGAGAGTGATAAATAATCCAGGTTTTCTGGGTCATGGGTTAGAAAGTGAAGCCCCCCACTGCTGCTCCATACAGAACTGGGGATGCCAGGGTGAGAAGCTTACACTTAATTTAGGGGCATTTGGAAAGGGGTTTGAATGGGGGACTTAACAGTGAAGATAAGACTGGGAAAAATCAGCCTGCTGCTGTCTATAGGATGGACGTGCCTAATACAGAATGAGGAGGTGGGAACCAGTAGGGACCTGAACCATGGTGCTCCAAGAAAGCCCATGCTTTGCAGCACAGCTTCTGTAACAGAGGAGGACAAAAGGACTGCAGGAAAATCAGATCCTGTGCTCAAAAGGAACTGAAGAGACGCAAATGAGCAACTTTAACCTTCTTTATAAAGGGGGTTGGTACAGGCTTCTATAATCTGCGGTTAGGGGATTGAGAAACAGGATGGGTTGAAACTATGGTAGTAAATGTGATGCCAAGTCAACAGGAGATCAATAAGAAAAGTTTGTTTTGCCCCAGTTCTAAGGGTCCAGCTAATGCTGGACAGCCACGGTGTGCACGGATGCAAATCAGTAATTATCAAGACTCTTCTTGAGGAGTCAAATAGCAGGATGATTCTACAGTGGGAACAGAGTTGCTCCTTAGAGTCACGCGTCCCTTAGTGATGGGGACACCTTCTGAGAAAAGTGTAGTTAGGTGACTTCATCACTGATGGACATCATGGAGTGAATGGAACACAGACTGAGATGGGGCAGGTCAGTTACTCAGTGTGGCCTCCAGATGTAGTCAAGAAATGTGGTAAATGTCAGATGTACAAGGCTGCCGTCTGCACAACACAGCACACTCTCACGGTAAACTTTTTAAAAATATGCAGAAGTACACTAAAAAATATGGTAAAAGTATAGCATAGTAAGTGCATAAACCAGTAACGCAGATGTTTATCATTATATGTATTATGTACTGTACATAATTGTGCGTGCTATACTTTTATATGCTCTATTTACCAGCATCGCCACAAACACAAGAGTAAAGTGTTGTGCTATGACATTATCATGGCTATGATGTCACCAGGAGAGAGGAAGTTTTCAGCTCCATTATAATCTTATGGGATCATTGTCTAACTAATGTGCTGCATCCCTGATCTAAACATCGTTATGCAGCCAATGACTGTATGTTCCTCTTTACAACCATACTTCAGCCTGAATGTGAAAACTCTCTCAAAGGCATCGTTTTCAAACTCAAAGAACCACGTAGCCTGTGGTCTGCCTGAATTCCACCTTCAGGCAATCCTGAGAGTCATCTTAATTTGATGAATTAGACAGTCAAGAAATCACACGAATGGGAAATTTGATTGTTCTATGCTATCACTTTTAAGAAGGACTCAACTTTCCTAGGGTTTTTTTTTTTTTTTACCACCATTTTGCTTGGTACTTCTGGCTGAAGTTGAAGTCACTGGTTTCAGACTAGTTCTAAGCCATACACACACACACACACACACACCTGTTGCTGCAAAGGGGAATGAGTGACATTTGCAGCTTGGCTTTCCTGTGGAGGTTACCCTATTGATCACAACTGACATTTACTTAAACATTCCCTAGGAGAAAACCTCCTGATTCTATCTCCTTCTGAATATATCAACAACTATGCCTGAGGCAGAGGTAAAAAAACAAAAAGAAAAGAAAATCTAGAATAAAATCATCTATCTATTTTCCTACAACCGTACTGCTTTGCTAATATCATAACTTTAATTATTTCTTCGGTTCTTGACAGCTTGTGTTGTTAGTCTAACCCTTACCCAGTATTGATTCTCTTCTTGTTGAAAACAAGCATGAACCAGGCATCAAAAATTGCCTGCTCAGGCTCCTTGAAATCCTTGGAGATTATAGTACACATATTAAGCCTGGACAGCCTTTAGGCTAAAGCAATCTTAACTTTATGATCTTGTTGGTTTTTAAAGCAAATGTTAATGAAATATGCATTACTAATGGCAAATGACAATCCCAGTGGGGTACACTTTGGTACAGTTTATTCAAAGAAGAGCAAATTTAACTCTCCCTCACAGGTCACCCAGCTGCTGTGCAACCAGAAGTCAGAGCAAGAAGAGAAAGTAGAGGAGGAGACAGATGAGCCTTCCACACCAACACAGAATATAGGTGTTGGTGTCCCAAGGAGTCCCTGGCCAATCTGTTTCCAGCCACAGTGGCTCTTAATTGCATTTCCATGAGGAAACATTTTAGCTGACATGCTTCCTAGACTCATGGTCCATCTTTTTAGGTAGTACATTACCAGTAAAGTTAAGCATGTGGCTTCATGGTGATGTTCTGTGTCTTGTCATTGGCTTGTTATTATTTAGGATACTGTATTAGTTCCCTAGAGTGGCTGTAAGAAAGTACCAGAAACAGGGTCACTATGTCTTTCATGGTTCTGGAGGTTCCTACTTCCAAATCAAAGTGTCAGCAGAGCCCAACTCCCTCTAAAGGCTTCAGGCAAACATCTTTCCCGTCCTCTTCCTAGCTACTGATAGTTCCTGGCAATCTTGGTTTATAGATGTATTACTCCAACCTCTGCTTCTGTCTGCATGTGGTCTTACGTGTCTGTGATTTTGTGTTCAAATTTCCTTCTTATAGGTACACCAGTTAAACTGGATTTAGGGCTCACCTAAACACAGTATGACTTTGTTGTGATGGTTAGTTTTAGGTATCAACTTGGCTTGGCTAAGGTACTCTGCTTTTAAGGTGTCAGTCTAGATGTTGCTATGAAGGTATTTCTTTAGATATGATTAACATCTAAATCAGAAGTCTCTGAGTAAAGTAGGTAATACAGGTAGGCCTCACCCAACCAGGTGAAGGCCTTAGGAGAAAGACTGAAGTTCCTGGGGGAAAAAGGAATTCTGGCCCCAGTTTGCCTTCTGGTTCACCACTGCAACATCAACTCCTCCCTGAGTTTCCAGCCTGCTGGCCCTAAAATCAATCACTCTCCCACTCCTACCTTCCCTAGAGAATCCTACTATATATTCAGCTTTCCCGTATCTGCAAAGCTGCTAGTTCCAAACAAGGTCACATTCGCAGACCCCTGGTGGGCTCAGCCCAGTACAGAAATGGTGGGTTAAGACTTTTCAAAGTGTGGTACTTGGATCAGAGTGGTAGCATCTCTTGGGAGTCTGTTGAGAGTCACTGTCTCTGGTCCCTTCCTGGACCTACTGAACCAGAATCTTCACTTTAACAGATCTTAGATGATTCACTACAAACTGTGTGCATTGATGTTTGAGAAGCACTGGGCTAGAAGTTCATATTTCTAACCATTTATGGTGTTTATAATAAAAGGTTTGGAGTCTAGACATTGTAAAAGTCAGGCATCTCTAAAATAAAGGGTCGAGGAAGAGGAATCAAGAAAGAAAGTGCAAATAGCAGGGAGTTTTGAAATAAGTCATTTCTCTTATTAATCAGTTATATTAATATTAATATTAACTGCATATTGCACCTCACCAATAGTGGAGACCAGATATAATATCTGTCAACAAATGGACAAATGAATGAAGTGGGCTCCACAAGAGAGAGGAGTTTTCTAGTAAACTAGCTTCTACTTGCAAAGTGGAATGCCCCAAGGGGAACAAGAAAAAGCTCATTTCCACCCTCTGGAGTCCAGATCACCTTTCCCCCTTCTCATCCAAGCAAGAGGTACTGCTATGCTGATGTGATTACTTGGTGACAGTGTTGCACTTGGATACCCAAGTCTTGCTCAGGGCTCCCACTGTAACTCATGTTGACATGAAGAAATGTTTCATTTTCAGATCCATATGTATGAATTTTTAATGAACTGTGTCAAAGAAATCAAATATTTTCCCCTCCACCCCCACTCTGCAGAATTATTTTAACCTTCTGCCAAACAACTACAAATCAAGTTCAGCAGGAAGAGGAGCGGGAACCAGGAGCAGCTGCAGGTGGTTTAGCCAGTTAATTTCTTTTGGTCAGACCTTTACCTGAACTGTCACAGGATGGAGAGAGGAGAGAGAGAATGGGAAGGAAGGGAGGGAGGAAGAAACAGAGGAAGGAAGGAAGAAGGGGAGGAAGTGAGGAAAGAAGGGAGGAAGGAAGGAAGGGAGAGATGACAGGGAGACAAACTTTGAGGACTGTAAATGGCAGACACTCAGTGGTTACTGACTGAAAGTTGTAATTCAGAAAAATCAAAATGTAGGTCAACTTATTTTCAGCTTGAAAATGGAGTGGCCATCTCAATAACTAGAACTCGAAGAGCATTAATTCCCTGCTCCTGTAGTCTGGTTACCTATTTCTTTAAGTAAGATGATTTAAAACTGACAGAAACACAAGATGAGAGCTTTGCAAAAGTAAAATGAAAACAAATGACTTCCTTTTTCAATAGCACTTTCTTAGAATTTCCCTGAACTATGCAAAAACACAGCAGAACCTTCTTAAATGAAACCTCAATGAACACCTACAAGCGAGCTGCAATATTAAAGGCAATTAAGTATTGTTCCTTACCTAGCAATGCAGAAAGGGTTTTTAAAACAATGAGAATTTCCTCTGTTGGCAAGGATATAGTGAAAATGGGGTCTACTCAAATGGCCTGTGGGGGTGTAAACAGGTATAGTCCACTTGGAAAACAATTTAGTAATATGAGTGCAAGAAGCCCTAAGAGTGTTAAACCTGGTATAAATCCTATGGAAATCTATCCTAAGGGAGTAATCCGAAATATGAAGAAGAATTTTTTAAAGACCATTATAGCTTTGTCTATGATAACGTACTGGTGAAATGTAAATGTTTGCCAACAGGCATGTGGCAATAAAAGCAAAATAAAAGCACTCTGCAAACACTGAGAATGCTTATTAAGAGTTTATAACAACACAAACAAATACTTAATGTAAGTAGGTAAAAAAGTAGGATGCAAAACAACAAATAATATTATAATTGCTTTTCTCCATTACTTACACACAGAAAAAAATATGGAAGGAAATACACCATTTTCTAATAATGATTATTTATGGAAGCAGGAAATGTGGATGTATTTTCCCTCTTTTATATTTTCCAAACATCCTGTAATTAGAATGTGTAATTTTTATAATTAAGACAAAATTTTATTGCATTTTTGAAAAGCAAGTCAGTTAGCTAAGTAAGATTTAGAAAGATGTCCCCTCCCACAAACAATGACAATTGAATCATGGCTAATTCAAGATGAAACCTATTTGTAAATACTAAATTCTCTGATCCAACATCCAGATGTGGGACACAGAAGGCTCTGACTGGCTGCTTGCTTGCAGAGCTCTATCTCTGCTCAAAATAATTCACATAAGATTTTAAATGAAGAATCAGGGCAGGCAGCTCCAAGCCACCAGGCTCTAGGATGAGTCCAGCGGCTGTCACAGGCGGTTGCTCATGCACGGGAAGGGACCCACAGTGCAAGGCTGAAGAACAGAGAGATGGATGGGCAGCGGATTGGGCCAGACATCACTCCCTGCCAGCATCATCCCCAGTCACAGTGTTTTCTTTCCTTGACAACTCCGTGCACTTGAAAGCTATAGTCCCAAGCTTTTTGATCCCATTCAAGCAAAAATTTTTCTGGCAGGCCATCTGTTTCTAGAAATGGGGTGATTTAAAGACCATATGCAAGGTGCAGAGGGGAGGGGAATCATTTCATCTGAGTGGCGAGCTTACTGATGTACTTTCTAAGTGGCTGACTCTTGTTCGATTTTAAATAAACTGACACTTGGGTGACTTGATGAGGTGCAAGAGGCTGCCTGTGGTAGGCAGCTCGCCCCCTTCCCAATGGGGTTCAGATAAGACACCTTTACAGTGTTAACTGCCTTGAAAGCCTGCCTGAGCTGGGGATTTAGCTCAGTGGTTTCGCCGCCTGCTGCGCAAGCGCAAGGACCCGAGTTCGATCCCCGGTACCAAAAAAAAAAAAAAAAAGAGCATGCCTGAGAGCCCAGGGATGGAGCACAGCTGAGATGCACAGTCTTAGTCATCATGTCAGCTCCTGTGTCTTAATTCACTCATGTCACCAGCTGCCTCTCCTCTCACTGGAAGCTCCACGTCTCTATTTTTGTAATCCAGTCAGGCAGGACATGAATCAAGGCAGTGAAAAGTGAAGCCACTGGACACTCCTGGCAAAGCAGAAAAAGGGTGGCAAATCCTGGTGTCTCATTCAGCGCTCTGGGCCAGTGGACTTCAACACTTTCATCAATAATTTTTTTTGGACAAGATCTCCCCAACATACGCATACTGAATTTGAGTATATACACAGTCCCCTGGTCAATCAATATATTAAATAGAAAGCTTTTTTTTTTTTAAAGTAAAAGATAACTACCTGAACCCTAAAGAATCACCTTGCACACATGTCTCTTCAGATCACTGCTGATGAGCAAGTACCTTATGCCAGTACCTTCTGAGGCTATTTATCCACACGGGGTTCCCTACTTACTGTACCTTATCACACATCGTATGCAAGGAAGTGAGGCCAATCTTCTTTAATGTGGACCAGACAGACTAAAGCAAACCAGGCTGGGCTATGAAACACCTCTGTGCTGTATAGGAGGAGCAGGGGTCTGCTGCATAGCTAGAATGGAGAAAGCAGGGGGAATGCTGAATGGCTGGAAGAGAATACATTCTTTTCAGGCTTCATTTACATCTGAGCAATCCATCTACCAATTACAAGCAAGTTCTTATCCAGACATTAAAGCAGGCAACTGCCTGTGCTGGAAACCAAGCGAAACTGGTGATCTTCAACCTTCCCTTATTCCAGACCTTTTCTTGATCCACCCTGGCTTCATGCCTAATGCATCTGCATGGCTTTCTCTGCCCTGGATTTGGCCACTATAGTTTCTTCTCCCTGCAAACACACACACAGGCCAGGCAGTGAACAGGTCACTGTTTTAACTATCTGGGGAGGAAGAAGCTGTTTGGGCTCTTGGGCACTTATTTGTCCTGCTGAATATCCAACTGCTGAGCCCCCGTGGACAGGATCCAGTTCTAATGACAACCCTGTTTCATCCCTTGCACTTGAAATCTTCCAGAAAGGAAGACTGGTCATGAAAAGGGGATGAAGCAAAGCTGCAAAGTTAGCCAATGCATTTTAAAATGGGAGACTCCATGCCAAATTGTGAATTTCCATTGCAAATCAAGCATTCACCGGACCCACCACTAGCTAACCTCAGGACCCTGGCTAATTAAGTCAGCTTCGGGTGGGAAGCTATGGATTTAAGGGCCGCCACTTTGGTTCTGGCTGAGGGGTTCACCGTGGAGGCTCCCCTTCATTCTTCATGCCATGGCTAGCAAACCAAAGCAAATGTGGGAGCAGAGGCACAGCCAGCCAGGCCTCCATTCAGTCCCATGCTCTCAAGACCTAGGGCATCACTGACTCACATGTCATTACTCTGCATTAACATTCTGTCTGGGTTCCTGCTTCACACTCAACAAGTCTATTGCAAGCTGTAAATAACGAGGCAAAGGACAGGGAAGCGTGCCAAGAAAGTTTCTTCTCACACATGGCGCACAATGACAAAACCCGTTTTAATAATGTGATCTGGAGAGACTCGAGGAAAATCGGACATGTTGTCTTTTCTCCCTTGAGGAAGAATCCTGCCAGAGGGAGGTGACTGTTATCCCAATTCTTCAAAAATGCATCTTCCTAAAAATGCAGATTAAGCTTTCCAAAATAGCTCTGATGCTCCTCCAACTCTCCTTCTTCCCCAGCACCCTGCCCCGGCTCTGGGGCTTAAAAATACCACGCCAAGATTGATATTTCGTTTGAATTTGCTTAGCACACCAAGGCTAAATATAGCTTATACACCAATCTTGCTTCCAAAACCACTTACTTGTAAACGTATCAAACTGTAATGGAATGATTTATAGTTTTACTTTAGCTCTTTCATTGCTGATTTACAGAGATCTCTCCAGGGGTGATTATTTTTGGATATTTCTAAGTCTGCAGACTGTAGAACTCCTGATAGATGTTAACTCATTCTCATGCTGACTGACACGTTTCACTCATTTAAACCCTTAATGAGCACCCACAAAGCATATGGTGGGACTCACAACACCAGTTAGGCATGGGGGGATATCCTCAGTCTTAAGTCAGGAGATGTGTTGCCGCAGTGACTAAATTTACTGGCAAAATGAAACCTGGTCTGAAGCCTGACTGTACATGTCCAACAAGGCATCTGTTCTAGCCCTTTGGCAAGGAGAACTCGCTGCTCCAGGAAGGGAAATAGAGTTGCCCTCCGAGATTGTTAGACTCTAGCCTCCCTTCTCCACTCAACCATCCATCCATCCATCCGTCCCAGAATGAACCAGTCTACAGTAAGCTCCACAGGGACAGGGATTTCTGTTTTTCCCTCATTAAAAAATACATTTATTTATGGTATAGGGGGCTTCTCTGCCATGTGTGAAAGTTTAGGACTCAACTTGCCAGCAGGAGTCTAGATGCCAATGTCTGGTTTGTACTTACAATACAATCACTGTGAATTTCCATTTTTCTCCCTGAGGAAATATCATTTGTTTCACAGGACTCCTGGGAGGAGTATATACTGTTTGATACCTCCCCAAACTCTTGAAAACTGCTGAGTATCTGTCCCTTTCTCCTACTGGAAAGAGAAATCAGGGAGCTAGGAAGCACACACTTCATAGAAAGAAGAGCAGGGAATTCTGGGAGTAAGAATCCAGCCTCCACCTTGGGTTCTCACCAAATACTCTACGACTTTGGGGAGGTCACAAATGCATTTTTAGCTTTGTCTTCTTTGATATGGAAATAATTTTTGAAACTGAAAACCAATATAGAAGCGTAAATTATGACTGTAAAAGGAACCAGCATTATTTTATTCAAAGATCCTCTCCTTTGACAAGTACCTGAGTTTCTGGCTTGAACAATGAGCTAATAAATAAATTTTAAGAGGAAAAATTAACCTCTGAGAAACTAATTAAAAGAAGATTCTTTTTCTAATTTTTTTTTTTTTTTTTGCTGCAAAGCTAAGTATGTGCTAAGAGGAAAAAAAGAACTGCTGGGATGCGCATTCATGTATCTTATAATTAAGTATTTCAAGGAGGCTTTGGTCCAATTGGCATCGCTAAACAGAAATCCGCTTCCCACTGGCCTTATCTGCACTGGCTGGGAACGCAGCATCACTTTCCGTGAGAAATTTTCCTTTGGGTTTTGGTGGGCAACGGTTTTAAGACTGTTCTGCCCAAAGCACACAGGGGCCTGAAAACAAAGCCTGGGAGGCTTGGTGATTTTACAAAAAGTGTCACGTTGGAAGCTTATCATCTTTTTTTTTTTTACTTCCCCAGAATGTTCATTGGCCGCATAGACTCAGGTTTCTTTTTGTGTTTCTGGCAAGAAACGGGAAGGTGGCAGGGGAAGACGCTTTTAGTTTTTGTCAGAGTGCTGCTTATCTGCCTCCCTCACAGCCAGGAAGGCAAAGGATTTATACATTCTCCTGCAAGGGCCTTATCAGCCATGGGCCACTTGCCGCCACGTGGAACGAGGGATGCGGCACTGTCAAAGGGTCCCGGGAAAGGCTCTGCAGCCTGGCACCGCGGCCAGGCGCTGGGGGGCTCCTGGGGCACCTTGAACACGGGGCTCAGGCTGGGACAGGGTCATAAAGGAAGAGCTGGGACTGTCACTATCCCACCGTCAACATCTCCACATCGGCTTTTCCTCCTCATCTCCTTCATTTTTATTCTAATCCAAGTGAAGTCTTCACCCTTCCTTTAATTTCCTCAATTCAAGAAAATCACAGTAAGAGGCTGTAATTTTCAAGCCTTTCTTTCATTCAGCAAAGCCTTTCGGGAGCATCTGTCACATGGCAGGCACTTCTCCCAGCTGACAGGGACACATCTGTCCGCCAAAAATGAAATTCCTGCCCTCACAGAACTTACACGCTAGCAGGTGTATACAGACCATACACAGAATAAGCAAAGTAGAGATTATATTGTTTATAAGCAGGACCTAAGTGCTGTGGTAATAAAACAAACAACAAAACAAGCCCAGGACACAGTCAATGGAGTCAAGAGTGAGCAGGGGATGGCTTGGAACCTTTAAACACAGGGGATGGTGGCAGAGGGTCTCTTGGTGAAGGGGGCCCCTGATAAAGAACTGAAGATGGACCCTTGGATATTTGGAAGATGGGTGTTTTAAATGGAAGGAACGGTAAGTACAAAGGTCCTGGGATCGCTGCTGTGTTTCAGAAAGAGCAAGGGGGCATTTTCTTCCCAACTCAATGGAACACGGGGAATTAACTGGGGTAGTGACATTTCTGGGACTCTTCTAAGTGTGCTGAGGCATAGAATACCCTAGTTCATGTTTTTAAACATCAGATTTCCACCAGATAGCAAGTAGAGAAGCTACCATAACGAGTCAGGTCTGACAAAGAGGGAAATAGAAAATATGAAAGATATCAGAGCACTGTATGTAGAGTGCATTCCTATGTGTACACAGAAATCCCTAGTCCTGGGGACTGGTTCCAGGGCCCCCCATGGTTACTGCAACCCAAGCTGCTCAAGTCCCTTCTATAAAAGGGGGTGATATCTGCATATAACTTATGCATTCCTTCAGGTATATACACTACTTCAAATAATTTCTAAACTACTTATAACACCTAGTACAATGTAAATGATATGCAAATAGTTATAATGCTGATTGTCTAGGGAATAATAAGAAAAAATAAATCTGTCCATATTCAGTGCAGATGCAATTTTTCTGAATATTTTTGATCAGTGGTTGATTGAATCCATAAACCCCAAATCTGCAGATAGGAAACCCACTGTATTTGACTGTGATATAAAACATATTTCTCATTGTGAGTTGCGGTCAAAATAGCTTGAAAGCTACTGGCCCACAGCTGACCCTCTCTCAGGCCATAACCCTGTCTCCACATGGCAGGGCTTCCAGCCCCCACAAGCTGGCAACCATGTGCCTGTGAGAAATTAGACTCCTCGTAATCCAGGCTGGACGAGGTGACTCACCCCGAGACACAGCCTGTGTCGGGAGGGAATGACGGAGATTCAGTGTCATTCCCTCCAGACCCCTTGCTTTCTGCCCATGGGTCATGCTTTTCCTGTCTGGATCAACCCCAGGGTTCCCCACCATTAACACTTTTTTGGTACCGGGGATTGAACTCAGGACCTTGTGCTTTCGAGGCAGACGCCGGAACCACTGAGCTAAATCCCCTGGCCCTGCCATTAACATTTTTAAGACACTCATAATGGAGACACACACACACCTGGGTGGGCTTCTTTCCTTACCCTGACTCCACAGTGGACTTCAACTCCTGGGCGATTTGTTAGAAAGAAACTCCCTGGTGTAACCAGTGTTCATCTGTTCACTTGGCCAAGAACCCACGGCTCATCAGGAGCTTTAAACAATGATGATTAAATAAAAAGAAACATTAAAAACATCAACGAAAGTGCAACAGGACTGGCCGGCTGCAACATGGGAAACTCTTCAGTCCGCTCCCCCCAGGGTTTTCTTTTCTAACAAGACCAGGTTTGTCTGGCAGCCGAGCAGGTCTCCTTTCTAGTTTTGGTGACACACACATCCTGCCCTAAGCGGGAAATCTTTAATGTTCCTGAACAAAGGCATGGAAGAAGGGGGTGGGGGTTCCATGTGATGGCTTTAGGGGTGAAGGAGACGAAGCAAATCTGGAGACCTCGTCAGCCCCAAGCAGTGTCGCCAAGAGCATTCCGAAGTCCTCTCTTTCCAGCAGGAGATCAACAGATCGCCCTTAATAGAATTATTTTTTAAATTGCTGCTTCTATTCCAGGCTGAAAATTACAGGCCTTGCTCTATTTCCCACCCTCCCCCCAGAGTTACTCGGAGCCCCTGAGGAGATCTGACTCGCGGCAACAGCGTCCACAGAACTGGAGTGTCTTTTGTGTGGGGAAAAATATTTGCAGCATTTCAGCCAGATCCAAGGAGGCTGTGACTGACACTCAACAGCTCCCCAGTGGACTCAGACTCTCTGTTTGCTTTTTTACCCCCCTAAACACGAGAAAAAAAAAATTACCAACATGATTTATGTTGCCTCCTGAAATTGTTACATCAAATGCTAAAAATCTCTGAAACCTTATCAGGCTGACAATGATGAATGGTGACCTTCCTCCTTTGTCATTTTCCACCAGCAGCAAGGGATGAACAAGTCTTTGTTTCCAAATAATGCCACATCCAGGTGTGAGCTGGAGACGTCTCCTCCCCTACTTCCCCGGGGAGGCGGCTTTGAGTGGGTAAACAGACACAACTCAGTCTGTGCACATTTAGAGAGCAAATCTCCCCAAAGCTGCTTTGAGTGCGGGGAGGCAGGGTTGTCTTGGGAAATCCAACTTCCTCCAGCCCCATCCAATGATGACAAATGGATGGCTTTGTTCTGGGGGGCCCTGGGCACCAGATCCACACTCTGCCCGGGCACCTGGGCCTGGTGGGCAGAGCTGCCGACATGGAGAAACCCGGGCTCTGAGTCGGCAGTGACAATGTGGATGTGCAAACTGCTCTTAATCTGGGGGTGGGGTCACCCCAAGGGGATAACCAAGTGCTTCTCAATCTTGAAGCGACAACTAAGGCAGCAAACTGAAGACTTTTTTTCAGTGCCTCAAGTGCTTAACTATGCATGGGGTTAAACAATTTCCACTCTAAATTCTCTTCCACTAAGCAAGGGACTTTGTTTGTTTGTTTGTTTTTGTTTCTGTTTTTGTACCAGGGATTGAACTCAGGTCCTTGCACTTGCAGGGCAGGCGGCAGAACCACTAAGCTAAATCCCCTGGCCCAGCAAGGGACTTTTGACCCTGGCTGCACATAAGAATCGCAGAGCCCACCCATAAGAATGGAGGCAGATCTGGGGACAGCCCTGGCCTGGATATTGTAATGTGTGACTAGGTTTGAGAATGGCTGAAGAAATACAAAGGCAGAAAATGACTATCTATGGCTGCATCCTTCCAGCTCAGAGCTCTGTACTCCGTCAGCCCCTGCAGGTGACCACCAGGCAAAACCAGGCCCAGGACTTTTGAGGTCCTAGACTAGACTCTGATAGACAATTTTTGCAGTGACCACACCCCATTCCTTAATTTTTCCATTGTCAAAGTTGTGCTGAGCATCTACTACATATAGGCACCTTTGGCGGATATAGGAGTAATTAAGAGGCCTTCCTGCCTCTTGGGCTGTTAAGTAAACTCTGCATTCTCTCATTTACTCCTTACCACCAACCTGTGAGCAAGGAGTTATTATGCCTATTTTACAGAGGAGGAAACTGAGGCCCCCCGAACCAGGAACCAGTTTGCTCAAAGTCACAGAGCTGGGAAGTGACCCAAGTTTGACTTGTTCCGACTGACACTGAAGCCCAAACAGCGAAATGAATTATGGAGCAGAGGCATCAGTCAAAATAACTGCTACCGAAGCAGGCTGCCTCAAAATAAAGTTCTTAACGACAATCCTTTAAAGAAAAGAGGAAGAAAGTCAAATAATCCAGAATTCCTGATGACATTTTAGGGCGAGGCTTCAAAGGCTCCTAATAAGCAATGAGTGTCATGAAGAGGACACAGCAGAGTGGCTGAATCACAGGCTCGAGGTGCCAACAGCAGGCTGAAAAAAGACATTTGTCAGAGGGCTGTCCGGGTTGTTAACAACATCTGAAAATCTTTCTAGATCAGCAGATTTCCTAGACAGCTGCGAACCACTCTGAGGAGCCTGTCGGCCAGCAATTAATTCCTCATCAATAAGAAGCCAAATGATGGCAAATAAACTGGGCTGAACCTGGAAGGCCTGTGAGTCTGAGGTCAAGGGTCAGCCCCTTCCCAGCAGAGTTCACACCTCCGGGCAGAGCAGGAGGATGAGGAAGGCCTCGGGGATGAGGAGGAGCAGGCCTCCTATGGCATGAATGCTTGGTCCCCCAGGGCTTCGCAGGCAGGAGGACTGATCCTCAGCGTGGCCACATTCAGGAAGGCTGGGACTGCTACGAGGTGGGGCCCCGTGGGCGGCCATGAGGTCACTGGGGCACTGTCCCTGAAGGGCTTGGCGTGTCCCTCCTCACAGAGAGGCTCTCTCTGGTAGATGGAGCAGGCACTCAATTGAGTTACCTGGCTCACTGGGGTCATGGCTCATGGAATGACCTTGCACAAGAGGATGAAGGGGACATGGAGATGGGATTCATAATGGGCTCTTTGGTCTGCTCAGTTCAGGAAACACAGGTTACACAACAATAAACAGGCTTCCCTCTGTAGGAGTTCTCTGAACCTCTGCTGTGATTTCTAAGGATGGGCAGCGTCTCTGAAATTCACGTGAGTACCGGTGGCACTGTTTACAGATTCAGGGCTGTACAGGATGTATACCTGCCGTAGGACAGGTGCCCAGATGAACAGGAATCAGGGGTATCCAAGAGCCTTGTGAGTGGGCCATACGGGGTCTGGTCAACTCTTTGGGCCTCAGCTTCATCCTGGGGACACTGGAGGAAAAGGGCTGGACGCACTTCTGGCTTTTCATCCATCTGGTGTCTAAAGGTGTGGCTGACTTTCAAGGGCTGTGACATTTCAAGGGTCAAAATCTGAACTCTGTGCTGACGGATGTCCTGAAAGAATACCAGGGACACGAAGGAACACTCTGGATCAGCTCCTCACCTCACTGAAGAGGAGCACTGGCTGAGAAAGGTCCTCTCAGCACCCGAGACACCACCAGGACCCTAGGCTCCAGGCCCGAAATCCCAGCTCCCCAGCATCCAAATCCCCTAAGGAAGGTGGAATGCCAGCACTCTTGGAGCCTGAGGCAGGAGGACTCAAACTTTGAGCCCAGACTGGGTAACTTAGTGAGACTGTGTCTCAAAAAAAAAAAAAAAAAAAATTAAGTGGCTAGGGATGTAACTCAATACGGAGGCTCTGCGTTCAATCCCCAGTACTCCAAAGCAATGTGTGGAGAAGTATAGTGTCCTCAGGCCAACAGAGAGGCAGAAAAATTCCACTTTCCAGGGCTGGCCTGCTTCTTGTCAGTCTTCAATGATACTTGCACATTATTTATCCTTCAAAGAAATGCTAACAAGCAAAGCATGCTAGAGAACCCCCTAGGGTAGGAAGGTGAAGGGTTGCCAACCACAGGACCAACTAAAAATGTGCATGGCTGTTTTCCTCCTTTCTCCTTGGCTCAAGAAATGGAGGGGAATAGGCCAAAAGAAGCATTTGGTAAAAGGAGCACCTGGGATTGTAAAGCAGGCCAGCCCACAGAGCCATGCCAAATGTGACTTGCTAATAAGATCCGGCACTTGATAGCAGGGTCTATGTTTACAACAACTTCAAAGATGGATCCAGAAATAAACCCAGGCATCAGAGAGAAGCCTCAGTGTCCTAGGTGAGGCTTGGGTGCTCTTAAGTCTCCACAAAGGAGCCACAGACCCAGCAAGAGGTCTGGGTGAAGGGGAGACACCCCCACAGTGGCCCAGGAAGGGTCCTTTCCCACAGCAACCCAAAGTTAGCAAGTGCTCAGGTGGAAACTTAATCGTAATTTACTCTCCTTGCTTGACAATAACCTCTGGTACTGTTCGCTTCCCTGGTGCTTCAGACAGCAATGCTGGGTGGCATTTACTCACTCATGGAGTAGCACAATTCAACTAATATTTACTGTGGGCCAACTCCCTGCCAGGAGGCCCTGAGCTTGGCAGCAAAGCCCAGTGTTGACAACAGAGAGCTCCTAGGCTGCTGGATAAGCTGGACAAGCACCTCCTATACCAGGCTCCATCCTCCAAGGACCCTACACCACAGATGTCACCTCCCCCTTGAAGGGGATCCTGAGACGCAGAGCAAGGAAATAATTTACCCCGAACATGCAGCAAATGACAGTCAGGGCTGGATCAACTGAGCAGGACCCTAACACCTTCATTCAAAATCTTAGATATCCCTGCCTGTCTTTGGCAAAGGTGTGTCGTATTGTGCCCTTGATGGAAAGCTCCCTCTCCTGCTTGGCTGGAGGTCCCCAAGACCACACCCAGATGGGATGATTTGCTATAGGAGCTCATGACACTAGGCCTATAGTTGTACTTACGAGCATCATTCATTAGTGCAAAAGGATGCAAAGTAAAATCAGCAATGGGGAGAGGGGCATGCATGGGGTGAAGTCAGGGGAAACCATAGCACCTGTGGCAGAGAGTCCTTTCCCACTGGAGTCCCTGAAGATGCACTTAACTCTCTCTCCAGTGAGTGGTGACAACACCGAGCAATGCTTCATATCAGGAAAGCTCATCTGGTGCTGATTGGTCAGTGTTTTATTGGTGGTCACACTGGCACCTCCATCTGGTCTATGCCAGTATTCTCGACTCCCAGAAGGGAAGTCATTGCTTGTACGAACAGGTTAAGCACACATGAGGCAGGGTGGTGGGAGCCCTCCCAAAGCCAAGTTCCAGATGCCAGCCAGGGCCAGCAGTTCCAGGACTGCTGTGGGAGCTTTCTTCTACACACCCTCCTGCTGGCAGACAGCTGGTTAGCACAAAGAGCCAATGGAGGCTGGACAAGATGGAACCCTCTCTGATATGACAACTGCCAAGTTTATGACAGATTGTGTTGGGGATATCTGGAGGCAACAGAGAGGGAGTGGAAGGAGACATCATCAGAGACCAGTGGTTTCATTGTAAAAAGAGCTTCAGAGAGTGAAAGATCCCGATACCACCATCCAAGGACGTCAAGTTTGGTTGGACTTAAGATCAGTTCCTATCTGCAATGAGCTATGTGACTTTGGCTGTCATTTAACCTCTCTGGTTTTCTCATTTGTAAAATGAGACGAGATGGCTGAACCAAATATCGGCTCTTTGTCTCTGGCAGAGTCTGGTTTTATAACTGACAGTCTTCCTTCAAACAAGGGGATCCCCTGTGCACTTAGAATACGGCATGAGTCCCAATCAGCTGTCAGGAGCACATGAATCACTGGGTGAGGTACATCTGTGGATCCCCAGTCTAAGGGGAAAGGAGCTGGGAGAAGAACGTTTCTCAGTTAAGTGGCGAATTTGGTTTTGTGGTCTGAGTTTAACTCAGCTGTGGGTGAGGGGGTGCATTTCGCAAGTTCAGCATTCCTTGTTTCTCCCAGTGTGTTCCCTGCATGGGGCCTTTGATAAGCTTGTCTGCGAAGAGAGGTGATGGCCCCAGAAGGCTCTACAGACACTTTAGGGTCAATTTCTCGGAGTTACCCAGCTGCAGGTGTCGGGGGCAAGCCTAAGAAGCCCTTGCTTAACCTCAAAATTTCAATCAAGCCTCTCCTGGTAGGGGTATGACGAGATGGCAGTACTTAGGTAGCTGGGAGAGGGAATATAGATTTTCCTTCCTGTTACTCCCCTCACTAATTGTAAAGGCCACACTGCTGCATCTGTGCTAATGCCAGAGTCTCTCTTACAGACACTGGCTGGTCACTGGCAGTAGCAGTGATTTCTGACCAGTGAACATTTGTTAAACTCTACGGAGGAGGTGGAGGATTACAAACAAATAGGACATGGGAGCCCGTTATAATGGGAGGTAGAGTGTGTCATGGAAGAAACATAGGCTTTCTAAAGCCCAGCTCTGTCACTTATTGGCTCCGTGGGTTGGGGGAAGAAACATAACATCTGTAGCCTCCATTTCCTCATCTGTAAAACGCAGCCAATAGCATCCACCTTTGGGGCTGAGACAATGTAAATAAAGGGCTGGGCACCGTGGCTGGAAGGGCCTCTCCAGTATTTTGCATGGGTGGCATCGCTGGAGGTCGGGAAACGACATCAGCCACATCTACCACATGCAGTAAGTGCTAGGTTACCGTGGGCAGTGTCACTGTGCAGTGAGTGCCTTGGTACAACTTGGCAGAAGGTGTTGGAACTCAGAAGTCATTCCCAGATGTGATCATGGGTCAGTGCAAGGAGCCATATGGATTAGAATTTGAACTGGGAAACTTCTGGCTGGCTGGGAGTGGGGAGAGCCTTCCAGAAGAAATAAAAATGTGAGCAGAAGATGGGATGCTGAGGAATGAGTATAGGCCACAGAGAACAGATGAGACCTGGAGAATGGTCAATATCCAGTATGGAGCTCGGCTTTCTGCTGTTGGAAATGGGGAGCCATTTTGGTTTTGAGGAAGAAGAGTGAGTCAGTTAGGTCTGAGATGAGCTTTGAGGAGAATGGATTGGTGGCTCACAGGATGAGGGCCAGGGAGCCTTACTAGGAAGCCGCTGAGAGGTAGAGGGTAAGGCCCAGAACTGGACACAGACATTCAGCTTCACAGGGGATCAGAGGGGGCCAGCACGCCTCCTCATTCAGCAGATACGTAACGTCCTCAGTTTGGGATGCACAGTGTCCAAGACAGACACAGCCACAAAGAGGAGCACAGTTCCTTCTAGAGGATAAGACACCAAGTCCCCAGGTAAGGGCATCCACCTGCACACCGGCTGGGGATAGTTGCAGAAAGCTGCTGTTGGGAACAGTAACGCCACCTCCAGCCTTGCTCGAACTGCCGCCCTTCCCTACACCACCGACCACCCTGCCTGTCCTTATGGAGGACGGAGCAGTAGAGCTGACCACTTGCTCAGTAAGGTGGGGATCACAGGGAAGGGGGGCAGGGCCTCAAGAGCTCCCAGTCACCCCAGGCGATGGTTTACTTCCCAGTTAGGGCTCGTGATGGATGAGCCAGGACAGCGGCGCTGTAAGCCATGGGCCCTGACCACCAGCACCAAAGCACATTCGGAGCTTGGACATTTGTAACATGAAGTAAACAGGGGCAGGGCTCAAATTCAAACTCCCTCTCTGCTCATCTCTCACCAGCTGGCCGGCACAGTTATGCAAGATAAGCATCTCAGCCACAGTCAGTGTCTCTCGAACAAACTGTCTACTGAGAGCCTCCCAAACGGGGTCATTTTGTGCTATCCTTGTTATTGACCACGTGGCTGAGATTTTCTTTCCTTTTGTTTGCTGTATTTTATAAAGGGCAGGGCAATCTCTGCATTTGCCGATAGCTACTGCCCCACCCCTACCCTACAGTTTTACAGATTTGATTAAAGAGGTGTCATCTTCATCTTGAGTTTCTGTCCACTGTGCAGAAAGGCACCTTCCCTGGCTCCCCAAATGGAGTTAGTGCAACAGAACTCATCAACGGGCCTCTCAGACTATGGATATTTGGAGTTTTCCAGATCCCATTTCCCTTTATAGTTCCAGTGCATCACACAGGCCTGGTCACAGAACCTACCTACAAGCTGGGATGGACAAGTAGACTAAACAGGACTCCATTTCACCAACTTCGTGTGGCCCTGTTGGAGCAGAGACCACCACACGCTATCATAAAAGCTTTGCAATGAAGTGTTATTTCAATTCTTTTTTTAAAAAACTACTAACGGACTGTATTAACAGGCTTCATTTAGATTTCTGGGATCCCACATTGTCGTCGTAGCTCCTCACAGCTGTGGCAATACACTATGTCCTTGTCTTTCGGGATTGTGACACTTTTGAAAAGAATGGTCTTTGCCTGGTAGGTGGTACTTCAGTTTGGGTTTGTTTGAAGTTCATATATTTTATGCAAGAATGTTCCAGAAGGAAGCACCCTTTGAAGCACATCATATCGAAGGGTGCGTGATGCCAGTCTGTCTTATTAATGGTGATGTTAACCCCGATGGCTTTGTTAAAGTGTTATTTACAAGGCCTCTGAACTGTAAAGTTTCTCTCTTTCCTTTTCTAATTAATAAATATCTCAAAGAAGAGTCAACATGCTTTTAGACTTAATCCGCAGTATTAACATCTTACCAGTAGTCTTTTAGAAAATTTTATCACTTTTTAAAATTAGCGCATGTTTGGAATACACAGTGAATATTTTCATTGTGGAGAGTTGGTACATGCACATAACACATCTTAGTCCTTTTTACTTTCCCTTTCTCTCCTCCCTCTTTCCCCCTCCATCCCTAGATCCCCTTCTCATTTGCAGAAGTTCTACCTCTCCGTTTCCTACTGTCTCTTACTTTGCTCTTTAAATTATTTATACTTTGGGTTTCTCATATAAGAGAAACCATATGATATATTCCAATTCGTTACCAAGACTTTCTGTTTATCCAAGCCTGAGGACACTGTTCATGGAGTTGGTCAACTGGTTGGTAGCAGAAGACAGCTGAAGCTCCCAGTCTCTCAGAACTTCGATGCTGTAATTTGCTGTCTTGCTGGGACGGGGCACCCTTGGCTCAGTACCATGGCTGCTATATGTACCCAAGGGTCAAGAGAACAGAAAACCCTAAGACAATCTCCTCTCCATCCTTGTCTCATCCACCACCCAGACCCCCACACTAACCTCCTGCAACTCTGGGACCCAACACACAGCTCATCAGAATGGCCAACAGACTGACACCCTCCCTCCTGGTTTCACTGGTAAATAGAGCAGTCAGAAGAATTTCCCAAAAGTAAGCTGTAAGAGAAAAATAATAAAGGCAGCAAAGTCCCAGTGAGGGAACAGAAAGGCTGGATCTGCCACTAAATGCACTGAGATGCCCCAAAGTCACAACAGAAAATGCAACCCACATTAATAAAAAGAGAAAATATAGTCTGGGCATATTGAGGTGGTTGACTAAGCAGCCACAGATATCTCCTTTCTGGTCCCAAAGCCCTGAAATGACAGGAGAGATGTTAAGACACAAACAATACAGATGTGAAAAACAAGAATGTCATCACTGGGTCCACAAATTCAAGTTTTCTTTTCCTTTTTCGTATTGTTTGAAAATGTCCTATAGGGATTATATATTTTTATATAATAGTAAGAAAAAAGCAATCAAGAATTTTTATTTGAAAGCAAAGGATAGAAATAAATGAGCAGCTATTACAGACTCAGGCCAGTGGCTCATCTTGCAACACCAGAGAACACACAGTAAACCAGATATTGCTTTCAGTGATGGGCTATTTTGAAACATTTCTTGTTTTAGGAATTTTTAATGACCGGAGAAGGAGCACACAATACTGTGCGCAATGGGTTGAATTCTTGTCTCCAAAGTTATGTCCAAGTCTTGTCTTGTGAAGGTGACTTTAATTGAAGATAGAGTCTTTGGAGATGAAATTGAGTTAAAAGTTTTTAGATAAGCTCAGCTTCAAGTGTAGGGTGGATCCTAAATCAAATGACGAGTGTCCTTATAAAAGGAAGGAAAGGGACACAGGGGACACAGCGCTACGCAGGGTGGGGAAAGCCACATGAAGAGGAAGCAGGGACTGGAGTGGTCCAGCCCATCTACCATCCTTGGCTACCATCTAGCCAAGGAGTGCCAATGACTGCTGGAAGCCACCAGAAGTAGGGTGAAGCTGAGTTCCCTCGCACAGCTTCTGGAAGGATCCAACCAGGTGGACACCTTGATTCTGGACTTCTGGTCTCCAGAACCATGAGAATAAATTTCCACTATACTAAGCCACCAAGTTTGAGGCAATTTTTGGCAACTCTGGGAAAACCAATACATGACAATAAATAGAAGTGGCTTCTACAGCTATTTAGGGGATGGTTTCAATTACACAGTAAGGGTGAACAAACAGTAGGCATTACTTCCACAAACAGAAAGTCACTCGAAAAACACATGCCATTGGCCATCTTCCCGGTGATAGCTATGAGCGAAGCCTTGCTGCCATGTAGCAGTTCTTACCTTCACCAGACTTTTGATCTTCAAAATAACTGGGAGAGGTGAGAGTGCAGGAAACATTATGCTAACTTCACGGATGGCGACCTGAGCTGAAACGTGATCAGAAAGGGGACTGAGACGGCGGCTGTGTCTGAAAAAGAATTTCCATCTCTTCGTGTTTCTCAGCAGTTCCTGGCCTCCTGGCTACTAACTAAGCATAATGGGCTGAATTGTGCCTGTCTCTAAAAGCCCCACTACTTCAGAAGGTAAGCATAATTGGAGGTAAAGTCTTTACAGAAGTGATTAAGTATTAAAATGAAGGATTTTTTTTTACAAAAAGGATGGTCCCTATTCAATTTCACTGGTAGCTTTATAAAAAGAGGAAAAAAGCTAGGTGGGGAGGCACATGCTTTTAACCCCAGCACTCCGGGAGGATGAGGGAGGAGGATCACAAGTTCAAGTCCAGCCTAAGCAACTTAGTCTCGAAATTAAAAATAAAAAGGTGATTTGAAAGTCCTGGGTTCAATCCCCAGTATGGAGAAGAAAAAAAAGAAAGACCACCTGAGGACCTCAGGTGGTCTCAAGAGAAACCAGTCCTGAGCCTGCTGGAGACAGGCAGGTCTGCGGACACCCTACCGAGGTCCCAAGTCACGAGGAACATGCTGAATCAGCCCGCTGCAGACAGGCAGGCAGGTCTGCGCACGCCCTACAGAGGTCCCGAGTCCCGCTGAACAGGCCGAATCAGCCCGCGACGTGGCAACAATCCACTGGACCCACCCCCTACTCCTCTGTACAGCCACCTGGTTCCACACTACAAAGACGCAGAGGACACCAGACCACCAGACCACGGTACTGAGTCCTGCTGCTCCCAGCCCAGAGGTCGGGGCTTCTGAGCCACTGTCCCACTGCTCCTGGTCCAGAGGAAGGGGCTTCCCGGCCACCATCCCTCCCGCTGCTCCCAGCCCAGAGGAAAGGGCTTTTGGGCCACCTTCTGTCCCGCCTCTCCTGGCCCAGAGGAAGGGGCTTCCAGGCCACCATCCCTCCCACCGCTCCCGGCCCAGAGGTAGGGGCTTCTGAGTCACCATCCCATTGCTCCTGGACCAGAGGAAGGGGCTTCCTGGCCACCATCCCTCCCACTGCTCCCAGCCCACAGGAAAGGGCTTTTAGGCCACCATCCCTACTGCTGCTCCCGGCCCCTGTCCCACCTCTCCCAGCTCAGAGGAGGTAATCCATGCAGGCGCCAAGAGCCAACCCCCCCCCCCCCAGTCAAAAAGAGAAAACATGTAAATAAGTCTCAAAACCAGACTTCCAGATCACCTACAGCAACCTCAAAGGGAAATGAAATGGAACACTCTGTTAATCAACCACCTGGACCCACTGAACTGGCAACAAAAGGGGATCTGGAAAAAATGAAATCAGAAATAATTTCTCAGATATCAGGAGAAATTGTACCCCTAGTGCAAGACACGATTAAGAAATCTAGAGAGAAGCTCAGAAACATGATGGAATCCCAACATAGGAAACAAATGGAATCCATAAAACAGATACAAATAGATTTCCAGGACATGAAAAACTCCACTGATAGTCTACACAGCAGAATGAACCAATGTGAGGACAGAATTTCAGATATAGAAGATAAGATTGCAATGAGTGACCAGGAAAAGAAAAATTGCTTCAAAATTATAAGGGAACATAAGAAATCAATCCAGCAGCTGCTAGATGATGCAAAGAAGAATAACATAAGACTGATTGGGCTCAATGAAGAAACAGGAGAGAGTGCAGATGACATAAAAAAATCTCTTCACAGAAATAATGGCAGAAAACTTCCCAAGCAGGGGAAAAGAGCTTGACATACAGAGAAGTGAGGCATATAGGACTCCAAATAGCCTTGATCAAAAAAAATCTACACATAGGCATATAACTGTGAAGATTCCAGAAACACAACAGAAGAACAAAGTTCTCCAAGCAGTTAGAGAAAAGAAACAAATCCCATACAAAGGAAAGCCCATCAGAATCTCAGCAGACTTCTCAACACAAACCATCAAGGCAAGAAGAGCTTGGAGTGACATATTCCAAGCCCTAAAAGAAAACAGCCTCCAACCCAGATTGATGTACCCTGCAAAACTATCTTTCAAAATTGATGGAGAAATAAGATACTTTCATGACAAAGAGAGCCTTAGGAACTTTGTGAATACCAAACCAGCACTCCAAAGAATTTTACACAATATCCTAGGAACAGACATTGAGGATCACAACCCCAGGAAGCAAAGCAGAATGAACCCATCTGGCATGACAAGAAATTAAATGGAAAGGGGGAGAACTCAACAAAAAGAAAAAGTCATGGCAATGACAAGTCAATACGTTTCAGTTATAACCATCAACGTGAATGGTCTCAATTCACCAATCAAAAGAAATAGACTGGCAGAATGGGTCAGGAAGCAAAATCCAACAATATGCTCCATACAAGAAACAAACTTCATTCAAAAGGAAATTCATAGACTGAAAGTTAAAGGGTGGAAAACAATACTCCATGAGAAAAGAACACCCCAAAAAAGCAGGAGTAGCCATCCTCTTTGCAGATCAAGTAGATTTCAAACCAACACTGATTAAGAGAGATGAAGAAGGATACTAATCCTTGTAAAGGGAAGAATCCAAGAGGAAGAGATGACAATCATAAATATCTATGCACCAAACACTAGTGCACCCAACTATATAAAACAAATACTAACGGACATGAAAAGTCATATATGCACTAATACAATTGTAGTGGGGGACCTCCACACCCCACTGTCACAAATAGATAGATCAACTAGACTAAAAATAAGTAATGAAATACTAGAACTCAACTGAACTCCTGAACAAATGAACTTCACAGATGTTTACAGAGCGTTCCACCCCACGAAATCAGAATACACATTCTTCTCAGCTGCACATGGGTCATTCTCCAAAACAGACCACATACTCACATATATAACATGTTTAAGTGAGTGCAAAGGAACTGAAGTTGTCCCCTGTATATTATCAGACCATAGTGTGATGAAACTGGAGATCTATAGCAAAAGAAACTGGAAAAATTTCATAAATATGTGGAAATCGAACAACACACTTCTGAATAACCAATGGGTCACAGAGGAAATTAAAGAAGAAATCAGACAGTTCCTTCAATTAAATGACAATGACAATACAACATATCAGAATCTATGGGACACAATGAAAGCAGTCTTATGAGGGCAATTCATAGCAGTGAATACGCGTATTAGGAAAACAGAACAAGCCCAATGAAACAACCTGATGCTGCACCTCAAGCTTCTAGAAAAAGAGGAGCAGGACAACCCCAGAGCTCATACAAGGGAGGAAATTATAAAGATCAGAGGAGAAATCTATGCAATGGAGACTAAAAGGACAATACAAAAAAAAAATCAATGAAGCCAAGAGTTGGTTCTTCAAAAGAATCAACAAAATTGACAAACCCTTAGCCAACCTTGTCAGGAAAGGGAAAGAAAAGGCCCAAATCCATGCAATTAGGAATGAAAAGGGTGAAATTACAACAGACCCAGCAGAAATCCAGATGATCATCAATACCTACTTCCAGAACCTATACGCCAATAAGATGGACAACACAGAAGAAATGGACAGATTTCTAGAAACATATGAATTACCAAAGTTGAACAAAGAAGACCTAAAAATTCTGAACAACCCAATATCAACCAATGAAATTGAAAATGTAATTAAAACTTATCAACTAAGAAAAGCCCGGGCCCTCATGGCTTCACTGCTGAATTCTACAAGACATTTAGAGAGGAACTCCTGCCACTACTGTTTAAACTCTTCAATGAAATTGAAAGGGAAGCAATACTCCCAAATTCATTCCTGGAAGCAAGCATCACCTTGATCCCCAAAGCAGAGAAAGACCCAACCAAAAAGGAGAACTATAGGCCAATCTCACTAATGAACACAGATGCAAAAATCCTTAATAAGATAATGGCAAACAGAATGCAGAAGATCATCAAGAAGATCATACACCCTGATCAAGTGGGATTCATCCCAGGGATGCAGGGATGGTTCAATATACGCAAATCAATCAATGTAATACACTATATCAATAGAGCCAAGGACAAAAACCATATGATTATCTCCATAGATGCAGAAAAAGCATTTGACAAAATCCAACATGCATTTATGATAAAAACCCTACAAAAAATTGGAATAGATGGTCTCTACCTCAAACTGATAGAAGCCATCTATGAAAAACCAACAGCTAATATCATACTAAATGGTCAAAAACTGAAATCCTTCACACTAAGATCAGGAACAAGACAAGGATGTTCACTATCACCACTCTTGTTCAATATAGTTCTGGAAACATTAGCCATGGCAATTAGACAAGAGAAAGAAATAAAAGGAATAAACATAGGAAATGAAGAAGTCAAATTGTCATTATTTGCAGATGACATGATACTCTATAGAGAAGACCCCAAGAACTCCACCAAAAGTCTTCTTGACTTAATAACCAAATTCAGTCAAGTAGCTGGTTACAAGGTCAACACACAAAAATCAATAGCTTTCCTCTGCATGAACAACAGACTCACTGAGAGAGAAATAGGGCAAATAATTCCTTTCACAATAGCATCCCAAAAACTGAAATACCTAGGAATCAACCTAACAAAAGAAATCAAAGACCTCTTCTCTGAAAACTATGGCACTCTGAAAAGAGAGATTGAAGATGATATCAGAAAATGGACAGGCATCCCCTGCTCCTGGGTAGGAAGGATTAATATAGTGAAAATGGCCATACTTCCAAAACTGCTACATAGATTTAATGCAATTCCAATTGAGATCCCACCAGCATACTTCATGGACCTTGAGAAAACAATCCAAAAATTCATTTGGAACAAGAAACCCAGAATAGCAAAAGCAATTCTAGGTAACAGAGACATGGCAGGGGGTATCACAATCCCCAACCTGCAACTCTACTACAAAGCTAATGTGATAAAAACAGCATGGTACTGGCAAAGAAACAGACTTGAGGACCAGTGGAACAGATTAGAAGATGCAGAAACAACGCCAGACACACTCAGCCATCTCATCTTTGATAAAGGAGCAAACACCCTCACTGGAGGATAGATAGCCTCTTTAATAAATGGTGCTGGAAAAATTGGGCTTCAACTTGCCAAAGATTAAAACTAGACCTATATCTCTCACCATGCACTAAACTAAAATCAAAATGGATTACGGATCTAAATATTAAAATAGAAACTCTGAACCAGTTGGAACAGAGGTTAGGTAGAACCCTTGAAGACATCGGTGTAGGAAAAGATTTTATGAACAAAACCTCAGTTGCCTGTGAACTAGCACAAACAGTCAACAAGTGGGATCTCTTCTTATTAAAAGGCTTCTGCACAGCAAGAGAAACCACCAGCAGTGTGAAGAGACAACCTACAATGTGGGAAAAATATCTTCACCAGCTCTTCCTCAGACAAAGGTCTACTATCTCGAATCTATAAAGAACTTAAAAAGATCAGACCTCCCAAATTTAAAGACCCAATCTGAAAATGGGCATCTGAAATGAACAGACATTTCTCAGACAAAGAAGTAGCAATAGCAAATAAATACATGAAAAAATGTTCAACATCACCGGTCATTCAAGAGATGCAAATGAAAACAATGCTGAGATTCCACTTCACTCCAGAAAGAATGGCTGCTATCATGAAATCAACCAATAACAAATGCTGGCTGGGCTGTGGGCAAAGAGGAACCCTGCTCCATTGCTAGTGGGAGTGTAGACTGGTGCAAGCACTGTGCAAATCAGTATGGAGATACCTCAAAGAACTAGGACTGAAAGTCCCATTTGACCCTGCTATTCCACTGCTGGGGATCTTCCCCAAAGAATTAAAAGAATGAGGGGCCAGGGATTTAGCTCAGTGGTTCTGGCGCCTGCCTCTCAAGCGCAAGGTCCCGAGTTCGATCCCCGGTACCAAAAAAAGAATTAAAAGAATCATACCACAGTGATAAATGTACACCCATGTTCACAGCAGCACAGTTTGTGATAGCTGAAATTTGGAAACAGCCCAAATGCCCATCAACTGGAGACTGGATAAAGAAAATGTGTTTTTTTTAATAAAATGGAGTACTTCTCAGCCATAAAAAATGAGAAATTAGAGACATTTATAGCTAAGTGGATGCACATTGAAGCGATAGTCTTATGTGAAATAAATAGGACACACATGTATAAATACCGAATAGTTTCTCTGGTGTGAGAAACTGAAAGTGTAAATAAGGACTAAAATGTATAATAGGTAACGTGAAATAGGAAGAAAGGGGGCAAAGGGGAAGGAAGTGGGAGGGCTAGGGGAAAGGATAGAAGGGAATGGGATTAATATGAGAAAATGGAAAAATAGGAACAAAATCTTTGTAAATAGGGAGGACTGGAGGGGTTGAAGGGAGGGCTGGGCAAGGGTGAAAAATAAAAACCAAGAGAGATTATGTAAAGGTGCAAATTTCCAATGATGAATGTCATTATATTGTATACCTAAAATGTACCAATGATTAGAATGAATAATCGATAATGTAAAATAGGAAGAAAAGGTCCAAAGGGGTAGGGGTAGTGGGAGGGGCAGGGGAAAGGAAAGAGGGGAAAGGAAAAATGATGAGAAATGGACAAAATGGAAATAAAGTCTTTGTAAATAGGGAAGGGTGGAGGGCGTGAAGGGAGGGCTAGGAATGGGGAAAAAATAAGAACCAAGACGCATTATGTAAAGGTACAATTCCCAATGAGAAATGTAATTGTGTTGTATACCTACAATGTACCAATGAAAGAATTTAATAAAGTGCAAAAACAAACAACAACAAAAAAAAGAGAAACCAGTCCTGCCGACACCTTGCTCTTGGACTTCTAACCTGCAAACTTCAAGAAAATAAATCTCTGGTGTTTAAGCCACCTAATGTGTGGTGCCTGAGCTAAGACACTCAGGACAGTGGGTGCATGGGGTAGCTAACCCGGTTTCTCCTTTTCCTGTGCCACCCTCCTGGATTCATCAAGGAAGCAGGGAAACACGAATTCTCAGTTGCAGGTTTCCCTTTCTGGGCTAAGAACAGCCAAGACTGGCAAAGGAGAAGGTTCACCCAGGATGGTGGGCAGGAAGAGTGGTCACAGCCCCACCGACCCAGCTGCCTGCTTCCAGTTTCTCGTTTAGAGCCACCACAGAGAAGGACAGGGAAGGGCAACCAGGCCTGGGCAACTTGGGACTTTCAGACAGGGAGGCAGGGCTGCAGGAGGCAGGGGTGGTGCCTGGGCACAAGCTTTGGGAGAAGACTAGGTTCAGATCCTGGCTCTCATCACTTTGCAAATTGCTTTCTGCTTCCCCAAGCTGACACTCAGCCTCTTCATCATAAAGTGAAGCTGATGCCATCCACCTGACTGTAGCTACGCATTTGCAATGCCAAGCACTTAGGACAGTGCCCACCACTCAGCAGGTGTGTGAGACGACATTTCTTACAAGTCTCAATGAAAAGGCTGCCATTATTTGGCTCCTTTTACAACTGTACCCAAATCCAATTTGTGTACTTTGGACTCTTTTTCCCTGAGTGACATGGCCTGCAGGCTAGATTTTTGTATGACAGCAGTGTTTTAAAATTTTGACCCGCCCCCTCCATTTCAAAATCAAGAATTTTCACAGAGAAATTCCAACCTGTGACTCCTCTTGATAACTGGGAGACTTGACAGTAGACAAAGTGCCTTCCCAACACAGAGCCTGGCTGGAGCTGAGTGGGGGCTTCCCCTTCATGGAGCTGCTGCTTTCCAAAGGGCAGGGGTCTCACCTGCACAGGGAGCCCTGACAGCTCCCTGGCTTCTTGGAGACTTTCGCCTCATGCCTTGAAGTGGGGGAAAGAAGCAGGAGGAGCCACGCAGCGGATCAAGTATCCAAATCTCATCAGCTTTGACTAAAGGGCTAAGATGGTGTGACGACTGGAAGCAAAGATTTAAGAGTTCATGATGGGCCACGCTGAAGGTGAGCGGGTGAACAGGTTGTTCTAAGAATTCCCCCTCAAGACTGTGCCTGCAGCAACTACCCTGAACACGATTCCCACCACAAACAGAAAGCGAGGTTACATAGCAGGAATGAACTAATGGATATTCTTGTGCTTACCTCTCCTTTACCTTACTTAATAAACCCAGTGGAGATGTCTGAAGCAGGTCGAGACTGCAGTACATCCTTTTACTAGAGTAAAACCACGAGAGAGGCAACAGCGAAGGAATGAATCCCAGTGTATGACTACATCCAGAGTGCCCCAGACAGAAGCCCAGGGGACTCCTAAGCTCAAGGACCCACGATCCGGGACCCCCAGCCACTGCTGGATGGCTGCCCTTCAGAGTAAAAAAGGGAGCGAGCAACAGAGCTTCACTTTTCTCAGAAAAATGGCACGAACTAGCCCCTGCACATCCTGAGATTCAGGGAATGGTCCCAATTGTATGGCTTTAAAAAAAATCACTGATAGTGCAATTTCACAAAGTAGATCAATGCTGCAGCTTAAATGAGAATTTATTGCCTTCAGAAATGCAGATGAGGCTATGCTCTGTGCTTCAGCCCCCTTTCCACGCAGCAGTGATTTCTTACAGTCCCAGCTGCCCCGGCTGCTCCAGCTGCTCCAGCTAGCTACCTCTTCAGGTAAGGAGACTGCTCTGTGCAGAGCATGCCTGTCTCTTCCAGCTGGGGACTCCTGGTTCGGTCCACCTGTTGCCATAGAAACCACTCTTTGAAGCTGCCCTTCATTTACACTGGCTGGTGGACACTCACCCTCTCCCATCTCTGTCTGTCTCCCTATGCACCTTCCCTCCAAATGCTTCTACTACTCAGGTCACCACACCATGGCCCAGAAAGCATGAACTCAAGTTTATCAGATCTGCTCCAAAAACTGCGACTGTCCCAGAGATCAAACAGGGAGCCCGGGACAGGAACAGGCTGTGGGTTTCCACTCTGGCAGCTGTGTCTGTTTCCTGGAGGGAAGCATCCGCTCCCACAGCCTCCCAGCCTTCCAAGATGCACATAAAAATCCTATCCCCGCTTTTTCTTACTTTTATCTCTGCTGTGTGCTCTGGGGAGTTTTTACAAAACAAACGAACATGAACTTCCAAGGTATGGAGAGTATAAATCACTTCAGACTCTCCCAGGCCTTCAAATTCAACACATGCTACTTAGTCAAGGACAAAAGAAAAGCCTGATGGGTGATTACTCTTATTAAATAAACGCCCTGTCACTGCATAACATCCTGGTCTAACAGAGCATTTTCACATCTATGCTCACCATCAAATCCTCAAGGTAGCCAACACAAGGGAAATGGCTGGTACCGTATGCATATCTCCATTTTGAGTGGTGCCATTTTTAAAAATTCAGAAAACACTAAAAATATTTTCATGCTCAACAGTCATCCAGAATTAAAACTAGCTAGGATTTTATCACATCTCCATTAATTTTTTTTTACACTAATACCTTTCAGATAAGGCAGTCCACCTCTCGCACCCACTGACTCTAAATGATCATTTTTCTCAGTTCATTTTGCAGCTTTAGAGTCTATTTTAATACTTTCATATATACATGTATATTCTTAATATATAGTACTGGTTCGCATACATTTTTAATGCATACAAATTATCATTAACCAACTATCAGTCAATATTTTGTTCTTCTGTAATCCTCAGCCTTTCTATGACATTCTGCTGTATGACCTGTCCATGCTTACTGACGGATACTTAAATTGTGCGGGATGTTTTCGTCACAAGCAATGAAGACATGAGAATCCTGAATGAACTCTCTTCTGCACAGGCAAGATTTTCTCTGGCATGAAGAACGGTCTTTCTTTGCTTGGCTTTCCCTGTCTATGAGAAAGGGTGGGCATTTTCACAGGCTCCTGGTTCTTCGCTTTCCTCTTCTGTCAACTGTTCAGTATTTGTTAAGAGCAAACAAACAAGTCACATTCAGAGGTGATGGTACAGCTTTCCAAGGTAAAACAAATCACTCCCCTTCTTCGGCTCATCACCACTGACTATTCTTTTCACAGCTGCCAGAGGGAATATTTACTTTTCCCTTGGCATGGCAAATAGCCCAATACGGGATAGGTTATTTTCCAGAGCAGTCCCAAGGATATCATCAGGTGGTCTCGCTCACCACAGCCTTCAGGGTTGCAGCACAATCACCGCCCAGTCAGTGGCCCATGACAGAACTACAGAACAGCTACTTCAGCTGGCTTCCCACTGCAAGGGACTCCTGGAGAAGAGAAGCCACACCCCACAAATTCCAGACCAGTTCTGCCTAACATCCTAGGGGCACCCAGCTCTCACTCCACTCTGGTCCCCTAAAGACAATCTAAACACTGGCCACAAGGGTGTACTAAGCTTGGGACACAGATGCCAGCTGCACTCCTTAAACTGGTGACACTGGGTGGTTTTGTGGGCAGAGGCCTACACTCATCGCTTACATAGGGCAGGTAAGTTATCTACCCTCTCTGAGACTTAAGACACCTTTCCTGTAGGATAAATGTTGTGACAATTTGAGAAAATATGCATGAAGTGATTGGAAAAGAGTAGGCCCTCAATTCATGGTAATGGACAACAAACCAAGAATCCTTTATTAGAGATCTGCTCCATGGAGGAGCAGAGAAATGGAGATGTGGTCCAGATCTTTGGACGCTGAGCAAACTGAAGCCAGCACATACACACATATTACCAAAGCTGGGGTCATTTATAATGAACTGATAGATTCTGTGGGCTGAAACGGAAGTCTTCAAGGAGAAGCTGGGAAGTCAAGATGGAGCTGGGCCTCCAAGGGACACTCAACAATGTCTTAGAGACATTTTTGGGTGTCACAACCTTGGGAACAGGGTGCTTAATGGGTACTTAATGGGCAGAGGTCAGGGTGCTGCCTCATATCCTACAGTGCAACAGAGAGGTAGCCAGTGCTGAGGGTCACTGCTGGACCCAGGGGTTGCAGAACCCTGTGACGGCCCAGGAGAGAGAGAGGAGCATTCCAGGTCAGGCTGAAACACAAGGGACAGCAGGGAACAAAAGTGAGTAGCATTTTTCCTGGATTATAAGAACATTCACCTGGCTTAAGCCCAGGCCACAAACAGAGGGATAATGGGTGGGAGGGGAGGGGCAGGCAGGGTGTGAGAACAGGTGAGTAGCCATGATCCATATTGACAGTCATCACGCAGGAGAGAGGACAGGACCCTGGGCTCCCTTCTGGCTGCAAAGTTGTGTTTTCTAGATAGGACAGACTCAGCCAGAGAAAACTTACTGGAAAATTTCATCCAAACCAAATGTCTCAAATCTTCTACCATTATGAATCCTCTTTATTGTCCATCTATCCAGCCTTCCCGACTCCCTCAAAGATCACATGTATGACGTCTTCTAAACCAGAGGCATTTTTCAAATAAGATGTGTCAGGACAGTCTGGCTGCAGCATCCGTTGCCAAAATGCAATTACTGAGGACTAATTAATCTCATTCCCATTTTTTATTCATCACAAACAGACGTCACTGCTAAGCCAAGCCTCTGATCAGTGTGAGATAATGGGTGTTGGAATGAGCACAGCCAGAGGCAAAGATACTGGAAATTTCTAATTAAGAAATTATGAAACCCTGGGAATGTGAAGACCCCAGTTTGGGAATCCCTGATACACTCCAATGACTTCATTTTAGGACAGATGAAAAAGACTGTCAGTAAAAATCAACACTGATCTACTCCCGTGTCATGTGGCAGCCACCAGGCTGAGCGCTGGAACACACGCACACATTTACTCCCCCGACACCTGCCATGTTCAGAAGGGTCAAGTTCACAGTATTAAGAAAAGCTGGGTCAGAATGCGGACCAGGACCCTGAGTACGCACCAGGCCATGTCATTGCCACATTGATGGTCCTCTTGCAGTACCCAGCCAGGGTCCCCTGATAGCCCCGAACCCGGTCCCTTGATCTTCAGACAAGCACCTAGGCAGATGTTGTGCAAATACAGCAGATTTGAGAGAGAAGGCTCAGTTCCCTGAGTTATATACAGCCCAGTAAATTCCATATTCAAGAGGCAGTCTGAATTTTTTTTTAATTCCCTATTTTCTAACCTTAAAAATAATATGCACAGCTGAGCTGGAGAAGTCTGTGGATGCAGACAAAACTGTTACCCATCATGGAAGCAAATAAATATGTAAATGGTCGCCTTTACCTCACTCAGTCCAGCTTCAGCTCTGCAGCAGGCAAGAGCAGCATTAAGAGCATTTTTTTTTGGGGGGTGGTACTGGGGATCAAACTCAGGTCCTTGCGCTTGCAGGGCAGGCAGCGGATTAAGAGCATTTTTCAAGAAGTGGTTTAAGATTATGTGGTGGAATTATTATTTATCCATTCAAAATATGAGGCTTGCTAATTAGGTCATAATAGTACTCATTTATCATCTGAATTTGGAGCGTATAGTGTATTGATCTCCAGTGCTGTCCATGGGCACAAGGCGCTTATTAATACCAGCTTAGCTCTGCTGAATTGTTCTCATGAACCTTAAACTCTCCTGGAAACCAATTTAAGTGATCCAGGCTGACTGCGGGGGTGGGAGGCAGCTGCTATTATACTATTTCCAAGGGGGCCGCTGGATCTGCAGGCCTTGCCCTCTGACCTTTTCCCTGGGGTCTTTCCCAATTGTCTTGCTGGCAGAGAAATGATAGGTAAAATGACTCGTGGCTATATCACAAGTTGGATGGATAAAAACTGCGCTTGCAGGTATTGAACTGAACCCTGCATTATAAAGGTGTTCGGGCAGCCAAAGGATGTAAGCATGTGGCTGTGGCAGTAGGAAGGATGTGTCTCATTCACACGCACCAACAGTGAAACAACGGTTGCATCACCTCGCTGCTTCCTGGTCTAGTTCACATCTCAGCCAGTGACAAATGAAGCTTAGTGTGGCTGATTTAGGCTCCATGAAGCCTTCCTAATATTGATGCTGAATTCTGGCCCTGCCATTTGCTAGCTGCAGGAATTTGGGCAGTTGACTTCACTCCTCTGTACATCAATGGCTGCCGGTGAAATAAGGATGATGAAATCCACCTTGTAGATTATCAGGAAGTCAACAGAAGACCATGTATATGAAATCCCAGGTGCACAGGGGTTTGTGTCTCAACTCCATTATCGAGGACAGGCCACCTGCTCACTGCAAGACACCTTCAGGAGGGCAAATCAGCACAGAGCTCAGGGCGCCATGCGTACGGGAGCAAAGTACGGAAAGGATGAATGGTTACAGAGCAAGAATGGTTCATCCTGAAGGAAGATACTAGCGAGTCCTTGGGTGCCAGACAGTTAGTGCTGATCCATGAAATGCAACTCAAAGGAATAATTCTGTGGCTGTGTGCTTTGGGGAAATGCAGGTACTCTTTCCCCTCTTAAGAGATTCCTCAGCTGCCCGAAAGGCTTATAGAGTCCCCAGGCAGAGAAACTCATTTCACTTTGCTTTGCACAGTATTTTCCATGCTTCTTGAGTCACAGGGCTATTTTGGGGGTAGGTGGGAGAGGACATGAAAATTTTCTCATCTTAAACACTCAGGTAAATGAAAAGACTCAGAAGGGGAACAGAAGGTGGGAGGAAGGAATGGAAAGTCACAATCATTGCCACCCCCACCCCCAAAGCTTAAGGCTCAAGGGTGAGAAATGACAGATCTCCGTGGAGAAAGGGTACAATCCTGGAGATGGATTCTGCAGGAATTGGGTGGCACAGGATGGACAGGTCCAGGCACAACTTCCTCAGACATTTCCCTGGACTTTTGGCTTTGCCTGAAAATAGCTGATGACAGAGACAAGCCACAGCAAGACGTGGTGCTAATTAAGCCTTGGGTTTAAAGGGCTTGCATGAAAAACCGGAGAGGCTGCCTCTCGGGGCTCAGTGAAAAAAATGGAAGCTTGTGCGTCCCAAGTATGCACCACATGTCCCCCTGTTATCCTGATGTGTCTCTAAGAAGTGAGGAGAAACCAGAGGGAGAGGGAGATGGGGAGGGAGGAAAATGCAGAAGAGAAGGGTGCCAAGGGTGGAGGGAGGGGCACGGGAGGGACACGGGAGGGACAAAGCAGAGAAAAAGACACAGGGACCAGTTGGGGAGCTGGGAAAAGGCATTAGTATTTCACACCATTTAACATCCTCCCAGTGCTAGGCAGATTGTGCCTCTCGAGGATCCAGAAAGCCTATGACACCCACCACCATCTCTGCACCACTGAGCTAGTGCTTCCTGGAGGCAGGTTAAGCATATACAAGGTGATGGCAAAGTATGGTGAATGTTAAATTTAAGACAGCATTACAGTACACATTGCCATTAATTCCCCTCAAAATTCTCCCCCTCGTTTCAAACATTTAGCCCATTGTTCTGGCCACTTTCTGAAGCAGTTCTGCAAGTCCTCTTTCACCAAGTGTCTTCAAGAAGTGTAATAAAAAATACAGTGACTGCTGCTCCCAAAGCCCAGCCAAGGGAAAGGCAGGCTCATAAAAACACTATGCTTTGTCTGCATCCGCCTTATTCACTGTGCCTGACACCGTGCAACTTCTGGCTGTTTCCCAAAGTCAAAATGACCATGAAAGGTTAAATATTTTGAACGGATTCAGGACACTTGCAACGGCCACCACAGGGCTATTAAAGACACTCATGAAAGAGGACTTCCGGAACTGCTTCAGAAAGTGGCAAGAATGATGGTACAAGTGTGTTCAAAGCAAGGAGAGGAGGTATTTTGCGGGGGATTAAAGGCACTGTGTCTTTAACTGTAATACATTTTAACAACTTAAATACTCACTGTAGTTTCTGATCACCCTGTGCAACCATCACTGAATGAACCCATGAAAGAATGCAGGATTCCTTTTCTCAGTGCGGTCAGTAGCAGATGCTCCTCACCCTCAGCTGGAAGAAGCACTAGGCTTCTACCTGCAAAAATACTACTGCTGCCTCTTCTATGAGATGGGGGAGAGGCTCCCTGAGCTGTGATAGCTCATTTCCTACAGCACTGTAGAAATAATTTGCAAACTTCCCTCTCAGAGCTTCATACCTTTGGATTAAGAAATCACTTCCCTCAGATATGCAAAGAGTACAGACCCCCTGGAGTGAGAATCTATGATTGAGCAGCCTGAGACATGATGGGAAAAACAGGATTAGGAGAATTCCGCTTTTACAGGAACTGATGAAAGCGCTTGTTAATATCATTAGTTCCCTTAATGACAACACATGCTGCATATTAAGGAGACTATCAGTGACACCTCACGCATCTTAAATTGCAATAATAAGGACTGTATAATGTATAGCAATTTATTATCCCCTGCTCACTGGAGATTTCTCAGGACCTCCTCCTCACCGGTTCCATAAGAGGCTGAGATTACCATTTTGGCTGGTAGGAAGAAAAGTGCAGGCTACCATAGTTTCTTCCCCAGTGTCTGGTTGTCCATCTGTGTCTGATGTCCTTTTGATGTCACCATTCCTGATCCCAAAAGACCAGGTCGATCATCCAGACACATCCGTGTCTGTATACACACACGTTAGATGTGCACACAGGGATCTACAGAGGGGCGGAGGTGAAAAAAACACTTCCCAGATTTCAGTCCTTTCAACTAGAAGCCATGTCCACCCAGAGCTGGCCCACTGTCTCCTTCAACATCGGCAATGGGCTCAGCTCCATCAGGTGACAAGGCAGATGAATCCGTACCACACGAGATGCCAGAAAGTGTATACAGTGAGCTAAAACAAGCCTAACTTTCCAGCTGAAAAGTAAACAGTGGTAGAGCTGAATGAGCACATACCAGCTGCCATACCAACACTGGACAAGGTGCTACCACAATCATTACCTTGTTTACCCTCTTTACAAAAGAACAAAACCCGCAGATGCTATAAAGGTCATTTTGTTATCATCCTCCCAAATGGAGGGACTGAGGCTAGGGAAAGGAAGGCCCAGGGTCACAAGGCAGGTGAGGCACAGAGCTTGGTCAGGACTCAGACCTGCTGTCTCCGATCTGCTGCCCTTTCCTCCCTACACACAGCCTCGCCCGCCAGTACCCGGAGCTCCTCAAAGCAAACAAGCTCAAACTACAGAGGAGCTTAAAGTGCTCCGTGCATCTAAACATGAAGTGAGGCCTTATCTGTGCCCGGGGCTGGTAGGTGCTGGGACAAGAAGTGACATATGGCTGTGCAGAGGTGGGAGCTGCAGCAGGAGTATCAGAGAGTCGCTGCCTGGAAGCCTAACAAAAAACCAGGCATTCCTAAGTCCTTAGGCATTTCTCTGTCACAAAATACTTATCAGGGCTTTTCAACCTTCAACAATTCTGAAGCCTTCTGTGTCTTAGTTTCCTCATCTGTAAAACAGGGAAGTGATACTACTACTCCTATGGGGCTGACATTAAAAATGTCAACTATAAAGCACTTAGAACAGTGTTGGACACACAGTAGGGGGGCGTATAATGGCTTAGCAACAATGCCTTATTGTTCTTTTACTACAATGACATCATTATTTAATGATGGAGATTTGTGGCGAGAAGTGTGTTGCTGAGCGAATTCATCATGCAAGCATCCAAGAGAGCACTTATACACGCCAGATGGCATGGCCCGAGACATGCCTGGGCTACAGGGTAGAGAGAGGTGGCATAGCTCAGTACTCTTGGGGCCATGATGAACAAAACAAGAGATTCAGTCAGCATGAGGGCAAACAATGCAGTCCAGACCTGCAATATACAGGGACCACTGGGGGCTGCAAAGCATGCTGGTTTATGGTCAACGTTGTGAGTGGAAGGAAAACACCCTAAAATAACGATCAAAATACAGCACAGTAAATACACAAACCAGCCACATAGCTGTTTGTTATCATTATCAAGTGTCATATACTGGACATAAATGTGTGTGCTATGATTTTATAAAATGGGCAGCGCTACAGGTTTAAGCCAGCATTGCCAAACACATACAGTGATAATAATGCACTGTGCCCAGACAGGGTGGTCATGATGTCAGCAGGTGACAGGAATGTTCCAGCTCTTTTATAATCTTCCAGAACCACACTGTACTTGTACATGTAGTCCATCTCCATCGCTGACAGAAGCATCATGAGGCACACGGTGATACCAGAGCAACACACACCAGTAAAGGATGTATTCATGCATATCCACCCCCACACCCCTTCTACACACTTTTTCTTTTTCTCTCTTCTCTCACACAAAAACTGGTTGGTGAGTCACATCTTCCAAAAGAGAGAGTGGATTTGCCAAGAGCCTCTTCATGCAGTCTTCTTTATTCTCCGGCTTCGGCTCTCCTTTATAAACAGGTTCACCAAATTGATACTTAATAGCTTAATGTTGGGTTCATACTAATCTCACCCTGTTTGAGCTTCAAAGGGAAAAACTGTTCTGACTGTTAATGAAATAAATTTCAGTTGCAAGTTTCTATGGGATCAGAGCTAGAAAAAAAATTCCTGCTGATCTAAAAAGACAAACATCTCCCCGGGGTGCTCTTTTGAAGCCATTTGAGGTTTATAGAGCCACCGCCCCAAACTGGGGAACTCCAATAGCCTCAGCCTGCTGGAACAAGGACCCGAAGACACTAGATGGCGCTAGAACACACTGGAAACAAAGACCACCCACACTGCTACCCACCCTGTCCCAGGTGGCTTCCAGGGGACCAGATGCGTGCTGCACACCATTCACCCTGGAATAAACAGTTGAAATGCCACAGCTGTGAAGAGCAGTCAAGGAACCTCTGGTATATGCTTGTTTTTAACCCCCTGGCCGAAATACACCAAGGCATTCTTTTCTGGGTTTCCAAATGCAAATTATCCAACAAGTGAACAGCACACTTAAAAATGGTTCCCCTGGTAGATTTTATATGATGTCCACTTTACTGTAATTTTTCAAAAGGAATAAATCATCCCCAATAATAAAAATGATGTTTTCATTAAAAAGTAAGCCCAGGGCTAGGGATTTAGCTCAGTGGTTCCGCCACCTGCCTCGCAAGCATAAGGTCCCGAGTTCAATCCCCAGTAGCAAAAAAAAAAAAAAGCCCAAAAATGCAATCCAGTATCATCTCTTGCCTTGCTCTAACGTCCTTTAGGCCCCAAAGCAACCAAAAAGTAGTCATGTGACAAATTGGTTTCAGGACACCACTAGGCAACTCACTACTCTATTCATTTTGCAAACCTCACCCCCTAGAAATACTGGCTCTGTCATTCTTTCTCTGAGAAGGCAGTTATTATAGAGAAAGGCCCCGTGCCCCACACTCAATCTTAGGTGCACCTGTGGCTGCTGTGAATCGAACTTTCTGCATTCATTTGTGTGAAAGAGATCATCATGCAAACATGGATGCTGGCTGTGGAGAGGAGCTGGGGAAAGGAGGGAAGTGCCCTTTCCACTCCTGGCTAAGCAGAAGCCCTGCCCTCCCATCCTGCAAGCTCACCTGAGACCTGGGTGGTGTGCGTGCTGTCCTGACAAGTCAGGCCAGGGCATCATGACAGCCAGGACCGAGCTGGGCACAGGTGGCAGTTTCTGGAATCCCAAGGATGGAAGAGGCAGGCATGGATGGGAAAGAGATTTCGGGCACTGGGCTTGGACTCAGGGAGCCCTTGTGGCTGGATTCCAGACTCTGGAGCTGACAAAAGCATCCAGAGGAGCAAACCCGGGCAGGTCTCTATGCCTTGGCTCCTACCTGCACAGTGAGGGTGAGAGGAACAACAGCAGCTGGGTGACTGGCAGGACCTGCACGAAGGACCCACCATTCCCAAGGCCAGGTCTCAGAGTGGGGTGCAGCAGGACAGGAAGCAGTACCGGAGCAGGGACCCAAACAGGAAACGGCAGAGCGGCCAAGGCCTCGGCTGGTGAGCCTGCAGGCCTGTGGAGGACAGCGATGAGCTCGTCACAGTCCTGCTCTGACTTCTGCTTCCCCAACTTGCCTACGCCCTGGAGTGGCAGCCAGGATCTCAGACCATTTTGTGTCTCATGCTGCCCCTTTCGGTGTGTGGGTTTAACCCCTGCATCATCATCCTTCGGCTTCTGTCCTCACACATCCCGTTCCCTCTGCTTGGCACATGCTTCCTTCTTCTTGGACTCCTCTGCATAATTCCCCTTCCCCCAGGAAGTCACCTTCCTCCTGTGGTGTCCTGTACGAATGACCAGCCTGGAAATGGCTTATCCAGAGCCTGTCTGCACTCCACAGGGTGCTGTAAAAGTGCAGGACATCAGCCGATAAAAAGTCGCTGCTGTGACTGCTGTTTTTCATTCAACAAACATGGACTGAGCACCTCCCCGGCTGTGGCTCTGCTCCTGGTGCTGAGCATACATGGTGGTGAACCTCAAGCAAAACAGGAAAATTCCCTACTGCAGCTGAGACCTTATGAGGGGAGATGAACGAGCAAGATAACCGTGAGGACCATGTATGGCCAGTGGGGAAAAAAACAAAGTCAGACGGGAAAAGATGCAGTTGGTCAGGGAAGGTCTCGCTGTGCAAAGACCCAAGGAGTTAGGTGGAGCTGGAGGTGGGGAAACATCCCAGGCAGGTGTAGGACCAGCGAGGAGGCTCAGACCGAGGTGCCTCTCTGCATCCCAGCGGCTCTCCCTGTCTGAGCTCCCCACCTTCAGGCCCTCGTCTACCCTGCTCCTGGGAAGGGAACTGGGACCCAGGAAGACTGCAAGACCTGGGCTCCGAGCCTGCTGTGGGACCACGGCAAGGTCTGATGGATGCTGGCTCGCCCCACCCAGAACAGGCACTGGTTGAGATCATTCCTGGCTCCTTGTGCTCCCTGCAGGCCGGCCTTGCAGCGGGTTACAGACTGCCGGAAATGAGTGCTGTGGGGCCAATTTGATGGGGAGTCCCAGACCCCTGTCCCTGCTCAGGGTTAGATCAGCAGGTCACCAGTCGCTGCTCACTGCAGCCTCTGCCACAAATGCCTGCAAGCCACATCCTTCGGTTTTAATGTTCTGTTTCAGACGAGCTTTGGATAGAAAGGGCTGTTCTCATTCCCCTCACAAGTGGGCAGAGAACTAATGCCATATACTCTTAAATTAACACTTGCACACAATGACCACAATGTCTACATCTGGGGATGCTCCCTAAAATCTGAAGCTGGAGACGAGGCCGGGCCTGCTCACCATCACTGCTTCTCTGCTCCTCTAAATCAGACTGGGGTTGGACCTGTTACTCCCACACTTCCCCAACAGCTCTTGAATCTGTCCACTTCCCTCCATCGTTCGGGGCTCCCCTCTCCATCCTTCCTTTGGTGATGAAGGTTGCCTCCCAGCCCATCCCTCTGTGTTAAGCTTGGCCTCTGCCGCAGCCGGTGTGGTCTTCCTGAATGCACATCTCATCGTACTTCTGCACTCCGGGCTGCCCCTGCTCTTGGACCGAGTAATTTCTGTGCATCACACGCTGCGACAGCCCTTCGTCAGGGAGCCAGCCGGCACCTCCACATGTGGGCCCCCCCGGGCACCCCCTCCCCTCCGCGCATGGTGGTACAGAGCACTTCCTTTGTCAAAGCCCCAGCACAGAGCTGGGCAGAAGTCGCTGGTGAATGTGTGCGATGGACCAATGTGGACTCCCCTTCCTCAGCTGACCCGAGGGGTGGGCGTTCACTCAGAGGCTGGTTAACTGTCGGTTTAGACACTGTACTAAAAACAGGAAATTAATTCTTCATCTTTCAGTTCCTATTCTAACTGCAGTCATATAATTGCCCCACATCTCTTAAACAACAACAGAAACAACAATCTGCCATCCGTATGGAGGAGCTGAGTTGAGTTTTAAGCCTCCGGGTGGCTGCCTGATGCCTCGGATGAGGGGGCGGGTGCCTTGGTTTCTGCCTTGGGGGAACGGCTGGAGAAATTTCTGACAGATTCTTTGGTAGGGTATTAAAATCCCTCAAGTAGCAGAACTTTGACCTAGGGAAAGCAAGGCAGCTGTGAACTTTGGGCACATGCACAAGATCACAAAAATACAGCCCAGGTTAACGAAACAGTGATGCAAAGCATGAACTTCGGAATCAGGGTCAAATTCTCACAAGCTGTGTGATCTTGGGCAGGTTACTTGACTTCTCTGAGCTCTTGTGTTCTAACCTGGATTGTATAGATGATAACAAAGTCAATGGCATGAAGCAGATATGAGGCCCAAATGAAATAAGATAACAAAGGCCAGATCAGAGTGGCTCAGGTGTGGGAAGATCTCAACCTATGTTTGCTAATTTGCTATTGTAATGTTGTACCTCTGATACGGAGGCACAAGCTGTATTCAAAAGCCTGAACTTGGCAGCAGCGAACATTCATTGAGTAATTGCTATGTCCCAGCCCCATTGAGCTGCACAAATGCTAATTATTTTATCTTAAGCAGAACCTCCCAGGCAGGTACTATTTGACTTCTGTTTTTATTTTTTAATCAAAAAATTTTTTTTTCTAGTACCGGGGATCAAACTCGGGACCTTCCGCTTGCGAGCCAGGCGGTGGAAGCACTGAGCTAAATCTCGGGCCCTACACTACTGTAACCTGGCAATTGGATTTTTTTTTTTTCTTTTTTGGTACCAGGGATGGAACTCGGGTCCTTGCGCTTGCACAGCAGGTGGTGAAACCACTGAGCTAAATCCCCGGCCCCCAACCTCTGTTTTCATAAGTGGAGAAACTAAGGCCCAGAGAGGTGAAGGAAGCAGCCCAGGATTACCCAGCACGTGCTATATATTCTGTGTATGAACATAAAACATAAACACACAATCCCTTCCCTTCTAGTAATGCTTTATTTCCTGATTCTGACTTTCATAATAAACTCATAACTGATGTTCTTTCAAACCTCTGTTCCACCAACCCCCCACTCTGTACGCAAACTTGTGTTTTTATTATATTAATATTTAATGAATACAAATAAATCATAAAACAAGGCTACTCCTTAGAAGCCTATATATTTAATTTCTAATAGCTGTTTTCTGGTCTTTTTGTCAAGATCACAAGATAAAGTGTATGGATGGTATTTATTTTTTCATGTGCATCCTTCTTTCAAGCCAAAAAGTAACATGTTCAGTGTAAAAAAACAAAAAAGAGGAAAATGCATAAGACCCCACAATGATCCCCCACCACCACGGTGACCATTGCTCTACACAATTTTGTTTAGAGTAGACCTCACGGGCGCATTCCCTGAGCCCTGGGACAGTTTGACATGCTCAAATTAACCATTCAAGACACCCCCAGGTCTTATGACGTGGGTCCTTTGTAGACTGTAATTCCACAGAGTTCTTTCTTCCTTTTGAAAGAAATTACAAAGGAAATTAAAGTCACGGACAAGTCAGAGAACACCAGGAACAATGGAGTTAAAGAGACTAAAAACCAAAGGGCAATCTGCCCCCTCAACCCCCCATTATTACACATGTTACCCTGTGTTCACTGAAAAACCCAAACAAGGCTGACAGCCCTGCATCGACGGTAGAGCCAAGAAGAGCTACTTCTGAGACAGGTCTCTGGTTCCTGACCACACCAAGTGCCAAGCACACCCCTTCCTGCACGTGGGCAGCAGCTGAGATGAAGCTGGCAGGGTCTCCATAGTAACTGACTTATGGTTTAGATCTCGTGTCCCCAACAAAGTCTCATGTGCTCCAAGGCAGGCTTTTGGAAGATGTTTGGATTATGGGGCCGCTATGGCTGGCTTGGTGTTAGGAGGTGGAGTCTAGTTCCAAGAGGGACCACTGGGGCGTGACCTGGAAAGGTCTAACTCCCTCCTACCTCCTTGCTTTCTCTCCGTTCCTGACCGCCATGATGTGACCAGCTTTCCTCCTCTGCTATGCACCTCGACTATGCTGTTTCTGCCCTAGAGCTGGTGACCACGTGGTCTGCAACCATGAGTCAGACTCAACTTCTCCTCTTTCAGCTGTGGGTGTTCGGTATTGTGTCCCAGAAAGGAGAAAGTGACTAAGACACTTCAGTGGGGGATCCGTGCCCTGGGGTCACATCCAGGTGATTACACTGGGAGAAAACAACCCTGTTCTCAGCGACTGTCAGCCTTCAGTTAGGAACAGAGGCTGGGGCTGAACAAGGTCAATGGTGCCAGTTATGCTTTAGATCCAAAATGTGCCCCCAAGGGCCGGGGATTTAGCTCAGTGGTTCCGGCGCCCGTCTCGAAAGTGCAAGGTCCCTAGTTCGATCCCCGGTACCAAAAAAAAAGTCCCCCCAAAGTATTTGTGTGTGGAAGGTGACTGGATCATGGGGCACCTACTCTTCATGGATGAGTTCATGGCTGATCGTGCCATTAGGAGGTGGTCACTGGGGTGATGACCAGGAAGGTGCATTCTTGTCCTACGCTCCTCCTCCCTTGCTCTGCTTCCAGGCTGCCAAGGGGTGAGTAACCATCCAAAGTCAGGCCCTTTCACTGTGTCATTTCTGCCTTGAAGCCAGCCAACCATGCACTGAACCCACCGGAAACTCTAAGCTAAATAAAACTCTCCTCCCTTAAGTTGTGGGAATGGGGTGACTAATGAGTAAATCCATGCCTAAGACTGAAAGGTGCCACTGTCCACTGGGGAGTCCAGCAAAGGTGACCAGACAGCTGGTAAGAGAAAGGCACAGAGCGAGTGGAGGGCAGTCGCAGGGGGCAGGGAGTTCTCAGGGGAGCCTGCTGAAGTCATGGGGAGCAAAGGCCCAGGGGGTACGTTTGGACCCTCCCAATGAGCCTCTACACCAAAGGCAAGGGGAGGCGTTGCATGTGGAGACCACAAGGTTGCATGGTGGCTCCAAATCAGCTTCGTTTGTTCCTGGTTTAGCCCTAGGCAAGCTGCGGCATCTCTATCTGCCTCCAGGGAAGAGTGGCCTTCCATAACAGACCAGGCCTCGGGGGCATGGAACAAGATCATGGAGCGGCCAGCCACACTGTTCACATGAGGCTTTGAATCAATCACCTTGTCCACTGCAGGAGCAAGAAACACCCCTCTCCACCTAAACTTGCTCTGCTCAGCTCTCCCACAGGGCTTCTAGAACCATAAGGGTGGCCTCCCAAACCTGCTTCTTTCACTAGCAGTGCTGGGTTTGCGGAGCTAGGTGACCTGTTGTGGGGACCAGCACAGGGTGGAAGAACAACTCTGTAATCCCTGTGCCATTTCACACTGAGCTGGATTGGGGTACAGTGCTTATGGATAATCCCCATTGACCTGCCGAGGCCTCTGTTTCCCCTTCCATGATTAAACACTGACTCAACAAGCAGTGATTATCCAATATGTGTTACTACTAATAATCTTCTTAGTGATGTCAGTAATAATAATAATAAACATTTATAAAGGGTTTACTGTGCATTAGACACCCTACCCAGTACTTCTTGTATTAGTTCATTCCCTCCACACGATGGCCCTATCGTTATCTCTGTTTTACAGATGGAAAAATGGAAGACAGAAAGAGGAATTCAGCTGCCTAAGGTCACACAGTCAACTCTACGTGGGAGACCTGGGACCTGAGCCAGACAACTGCTTCCAGGGACGATGTTCTGAAGCACTGCTGCCTCTATGCACAGGATGTGGGGACACACAGGTGTGCAAACAAGCATGACCCCTGTCTGCACAGAGTGTACAAATCTATAATGGCTCATTCCATTAACTGCTATGATGGAGACTACTCAGGGGGAGAGGACGCTGGCTTACCTGGAGTGGGTGACAGGGCGTCTGTGATCTCACAGATGGAACAGTACCTACAAAGTCCCTGAAGAATGAGCTTGGTGTATCCTGTTTCTTTTTCTTTTCTTTTTGGTACCGGGGATTGAACTCGGGTCTTTCCGCTTGCAGGGCAGGCGACGGAACCACTGAGCTAAATCCCTGGCCCTGAGCTTGGTGTGTCTAAGAAAGCAAACTAGCAGGCTGGACAACATGGAGAATGTCAGAAGAAGATGGGGCTGACAACTAGTGGGAGTTGGACATAAGAAGACAAGTAGTCCTCAGTAAAGAGTGTGGACTTCATTACAAGTACAGCTAGAGAACTCCCACAACACCATCTTGCAGAGTCCAATCAGGAAAGCTTATCTCAAGCTTGTGACTTTCTCCCCCTTTAACCTCTCTGCACCTCAGTGCCCTCATCTGTAAAACAGAAACAACAACAATCATATCTACGTTATGGGGTGGCCGTGCTGGAAAAGTCAGTTACAAATGCAGAAAGCATCTAGGCTGGAGCCTGCAACACCCTAAGAGCTTGCTTCTGTGTTACTTGGTGGATGGACTCTGCCCTTCCAAACTCCAAGTTTTCTCCATGTATTGCATTCAGTCGGTTCCCTCCCTAGTCCAGAGGGAAGGGAGACTGATAAAGGTAGAGCCACGAAACAGAAGGAAGGAAGGGAAATTAATTTGTGATCAATACTGCTTGTAGCCATTAGGGTGACAGGCACCAGATAAACACATAAATAGAACCGAAGCCCAGCTTCCTCTGCCAGCTGCTGTACCCTCCCCGCTCCACAGTTACACAGGCGGGCGTGTAACCTTTATATAATTAAGCATTCTCTGACATTTTATTTGTGCCTCTTCTTTTTCCTCCCTCCCCTTTTTATTTAGTCTGCTTTCAACTGTAAAGGTCCAGCTGCCGGCTTCACTCGGATGCTCTGACTTACGGTAATTCTGAGTTAAGCTTTATTTTACAGTCTGTGTAAATAATGAGTCAGAGGAAGACTCAATAAAGCGGTGCTGGTTGAGGCCAAGCTGGGTATAGAGTGTGGTGGGCCTGAGGGGCTGGTGGGTTGGCACGGGCCCTCAGGCAGGGCGGGGCAGGGCAGGGCAGGGCTGAGCCTCAGCGCAGGTGGCCTCCAGAAGACAGCCACTGCCAGGCGGGACAGAGGCCAGCACTTTCTTCCCGCCATGGTCACCATGTAGCATCTTCACTGTGTCCAGTTCCTCACACCATCCCATACCAGGCCCTTGGCCATGCCACCGTGCGGCCTCTCACAAGACACAGAGTGTATTTCCCTGCCCCACTGACCGTGGGCTTCGCCATGTGACCTGCGTTGATCAATGGGACAATAATACGTGACCATGAGCAAAAGCTTAGAATCACGAGGGGTGGTCAAAAATTTTAAAATTTCATAATATGGTAAAGTACATTAATCCCTATCAAAATACTTTCCCTTGCTTTGGGGAGCACATTTAGCCCATCATTCTTGCCACTTTCTGAAGCAGTTCTGGAAGTCTCTTTTGTGGTGCCGGGGATTAAATCCAGGGCTTTTGCACTAAGCTACATCCCCAGCCCTTTTTTAAAATTCTGAGACAGGGTCCCACTGAGTGGCTAGGAGTGGCCTTGGACTTAATGATCCTCCTGCCTCAGCCTTCCAGAGTGCTGGGATTATAGGTAGGCCACCACTCCAGGCTCACTGAGTGTCCTTTTGTGGCTGCCTTGATGCCCTGAATCGATTCAAAGCATTTATAACAATTTCTGTCAGATAGAAACATTACAGCGTGTCTTCATCCACTTTATTTACTGGGTTTAGCATCACTTGGCTTCTGGCTCTTTCCCAAAGTCAAAATAACCATGCAAGGTAAAGGTTTTGAATCAATTCAGGACAACAAGGCAGCCATGACAGCACAACGAAAGACTCTCAGGAAAGAGGACTTCCAGAGCTGCTTCAGAAAATGGCAAGAAGGATGGGCTAGGTGTGTTTGAAGAGAGGAGAGCATTCTGAGGGGGATTAATGGCGATGTGTCTTTCACTATAACTGTTTTCTAAATTTCACCCTTCCCTGGGGTGTCTGAGCGCCTCTCATATTCGTGTCTCCCGGGCTTGGGCTTTTGTTCACTTGCGGTATGAAGCCAGGTTTAGCCTCAAGGACCCCCACCACACACTAGGTTCAGTGCTCATGCTGTATATTCCATAGGGCAATGAAGACATACACCGAGGGGATGCAATGGAGAGGATGTGCTGAGTACTCACTATGCATCTGTTTTCTAGGGGGAGCACATGGAGAAGCAGGCAAGCAGGTAGTGGGAGTCACCTCCATGTTTGTCTCCTGCACAGACTAGGCGCTCCTCAAGAGGTGGGCTGGCTCTCTTGGTTCCTGCTCTCCCGGCACCTAACATAGCGCTCCTTAATAATAATGGCAATAACCTGACAACTCGGAATCACCGCAGCTGCCTTTGCCAGAATGCTCCCTATGCACCAGGCTCCGTGCTACGGCTTTAGGCAATGTTTCAACAGATAGTTGGAATACGTGACAGGACAGGTCTTGTCCCTGGTGTTTCTCAGGGCGGTTCCTTCATTGGTTTCCAGCCATCCTGTGGACAGTGAGAGCCCATTTCATGCTCTCCCTCCCACAGAGCCTGAACTCCCTTGCCTCCAACTGTCTCATCACAGATGGCATCTCCAAGTTGCTCAGTTAGGGTGCAGTGCAACTTGACTGGCTTTGGGGTCCACCCAGAGGACTGGCGGAGCACCTATCTGGGTGTATCTGGGGAGACTGTGGAGGCCTGGTCGTGGGGTCGACATGAAGTCCCTCAGTCTTTTCTCTCTGGAACTGTTCCTCTGCTCGTCTTCCCAGTCACCATGAACTTGGCTCCACCATGCTGTTTCTGCCTTGGAGCTGACTTACCATGGACTGAATCCCCTTAAATCATGAGCCAAATTAAAGGAGAGCCTCCTTAAAGTTGCAGGTGCCAGGTATTGCGTCCCAGTGACAGGAAAGCTGACCAATACAGGCCTCACCCCTACTTCCCTCTCTCATGGGCACACAGCATGGCCTTTACTTGTCATTTTCTGTTTGTGTGCTGGGTCACCAACCCAAACAATAAGATGCTGGCAAGCAGGGGAGGTGTCTTTAGATGTCAGTAGTTAAGAGCTTGGACCCTAAGGTCACACAACAGGGAATGCAATTCTGGGTCTGCCATTTGGTGGGAGACCTTACACTATACAATGAGGATCACAGTAAAGGAGAGGCCTCCTCAAAGGCTTCCAATATGTGGATAAAACACTAAGGACAGTGCCCAGCATGTAGTGAGAGCTCAGTCATCTCTACAGTGGCTCCCACTCTGCACCTTTCTGCAGGTAGCAGGCTCTGCATTTGGACAGAGCATGGTCTCAGGGCTTTGCTGTTCACTCCCCTGGCCCAGCCTCCAGGCAGGTGGAGGTGACCTCCTGTTCTCACGCACCATAAATGAAACACAGAGGCTAAGTGCCCCGTGTGCAAATCACCTCAGAGAGCACCCTCCAGCTGTCCTTGTTAATGAAAACTGCTGCACTGTTCGAGTACTTCTGCGCCACCACTTCGCAATTCCAGGAGATTTTGGCATAATGATAATTTAATAAGCCTGCTGAACCATCTCCCTGGTGCCACAGAGGTCTCATCGGTTCCAAGGATCTGTCCCACACCCCACAGACAGAGCTAGCCCCCTTTCTGGGACGGTTCTGTGCTCCGGTGTGTATGCTTGTGTGATGGCTTTTCCTATCTCTCAGGCCCGTCCGTGAGCTGTAACTCGTGAGCTTCATGCTTCTTCATTCTTATTCCAGCATCGACTCTGCAGCCCACTAGCCAGCACCCCTCCTTTCCCACTCTGCTGCCGTGTTACATGGCTCCTCTCTGCCCGCGCCTGCAGGCTCTGGTCATCACTCTCACTTAAGAAAACTCTATCTATGGATTCCATTCCTCTAATTTGCTCCCATAAATCAATCCTCCCTTCCCCTGGCCACTGCTATTCTGTCTGGATTGCTTCTCGGGTCGTTTATTCATTTCATTCAATTGTGTATGCAACTCTGTACTGGCTATGAGGGACACAAAGAGTCAGAGAGGCAGTGTCCTAGTTCAAGCTGCTGGAATGAAAATACCACAAAGCGAGTGGGTTACAAACACTCAAGATTCGTTTCTCACAGTTCTGGAGGCTACGGAGTCCACGATGAAGATGCTGGCAGGCTCTGGGCCAGGGAACCAGTCCTGTTCTTCCAGGCTCCACTTTCCTGGCCTAATCACCCTGAGCCCCACCTCCTAATCTAATCATGCTGGGGGTATGATTTCAACATATGAATTGGGCAAGACCTCAACGTTCAGATCACAGCAGGCAGCTCAGCTTCAACGTTCAAAGCACAGTCTGGCATTTGGAGCTGCCCAATCCATTGGGTTCAAACACAGCCTCTTCACCCATTAGCTGAGTGACTCAGGGCAAATTAACATCTCTGGGCTTCGTTTTCTTCATCAGTCAATTGGGTAATAGCTACTGGTTCAAGAGGTTCTTGTAAGTTTAAATGAATGGTATATTCGAAGTGCTCACGAAAGTCCCTAGCCCACGGGAACTCTCATATGATGGTTTTCAATTAGTGTCACCACTGCTACATCCAACAATCCATGTGGAGTAAAGGTTGTCATTATTCTGGTGGAAGAGGGTGCCACTGACTCTCCACAGGACAGGCACATAGGGGTGAAGGGTCATCTGACAAGGAAGGGATTGGACCACTGCAAAGAAGGGTGTTTGCTTTATCATCACAAATGCCTTGGCTTCCTTCATATTTGTTCTTGACTTAGCCTAACTGAACATAAATCCCCAGAAGGGAGGCACTGTCACAACTACTTGTGTACTTGTCTCCAGACCAGAAATATAGCTGAAGGAGTCTGTGTAGTGTTTTAATGAAAAACAAAGAAGACAGGGGAGTCAAACCAACCAATTCAGGGAGGGAGCAAAAGTGTTTCAGCCAAGTTGTAGAGGCAACTGAACATCCACAGGCAAAGACATGGACTCCTCACTCATGCTGGACATAACAATGCCCCCCAAATAGATCAAAGACCTAAACATAAGAGCTAAAATGAGAAAACTCTTAAGAGAAAGCAGGAGTAAAATCTGTGTCGCCTTGGATTAGGCAACAGTTTATTAGATATGACACCAAAAGCACAAACAACAAAAGAAGAAATAAAACCTCATCAAAATTAAACTCTTGGGCTGTAATAACTGTCAAGAAAATGCAAAAACAACTCCCAGGGTGGGCAAAGATATTTGAAAACCATGGGTCTGACAAAGGACTTGTTTGAAGAATATATAAGGAACCCTTACAACTGAACAATAAAAAGACAACCCAATTTAAAAACAGGCAAAGGACTTGAATAGATATTTCTCAAAAGACAATATGCAAATAGACAATAAGCACATGAAAAGATGCTCATCATTAGTCACTAAGAATTATGTCAAAATCACAGTGAGTTACTATCTCACACCACGAGGATGGCTGTATTAAAAACAAATGGTGGGCTGGGGATTTAGCTCAGTGGTGCTGCTGCCTGCTGCACAAGCTCAAGGACCGGAGTTCGATCCCCAGTACCAAAAAAAAAGGTAACAAGTGTAGGTGAGGATACGGCGAAATCAGAACCTTCTCTCCACTGCTGGTGTAGGAATGTGAAATGATCTAGCCATTTTGGAAAACAGTTCGGAAGTTTCTCAAAAGAAAAACGAAACACAGACTTGCCGTTTGAAGCAGCAATTCTAGGGATATACTCAAGACAGAAATGAACACACATTACCCCCTACCTTCCCATACAAAAGCCTGTACACAAATGTTCACTGTGGCATCACTTACAAGGCTAAAAAGTATAAGTAATGTTCATTAACCGAGAATGCAACAAAATATTCCTACAATGGAATATTACTAGGCAATAAAGGAAAATAAAGAACAGATACCTCCTAGGGCTTGGGTGAACTGTGATAGCACTGTGCCGAGGGGAAGCAGACAATCACAAAAGACCACATGTTGCATGACAGTGTTTCTATGCAGTGTCGAGCACAGGCAAATCTATAGAGACCGAAGGTTGACTGGCAGTTGTTCAGGGTAAGGACAGGATGCAGGGTGTTATGAGAAGTGGCTACTTATGAATATGAGGACTCTCCAGAGTGATAAAATGCCCTAAAATTAGACAGTGGTGAGTCTAATACGAAGAAACACTGAGCCACGCACTTTAAGTGTCTGAGTGAACTGTATGGTACATATTTCAATAAGGCTGTTTATAAACCCCAAAGAAACCAATACAATTATTGACTGACATCTAGTTCTATAGTGATTTTCAGGCTAGCATACAGAATTCAGTTTGGTGTCTCCACTTGGCAGAAAATAAGGTATTTCATACACACACATTCTCATTCTCTCTCTCTCTCTCTCTCTCTCTCTCTCTCTCTCTCTCTCTCTCTCTCTCTCTCATCTTCTTCTGCATCTGCTATTTGGAGATGTGTGTATGTCAAACAACCCAGTGCACAATGTGCCAGTGCCCAATGCCATACACAATGCTACGCAGACTCGTCCTCTAGTTACTAGGCTTTACATGATTTTCTTCCTCTCACACAAAGCAGGATGGAAAGAAGACTGAGGGTTCCCATTCCAGTTTGCTATTTCCAAGCTGTGTGACCTGGGGCCAATCACATCACCTTCTGGGCTTCCACCTTCTCCTCTATAAAGTGAAAGAGTTAGTATACCATCCCTCAACCACAGCACTAATGGTATTTTGGAAGCGACAATTCATTGCTTTGCAGGACTAACTCCACAAAGAAAGTCTTAAATGTGACTCCATCCAATAAATTCCAACCAGATCTCTACCCATACCCCAGCATTTTGAAACTCAGCAACAACATTGTCAAATGCCCCATCTCTCCCCTCCATTTTTCTCTCACTGCTGGTTAAGGATCCCTACAACTAGATCTTCTCTAGGGTAACTCTTCTGGCCCCAAACAATCCTTGCAGCTGCCCATATGGTCTTCTCCTTTAATAACTCCTTCCTGCATAAACTCTGACCGCTCTCATTTTCATTTTCCAGATCTTTTCACCAAGGATATGAATGAATAGCATACAGAATCAAATAGACTTTACTACTAGATTAGGAGCTGAAGGTTTGACAAAGCACAGAATCCATTCTCAAGGCATTGATGCCAACATGGAAACCGGCCCTTACCCGGAGCACAGCCAATATGGAGCCCCAGTCTCATGGCCCACCACGGCCGCCATGGCCACCGTCCCAGGCTGCCTGCATAACATTGGTCTGGGCCGGAACTAGGGACTTGGACCTCTGCTTCTTCAGTTCCAAAGCTTTAGGCTTGTTCTGTTTGAATAATACTGAAAATTCATGGTATGGTTCAAATTCAAATTATTTTAAGGAAATCCAGTAAGTAACTATGGTGGATGCAAAAATGACAATGGCAGAACCAAGATTAGTTTAGAATTCAGCAAATTAGTTTAGCTTCTTCTAGTCTTTGGCTCATGTTCCAGTTCGTATCCTAGCTTTAAATATAGCATGTATTAAATATGATGTGAAGTCATATTTTAACACCTTCCAACTGTGAGAGTTTTGCAATTCTAATAGAAAACACGCCATAAATTAGTCGAGGTGACTTGTCGTTTCCAAATGTCTCAAAGTGTGATTATCTAGGCTGGAACAGCAATTCCAGAGACTTTTTTTTCTCCCATTCCTTTTAGATCCTACCTCACAGCTGTTCCTCTAGAAGATCAGTCTTTAAATGAGAAGGCAAGTCTTTATTCTTCCTAACAAGGTAATTTCTTCCAAACTGCTCAAGATTTACAGTTGGCTTTTGTTATGGTTTAGACCTAGAATGTCCTCCAAAAGCCTCATGTATTCAGGAGTTGGGCTTTTGGAAGGTGACTGGATCATGGGGCTACTATACTCATCAGTGGAGTAATCCAATGAAGTGTTTGAAGCTCAATGTGCTCTTAGGAGGTGGGGCTGGTCACAAGATGGTCACTGGGAGTGTGGCCTGGAAGGGAATGTGTCCATTCCTGGTTCCTCCTTTTGCTCTCTGCTTCCTGACCACCATGTTGTGAGCAGCTTTCCTCTGCCTGGGCCCTTCTACCGTATTACCCTTTCTGCCTTAGGGCCAGCCAACCATGGACTGAAAACATAAGCCAAACAAACCTCTCCTCCTCTTTAGTTACGGGTGTTGGCCACTGTGTCTAGCACGAGGAAAATAACTTTCAAGTTGGTGCTGTCTTTAGACATGGAGAGAACCACATAATGTGGAGTTCTCTTGTTCAGTGACACATCTCAAGTGTCCAATGCTTAAGAACACCTGCTGGATGAACCGAAGCTAATAGAAGATGCATTTCTGTTGTTATCAATAATGGTTTCTCCGAGGGGCATATCTGGAGGTTATTATGGCTGGCACTTTGGACAACAGAAGCTCCTGCTGAGCATCCCCCATCCCTGTCTTCTAGGGAGAGGCTCTGTTCTATCCCCAGATGCATCTGAATATTCACACTCTGGAATGTTCCACTAGTATCCACTTTTATAAGACCAGGAAGCAAGATGGCAGACAGAACCAAGCCTATGCCCTGGCTTCTTGTTGGCAGACAGAAGGGGGAGAAAGCCCTTGTCAGCCATCAGAGACAAAAGTAGCCTAGAGAACTCACCTGATCATTGCATGTCTAGCATGGCTCCGGAGATGAAAAGCTTCAGATCAGTAGCTGAGATAGCTACTGGCTGCACAGAGGAACTCTTGGCTCTCAGGGATAGCACTCACACTTACGAGTGCCTGCTAAGTGCCCTACAGCCTTCTCTTACTTTTGCTCACAGTAATCCTAGAAGCAGGCCTGGTTGCCTTTCCACTGAAGAGGATCTGAGCAGTTAAGTAACTAGCTTAAAGACACCAAGCTACCAACCTGTAGAGTTGCCATCTGACTCCATCCAGAACCCAAGCTCTTTATATATCATATCATGAATATGCTAACAGAGTTGCTGAAAGGAAGGGGAGGTCTTGCCAAATTAGCTTGCTCTTAAAATGCACAGCCAAAGCCTGATGGATTTTTTTCTTCTAACTTTCTTGCATCTCACCTTCTTCTCTGTAACCTCCACACTTAGCACAGGCTGGCAAGGAGAGAACAGAGCTCTCTCAGGTTTCAGCCCATGCTGAGGAACACAGAGTCGGGGCCTTGGACCCAGCTTCTGTCAGAAGCATGGTAGCAGCCTGGTCAATCATTACACCTAAGCGAAGGGGGGACCAGGCATCATTTAGGGGATGTGAATGTGGGGTGATCAGAGTATGTTTGTGTGATGGCCCAGGACACACCAGGGACTAGGGGTTGGCAGCCCTTCTGGCCCATACGTGGTCTTCTTTAAGAGAGCTCAGGGCCACAAGGGCCACCTGGAAGCTCTCTTGGGAAATGAGGAGCCCAGCGTAGGGCTGGAGCTGCCTCTGAAGAAATAAGGCATGGGAATGGAACTAATCATCTCCTTATCAGGGATAGCACATGAGTGGTGCAGGGAGATCCCTCTGGATGGGCTGTGGTTCAGATAAGCTACGGCTGCATAACAAAGTGCCCCCCCCCCCCAATGGCTTAAGACAATGACATTTTAGTCTCTCACAGTTTCTATTGTTTAAAAATTCTGGAAAGGAATGGCAGTTTGGTTTTGGGATACACAAGTTGTTGAAATCAGACAGTGGGTGAAATAGCCAAGGACTACCTCATGCACCTCTCCATGATCTCTTTGTGTAACTAGTTTGGGCTTCATCACAAAATGGCAGCCACAGGGCACCAGGTTTACAAGGTGGCTGAAGCTCTGGAGAGAGGCTATTCCAGAGAGTAAGGAAGAAGCTGTGTATTCTTTTATATCCTAGGCATAGAACCCACATGGCATCACTCTACCATACTCTATTGGTCCAACATTTAAAAAGCTGGGCCCGTTTCCAGGAAAGGAGACATAGGCTCTACCTCTCAAAGGGAGGTACAACAAAGAATCTGTGGATAAACTTTAAGACTGCCACACTTAGACTGGGAGACGGCAAAGTCACAGGACTGTAGACAGGGAGGGGCATGTACAAGGTAGGAGGCTACAGTCTCTTCCCCACAGCATATTTCCAGGAGGGAAGCAAGCAGGCACTGGCAGATCAAAGTGAATTTGAAGGAAAATCCAGAAAGATTTCTGAGCCATGTGGGAAAGGTGGCTGAAAAATCAGCTAGTGAGGGCAGAGCATCTGTCCTTGGAGATTTCCTTCAGATGCAAAGTGATCCAAATTGGAGGCCAACTGACCTCTGTGAGAAAAAGCAAAACCACAGTCAGGTTCCTGTCATCTGGAAGAATAACTGTAACCATGGTCACACTCCGAAATCACCATAAAAGCTCAGTTCTCTCAGGGTCACAAGAGCTTTATAACAAAGGAGCCCATAAAGGAAGAAACCAATAACACAAAGCCTCTACAACTTGACAATTGGGGTGACGGGGGTGGAGGCAGCCAACACCGGATGTATCCTTGGCACCGACAGCAAGTTTCTCCCTGTTGGTGCTGCAGAGTGTTCAGCTTGGTGAGAGCACTTGAAAGCAAAGCACACACCAAGTATTCTCTCTCAGGCTGTGTAAATTAATGCCACTCAGGGGAGTGACAATTTCTCTAAAAGTCTGTGGCATGTTATTGACATAAAGTGACCTTTTAACTGTTAGCATGGCTCAAAAAGATCCACGGCAGAGACTCGAGCTAATTAATTCCCAGTATCCATCCCTTCTTCCTTTGTGCCTTTTTATAATATAAACTCATGAGTTCAGGCTGGGCAGAGAAGAACCCACTCGGAGAAAGAGAACATTTCTCAGCCTCCTTTGCAGCTAGGTGTGGTCACATGATTAAGTTCAGGCTACTGGAACATGAACAAAAGTGGCACGTACAACTTCTGGGTCACCTCCTTCAAGATGGAGCTGCCCATCCTGGTCTTGCCCTTCTTCCTTTCTTTGTGAGGTCTGGAAAACAGTTAATACTGGAACAGCCCTGGGAACCCTGAGGAGGACACAGCTCCCCGCTGGCCTAGATTGCTCATCTCTGGGTATTCCATGTGAAAACATTTGTTTAATTTAAGGCACTCATTTAAGCTATAACCTTCATCTTATTCTAACTAGTGTTATGATGGGGTCCTTTTGTTACGGCAGCTAAACCAGTATGCTTACTAATATGGAGTCCCTGTACAACTCTAAGTCATTCAAATTAAGAAACTAATGTTAGAATCATAGAAGCCCCAAAACCCACACTCCATGTGTACCCCAAAGAATGTACAGATCTACCTTTTCTGGACCTTTCTCCTACCTTCCTAATCCCTCCTATGTGCCAAAGCATGAACTATAACAGAGTTTGCCAAAAAACTGTAAGCACACGTCAGGAAAAGAAAAACTTGTATAAATATTTTAATACTAAGTTTATTGAAACATCATGAAAATCCTAACGTGCATGTGGACAAAGCAGTCAATTTACCGGAAGTCAGTGTCTGGTGTGTATTAAAATATTTATACAAGTTTTTCTTTTCCTGAAGTGTGTATACATTTTTTTGGCAGACTCTAGGTCTTCTCTGATACTTTGAATACTTGACATTGACTACCTTGTAACAGCTTGCAGTGCACTCAAGTCAGTTCAAGTGAAAGAAAAGGTTTCTTTTAGAACACAGACGCCTCGCTGGAAAGCAGAGATGGTGGGCATTTTAGCTCACAGTGTGTAGAGGTTTCAGTCCATAATCAGCTGGCTGCAAAGCAGGGTGGCGTGGCAGAGGATAAACAGTCCATGGCAGGGCATGCAGGAGGCAGGAAGCAATGAGCCTGCCTTCTTTCTGTCCCTTTATATTCCATCCAGGCTACAAGCCTATTGTAGGGTGGGGCTTCCCTCTTCAATAAATCCACTCAGCCAAACCCAGAACTATGCTAATCTAGTTAGGGGACTAATGCAGTTATCACACAACCTTAATCCACAGTCACACACTCTATATCCAGCCAACTCTGAAAAGCCCCAACTATTAGCTCATGAGAGTTTGAGGAGATATCTCGTTACGAGCCATAACAGTAGTCCTCCTGGAAATCAGGGCTGGGTCTTGAGAAGTGATTCAGGGCCAAAGCAAACAGTGTCTCCATCTCTCTCAAGTGAGAGGAAGGATTGACACCCTGGCCTTTCAGATAACATTCTCTCTACATACATCAGCACTATCTACTGTGATTTCTGCCTTTCCGAACTGTGGCTTCCACATGGTTGGGTCTCAGTCTTGCATAAGGATTTGCACAGCCTCCTAAGCCTGCTTCAACCCAGAGTGTCATTGTTTAAGAAAAACATTCTGATTTGCTGTGGGTCAGCCCAGAAACTGACTGGAATGGGGTCTGGTATCCATCCCTTATTTGGTCAACAGTTGTTGAGGTGGTGGAGAGATAACTTGGAGAGTGGAGGGCTACCCCTTCCAAAGGTCATGGCTGGAAAACATGGCTTGGAACTTCCTGAGAATGGGACAGCTAATTCAACATAGCTAATGGATCCTGGCACTCAGGGTACACAGGGAATCCATATATACCTTGGAACACAAGGATTGTTTGACATTTCTTTAGTTAGTAGTGGTCAAAGGGGTGACTGTATTCGTGTTCTTCTCTTTCAATTTAAAAATGAGCTAGCAGCACACAGATTATGAAGGGCACAAGATCTCAAGGAAGAGAATTCATGGAAGAACAATTTGGGGAAGTGTTATTTTGTGGCATTCCACAAGAGGAACCAAAGAGGAACCAGACTGATAGACCATTGGGTTTCCAGAGAGAAACAAGGAGGAAACAGGATAGATATGCATGGAGCCTTGTAGGGATGCGGGAAGGTGGTCATGTTTTTTCTCCTGATCTTTCTCTGCTTCCACTGGTGCATATAGGGAAGGTCCTCCCCAGCCAGCCTCAACGCAATCTAACAGTGTCACATCTTCCTGCCCTACACATGCACACATGCATGCTTCACTCTTGACATACAGCAGCCCTGCTTTTGAATACATTATTCCCTCTGGGTAGATGCATCCAAGTTCATTTTTATTTATCCTTAATGACTGGACAGCAATTTCATTTCTTTGAAACCTTACCATACTCCTCTAGCAAAAGCTGTCATTCCTCACCTGCTCCATGCTCCCACAGCAATCTGCTTGTTTGTTCCTCTATTACAGTATCCATCACACTTCAGAGTGATTATCAGTGGGGCATTATGGTTCTCCCTTGCAAGACTGAGCAACTTTCGGGCTCTAAAAACTCATAGAGCAGCCTTGGAGAGAGACAGCAAACTCCACATCTGATCCCACTGTCCTGAAACATGGTCCCTCTGCCTCACGAGTGGGAACCTCGGCTAAGTGTCCAGGCTGGACTCTGCTATTCCTCAGGGGAGGCCAAGGACCAGGAGAGGGAAGAGAAAGGTGATCTATGGAAGACAGGAACAGGAGAAGCTTAAAAAAAAAAAAGCTTTGCAGACTATGAAGGTGGTTAGGAGACCGGGAAGCAATTACTGCCATGACTATAGAATCACTCTGATTTCCTTTTAAATGGGGGGTGTTTGGGAAATCTTCACACTCCTGCTGCAGTGGTTAAAGAAAAGGAAGCTTCAGGATGCAAACAATTACTAAGAAGAAAACCTCATGGGTACAGAAAGGCAGCAATCAACCTCTCCCAACCTCCTTCTGTTCCTTCCAATGGAGCCAGCAGTTCTGTCTTTCCAAGCCCAGCTGGGCTTTCAAATTCTTAAATTAAAAGCAGAAAAAAAGGCTTTCCCATCCCTCCTGTTAAATAGACCTCCAGCAGTTTTATTCTGAGTACAGCTAAACAAATTCTTTCAGGTGATGCTTCCTTCCTGCGGCCCCTCAACATCCCTGGGTGACTACAAGTCTCGTTGTAAATATTAACCACCCATCAAACCCCAGGTTGTGACTTTTTATGATTCCCCCAAACCAACTATTTTCTTTCCTAAAGCTCTTTTCAATCTGTATTTGAAAAACCAAACTAAAAACTAGCACTTCTCTCATTCCATACCCTCCGTGATTTTCCCAGAAATTACCTTTAGCTGCTCAGTCACTTGGATCCGTTTGGCAACAGAAAGCAAAGGTCTCTTCCAAAAGCATAAGCTCTTTTTATTCTCAATTATGCAGGCTAGTGGGGGGCTTAGAGCAGCAAGGCAAAAAGCAAGCACAACTGGAAAATAATTCAGCAGATCCTCATCCTCCAGCTCTGTAAAATTAGTGTCCCCATGGTGATGTGCATGGGCTATTTCCATCCCTTGCTGCCCTCTTCCAGTCTGTCATCAAACCTTGGCAATTCCAGCCTGATACCTCCTGAAGCTTTGACCCAAGTTACTGCCCTGTCACTGCCTTCTGGTTCACGTGACCTCCCACTGTCCACAGGAGAAAGTTCCACATCCTTCACCGGCCACCAGCTCACAGATGGGCCACTGTGGACCACTGCAGCATCCTTGCAGGCTACCCCTTCCTGCCCATAATGAAGCTTCTCTCTTCGGCCAAACTCTACCCAGGCTCTTCTGAACTCCCTTCTCCACTGGGCCCAGAACATTGGGCTTCTGGATTCCTCTCTGCAATGTCCACTTTTAGTGAGAATCCTGCTAAGTCAGTTTAGTGGGAACTCCCATCATCCTGGGTATCTCATTGGGCTCCTTATGCTCCACCATATTACAAATGATGTCCAATCACTTTGGCCTCCTTCAGCAAGAAGCCTGGTAAATAGGTTTAGCTGGACTCTCCTCAGCCCTGATGTTTCTTCACTTACTTGAATCCACTGACCCCAAGCCTGCCCCGTGGCTATAAATTCCCCCATTTTCTTGTTGTTGCTGTTGTTGTTTTTTTTGGTACCGGCGATCGAACTCAGGACCTTGCACTTGCGAGGCAGGCAGTGGAACCACTGAGCTAAATCCCCGGCCCTTCTTGTTGTATTTTAATTGGGCCCGGTTCTATACGGTTGCCTCTCTGGATCCTCAGGTTCTGTATCCATGGATTCATCAAGTGCAGATTAAAAATATTCCACAACAACTATATCTGTATTGAACATAAACAGATGTCAATACAATACAGCATATAGTAACTATTTACATTGCAATTGTACAGATAGGCATGATAAGTAGTCTAAAGACAGTTTAAAGTATAAGGGAGGATGTGCATAATTTATATGCAAGGATTTTGCCACCTTATTTAACAGACTTGAGCACGTTGGAATTTCTGCATCCTTGGAAGGTTCTGGAACCAGTCTCCTATGGAATCTGAGAGGTGACTACACTAAGGTCTCTTTTTCTCCTGCTGCAACAGCTTTCCTAAGTAAAACCTCTTTTTACTGCTTTAAGGATCCTCCAGCTCTGGATTTTCCGCATCCACCACAGGGTAGCCATGTGGATGTCTGCTCCTCACATGCACCTGCTGTTTCTCACCTCTGGAGCTGCTGGCTTGCCATCCTCTCAGCCCAGAAGGACCGCCCACCTACTGTCCCCTCTTGTCCTGCTAACTCCTCCCCATCCTTCCAGATTCAAGTGCAGTATCACTTTGTCAAGAAGACCTTGACACCTGGCAGATGGCCCTGCCACTCCTGTCCAAAGTGCCCTGCCTTTGCTTTGTAACACATTCTCCACCCAGCGACCCATGTAATGCCTGTCATTCTTCCTGTGGAGCACAAGTTCCATGAGCGCAGAGAATGCCCTTGTCGTGTTCTCTATAATCCCTCTTCAATTCTAAGATACACATTCCACCACATTTTAACATTTGAAATTGAGATGCATCTTAGACTCAATAGTGCATTGTAATTTAATGGTCAGTGTTTTTTCTTTCTCAATGAAACATAAAATAACAGTGGATCTTACACTCGGCAACTTTAACTCTTAAAAAAATTTTTATTGATCTTTTGCCATACCCAATTTATTCAAATGACATCCACTTGAAGTGGTAAGGTCACAGCTAGAGAACAGGTCACCCTGGAATAAATCTATTTACAAAATCCTTGATAGCATTTTAAGATTTAACATCATTTGGAAAACGTGATATGCCCGTGTCCCTTGAGAACAGTGCCCGCACAGAGCAGCAATCAGTAAATATCTAGTAAACACATGCAGTCACACAGATGTATCTTGAGGCTAAAACATCTGTCAGTTATGCTTCATGACAAACAAACCCTACAATCTCAGCAAAGCTGTATTGCTTTCTCCTGGGTTTGCAGGTTGGCTGTAACTCTCATGGCCTTGGTGTGGACTGATCCCAGGCCATGAGATGGGTTCAGGTCTGTTCACAAGCGACTACACGCTCCAGGGATCAATGGTTCCTCAAGGCAAGATCTTCTCATGGCAGATCACAGACAGGCAAGAGACCAGGCCCATGGGTGCAAGCACATTTCACCCTCTGATCTCATTATACCTGGCCATATTCCATAGTTAAAGCAAGCCCAGGATTCTCAGAGTAGGGGCATTTCCCCTGGCCACTCTGTCAGGCCACAGGGAAAAGGAGAGAGAAGAACTGGGAATGAGAATCTAGTCAGTCCATCACAGACCCCATGTGGATAAGGTAAAGGGTAGGACAAGGTTGAGGGTCACGCAATTCCACATTTCATCAGATTTCAGCTAAAGCTGAGGGACATTGTCCTCAACGAACACATCACGCCCCCAGTGGCAATGGGTGAAATGTAGAACCCATGGAGTGAGTGCCAGAGGCCTGGATTGGTGAGCCCTCTTTAGCAGCCACAGAAAGCCTTCTCCTTGCTTCCGCCAGCCAGTCCTATATTATCCACTTAAACCCAGGCTGCAGCAGTACATCCTGGTGGTCACAGAGGTCATTTATGTTGGCTGGGGCATGAGAATGGAGCATGGTAGACCCGAGTCCAGGCTTAAAGGTGCCCAGAAGGCAGAGATGTTACTGATATAGAGAGGTTGCAGGGCTGCAGTGTCGACAATGACTCAGTGCCAGGGCTGGGGTGTAGACAGAGTCAAGGAGGCCCAAATAGCACGTACAGAAATGAACAGCTTAAAATATAGCCTGGGAGGGGTCCACTCACCCAGCTTGGCTCCACCAACCCCTACCCAGCAGGCAGATCAGCACTTTTTCACAACAGGAGTCTTCTCAAAGTGCACAGGGTCCTCCATGTCTCCCTTGGGTTTCCGTCTCACTTTGTTCTTGCATTCAGATCACTCCGAAATTGCCCATCTCTGCTCCTACTTCAGTCTTGACTGAGGGTGTGGCTGTGCCCTGTTTGAATGTCACGTTATGGGAGTTGTATTACTTTACTAGGGCTGCTGTAACAGAGGACCACAGCCTGGGGGCTTTAAATTTTGTTTTGCAGCACTGGGGGATGAACTCAGAGTGCTGGGAATACAGCTATGCACCACCAGGCCTGGTGACTGGGGGCTTAAGCAACAGAAGTCTATTGTGTCATGACTGTGGAGGCTGGAAGACCAAGATCACAGTGTCAGCAGACAGAGCTGGCTCCTTCCAAGGGTTGTGAAGGACAATCTGTTCTGTGCCTCTCTCCTGGCTTCTCGTGGCCATCTCTGGTGTGAGTGACATCTCAACTTTTACCTTCATGTTAATATGACAGTCCCTCTGTGTCTATGTCTGTGTCCAAATTTCTCTTCACATAAGGACACCAGTCATATTAGATTAGAGGCTGCCTTACTCCACCTACTCCAGTAGCATCAAATCTTAACTAGTTACATCTGTAATGACCCTATCTCTAAATAAGGTGACGTTCTGAGGTCCTGGGGTGGTGTAGGACCTCAATATATGAAGTTTGAGGTGGGAAAAGAATACAATTCAACAAGTGGCCAAGACTCCAGCATGCACAACAGGACCTAGTATATGGACGGCACCCAGCTGCCCTTCTATTACCTACCCACTGACAAAAGTGCCCAACTTGAGGACTGTACATACTCATGTACACACACACACACACACAAACACACACACACACACTTCTGACAAGACAGAGCTGTCACTGTTAGCTTCTGAGGAGGTGCCAAACCTCACAGCCAGCCTTCCAAATCCTTACCACCAGGACACAGCAAGCGAGATAAGGACACGACAGCCAAATGACAAAACCCTTCTTGAGAAAAGCTCACTCTCTTAGCATCCCTTGGGAGGCAGGAAGCTGGACAGCATATCATTCTTTTGAACTTAAGGGAACCCTGAGCACAAAGAGAGAGGAGTACCAGTTTTCAAGTTTTCACACCCCATCCTTGAGCTCCAGCACCAAGGGTTGGGCCAACTTCCTGGAGTTCCAGGCCAGGTTAGTGACATCAGATGCTGGCATCCAGGGTGATAAAGAGCACCTGTTACAGTTTAGATCTAGAATGTTCCTCCAAAGTCTCATGTGTTCAGAAGCAGGGCTCTGGAAGGTGATTGGGTCGTGGTGGCACTACTCATCAGTGGATTAAGCACAGTGAATGTGCTGTTAGGAGGTGAGCCCTGAGGGAATGAGGTGTGATCAGCAAGGGCTTGTTCTGTTTTCTGGCTGCCACAGGTTGAGCATCATTCCTCCACCATGCCTTTCCACCATGCTGTTTCTGCTTCCGAGTCAGCTGACCAGGAACTGAACTCTCTAAAATCATGTGCCAAAATAAATCTCTCTTCCTTCAAATTGCAGGTGTCAGGTACCTTGTCCCAGAGACAACAAAGTGACTGATAAAGCACCCATCCATACATCAGACAAGTTCCCATCCTGGCTCCACCACTAGCCACTTCCTCATTGTGTGGACTCAGTCAAGGGATGACCTCCATATTCCTCAGTTTCTTCATTCAGAATATGAGGGTGCTTAAGAGCACCTATCTTGGGAGGACTTCATGAGAACAGAAGGGAAAATACAAGCAGAAGGCTGAAAACGGTGCCTGATGTCTAGTCTGTGCTCCCAGTTTCTGCTTCTTATTAATCCCCATGTGAACTCCCTCTGTAAGTCTCACTGGTCACCATGGCTTAAGTCATCAGCAACTCCTGGTGACTAGAACAAGACCTGGCATCTACTGAGGGGTATTCAATGGGCTCATTATCTAATACAGTGTAGCAAAGTACCCTGAAACTTAGAGGCTTATAAAAGCAAGCATTTGTTCTCTCACTTTGTGAGGGACAGAAATCCAGGAGTGGCTTGGCCCTGGCTCAGGGTCTCTTTGAAAATCATCATGCAGCTGCTGGTTAGGCTACTGGTCAAGGGTGTCCCAGCTCCTGGCCACATGGTCCTCTGCAGAGAGCAGCAGATGACCCACCAGCTGGCCTCCATTAGAGACAGCAGGGGGCCAGCCAGAGAGTAAGGGAGATGGGAGCACCTGAGCCTATAGCTTATGGTCTATGGAGACAATATTTGGGTAGGGAAGGCACAAAGCTGAGATTCTAAGGAAGTCTGCTCCTACTTCAGTGTCTGTCAAGAGTTGGGCTCCATTATGCATGCATCCAATGTCTTCTACAAATTTTGTATTTTGATAGTGGAATAAGGAGAAAGGCAGAATTTAAGAACTCTAACTTCAACTAGCCTATAGAGCAACTAGTTCTGAAGGGCAAGCAGAGATCTGCCTCAACAAAACACCCAAATAGGCTCAGGAAGAATGTGCATCCCTCACCTTCAGGTCTTAAGACTCAGCGGCTCTTTCACTAAACATCTCAGGACACCGTAAGTCAATCTAAGACACACCAGAAACTATGTAAGAAACAATATTTATATAAAAATGTCCTTAATCCCTTCTGCCGACACTAATATTTACCTGACTGTGTGATTGTTGGCCCCCACTTGGTATCTATCTTTGGCTATAGTTTGGCATATGTTCTGGTTTATAAAAACCTGACTCTGTAAAGTTCAGCAATACCCAGAAGGTCAGAAATTCCTAGGCAAATGACAAGATGAAAAAGCTCTCTAAGGTTAGTGTAGAGCAGTGGCTCTCGGACTTCAGTATGCAGCAGAATCCTTTGATGTTTGCTAAATAAAACAGAGATGGCTGGGCCTGGCCTCCTGGCTGACTCAGAGGGTCTGGCACGGGACCCCAGCATCTGCATTTCCAGAGTTCCCAAGTGTCGCTGCTCTTCCTGGATGAAGATCATAAATTTGAGAACACTGGTGAAGGAAGAGAAGACCCAAGAAGGCAATTTTCCAGCAAGGACAATCAGAAACTGATTCTACTAAGACTCACCCCCCTTGATGTTTGCTGTGTGAATTCTGGCCAAGTCTATGCTGATATACATTCTGTCTTTTCTGTAGTCCTCCCACATACAGATTTGGATTGATCATGGTAACACCTGCTTTGTGGCTCACTCTCACCAATGTTTGTAGGCCCATTTGTTGATTCATTCATTCACTTTTTTTTGTACTGGTAATTGAACCCAGCATCTTCACATTGAGCTAGATCCTATCCCCTTTGAGACAGGGTCTTGCTAAGTCACTCTAGGTTTGAACTTACAATACTCCTGCCTCAGCTTTCCAGAATGCTGGGTTTACAGGTGTGTACCACCATGTCCAGTGCTTTCATTCACTTTTGATAACATAATAAGTACTATAAAAAACAGAAGCCAGGACCCTGAAAATAACCTGCATCTCTCTCCATGCGACTTATCCCATGTATCCTACCTCCCAACATATAAGTAACCAATTAACCTTCATTTTTGTTTGTCTCTTTATAGTTTTATTAAATCTGTAAACTGTGGCAGTCACAGAGCAGAATACCAAGTAACAGTCAAAACAAATAAACTCTACCAACAAGCAATCAATGACATGGGTGAATCACAGCCATATAATATTATTAAGGGATTGAAGTAAAGATTACATACCTATAATATCAGTTTATGACATTAAAAATACACATTCCTTAGGATACCCTAAAATAGGCACACATTTTAAAACTTTTGTAGTTAATCTTAATCTTTGAAGAAATGCATGTTTATTGCACAAGAGTCAGTGAATGAACCCCATGTATCCTCCCCAGGCTCCCTAAGAAAGCTCAACCTTCCATCCTCCAGCTTCTATAAAGTAACACTGAAATCAAGGGCTTGATAGGTGCAGGCAGTTTACACAAGAGGAGACAAAGGTGAAGTAAACATAAGGGGGAAACGTTAACTCTGCTCAAAATCGCAGAAATGCAAATCATTCCCTGACAACTAAGTTGGCAAAAATGGAAGAAAAGAGAACAGCAGTGAACGCCTGTGATATTATAGTAAAAATGACAGGCACAGATGATGCCAGCAGAAATGCGAACTTAAAAAAAAATTTTTTTTTTTTCAAACAGCTGTATGGTGAAATGTAGCCAGGACCGAGGCAGGCATCCTACTCTGCAGAATTTATCCCAAAGAAGTAATTTAATACAAAGAAGGGACTTGGACGGCCCCCAACAATGTAATGACTTAGAAAGCTACAGGAGAGCAACAAGACAGTATGAGATGTGGCTGGGACCCACTGCAATTCTGAAAAGGAAACATACATACGACACTTAATATATGAAGAATACCAAAGACACATTATCGTTAAGGCCATGCAACAAGGCCTGCAAGGTCAGAAACACAAAGAACACAGCTGCCAACTCGCTGAGGGTGTGGGTGTTGTTTCCTCCTTCCTGTGTCTGCCCTGTTGGGTTGTAATTATGTTTTAAAGCTTGATTGGCTCCTACCTTGAGAACTTTCGCAGCCCTCCTCATCGCTGTTGTCCTGGCAGTTATTCTGCCCGTCGCAGAGGAAGCTCTTATCGATGCAGAGGCCATTCCTGCAGTGGTAGCGGGCGGTGGAGCAGAGCAGGGGGTTTCCTGCTGTGAAGGGGAAACAGAGCAGGTCACCAGAGAAGCTGGTGAGTCCCCTGGGTACCCAGAAACTCCTCCAGCAGGTATGATCTGCTCAGGAAGCAGCAGGTTCATCCACTAAGATGCACAGCCTAGTCCACCCTGGGAGCTGAGCCAGCCAGTGACTCTGCCTCCTGTCTAGTGTCCCTTGTCCCAGATGGCCATGGCAGTGCCCTGAAATCCCGTCGGCATGGCTGGAGGTGACTGCCTCACCCGACTGGGTCACTGTGAACTGGTCTGCAGCCTCTACTGCATGGCGGCCAGAATCTGAATCATACCAACTCTTTCCTGGGAATCAAGACCAGAAAGGTTGATGGCAAAGGAGACACACAGACACAAAGCAATGCCTGAAGTAGATGAGCAGCAGTGCATGCACCTCTGCCACCCAGGAAGGGATCAGAGGGCCAGGCCCGAGAGCTATCCGTCACTATAGACCAGCTTGCTAAGTCCTCAATTATTCTTAAAAAGTTTTTTTTGGCAGTACCAAAGATTGAACCCAGGGCTTTGTACATGCCAGGCAAGCACTCTATCACTGAACCCCTGCCGCTTTTTATTTTTTGAGACTGGATCTTGCTAAATTGCTAAGTTGCCTAGGCTGGCCTTGAACTTGTGAACCTCCTGCCTCAGCCTCCTGAGTAGAGCTAGGATTACAGACATCTTCCACTGCACCCAGCTTCCTCATTTATTCTTTATGACTTATTGATCTAAACTCAGTGGTCTCGATTTCTTCTTTGCTACCGAAAAGGTCCCATGAACCCAGTGGTCACTGATCATTTCCTGAGCAATTCCTCCATGAGACGCCATGAAATTCCTTTTTCTTTGGTCTTTCAGGGACTTTAAAAGAAGTAACAGATCTAGATCCTGCCCTTAAGGACAAGGGTGGCAAAAGGCCAGTGTGAGGTCAACACAAAGCTACCTAACACACAGGCAAATGTGCAGAAAAACAGCCTCTCTACAGCACAGTGTACTCCTTTCCCCATTCCTCACAACAATCCAAAAATGCTCATTCCAGGCTCTGTTTTCAATCAATGGAGCAGCAAGTAGAAATGACTCTAATCCCAGCTCTGCTACTTATTCACTGTGCAATCTTGATCAAATTATTTCAGCTCTCTGAGCCTTGACTGCTTTATCTATGGGCAGGACCAGCTCCATAATTTGCAAGGTACAGGGCATACTGAAAATGTGGGGTCTGCTGTTCAAAATTATTAAAAGCACTGAGGACAAGTGCAGAGTATCAAACCAGTTGCGGTGCCCTTCTGGGCTAAGCACCGGCCCCGTATGACTTTGTCAGTAGCAAGCCCAGAACACTGATCCTATCATTTATGGCATTAATTTCAGCATCAGATGAGATGTACAGTGTGGTGAGACCAGCACTGAGTGGATGTCAAGCCCAGCTCTCAGGGGTCAGGGGCAGGTTAGCCCCAGCATCTCTTGGTGGCCCTCACAGAAGCAAAGGGAAGGCTATCATCTGCCTACTTTATAGGCTTCACTGAGCTATTACTGAGACACACAGAACTCTCAGCTACAAGGACCTGGTAAACCTCATGGGATCATATTAGAGGTCTGACTAAAAACACAGTTAATATTTAAATGTTTAAAAATGTATCAGTAAGACAAAGACACACTGTCATTAATCCTACTCAAAATATTCCCCTTATTTTGAACACACTGATCCCATTATTCTTGCCACCTTCTGAAGCGGTTCTGGAAGTCCTCTTTCATGAGTGTCTTTAGTTGCACTGTTGTAGCTGCCTCTATGTTCTGAATTGATTCAAAACATTTACCTTTCATGGTCTTTTTGCTTGCAGAAAAGCCAGAAGTTGCATGGTACCAGATTTGGTGAATAAGGTGGATGAGGACACACCATAATGTTTTTTATGAGCCTGCTTTTCCATTGAATGGCACCTTGCAGCAGCATTCACTGTGTTTTTGATCACACCTTGCAAAGACACAAAAGATCTCCTGAACTCCTTCAGAAAACGGCAAGAATGATGGGATAAGTATATTTGAAGCAAGGGCGAGTGTTTGAGGGAGATTAATTTTATCGTAATAAATGTTTCATTTTGTTTTGTTTTTGTACCCGGGATCGAACTTGGGACCTTGCACTTGTGAGGCAGGTGGCGGAACCACTGAGCTAAATCCCCGGCCCATAAATGTTTTTATTGAAGCACACACCATTCTCACTATATTTTTTGATCATCCCTTGTATGTAGTTGGTGTAGAGGGGCTGGAGAGTTTGGTGACTAGGAGAAGAGTAAGATTAGAGGCTCAGAGAGAAGGAATTCCTCTGTCAGAGAATGATTGCAGAATTTTAAAAACTGTTCAACCTAGAAAGTCTGAGTTGAAAAGTCAGAGACAGTAGAGGGATGAAGGAAGCCAGACCTCTCAGTTTAGCAGATAATGGACCAGTGTCAATTCAAACAACAGTAGTCTGGCCTGAAAAATGGAAGAGTTAATTATGTAAATCACTGTGGGCCAGAGAATGGCTCGACTTGATCAAGCTGAAACCAAAGTCTGACTTCAGCTAAAACCAAAACAGGGAAACCCAAAACCACACATCGCATTTGGTTTTTGTCCAAGGTAGCCCTGCAAAGCCTTCTGCCCATTAGCCTCTCACCACAGTGGCCTTCAGCTTCCCGGGGACCTTGCGGGTCACATCTACAGAGCCAAAGAATCAGTTACAATCAGCTCACTCAAAAGGACAGCCCTGGAAAGACATTCTAATTGCTCCAAGATGGGTGGTGGGAAGCTTCCGTAAACATGCTAGTGGAAAGACTGAGCTGAATTATCCCTGCTGACTTCTTCTAGCTTTTCAGAGTTTCCCAAGGAAAAAAATCATTTGTGTGTAAATTTACATATGGATACATACATACTACATGTGTCTATATTTTTATATGTATGTTTGAAAACCAAGTCATGGACTGGTTTTAATGCCTATAACCAAAGGTTGCATAGCCAGTATATGTGAAGAACTCTTATAACTGCAAAGCAAAAGACAACTCAGTAGAAAAATGGGTAAAGGACGCGGTCATCCAATTCACACAAGAGCAATGGCAAATGGTAAATAAAAACTTGAAGGAACATGTGCACCGTCACTGGTAATGATGGTCACTTTCTGAGTGTCAGATTGACCACATTTGATGTCTTAAATAAGGGTTGTTGGTAAGGATATGGAGGCAGATCTCATGGACCGAGTGGGAGTGCAAATTGGTAGCTCTACCTTGGAGACAAATTAAGTAATATCTAGTAAGGTTGGAGGGGCATATAGCCTACAGCACAGTAACTTCACTTCCAGCTATTGCAGACTCTAGAGAGATCCATGAAGAAACAAAAATGTTTACAGAAGCCACTGTGTATAAAACAGAAAAATTACCAATGTTCACCAATGAGAGCATAGATATAATGTGTTATTCGTTACAATGGAATACCTTAGTAGTGTTCCCACCTGTGGCCCTGTGGGTTGGAAATGCCTGGCTTGCCTAAACCAGGCTGCACCAAGTAAATTGTCATGGGCCACATATAAAATATGAGGCAGGAGGATCCCAAATTTGAGCCCAGCCTGGGGAATTTAGCAACTTGTCATGCCCCTGTCTTTTCCTCCCTCAGGGTCTATGAGCTTTGTGTTCCACTTCTCAAGGAGAAAGCAAGCTACGAGAGAGCAGAGGCTGCCTACCACCTCACAGACCAACTGGCAGCAAGAAGTAAAGGTTGGCAACTATGGGAGGGAACAGAAAAGCTAAAATAAAATTTTAAAAAAACCAACAATTACAAGAATTCCAAAAGCCTAAGACAGTTTCAAAAGAGCCCAGAAAACTCTAAAGGAGCCAAAGACAACTATGTATCACAGCTAGGTCTGAAAAATTAATGTTCCTAAAACATGACCTTGAGGTGCTACCAAAAAAGGCCAACGATGATGAAGCCAAGATGCAGAATGTCTCCGAGAGACACCGGTCCCCGGCGGCTTGAGTGGTGTCCATGTTTGGTTACTGAGCAGATTTCCCAAAGACCCCAGGCAGCCCAAGCTTCCTTCTGTGTCTCCCAGGGCGTCCACAGTCTGACTGCAGAGCTGGTGGACAGGGGCCTCCAAGGCCCAGTGCGGGAAGCTTTGGGCAGGTAGCACTCAGGCTGAGGGACCTTTGTGGCCATGGGAACTGGCCCAGGACTCGTAAATACCAACTCCTTCCTGAGCAGCTCAGACTGGGCAAGAGATACTGTGTACTTAGGATGCTATGTTTGGGACCTTTTAGCAATATTTAGTGTGCTTCAAATGTTTGCTTTCTTTGTCCTTGCAAAGGCTTACGAGTCACTGGAAAATGTGTCTCAGTTAACTATGGAGAGGAACATTGTATCTTACAGTATTTGTTTCACTGGAGGTGGAGAAAATTGTCTGTGGAGTTGACTTTAAAAACTCAATTGTAGGCTCAAAAGCTCTGTGGGTATTATTACACAGAGCTCTAATGGTCTGTTTCCACAGCTCACAGTATGCAGGAGAGAGAACAGTCTCTCTCTGCCGGGAGGGAACCGCTCAGTGGTTCATTACACTGGTGGCGTCTACTTCCACCACATCTAATGGAGTGGACCAAGGGACTGCTGTGGTCACCCAAAAGCAACTGACCAGCTCGAAGACAGGAAATGAGGCCTCAGGAGGACTAAGTTAAAGTTCTCTTTCATTCATTGCGAGTCTGTGAAATCGGCCCTTCTCCAACCACAAAGGGTTCCTGACAAAACACCAGCCGCCATAATAATCGCCTGCTCCTTGCCCTGGGGTGGCCACTACTCACTTCCTAACTCGCGGTGACATCCCTGGGATTTTCTCTCCCCGGCCCAACCTTCCCTGAAAACTGTGCAATGGGATGGGGGTGTGTGTGGGGGGGGGGGCTGCATTGAGACCCCCTTTTCCAGGATGGAAGCTGCCCAGCCCCAGGAAACCAGAGACCCAGCTCTGTGTGGCAGCAATCAGGGTGGGTGAGGCAAGGGAATCAAAAGTGTGAGCCCAGCCCGAGCAACTTAGCAACTTGTAAGTCCTTATCTCGAAGTAAGACATTTTGGGAAGTGTAGGGATTAAGGCCCTAGGTTCAATCCCCAGTACCAAAGTGGGGAGAAAAAGGAAAACAAAGACAAAAAAGGAACAGTGACCGAGCATCTTCTCCCTGCAAAAGGCTCCAGAGCTGCAGGCCCTGCTTCCTCCGCTGCTTGGAGTGTGCCGCAGGTTGGACACCCTCTTCACAGTCTGCTCAAAGGGCCCTCAGCAGCCCTGGCCCCACAAGACAGGACCTGGCCCGAGGGCAGCCATGCTCCGGAGCCAAAACCTCTCCCAAGTCTGAGGAAGAGAAAAGAGCCACCGCTCTGGGCACACAGGTTGCTTCATCCTGCCTGCCTTTTCCCCACCTCTAAGGACTCTGAGGATTTTCATTTGCAAAACTATTTCAGTGTCACACAGGGCTGCTGGCAGAACTCAGATTCATAAGCAATGGTAGTCTGCCTCCTCCTGTTTCATCAGTTTCCTGAGCATTGTTGTCCACTGCAGCACCCAACCTGCCATTTCCAGGAAACAAGTCCCCTCCACTGCTTAAACTGCTGCCTTTCTGGGGATGGCTACTCAGGCCCCCTTGAGGCGGTCAGCAACTTCTCCTGACACCTCGCAGACCCTCAGCTGAACCCACTCACCTCAAACTCGAGTATCTGACACTCACGTCCTGCCCTCTGCACCTACCTCTCCTCTTCCTGTGGTCTCATTTCTATTAAAGGTGCGGGATGTCCCAGCTCCCCAGGTACCAGGCTCACCTGATGTCACCTTCCTCACCCTGCCCTTGCTCAATGCCAGCTCCTCCTCACTGGGCATAAAATAGAACCCCAAGGTCTTGACGCCTCATCATGTGCCCCAGTGACAATTCCAAATGGTCATAATCAGAGTGAGGCTGTGAAGTCCACCTGGCCTCAAATTTCAGCTCCAACCACTTGCTAGTTCTGGCACTGAGAAAATTATTTTAACTTCTGCAATTTCCTCACCTGTGAAGTGTGTGTGTGTGTGTGTGTGTGTGTGTGTGTGTGTGTGTGTAGGGGGAGTTTGTGCCTATATCAAAAGATTTTGGAGAAAAAAAAAAGCAGGGCCAGGGATTTAGCTCAGTTCCACCACCTGCCTCAAAAGCACAAAAGGGGCCAGGGATTTAGCTCAGTGGTTCCACCTCCTGCCTTGCAAGCAGAAGGACCTAAGTTCGATCCCCAGTACCAAAAAAAAAAAAAAAAAAAAAAGCCTCAAAAGCACAAGGACCCAAGTTTGATCCCTGGTACCAAAAAAAAAAGTTATTTCTAAAAAATTAGAACAACAAAAGATTTTGTGAAAATTAAATGAGATGATGCATGTACAATAAAGAAAACAGTGCACAGTCCATTGTAGGTGCTCAATATACTCTTTTAATAGTAATCATTGTTATGGGGGATAATATTAGTATAGTGGTTAAGAGTTTGAACTTGAGTTTATACTGCCTGGGTTGATACTGCAACTTTGCCACTTACTAATTATGACTAGGACATGTTACTTAACCGTTCCAGATCTCTGTCTCCTTGTGTACTGTCTTAGTTTCCTCATCACTGTGTTGAGACACAATACCTAACACCAACGATTTCATGGAGGAGAGGTTTATTATGGTTCATGTTTCAGTCCACCATTTGCCAGTTCCAGGGCAGGAAGGAATGGTGGAAAGGCCTAGGCAGAGGACAGCTGCTCATGGCACGGTGACCAGGAAGCATGGTACAGGAATAGCTGCTCACCTCATGGTAGACAGGAAGCAGACAGAGACGAAGGGTGGAGCCAAGGGCAGCAGTAAACCCTTCCGGGTCACACCCCCAATGACCGCTTTTTCTGACCAAGCCAGCAGCAGTGGTGCCTCATAACCCAATCATCTTCCACAGGCCCTGCCTCTGAGCACATGAGGCTTTGTGGGGGCATCCAGGTATAAACCACAGCATGCATAATGTGGGGATAATGATTCTACCTACAATGAGGTCACCAGATAAAGCATACAGAAAGAGGTCTCACGCAGTAAGTGCTCACTATCAGCCAAGGAAGGGGATCATGTGCCCTGGGCAGTGCGCATACCACCAGCTTTGCCTGGGCCCTGAGTCTGAAATGGCCTACGGGACTTCCCATCCTTCTCAGCTCATTTACCCCAACACCGCCCCCCAACCCCAATATCTCCCATCACCGATTCCCATAGCACTCCCATTTGTCAGTTCCACATTGAAGTTACTGGTACATATGTATTTGTCTCTCCTACTTGAGTGTGAGCTCCAGCAGGCCAGAGTCTGCATCTGATCCACCCCACATCCCCAGCAGTTACTCACATGGGGTCTGACATAGGGATTGTGGAAGGGGAATGAGAATCTGCAAGAAAGTAGGAGTTGGAGTTAATGAACAATGAGAAGCCAAATTTACTCCACAGGTCACATCTGCACACGAGACGACCAAGACCTCTGTACGTTAAGAACACATCTTGACTGGGGACAGTGGTTGCTCAAGTCTGCCTGTCTTCCTCAGTTAGCCCTTTGACTTATTAGTTACTGGATTCATTCATTCAACAATTGTTTTTTTTACTGCATCCTGTAAATAAAACACCCTTTAAGCACTGACGATGAAGCACTGCCTGGTCCCTATTCTTAGACCTCCACTCTATTGGTCAGTCAAGCCTATAGGGCATTAAGACAAAGCAGGAGAAGTCCTATTTATTGCACATGGATTTACTTCATGCTAAGGCTGATCCATACGACATCCCTGGGACAGAGAATATAGCCATGAGCCACACAAAACCATCTCATGACCATCACACTATAGGGTAGGAGACAGGAAATCAATAGAAAATGGCACTAAGAATTGGGAAGACTGAAGCAGGCAATGAGAGAGCACAGAGGAATTGTCTGTCATAGGGTGGTCCGGGAAGGACCCCTGATGAAGCACCATTTATGTGAGAAAAGCACAAGATGGGGTGGGAACATACAGCAGGATGATCCAGCCCAGCCTTGGAAAACCAGAATCTGTCTCAAGAAAGCACACAGGAGACCTCAATGATGTAGCTTCAGAGCACTTGGAGGAAAGCTGTCCTGCTGTGATCCCCAGCTCAGCCAGTACATAATAAGGCCCAGCTCCTCCGGGCAATAACTCACAGACTATTTGAGGAGTTGAGGAACTGCTGCTCTGATCTAGATGCACAGAGCTGTACACATACGCCAGCACCATGCTGCTCTGTGAACAAAACAGGAACAGACTGGCTAAACCATTCTGCCATGCCTAGCAAGAATTCCTCATCAGTGGAAGAGATACAGTCCAGGACATGGTGGCTTCTCTGGACACAATTCCACTGAAAAGAAGAGCAGAAGATCTGTGGCTTGAATCAAATGTCTATGGGTCACCCAGACACTCAGGCATCTCAGCTTGTGGCTGGAGTCTCTGTCCTCACAGAATGAAGATCAAGTAAGAACTCTGCTGCCAGTAGCCCAGAGCTTCCCCTCTAGCCAAGAATATCTGAGCACAAGGAGAAGGAAGAGGGAGACACTGCCAAAAAGAGAAGGGAAGAAAAGTGAAAGAAAAATCTCAGCATTGCGATGCTCCTAGAGGAAATACTAGTTCCTGCTTAGCCTTGCCCCATGTGCAAAATGAATGCAAAAGCTGGGAAATAAACACTGTTGTAGGCCTGAATTAGTCACTTTGCCGTCAATGGGACAAAGTTTCCAACACCCACAAGATACAGAAGGACAGGTTTATTTGGCTCATGATTTCACGGGGTTCAGTTGATGGTTGGCTGGTTTCAATGCAGAAATAGCATGGTGAAGGGTTTGGTGAAGGAAAACTTCTCAACCCTGGCAGCTAGCAAGCAAAGAAAGAGAGAGAGAAGGGAAAAGCTGGGGATAAGAATACATTCTTCCAGGTCATATCCACAGTGACCCATGGCTCCCAACAAGACACTACCTCTTAACAGTGCATTCAGCTATAAATTCATTAATGGATTAATCCACTATATGAGTGTAGTGGCCCCAAGATCCAATCACCTTCCAAATCTCCACCTCTGAACACATCAGACATTTATATAACATTTTAGGTCTAATGAATACAAATATTGAAAAAATACTGGTATATAGGCGAAAGCTTCAAAACTGTGATCTCTTAGTTATTTGTTAAAGTCAAGAAATCATCCAGCAAAATCACTCTTTTATCTTATATTTATTTCTTGTTACCATTTTATTATAGCGTATTTCAAACATATATAAAAATAGGCTGGTTCAATGAATCTCAACTATCGATCACCCGGCTATAATAATTACCAACTCACTGACAATTTTCTCAGCTCTTCCCCTGATGGGAATGGATTGAAGCACACCCCAGATATCATGTCATCTAATCTTTATATACCTCAACATATATTTCTAAAAGATGTGGGTTTTGAAAAACACAATACCACTCTCAATCTTTCAAAAATTAACAGTAATATTTTAATACCAAATATCCAACCACAATTCTAAACTTACCAATTATCTTCATTTTTTAAAACAGTTGGTTTATTTACAATCAGAGTCAAACAAGGTCTCTACAATACAGCTGGTTAATGAGCTCTTAATCTCTACTGGTATACAGGTTCCCCCTTCCTCTGTGTTTTCTCTTGGACTATAAAACGGATAAACTGGGCCCAGAAGAATCTCCTGCCTTCAGGATCCGGCAGTCTGCCTCCCCACAGGGTTATTAATATGCTCCTTTACCCCTGAATTTCCTGTAAACTAATGGTTAAATTGAGAGGCTCAGTCTGATTTAGCTGGGATGTTTGGGATAGAACTACTTCTCAGTGGAGATATATGTTTCAGTTATATCAGAAGACAATGTCTGGTTATCCTCTTCTGCTGCTAAAACTGGCTTACAGGAGGATTCTATTACAGGGTAGAGGCAGATCCACACCTCAGCCTGACTCTCCTACTGCATGTTGCTTTACAAACTTGGGTGTGATGCACACAGAAGCTATTTTTAGACTGAGAAGTAACCGGGGGGAGACCAACTGGAAAGATCAGAACTCAGACTATCAGCAAAATGGTGGCGTCTACCAAAATTTTTTGCCTCTCAGGCCCAAGAATCTGGAATGAACTGGACAATCTATAGACAAGAAATAGGAGCTCAGAAAGCCACTCCATAAAGCTTTGGAACTCAGAGACTGATCACCAGGGTGGCCTTTCAGGGACCTGGTCCTGATCAGTGCATCAAAGATGTTGAGAAGGAATTCAAGGACAGACCACTAGGGGGTACACATGCAGGAAGAGGCAAACAGTACTGGAAAAATAGTTTGAAAACCATCATAACCACAGGCCATCATCTAGGGCTGGTGGAAATGTGTGATCTGATCCAACTGGGTCATTTGCTTATCAAACAAAAATATAACCATTCTCCATAGGAGTTAATACTCACAGGGTCACACATAATAATCAAAATATCCAGAGTAGAATCTAAAGTTGCTTGCCATGTAAGGAATCAGAGAAATTTCAACTCACATGAGGAAAGACAATCCACAGATACTAACACCAAGATTACACAGATATTGCAGTTACATGACAAATTATCATTGTTCCCAGATGACATGATCCCCTAGGTAGAAGACCCAAAAAATTCCACCAAAAGACACCTAGACTGAAAAAAAGGATTGAGATGTGTGATGTGCATGCACCAACTCCCCATGATGAATGTTATCAATATGTACTGCAAACGTGCTAATAAAAATAAAAATTAAAAAAGAATTACATGACCAGAGTTTAAAGTAGCTACTATATGGATACTCTAACAAGCAATCACAAACAGTTCTGGGGCAAATGGAAAAATGCAAAATCTCAGCAAAGAAACAATAGCCAAAAGAAAATTACAGAACTGAAGACTACAGTAACTGCAACTAAAACAAAGCAAAACAAACTTAGATAAGCTCGAAAGTCAACAAGGGATGACAAAGGAAAAAAATAGGAAACTTGATGGATTAATAAAAATATGCAATCTCAGGCAGGGGATTTAGCTCAGTAGTTCCACCGCCTGCCTCACAAGCGCAAGGACCCGAGTTCGATCCCTAGTACCAAAAAAAAAAAAAAAAAATTGCAATCTGAACAATAAAAAGCCAAATGACTGACAAAAACTGAATGCAGCCTCAGGGACTGGTAGGACAACAACAAGATCTGATGCTACTGTCATTAGAATCCCATAAAGAAGAAAAAAAGAGACTAGTACTTAAAAATATTTAAAGAAACATGTCTTAAGTATGGCAAAATACAAAGGCTATAGATTCAAACAGTTCAGACAACCAACCCTAAATGAGATAAACACAAAGAAATCCACACCCAGACATCCAACACTATGGTCTAAATGCTGAAAACTAAAGACAAAAAAACAACAACCTTCAAAGCAGCTACAGAAAAACGATGCATAATCTACAAGGAAACAATTCAAATGATGGTAGGTTTCTCTTCAGAAACCAGAGAAGCCAGAAGGAAGCAGCACATTTAAAGTGCTAAGAGAAAAGAATTGTCAACCCAGAATTCTATACACCATAAAAAGTCCTTTGGGAATGAAGTGAAATGAAGACATTCTCAGATGAACGGAAACTGAGAGAATTTGTTGCCAGCAGACCTGCTTTTAAAAGAATTGCTACAGGAAGTTCTTCAGTCAGAGGCAGATGATACCAGAAGGAGACTGGGAACATCAGGAATGAGGGAAGGGTAGACTCAAATGGTTACAGTTTGGGTAAATATGGCATTCTCCTTGGAGTTTTTTTAAAACCTATTGGAAAATTTAAAGCAAAAATTAAAGCATTGTCGTGTGACTTTTAATGAATGTAAACTGACTATGTAACATAAAAAGACACACACAGTAAGGTTTCTGCATTTCCCCTTGAATGGCGCCATATTGATTCAAAGCTGTCTGTGGAAAGATACAGTGGTAGTTTCAGCCCGATCCATCATAGGAAGGCTCCACATCAATTTTTCACCTGCAGGTTTCAGCAGCTGTTGATGATCACTACCTAGATCCATTCCCCATTAAGGGTTATGAAATGGAGGCCTGTACTCTAATTCTCTCACACTTCTATTGGCTGTTATTCTTCAAGGAAAAGATACTTTCTTAAACCAGCTATACGATTAGTTTGAAGCATAATGCATGTAAGAAGGGGGAGGATAAATGCTTGAGTCTTTCCTTTTCTTTACCAATTCTCACAATAGTGAGTTAGAATCACAAACTTTAAACATTAAAGAGATGGGAGAGAACAATGCTGGTTTAATTTCCACTGACATAATCTGGAATAGATAAAATTTACTCCTTTAGACAAATTGAAGACTAACATCCAAACATGTAAATTGTACAGGGTCCTTAGTTCTGATAAGGATTATGAATAATGACACAATCGTTTTGAGTATACACAGTAATGTGTCAGACTGCTTTTTACTGTCACTGGATTACTCTCTTATATTATATGTGTGTATAAAACGTCTCCCTAAGATTATATGATCCCATGACAACAGGAAGCTGATTTTAAATCAATTACTACAGGCCAGCCACAAGACTTTTGTGTATGTGCTGCCAAAGCAAGCACAAGCCTTAAGGCTTTTGATGTTATTTCATTTGATTCTATCAACCACTCTGGGAAACAGGCTCTCAGCACACCCTATTTAGACACAAGGATGCCCCCATGCAGGGAGATGAGGCAGATCCCCGACTCCAGCTTCTTAGGGCAAACACAAATCCAGGCTCAGCCCTGGCTTCCGTTATTACCCTCAGCTTGGCTCTGTGCTGGTCAAGTGTGTCTTTCCTGCTTAGGTGGGTTTCAGTCTTTCCGCTGACCACAAGAAGGTCTAATGGGTCTGCTGGATTTCTCACTTACAGTCCGGAAGATGAAATGAGGTGATAGAAGGCATAAGGGAGAGAGAGGTAAACTTCCAGCATCGCCACAGCAGGGGATACAGCCATGGCTGCTCACCGGGCAGCAGGATTACACAGGAAGAATCTACTCTCCTCTGCAGGAACTTTAAATAGAACCACCAGGTGAGAGAAACATCAGTCTATTAAAGCAGTACGTCATTAAGACTTACACTTTGGAAAAGGATTATTAAAGTAAGAAAATGGTCGCAATAAGGATGGCATCACAATTAAGCGCATTAAATAAGAGAAACACAGGGAGGAGAGAGAATAGAGAGCCCTGCAAAGACGGAGATGTACTGGCAGTAAATTGCCTAAGTGTTAGCATTTCATTCTAATCTATATGATTATGGGCTGTCTTATTTCTTCTTTATACATTTTTGTATTTTGCAAGTTTTTTTTACAATAAGCTAAAGAGGAAAATTTTGTAAAAATAGCGAAGGGTGGGTGTGCAGCGACTAAGCAGAGGGGAGGATTTCCAGAGCAGTGAAGCTATGCTGTACGATCATCTCACTACATACCTGTCCAGCCCACAGGATGCACAGCATCGAGGGTGAACCCTAACAGCAACTGTGTCACCATGACGGGTCAGAAAAGATCCATCATGGCCCGAAGTCTACTCTGGTATGGGATGTCTACGTCAGCGAGGCTGTGCACAGGCTGGGAAGGGGGCTCTTGGGAAATTGCTGAACTTCCTGATTTTGCTATAAACTTAAAACTGCTCAAAAATAGTCTTAAATGGAAGCACAGAAAGTAAGAGACCAAGGGCCGGGAATTTAGCTCAGTGGTGTCGTTGTCTGCCTCGAAAGTACAAGGACCAGAGTTCGATCCCCAGTGCCAAAAAGAAAAGAAAATAAGACACCAGGAAAGAGAAGGAAGGGGGATGGAGGAAAGGAAAAGGGAACACAAAAAGAATCAAGATGCATGATGCTGCGTACACATGTCAGCTCCCCATGATGAGTGTGATCATTATGTACTGCAAACATGTACTAATAAAAATGTAAAGATTAAACGAAATAAAAATTAAAACATTGGTATATATGTAAAAAAAATAAAATAAATGTGTGTATTTGTTCAGAGCGAACAACAGTAGTTACAAAGGCTTGAGCTGCGTCTAGTATTTACGGGAAAGGAGAGCAGGAAGAGTGTCCAGAGGGACCAGCAGCAGCAGGCACACAGCAGCTTGCTGAGAGAGCTGGAACAGTGTGACTGGTGGGGAAGAGACACGGAGGCACCCGAGGCTGTGGTGTGTGACATCACTGGACACAGGGATGCTGGAAGGGAAGAGCCTGCATGTATCCAGGCCAGGGAGAAGTTAAGCCTAACAGCAACACTACCAAGAGGCAAAGGAGGCAAATGTGGGGTTGTGCATGTGTGTGTGCACGTGTGTGTGCGTGCATGTATGCATGTGCTAACACTATGAAATGTTACACAGTAGGTGAAAGAAACCAGGGTGGCCACAGACAAGAATTTTATCTATAGCAGTAGCAACCGTTCAAGAATATACTTTTATAGTACAGACATCATTAATAAATGAGCACTTTGAAAAAGAATTCCAAGTACGAAGGAAACCAAGCAAGCACATAAACAAGTCAGAGCCATTCAGAAAAGGGTTTGAGTGAACGTGGACTGGCTCTGCGCTGCTGAGCTGTGTGCCCTGGATGGATTCATTTCCCTCCCACATGGGGGCTCCTCGTCTGCTCCCTGGAGATAACACACCCTTGTCATCCGGAAGCTGAGCCAGGTCTCCTTGGACGTCAATGCACTGCTGATGCAGAGCTAATGGTGGAACCGGCTAGGCCACAGTACTTCATATAAAGCCCCATCGATGGTAGCTGGGCATTTCCAGATTTACACAACAGAGATGTGCAAAGAACAGGCGTGGGCAGTAACAGCGCACGCTGAGTGTCTAAGTGTGGGAGGTGCAGTGGAGTGAGTGTCCAGTACAGACACAAGGATGGTGGTGTTGGAGCCCTGGGCACTTACTGCAGTTCTCCTCGTCGCTGCCATCGGGACAGTCCTCAAACCCATTACACCGGAAGCGGCCAATGATGCAATGAATGCCGCTGGCACAGGGGAAGAACGTCGGGCCGCACTTCGATTTAGCTTTGGCTGCGGGGCGACAAAAGGACACACAGCGAGACATCAGGGCATTACGTTCCCGGATCACTATGCCCATACCTCTGGCTCTGAACATGGTTTATCTTTGTCCCCACAGGGGTCCTTACACCACCCACCTCAGGGACCAGGCCCTACGCAGCATCCTGGGGCAGGAACTGGCTAATCCTGCCAGACACAGCCTTGCACCATGGCAGGCGCCCAATCAGAGAGTGGAGAGGAAGTGATAGATACGGAAATGGGTGAGCAGATGGATGGCAGATGGAGCCTGCTTCTTAGGGTGCCGAAGAACCAGTCAAGTTCCCCGGGCGTCTCACTGTGCTAGGCTGGTGCCCAGTGCTCTGCCCGGATTGTCTCCTTGAACCCACCCAGCAGCTGCCCAATGGGAGGATGTGCAGAAGGGCTGGTGCAGCAGCCCCAGGCTGTGGGCCTCACAAAGGCCTGTTTTCGAGGTTGTAGGGGGAACTTGGATAAAGGGAGGGTCTCCATCGCCCCGACTGGTAAGAGTGGTTCACTGTGCCTGAAGTGTGGATGCAAACAATACGCCCTGTGCTGCACAGCGGCTCTCCTTTGGGAGGCTGGAGTTTTGGTAGACAGAGGATGCCAATGCGAGCAGACCTGGCTAAGAAACTCGGGACAGTGAGTCTCTAATGAGTTTCCCTAGTAGACAGCACTTCTCTTCAGTTGTTAGCACCTTGCTGCTAGGGCAATTAAGTGCATTCTGGGTGCCGCAACTGGGAGAGGACTCGGAAGCTGAGCCGAGTCTCCCTTGGACTTCAGTGCGTTTCCTGGGGCCGTTGTTGATTCTGCATTCTGTCCTTTTGCTATAATAAATCGTGGCCACAACCTGACCATATACTGAATTCTGTGAACCCTCCTGGGACATTGCTGAACCTGGTGTGGCTTTGGAGACCCCAAACACAGATGGGAATGGCTCCTATCCCCACTTCATGGATGCGCTCTGAGGATAGTGACATGCCCAAGGCCACACGGCTGGAGAATGTAGAGCTGGGGTGAGGCCCTGATCCCAGGCCCCAGAAGCCATGATCTCAATCAACTCAACTGCACTGCCTCTCTGCCAAGGCCGCTCATTTTTTTGCAACAGAAGCCAGGCTCCTGCTCTGATAAAATTCATCTTGCACTCCTGCTGTACAAACAGTTTGAACACAAACGGTTGTAACTCAGGCTTGATTGAATGTCCTGCTAAAGCAAACAGCCCTGTGGGGTAATGCACTTTCTCGTTAATGGTGCTCCCTGCTCTGGCTGGTGATTAGGAGGTGTAAGATTGGATCTGTGGCTGCACACAGGTAGCAACTCCACCAAGCATCCCTAGCGTCTGCTGGCTTAGAGGCAAGAGCCACATCCCTTACAGAAGCAAGGGCCGTTTCTTTGGAACAAGCAGGCAGTAAATTACCTCCATGTTCCCGCCACCAGTAACATGCTAACTTTAGCAACAGCCAGTTCACAATCAACGGGGTGGAAAGGCTTGGGTGGTTTCCACACTTAGAAACCCTACATGGCTGTGTTTCAGCCTGGCCCTTCTATAGTGATGTGGGTTTGCTCTCCTCAAAGCACCATCTTCCGGAAGTCCGGATTTCAAACTCTAGCTCCATTCTGATGACTTTGACCACATTTCTAAATATTGCTGAGCCTCAGTTTCTTCACCAGCAAAATGAAAGTAACACTGACCTCACAGGCCTCTAGATAGGACTCAGTGATAATCTATATAAGAGGCCTAGTGTAGAGCATGGCATATAGCGGTGCTCAGTAAATCAGATGCTTAATGCTATCTGTCATCACCACTGTCACTCTCATTAAGTTTGAAGAATTTAAAAACTGATCCTTGAGCTGCTAGAAAGTATTTTCTGATTACAACAGTTCAAAAAGCTCATGATGGAAGATGTCTATGATGAAACAAAGTTATTTCCAAGATATACTGTTAAGCAAAACAAAACAGAAAACCAAGTACAAAAGAGTATCTATAGTACGTTTTCCTCTATATAGGAAAAAAAGGGGGCATAAGAAAATATACATGCATTGACTGATACATGCAAAAGACTACTGGAAGGATAAGAAACTAGGGAGATGGGTCAGCAACAGGGGGTGAGTGGAAAGGAATGGGAATAATGATGGGAAACTGGGAATAGAATAAAGGAAAAAGATTCTATTTCCACACACATGGGCATATCTGCCGATCTCAACATATAACTGTATTGATTACACCTGGAGAAGTGTGTATCTTAGAACCACGTTATTTCACGCATCCCCAAATAAGCAATTAGAATCCATCACATGGGTTCGGGGGGACACTCGGTGGAATATAAACAATACCAAATGAACATAATCTTATTACAAATGAATAATATTACCACACTGAAGGAAGTAGGAAAAAAAGAACCTGACACGTTACTGGTAAACATTATTTTGCTGGATTCTATAAGGCTACAGAAAAATAAAAGAACTATACCCAGACACCATACTATATTTGTCTCGCACAGGGGGTATGGAATAGCAATTTGAAACTTCCTTTTCTGTGTACAAGGGTTGGACCAGTATATAAACACACTGTGAACAATAAGAGCAAGATGTCTCATTGTCTGGACAAAGAAGTTGCAAATCAGGAAAGTAAGAAAGTAAAATGAATCGTGAGGCTTTCATCCACACACCAGCAAGCATATCTAGCTCCTGGCTCTTGGTTCCTAACTATCATTAACCAGCAAATGGAACCAGGCTCCTCGAGAAGTGGTTAATTGCAGATGGGACAGAAAGATGATCCTGTGATCCTGGAGGATCTTGTGTTGCCAGAAAGTAAAGAAGAACACAAAATGCGAGGGATGTTAAAAACTCCCAATGGCCAAAGTGAAAACAATCTAAGCAAGCAAAATAAACAACAGTTTTCTGGATTGTAATCCAGAGAAAACAATATTCCTCAGGTTTCTGAGGACACATTTAATGTCCAAAAAATATTGAATAAATCAGTGAATGATGGGGGAGGGACAGTTGTTCCAGCTGTAAGAATTCCCCTTAATAAATACAGAAATGTGGGAAATAGAAAGTCTCCAGTAAGCAAACAGCACAGTGTTAGCTACTACAAAGGCAAGATGTACCCATGGATCCAAAATTAGAGGTGAAAGCTAGAGGAGAAATGGGAAATTTGCATACTTTCAAAGTGGCAATGTTTATCATGTTGCCTTTTATAGCTATGATTATTACCCTACCACCAATGTGTTTATTAATTACAAAGGGAAAAACAGTGACTTAATGATGGAGAGACTTGGCAGACAGCGGCTTAACTGAGTTATCATGGTCAACATGACAGCAACAAGACACATCAACAGTATACTCCCCCTCAAATGAGGAGCTGAGAAGGTTGCCCCATCACTGCTGGGGTATTCTTGCAAAGCAAAGAAGCATAGCATCAAAGCAATCGCAGAACACACCAGACAAGCCCAACCAGAATTCTACCATGCACCCAACCAGAATCTCCAAGGTCATGAAAAACTTAGAAATTAGCAAATATTGGAGCAGACAAGAATACTAAATGTCATATGAGGTCCTGGCACAGACATTAGTGGGAAAACTGCATAAATCCCAGTGAAGTTCTATAGTATAGTTGATAGCATTGTACTAGTGCTGATTTCTTAGTTTTGAAAACTTTTATGGCTTTATACGATACTAACAAGTGGAAGGTGGGTAAAGAGTATGAGAACTCTTGGCATTATTTTTGCAACTTTCCTGTGGGGCTGAAATTATTTCAAAATAAAAAGCATAATCAATATTCATTGTGCAGTACATAGAAATAGAACAGAGAAGAAGGAAATTACCTATGATCTCTCCACTCCAAAGTAACTGTAATTAACGTTTTTCTACGTGGGTGATATCAGAATGCATATTTTTAATGTTCCCAGATGCTTTATTAATTTTTTAATTTTTGAGATACTGCAGTTATGAGAAATAATACAGAGAGACCCCATACACCCTTTTCCTATGGTCCCCCATTATAAAACTAGAGGACAACATCACAATCAGGATATTGACATTGATACTGTAAAATATAGAAATTTCCATCACCACAAAATCCCACATGCTGCTACTCTCCCATTTCCATCTTTTTATTAATCCTGGCAACCACACGTCTGTTCTACATGTCTATAATTTTGTCATTTCAAGAATGTTGTGTAAATGGAACCATACATTCTGTATAACCTTTTGGGAATGGCTTGTTTTCATTCAGCATAAGTCTCGAGAAAATACATATAATTTTGTACCCCAACACTTTCACTTAGCATTACAGCATAAATATTTTCTAATGTTTTTGTAGCTGCAAAAACATTTCATCTTAGTGGCATGATATGGTTATTTTTACTATCTCCTTTATGTTGGGTACTTGGTGCTATCATATGGATGTAGTCTGTCCTCCAAAGGTTTGTGTGTCATAGGCCTTGTCCCTGACATGGTAGTGCTAAGAAGCTGTGAAACCTCCTAGTGCAAGGTAATTAGGTAGTTGAGGTCGCTGCCCTTGGAAAGAGTTAATGCTGGTCTAGGGAAATGAATTTGTTTCTGCAAGAGTGAGTTGTTATAAAAAAGCAAGTTTGATCCCTGAATCGCTCTTTACCTCACCATGTATCTTTCCCTCTCCACACAGAGCTCCTGTCCACGATGTCATGTATTAGGTGACACTGCCAAGGCACCCTTCACCAGAGCTGAAGAGATGTCAATGCCAAACTCCTGAACCTCCAAAAACTGTGAGCTAAACAAACCTCCTTTCTTTACAAATCTCCCAGTCTCAGGTAATTGGTTATAGCAACAAAAAGAGGACTAACAGTTAGTTACGATCAAATTCTCAGCATTACAAATTAAACTGTAAAGAACATTTTTGTGCCCCTTGTGCACTTTGCCTGAATTACAAATAATACTCTTAGGCCAGATTCCTAGAAGAGGGGTATTAAGTGGCAGATTATGAACATTTTATGCCAACTATATGATGTATTGGGGAGCTCTTTCATCAAATACCCACCATGGGCCAGACTTTAAATCGAAAAAGCTGCTTGCTCCCAGAGCCTTTGAGAATTACATGCTTTGTCAGAAGCCTTTATAATAATGTCAGGCTCCCCAAGCCCCCCAGGTTCGGCAATTCACTGGGAGGAATCCCAGGACCCTGCAGCTGGTCACAGTCATGGCTATAACTTATGGCAGCAAAAGGACAGGAAGCCAAATCAGCTGAGAGAAAAGGCACATGGTGCTGTCCAGAGGAAACTGGACACAAACTCCCAAGAGGGTCCCAGTAGTCACAAAGGATGCACCGAAATCCTCCAGCAACAAGGAGTAACAACATGGGTGAAATGCTGTCAACTACAGAAGCACATGGGACACTGGGTGCCCAGGGCTATGACTGGCAGCTAGAATGCATGGGCATTCCCAGTACACGGGATTTCCAGGGCCCCAGCCAGGTAACAGAACAAACCACGTTGTTCACCACCAGTCCAGGCACTGGGCACTCTCTCTTCAGAGTTGGGGGATCCTTCCCAAATCCAGCTTCCCAGACCACGGCATGACAGCCTCCCAAGCAGAGCCAGAACAGGACAGCAGCCAGCCTGCTGTGTCAGCTCCCTCCCTGCTCAGATGGCACTGGGAACCTGCTGGGGAAAGGCTATGGTAGCGGAAAAGTAGAGGGGCCCTGTCTTCCTGGGTCAAGACTGCTCCTTGGCCAGCTCTACATGCACATGTCCTTCTGGCCAGGCTATGCCTCTAACAGACTGTCCTTGATCAGCTGGTCCTGCTCTGGTTGCCTTCTTAATAATGGGAGAAGAAATACCCGCTACAGGAAGGGAGAGCATTTCCTCATAGAGCCAGCCTCCTCGTCAGAGCACCATGCAGCTCTCTAGTTTCCTGCAACCACGTGGGCCTCCTCGTTCCTTGAGCCAACTAGGCACACCCCATCCCAGGGCCTTTGCACAGTGTGTTTTCTGACAGCCTGGAATACCATTCTCTTTCTATTTCCCTGAGGTCTCAACATTGTCCAGCCTGCAGCAGAAACCTCCACTCTACCCTCAGCCACCCTGCTGCCTAACGTCACCACCTTTGTGTGGTGCTGTTCGGTTGATGTACCTGTCCCCTGGCTCCCAGAACATACACTTGCTCGAAAAGCTTCATTCACACTTCTGAAGGCCCTGTATCGCCTACAGCTGGTGTCAAAGAAATATTTGCCAAATGTACGAATGAAGCTATACAAGGAGAGGGTCGGACTGGCTAAAATAGCTACTGCTTACTCAAAGCTTAGTATGGGCCAAGTGTTGTGTTCTTTCTTACAGATATCATCTTATTCCCTGCAAAAGCCATTTCACAGACAGGAAAACTGAGTCCAGAAGTGAAGCAACTGGACACTGACAAGAGTTAAGGGTCACACCTTTCCTTTGATCATCTGGTCAACCCCTCCTTAGGATTCCCAAAACCCCAGTCCAGCTCCAAAGGCCTAGGCTTCATGGGATGATGAGAGAGAAGAGACTGAGAACACGAGGGACTGTCCATGAATCAGCTGCCACTCAATGAGCGGTGCTTCGGCCCTGCCTCGCTCCCTCATCAGGAATGACTAATGAGCCTCCCTGCCTGGTCAGCGACACTGGCTTTATGTCCCAGGGAGCCTGTCTGGTTAAGATTCACATGCGCACCGTCACACACCTGCTGCGGCGGCCAGAGAGGCAGATCACAGGCCGCCAGCTGGGCACTGGGCCGGGCACAGAGGCTGAGAGCTAACGACTGCGGCCGCTGCCTGCACGACCTACTACCAAGCTCAGGAGCACCCTGAGCAAAGCCTAGATGTCCCCTTCTCACCGCTCATTCCACAAGGGGACAGCGACAACTGAGCCACGGGCCAGAGACGGTCCTGGGACCCATATCCGGAGGCTGTGTGAGAACTGCCTATGTCCTAGTGTCGCCAAGCTTGACACCCCCGGGCAAGACTGGATCTTTATGTGCTCAATCATCAGGGCACGCAGGTCGTTCAAACAGGTGCATTTAGTAACTAATCTTCACATTTCACAGATGTGGAAACTGAGGCCCAGCGAGGCAACTGGACCTCCCCTGGCACCCAGCTCTCAAGGGACAGATTGGTCTGGAGTTCGGGGACCCAGCTCATGAGTTCGGCCTCTTCCAGCTATACCATGCATTGGGCAAGAAGCCTCAGACTACACCTGCTCAGACTCCTCAACGGGGTCAGACTCAGGAGGGACCCCGAGAAAAGGGCTACTGAAACCATCAGCCCCTCTCCCACATGACCAGAACTTCCAGGCCCTGGATAGAAAGGAGGCTTCTCGCCAGACTTCACCCCCATGGCTCCCAATCTGTCTGGAAGTGCTCCGGGTTGCCCACCTGTCCTAAAGTACGACAGATACCATGGCATAGGCCTGTCATCTAGCAGTAGTCCCCAGCCTTTCCGGCTCCAAGGACCAGAGTAATGAAAGAAAAATTCTCCGCTCACTAGGCTGGGGGGTAGGGAGGACAGTTTCAGATGATTCAAGCAAACTGCATTTACTGTGCACTTTATTTCTATTATTATTTCATTGAGCATTTTATTTCTATTATTATTACCTTAGAGTCTCATTAGGAGTGCTCAGCCTAGATCTCTCACATGCGCAGTTCAGGACAAGCTCCTGTGAGAATCTAATGCAGCTGATGATCGGACAGGAGGCGGAGCTCAGGCAGTGAAGTAAGCCGCCAGGAGTGACTGTGAATACAAATGAATCTTCGCTCCCTCACCCACTGCTCACCTCTTGCTGTGTCAGGACGGGGGACCCCTGGTGTGAGGCCAGGGCTGGTCCAGACTCTTTCTAGGTGGCAATCACACAAAAAACCTAGACAAGGCTGCAACGTGCTAGCCATAAACTCAGCAAACCACACCTGCGGCATCCCTCAGGCTGCTACTTCAACTCCAGCCAGATCTGTGGGCCTCCAGGGTTTCCCAGACCTTTGTAGTTGGCCCAAATAAGCAGGACTACTCACTTCCGACTCTTGCCCCAGGACCCTGTCAACATGTGGTGGATACAGCCTGAAAATCCAGAAGCAGGAACCTAAAGCTCTTCTGCAAAATTACCAGCCTTGTTTTTATAAACACAAGACACAGCACTGTGTGAAAGATTCAAACAACAAAGAACTGAACAAAGGTAAATGTAAAAATGATCCCAAATTGCCACCACCTGGGGAAATACACTGAAAGGTTTGGTATCCATTCCTAAGCACAGTCAAACACTACAGCATGCAAATGGATCACCAAGAACCTTTCTACATTACAGCAGGTCTGGGGTGGAACCTGGGATTCTGCATTCCTAACAAGTTCCCAAGCATTGCAGCTGGCTCCAAACACAATACCTCTGAGTAACAAAGGGCCACTGTTTTGTTCATTGCTTTATGTCCGATACTAAAACAATGCCCAGCATATAGATCGCTCAGTAATTACAGACTGCATTAATAGGTGGAAATCTGGGTATGCAGTTTGACTTAAATGGACCCATACAATACATGCTATTTTGCAGCTTGCTTTTGCCACTTAATATACTGTGACATCTTGTGCTGTCAGTACCAACTGGTCTGCATTACCATTTTCTAAGAGCTAAATGTAATTTTCCTACATGTATGCACCAATAATCCATAGAGCCCATTACTGGTGGACATTCAGGGTATTTCCAACAAACAGTGTTCACCTTGATGTACATATATTGCTTTTCTCACTTGTACAATAGCGCCTTGATCACAGGAGATGTATATTTCACATTTTGGTATCATTTTGTTCACTGACTGACTCTTTCCTGAAGAACCAGTGCTGCCTTTTGGCCCCAGGTGGAGCTGAGAAAAGCCTCCTCTGCAGGATCATGTAAGAAGGGCTGATTCTCCCCTGCCCAAAAGGATATTCCTATACATGTGCAAGGCTGAGAGCGACCTTTGACGCCTCTGCGTTTCTGTTACGTCAGCCTTTCACTGCTGCTGTGCTCCGTCATTCTTCGTCCATCTCTGTCTCCATCTTAGCGTCTGTGTATCTCGCCTCACGCTGCAGAGTGTAGGGGACATTCCTGTGTGGACAAGGGAACCATGACTCTTGTTTTTATCTTTTTAAATGTGTGCCAGTGCAGGGCGTCAGTCTTGCTGGGACTGGTTTTCCTGGACTGCACTAACCACAGGCTAAGGAGAGTCTCAGCTTCCCAGAGAGGCTCCTACAGTTGACTTCCGGCTTCTTGTCTGAAGTCACCACAGGAACAATTTCTTGCTCCTAGACCTGCCCTACTTACCCAAGTTTCTCCAGAATTTCCCACCTTCTAAACAATTTCTCAAAAGCAAGTCAGAGGTCCACCTGCTGCAGGAATGTTTTTGAAATGGCAGATTCCCAAGTGAGCCTCTCCCCTAGGGGGAAATTTGCATTTTTGTTAAGCACAACCAGGGATTTCAATGAACACGTAAGGGTGAATATTCCTGCTCTGGTTTAGTGGTCTGAGTGCGTCCCCCAGGATTCATGTGCTGAAACTCGATCTGCATTGTGACGTTGAGACTTAAGCTGACTCTCCAGTTTGTACATGAGGTCTTTGGGAGGTGATTCGGGCTGAATAAGATCAACAGAGCAGTGGCCCCCTGAATGAATCCTGGTAGCTTTAAAAGGAAAGGACATCAGAAGAGACACAGATTCCCTTTCTCTTGCCATGTGATGCCCTGTGCCACCTCAGGAACCTCCCAGCAAGAAAGCCATTGCCAGATTCAGCCCCTTGACCTTGTACCTCCAGAAATGCAAGCCAAAATAAACTTGTTTTCTTTATAAAGTTACCCTGGCTTGGGTATTTTGTTATAGTAACACAAAACAGACTAAACAATCCATTCCAATTCTATTTATGTCTTAGACCCTCAGAGCAAATATCCTTAACATACTTTTCTTCCTGGTGGTGTCATTATAGAAATCAGCAGCCACTGATCGGGAACAACATGGAGTTCTGACATTATCCCCTCCAGTCAAGTCCAACAGCGACATGCCAGGCAGAGGAGAAACCACGAGAAGTATGTCTACATGGACATTGCAAGCCACCTCGTGGTCTTTCCCCATCTCCACATTCACTCACAAGAAACAAAAGGAGTCTGTTTTACACACAAGCTGTGGGCTCATATTCAAATGTTTGCCGTCCTAGCAAAAAGGACCTTACCGAGTTTAAAACTCTTGATCAGTTCTACCTTGTAAGGATTTATAGTTTACCTAAGCACAATACAAAATATGTTTAAAGGGAAAAACACACTCTTTATTGGATGACAATGAAACATTCACAAGCATTCCACCACCCATCAGGCACTGACTTCACCATGCAGTGATTCAGCAGTGGAGAAGGCAGGCTGTCTACATTCTGTCCCCATGGGCAGACAGGTGAGGGAGCTTCTGCATGCAATGCAAAGAGTGTCCTGAAGGTGGAGCCACCGGATGCTTCATCTCAAGCAGGTGGTACAAGGTGTGGCTGCAGCTGAGATGGCCCACACTGAGCCAAGGCGGAGAGATGTAATGTTTACAGTCTGAGGCCTGACTCACTCACTCACTCATTCCACTCACATTCTGTGAGTCTCACTGACTGCTGTACCTGCGAAGATAAATGATGATACATAGGAGACACCTAGGCCATATTTGAAAATGTAGTGTTTGTGAAAATGAAAAATGAAGAATGTTCCAAGAAGAAGAAACCACAGGTGCAAAGGCCCAGAGGTAGAAACAATGTAGAAGGAGAGGAACAAAAAAAAGAGGTCAGCGTGAATGTGCTTCTCCTATCAGTTAACAGCACACGGTATCTTTTCTTTAATTAAAAAAAATGTTCAACCCTTATTTCTCATAAGACAAGTATAAACCAGTTGCAATTCAGCCCACTCTATAGTATTAGAGTAAGTGCTACACAAAAGGATAAATTAGGGGGAAAAAAAACAAATTACAAAATTCACATAATTAGAATCAATATGCCACCTCTCAAAGCATATACCCACACCCAGCCATCACTGGCTTTAAAACTTTGCAAAAAGCAATGGATCTGAAATTGCTACTACATTCAGTCTCCTAGCTCATTTTCTAAAAAGTCAAACTGTGGTTCCTTGTAAAAGCCAAACATGACTTCATGGTTGGGGGCAAGGAGGCAAAATAAAAAGACTTTTCAAAATAACAGACTTTTAAGAAAGCAATCTGCCGGGAATCTGTAAGAAGTCTGGGGGAAGGAGGAAGAGCTTTTCATTATGGTCCTAAAGCAGGCGATAAACAGTCCAGAGAGGCAAATCCACTCCTGGAATTCCATCCTGCATAAATGCATCACTGCCTGAGCCAAACGCTGAACTCCGTGTGACTACTGGAGGAGACTCCAAGTTTTATTGATCAGATATGGCAACATATTATTACACCCTCAAATAACACATCAGCTGCTTCAGACACAGGCAGCAGGGGGTGGAAGGGCAACAGACACAATCTAACACATATAAAGACAGAGGGCATGCAGCTGAAACAGCTTTGTCAGAGATTCTCTGCTAGAAAATTCTTCCCAGACATCGCTCTTAATCCTAGAAGGTCTATAGCTTGGGGTCTGTAGCAGAGGGCTCAGGGTTCAAAAGGTATGGGGTTCCAGCCCAGCTCCACCCTGGACCCTGGACAAGAAACTTAACTTCCTTCCGCCTCAGCACCCTCATCTGTGAAACAGAATAACGAGACCACAGGCCTCATCAGTTGTTATGAAAATAAACTGAGATTGTGCATGTAGAGAATCTGGCAGATGCTTGATATCTAACAGGGATTCAATAAGACTCTCTTTCTTGGCAAAGTTCAAGGTTCTCTAAGTTGCTTGTCCAAATGGCTGCCTCAGAAAAGTAAGGTGAAAACCAAGGTAATCTTCAGACACTCCTAGTCCTTGGTCTTTTAAGTTACTTTGCCATTAATTCCCAAACTCTCTTGATGCCACCAACAGGACCCAGTGTGAGGGCTGCACGGAGGATGACAAATTGCTTTTCAACGGTTAAGGAGAGCTGTTAGGAATGTAGGGACAGATGACAGCCTGCACAGACTGGAATCTGGCTCTACCACCTCCTGGCTGCATGACTTACGGTAAGGTACTCAGCCTCTCTGTGCCTCAATTTCCTCACCACAACTTGGAGATATTACTGCCCCATACTTTGCTGGGTTGCTATGGGGACTAAATAAGACCCTAAAATAACTGCTTAGAACTTTCTCTAGAACACAGCATTAGCACGGCTAGACTACATTAGCTACTGTTACATATATGTTGTACTGGCTGGTATTATTTGATATTCCACTATAAAGTACAGCTCAAAATACAGTACTATGTAGTATTTAATATTATAGTTATTACATGGTATGAGTTATTACTGTTATCAATGATTATTTTCAATTCCCACCTAGCAGTGGATACTCAGTGGCTATGTGGGAAATAGCAGAATAGATAAGGTCTCACAAAAGGTATGACTCCCTGAGCCTGGGAATGCATCATAAGGCAGTGCTATCACAGTTGGGTATAAAAGGTGATTAAGAGTGAACTGGTGAACAAGGAGAGGGAAGGGCACTCCAGATAAGAGGATTGGATGAACAAGTTATGCCTTGCACACAGATGTGACAGAAGTCAGAGCACAGAGAACACAAAGTTTGTGGCAGAAGGTGAATCTAGGTGACATCACGGGAGGAGGGGTCTGTACATATCCTAGGAGCCGACAGACATTTCCACTTAAAAAACCATTTTGTCAAAAAAATTATTTTAATGAAAAATACTTCAATAGTCTCATAAGGATATTTTGAGGCCATGTAAACCAAGGAAAGATCTTCCATACCTCCCCTAAAGCCCTCAGGGAATGAAACAGACAAGTCTCTAACATCCTTTGGGCTTTTAGGGGGAAAAGGCATTACAAACTATGAGAGAATTCTAAGTGATTGTCATTTCTCTTTAAGATGATCTCATTATTAAGAATGACAAGGAAAAACAAGGCAAAACAACCAGGCAAGTTTGGGATTGGAAAATTTAACTTATAAACTAAAGGTCTGTTTGGGGTTTTTTTAAGGTTATCTACTCGAGCTATTTATAATGCATATATCCATATATGTAGGAAGTTCTGTTTATGTGCATATATATTGGAATGAAAATTCCAGAGACTCTATAAGCAGGAAACTAAGACATTCCCAACTGATGCTTCTATAGACAAATCTTCAGGGGGAAAAGATCTAAAGAGATAATAAATAAATGTGGGTCAAATAACTCAGCCTCTGGAGGCTTCTCACTGCTTTGGTAAAAAAGCTTCCTGACAGTGGATCTGAGTCCCTGAAATTAAGAACAGATGTGGGGACAAAGATGCAAATGGAACAGAATACTCTCCATCTCAAAAAGGAGTGCCAACTCCATGAAAGGCGATATCCAAGAGACAACTCCTAAAAAGCAGGGGAGATTGAAAAAGATAAAAGTAAAACAAAGTAAAGGGGCAAAGGGGTGATAGAAATCAAAGATAGGTTTCACATTTGAATAAACTCCAGTAAAGAAGAATCCATTCCAGGTCATTTTCCATCTTGATAGGCAATGAGGGTCACCTTTGCCAAAAGAAGCTTTAACTTTTCAGAGCCCCCTTGCTCTCTCATCCTCCTGGGCCCCGGAAAACTCTGAGATCTTTCTTCTGAAAACACTCTCATTTCTGTGCATATTCTTTGCCTTTATGTTTGTGAAGAGGAAGCTCATTGCTGATGAGCTTTTCAAAACTGTCTTTGGACAGTTTACTTGGCCTTTCCCACAAAAATCACACAAACAGCCAAATCCTGGAGCTCAGATTTGGTCTCCTCTACTACAATGCCTGTAAAAAGAGAAAAGAAAGACCCATGATCTAAGAATTAAGCTGAAGTGATAGCCACAGGAATAGGGGGCTTCCATTTCTAGACATGGGTCTGGGTAAGTGTTGTGATGGTTAAGTTTAATGGTCAACTTGATTGGCTTGGGAACCACTTAGGGCAGTGAAGGTAAACCTTTTAGAGACTGAGTGCCCAAACTGCAACCTAAAACCCAATTATTTATTGTAAAGTGTTAACACTAAAATTAAACCTGATTATTGAGGTTTTGGTTTAGAAAGCATAGCTGTTATATGATGCTTGACTGCTGGGGCACCTTGGCTGGCATGCTGACAGAGAAGGCTCTGCGCTGCAACACATGTGCCATAGGTTCCCCAGCAGTGACCTAGGGGATTAGTAAAGTACACTTCTGGGTGTGTCTGGGCAGGTCATGGAGGTGTAGTTTTGGGGTCTGCATCTGATTCCCAGCCCTCTGCCTTCTGGCTTTGTTTCTCTGCTCTGCACCTGAACCCCCTGAAATGAACTAAGCATCTATGCTCTACCATGTCCTTCCACCATGATGTTCCTACCTCGGAGCCAGCTAACCATGGACGGAATCCTCTGAAACCATGAGCCAAGCAAATCATTTCCTCCCTTACCCTGTGGGTGTCAAGTATTTGGTCCGAGTAACAGGAAAACTGACTAGTACAAGTGTCCACAGAGCAGAACACGAAGAAGGCTCCTTTGGCTGCTCTGATAGACTAGGATGGAGAATGTTCACAGACTGCCGGGATATAACTTGAAAAGATCCCTTTTAGGAAGACAGAATGTTAACCCACCACAAATCTTGCTCCAGGAAAGGTTTTCACCAAGGCATATAGAAGTTTCAATGATGACTTTAACACTAATCACAGGAATCAGATAATTCCATAGCCATCATCTTTGGATAGCTGTGGGCTAACTGTAAGACAAAACAGTAATTCTCAGCTTCTAACTTATCCTAAAAGAGCACTAACTTTCAATCCAGTCTGGGCATTAGGATTTTAGTTTAGGAAGCTTAACAAAAACTATTCAAATTCAACAGAACTAGGGTGGCAATACTAATACCAGACAAAATAGAAGGCAAAAAAAATTCCTAGAAACAAAGTAGAGCTTTTATGATACAAGGGTTATCCCACCAGAAAGACGTGACCAAAATGTGACAGAAGGGAGAAACAGACTACTAAACAATATACTTGGCAATTTCAATTCTTTCAATTTGTAATAGAGTAACTGGTATTTAGCAAGAAGTGGAAGGTATAACTACCATAAATGAACTAGACATAAGAGATGTCCTCTAGAACACTCCACTCAACAAGAACAAAATACACTTTTCTCCAGTGTACATGAGACATTCTCCAAGATGAACCACATTTTAAGCCAAGAAACAAACTTTTAAAAGGAATGAAATCATATAACATTATGTTCTCTAACCACAATGGAATGTAACTAGAAATCAATAACAGAAAGAAATTTGTGAAACTCCCAAACATGTGGATATTAAATAACACACTCTTAAATAATTCATAGTTCAAAGAAAAAAAAGCACACATGAAATTAGAAAATACTTTGTGATGAATAAAGATAAAAACACAATATGACAAAATGTATGGATACAGATGAAAGCAGGGCTGAGAGGGAAATTTATAGGTCTGAGTATCTAAATCAAACAAGAAATCTCAAACACAAAAAGTTCAGCAACTTTTCATGATACCAGATAAGCATACCAAAATATAGTTATCAACAATTCAAAAAATTAACAAAACAATTCCATGTACAGTATAACAGTATCAAAAGAACAAGATACTTATGAATAAATTTAACAAAAGGAAGTGCAAAACTTGTACACTGAAAACTATAAAACATCATTCAAAGAAATTAAAGGCCTAAACAGAAAAACATCCCATGTTCATGGATTGGAAGACAATATTTGTTCATACAGATGGACAAATTCAGTGCAATCTCTATCAAACTCTCAGTTAGCTTATCTCCAGAAACTGATAGGCTGATCCTAAATTCATATGGGAATGCAAGGTACTCAGAACAGCCAAAACCGTATTTAAAAAAAGAACAAAGTTGGAGGCCTAATACTTCTTGATTTCAACATCTACAAAAATCTAGACAAGTCAATACAGTGCTTGGTATAAGAATAGACATTTAGATCAAAAGAATAAAATTTAAAGTCTTTTACAGTTAAGTTTTGACAAGAGTCCCAAGAAAACTAACTTAAAAAGGACAGTATTTTCAATAAGTGGCTGGAACAACTGGTAATTCATATGCAAAAAAAATTAACCCAAACCCTTACATTGCAAGCAATGGAATATTACTTGGTGATAAAAAGGAATGGAGTAATGATGTATAACACAACATGGATGAACCTTGAAAACTTTATATTAAGGAGGGAAAGTCTGACACAAAAAGCTAGAAGTTATTCTATTTACATGAAATCTTTAGCACAGGGCAAATCCATAGAGATAAAAAGTTGATTAGTAGTTCCCTGGGAATGGAGGAGGGAGGCATGAGTAATGGCCGCTAAGGGTATAGGATTTCTTCTTGGGATGATGGAAATGTTCTAAAATTAGGTAGTGGCAATCACTGCAGAGCTCTCTGAATACAACCAAATAAAGAAACAAAACTTTCTGAGAGCTCCTAAGAGCTAAGAAGACTGGTAATATCAGAAATGAGAGAATTGTGCTTTTTCAGGAAGGGAGTGAACTGGTCAAGCTCCTTCCCAGTTAGTCTAGTTTGTTCCCCAGGCAATATTGGCAATGCTAGGGTGGGGGCAGGGGGACTGTCCCACTGGCACCTAATGGGCTAAGCAGGGATGCTGAGAAATAGCCCACAGTGCACAGGAGCACTCCAAAACAAAGACTTACCTGGCGCCAAAACGTCAACTGTTCTGAGATTCATGAACTTTGTACTAGAGAAATATCAATGTCTGAATACATTTTTTTTGCCTTTTCTAATTAAAAATTTAAAAATAGCCCATATTAGTAGTTAAGAATAGGGCTAGGGATTTAGCTCAGTGGTGCCGCCACCTGCCTCGCAAGCACATGATCCCAAGTTTAATCCCCCCCGTACCAAAAAAGAAAAAAAGCAGTTAAGAATAAAGGGTTAGGAATCAGACAGACTGGGATCTAAACCCTGGATCCAGCTCCTGCCAGAACCTTAGGAAAGTTACCTAACTGGACATTACCTCCTCATCTGTAAAACCAACCTTTCAAAATAGTTATAAAGATTAAACAAGAAGATGCCTGGCATCAATAAAGGTTAAGAGCTTTTAATTTTATAACTAGTGTTTTCTATTTTTTCAAAAGGCCTCAAAGTGGCTTAGATCCAGGAAATGGATGACTAGGTCACCTTAAAATAGGACTTTTTTACCAAGTAACAATTAGTGTGTAAACCGGACCATTATTATCAGCTAATAGGCAACTGAGACAAAACAGTTGACATCCCTCACTACTATATTAAAATTTAGCTAGGGAGGGCCAAACAGTTCCCATGGCAACCAAAAGTTTATGTGGCTCTGATTCATTTTCTTTCCAGTACTCTATATTTGTCAGGTTAGGTTCTGTATACAAATCCCCCACATAGTGGTGGAGTCTTTTCTATTTACTAAACCTAATATTATTCTGCTGCTCAACAACCAATTTATTGTAGTCAAAACTGCCACCCAAACAGAACAAGATGACAGCCTATCATTTGCTGTGGGTCTTTGTAATGGAGCTCATAGAGTATAGGAGTGGCTCAGTAAGACATTAAAGGACTACCCAGCAGCCTCACTGGGCCAGGCACTGGTACGAGAATCCCTCATCCTCATTGTAAACGAAGGAAGAGGAAAAGACAACAAAGCTTACTGAATGGACTTTGACGGGCTCTCCCCATGTATGCTCCACCAAAAGACTGTGAGGCAGGAATAATCCCAACATTGTACAGAGCACACTGAAAATCTGGATGTTTAAATAACTTGCCTGGGACATGCTTTCCATATATGTTCATTTGTTATATGTTCATCATTTATTTTCATACATTTTTGAGTTGACTCGGAAAGAAATCAGTTAAAAAGGAGGAAAACAGCATGTTATGGGGGAAAAGCAGAAGCAAAGGAGACAACAAAGTGCACCCCATAAAGTATTACATGATTACTAACACCAGAGTTCAAATTTTAGTCTGACCTTCCTAGTGGCCAAAACAACAAAGAAAACATGATCAGCAGTTAGAATGGAGAGAGGTATCTGGAACATTAAATCCTAATTTTTTATGAGATATTTTTGGTACTTCTTCCCCATAACTCCAAGACACAGCAAGTAAATCACAAAACATAAGTCAGTTAAGAATCTGAATTCAGATCAAAATAAATTCAAGACTCAGGAAGGCTTCCTTACCATGTGTGCATCAGAAAGGAAGGATGTGAGCTCATCCATCACAGTCCACATTCATTTCTTCAACACATAGTCCTCGAGTAAGATCATCAACTCCAGAGTCACACCAGTGAAGCTCAAATCTCAACACTGCCACCTTTTAGCCACATGGCCTTTGACAAGTTAATTTCCAGTGCCTCAGTTTCCTCACTGGAGGTGATGATTTTGGTACCCATGTCACAAAATTGTTGTGGACATTAAATATAAATAAAGCAATTAGAGCAGCTCTTAGACTCTACTGTGTAAGTATAAGCTACTAATGCTATTCCTACTTCCACTGCTGTTTACTGATAACTATGTGCTAGCCATTGTTCTAAACACAGGTGGAACAGAGCTCTGCCCAAGGCAAGGGAGATCTTGCTGTTATGGAGCTCTAGCAGGAGGAAATATGGAAAGGCCAAGCAATAAAAACAATCAGGCAGTGCTAAGTGCTATGTGGTGCTGTTGGGAAATGTGAGAGTCAGTAACTGTATGGGGAAAAGAGACAGGAGCAGTTATGGTGAGATCTAAAAGACAAGAAGATGGAAGCTAAGCAAGGTGGGAGAGGGGAGCAGCCCAGGCAGAGAGAGCATCTCCGGAACACACTGGAAGCCTGGATGGAACTTGGAACAGAAAGATGGACAGCAGGTTGGCAGTGGAGTGCCCAGGGCAGGGCTGGTGGAGGGAGACACAAGGAGGCTGAGAGGTAAGCAAGAGCCAGGCCCAGCACCTGTCTACAGAGCTCAGCTTTGGAATTCTAGTTGTGATGGGAAGTCATTACATGGGAGTGACCTCATTTGACTTTTTGTTTTTAAAAAGATGACTCTGCTGTCCTGTGAGGAAGCAGCAACATGGGAGGGTGGAGGGTTCCTCAGCCTCACTCCTACTGACATTCAGGTTTGGATAACTCTTGGTTGGGTGTGCAATGAATGTAAAAAATCTCACACCACCCCTACCCTCTATCCACTATCCACTAGCAGTATCCCCTGTTGTGACCATCAGCAGTCTCCAGACATTGCCAAATGACCCTGGGGGGCAAAATCACCCCTGGGTGAGAGCCACTACCTTAGCAGTAGAGTTCACGGGGATTAGTAATGGATTAAAGCAGTGTGTGTGTGTGTGGGGGGGGCTAATTAGCAAAAGAGAAGACTGGGATGATTCTTATGTTCTTGAGAGATGATCCTTCCGGAAATAAATATGTGGGCATCATGAGTTTATGGGAGGAAACTGGGATCTTGAAGAGAGAATGTATTAAGTGAAAGGTCACACTCACTTCCTGGTGAATGATGATTCTGGGACGGAGACACAAAAAGGTAGCAGCCATCCCAGAGGTGATGGGGTAGAATCCAGCAAGCAAAGGAGGGAAGAGGAGGATATGGTCATTGGTGTCCTTCGTTTCTCAAAGGTCAAGTAAGGATGGATGTAAACACTTGCTGTATCTAATACTTAAGAGATTCCCAGACACTTTTCCCAGACCAAATGTATTACTTTGATGGGTACAAAAGACAGGCTGCACAGGGGCAAGGAGTCACATCGGATTATACCAGGGAAGAAAGGGCTGTTGGACTCTGGTTTGAGGACAGTTTGGGTCTAGGAGAGAGACTACAGCTAAGGATGTGAAGAAGTAATTGCACGAAGAAATCTTCAAAGATGAGGGTGGATCAGACTCAACCAAATAGGACACAGCAAGCACCTGGTCTCCCCCCAGACCCATGAACTAATCTTTCCCAAGGTGGTCTTAAACCAGGCGGGGCTCTGACGATCACAGAAACCACTGAGCAGGGTAGGATTTTTCACAGTATGGTACCTGGAACACCTGAAGCTTTCTGAGTCCCACTGGAGTCCTGCTGATGGAAAATCTCCCAGGAGAGTCCTCAGAAGCTACCTCCTGAGGACTTGAGGCCATTCTAGTATAGCAGCTTAGCCCCCTGAAAACCATGCTCTGGACCCTCAAGGTTGCAAGTGTAGACCTCAGAGCAGCGGCACCACCAACTACCTGCAGGCCTGTTAGAAGCTGAATCAGCCTTGGCCCTCACCTACTGGCTCAGGGTCTGCACTGTCCCAAGCCCCCAGGCCTTCTGAATGCACATAAAGTTCAAAGAGGTCTGGACTGCTTTGCAGGAAGGGTCCTGGGGGTGATGGAGAAGTACTGGGCACCTGACAGACATCTTTAGCACAGAGAGCCCTGAGAGTGCCTGCTGCTGATTTAGTCAGGAGTCGGCAAAGTGTCTCTAAAAGAGACACCCATCAAGGTTCTGATGCTTTAAGCCCCTGGTGCACCCTCCAAGGCCTAAAGCCCAAAGTCATTCGTGACTTCAGGCACATAAAATCCACTCTTTTTGCAGAGAGGAAACTGTTGCATAGGATACTATGTACCCTGAGCTCTAGCAAACCCTGAAAATCTCCCCCACACAGAGTGGCCATGTCACTCACTTACCTGCAGGGGGCAGCAGAGCAGAGGGGTTCCAGGCTCACTCTTAAAAAGGTCGGCTTTCAAAATTTGGCCCTGCCACCCAAGGGCCTTGGCCAGCACTACTCAACTCATTCTCCACCTGCATACACGGGATACCAGTAGGGCTTACTTCATGGGGCGACATGAGGACCAAATGAAATCAGCCATGCAGAGTACTAGGCACAATGCCTGGTTCATGAAGTCTCAGCAATGTTCAAACCTAGGCCATCTGACCCCAGGGTGTCTATACCACATGCTCACTTAGGCTTCCACCATTCTGCACAATCCTGGATGACCTAAACCCATTCCTACGCGTGTATGCTTGTGTGCCACAGAACTACTCTGTCTTGAGGACATGAAATAATACAGACGGCTGCAGTTTTAAGGATGCACGGAGAAGATCAAGTCACTCGATAGATGGGCAAACTAAGACCTAGAACAGCCAGAGTGCTCTCTCACAGCAAGAGTTAGTTCTTCATAGCAAAACACACTACGAAAACCACAGCCAACTGTCTTTTAGTATCCTGGTTTCACATGGACACCAAGGTCACTCAGGCACTTGAAGGGCCAGTGGTGCTGCCTGCCCCTCTCTGGGACTGTGCTAAACACAGCGAGTCACCCTACAAACCTGGAATTAAGTGTGGAGGCTTCCAGATGCCCGCTGTTTCTGAACATGAAAGCCCCTCATTAGGCCCTGACTCTGTCTTTAAATCCAAACAAAACGTCAGGATACAATGGCAGGAGCTGATGAGAGAGAGAAAGAGAGAGAGAGAGAGAGAGAGAGAGAGAGCTCTCCAGAATTCACACCCCTTGGACTCAAAGGATCAGAGAGAGAACTTGGAAAAATATGTACCTTTGGAAGAATAATTAATTCACAAGCCAGAATTGGGGTCCGGGAGGTGGAATGGGAAGACTAGCTACTACAGTGAAAAGCCCTGAGAAAAGTACAGGAGAGACACACAGACAGAGTGTGCACGCACATGTGTGTTGCAGGTGGGAGGAATCCTATTCCTTCTTGGCAATCTCATCTGGCTCCTTGGTAGGAAAAACCTGCTCGGATAGAGGAGCAAGGAGAGAGAAGGAGATAAGAAAGCAACAAGGCTTTATGTACAGTCATTGTTCTTCCACCGATCTGTTCAACAAGTGTGTCTGAGGATCTCCCACATGCCAGGAGCTGACATTGTTTGGTGTGGGGTAACCGTGAATAAGATGCATGCAAGCCCATTCCTGGCTGTCCTGAGCTGCCACTGTGCTAGAAGTGGACCCCATAGAAACTCCATCTGCAATCTTGTTTGAGAACAGTTAACTTCCAGCATCAGAGTGATTCCTTATAAAAAGGGCTATAGCTTTTTATTACATCTGTTTACAAGTCAAAGGTGAAGAAAGGTAGTGCTACAGGAGCCAAAAGGATATAATCTTGGTGGCATTTCTTGTTGAGATTTCCAAAGGCCAGAACACCTACTTAGCCTAGGAAGAAGGGGAGGAAAGACTTCTGGGAGAGGATGGGGGTATAGAGTAAGAGGTCTCTGCCTTTATCCACTGATCTCTAGATCTATCCACCCATCCACTGACCCATTTGTGCACTAACCTACCCATTAATCCATCCATTTATATATACATACATACATACACCCATCCACCCATCCTCTCAGCATCCATCTACTCACACTCCACCCAACAACTGATCTTTCCATCCATCCATCCACCCACCCACTCACCCAGCCGTTGACCAATCCATCACCTACCCATCCATCCATATCCATCCATCCATCCATCCACTTCTGTTAATGTTTTACAATTCTGTATTTCTACCAGCAGAGAAGTGAAAATGATGTTGATCCTGTAAATAATTATTTCTGGAAAGGCGCCAGAGGGTAGGTTTCTATTTAGAAGAAACAGAAGGCTTAGAGAGGCAAAATCCTAAGCTCTAAGGTCCACCCAAGTTCAAGAACAGAAACCAGCCTGCTCCCCACCTATCCCATCCCCTGCTCAGTTACAGCCTGCCGAATTCACACTCAGAGGCACTGTATAGCTCTTAAGTTATTCATTTTGCTTTGATTTTATTCCTGTCCTCTGCAGTCATACACAGGCTTAGCTATTACAGATGCTCCTCCTCCATAATTTTCCTCAAGGCCAAAAGACTTCTTATTGATTGACAGGAGAAAAAAGTCTGGAAGAATTAACAAATTAAGTGATGACACAAATCTGCCTTTGTACTCTCACTGTCTGAAATAAAAAACCAAATATTTTGGAAATGCAGAAAATGGGGCTGAGGGACCTTGCACAAGACCTAGAACATTAAATAGCCCAGGGAAAGCATGTTTCATATATGTTTTGTTTTCATAGTTATGTACATTGGCCAAAGTTCGGTTTGCATCAGAGTATGATTATATAGTTACACATCACGGTTTATATTTTCTTCTGCAATATGCCCTGAGAGGCAATGGAAAGAATGTGGAATCATTGGGCCCCATAGGAACTCCATCTGCCTCTGTTTGAGGACAGTTAACTGCCAGCATCAGAGTGATTCCTTATAAAAAGGGCTGCAGCTTCTCCAGGGTACTCAGCATTTTTCAGTGATGGTAAAAAGTGTGATTTCCTACTGGTGCACGTCAGTGGCACTGAAAAGCGACCTCAGCAATGCCACTTAGGAGCTATCTGCACCAAGGACAAGCCTGTTCTAGAAACTTTCCTCAGGGGTCTTGGGAGGAAGATTCTAAGCAGAGGTTCACCAGCCCGATTACAGAATAGCAGCCTTGCTGCTGTCTACATGCATGGCCTCATATTCATGCCTTAGACTGGGACGGACACTGGCCCAGCCACACAGCCAGCAATGAGGGACACTGGGACCTGAACTCATGAGCCTGAAAACTTCTAATAATGTCATCTACACCTACAACATCCCACTGCGATCTTTAGAGCTCGTTATAAGAAATAAATTTCTGAGTGCTCCATGCTCCGAGAGTTGGAGGTGAGCTCTGTTCTGGAAAAGGACAATTAGGGTACTGATTTTGAAGTGAAAAAGAAAGAAAAAGGCTGCTTAGGAGTGTGTTTGGTGAGAACCAATCCTTGCATCTGCTTCCCACAGAACTCTCAGGGAAAATAACATCATAGGCAAAGCCCAGTGGATAATTTTATACAACAGACTCATAGCTGCTTGCTTAGAAGAGTCCAGGTCCAAAGTCCCCAGTGTTCTGTGCACTCCTCTCTCCTTCCTTGCCACTCCAGAAGCACAGCTTGTAAGGCACTGGTAGGAGTCCTTTCCCTCCCTGGAGAGATGAAAAGGCCTTAGATGAGAGGGCTGGATCCTAGTAAATGTCTTTTGGTCCTTATGAGAGATATTCTAGACCCTTCACACATTCGTCTGTAGGACTTGGCAAGCCTTTCTCCTTACACTTTTATTTTTCTTTACCACCCCAGGATTACCAGCTGCATGTATTAAAAGATGGTGTTATTATTAACAATAGTGGCTAATTCTTCTCAAGAGCTGAACCAAGGTTAAGCGCTGCCCTAAATACTTAACAGGTGTGAATGTATTTAAACTCTATGAGATAAGTGCTGTGTTATTATCTCATTTCACAGAGTGGTAACTGAGGCACAGAGAGATTAAACAACGTGCCCAGTATACAAAGGAACCAGGGCAAACACACACCAGCCAGTGCCAGGCTTGCATACTCACTAGTGTGCTACACACCATTTCCTGTGCAAAAATACTAAGAAGCTAGAAAAGAACAACTACCCAGCATCCCACCTCCCAGAGATGCCCACTGTCCAATGGGACATAATCTTGTTAGCGTTTCTCGTTGGGATTTCCCGGGGCCAGGCACCTCTTGCTGAGAATTTCATTTCTGGCTCAGATGAAGTCATTTTCTCTCCCAGGCACTGCAGTGAGCAGACCTGTGATGATCCATCTGATTTCTTTAGGAGATGATATGCAGGAAGGAACACTAGATGCAAAATAAAGCACTAACCCCACCAATGCCGATCATACTACTCAGCACTCTCCAATCAGAACGGTTAGGTTTTGAGGCCAACACCCTCCCTAGGATGCTCTTCCCTGCTGGACTGGAGGAGGCACACACTGCCGAGCGCCCCTTCTGCCTGCTCATCGACAGGCGCCAATACTGCAAGATTTGTCCATGCAACGTCCCCATTCATGGAGACTCTTAGTCTACTCCTAGAACAAACAGGCTCAGGGCTGCAGCAGCCACCAGGCCACCTGGGTTGCTTGTAAAGGTGCATTCCCGGGCTCCACTATTTTGGAAATTCTATGCAGCAGGCTCTGCATTATCCTCAAGTCTATGCTAAGGGATGAGTCGGGTGAGCTGCCGAGCACCCTGAGAAGTTCTGGCTGGTGGCTGTCCCTAACACCGGGGAGCCCAGGGTGACAGCTCAGACTTTCATCCCATTGTTATTCGGGGGAAAATTCAAAGAAAACTTTATTTTGTTTTCATTGGTGGCGCGTTGAGCAGCTTTGTGCTGAGCCCTGCAATATTGCTTCATTCTCTCCGAAAATGTATTAGTCGTGCATTATGGTTACTGTGGTGACTGTCAGATGACAGCAGGAAAGCACCGGAGACCGTTTCACCATGACTTCTGTTTAGGAGAATTTAAAATGCAACGTCATGACAGGAACCGCAGCTAACATCACTGAATGCTTACTGTGTGGTGGCCACTGCTCTGGGGGCTTTCCAGAGAGTCACTTCATCTTCACGAGCTGAGACACAGGAACTAATCTATTTCACAGAGGTGGCACCTGAGGTACAGAAAGGTTAAGTTACTTGCTCAAGGTCACCTAGCCAGGAAGGAGTTGAAAACTGAGGACAATCTGGTCCACTCGTCAGATTCTGGAGGCCATGGTCTTGCCCATCAAGAACACAGCTACATCCTTCCCATGGCTTTCAAGGCGGTACATGATCGACCCAGCATATGGTTATCCAAGCACCCCCTGAACATTTCTCCTCTTCCTCCCTACTCTGTGCAAAGCTAAATATGCTTCCTTCTACCCACGGGGCTGTATTCTGGTTTCCTCTTTCCCTGAGACTTCTTCCATTCTGCAACGGATTGAATGTTTCAGGACTCCCAAAATTCACTTTTTGAACCCTACATGACCCTATTACCGGGCTTCCAGGGGAAGTGACCAGGTCACGATGGTGGAGCCCTCATGATGGGCTCAGTTCCCCTGTACGGTTGGCATGACGAGGACAGGGAATGCAGTCCCCCTTTCTGCCATGTGAGGACACAGCGAAAAACCAGAAGTCTGCGCAGAGGACAGCGATCTCCCTGAAACTGGGCTATGCGGACCTCAGCCTGCAGAACCATAAGAAATAAATGTCTGTCATCTGAGCCACCCAGGCTGTGGCTGGTTGTTCACAGCAGCCGGACTGGGCTACGCCATGCTGCTTGCTGAGTGCACACATCCTTCCCTGCCAGTTCCAGAGGCTCCAGGAACCCTACACCCGGGTGCCCCAGTACGTCTTGGGGTCCCTCCCCTGGGATCCCACAGCATACAGACAACCCCTTTCCCAGTGCACACACACTGAACACCTCCACTGCAACTTCCTGTTCACTGACTCCTCCCTTCATCAGACTTAGGCATCTTGTTAGACAAGGTTTCCCAGCTCTCCATTATCCTCGAGTTCCAATGACGGTTGAGCACATAGTAGATGCTCTATAAATCTTTTTTGAATGAATGAATGGATACACAAACAGAGGTCATCAGTGGTTTGGAGCACTTTTCAGGGGCAGGGAACACAGTGGTCTGACGGCTCCAGTCACTGTCCCTCCAGATTCAGCACCACAGCGAGGCCAAAGCCACTCCTCCTGGCCGGTGACCGGGTGCAGTGGCCACACTAAGACAGCCCTGTCTCTTCGAGATCCAGCACTTCTCCAATCGGCATCTGTGGCTCCAGGACTCACCACAGGCTGCCCAAACCATCCTGGGACTCGAACTGCGTCCTAGGCTCCTCCTCCTGCTCCTCCTCCTCCTCCTCTTTCTCCTCCCCTTCTTCTTCCACCTCTTCTCCCTCATCCTCCTCTCTTCCTCCTTTCTCCTTTTTTCCTCCTCTTCCTCCTCTTCTCTCTCCTCCTGCTCATTTTCTTTCTTTTCCTCTTCCTTCCTCTCTTCCTCTCTTTCTCCTCTTCCTCCTCCTCCTTCTCTTTCCTTCCACAAGGGCCCAGCCCACATCTCAGTCTGAGATCCCCCACCTGTCTCTCCTGCTGCTACCCCCAGGTCCTGGACATTCAATGGCATCTCAGCATCTGCAGTGGCAGACTGCTCGCAGCCTGTCCCCAAAGTTGGGACAGCCAAACACTCACCACTCGAATGGCTGCTACAGACTGAACGTTAGTCTCACCAAATACACAGGTTGAAACCTAACCCCCCGGCCCGGGACCGTATCAGGAGGTGCGGGCTTTGGAGGTTGATTAGGCCAAGTGAATGACATCAGTGCTCTTATAAGAGAGGACGAGGGAGCACACTCACCCCTCCCGCCACATGAGGACACAACCAGAAGATGAAGCTGTCCACAAACCAAAAAATGGGGACCCCACCACATATTAAGTCTGCCACACTTTGATCCTGGACTTCCAGTCTCCAGAACTTTGAGAAGCAGGTATTTCCAAGAACCCCGCTTTTGGCAATTTGTTACAGCAGCTGGAACAGACTGAGACACCAGAGCACCCAGAACGCTAAATGGTGAAAAAGAGACAGGACAGTGCTTTTCCTTCATGTCCACCTCAGAAGGCTCAGGGAGCCCCTGAGCAGCAGCGGGGACTGGGACGGGGGTGAATCGAGGCAGCCAGCACTGTCACCACTGCACCACAGAAAACCACTGATTATGGGCAGCAGGTAAGCGCTTACTCTCCGCCTTCGCAGCAGCAGACTGGCCAGGGACCTGCATTCCAGGGAGCTGCAGCAATCCCGGCTTGGATTCTGAGGACAGACACCAACCGGCAGAGACTGGCGAGTTCCACAGCAAGACCACCTGCTCCCGGTCATCTGGCAGCTTCACTCGGCTGCCTACCAGGCTGCCTGTCCTTCGGGCAGCAGGCCATGGGAATATGCGGTGTATGCAGCACCAAGTCCCTTGGCTCAGAGCTCAACAAGGTCTAAGGATATGGTCCAAGGGCAGGCAGCAGAGTCATGAGGAGGGGTGTGCACAGGCTCAGGGGGAGCACAGCTATGGCAGGACCCCGCCTCACGGTCACCTCTCACTCACCCAGGTGTCTAAAAGGACCAAGGGGAAAAGCAGGTCATAGAAACCTCCTCGCTGTGACCATGCACTCTCCAACAGTGTCTGATCCACGCAGGAAGCTCCCTTTCACAGCTCTCTGCCTCCTTCCTCCAAAGAAAGGAATATTCTATTCTCTTCAGCCCCTGAATATCCTGGGCTTCAGCACTAGGTCCCCAAAACATGGGAGAAGCAAACAGCTCTCACTGAGCAACAGCCAGAAGGAGCCAAGAGGCTCGCCAGACCCTGCGTATTTAAATCCCAAGGAGAATCCAGGACAGTGACTGTCTGCTTCTCCCCAAATAAAGGGCAAAGGTCACTGAAATCAACAACCCAGGTACATGCAAATGACGCCTTTCCAGGAGAGGCAGACACTGCATTTTAATTTGGAATTAACCCGAGGCTCTGATGTGCTGCAGAACGCAGAATACCTGCATGAGACCTAATTCAGTTCCTTCTCTTCCAGCCACTGATTCTACAAACCAGGACAGCTTTCCTGCCTACGATCCTCCCACCATTTTACGGCACTATGTCAATATCTCAAAGTTTCTGAAATGCTTTCTCTAAAGTGAGGTATGCTGTTACCTTTTGACCTCACAGGTGCTTTATCTCCATCCCCACCCATGCTAAACCTCCAGAAAACTAATCTTGAGTGTAACTGGCAAAAGAATGGCTCCAGTCATGTGTCTGCGTGATAGGGGTGCATCACATCCTCTTTTTGTTAATTATTATTTTTTCATCTGTCTCTGGATTGTTTTTTAAAAAAGCATTAAACAAGTGCACACTTGCTGTGCTGCAGCTGGAAGTACAAGTCTGCATTCAAAAATAAAAAATAAAAAGACTCCACAGCCACAGCCTCACTTGGATCAGCAAGATTTGTCTGGCTGTGCCAGGAAAAAGAAATTTTTTTTGATGTTCTGTGATTTTTGCAGCCATTTAAATTTTATTAGCAATTACCGAGCCTGTTACCACTGACTACATCTTGCCGTTACAGCAGCCAAGTCCTGGCAAAGCGAGTGAGCCTGAGTGACGGGGGCCCAGGTGGACCCAGACACATTTATTCCAGAGACAGGGGGACAGGAGCCTCCCCTGAGCAGAGAGCAGTTTCATTAAGATTCTGTGCTTGGAGGCAGGAAAAGGCAGCACTCGGTGCTGATAACAGAGCTCTCTGATAACGGAGCTCGCTTGAAGTGGTGACGAGGACCGGCAAGATGGAATGAGGCTGGTATTTGTGCCAAGAGTTGATTTCGAAGATGACTTTAAGATACCTCTATGCCACGAGGCTCTTGGCTGATGACAATGTTGGCATTTAAATGGGTGGTTTCAATACAGCAGTGCCAAGCCCCGAACTGCAGCTGCCACCAAGAAGGGATGGGGAGGCTGGAAGGGGCTTGGTGGGATTCTGACAGTCACCCTCCCAAGGGCACGTCACTGCCAGAGCAAGGCTAGGACAGCAATGGCAGGGACATGTGCCAGGCAGCTCTGACGAAATAACAAAGTAAAACTCTCTAATAAGTGGGAGATTTGGTGACTTTGAAAATGAGGAAGTTGCTCTTCTCCAGGAAGATTCTAAATTAAGTTTGTTCCTCCCAGTTTTCCCCCAGTCTGTAGGAAGCCTTACCTCCAGGGACTCTTTCAACTTCTTCCCCAGTGAGACAGTCTGGGGTCTTCGGTCCCAATTCCACAGAAGGGGCCACAAGGCGCCCTGGTACAAGTCTTATCCTCCTCACCTCTGGTCAGTGGGGGCCAGAAGCACTGCCATTGGCTTGGACCACCCCCATCCCAGGCGCTCAGAACCATATCCTACTGCTCAGAACCAGGTGTCACAAGGTCCTGGCGCTCTATTACCTAAAAACAGTTCAGGGACAGAGAGATGCTCATTTGGGCCTGAACATCCACAGTATTTCTAAATCAGAACAGTCTACATTCCTTAGCTTAGACAACCTGTAGGAAGGGGAATCTGTGACTGGTTATCCAGCCCATCTGTGATACCTGAAAAAGCCACAAGGATCCTGGATTAAAACTCTGACTATAATGGGCTGTGGTTAGGATCTGGAATGCGCCCCGCCCCCCCCCCCCAGCTTCATGCACTCAGCAGGGCTTATGGAAGGTGACTGGACCATGGAGCCCTCAGTTGACTTGCTGCTAGGAGGTGGGGCCTGGATGGAGGTGGATCACGGGCCATGGCCTGGAAGGGTCTGTCTCCCTGCCCTGCTCCTCCCTTCTTTCTCTGCTTCCTACCCGACACAATGTAAGCAGCTTTCCTCCAGCCAGACCCTCCCACCGTGCCCTTCTTGCCTTGGAGCCTGCTAAGCATGGACTGAAACTGTGAGCCAAGATAAACCTGTGCTCCTTTAAATTATGAGTGCCGGGTATGGTGTCCCAGCAAAGAGGAAAGTGACAAAGACACCGGAACACTCACTCTGCCTCATGAGGAACTACACATCCTTGGCGGGGAGAGAAAACAAGACTGGAAAGCTTCTTTGCCTACGTGCCTGTGAAGCACCAGACATTAGCACCTTTGGGTCTATTCTCATGCTATCCCTTCTCACGCCTGTGCCCATCTCACAGACAAGGAAACTGGGGCTCCAAGAGGGGAAGTGACAGACCTGGAATGGAAACCAGAAATACGACCTCGCCGCCCATCAGAACACAGCTAATGTGCATTGGGTGCTTACTATGTGCCAGCTGCTTAGAGATTTCGAGGGTTTGGCTTATTCTGTCTTCCCCCAAATCCTTTGGGATGAGAAGGAAACTGAGGCAAAGTGCCTTGCCCATGTTACACAGCTCGGAGGGGAGAGAGCTGGGTCTGGCTGCAGGCAGGGTGGCTTCAGAGCCAAGTCCCTCCTACCCTGCACCCTCTCTCTCCTTCCCTGCCAGCACAGACCCCTAAAGAAAACACACACATGGTGCATTAATCTGTCTGGAAATGTTCGGTGCCCTTGGTGGAAACATCATATGCTAGCAATCACAGGAAATCATTATATTTCACTGAATCTAAGATGCCACCAAGGCAAAGCCTGCCATTATTTCACATACACTAAGAACGAAAACACTCTGTCACTTAAACTAAGACACCGTGGTTTCTTAGCCTATCAGAAACCGTGGGCGGAAATGTGCATCCCGGAATTAAAGATATACTAGAGGCCTTCAAAGGAGCAAGATGGTGAAATGCAGGGAAGACGCAGAGTGAACAGGAATCTCTCCAAGCGCAGATAACTTTCTTTTATGTCAAATCTGATTTTTTAAAGAAAACCCACTGATCCCAATTTTTACGTGTAAGCTTCCGCTTTATAAGCATTGGCAACCAACTCGTGCTTTTAGTGTCCCAGTGTGGGGCCAACACAACCAGCTGCAGTCCAGTCTGGCTTGGACCCCAGTTAGAGGCTCCCCAGCTTCCAAGTAGGGCTGAAAGGAGAAAGCCACTCGACACTGCATTTGGTCCACAGCGCCTTGTCCACCCTAGGGCTGTGGAAGGCACAGCACTTTCACATGCTGTTGCATACACTCACTATGTTCAGAGGAGCTTTTCATCAAGACAAGGGCCCAATCAAGGTGCCAGGTGAGGGAAGAAAAAGTCTATATAGCCAGTTTAAAAATACATATGTTTATTTATTTTCTCATGTAAATCCCTATTCTTTGGCCTCCAAACCAATCCCATTCTATGGACACACATGGTCCTGTTCCCTAACCTCCATCCTCTACAGGGAGGGGTAAAACAAAGAATGAAATACCCCAAGTACATGCAGCAAGAATCCTCACCCCATGGGGCCCACATGGGGTCAAGTTTAAGCCAAGGTCTTGGTGGGGTAGGGGGGGCAGCCTCACCTCCTCAGTGCTCAGCCAGTGCATGTGGTTGATTAGTGAGTGCCCCGGGATCTGTGAACTTGACTAGGTTCAGAAACAGGGTTTTGGAAGTTATCTTCAAGCCAAAATGAAGTCATACTAAAGTGGAGTCCTAATCCCATGACAGCACCTTCAGAAAAAGAAGAAATGTGGACAGAGGAGCTCAGAGATACTGAGCCATGCACACAGGCCTAGGATCATGTGACAATGAAGACAGAGACTGGAGCGCAGCATCGCCAGCATGGCCCACAACCACCAGAAGCCAGGAAGTGGCGAGGAGGGCCCTTCCCTAGAGCCTGCTGACCCCTGGCTTTCAGGTATCTATCCTCCAGAACTGAGAAAGAGTGTTTCTGTTGTTTTCTGCCATCCAGTTTGTGGTATTTTGTTACAGAAGCTCTAAGAAACTAATACACCCAGAGAGTGAGAGAACTTTGTCTTTCTCTACCTAGTAAAAAATTACTGGCATCTGAAAAAAAACTATCCAGCAGGAGCCTTTTAGAAAAGTTCTTATCAGGCCAAATTCATGTTCAGCCAAGTGTAGCCAGACAACCTGGAATCGGTACCTGCCAGGTGCCTACCTGTGAATGTGTGATTCCAACCTCAGAACTGAAGGACTCTTCTCACCTTGGGGTCTGAGGCATGAAATGCACATCTGGGAAGGAAAGGGGCTCTGGAAGATAGTCACAAGCCTACAGTAAGACCACAGGGAGCAATGTTGGTTTCCAGCCAATATAGAGAGGGTGGAGGGGAACATTCACTCTCGGAGCCTGGAAAGGCCATGGAAGACATAAAGCAAAATCCACTTAGGTACTTAATGGTGCAAGGTCTGGCAGAGCGAGGACATGTAGACTGTGGCCACTCAAGCACATGTGGGCTGGATGCAAATCCATTAAGGCTGGCGTTCCCAGACAGAAGGCAGAAGGGGCCCTTCCAGGACTCCGTCCCTACGCTCTCTAGTGCCTGGTTCACCTTCAGTACTCCAATACTTGTTCCTCCTCTTTGGCACCAGACTCAGCATCTGACTGGCTCCCTGGGGCTCTCAGTCCAAGGAAGTTTCAAGACAGCTGAGGAATGATGTCCAAGACTGGCTTAGCGTTCTCTGTAGCAGAGGCTCACACACTAAGTAAGGGTTGGGGTAGACTCTGAAGCAGTAACAGAGAGCATTGCACTGGGAAAGGATGTCACCAGCACACTGGGTTTCAGGGGACAAAGACAGTCAGCATTCACTAAATGCTTCACTCACACCACCAGCCGCAGGCCTCAGATGCATTAGCTTCTGCAGGATGCACAGAGTTGATTTATATGTACTCTATGCTCCAGGAAACAATACCTATTATACAAAATCAGCTCCTTTCAAACCCAAAAAAGGCCTAGACACATCGCTTATTAGATGTACATCTCTCCCCTGGAGGAGGCGCTGTTACGATCCCATTTTATGGATGTGGAAATCAGTGCAGTGCAGGTTAAACAGTGCCTAGGGCCCCGCAGGTCTATAAATCAAGGCCGGGGAGGAGTCAGCACAGTCTGAGCCCAACGCCCTTCTTCTTAGGGTTCATGTTTTTGCATCTGAGATGTAAGAAACCAAGTGAAGGGTGAGGGGGTTGCCTAGAACTACCTCAGACATTTAAAAGCAAATACACAACAACTGGCTCAATTAGAAAAGAAGCAACACACAGGTCTTGGGTTTCCTTGGAGGCAAGAATGCCAGGAAAGGATGCATCTGTAGGGTCGGTAGCATTTGGTGGACTTTTATTACACCACCACGAGGGTCTCTAGACTCTTCTAAGGGCCAGTTTCTGTCTGCCGAGGCTGAACTCCTTTGAGAGCCTTGGAATTCAGCACTTCACAATGGCTTGCCAGAGCCAAGCCATGCAGGAGACGGGCCACTTTTCTCCTAGGACAAGACAGATGCCCCAGCAGAAACAAGGCACACAGCAGATTAGTAATAAAAGGCCCAGGCTGGCCTGGTGGGCCCACCTGTGATCTCAGCACTGCAGGAGGTTGAGGCAAAAGGATCACATATTGGAGCCCAGCCCGGGCAGCTTAGTGACTTAGTGAAACCCTGTCTCAAAATAAAACAAAGAGCTGAGATGTAGCTCAATGCGAAGGCCTTACGTTCAATCCCCAGTACTACAAAGAAAAAAAAAGAAACCCCAATCCATGAACCATGGCAGGCATGACACTGCATCCCAAAACCCAAGAGGCTTTAGTGGTCCCCGGATGTAAGAAGTGTATTCCTTTCCAGGGGTGCACTACAAAGTACCATAAACTGAGTGGCTGTTCTCGCATAGTTGTGGGAGCCAGATGTCTGGAATCAAGGGGTCAGCAGGGCCCTGCTCCCTCTGAGACCCTGGGGAGAATCCTTCCTTCCTCACCTACTCCTGGCTTCTGCAGGCTGCTGCAGCTCTTGGTGCCCTCTGGCCCACAGCTGTGTCACTGTACCCTCTGTCCCTGCTGTCACACGGTCCTCTTCCCTTATGTCTTCACGTTATCTTCTTATAAGGACACTATTCAGATTGGATTAAGGGCTCACCCTACTCCAGTTAAGACCTCATCTTAACTAACTATATCTGCAACGATCCCATTTCCAAACAGGCCACATTCTGAGAAAATGGAAGTGAGGACTTCAACATGATTTGGGGAGGCATAATCCAGCCCATTACAGCTGGATCCTTACTTTCAGACGGTTAAAGGAGAAAGCAGAAGCAGGCTGTCAGTGGAAAGCATCTTGGGATACAGCTGCAGGATGAGGATCACTCACCATGCACCTGATCGGTTCCATTCTGAGGCCATGGGGAAGGATCCAGGTCTCCTCCTGTCCCACAGGTGGCCATCTTTTCCCTGAGCCTTCCCTTCATCACTCCGCTACATGTCTGTATCCACATTTCTTCTTCTTAGAAGGACATCAGCCACGCTGGTTTAGGGCCCACCTAACAATCTCATTTTAACTCAATTACCTCCACAAAACTCCACCTCCACACCAGGTCACTTTCTGAGGTACTGAGAGCTGGACTTCAACACTGGGACTTCACAGGGGGCACAATTCAACCCAGGACAATGGTGTTTTTGCACAGCTGAAGTGGAAGACCACAGCTCACCACAGCTGCATGCCACAGTGCTTTGACAGACTGCGTTCCTAGGCCCAATACACCAATACCAACAGGTCACCATCCCATTCTCCAAGAAAACACAGAACGGCCTAAGGAAGGAGGAAACTTCCTGACTTCTAGGAGCATTTCACACGTGGAGCCAAGCGTTATAAGCTCTGGTGAAACAGCAGGATTCTTGTTAAGGCCCGGGAAGGACAGTCAGTGGTCACTCAGAACCCAGTTTCCCCCATCGTTGCTAAGTAGCGCTAGGTTTAAAGGAAAACATTCCATGGGATGCCACCTAGAGACAGAAGCTGAGGAAGATAACAAAAACAGGAAAGCAGAAGTGTATTTCTGATCATGATTCCAGCCTAGCTCTTTCTAAGCCATCTTGTGGATTTCTGCCATCACACTGGAGCGCTTAAGCAACAGTTGGGAACAGTAGAAGCAAATAAAATTTGAGTTCCATTTTTGCACCTACTTTTCCATGTCTCTGGGTTTGGAGAGTCAAGAAAATTTTATCATTGGATAAGGTCTCGGAATTTATTAATCCTCCACCTACACACACACACACACACACACACACACACACACACACACACACATGCACGCATGCAAACGCACACCATAAATGGCCTAAGACTTTAAAAATCTGAATGTGCCTGGCCAAAGACATCAGTTAATGTATTTTCCCAAAAGAGAAGATGAACCACTTTGTGAGGAAGATCCCAAACATTCAAGATGTCTCCCCTGCTTTGTTAGGGCACACAGAGATGGCAGCTGAAACCCAACATAGAATAGGAAGGAGATCTTCAGGCGCTTGCTTCCAGGTCACGTGCAGCTTGTAAGAATTTGAAGGGCCTCTTTATTACAGCAATGGCCGTAATCAAAGTACATCCTCTGCAAGGAAAACATTTCAGAGGCTCACAGGACCAAAGGCTGCTTTAAAGATCATTAACATAGAAAAACACTGTTGATGTTTCTAAAATTTTTCTAAAGCAGGTTAGTTATTGCTATAGTTTGGATCTTGAATGAATAATTTGGATCCCTTCCAGGCCTATCTGGTAAAGCTTTGGTGCCCAGGTGTGTCCCATTGGGGAGCAATTGCACCTTTAACAGGTAGGGTCTTGTGAGCAGTATGGAGGTCACTGGTGGAATATACTTGAAGGGGATTGTGAGACCCTTCAGGCTCTTTTTCCTTCTTTTTGCCTCCTGGCCATGCAATAAGCAGCTTTGCTCCATTACAGGAACCCATTATAATGTGCTACCTCGCCACAGGCCCAAAGCAAAAGGGCCAAAAGATCATGGACTGAAACCTCTAAAACTGTCAGCCAAAATAAACTTTTTCTCTTTGTAAGTTGCTTATCTCAGGTACCAGTTATAGTAATGGAAAGCTGACTACCACAGTCATAATATACTAGCACAGACATGATAACATACTAATCCACATGATCCTTTCCAGCAGAGTAACAGATGCCTATGGAGAATGACAAAAAGACCTCCCTAGGGGTCTCTCACAGAGAAGGGTCAGGGAGACTTATTTTCTGGACCAAGGGGCAAATGGATTATCACTCTGTGGCTCAGTTTCCTTGTCAGGAGATGAGACGGTTCCTTTCCAATCGGGCTCTTCTGACAACCTAATGAGTTAATAAAATGTAAAGTGCCTGGTATAATGTGGCCCAAAGGTAGCTCAGGTAGGTACACATGATCACTGTCCTCACAATCTGCTTTCATGGAGCGTTGACGTTTTTCAAAAATGTATCTCTATTCTTTTTTTGGTACCGGGGATCGAACTCTGGTCCTTGTGCTTGTGAGGCAGGCGGAGGAACCACTGAGCTAAATCCCCAGCCCAAAAAAATATGGAACGCTTCACGAATTTGCGTGTCATCCTTGCGCAGGGGCCATGCTAATCTTCTCTGTACTGTTCCAATTTTAGTATATGTGCTGCTGAAGCGAGCACTCTATTCTTTTTATGAAAGAAAGAAAACAGGGAAAGAAAAGAGAGAGGAGGGGAGGAGAGGAGAGGAAAGGGAAGGACAATACAGGAAGGAAGGGAAGATAGGAAGAAAGAAGGGAGGGAGGGAGGGAAGGAGATTTGGGTAAAATGATTACTTAGTTCAATTTACTAAGCAAGAACAGAAATGCACTTGAAGTATCCTAAAATGATTCTCTTCTCAAAACTTAGAAGAGAGGTTCCCCAGATGCACAAGGCAGAAAATTTTAAGAGTTAACAAAGTTAGATATTAACTGTAGTCCATTAATAGATATTTTGCAAGGGAATACAACTAGTACACAGAGGCATGGGAAAACATTCAACCTTAGTAACTGAAAAAACCAGAAAATTAAGATACATGAATGGGTTTCAACTATTAAATTAACCTGGAAAAAACGTTTTCTTAAATATATTACTCAGTGCTGCCAAGACTAAAATAAAGTCCCAGTTTTTAATGGTTGCCAGTGAGGGCAAAAAAGTGCAGCCCTTTAGCAAAACAAGCGAGTAGGCTGTGTGCACAGCCAGAAACAGCTCCCAGGGCCTTTGGGTCTGGCCTCTCGTTACTGAGAATCCAGCCCAAGGACAGTTCTCAAAATGGGGCAAGTCAGGTCCTTCCTCACCTTCACAAGAGTCAACATTATTTCCAGGAGTCGAAACCTGGAAACCAGATGGGTGGAGCTCCGTGGTGAGCCCTTGCCTAGCCTGTAAAAGGCCCTGGCTTCCATCCATAGCACAGCAGGAAGGAAAAAAAAAAGATGAATGCTGAATAATAAATAATAGTGTAATGAGTGAACTATAGTGTACCAAATTAATGGACTATTATCTAGGCATTAAAAATGGTAGAAAACTTTAAAAACAGAAAAAAAAAAGTTAGCATGTTGAAATGTTACATGGAAAAAATCGAAATGTAAAAACTACATAACCATGACAATTATAACTGGGAAAGAGCCAGAATGCAAGCTTCCAAGATGCTAATGTGTGATGCCTTTGTTTTTCTCCTCTCCTTTCCCCCAATCTGTACAATATGTAATTTAATTACCTTACGATAAAACCTCTTCCTGTCTTCTGAAAACTTTTCGCCTGTGTAGACATAAAAGAGCTGCTCAATGGCCCATGTCCCACCTAGAGACACCTCTCCCAGCCCTTCCTTGCCCATTAGAAAGGGCCAGAATTTGTTCTCTTTTTTTGAGGGGGGGGAGTACCAGGGATCGAACTCAGGTCCTTGCGCTTGCGCAGCAGGCAGCGAAACCACTGAGCTAAATCCCCGGCCCCACTCTCTCTTTTTTTAAGCCCGAGGTACACAATGCAATCCCTCTCCGAGGTGAGAGCACTGGCCGCCTTCACCTTCATCCCCAGAAACACCCACTTGTCCCAAAGAATCAGAGAAAAGACTCCGGAGTAAGTCACACAGTCTATCCATCTCCCTTGCAGGTGGCATGAATCCTACCCTGGCTGCCCCAGAATATCTGTGCAAAGATGGTGCAGATGGTCACCTCACGGACACCCTGATGAAGACGACATAACAGTTCATCTTTACCAGCCACTTATTGGGCTGTAGGCAGACACTGTGCTGTACGCTTCATGTGCTTTTTAAAGCTTCGTTCACAGCAAGTGCCGAAGTGTTCTCACTTTGAAGAGGAAATTGAGGTATTAGGGAATCCTTCAACCCTCTCGATGGCTAAGGTTTAGCACATTCTAGAAACTTTCCCAAGCACACTCAGCCACCTAAAGAGAGAGAAGAGGCTCAGATATGGACACTGATAGTCTTTTCCATGGCTTACATTGTCGATTCCCAGAGTGGAACAGGGAATACACTGAAAATGAAAGTGGAATTTCTGTTAGAAAAGGGACTTTTTCTTTTCCCTATACTGTCTAATCTTTCTAGTGTTCTGGTTTCGCAATTTAAACAAAAAAGGGAAGGGGCAACAGAGAAGAGGTTAATGCATGTATTTGTATGTATGTATGGTTTTTTAAATGATGTTTTGATCAAAAGACTAAATAAATGCCAGTCAAGTTTCTACTACCCTTCGGGGCAAGTGACAGGGTGAGGACAGATAAGAAGGAGCCTGTATCCAACAAAACCAAACAGCTCCAGGCAGCTGTGGGCACCATCCATGTCCCTAACATTCTGTCTCCATTCCCTCTTCCAGTTTAAGCAGGAATTCTAAAATCACAGGGCTGTGCCGACAGAGGGCAGAGAATGTTACAGGAGTTACCAATATCACGTAGCTGTTGTAGACAAAACTGGGAATGCAACTTAGGTTTGACTCCTCCTCCTGCATTCCTTCACAAACTTCTCCTGGCCAAATATTCCCTTTTAACTAATGATTGTCACATTAACTGGAGTTCAAAAACACACCTTGGCCCAAAAAAGGCAGGTCCACAGGTTCACATACAGTACTTGTACAGTGTTTAGTAATCCTTAAAACTAGACAGATGATAGGGCTCATCTGGAACTCAAATGAGAAATTTTAAATTTCTAGCCATTTTGAAGCCATGTTAGAAACAGGGAAAAGTTACTTTTCAAAAGAAATTTTGCAAAAAAAGGAACAGTATTATGTCTAGTGGTCTATTCAGAAAAATTCCATATGATAAACAAAATGGAATATTCTCACCCCCAAACAATGCTATCTCCAAAACTTTTCTGAGGACCAGGAGCAGGCCTGGGGGCTATTGGGCCCCCCAGGCAGGCCAGAGCCAGGCCAGGAGGGACAGATCTGGTGGCAAGGAGCATCTGGCTCCTGTGGGTGGGCTCCAACCCCAGTGCTCCTTCCTGTGCATCATCAGACTGGGCCTCAAATCCCCATAACAGCTATGTTAAAAGTTCAAGTTGTCCTGTTCTCAGCCATTTCCTCAGCTGTCTTCCAGAGAGACATCAGGTTCAGAGCCAGAACGCACAGTCCTCTTGTCAGAGAGGCCACATGGCCTGGTTCCCAAAGTGCACGAAGGAGCCAAGAGCTACTGTCCACGATGTGGCCCCAAGTCACCCTAGAGTGAGCCTGTGGCCAACATGCATGGTGCTTCCCACCGGCCAGTTGCTCAAGGGGATGACCCATGGCCAGGCTCATTCTGCAGAGACAGATGGGGGTGGGGGAGAGGAGCTGACTCCATGGGGCAAGGAGCGTGGCCACTTGATGCACTAAGTCCCTGACTCACATGCCAGGTGCGCCTTATAGATTATCCCCAATCAGCAAAGAAAAGAGGCTGGGGAAGCTCCCACTTCACGCTGGATACTCGACATGATGCTGGACCTTTCTAAATTATCAAGGAAACAACACAATGAACCACAAGCAAGGAGGTCAACAGCACAGAGAGCCCTAGGTTCAATGCTAAGTCTGCTGCTTGCTTGTCCTGACCTGAGACATTGCAGCCATATGACCTCAGGGATTCTCAGATGGCTCCTACATAAGCAAAAGTGACAGCAGTACCCCAGGAAGTGGAGTCTCTAGGGAGAATGCTCTGCTCTCCCAGCTGTGGCTTCCACCAACAACACCCATTTCCGTACAGATCATGCTACTCTGGGTCACGGGGACAGAATGGACAGGCTAGGACTGCTGGACAGAGGCCCAAGCCCCCCCGCATGCAACAAACAGTGTGCAAGGTGAAAGCCAGATGGGACCCCCGCCTTCCACTGGGGATCAGCTGAGCCCTGCCCGCAGCCCGGCGCCAGGCACTCACGGCACTCCTTCTCGTCACTCTTGTCGAAGCAGTCAGGCAGCCCGTCGCACTGCCAGGAGCCCGGGATGCAGCGCCCGTTGCTACACATGAAGTTGCCTGGAATGTTGCACTCGTTGGTGAAGTTGTTCCCAGGGAGCAGCTGGCTCTCTGTTGGAGAGAGGGGACAGGGGTCAGAAGACACCACATCAGCAGCCCAGCTGAAATGGCACCGGTGAGAGCCCCAGTAGTTGGCTCTGCCCCTCTTGGCCTCAGTTTCCCCACTTGCCAAATGGACGAAGACCTGCCTCACCCCCTGCTAGGGATCCCGAGAGGGCTAACTGGAGAAATTAAGGAAAGCACTTATGTGCCTGACACAAAACAGGTGCCCAAAACTGACTTTTGGGCTGGGGAATGTAGCTTAAGTGCGAGGCCCTGAATTCAATTCCTGGTTGAAAGAAATTTTTTTGACTTTTTTTTCCTACCAAAAAGATTGCATATAAAATCCAAATGTTCTTTTCTAGTCAGCAGCAATGGGTAAAAAGTAAAGTTCCAGACAGAAGTGCACACCGGACTCCTGGATCTTGACAGGCCATAGACTTGCAGTCCCTACAAGCACAGAGTCCCTGAATTGGGTTGAGTTGGCAGGAAAACCCGGAGATCGTTTCCCTCTGGGAAACTGGATGCCCAGATCTACAAACCCACCTGCCTGAGTTCCTATGGGGAGGAAAGGCCGAGAGGAAACGTGAACTCAGGCCTTCTAACCCCCAAGAGGCTGCCCTCGGCACTCCCCCCACCTGCCAACAGTTCCAAGGCTTAGAACCAGGCTCCAAGGTTCAGGTTCAGTGCCCAGAACAGAGTCATAAAGTGCCAAGGCCGCCACCCAAACTCCCCTTGGTCGAGAGAGCAAACAGGAAGCTGGAACAATGGCAAGTTGGGGAGGAGAGCGGAACTCATCCCCTCTAAATCCTGGGAGCAGATTTTCCAGGGAGCCAGGTTCAGATCAATCTCATCAGCCTGAGCCAATGTGGTCAGTGGCTGGGAGGTAAGAAATCATTTGGAAATAAGAGTCTTAGGGGAAAAGGAGGAAAGAAGAGACCAGTCTTTCGGTACACACAGCTCCGGGGCTCCCTTCTGAGTCATTCAGTAAGCGTTTATTGGGCCTTTGTGACCAAACACTTGTGCTGTGTGCAAGACAGGCATAGCTAGGGCTCCTTCTTTCAGGCTGGAAAGACACACATGCACTCTAAAGATTTTACTGCCACGGCTGTAAAGAGAAATGAGCTTCTAGACCTGCCTGGAGGTGAGAGAGGGAGAGAAGAGCCCAGGGTCCTCTTTCTCAAGATTTGCCAAACAGAAGCATCTTTAAATGTCAATACTGAAGATCCCTCACCACATCCCTTTCTTGCCATTCTCCTTTCTATGTGCTATTTCTTTCACCTGGGATACACTTCTACTCACTGGGTCTCCTGGAAAATCCCCCCACACCCTTCAGTGATCAACTTCTCCACTGCCTTCCCTCTGAAGTGTTCCTTGGCTTCTCCAAGCACAGGTAAGCACATACTCTGTGGTCTGGTGATGCTACTATCGGGGTGATACTAAAAATAATTTATAACTGGAACAAGTAGGCAAGGACCAATGGGAATGGACACAGGCGTAGGAAAGCAGCACCACACCAGCTCTGGTGCCATGGATATTCCTGGTAGACCATCTGCCACACTGCGCTGGATCTGTAGCACACATGCATGTCTCCCTGCTGAAGTGAGCTGTCACACACAGCTCACTGGAGGACTCAGAAGAGAAGCTACAGCAGGGGGCGCCACTCTGCCCAATTGCTCACATCCAAACCTTAGAAATCTTCCTTGTTCCTTATTCTGTCACCCCTACAAATGGCTAGCCATCAAGTCTCCATCGCTCAAGCCCAAGCAACTGCTGCCCCTAACTAGGATCACTGCCTGCCACAACCTGCCAGCTTGGCTTCCCTGGCTCCCGTCATGCCCTAGTCCAATCCATTCTCCCTTCTCGTGGCCAGAAAGGTATTTCTAAACAGCAAATCGATCATGACATTTCATTACTTTAAAAAGCTGTTGAAAGCTCCCCAGTGTTCTCATGGGGAAAATTCAAGGGAACCAAGGCCGACTCCAGGAGAGAGATGGTGTTTGCAGAGGATGTGGATGGACATACAGAGATGAAAGGTAAGGCTCCGTCAGGCCTAGGAATCAGGGTCAGCTAAGAGGTGGTGCAGGAAGGCCCGGCCCAGGGGTGGAGGGGTCTGAAATAGAAAAGCATGTATCTCTGACTGTTAGGAATTGCAATGTATTGTGCTACCATTTCTCCTATTCTATCACCCAATCAGACATCAGTAATCAGTTATGGTATCTTGCTCCATTGAGCCCAGACTCAACATCAGACTTCCTCTGAAGTGATTCCAGAAAGTCACCATCAACACCAAGATGAACAGAAAACCATTCACTATGTGATTCGCAACGTGATGCTGGAGGGGGTGTGACAGGAAGGAGCCTAGAAAGGGGCAGCCAGGTGCAGAATCCTAGCCAGACACCAAATGCTCAGCCCAGGACACCCACACACACCAGCTGTTCCAGAACAACTGCTCCCCACATCACCAGCAAGCAGGGAACTCTTTGGGGCTGCGGAATGCAGGACTGTCGCTCTGTTTTGCTTGGAAATCACTTGCGCTTGCTGTTGTAGATCTAGCTCCTTGAAGGCAAACCCCCTGGAAAAGTCACTACAACTGTGAAGTCTTGTTCTGATAAACAGATTTCCAGAAGCAGAAAATTGGCCAGATTAGATTGTAAAGTGCTTGCTCTGAGAGTCAATAAGGCTGCTGGCACACGGACTTGACAAATGAATGGGAGGATGCAGAGACTAAACACCATGTCCGTTACACACAGGTGGCCCTGCCAGCCACGGGCACCCGAGCCTGGTGAGTGATAACCGAAAGGCACATTCTTTCCAGCCTTCTGAGCAACTCCATTATGCATGCAGGGGGCACACAGCCGGGTGCTTTAGGGAAATGACAACCTCATCAAACTTAAAAACATTAGAGGAAACCAAGCATAGAGAAGTTAAATCTGGTGAATTCTGTCATCAAAACCTTCCTCAACCCCATCCACTTTGCCTCATTAAACTGGCACCACCCAATCCAAGCCACCATTATCTCTTGCCCCCTTTCAACCAGAGGTTCTGGAAAGAAGGCAGTTTTGTGCACCAGTGAGCATTCGTCAGTGTTTGGAGACATTTCTGTGTCATGATGTGATGGGGTGGTACTAGCATTTAGGAGGCAAAGGGCAAGAATGCTGCTGAGCATCCTGCAGAGCACAGGTCAGCACCCAAAACACAGGCCCACCCAGCCCCAAATGCCAACAGCACCGAAATGGAGAAATCTGACTTCAACCAACTGCTAACACTTCTCATCCTTTCCTTCTGGGTCCTTCTCTTCACAAGGTCTGAGATTTTTAAATGTAACTGATAAAATCTAAAACTCGCACTGGTTTGCAAAGTCCAGCATGATTCCTCCCCTGTCCATTTCTGCAACTTCTCCTGGAATACTCTCCTCGATCCCACCAACGTCTCGCCTGCTGTGAGGCCTCCAAATGTGCTGCCTGTCAACCTCCAGGAGTCCTGATTTTGTCCTCCCAAAATGTGTTATGTGAAAGTCCTATGCCTATGCATGCAGGGGGCACACAGCCAGGTGCTTTAGGGAAATGACAACCTCATCAAACTCGTATTTAAAGACAGGATCTCGTATTTAAAGGCAGGATCTGCAGAGCGCCAAGGAAGTGAAAATGAGGTCAAGAATGCCCTCTAGTTCGGTAGGACTGAAGTCCTTAAAAGAAAGATTAGGACACCAACAGGTACAGATGGAAGAACAGGCGAACACACAGGGAGGAGACACCACCTAGAAGGCAAGGACAGAGCCCTCAGAAGAAACCAACCCTGCCAATATTTTGATCTCAGACTTGCCACCTTCAACACTGTGGCCCAATCAGCTCCCACAGCTCCCGTTGCTTCAGCCCCGCCCACCACCACCACCACCATATTCCAGGAGCCCCAGCAATCTAATGCAGCTAGCTAAGCAGGCCCCTTACACCTCAGCTTAAGTCACTATGTCTGGGTCCCTGCACGGACACCCAAGCTAATGCTGGTCCCCTTGTCTTTCACTCTTGGTCACTTTCTGTGTTTTCCTTTATCCTAATTTGTATTCATAGGTCTGCCTGCACCATCTCCCAATAACACAGAAGGCTCCATGCAGGCAGAGAGGCCCTGTGTAATTAAGCTGTATCTCAGGCACCTGTTACTCCACAGGTCCCCAACAAACATCTGTGACCATCCAAAAACCAAGTGTTGCATTACTAACTTATTCCCCAGCCCCAGACCTTTCCTTGGAAAGTTCCACCCACCCTTGCCCCAGGGCCCTAGTATGTGAGTGGGATGTGCACATATGTGGTTAAAACTGGGGGACACGGTGGGTATCTGGACGTGTACAAGTAAATTACTACCCTGTCTGCTTTAAAAGAAGTTAGAAATCTTTTTAACTCAACAGCAGGACTTCCTAGTGGCTTATGTATCCCATCTCAGTGTCATGGGACACATTCAGAATCCAAAATAGACAAACATTAGCACGAAGCTGGCTAGCTGGAGTTTCTCCTCCTTCCTTCTTTTTTTCATTAAGCTGAAAAATGAAAGAGTTGCCCATTTTCACTGCAACACATCACTTCCTTAAAATAACTATACCATCTGTACCAAGAATGAGGGAAAAAGGACAAATCCAAGTCCTCCCCCATTGGACAAAGGCAAAAAGCCTGCTATAGCAGCTTCTTCCAAAATCTCCAGCATCCACAAATTTACACTTGACAAGGGGGCCAAAAGGGAGGCAACTACCAAAACTCCCACAGCTGCTAGGTTCCACCGGAATCATTCAGGAACACAGTTAGTGATGTGGATTTCTCCAGCTGAGAAATGGGAATTCTATACCACCAGCTGGTGTCCTCTGGATTCTCTCCCTCAGCTCATCTCCCTCTCTCTCTAGGGAAACCCCTGTCATGCTGCCCTACGGAACTGACATCTGCAACCCATCAACGGGCCCTGCTTTCTGATTTCTGCCCTACAGCCTTCATTCTTGTCCTTTGCTCCCTGACAATCGGGTCTGTAGGCTCAGTGAAGAGCAAAGCAAGACACAAAGACATACCCATGTTCAGACACTCATCCGGCTTAGCGTTCAATTTTGCAGATCTTAAACAGAGCTTCCCAAAAACCTCTCCAGAGAATGAACAACCTTGCCTAGGGCTTGAAGCCAACCTCCTTAGTGTTATGAGGCCACTGAAAAACACGTTTTCCCTGTGACTTGCTTCTTGAAACACACACACACACACACACACACAAATGCACAAGCCACCCACAGGCACAGGTAAGGCCACCTAGTGTGCTAGTCTGCATGATTTGTTTGTGAACATTGCCAGAAAATCCCCAAAGGTCCCTTTGACTCTAGACTGCTCCAAATGGTGGCATCCATATGGGATGGAACAAGAGACATCTGTCCTGTTTATTTCTTTCCAGGGCCACTTCGTTCTCATCAAACACATTACTTCATGCTAGATGTCAGCTATGGGGAGCATTCTGGCTGTCACCAAGAAGGAAGCAATCATTCAAGGATGTCTGAGTCTGGGACAAGGATGTGCCTCTGGCTCTAAGCACTTGAGCCCATCCAGTCTGGACTCTGCGCTGTGAGCTCCTTCCACTAATCCCTGCCTCCGTTTACCCACCTATTCAAGGAAGCTACAACCCAGAGAAATTGCTAGCAAGAGATAAAAGGACCCCTGGGTTCAGGCCAGAACTGCTGACCCTTGATATTTACAGATTTCATATTCACACTGTCCATGATCCTGAAGGGAAATCTGGCAGCACAAACAATTTATGGATGGAACAACCCACCTTAGTGATGGTGAGCCAGCCTAGCTATCTGCTCAGCTTCAGCACACCACACAGCTTATGGCGTGCCTCTCACACAGTGAGATGCAGCAAGCGTTACAAAATGATCGATGCTTTGTTTCCTTCCTATAAAACAAGTTAGCAAAGGGAGCCAATGGCTAATATTAATGAAGCAAGCGAAGAGAAAGCAAAGAGGTTTAGGAAAAGGACAGTTTTTCACCAGGAGATAGCTTTATAAATTATTTTTCTCCCGTATTTATAGCCTCATTAAGGGCCTGAAGCTGTTACTTACATTTTTTAGTTATGCTTCATTGCATTTCATGAGGCAAATTATGTCAGAATGGCGTTCATGTAGTGGGCATCTAGAGAGCCATGGGGACACAGCCCTTCTGGGGCCAAGGTCCCCAGATCGGGGCCTGACAGAAGCACTGGAAGATGCTGTTCATCACGACACCAACCTACAGGGTGAGCCCTGCCTAACCTGTTCCCACCCCTCCATCCGCATCCCTCGGGCTCCCTTCAACACCCCTCAACAAGCTGATTATTACTGACTCCTCACTAGGGAAGACCTAACATTGATTGAAAACACACACGGCAGGAGTTTAACATCAGCTCTTCTTCATTTCTTACAGGAGCCCCATGAAATGGATGCCCTGCCCATTTTTGCCAAGGGAGAAACGGAATGAAGAAGAAATTTGCCCAAGGTCACAAAGCTAGAATAGATCAGCAAAGAGCCAGAGGGTAAATGCAGCTGCTGTGCGGGTCAAGAGGCAAATGAAGGATACCATGCACGTAGCTACATAAGAGGAAAAATAATATCCCACAGAATGTCTATTGGTGAAATTCAAAATATTGTCATAATGATGGAGAATAATTTCCTGTAATACAGGCCTACCATGAAAAATAATGGAATTTTTCCAGGGGGTGATAATTAACATTATCACTTAATTGAGGTTCAAAGTTAGTGTTCCCTATCATCAAAAGCTATTGCAAATGATAGGGATTTCTTTTCCTGACCATCCAAATGTGTGAAATCCATTCTCAGCTTGGAGAGTGTCTAAAAACAGGTGGTGGGCTGGCTGTAGTCCACTTGCCAACCAACTCTTATGCCGTAAGACAGTAGATCTGTGTGAAGTAAGAAATGACAAAGGTGTCCAGTCCAAGGCGCTTCCTCCCTGTCCTAGCACACCCAGCACACTGAAATGAGCCTGTTGTTCACTGGCTGCTCTGCTCACCGTGGAAGGGACCATGGCTGTCCTGTGCCCTGTGTCTCAGCAACTACAGAGGCCGGGCACCTGAAGACTCTCTACACACGAATGACGTCTGAATGGGAGAAGAACACAATCTGCTGGCCCCTAAGCACCTGTCCAGTTCTGGCCCTCTTAAAGTCTGAGAATTTGTCTAAACCTACCTTGAACCCATTTATACTTTGTGTTCAAAACACAATGGATTTGGCACCTGCCTGTAATTCCAGCATGGGGGCGAGGGGAGGCAGGAGGATTCCCAATCCAGCTGAGCCTCAGTAACTTACCAACTTGGGAGGCTCTGTCTCAAAAAAGAATAAAATGGGCTGGGAATGTAAGTGAGTGTGAAGGCCCTGGGTTCAATCCCCAGTACTGCAAAGAAAAACCAAAACAGATCAATGGAGGTTGGAAGACTGGCACATAAGTGAAGATCTTCTACAGGTCCTCTAGCACCCTCTCTTCACTGGCATCCACATCCTCTCCAAGGGCAAGCTGAAGGTCAGGAATGGGGGGAACCCAGAGTAGCAGTACCCATGCCAACCTGGCCCTGTGACTTCCGCTTGTCCAGTTCCCAGCAGCAGCCTCAGCAGGAGAGTAGCAAAACTAAGCTGAAGGGGAGGAAACAGGATAGCTTTATGACCAGTTTTATCAGCCAGGCGATAAGCTAGGCTTAAGAGAGGGCCAATCAACACAGCACCTCAGGAGCTCTCAGAAACAGCCATGGGGTCAAGAAGGAGGATTGTGCTGCAAGCCCAAGTTCAGCCCATGTGACCAGGACAAGGGCAACCATTTCCACAGTCACTGGGAATCGTTCTGCAGCCAGCCCCAGGCTCCAAACAGATGTCCCCTGGCAGAGCAGGCGCGGAAAATACCACTGCCAACCAGGGAATAGCCCAGAAAAGTAAAATGATCCTCAAGCATATCTTTATGAGCTCAGGAAGGATTTCTGAAATACGACTCAACAAAAGCACTGAGTATAAAGGAAAAGACTGATAAATACAGCTCCATTAAAAACTGAAAGTGCTAGTCATCAATAGATGCTAAAAACAAAGGTCAAAGATAAGCCACTGACTAGAAGATGACAGCTGCCACATATACAATCCACAAAGTGTCCACATCTAGAAGTTTCCTATCAAAGTATGTAAGAAAACACAGGCAATCCAAAAATGAAAAATAAAAAAGGACAAAGCCCAGGAATAGGTACTTCCACTGATGAAGAAACTTGAATAGCCACTTCATAGGAACTCAGCCTCATTTATAATCAAAGAGGGATTAATGGAACAAGGAAGCTCTCTTTCATACCCCTTACAAGTTGTAAAAATTTGAAGCCTGACATTCACAAGTGGAGATGAGATGAGGAGGAACAGGAACTGACAGCCTGCCCGGGGTGGAGGAACTCTGAAGAGCCACTCAGCAACTCCTGATGGAGTTGAGGATGCTCTCGAACTCTGACCCTGCCAGTCCTCTTCTGGGACTCAGCTGAGGCTGGGGACAAACATGCTCTGTACCCAGGATGACAGCAAGAGAACTTCACTGTGACACTGATGCCACACACAACTGTAAGACAACTAAATGTTCATCAAAAGGAGGGAAAATGGAGCATATTCACACAATGGTACCCAGGATTTTCACTGAATGAACCAGAGTGGCATAAATCACCATACTCTGAGACACTCTGAGAAACCTGATGCTGAGTCAAAAGCAAGTTGCAGGATAGCACCTACATTAAACTAGAAACCATGCTATTTTAATGGATGCCTACAGGTATAAAAGTAGTTTTTAATGTATAGGAAAGATAAGTTCCAAATTCAGGACTGTCGGGAGCAATTCTACATAATTTTAGGGAAAAATCATTTCACAATTAAATCGCCATTAAGGCGTAGTTTTCCCACCTACAGGCCAGCTATGGCATGTCGAGACTTAATTCCGTTTTCACCTCTGGGCACAGCTAAAACACCAATGGTCTGGTGATGCTGTGGTGTTCCAGGGCAAGATTACACCTCCTGAAGACAACCTGGAGAGGAACAAAATCTTCATCTGCATATTCCTCATTGTTCTGGGGTTATGGCCACCACCTTCTGAGTCTTCTACTATATTTGTTTCTCCCCATGTACCCAATAAAGGTGCGGCAAGCTTGGGATCTTTCATCTTTGTTGCCTAGAACAGCACTGATGAGGCCCAAAGCTCAGTTTCTTCTCTAAGTCTCATTTCTGTCTGGATATTACCTAATTCGCCTTGTGCTGTCATGGCTCACAGGAGACTAGGACTCCATTCAAAGGTTCTAGTAACGTCCCCTTTCGCTGTTCCCTACACAGGACAATGGCAAATGGGATCAGAGAGGGTGACACTGAACTTTGACTGTAAGAAATCTGCCTTTAAACAATTTGAAACAAGCATGGCAAAAGATTAGAATGCACTGGACCCAGGTGGTAGGCACACAAGCTTGATTAGTGTTATTCTTGGTGACTTTTCTCTTTCCTTTTTTTAAAAAAGAGGTTTCACTGGGTCAGGGATTTGGCTCGGTGGTGCCACCACCTGCCTTGAAAGTGCGAGGTCCCGAGTTCAATCCCCTGTACTAAGAAAGAAAGAAAGAAAGAAAGAAAGAAAGAAAGAAAGAAAGAAAGAAAGAAAGAGAGAAAGAAAGGCAGGCAGGCTATTTTGCCATTTTAAAAAAAGGTTTCATTAATAAAATTCATTAGAAAGAATAAAAATTACAGCTGGGTGTGGGGGTTCACACCTGCAATCCCAGAACTGTGGGAGGCTTAGACAGGACTCTGAATGTGAGGCCAGCCTGGGAAATTTAGCAACTTAGCAAGACCCTGTCTCAAAATAAAAAATTAAAAAAAGGCTGAGAATGTAGCTCAGTGCAAAGGCCCTGAGTTCAACCCCCAGTTCCACAGAAAAAGATAAAAGAAAAGTTACAATAGCAGTTTAGAAAAATCTATAGAAGACATATGGAACCATTTATCACTAATGTTCTAAGCTTCAAAACCCCCTCAACTGTAAAGGAATGAGAGATACAAGGGGCCGAGTGTTCACAGTGGAAAAGAGCAAACGCAAGGGTGTTCATCTGGGAGACAACATCTATTGTGAACTCTTTTCATTTTCTGAAAGGCAGCAACAGTTGCAGGGTAAAAGCGGATTGTGGGGGAAAAATAAATATATAAGATAAATTCACCACCCAACTTATTAAACCACGACATTCCAAAAATACAAATAGCAAGGCCTAACCACCAGGCCAGACACTCTACATACTGACTCCCTTCAGGAGAAGCCAGGGTTGGAAAAGTCAGAGCAAAGCAGTCTTCCCTAGAATAGTGGCAATGGGGACCAGCTGGCTTCGACCTAGTGGATTAGCCCTCTGTAGATCATCCCTAGGAATCTCTAAGGGCAGCTAAACCATAAACAGGAACCCACCCTCCAAGCAATGTGGTTTCACAGAAGGTCAAAAGAAAAGACACATGGGACTCGTCAACAGGATTTGGGAGAAACTGCTTCACTATCCTGGTCCTCAGTTTCCCTGTGTGTCCATTAAGGCATTTCTAGATGACATCCACATTCCTTTTGCATTCTCAACTCATTCATCCTTTTTTTCTGAGGACACACAGCTATAGCAGGGCAACACACACCACCTGCCGATCCTAGCTACAGTGAATACACATCGCCATTAATGGCCCTGAAAGCCCTCCCCCTCGTTTTCAACACTCTTAACCCAACATTCTTGCCACTTTCTGAAGCAAGAAAATGGTACTTTTGGAAGTCCCCCTTCATGTTTTAAATGAAAAATACAGTAGATATGCTGCCTAGTGCCATCCAACAGAAAGGCAAGCTTGCAAAAAACATTACAACATGTCCTCATCCACCTTATTCACCAGATCTGGCACCGTACAACTTCTGGCTCTTCTCCAAAATCAAAATGACCTTGAGAGGTCATGCATCAAGGTCATGCATCAAGGTCATGCATCAAGGCAGCCATGACCGAGCATTCATGAAAGAGGACTTCTAAAATTGCTTCAGAAAGTGGAAAGAAAGATGGGAGAAGTGTGTTTGAAGCCAGGGGGAATATTGTGAGGGAGATTAATGGCAATGTCTTTCATAATAATAAACTTTTAAAAATTAAATGTTCATCATATGGTTTCTTTAGTGTGTCCAACCATGCCTGAGGTTTACACGTAGAACTTCCTCTAAAGAGCCAAAAACACCCCTGCAAGGCAGGTGGGTGAGAGGAGCCAGAACTTACCACCTTGGCAAAAGGCTGACTGGAGGTGGCCAAAGAAGCCAGGTCCCCAGCTCAGCACGACACTCAGTTCTGGCCTCCTGCTGTCCATCTGGTGACAGTGGATCCCACTCCCCCTATAGAGAGAGAAAATATCTCCAAAAGACCAAGAATCAGACCTGCCTCCCATTGCCTACAGATTTAAGAGCCTCTCCGGGTGACTTCTATTAGCCACAATCTTCCATCATGTCTCAGCAAATGAACAACTGTTTGGCTTATCATTTCCGATTAGGTCAGGAACTCTGCCAGAGAAATCAAAAATGCCAAGCAAGGCAGGGGAATGCATACTAACGGGGGCATCTTTTAAAGTTTTCTTAAGTAGCTTAATCCATTAAACTGGTCCATCCTGCTTCCACAGTCTGCTCACGTGAACACCTTCCCACCACGCTGAGCCAACGACAGTTCTTCCATCAGGAGGAATTAGTTGACATCTTAAGCAAACGATGCTGGTACATCTAGCAAGTGACAGAGGGAAGCAGTATTTACCATTGGAATCCGCGCTTTAGCATGCATGTCTGAACCACTGAAGCTTTTGGAGCTCTGGAGTGAGCAATTTACCTTTGCAAGAAATTTGTCAGATTTGGTAAAAATCAAAGGAATAACACTGTGTGCACGAACCTGGCTGGGTTTCCCAGATTGTGGAGGGTAGTTTACATTGTCCAGAAAACAAAGAAAGTTTAAAAACTTAAAGAGGGATTAGAGAGCTCTTCTCAATTCCAATCAGCATGAGACCCCAGGAACTAGGAATTCCAGTTCTATGCCTTCCAATCTCGGTAATGAATGACTTTAACCACTGGTGCCTCAGTTTCTTCATCTACAAAACAGAAATGGCTGGACACAGCCCGGACAAGTTCCCAGGTGTAGTCAATGGGCAGTTTAGTCTATTTTGGTATTGGAGCTACACAATCCCAGGCCTGAAACATCAGAAGTCTCACTGCACATCAGACACACCAGAAAACCTTTTAAGGGGAAAAAAAATACTACAAATTCAACATTTTATGACAGCACACAGATAGAGGCCATAAGATTAACTAGGGCTCATTTCTTAAAGGTATTATTATGCACTGTTAAAAAGATACTGTTATATAAAACCCAGTGTAATGTAGATACATAATATGTCATTTCACGAGGCATACCATTATAATGTAGCTACATGATTAATAATTAGAGGAAGAGTGATCCGAACTGTAAAGGATCCACCCCAAACTGAATACAATAGAATCATACAGGGTGAGATGAGAGAGCAGAAGGGAAATGATTTTTCAATAAATTCAATAACGAGCCCCACGGTGGGGCTCCATGTCCTCCTGTTTCTGTGTGGCTCCATGCTAATGCGTATGGCGGCTCAATACCAAGATGCTGGCAAGAAGTCAAAGGCTCAGTGAACACTGAAAGCAGGATGAACTTTTCAATAGGTTTCACCCCTGCAGACTGCAAGCTCTCCAATCCCAGGATGTGTGGCTGAGTCCACACTCCTCGCTCTCCTACATCTGTCCTTACCAAGTGACCAGTGGCCTCCCAAGCTTCCCGATCACTCAATCCAGAGGCTACTTTCCCGTCTTTACCTTCCACCCAATTCCGCTGCGTTGGGCCAATGGGATCTCTCCCTCCTTCTGAAACTCCCCTACCATGGCCTCCCCAGCAGTGCGCTCCTGTTCCCTTGCCTCCCCTCCACAATGACTCTCCAATCATCCCTACTCAGCCACCTTGGAGGCCTATGTCTCAAGTTTTGCTCCCACCTGCAGGAGCAAGGTGAATAAGCTCCTTGGGTAAGCTACTTGGCCATTATGAGGTTCAAACTTCCACAATCCACAGCCTCACCATTCCATCCCCACCACCAAAGACAGTTCCATCCTCAGCACAAACTGAGCATGGTGAAACCAAGTTCTAAACTTGGTCCTCTTGCATCACTTGGTACTCGGTTAGCAGAATCACCAGCTGCCCCTCTCCCTCGCCCCCGTCCACTTCAGTGTCAGTCAAGTTCCCACAGGCATCCTTCTTCTCCATCCTATCCTTATGCACATCCTTCTTTCACCTGTTTTGCACTAATGCGACCTCAATGGGCACCATGGTTCCAGTCTTGGCGTGTAACAGGCATCCTTCACAAAGTTATGGGGCAAATCTGGCCACGTCACATTGTTTCGAATTTTCCCATGGCTTCCTGCCCCATGAAGAGTAGGGTCAGAGTTCTTGGGTCAGCTCAAGAGTCGCTGATTGTCGCAACCAGCCACCTCCTCCAGCAGTTTCTTCCTCAGTCCCACAGGAGAATGAACACACACCCCACCCTGGACTTCTCAACATAACTTATGCAAACCTCTCTCTTCATGCTCCAGAAATTTCGGATGTGTGCCTGTCTTTCTCCACGAGCTCAGAGCAGCTTTTACACTAGAGAAGGAAACGTGTCTTCATGTAGCTCGGGGTCCAGACAGGAGGCTTGCTGAAAGGGAGGGTGAGAGGGAGAGATCGATGACCGTGTGGGTAGAAGGACAAACATAAGGGCAGTTGCTTCCTCAAGTTTTATATTATGAAAAACATGTCACTAAACATTCTGTGGATTATTCCTGCAAGTTTTGATTATTCCTCAATCCTATGGACAGGACACACTTGTACACAGTTTAAGATTTATGAAACTAAAACACGTTTCTTCACACTCAGCTAATAAGTTGATCCAAGCCTGCTTATTAAAAAAAAATAGAGAGGGGCAGGAAGAAAAGATTTTCTTTTTGGTACTGGGGATCGAACTCAGCACCTTGCACTTGTGAGGCAGGTGCTGGATCCACTGAGCTAAATCCCTCGCCCAACAAAAGATATTTTTAATTCACATTATTACTCTCTTTCCTAAGAAATCCATAGATGCAGGGATTTTTCTATGAAGTGATCTTCACCTCTGGATTTAATTTAGTGCACACGAATAATTCTTCATGGCTCACGGTAAAAATTCAAATGTAGCCCAACTCCAGAATGCAACCTCAGCAGGTAAGAGCTTGCCTCCAGAACTCTTGGGTACAAAAGCTTCATTTATGATGACATCCACTCTTAGCACTGTCCTGCCCACAGGACAAACCCAACCTTCTGTGAGGACCCATTCTCCCGGAGCCAGCTCACAAGAAGTCATGGTCAGGTATACCTTGGGATGGGGAGGAGAGCGAGCACCAGGCGCACCAGTGATGGAGACCCAGACAGTCGGCCCTCCATCTGCATTTTGCGTTGGTTTAGGGCTTCTGGGTCAAGGCTACAGGTCTGCATCCACAGAGAGGTCGCTGGCCCCTCTCCCTGAGGTAAATCTCAAACATCAGCACACTACTCTTGGCCTTTATTTGTTTCTCTCTGTATCCAGGGAGGAGTAACAGCTGCAGCACCGTGGCATTTGGGGCTCAGATTCTCATCCAGAGCAGGCAAAGACGGTAAGGTAGCCTGGCAGGAATGAAGGGTCTGCCCCTGTCATCCGTGCCCATGGGAGCGCAGCTGCCCCCATTCCTGGCATCTTGGCACCGTCTGAACTAACAGCCCAGGCTGTTTACCAGTATGGTAGGCGGCAACTCTCCACAAGGTCTGGATGAGAAGAGAAGAACACTGGCTCCTTGGGAACCTGCCAAGAGAGTTCAGGGAGCAGGACTGATGTAGGCAGTGCCAGCGGAATAAAGAAACATAATGACCCAGAAATGCCAGCGCAGCCCCAGAGTCTCCCCCACTCCCTGGGTCGCACATGACACGAGAGACCAGTTCTTCAGAAATTCTAGGCAAGGAATCCGGGTTTTCGCTGCACACCCACAATAATCAGATCTGACAGGCTCCCGCCCTGCCTGGCAGGGCTCACTTTCCACCTCATGCCACGATCCACCTCGGGCTGCAGAAATGATAATGCATTTACAGGCAGCCAGGACTCTCTAGCCAGGAGAAAAAACTTCAGCTAATTAAATAAAAACAAAGCAGAAAACCAAAGCCTTCAACTTACGCCAAAAAGAAGGGCAACTTGATCTTTTATGGAGCTTAAGAGCTAGGAATGCCAATGATTTTCTTCTCCTAAATGCGTCTTTTAAAACAATTCCCCGTGTCCCTAATTAGAACTCTTTTTACAAAACAATGGGAAAATTGAAAACAAACCAAAAGAAAAATGGAAAGGGAAGTAAATAATCATGGTGAAAACAATAAGACAACTAATAAACAAAACAAAAAAAGCACAACCTCACTAGTAGGTAAACTTAAGGCAAGTATAAATGCCATTTTTAAAAAACAATATGGTTGGCAAAAGTTAAAAAGATGGTGAATTCGAGAGTTAGAATGAGTATGAGGGGAAAAAAGGCCTTCCTGCCCTACTGGTGGGAGTGTAAATTGGTATAACATCCCTGGAATCATCTAACAAAAGAAAAAAAAAAAAACATATGTGTTACGATCTATGACGAGCTTACCTCTGGATCCGCTGGTTCTGTTTGTAGAACTCTCCTTAGGAATATATATGTGACGTGCCAAAAGATTCACCTAGAAGGGAGTGTTTTGTTCTGTTCCTCTGACAGTATTATTTGTAAAAGCTCAAAACATAAAGAACTTAAATATCTAAGAAGGGTAGATGATTTCGTGTATCCATACTGGCACACAGGAGCCTTCAAAGAGAACCAGGAGCCAGAGCTTACTAAGGTTGGAGAATGTCTAGAAGACAGACGGAAGAAAAAGCACGTTGCAAAATGGGACACACGCGTTAGCCCATGTTGGTTTATCACTAGAGCTATGTGTTTTAATGTACATGCACCTATATTTACATTTCTATCTGCAAGGTCTTCAAGGAGATACTGAGAAGGACCCGAGAGGTCCTTTTGAAATGTGGGTATATTTTCTATTGGCACGTTTTCTTGGAAACCAATTACTTAAAATGTCACCCTAGTAATAAACACACTGGAGAATGTGAAGGAGCATCCAAGATGATTTGGAGGAGGAGCTAAACAACATTGTTCATAATCTACACACGTACACACACACACACTCAAGTGTGAGACTACACAAAGATACTGGTTCCTATAACCTTAAGAAAAGAAAACCCCAAAGGAAAAGGTCATCCTAATCAGCAAAACTGCAAAACAAAAAAAAGACAACGCATTCCTTAAAACCGGAGAGATCCAAGTTTGGGAGAAAAGTATTTGACATGGTTGTGGAACTAACAGGCCCAAATATTGGCTCAAACTAAAAAGGAAAACTGAATAGAAAATCATTTGGAGAAGCCTGTGGATGGCAGCTTCTTAATGAGTTATTACGGGAAATGACCCAAGGGCTGTATTCCCTTTCAGAACACAGCATAATCTAAAAGAGAGCTTATGAGTCTTTCACGCTCACACCTCTCTCTTGCTCAGCCCTGGGTCCCACAAGAGGCCCACAGCTTGGTGGCCAGGTTGGGAGGGGAGGGCAGGGGACTCTGATTCTGATGAAAAGATATAAATGTAATTCATTCTCTGTGGGGAATGCAGGGCACCTCTCCAAGACTCCCTTGCACGCCCTGGGAACCCACAATTACAGCCTACTCTGGACTCCTGTTTCCACGCTCCAGGTCTTCCAGGTGGCATCAGGCCATGATTTCTGCTGGAAGACAGAAGGGCTCATTCAAGGGTGCCCGGAGCAAGAATGCTGGAGTCTGGAGCCTAGGACTGGTGGGGCATGTGGACGCCAATTTTAGGGTAGTTCTCAAAACCCAAGTGGGTGGAGGGTCAAACTACAAGTCCCCTAGAAAAGGAAGAGGAAATGAGATGTTTTGAATGTTGAGTAAAAGGCACCAGACACTCTTGCCAGTTCAACTGAAAAAAAGTCACTGGTGATACTGGAAGTCAGGACAGTGGCGGGGGAGGGGGGGGTTGGCTCCTGGGGGGTCTAGGGTGTTAGCAGTGCTCTATTTCTTGATCTAAGCACTAATTTCCCCAGGTGTGTTGACCTCATGAAAATGCAGAGCTCTCCACTTAACATCTGTGCACTTTCATTATCTGTAGTAAATGTCTATAAAAAGTTTATTTAAAGAAAAAAATAAAACATGTTTTCGAACGCGCAGCTGGCTCACAAGCACTGTCTCCATCCACCCTCTGATGACGCTCTCCTTTCTTCCAGTCTGAGCCTGCAGTAAACTTAGTAGTCCAAGTCGCTCCTGCAGGTCACAATGTTGACAATGTGCTGGGGGACAGGCAGTGTGAAGAGGGGGAATGGCACGTCCAGGCTTTATTTGTAATCGATTCGCTCATTTTCCCCTAATACCTAAAACAGCCCTGCCCTTGTTCTCCAATGCTCAAAATGGCATCAGCCACGCCCCGATAAACCCCAAGCATGCAGACTGCTCAGGCCTGGCGCAAGGCTCTGTGGCCACATCTACTGAAGGACGGTTGGCTGAATACTCAGACTCCAGGGTGCATTTGGAAAAGTCAGCATGGCTGCTCTATTTTGTTCTTAAATGAGTCTGAACCACAAGGGGGGCCTGCCCTCCTGGAAACCCACTCCATCTCCAGTTACAACGAGCTCACTCCTCAAACTCAGTTCTGGGGTTACTCTTGGCTATCAGCAATCTCAGGGTGTCTTCACTGACCTTCCATACAGTTAATTTGGAGACTCCTCCTTCTTTTGTTCATTAAAAGCATTTTTTTCTTGGCCAGGGATTTAGCTCAGTGGTTTCGCCACCTGCTGCGCAAGCGCAAGGACCCTCGTTCGATCCCCGGTACCAAAAAAAAAAAAAAAAAGCATTTTTTCTTGCCTTGGGAAAAAAGAAAAATGTTAGATTTATAGCAAACCATCCAGAGATAATCTCTCACCTTAATGACTCTCAAAAAGACCAGGCCAGGTCACTACCACTACCCAGATGTTTGGGACAGGAGGCTCAATTCTAAGAAGGAAAAGGTGATCTCAAGTGATCAGTAAGGATTCTGCTCCCTCTGGATGGAGAGCAGGTGGGAAAGGCGGGCTCAGGCCAGGAAAGGTACTCAACCAAGGGGAGTCTTATGACTTTAAGAACACAATACTCTTGGGCCCCAGAGATTTAGCTCAGTGGTGCTGCTGCCTGCCTCGAAAGCACAAGGGCCTGAGTTCAATCCCCATACCAAAAAAAAAAAGAACACACAATACTCTGGCTCTAATTTATCTTTCTTTATAGCACAGTAGTACTCCATTGTGTATGAATACCACATTTTCTTTATCCATTCATCTGTTAAGATGTAAATTTGAGTTATTTGTAGGTAAATGGATCCACCTTGAAACTATGTTATTAAGTGAAATCAATCAGACACACAAGCTTAAATATAACATGGTTTCTCTCATATGAGAAACTCAAAGTATAAATAAATTAAAGAGCAAAATAAAAGACAGATAATAGGAAACAGGGAGATAGAGCTTTTGCAAATGGGAAAGGACAAAGAGATGCAGGAGGGGAAGGAGATGTAAAAAGAATTAAGATGCGGTCGGGGCCGGGGACTTAGCTCAGTGGTTCTGACACCTGCCTCACAAGCCCAAGGACCCGAGTTTGATCCCTGGTACCAAAAAAAAAAAAAAAAGAATTAGGATGTGTCATGTACATGTATCAACTACCCAGAATGAATGTAAACATTATATATCACAAACATGTACTAATAAAAAATTTTTTAAAAGAGCATTCTGGGACCATGGGTACCACTCATCTTCCCAGCCACTTCCTCAGCTCTACATAACAAAGGCCAGCATTTCCCGTACCACTGTCATGCACTTTTATTAAAGGTAAGATTGATGTGTAATATTGGTATTCAGCAGAGCAGTGCCCCCCCTTATGGCCAAGGGCTATGTCCGATCCTCAGCAGTGGCCAGAAGCCAGAGACAGCACCAAACCCTACACACAAACACTGCACTACCACAACAGCAGAGCTGGTAACTGCACTGGCTGTGAAGTGACTCGTGGGTGGGTAGTGCACACTGCATGTATACTCCTGGGGTGGGTAGCATATACAGTGTGGAGACTGCTAGGGCTCAGAAAAGGATTCTCTAAACTACACCACTTTGGGCTTCAAGGGGAGAGCCCTTGGGGAGAAGCAATGGAAAGGAAGGACTTTCTTGAAGTTCCCTATTTTCCTTAAGGGCAGATCTGCTAGGAAATACTCAATTATGAATCCTTTTGAGTTATCTCATTCCAGGAAAGAGATGCTCAAAGCAAGAAGTAGTTGACACAACGCCCAGAGCCCAGAAGAACTCTGTCCCAAGCTATTATGTGTTCTTCAGGGCCCATTCATCTCCCCTAAAAGTCACTTACTACCCCTACAACTGCCTACATCTCCCATTGCTGTCTCCCCCGTGAAGAAGGTACTTAAACTTGGGGCGCTCGCTTTCCATTCTTGAGATGGCTCGGAGCACACAATAAGCATGAGCTTCTATTCTGTTTCTCTATCATCAGTTCACTTCATCAGACTGAGTGAGCCAACCTTCAAGGGAGAGAGCGAAGGTTCTTTCATCTGTAATACTTGCTGGACAAATGAGAGATTCGTGTCCTCTGGGCAGGATGGAACAGGACAACACAAGATCATGTTACATAGAAAGGCACATGGTTTATAATTTAAGAATTATTTCTGGAATTTTTCATTTAATATTTTTGGACCTGGGTTGACTACAGGTAATTGAAACCACAGAAAGTGAAATTGTAGACAAGGGGGACCACTGTGCCCAGGTGCCTTCCTGTCAAGCACCTGTCTGTCTGCCTCCCTCTCTGCCTCCCTCAGCTCAGCTGCTGTGTTCCCACAAAACAAACAGCTTCTGTTCAAACTTCCGCCCCCAGCAACTCAATCTCCAGACACTTCCCCCACCACAGTAAACTCCCAAAGGCTGGGTAAACACAGAAAGGTCACTCAAAGCTCAGCTTCCGAGGACAGGGAGGTGGTGAGGTGCAGAGAAAACACCTCAGACCACACGTCCCCAGCCCAAGAATCACAAACCCACAGGTCAGCAGCAAGACCAGGGTCCAAAGACCGCACTGGGAATGCCTTAAGAAGAAAGAAGAAACAGAAAGTTTTCTAAAAAAGTGTCTTTATTAAAAGAGGAGCAGGTGCCATTACCCTGCTGTGTGGCAATGCCTTCCTGTCCTAGAAGACAACAAAGAATTGTGGGAAATCACCAAATCAAGGCAGTGAGAATTCAAGCATCAGTAACAGCCACTGGTGTTTTCACCTCAGCTCCTAAACAGAAGGAAAAACCTTGCACAGACTCCCTGGGGCCTACAACTTCTGGGGAGAAAAGGAAACATTTCCTAAAACGACATCCCAAGAAACATAATCAATCCTTCCAAGTCCTTAGTGTTAACAAGCTATCACAAGGCCAGGAGGCCCTGCTAACTACTACACGATTTCAGAAAATACCAAATTCTCCTATGAATCAGACACTGTCCTCAGTACAGCTTAAAGGACAAGAGGAAAATAAGCTCGGAAAACAAAATGTATCTCAGAATGCCCATACAAATAAATAAGAACATTTCCCTCCAAACCAGACATAATCATCTTTGGGCAAGCCAATTTATACATAATGGATATTTTTACTATTCCAAATTTAATAAGTAACTTCAGAACCACAGTGCAGAGATTAGAATTTGAACACAGTATGAATGTCTACCCTCTGTTCCCAAGTTCCAGCATCTGTTTTCTTTCTATCTTTTCCATCCAGTGTTGTTTTGTTTTAGTTTCAAAATTCCCACAGGTTCCCATCTTGAAATAGAGATTACTCAGAATTTCTAACCTCTAGCAACTTTAGATTACAAAAGGAAAGCAATCTAAGTTGACTAATTAAAATCAATAATAAGAATCCATTTTCAAGAACAACAACAACCCAAAAAAACATTATCAAACACTTCACATTAAAAACAAATCAGACTCAGGCCCACCTTCCACCACAGCTACGCGGTCAGACACAAACGTCACATACTAAGGACCCTGGTGACAGAACACCACTCCACCACCCCACAGAAGTGATGCCTGTATTTTTGGAGCACCCACTATGTGTCAGAGGTGCACTGGCCCTGTATGTGTGCTATTTAATCCTCAGTAAGTAGCTCTTATGCCTGTTTCACAGGTGACGAAACAGGTTCAAGATGACAAACCAGTCGATGAGAGACCGGATGCAAATCAAGATCTAACTGGCTCCCCGAGGCACTCTTTCCTCCTGACTACCACTGTGTCCCCAAAACACCAAAAATAGACCACCCTATTAGGAGGAACATATTGCTACAGTTGCTTATTGTTCTCGCTTCATCCCTTGAAAGTCTTAATTTGAGTATTACAGAGACAGCAAACGTTCTGATACCTAAATCCTAACTTTACTGCACATGTGAAGTTTTGGGCGAAAGGACCATCCCGATCTGAAACTAAACTCCTCTGGGGACCAATGTGTTCTTGCTGCTAAAATGCTTGAGCCAGTGCTCTCCTCGACAATCACATTCTGTCACTGCATTCGGTCCATGCAACAAAACACATGTTTAATAAGTACCTAGCACTGATCGCATGCTTTGTTTTGTAGGAAGCATTTATTCAATTAACTGCTTTACTCATTCTTCCTAAAAGATCTTGCTGGAGATCTACAGCACTCAAGGTCATAGGGAGTCCCCTATAGGAGCACAAGGGAAACCTACAGCTGACCAGCGAGAGAAGCACGCACTAACTAGCTATAATTATAAGAGCTGGGAGTCACATATGCCACCCCCAAAAAAGAAAAAAAGAAATAAATGTAGGGATTACTTAGGAGGAAGAAATTTATTCCAGGGGAAACACAGTTGAATGCTTCCTGGAGTAACTGTCAACCAGTTTGGTTCTGCAGGTTGAGTGAAATGTAGTCCTATGTTCCAAAGGAAACACTGAGATAAAGGGAGGCCTGACAGCCAGCAGTCATAAAGAGGGCTATAACGCTTCGGACAAAGCTCTAAAAGCCAGGCTAGGGAATTTGGACTTTATGCACAATGAGAAATCAACATCATCACCTCAGAGCAGGGAAGGGTCAGCAGATGAGAAATGCTTTGGGTGGGTTAGTTAACCCAGCCTCTCCATGTAGAAAGTGACTCTGGAAACATGAAGAAAACAGAAATCATAAGCTATCAGAAGTTTTTAGTCATCTATTTGGGAAGCAAAGAATTGGACCTCCTTTTAATAACTCCAACGTATAGTCCACTTGTAACAAGAAATATTATGAAAGACTTGGTCAAACTGAAAATAAATATATTTAGTCTCTTTGACTATTTGCTGAAGACAGAGACAACTTGAGTCATCAATCTTTGGCTTTGGAAAACAGCAGATGGTATTTCTGGCACGAGATCCACTGTCCTAGTTATATGTTTTGCTCAGACTAATGCTGTACTTTGTTTGCATTTCTTTAGCACCACTGGAGCAAAGGGCAAGTAATCCCAAAATATAGAAAGCAATTCAGTGAACTACCATAAGCTTCGATTTTCAGTATTCAGTTAATCCAGACACAAATACAAAAGTATGGAATATATTCTTCTATCTCCCTGGCTGACAGTTTTTGAGGCCTGAGTACTCTATCAAAATTTCTAAGCAGTTTCCTTCAAGTCTTTTAAAGCCCAAAGAAAACAAGAGAGAAAAAAGCAAGGAGTGGAATCGATCATATAAATGGCTGTATATGCAAAGTTGAAAAATTCCTGATAGTGGTTCTGGATTTCTGGAAAATGGGTGGTTCCTAAGACAAACGACACAATCTTTCTGAAAATTACATCATTTTAGATCTACTTTTAGAAGTGCTCCTTTCCACAAAAATAATAATAAAGCTCTTGCAAGAGGTGACACAACTCATAGTATTTTCTGCTTGGATTAAATGTCTGCAACTCTGCATTAGCAAAGCGGTAACAACAAACAGTACTGCCATGTGGGCGGCACCAGAACCCCTCATGAGGACTGTACTGGCAGGTGGAGAGCCCATTCATTCCTAAGGAGTTTACTTTCATCTTCCCAATTCCACTTTACACCTTTCCACATAAACCTCTGAGGGACAGCAGATCCATCTCTATTCCAAAGGAAACCAATTTCTCAGGTATGTAAATAAAAAGTAGCACTGAACTGTTTTCTCTTGTACTTTTTTTCTTAGCCTTCTTTGCAGCCAGGTGACCAGTCAGCCAGCCAGGACAGGCACCCTGCAAAGAGGGCTCAACAAGGCCCTGCTGTGACAACTGTACCCAAATCATGGGCTCTAAACTGCAATTCACAGGCAACTTGGATTCAGTGAAACAAGAGTCCATCTCAGCAGAAAGGGAGACTGCTGAGAAATACTGCCAAGATAAGGCCACAAACTCATCTGGGAAGTTCCAGGAAGGAAAATGTAAAAAGAACCACACAGATGGCAGTTGGGGAAAGGATGGACATTGGAACAGTATAAAATCCACTTCCAGGATAGTGAGAAACCAGGAAAAGAGTGAAGGTGTGTGGTGGGGCCTTAGTCTCAGAATGCTCCAAAAGGCAGGAAAACAAAACACAACAGTGGCGAAGATCTGGCACTGTCCCCATCTGGAAGAAAGGGAATGGAAGATCGAGGTCATTAAAAAGAATAAAGCACCGCATATATTATTTTCATAAGCAAAGTTGTAAGAGGCTGCTCTCATCTCCACAGTGGTAACACTGCTGTGAAAACATGTTTGCAAAAATGAGGCCGCAGTGGAAATCGAAGTCCAAACCGAAAAACCAACAAAGAAAACAAAGCGCTGCTTCTTCCTCGTGCAACACAGGTCCCTACAGCGGCACAGTGCAAATGAACGAGTTCAGTTTTAGAAGACAAAACAAACACCTCGGATCTCTCCAATACGCTTATTAACGTTTAGCCAGCTGAACATGGGCCTTTGCCAGTTGCCGTCTGCCAGCCCATAAATATTTAGCAGCAACAGACACAGAAAATATTCATTCTTTCTCCTGCAAGCCTGGGACACACATGGAATTAGGCCCCAAATCTAAAAACCCGCTGCAACAGCAGCATTTAAAAAGCTATGGTCCTTGAGCACAGCAAGCTCCCGGGTGTTGAGACTCTCTCTCCCTAGCTCCCAAATTCCTTTTTGAACCTTCCAAGCCTTGAGGAGATCCCAAGACCAAATAAGAACACCACCACTCTTTTCCGTGACCCCTGGAGCCAGGATGCTTGAGACTTTTCTTTAGCTATGACCCCACTCCATCAGCAGCCCAGTCTGCGTCTGGTCTTCATTTCCAGGCTGCTGGGTACATGCTCAAGTAGCTTTTCGAAGGAACATAGGATCCTACCCTACTTGTTTCCCAACTATGCCTGGTTTATTCAGCCAGCCTTTCTTTACCACTGAGAAATAATGTGCCCTCCCCAAATATGAATGGCATTGATGATAATTACCATGTATGGGGTGTTCTCCATGCACCAGATACCTTTACAAACATCTAATATTTATAACAGCTTTAATCAAAGGAATCATTAGCTCCATTTCACAAAGGAGGAAAGGCCTCTCAGAGAGGTTAAATAGTCCTCGCCAAGGTCACATGGAATAAATTGAGGACCCAAGATTTATACCAGGGCAGGATCTGCCTAAACTTCATTTCGTCTTCCACTGGATTCCTTTATCCAGCCACAGAAACAAAATGTGGGCAAATCTGAACATTTCACGTCCTCCTCCCAGCACCTAACAGAACAAGAAGACTGTACTACTACTAGAGGCAGGTTTCCCAGAAAACAAAACTTAGGAGAATTTCACAAAAATCAATAGTCTGCAGAGCTGTGAAGTGACTTCCGGGCTTAAAAACTAACAAGAGCCTCCCCTGAGCCAATTATTAGGGTTGATGCAGCTCATAAAACAGACCATAAAACCATTTCTGTTATATTAGTTCTGTGTTTTTCTGTTCCAGGGGGCTGTGCTAGGGGAGGCTGCAGGAGAAATTCCTTCCCAAGCCAAGGAGCCATTCATACCCAGGAAGGCCTGGAGACAGGTGTCTTCCTCTCTTCCCTTCCTGGCCCTTATCAGCTCTTAAATTTGCACAAAGGGAACGTGATTAACCAGTCTCTCCTTCCAGAGGGTCATCTCAGATGGGTCTCTAGCCACTTCTAATTTACTTAAGCGACTGAAATTTCCCCTCTCCCCAGTCATTCAATCCTGCAACACCAGCCAGCAGATATAATTGCAAAGCAGGTAAGCTAGACTCACCAATCTACCCATTCAGTGCCAGCAAACGTTGCAAATTACAGGTTATAAATTTAGCAGGGTGGGTCTTGACACACATTCCTGCAAATTACATGTTCCCTCACTAGTAGAAAGTGTATTAATTACTTCAGGTGCGTGTACAACTTCCACTTACTTAGGGCTTTCTGGAGAGTATCAAGCAACGCGGTAATTTATGAAGATTAAAGCATAAATAAATAATGCCTGCTGAATAGGTGGGTCTTTCCCAAAGTTTTTCCAAAGCTCTTGGAATTAAAACTGTTAACTTTCTCCCTATACTCAGAGTCATTGAGTGCGGCAAAGGGCAGACTGACCCAAATAAACCCACCAACATGGAACCCACAACACTGAAAAACCCCAACTCTGTGTGGTAGGCACAACAGCAGCAACTTCCTCCCTCTTGTGCTAAAAGTTTTGCCTCTCCTGCATGAAGGGGGCAGTTGCCAGCTGGAGAAGGGCAGATGTAGTCAGATGCGAGGTCTGGATCCTCAGGCTTGGGCCCGCAAGGAGATTTCACCCTGAGTAATGACAACCGAGCACTGTCCATGCACCAGGCCCCAAGCTAAATTCCTGTGATCTGCATCTTCATCTGATTCCTCATTACCACCCTACAAGGGAGGAAGGAGCCAGGGCAAAGTTCTCAGAGGAGGTAATGAAGGCTTAGAGAGTTGAACAACTTTCACAAGATCGCATAACCAGGGAGTCACAGAACCCAGGTCCATCCGGCTCTAAAACTCACACAATGAGCTGCAGTATCCACAAACCACCGGCAGCCAGCCCAAGATGCCCAAGGAGTGGAGAAAACACTACCACACATGCCTTCAACTCCTCCTACCTCCTCCATTCCCAGCCTTTCACCAGGGCTGTCCCATCTTCCTAGAATTTTGGAACTCTAGGAGACATCTCACCTGCCTGATTGATGGCATCCATGAGAAAACCAAGGCTGAGAAAGGTCAAGATTATGTAGCCAGAAAGTGGCAGAGCCAAAATGTTAATGGCTTTTGACCCTAATTTGTGAGTTAACTATAACTCAGGTTAACTGTGGAGCCTATGTGATTTAGGAGAAAACAAGGATTAAATAGAACCAAACTTCTGGGGCCAGATAGAAATATCTAATGGTGCTAACTACAAAGTCCATGGACTCATATTTCCAGTAGGACAGGGAGATTATAGATCATTTTCAGGTCATATCAATAGTGGATACACTGGTGGTATTGTTTTTGTTTTTGTTTTTTAAGTTACTCAGCATCCTTTTCTTTCTACTTTATTGGAACTACTTCTCTAAATAGGTATAATGTAATGGGACCATGACCAAGGGTCCCGTTTCTAGCCAAAGAGAGGCCATGTGGCCTAAACTGAACCAACAGGATGCTCCATCCCAAGAGTGTGACTCTGCAGAACAGGGACAAAGACAGAACCATTCTGTTCCTTCCAACAAGCAAGTTTGGCAGGACTGTTTCTGCTGTAAAACCCAAACAACATTCGCTTTCTCTCTGAATGTGCTCAAATTAGAAAGTTCCGGGCCTCCTGCCTAAGGGGCTCAGAAGTCAGCAGGAAATCAAAGCTGAGAAAGGACAGGAAATGTAGAAGAAAAGCAACACATCACACTTGTTGTAGCAGCATGCGTGTATGGCCCATGCATAAACAGAGAAAGGTTATTAGAAGAGAACCTGGTAGCTTGCACAGAGGGAACACATGCTAGGTCTGCTACGAGACACTACCTGGACCAGCCAGGCCAGCTAAGACTGGGCTTGGCCATCAGAAGAGTGACTTGTCATAGCAAGGTCACCCTCTCTCATCACATCTGATACTGATAGGGCATTTCCTTTCCATCATCGTAACTTGATGGATTCATTAGACTTGGAATTCTTGAGCATTCAAGGTTATGGCCTCAATCCTGACTTCAGGAAATTACACATTCTTTGTCTTAATTGGAAATGTGTACAGTTTTACCTTAAAAGAAAAAAAATGTGACAGTAACCCAATAGCACATTCAGGGTTATTCTGTACCAGAAGGTTAATGATAAAGCTGGCACCATTGTGTAGGAAATGGCTGTTCTTAAATAATAAATTTATAGGATCCCTGTGAGTTTCTGAGGAACAAATATCACCTTATAACTTGATGTAGGTGGTGCCTAATTCTCTTCTACTGGAAAGTGGGAAGCAGTAGAACAGGTGTGTTGTCAGGGCCCTGGCCACACCTGAGCAAGCTGAGCTAAAAATCATCTGAAAGCTGTTCGTCTGGATTTCTGACTTCCCTATACCTTGTCTGAGTTCACTGTCTTAAAGTCAGATGAGAGGGGCAGGGAGTTGATGAAGGCCTCACAGAACCCTGGATGGCTGCTAAAAGCAGCCAGAGATGACGGTGACAGAGGACAGGAGTGCGGCCGTTGGACAGTTGTCATGTGCTCCTCCCCGTGCAGGAAAGCAACAGTAACAGAAGGATGCAGTACCAGCTTCCCTGCTAGTTCCTGAAGCAATGATAAGGATGCACAGAACAAGTGACAGCATTCATCCAATGTACTGAGCTACTGGGTCCTGCCCTATGCCAGGCAGCTGTCTCTGCTCTGAGCCACTCAACTCTGGGGTCATGCATGGATGTGAAGCTCCTAGGGACTCTTCTAATCTGCAGAAATGACTATGGGGTACACGAGCCCGTTACCAGCATGTCGTCCACTGTGATGCTTATAAAAACAAAAACTTGGAAACAACGCAAATACCCAAAATTAGGGGATGGTTAAATAAACTCTAGAACACCTACTGGATTGACTTTAGTATGGCCAATAAAACTGGTTTGGAAGAAATGGTGAAGCAGCCCCCCTGGAAGAAGGGCCGCCCCCTCAAGGGTTGTACTGAGTGGTTTGAAAAAATGAATTACATTAAACTAGAACTCCTGGTTAGGAGACAACTTTTAAAAAATGATCGTTTTCACAATACAAACTGCAGAAAATAAAGCTAATAAATATTGCATTGACCATGAGGGCTACGGTAAAGAAGACTGAGGAAAAACTGAAATAGAAATGTTTTCATGAATAGAAAAATATTCACTGTGTGTAAAATGGGAAAAGGAAGAAAAACCATATCCACATCCACACATATAAAGAACATCACTGAAAGGGTAATATGTCAAAATTTCTCTTAGGGGTAGGATTACCAATGATTTTTTTTCTTCTTCCTGTTCAAATGTATTTTCTAAACAAAAAACAGTAAGAACACCAATAAAGGTTATTTCTTAGAATCTTAATGAGGGCAAAGACCACCACAAAACCAAGCTGCCAAACAATGAATAAAGTAGGTGGAGCTTTTGGAGAGCTCATTTCCTCCTCCTATTAAATTATATTGGTTGGATAAAAAAGAGTGCCAAGTAATGCATCCACAAAGCTCATTATTAAAAAGAATTCCTCCACTGAATTTAAGTACTGTCTTAATTTGTGATTTGGAAATACATGGCACAATCAAAAAATATATGAATATGTAAAATTTTTTATATTATTACAGTAAAACCACCCTCAAAATATTCCCCACTCCCCCTCACTTCAAACACACTTATTCAATCGTTCATGCCGTTTTCTGAAGCAGTTCTGAAGCCCTCTTTTGTGTCTTTCGTTGTAGTTTTCTGGCTCCCTCCTGTCCTGATCAATTCAAAACATTTACCTTGCATGGTCATTTTGACTTTGGGAAAGAGCCAGGAGTCACACAGTGCCAGACCCGGTAAAATGAGGTGGACGAGGACACAGCACAATGTTTTCACCAGCCTGCTCTGCTGCTGGATGGCACTCAGCAGCAATGTTCACTGTATTTTGATCATACCTTGATAAGACAGTCGAAAAAGGATTTCCAGAACTGCTTCAGAAAGCGTCAGGAACAATGGAATAAATGTGCTTGAAGCCAAGAGAAGTATTCTGGGGAGATTAGTGGCACTGTGTTTTGTAATATAATTTTTTTAAATGTAAACACTGGGGCTGGGGATTTAGCTCAGTGGTTTCACCACCTGCTGCGCAGGTGCAAGAACCTGAGTTTGATCCCCGGTACCAAAAAAAAAAAAATGTAAACATTTACTGCTTATTTTGATCACACCTCGTGTATCATATATATTGTGAATACAGACTTATACCCAACCAGTCAGGCTCTGGGAAATGATCACTCTCTCCTTGGAGTCAGTTTTTGCACCAAGTTCTCTTTCCATCTGTCATCCGCTCTTCCAGGCAGCTCCTTGATCCAGAAGCTCCCGCTGTGCAGCTGGAACACAGCCCTCCAGGTCTGGGAAACCAGTTCTCCAACTTCAACAGCCAACACTCCCTTGAATGTGAAGGACACAGTGCTAAAAGCTCCTGGAGAACTGGAACACTCCCATGGCACCTTATCAGGTCCTTGTTCTCCCCTGGGAATCAGAGGCGTCCCCAGGCATCCCCACCTCTGTCCGGCATCACAGCAGAGAGGACACCCTTCAAGGGTCCTTAATCTCTACCTTCCCCACAGAGCTCTCTAATCCCACCAACTCAGGGGCCCCTCCCTCATCTGTGCTCTCATTCCCCACGGCTCTTAGCACAGGTATTCAGTTCCAGGCTGGACCCTAAGTCTGTCTCCCCAGATTGTAGGGGCTCTAGGAGTGGCAAAACCCTGCCATTACTGTTTCTGGGACCATACCAAGCATACAGTCAGTGCCCAATCAATGTTTCTGTAAAAGCTGTGAGCTTCCCCCAATGCAGGGTCCACGTGGACTACGTGTTCATTATAGGTCAGAGCTTCCCATAGTGTCAGGGACAGAGTTGGTCCCCATTAAAAGTGAGCTGAATGAAGGACTGCAGTGTGGGCTCCAGGAAAAAATGCACCTGCCCAAACGACTCTCCCAGGGCTCATACCAGTGATCACATCTCAAAGTGGAGTTGACCAGGCCAAAGGATAATTTATCTCCCTGAAGACGCTAAGTGTCAGTTAAATTGCTGTATTTAATAGGGCCTGACTAGGATGGGCCATTCTGAACAAAAGCAATAACCACTCCAGTAATGAGTCGACTTTAAATTGCTATTACTATTACTGCATGGCGTCTAAGGATTCCTGGAGCCATTAAACCAAGGTCCCAATTAGATATCTGCAGCCTTTACAAACCACAGACCCCTAGACTCATGTCTTTGACCTCCCTGGAACCACAGAGGGTACTTTCCAAGGGAATCCAGGATAATCCTTTTCTGAGGTTCATGCTAGGATTGTTTCTTTGGGTTTTTGTTTTATAAATCAGCATGCTCTACAGGCTCTGAGTCATTTCCCATGGCTGAGCACACAAGCCTGATCAAGAGCAAATAGTTCATGGCTGAAAGAAGACGGGCAGGGAAGGCTAGGAGCATCATCTTGTATTAAATGTGTGTGTTCTATTTCCTGGGCGCACTCAGTGAACCCTGGGAGGGTTTGCAAGCATCAAAGGCGGAGGAAGGAGAGGGTCTTTATCTGTCACAAGGGACTGTAATCTCTAACAGATAACAGGAACAAAAGGTAAACACATATTGTTTTACACAAGCAAAGCTCAGCTCAGAGGTCCCCACACAGTAGATGGAAAGGACTTCCTCAATAGGATTAGAGGAGGAGGAGGCAAAAGAAAACACACGCTGGGCAGTTCCGTCTCATGTGCTGTGTGACCATGCTCCTCCAGCAAACACTCTGATCCTGCTCCTGCTCCCTGGGGTCACCCAATGCGTCCCCCGGAGAGAAGACCTTCAAATCTGAAAAGGAGGCACAGGTCCACACCCACACTATGGTGTCCTCTGTACCCATGACCTCTCCAGTCGTCCATCAGAGCATAAGCAAGGAAAGACAGTAGTAAAACCATGAGACCCAGAGTCAGACAGACCTGAACTCAAATCCTGCTCTGCTTTGGGGCTGTGAATCTCTAGTAAGTGATATAACCTGTCTGAGCCTCAGTCTCCTGATCTGTAATATAGGAATAAGAAAATTCTCCACCTATTCATAAAAACAGCTGTCATTTTTTTTGAGGACCTGTAATAGACCATTCAGGCTACCAAGTGATGTGCACATCTATTATTCTTTTCAGTTGTCTGTCATCCTGTGAAGCAAAGATGTTGCCTTTCTCATTTGACACATGAGGAAAGTAAAGTACTGGCGTTCACAAAGGTACACAGCACATGGAGCAGCCAGGACTCGAACCAGGTCTCCAGACAGCAGGCATGTTAGTGTTGGAGCTGGGATGTTGGGAATATTTGAATGAAACCTCACATGCTTTGCATGGGGACTGGTACTTTTAACCAAAACCAGTTAGCTCTTACTGTTTTAATCATTATTATCTACGTTGGTGCCCTGATTCCTTTTGGTGTGTGCTCCTTGGCCCTAGCATCTCAATCAGGAGGGAAGGACAGCGATTCTTGATCCAGGGAAGAGACCTCCACCCAACTCTGATGTCAAGAACACCAACCAGTGATAAAACTCCCTCCTAGGGCCGGGGATGTAGCTCAGTGGTGCCGCCAACTGCCTTGCAAGCACAGGTCCTGAGTTCGATCCCCAGTACAAAAAACCCCAAATTCCCTCCTGATTAGGAAGAAGTTCTGCAGAGAACCAGATGTGTGGAAGAACAGGTCCTCTCTCCTCTGCTTCTATAGCCCTCCACCCAGACCTCAAGCTACATAGAAGCTGCCTGTCCAGGAGTGAGGCCAGCAACAGATTCATAACGGGGGAGAGACAAAAACCTTTCAATCTGTATGAGTCTTTTTTGAGCCTGCTGGAGAGAAGCAAATATTGATGCACAAAATTAACTAACAGAATGTTCTTCTAAATGTGGGGCAAAATACAATGAAAAATCTAGCCCTGGCCATGAACTAGCCTCTCAGATACCAGAAGAGGCAGCAGAGTTCTCAATCAGTTCATCATTCCCCAGAAACAAACCCTCTCTATAGTAAGAATACCCCTCACATCTGCTCCAACCCAGGTCCTTTCGGGGACCTCACTCCCCATTCCCATACTCCCATCCATCCTCCACTCCAATAAAAAAAATCTCTTTTCTTTATATCACTGCCCAAGGCTGCACAGCCCTGATACCAGGTGGCTGATTCCAGAACTGTAGGGAAGCACCAGGACTGACCTCTCCCTAATTTCTTAAGTGTGTATGTCTTAATTTTTCTATTATCCTCAACTTAGGGTTAGGAGCCAGTCTGTCTTTAAAGGGCAAGCAGCTAGGAATTTTAAATGTTTTTAGTCTGAAATGCAGACAAAATAGCATCTTTGCCTGGAAAACAAACAAATGGAGCCTCCTCTATAAACTGGATTCAGTGTGTTATGCACTGAATACCAAGCTAAACAGCAGGGGCACCAGCCCTTTTTTGAGCCTCCAGGTTCCTTAACCACCCCAGGCCTCTGAGCAGGGGTTTACAAGGACCCTATTCATGGCCAATACCTTTTTTTAAACTTCAACATTTTCTCAGTCTTTTAAAAAGAACACCCAACCCCTTGATAACACAATGAAATGAGGGTCAGGAGGCCCAGTTTGTAGTCTCAACTCAGTCACTAAGAACTTGGGTAAACTTTCGTCCACTTCTTAAAATCTGGGACTCAGTTTATTATTTTTTTAAATCTGTAAAATAGAAAAGAATACATAAAAGTCTGGATTATGGATTCAACATGATTGGTCACATCCAGCAACTTTTTAAAGACAGGAAATGGAAAAGGTTAGAATAAATCAGAATGCATTAGACATAGAAAGAGTAGGTTTGGATTCAACTTTATATAAATATTCTAATTTGCAAAGTAAATGTGATTTTAACAGCTTTATTGAGATAAAATTTACATACCATACAATTCACCCATTTAAAATATACAACCTAATGGCTTTTAGTATATTCAAGAGTTGTGTAATCACCACCACAATCCATTTTAGAGCATTCCAACAACCTACAAGGACACACCATAGCCATCAGCAGGTGCACTCCAGTTCCTCACAAACCCCACCCCAGCCCTGGCCATTCCCAATTTACTTTCTATCTCCATGAATTTGCCTCTGCTGGACATTTCCCACAAATGGCATCATATTATGATACTGGCCTTTGGTAACAGACTTCTTTCACTCAGCACACTTTCAAGGTTCACCCAAATTGCAGGACATACACATCAATGTTTTGTTTCTTCATATGGCTGAGTAACAGTCCATTGCCTGGATATACCATATTTTCTTTACTCATTAATCCAGTTGGATATTTTCACTTTGGGGCTCTATAAGCACTGCTGCTATTAGATGTCTGTGTACAAATTTTTGTGTGGATATAGGAATGTGTTTCTGTGGGTCACCGTCAACAGAGTTTAAGCCCTGCGACCTACAGGATCCTGAGGAACAGTTCTACCACTTTGTGATTTTACAAAATCAATTCATGGGCTTCTGTTTTGGAAACAGGAATCAGGACCATCAAATGAAGACTGCACTAATTCATGCAGCCATCTCAGTATCAGAAATCTGTATGGTCCAAACTTTTATTATCATGTTTAAAAAACAGTCATTTTAAGAGAATTTCAACCTTTGGAATACACATCTTCATTGTCCAAATAAATGGAGACAGAAGCACTGATAGGAGTTTCTGAATTCTTCAAGAACTTAGTAATGGGTAAATGTTCTTGCTTAAGCTAGCTCCCCTTCCAACACGTAAATTCCTGCAACCCAAGGTTTCAGTCAAGGGGTAATCACTCATACAGCCACATAGCGGCCTTCTCGGCTACACACACACTCATGCAGGGACATGCCACACACACACACACACACACACACACACACACACTATTCAATTTATGAACTGCTCCACAAGGAATGAGATTCCTACAACTGCAGCTATTAAAAAACTAATATAAGAGGAGAGGCAACAGTCAAAAGCAGCTCCCTCTACCAGCAGACCTGCATGAATAATTCAGCGATTAGCAGCCAGGTAACCAAGAGGCTTAGAGGGATGGCTCTGCAGGGGTCTGTGGCACTGGGAAGATCTCCATGATTGCCCCCTTTTCTACTTCGGCGACTCGTCACCAATCAGGGAAGGGGAATGTGATAAAGCTGCAAAACCTAAGGAATAAATACAATTCCTATATGCCTTAAATTTATGGCCTTCACAAAGCTTACAAAACATGATAAACCATTATAGGTATTTCCTGTCTTCCCTTCCTTAGTCACAATTAATTTCGCCACATTGGACTGTAATATGGAATGTAATATATGAATGTGGGAGATTTAGGGCCCTGGCTGCTTTGCTGTGAATAAGCTTCTGTAGTATGGGGCCCGGGAGGTAAAAGAAGCAATAAGGACAGGCTTCATTTTGAGCAACCATTTGTGTGCATTTTCTGGTTTGCATCGTTAAGCAAGACAAAAGTGCCCAAAGGAAACCACGACAGCACTGGGCTAAAGTCACTCAAAATCCAAATGCCAAGTGCATTCTGTAATTGAGATGCATGGCAGCTCTTATACACATCCTAGAAGAGCATATACTGAGACTAAAAGCTGTGCGTTACAAAAAAAAAACAAAACAGAAATTGCTTTAGCTTTATTGATAACTTCAAAGGTCTGTAAAGACAGCAAAATTCAGTTAGAAAGTTCCATGAAAGCTTTCCCAAACACTCTATTCAGAGGGTAATAGAAACTATTATTTACTGAAGCCTACTAGTGTATGTTAGTACTTCATTAGTGCTTTACCACGCTACTGAGGCGGGCAGAACTGAGTGCTTCAAAAGGTACGTTCAAAGCCCAACCTCCAACACTTGTGAATGTGCCCTGGTTTAGAAAAAGGGTCTTTGTAGGACGTAGTTAAGAAAAGATCATACTGTATCAGGATGGGTCCTAAACCAATGGCTGGCATCCTTATAAGAGGAAGTTGGGAGATGGACTTAAGGAAGAATGTTGCTGTGAAGATAGAGGCAGATATTGGAGTCATACAGCTGCAAGCCATAGAGGGCCAAGTACTGCCAAAAGACCGCAGGAACTAGAACAGGGGCCTGGATGGTGTAACTATAAATAAAGCCCGTGCCCCTGCTTATGAGCTAACAGGCATCAAATTCTGCCACTGTGTGTGTACAGGGATTTTCCTATGAGAAGGTTTTAAGGAGACGATCCCTAAAAAATAGCAGAGACCACTAGGTGTGATGGCACATGGCTATAATCTCATTACTCTGAGAGGCTCCAGGAAGATGATCACAAGTTACAAGCCCAGCCTGGGCAGTTTAGCAAGACACTGTCTTAAAATTTAAAACAAAAAAGATCTGGGCATGTAGCTCAGTTCAATGCCCAATACTAAGAAAACCCTGCAGAATTTCTAGTAGTGAAATACCAGTATACATCATCTGTCACAGTGGTGCCCGAACATTGGCTAAGCAGACACTCTCTAGAGAGTGACTTCTGTAAGGAAAGTAGGCCCACGAACCAGACCAAAACCCAGAACAGATTTTAAATGTCTCGTGCATTTAACTCCACCACCATCTGCTGAGTGCTGAGAAAGGGTGAGGCAGAGACCTTGGTGTGAGAGAGAGACACAGGGACAGTCCTTCACCCTGAGGACCTCAAGGCTTAATCAAATCAATGGGCCCAGCACTACCCAAGCCTGGGCTTTTAGTCGGATTCAATGAACTAATCATCAACAAGAGCTCTGTGCTCATTGTGGCAGAAAGGAGCACTCGTCTGACAGTCCATTAAGGGCACCCCTCATTTCCCATGGTGGGCACTTCCCAGGGTAGAAGGAATTCTGGTCAATGAGATGCAAGAAAAAGTGACAGCATTTTCAGGGTGAAGGACAGAACGTGGCAGGTCCTGTAATCTCTTCTTCACTGTGATAACATTCCAGGAAGTGGATCCTTGACCAACTAGGTCAAGGTAACTAGAGTAAGAGCCCTTCCCCCTTCCTGCCATGTAACATGCAAGGTTCTCAGGTAAGTGAAAGTTAGATTTTTGTGGGTTAAACCAATAAATCTCTGGGGAAATACATCACTGCAGCAAAGACCTGTGCCATTCTGACTAATGCATGACCTAACATACGTGCTTGCCCAGCCTGTCAATATGATATCAGTTAAATTCCAACATAATTTTGGGGACCTGAACATCAAGACTATTCTGGTAAAGAGAAGTTTATACAAGTTCTCTTCAAATGATCTTTTCCTTCTTTACTGAAGAGATTGTTATGGTTTACATCTAGACATTCCCTCAAAGCCTCATGCACTCACAGGTGAGGCTTTGGGGAGGTGGGTGGATCATGGGGGCCTGAAATTTCTCAGTGGATTAGTCCACTGATGAGTTTAGAGCTGAATGTGATGTCGGGAGGTGAAGCCTGGTTGGAGCAGGCGGGCCCTGGGGGCGTGGCCTGGAAAGAAAGGCGTGGCCCCCTTCCTGCCACCCTGCCATGAACTAACGACTTCTCTGCCATGCCCCTCTGCTATGCCACCCTCCCTTGAAGCCAGCCAAGTATGAACTGAAACCCCTGCAAACTGTGAACCAAAATAAACCTTTCCTCTTTTAAACTGTGCATGTTGGGTATTGTGCCTCAGCAATGAGAAAGTAACTAAGACAGGGATACCAAAGAAAGGAAATCTCTATTCAATAACTTATTCAAGGCACTGCACATAGAGAGGTTCCTAGAATTAAGCCTCTTCCTAAAGATAACAGGGACCCTCCAGCTACACCAGCAATGGTTCTGTAAGGAGAGAAACTTGCTTATCTGTGATCCCTTGCCTGTATGGATCTGGGTTCTCCTGGACCCAATAAATGTGTGGTGTATGAATTTCTCTTGTGCATAGGGCAGCATTCTTGCACAAACTCATCAGTCTAACCCTACTGGCAAATACCAACCCTCCAGACATTGCCACCAGGGACTATCCCCTATTCCTCTTCTAGGGCACACCCTACTTGTTATTGTTTAAATCTAAAATATCCCTAAAAGGCTCACATTTAGAGGTGGGGCCAGGTTGGAAAGGGAAGGTGGCTGGGGATATAACTTGGAAGGGTGTATTCTTGTTCCCAGCTCTTCCCTTCTCTCTCTGCTGACTGCTAAGAGGTGAGCAGATTTCTTCCACCAGGCCCTTTACCATGCATTACTGGCTTGGAACCAGCTCACCATGGACTTAACCCACTGAAGCTGTGAGCCAAAATAAACTTTTTCTCCTTTTAAGTTGTAGGTGTTGGGTATTCTGTCCCAGTGATGGGAAAGTAACTAGACACCAGCCTAGATTCTATTCCTTCCTCACACCATAAATTTAACTCCACCAAAGTATTCCCCACTTTGCTTTCCTTGGGGACCCAGAGACTAATTACAGCCAAGTACTGACAGTTCTTTGGGCAGAGTTTCAGCATGACCATCCCAAGTTACAGAGAATCCCACCACTCAAAAGGCCACTTCATGGGATCTGCAGAAATACCCTCTCAAGGAGTCCACTACATTTCCCAAACTGAAAAGCCCCAAATACTAGAGGGTTCTTAAGCCATAAACACAAAGAAAATCTACAGCATCAGAGAGGGGGCTACGGGAGGATCCAAGTAAAAAAACAGTGACACAGACACAGTAATGCAGCAATGCAGATGTTCCAGTGCTTGGAAGGGACACAGAAGAGGGACACAGAGCTCAGCCCTGGCCCTCAGACTCTCACCTCCCCACACAATGCCAGATTACCAGTTTTATACAGTTAGCTTCAATATGATGATTTCCTTGGAGAAAAAGTACTTGAGGTGTCCTGGCTGGGGTGGGTGGGACTGAGCTCTCTCACTTACTATATCCCCCTGGACAGGTTAGACTACCTCATAGAAATCCAGATCCCTTATCTATAAGCCAGGACAATAACTTCACTTCACAGGCCTGGCCTTAGGGTGAGCTGAAATGATTATGCAAAATGACCTGATGCACAATGTTCCTTCTCTCTCCCATAAACATAAACACTGGCCAAGTAAGTCTGCAGCACATGGGGCCAGAGATGTTTATTATGCAATTAGTAGTGTGAGGCTTCTTTCTAAAATTTTTGGTAGCTGCCCAAGATCTCTAGGTAAACCAGCATGTCATGCTGTTTGCCCAAAAATGGCGCGATCCAATTCAACAAGTACTTAATGAGCACTAAGAAGACAGCAGATTTCTCCTCAAGCAGAAAAAATAAACCTTCATAATTAGCAAACTGTTCCTCCTCTTTCCTTAGCCAACAAAGTAAATAACCAAAAGTCCTGAAGGATCATCTCTCAATTCTTAGATACCAAGTATTTCAAAATTCCAACAATTACTGGCACATAGGAACACTCCCCCTACTTCATCTTCGAGGTAAAGACAGAGACCTACCACCTTCCAACATCATCAGGAAAACATCCTTCATTGTGGAAACTATGCTAACACTTTGTGTGTCTTATCACTGGTGATTTCTAGAATCACTGTTGGGTAGCACAAGGGTCTGTAACAGCTCAGCTTTGTTTGAACTAGCTGCTTCTGGTTCTTTCAGGGAGCCTAACAAGCATGGCAGGTCTGCAATCTCCAATCTCCCCATGCTTGGCAAGGAAACTGGGGCTACTGCAACAAATTACTACAACTGGAGAACTCAAAACAGCGCACATTGATTCTCTCCGGTTTCTGGAGAACAGAGGTCTGACATTGGCAGGGCTGGTTCCTGGTGGAGGTTCTGAAGGAGAATCCACACTACTCCTCTCTCCTAGCGCTGCTGCTGGTGGCCAGCAATTCTTGGTGTTCTCTACCTGTGGACACATCGCTCCATTCTGCCCCATCTTCTTCTGTCTGTGTCCTCCCCTCTTCTTAAAGGTCATTTGTCATTGGCTTTAAGGTCTACCTGGATAATCCAGAGTGAGCTCACGTAAGATCCTTATTTTAATCACCCTGTTCCCAAATAAAGTCATATTCACAGCTTCTGGGTGCCCATACCTTTCGGGGGACCATGATTCAACTCACTACACCACTGAAGAGGGGGCTAAGCATTGCCTGAGATGCTCTGCTAGGCTCATGGACCTCTGATGGGTCACCTTCAATATGGACCCAGGGACAGAGCTGAAACCAGCACTGTCCAATGGCAGTACAGTGCCAGTCACCTATGCATTTAAATGCCTCTAGCAGTCACATTAGAAAAAAGTAAAAGAAGGCCAGGGATTTAGCTCAGTGGTTCTGCCACCTGCCTCACAAGCACAAGGTCCCGAGTTCAATGCCCAGTACCAAAAAAAAGAAAAAAGAAAACAGTAAAAGAAATGGGTAAAGTTAATTTTAATAATATACTGAGCCCAACATATGCAATACAGGCAGTTATGTTCTTTGTCTTCCAAGTGCTTATAAAGCTAAGGAAATAAGACTCAAATATATGAAATGTTCAAATGGGTTCCCAGGACTCATTCAATAGCAGCAACCAGACCTAAACACAAATCAAAGAACTGCCACAAGAGCTGGGAGTGGTGGTGCACGCCTGTAATCCCAGCATTTGGCAGACTGAATGAAACAGGAGGACTGAGTTCAAGGCCAGCACAGGCTACACAGCAAAACCTTGTCTCAAAAAATAAATTAAAAATTTAAGAAAAAAAAGAATTTTCACAAGGTTATACTGCAGTAATGGCCTCGGGAGATTAAAACAGTCATGGGTGGCATGAAATGAATTCAGAGAAAAAGGCCACCATGGACACAGCTACATAAGGACACAATCAGGAAGGGAACAAAAATGACAGAACCTTGGGCTAGGTGGCCACTACCCATAGGTGCTGCCAGGTGAATCTGCAGAAAGAAGGTGCCCCTTTCTGGATATACACAGCTTGTCTGGATGGGCAGAGGCACTTGGTGAAAACTGGGAAAGGGTGAGTCACGTCCCCAGAAAATGATAAGACAGAGCCCTCCAGCAACTAAGAATATGACTATAAATATGAGTATCATGGCTGTGTCTAGATGTCTCTTTAAACCCTCACGTGGTCATGGGTGCCGCTTTTTCAGAGGTGGCTGGATCTAGAGTGTGCGATGCTGGGATTCCAGGTACAATTCGGCTCAAGGGCACTAGAATTAAGGGTGTGAGTGCTACCTGCCCTAAGTAGTCTGGATAAGACAAAGGGGCAGAAAGATGCCGTTATGACCCCTTGCTTGATTGCTTTTGCTGTCCTCTGCCCACCATGAACTGTTGCCCCTCTGTCATGTGCCACTCTGGCTTAGAGCCAGCCAATTGTGGACTGAAATCTCTACAAACTATGACCTAAATGAATCTTTCCTCCTCTAACTTTGAGTTTCAGGTATTTTGCCTCAGCAAGGAGAAAAAGGGAACTAAGACAATGATGTCATTAGCAAAGGCCCTAACCCAGTATAACAGGCAGCCAGATTAAAAAAAGGGGAGGTCACACATGGTGGCACACACCCATAATCCCAACACTCTAGGAGGCTGAAGCAGGAGGATCACAAGTTCAAGGTCAGCCTGGGCAATTAAGTGACTTCCTGAGATCCTATCTCAAGATAAAAAAATAAAAAGGACTGGGGATATAGCTCAGTGCAAAGGCCCTGGGTTCAATCCCAAGTACTGCAAAGAAAGAGGAAGGGGGGATTTGGACCCAGAGACAGGCTCACACACAGGGAAGTAAATATGAAGACACAGGAAGAGGATCATGAAAAGTGAAAGCAGAGATCAAGGTGATGATGCTTCTACAACTCAAGTATGAAAGGAAGGTACCAGAAGCTGTGGAAAGGCAGGAGTAGATTCTCCCTCACAGTACACACAGACGTTAACCATGGTCTTGGACTTCAGCCTCTGAAGTGTTTCTATGTTTAAGCCACCCCAGCTGAGGTACTTTGTCATGGCAGCTCCAGGAAACTGCTCACTGAGGAACTGTCTCATGCTTGTTCCTCACAGCAATTCTACTTCACTGACTTTGAGACTGACCCTGGCCGCCCACAACAGCTGAGGAAACAAAACAGTGATGCAGGGACCAAGGGACTCCAGCTCCTAGGCGCACAAGGCCAAGTGATAGGCTCAACTTCAGTGGATAAACCGCGAGTAGAAAATACAGCTCTGGACATGCAACAGATTGTGCTGCGAACCTCCCCACCCACCCACCCACACACACACTGTGCTCACAGCGCGGGCTGACTTTCCTCCCAAAGAAAGGGGTGGAGGTCACAGTGTCAAGACCATTTAAGGAACATTCGAGAAGTGCACCCTTACAAAATAGGAGGCTCTTGGGCCGGGGATTTAGCTCAGTGGTTCTGCCCCGAGTTTGATCCCCGGTACCAAAAAAAAAAAAAGGAGGTTCTGAAAACAAACTTCACAAGGGCATACACCTGCTGTCAAGGTCTGAGATCTTTAGATCCAGTTATTTCCTGTACTTAATATTAAGGGCCTGGGATTCTTGCTTTCTGTTTCTTTCTTTTCTAACAAACATTCCATCTAATCCTCAAAACCTCTCACTACCTCAGTAGTTACTGCCGCCATTTTGCAGATGAAGAAATTAACACCAGAGCGATTATATGTCATGGTCAAGGTTTCATGGCTGAGAAACAGAGCTTATTTCTGGTCCCAAGATGCTCTGCCCGCACAGTCCTCACTCTCACAGAAAAACCCTCCATCCCTCAGCCTCAGTTTCCCCACTGCCCTTGTGTTTCCTCAAAATATGACCTAATGACCATGAGCATGGCAGGAAAAGAACTAAAAGTGCCAGGTCACACTCTAAGCAGACCATAGCCCCAGAGAGAAAGGCTTCCACATTTGTTTTTTTCTTTGTCGTGTACAACAGACCCTTCTTTATTCTTGGTTTTACTTTCCAAGAATTTAGTTGATGGTGGTTAACAGCAGTCTGAAAATACTAAATGAAAAATTCCCAAAATAAACAATTTGTAAATTTTAAATTGCACCCTGTATTACACCATCTCATTCTGTCCTGCCTGGGGCAGGAATCATCTCTTTGTCTGGCACATCCATGATGTATACTCCTCACCCATGAATCACTCAGTAGCCATCTCTTTTACATGTAGGGTTTCCTGCTATCCGGTGTTTCGGGCATCTACTGGAGATCCTGTAGGAATCTTCCTCGGGTGAGGGGACTACTGTTATGATTCAGATCGAAAATGTCCCCCAAAAGTCTCATGTGTTCAGAAGTGAGGGCTCTTGGAAGGTGACTGGATCATGAGGGTGCTATACCTATCAGTGGATCAATCCACTGATGAGTTCATAGCTGACTGCACTGTTGGGGCGTAGGGCCTGGTTGGAGGTGGGTCACTGGGGGCTGACCTGGAAAAGTGGATGTACTCATGTCCCAGCTCCTCCCTTAGCTCTCTGCTTCCCGACCACCATGAGGCGAACAGCTTTTCTCTACCAGGCCCTTCCACCGTGCTGTTTCTGCCTTGGAGCTGGCCAAGCACAGACTGAACTGACTGAAACCATGAGCCAAAATAAACCTCTTCTCCTTTAAGTTGCAGGTGTAGAGTATTTTGTGCTAATGGTGAGAAAGTGACTAATACATCGACTACATATGAAAGTTCTCCCCATCAATATGAAAACCAAGATCCATATGATAATGCCTTAACTTGGAGGTCAGCAGTGGCCACAGGGTCTACAACAATAGCTTCCAAAATGGTGTCTCTACCCGGCTGGGGGTGCCAAAGACTCTCAGGAGTAGTTCAAAAGCAGCAACCAAAACTGTACATTTGCCTAAATGTTGGACAACTGACATGTCAAATATCTTTGCTCTTGACAGAAACAAAAACTACTTCCTTCCAGTGGAAACTCTCATAGTTATAAGTATCTTTCAGTAATGTCTTAATAATACAAATTATTATTTAATAACTGTCATTTGGTAACAGGCTATTTCAAAACATCTGCTTTGTGGGAAGAATGAAAAAAAGAAGCCCTTAACTGGGTCAGACAGGCAATAAGTCGATAAAGACTTACCAGTCCCTATATTCAAAATCAGAAAACTGGAAAATGCCTTCATGGGGTTCAGTAACAGAACTCAAGTTTATCATTAATAAAATAACATTTCTCATAGTGTCAATCTCCTAGACTGTTTAACAAAGTTCATATTAATTCATTAACCTTCACAGTGGGGGAGCTAAATAAACTACATCCATTTTATATGTAGAAAGAAAATCAGAAATCTCATTTCCAAAAGGAGTATTTCAAAGCAACTAGCCACCAGCCAGTGGCAGAGTTTCCTAACAAGATCCTGCCCGTCCTGATACAGTCAATGGTGTAAAACAAAGCAGAAATGCCGGGAAATCTTGAAACCGGATCAGTAATTCCTTTCTATGGTTTGACTTTTCTATGGGCCATTTATTTCCCTATAAAAAGCCTCAATTTCCCCAGCAATGAAATGGGGTAATATCTGCCACCTGGTAATGAAGATGCAGCTATAAATTACTCTGAATTGCCTAGATAATCAGCATTATGCAAATTAACAATATTAGAGAGCTGCTAAACACTGTTATAAATCTTATAAAAATACTTCAGTGGAAATTGAGGCTCAATTAAGAGGCTCCTTTTAAAAAAAATTCTGTCACCTTGTTATTTTTAAAGATGAGATGCTTCCAGCCAGTTTTGATGCTTCTGTCACAGAGAAAATAGGGCCTTTCTCTAACATTCTGGACAAAGCTCTGAGCTGATAAGCAGTTGGCCAATGACAAAGGAAGAGGACGCAATGCCAGGCTGCCATCAAGACAGGAGGGGCGTTGTCCCTGGTGGGGGACGCAGCTCAGCAACCCGGTCCCTGGGGCAACATCAACCACCATGTTTCCCAGCACAAAGCTAACATGGTCCATGGTATCTTGGAGATTCTCTTTCAAACCAGGTACATAAGAACTAACTTGCCTCGATTTTAACTCTGCTTATCCTACTGCCTTTGCAAGAGGCAAATGAAATCCACCAACTCGGTGCACATGAACTCGAAGCTTGAAGAAGACATAGTTTTGACACTCATCTACAGTTATTCCGATGTACTACGGCCCCAACTCTAACACTGTCCTATGTGGGGACCAAGCTAAGGGCACTCAGGAAGAAGCCCCATCACACAACACACCTCCCAAAGGCCCCAGCACCCTTCCCTCATCAGCATCCTGGGGCTAAAGAGCAACTTCAATTCCCAAGGTCAAAGATGTCATGAGTCACCTGAGTGCCAGAGTAGCCAAGACATTTAAGCAGCGAATAAAAGAACTGCATGCAGTGGGAGTTTCTTTGGCAGTATCTATTTCTCAGAATGTCCTTCTGCCTGGCCTGCCTTGTGAGCAGACTCGCACACAGTACCGGACATCAGGGAGCCCAAGTCCCGCTCAGCTGGAGTACTCAAGGCAGAAACTTACTTCCCAGTGCTCACCACCAGAATCAGCAAGCAGGCCACTTTGTGCGGACCGGGCCTTCTCCTTCCTGCCAACACCCTAGGCAGACACCCCGGAACTGAAGAAGAGCATTCTTCAAAGTATGGGGAGAAAACAACTCGACTATGTGAGAAAATGGCTGAAAACAGGCAGCCTTATTAAAAGCCCTCTTCAAGTGTAAGATTCTAGCACTCAAAAATGATGGAAAAATGTGTAAAACCACAAAGTCTAAAATGAGCCCAAGTTCAAGAGAGCAATCCACCAACAGCTATGCCCCTTGAAAGAGAAGCGTAATTTAACTTAGACCCCACTCCCCCAAACTAAACCACTTAGCCTGTTAAAGAGAAACAACTCTGGATACTGGTGTTTAAAATTAAACGTTTCAGAGAGCTGACTCCCCTGGTCTAAGCTGGTGATCGATTTGTTTTTTAAATGTGTCTTCCTGCTCAGCAATGTGCTCTGGGTAAAGCAATGCCTCTGGCTTAGGTGAGACCACCAAGCTAAGGAAACAGGGAGCCCTGCCAAGGACTGACCTGCACAGGGGTCCCCATCTGGGGCAGAGTGAGGCCACATCTCCCCAGCACAGCAGAGCTGGGGACGCAACGATGTGTAAGAAACAGCCCCATGGCTGGGGATTTAGCTCCATGGCGCTACGCCTGCCTGATAAGCAAGCGCAAGGTCCTAAGTTTGATCCCCGGTATAAAAAGGAAAGAGAGAAAGAGAGAGAGAGGGAAAAAGAAAGAAAGAAAGCAAGCAAGCAAGCAAGCAAGCAAGCCCCACGCTGACCAAGAAGCTCCTGCATCAAAGAGAGTCGGCCCATGCACAAACATTTTGCTCACAGCGGTCCTGGATACTTGTCACATGAATGCCACCAGCGGCGCTGCAGCCACTCTGCCCTGGGTCATGTCTGCAAAGGCCAATGTGCGGTTCACTATTGGAAGTGTGCAAAGCCACACGGGATGTTTGTGTCCCTCCGAAATTCAGATGTTGACATCTAATCCCCAGTGCAATGATCACATTAACCGGGTGGGGAGGTGTCTCTATGAAGTGCTCAGATAACAGAGGCTCTAACGGGATTAGTGCCTTATAAAGAAGAGGCTTGGAGGAGCCCTGTTCACCTCCACCACATGAGGACTCAGCAAGAAGGCCACTGCCACCAAGCTCAGACCACACAGACACTGACTGCTGACACCGTGACCTTGGACTTCCCAACCTCTAGAATAGTGAGCAACACATTTCTAGTTCTTTTGTTTTTGTTTGTTTGTTTGTTTGTTTTGTACTGGGGATCGATCTCCGGTCCTCGCACTTGCGAAGCAAGTGGCAGAACCACTGAGCTAAATCCCCTGCCACATTTCTAGTTTTTTAAATGACGAGGTCCAAGGGATTTGGGTATAACAGCCTGAACAGACTAAAGTAGGAACAGCACTAGGTACCTGCACTCTCCCGGACATCTTTCTTCTCTACTGAAGCACTTGGGAGGATGACCTGTACTGTGTGTAATGTCCCCCTGCACCCTCTGAACCAATTCTCCTAAAGCAAGTCTGCAGAAGTCAACTTCTATATTTGGTTCTCTTCCTTTCATAATTAAGCTCTGAACCCCACCCTCATTGTGTGTTTTCCTCTTCTGATTACTCAGAGGACTCTGATTTTACGTAAGCACCTCAGTCTCCTTTATAACAGAATGAGGCCAGGTAACTAAGTTTTGACAAGTGGGACTAAGTACTGTAGAAGTTCTAGGTAAAAGTTCAGGGAGGATTAAGAAGAAGACATGGTTCCTTCCTATTGCCTTCTTCCAGTTGGAATTCAGATGGCATGGCTGGTACACAAGCAGTCATCTTGGGCTCTGAGGTAGTTAAGTAAATTAAAGACGGACCCTGTGTCCCTAATGGCATGGAGCCAGCATGTCACCCTGAATTACCTACCTCCAGCAGTCTCTGACAACCATGACAGAGACACAAACCACACCTGAATTATGCACTTTTCATGCTTACAAGTGACTGAGTTTGAGCTTGAGTCCAACACACCAGTAAATCCCCAAAAACATGTATACAGTATGTTCTAAGTATGCATATTCCCAAGACTCCAAGAAAAACAAAAAGCCAAAGCAATACAGTTAAACACACACAAAAGATGCATACACACAACGTGTCAGTCCACTTTGCCACATAACACAATTCAACTAAAACAGACTCTCTGAGACATAAAACTTCACTTACTCCAACACCAACTCCGACCCTAGAAGGTACCCTTCCCGACCTCCACTAAAGTGAATTCCTAGAGAGAAGAGACTGCGTGTTATTCAGCTCCGTATCCCCAAGCGCCTAGTGCAATATCTGGAATACAGTGCGTTTGATAATGAATGAAATAAAATTCATCCACTGGCCAAGACAGGGGGAAATGGGTGTCCACAGGATATACCAACATCCCCCTTCTGACTGTCCCCCATTCTCCCCTCCTTCAGAGCCCCATCTCCTAGCCAGCTCCTGTGGGGCAACACTTTCCAGCCTGAATTATGCACTTATGAATTATGCACTTATGCACTTAATTATGAATTCTCACCACCTCAAGTCAAGTCCTTTTTCCTGCCAGGACCCTCTGGCCCTGTGGATCCCAGGAAAACTAGACACAGAACTAATCCCTACAAGCACCCCTACCTTGATGGCAGTGACAAAAGGATCTGAGTGTGTGCACTTTAGACTCTATTGTGATGCTATTCACTAGTGACAAGTGTAAAGAACAACTTGGTAATCACCTCACTCCATCCAGGCGGCCCCACCTCTGGGACCACCCCATTTCCATTTCGGAGTGTGGGCCATCCCCGCAGTTCCAGCACCCTGAACTCCTAAGAGAATGAGATTCCTCCACCAGCACCAGCCGGCAGCTCTCAGCTGATATCAAAAAGGCTCCCTCCCTTCTCCAAGTGCCCAAGGCATGCCCTGGAGGCTGTTTCCAGCCTGGGCTCACAATGCTCTAAGAAACGTCCACCATCAGCGCCAGCAAAGCCCATGGCCATGCTCTTTCTTGACTGTACTCAGTGCCGCTCTTCCCAAACTCCCCTGGGGCTCCCTTCTCTCCCTCCCTGGACAGCCCACCCCCACCCTCACATCAGGACTCACCCCATTGTCCTCCCTCTCCAGCCTGCCACCCCCAGAGCCAAACATCACACTGCTGTTTGCTTTTCAACTTTCTTTAACCAATCATTTTTTAATTAGCATTTAAATTCTCTGCTCTCAGCAGGCTAATCAGCCCATAATGGCCTTTGGGAAAGGGAATGGGGACATTTTTTCCCCCACAAACCATGGGTAACAAAATTGACTTAAGGAATGTGGGGAAAACAAAAGTGGAGAGAATACAGCTGCCAGAATCTCCATTCTTTTTCCAGATGCCTGCTCTACGTGCTCCTGTTCTTCAGGGAGAGGGCCGGTATTATTCCAACAGCCCCTCAGATATCCCACAGCTTTCCTGTTATGCACTGGACCGGGATAACACCTGCAAGTGGCAGCAACACACCTGATTTCACTTACACATGCTGGTGCATCCAGAAAGCCCTATTTATCAATATAAGCATAATCCCCAATAAAACACAGAATTTCGGAGCCCAAAGCATGAAAGCAAGACTGCAAGCTTCCCCTAGGCCAGTGATGGCAAACCTTTTAGAATTTTCAATAACAAACAGCCAGCTGCGGCACGCAAGCCACAGGTTCGCCAGCACTGCCTCATGCCCAAGCCGTTCCCAGGTCAACTCAGTCTGGAGACATGCAGTGTGGGCACAGAGACCGCAGACAGCCTTTGTGTCCACTTCGGTCAAGGAGATGTTGAAGGGTCACAGTGCAATGAAGTCCCAAAGTTGGATCCCAAGCTAAGGTGTCAGGAAGATGAGCACAGAGCTACGGCAGTTAATTCCCATCTTTCAGCAGGCTTTCCTCACTCCTACAGAGCTGGTGGGTGACAGAAACAGGTCCAAATGTAGAGACAAGGTATGATTAAGGCTGGGTGGCAGGCAGGCTCTTATGGCCCTGCCCTGGTCTGCACCTCCTAGAGTCGGCCCCTTGTGTAATGTTCCTTCCTTGAAAGTGGACAGAACCAGTGACCTCCTTCTGCACGTGACCAGATGTACATACTGTACCTCCCACCGTGCTGGAATCTTTCTCCTCCTCGCTGACTTGATGAAACCAGAGGCCACACTGGGGGCCCATATGACAAGGAACTCTGCGTGGCCTCCTGGACAGTCTGGGAGAAAATGAGGCCCTTAATCCGGCAGCCTGCAAGGAAATGAATTCTGCCAACACCAATAGGCGAGTGGACATGAATCTTTCCCAGTCAAGTGTCAATGACACTGTAGCTCAGCTGACACCTTGATCATGGGTGACAGGGCACCCAGCTAAGCAGCTCCACAACTCGTGACTCACGGAAACTATGAGATGACTGACGGATGCTGTTTTAAAAACTAAGTCTGTGACAACATTGTTATCCAGCAGTAGAAAATGAATACGTGGCAAGGAATGAGCAAGAATGGGCTGTTCCATAAAGAATCAGAAAAACTGGGTGGTCACCTCAGAAACAAATTGGCTCCTTTCCCTCATAACAAAATCATTTCCACTTGGATGAAAGGTTTAAATATGAAAACTAAATCAAAAAGATTAAGCATACTTCCTAATACATAATTGCGGAGTGAGAAATTCTTCCAAAGCATGATGCGAAAATCCAGAAGCCATTAAATAAAGAACTAAGAAATCTGACTAAGGAGGGAAGATGTTATCTGCACAGCACATCACAAAGGGCTGATTTCCTTAATATGTAAGTAGTTCCTACAAATCAATAAGAAAAAGATCAATCACTCAATAGGGAAAAAAGAAAAGGATATGAACAGTTGGTAGACTACACTGGTTCTTAAACTTCTGAAAAGGTGTTGATTCATTATAAGAAACACAATAAACACTTAGAAGAAATAAAATGTGTGATAATACACTGAGTGGGAAAGCAGTAGGGAAAGATGTTATCCGGCTGGTGGGGAATGAGTTGCAACAGCTCCTCTAGAGGATACCTGGGCAAGAACTAGAAAATTACAAATGCATTTGACTCCTCAACTCAGCAAATCTATACACCTGGATGCTCAGAATGACATGTGTGTAAGGTCACCCAGCATAACACTGTCACAGCAAAGAGGTGAACTGACCTGGAACCATTTACGGTACATCCACGAAACAGAATACCAGAAAAACCACTAAAATAGAATGAGGAATCCCTTTCTGTTCCCACAGAGAGATCTTTGAAATCCAGTTATTAAATAATAACAAAAATAACCAAAACCACACCAAACTGAGATGCCTTGTGGAGGAGGCAGGGAGGCTGGGGTCAGAGTGAAAGGGGGTTTTCCATTATGAGCCTTTGTGTACATTTCAAATATTGAACCATCTGGTTGTCTTTCTTTTTCAGAACAATACAAATTCAAATTCATAAATACAAGTTACTTACAGAACAGCATGCACACTATGCTAAGAATTCTGGAAAGAAGTTAAATTCAGCCTCTCTACACCCACGTACACACAGGCTCATACAGAAACAGCTCCCTCTAGATTCACACACACCTATCTGCAGGCTGGTTTCCTCCGGGCTGGAGAAGGGTAAGTGGTAAACTGGGCACGGAAACTGCAGGGGTGAGAAGGAAAGATTTCTCCCCTGTATTCTCTTTCAAATTTTGTACCATTACACCCATTACCAATTTCAAAAACAACCATCAAAAGAAAGTTTGGCTGCTCTGTCCCCCTCTGTCCCCTGTGAACTGCACCCGCCCCCAACCAGCCCTAGCTGAAGGTTCCCAGCCCACTGTGTAGCCCCTGGCTGGTGTCCTCAAGCTACCTGGAAACACTGCCTGTGCTCTCTTAGCACAGTGCTCTAGCCATTCTCCTTCTTACAGCTGGAGCTGTGCCTTGCTCAACAAAGTCACCTGGCCCCCTTTTGCAGCACCCTCTCACTGGTGCCTTGGCTCACCTGTCATCTGGAGCCTGACACTTTCCAGATCTTCATCCCTGCCAGGTCTCTTGCCTGAGCCCTAGATATAAAATCCAGCTGCATCCAGGACATCTCACCAACAACTCCGACTCCGCCTCCACCAGGCCCACAGCTCCTCCACTGTCCGTGACACCCAGTGAATGGAGCCAGCAGCCTTCAGACAGAACCCGGGGGACTTCCTGGATCCTTCCCTCACCCTGACAATCTAATAGAAGGCCTGTCAGCTCCACCCTGTATCATTCTGTAACCTGCCCCTGTCTCCCGATCACGGTAGCACCCGGGCCACCTTCGCCTCTGCCCTGCCAGTCTCCCAGCTCTGAAACCCCACAATACCACTCCCCATCCACTGCTCCCTCTGCTGCCAGATCCATCTTTTAAGTGTCTGTGGCACTTCCCCAGGGCTGCCGTTACAAAACACCAGACGTTTATTTTCTCACAGTCTGGAGATGGGAAGTACAAGATCACGATGTTGGCAGAGTTGGCTTCTCCGGAGGACTCTCTCCATGACCTGCAGGTGGCCGCTTTCTTGCTGTGACCTTTTCTTTGTGAGAGAGCACCTCAATGTCTCCATGTGCCTAAATCTCCTCTTCCAAGGGCACCAGTCACAATGGATTCAGGCCCAATCCATGACCTGGTTTTACCATAATTAACTCTTTAAAGGCTCTATTTCCAAACACAATCACATTCTGAGGTATTTTTAGGTGTCAGGGCTTCAACATATGAATTTGAGGGGATACAGTTCAGCCCACAGCAATGTCCAACAGCTCACCTCACTCCTCTCAATAAAGTCTACCACCAGTGTCCCTTGGAATAATGCCCTTTCCAAACAGGACCCCTGACTCCTTCCGTCTCTCCCAACTAGGAGTCAGTGAAATGGTGAGGGGAAAGCTCAGAGCATCTGGGTCACACACAGGGTCAGAGAGGTAGAAGAAATGGCTCCTTTTTGTTATCATCTCTTTTCCAAATACACACAGACTTGAGGTGGGCTGTCTAACCAGTCTGAAGAACGCTCCCTGGGTTTTGATTACCCACAACCTCCCTGAAGGGGAGGAGATGGCATCAAATCTTCACCCCATACTTAGACCTGCTAGAGAAAAAGCACCAGGTCTTTATCCTCTCAGCAAAAGCAAATGGTTCCCTGGGATACTTCAGGATACTTCTGAGCGAATGCTGGATGTGAAGCCAAGCTACACTGCAACTGGGGGCCTCCGGGTGAGAGCACATTGCCCATGTAGGGGTGTCCCAGATAACAGGCATCAGAAGCTCTCTACTTTGCCTGCTCAGAAGTGAAAATGAGTGCATGTAATTGGCAGCACCATCGAGAAACTCCTGATCCATCTGTCTCCACTAGGACCTGAGCGACCTGAAGCAAGATGCTTAACACTCCCCAGCTTTCGTTTGCTCATCTGGAAAATGGGGTTAATGTCCTTCTAGGTAATTCTTGCTGTATTATTTCTGAGGGCTGCCATATATAACAATTCACTGCCAGCCCAGTGGCTTAGGACAATAGACATCTATTATTCCACAGTCCTGGGAGGCTAAAAGTTCAAATCAACGTGTTGGTGGGGCTTCCTCTAAACACTGGGAAGAATCCTTCCTTTCTTCCCTAGCTTCTGGTAGTTGCTGGCAACCCTTGGCTTCTAGGTACTTTGCACCAATTTCCACCTGTGTCTTCACACAGCTATGTTCCCTCTGTGTGTCCGTGTGTTCCTTCTCACCAAAAAGCTGCCGTCACTGGAATTAGGTCCACCTTTTATCCAACACGACCATCTTAACTAATTTTATCTGCAGAGGCCCTATTCTCAAATAAGGTCACACTCACAGGTAGTATGGACAAGGGCTCGGACATAACATTTTGGGGGGACACAATTCAAACTAGTACCCGGTACTAGGAAGTCTATAAGAGGGTCAAAGAGATCACTACCACAAAGCACACAGGACACTGCCCAGGGCACACAGTGCTCCATTAGCTACTTACCACACACAGACTAGTTTTCTCTTACGCAGCAGCTTCTTGCTCAGATCAGGCCTAGCCTCTTTGTTCCTCATGAAAACAAAAACCTCAAGCAAGAAAGCAAAAGCTACCAAGCCAACATGCACATGGCTGATGTGTTGTTAAGACTTTTTAAAACAAACAAACCAGGCCTCGGTACCAGGTCAATTCTGTAAATATTTTATCAGCAGGGTCTCTGTAAATCCTTGGCACACGCATGTGGGCCCCACATGCCTCCTCCCTGGAGGAGTTGGTTGTGACAAAAAGGAGCCCCATGGCCCTGAACACAGAAGCAGGTTTACCCGAGGTGTGCACCTCTGCTTCCACCATCGGGCTGCCTGCCAGAGCAAAACCTTCCAGAAACAAAGATGTGGAAGCAGCATGAGCACCAGGGAGACAGAAAGCCGGGGCTGAGGCTAATCCTGAGCAGCCTCCATACTGGGGCTCTCGGGGGAGGCCAGGGAGATGCCCAGCCAAGGAAGTGATTAATAAATCATGGGCAGAGCCTTTTCCCGTTCCCCCCACACTGGAAACCCAAACTCCCATCATATGATCAATGCTGCTGCCCACAACTCAAGGACGACTTTGACTGAGCTCATTAAGTCATAAGCTTCTACAGACAGGTTTTTCTCCACGGGTAATGCTTGAAAATTAGGAAGTTAAGTGGCCTGGGAGAACTGGGACCCATTAACCAACTAGTCCGTCAGAGTTTCCACTAAAAGAGAGAAATGGCCGACAATCTGTAAACTGTCCTTGGGCAGATGTTCAAAGACTCCATTATGAGTCTTCAGAGAAGCCCCCTGGGGTTCACGGCAATGTGAGCAGAAGAACATCGTGGTTGGGGTCGGGAAGAAACAGCACTAGGGAGGTGGTGGCCAGCGCTGGCAGCCTGGCCACATCTCAGCACTGGAAATGCCTCCAATCCCTGGTTTCCTGAGGGGAACAAACCAAGAGAGCTCCCAGGTTTCACCCTTCCTTCGAGGTGCTCCACAGTGGAGACCTGGGTGTAAGATCCTCGGCTGACCGGGGAGTTGGGGTGCACTCCGAGTACACTGGGGGAAGGATGGTTCATAAAACAGTGATCTGCACACCAGGGGTCCCCAGCCTTTTGGGCACCAGGAGGCGCTTCCAGCTTCGTGGAAGACAACCACTCTGGGGAGGGGTGGTAGATGCAAAGAAGCGCGTAACCTAGACTGTAAACACAGACAAAGCTTCAATCACTCTTCAGTCACTCAACCCCCACTGTGCAGCCCAGTGCCCAGCAGGTCACAGACCTGTACCAGTCAGTATCCTGGGGCTTGGGGACTCCTGCTGTACATCACAGAATCCAATCAATCAGCCAGTTACCATATGCTGAGTGGCAGGGTTAGCTCACTGAAATACTGTACTGATGATGTCACAAGGCAACCAAGTATTCAAGCACCAAAGGGAATACATGCCAAAGTGCCTGGCGTGTCACTGCTGTTAGCTAAATCAATCAGGGAATCGTTGAAAAGGTTCAAAAACAGCACACCCGTGCCATCCGTGGATCAGGAATCCACGCAGAGACGAGAACCTCAACTCTGCAATCTGGTTGTGAGATCAGGTGCCCTGGACTCCCCAAGCTCTCGCTTCCAAGTCTGTGAGATGGACTCAACTGTGTCTCCACCCCCAAGACTCTGGGTGAGGATTCAGTGGTGTCTCCCTCTTAACTCTCACCTGGGAGGTGGTAATTAAATGCTCCATCCACCCCAGCATGTGTCACCCATCCTAAATCACAAAGGACCCCCTCCCCCCACCCCCCGCACAGTTAGGCTCCTGGCGCTACAAAATCGCTCCTCCAATCCTAGCTACCCACATCCCTGAACACATCCTCCCACCCTTCTCCTCCCTCGCAGTCAGCCCGGGATGGAACAGTCTCTGCCTTGTAGCCCAAATGTGCGGTACAAGAACACAGTGGGCCGTGAGGGTGCTTTTGCTGGTCAGCAACAAGAGTAGAAAGGGAAGGAACAATTCTTTTTAAAAAGAACTTGCTCTGTTCAAAGGTCCATCCTTTATTCTGCGTATAAGCAACTGTTACCTTTCTGTATTAAGAAGCGTTTTCTTTTACAAAATGATGACGATATAATAGTAGGTAATTTCATTCATTGTCTCATACATGATCAAATAAAATAAGTAACCCAATGTGAGCCCAATGTTTTGGCTTCTTTGATTTTCATTGCACCAAAGTCGACGACTTCCAAGTGTTCCAGACTATAGGAGTCAGCTTCACTTAGCTGCCTTCTCTTCCTCCCCAGCTCAATTCCTCAACCAGGGTTTTTTAAAAATGCAGCTTCTCCTTGCACTAGGCAAATAAAACTGCTCCCAAAGGTCACCAGCCTGCATCTGACAGCGCCAGTCAGGCCCTTGTCACACATCCTCCCCACGGGCAGGGCTGGCCACTGTTAAGCCAAAGCTGGCAGCCTGGCCCTTGCCCAAGTCCTGGCAAGTTGCTGAGTTGTGGTGAACCTTGGTCCCCCTCTGGGTCACGCTGTGATCACTGTGGTCCCTTCCTCTTAGGAATTGTGAAAGGATTCGACAAATCCAATGTGTAACGCGCTTCCCCGGGGCCTGGAACAAATTAAGTGCCTAACAACTGGGAACACACTGCTAGGAGCAGTACTCACAGCAGCATGCATCCTCTTTCTAGTTTTATCTTGCACTGCTCTGTGAGACTCCCACAAAACTAATGTACAGGGTTCCCCAAATGCACTGCACACATTCTTACCCCCGGGGTTCTGCCCGCCATCCTGCAATTCCATCTCACTCAGCACTACTTTACAACACCCTACTCAGAGACCTACACACACATTTTGCCTCTCTTGACAAGCACCTGATGACTTAAGGCCAGGGGAAAACCCTGGATACCCAGCCACACCTCCCACATGACCTTACAATTAAGGGAGCAGTAAGTGATCATTGTAGAAAACCAGTGATACAATCCCAGACAAAAACGCCATTTTAAAATAGATGGTAAACAGATACACTATGAAGACCTCTGTGTCTCATGTTGAATTTCTTCCTAGGTCTAAGGACTAGTAATGTTTACGTGAGGGGATACACACACACACACACACACCACACACACACACACACACACGCCCAAAATCGCAAGCAATGTAAATGAAGGGTAATTAAAAATCAAATCGGACGGGCCATCATCCTTGGGGCCTGACACACACAGTGTCTCACACAGTTCTGATTCCTTGACAAATATACCATTTTACTATGTTCTCTCCTGACCTCTGCATTATTTTGGTTGAGACTTTACATTACGTCTATTTCTCCCCTCAGACCACCATTTCCAAGTGGCATCATTATTTATTTTACAAAGCCCATCTTTTACCCCATTTCTTCCCCACCCAAGCTGGATTCTTAATCCACTAAATATCCTTTTTATGGCTTCCTGTATATGCAAACAACTCAAGTCCTAAGAGATACCGTTTTAATCTCTTTCAATTCTGCTCTCATCCTCCAACTCACAGTACATGAAATTTAAACCAAAAGGGGAACCTTCAGTGTGTCTTCCCCTAAATGTACTTAGAGAAAGAGCATTTCTCTTTCCAAACCTCCAAGGCTCTGTGGTCCATGGTAAGAACTCGTTCATGGGGAGATGCCCGGAGGAGCTCAAAATGCTTCCCGAGCCTCTCAGAAGCAGCTGCTCAGCCCCTGAGTCTGAGTGGAACCAGCATGTGGAAAATTATCAGCAGCTTCTCAGTCCTCTCCACAGCCCCACGGGGTGGCTGTGCCCGCCTCGACACAAAATTTAGGCTAGAAAAAGGGACTTTCTGTAGAGACAAAAATAGACTGAGATGAACTGTTTGAATAAGCAGCAAAACCATGACAGATCCAGGAATTCTCAGGCCTCTGCTTCCAGAATCTCACTTCGCATCAGCCCTACACATCTAACTCAGACAATAGCAAATGCAAACTCCAAAGCTGTGGGGATTTTAGAAAGGAGGGAAAAGTTACTTGAATATACAGTAAAAGCTTGTGAATATAATTTGTTCCAGAAACATGCTTGTAATCCAAAACACTTGTATATCAAAGCGAATTCCCCATAAGAAATAATGCAAACTCAGATGATTTGTTCCATAACCCCAAAATATTCATACAAAAATGACGACCATACTGTAATATAATACAAAATAATAAAGAAAATGCAAAATATAAAGAAAAATAAATAAATTTGCCCACACTTACCTTTGAAATCCTTCCTGGTTAGTGTGAAGGATATGAGTCAGGAGGGTTTGGTGTGAGATGATTTTCACTATCCCTAACAGAATCACAGCTGTCTACTGGCTCAATGGCATCTTTTTCTTTTCATGCAACTTTAACAAGGAACTTACCTATGAGACTTGGTTTTGCTTCCTTTTGAGGACATTTTGCGGAAATAAGACACTGCACTGTCGTTAAACAGATATATCGCTCATACCGCCACAGCCTCATTCAGGTCCTGGTTTTCTACAAAATTTTGCACTGTTTTCCACATTTTATGCATCTCTCTAATCTCATTTAAAGTGAGGGCTTCCTGTGCCTTTTTCTCCTCCTCCTCTGAAGACAAAATCTCCTCCATAATCTCTTGCTGTTGGGGGATGATTACCCACAATCCCTCAGCAAGAGAGCAAGCCAGTGAGAGTGAGAGCGAACCACTGGCTCAGTTGTGATCATGTGACATACGGCGTCGCATACTACTCGTACAGCAAGACATCGCTCATTTATCAAGTTAAAATTTATTAGAAATGTTTGCTTGTCTTGCAGAACACTCGCAAAACAAATTACTTGCAATCCGAGGTTTTTCTGTATTTCAAAAAGACTTAGACAGTGGAGAGAGGAACATTTCAGGGAAGGGAGAGATAAGAATATATTTTTTAAAGTCAATGTGAAAATGAAGAGTCACAAAAACCTAATTTCAAGTTCATGACTGGTGATTAGAAACTTCAGGACCAAAGTTTTCAGGTCTATCAATTGTCCTCACCTTTGTTTTAAGACCACAAATGAGATCACACTAGTCTCAGGTTAAAAATATTCTCATTACTCTTAGAACAAAATTCAAAACTTTAACATGTCTGTTTATACCACTGAGCCACTGAGTAGAAACTCAAGCAATCATTCAACAAATGGATTCCATGGCAGCAATGGAATCTGTGAATGACAATACCAGCTCTCAAAGCCAGTTCCACACATGAACTTATAAATGCATGGTGGGCATTCTCGGAGTGCCAGGCCCTGGACACAGCCCCAGGCATGCACGTATGACCTCATCTTCTCTGCCCAGGATGCTGTGAGCATGGCACTAATCTCATCCCCCTTTCACAAGTAAAGTGCCCACTGACATCGAGTGACTCTGTAGCAAGCATGAGATCAGCCAGCCAGGATCTGAACATGGGCCAAGAGGAGCACTAGTCTGCCTTGGAACCACCACCAGCCCCACTAGAAGGAAAGCTTAGAAGGTGCTGACTTTCTCGTGGTGAAATACACAAGTTTAGGGCCGAGGATTTAGCTCAGTGGTTCCACTGCCTGCCTCACAAGCACAAGGACCTGAGTTCAATCCCCGGTACCAAAAAAAAAAGGAAAAGAAAAGAAATACACAAGTTTAGCAATCTCAGCACTTTCCAGCATGAGACTCCCAGGACAGAGGACCCCAGAATGGCAGCTCACTGCCTCCTATGTGCAGAATCAGGAGCACTCAGGATCTACGGGAAGCATTCTGATCTCCAGCAGAATCAGAACTGGTCACCCAGCTCTGAGGTCAAGTTCAGGACGGAAATTCTGACCACTTTGGAACAAGCACCTCTTATCTGCCTGTGCCATATGGTCTCAGCATGCTCCACCTGCATCTCCTTTAGGGGGCAGGCCTGGCCACAGTGAGCTACGCTCCCCTCACTAAAAATCAGAGGAAAGAAAATGAAGACCACAGGAAGTTACCATGGTGTGCTTTGGGGAAACTAAAGAACTCCAAATTTCAAATGATGGAAGAGATGTGGGGAAATAAGTGTTCTTATAAACCATGAAGGGAGTATCCACGGATAGGACCATTTCATAGCGAGGTTGACAATTCTTGTTCAGGCTAAAAAAATGCAAAACCTTTGATCAGAAATTCTACTTTGAGAATATGATTACACAGAAAGCCCTGCCATTACGCACAGTAAATTCACTGTAGCATGGCTAGTCATGGTAATAACCTAAATGTGTTGCTAATAGATGATTAATCTGTAGTATATTCATACAATGAATACTCCACAGTAGTTAAACCATATCTGTATGTGGCAACATGATGAACCTCAAAACTACAAGAGTAAAAGGAAAAAGGCAGTTGCAAAGTATAAGCAGCATATTTTTAAAGCACCATATTTAAAGTGCTCTGCACCAGATACAGAGGTGCACGTAAGTGATAAAAGATTAAAATCATGGACAGAAAAGAGAGGCACCAACTTGCAAACAGTGGTGGCCGCTGGTGTGGGACACAAAGTAATGGGATAAGAGAAAGTCTCTGACAGTATCGGCAGCATTTCTTTTTTTTTTTTACAAAGAAAACCTGAATTTAAATGGCAAACATTAAAATGTGATAAACCTGTGTGATATGTACAACAGTGTTTGTTGGAGTATTCTCAGTTCTTTCATGATGTTTGGAAGCTTCTGGAATTTAAAGTCATTAAAAGCATATGTTTTAAAGCACCCAGGTTACTCTTATAAGCATCTAGGTTTAATAATGATACAAGTACAGGGAACATGCATAAATAAATTGCAGTACTTCATGTTATATCCAGCATGATTAAACTCTGTTAACTGGGAGATGCATATGGAAGGGCAGTTTTCTAGAAAAGGAGAATCACTAGCCAGGTTTCGAAGGGTGACTGGGAAGCTTTCCTGAGAGACTGTCTACAGACACAGACACAGTCTTACTAGGAAGACAGACAGCAACCACACTCCATAGGGCTACATCTAGCTGTGGGGACGGGATTGGGCTGGGAGACAATGCTCCTTCCCAGCAACACTGGCCGGAATGTTAAAAATCCAACAAGAAACAAGAGACCAGTAGAGCTGGGATACAACTTTGTTTGAGCCAGTCCACCCATGTGGCAGGCCAGATGCTAGAAGCCTGATGCTGCCAGGAGGGGTGAAGTGGGAGTCCATGAGGCTCAAACTAGGGGAAAGCAGTGGACACATCTGCAAATGAATCGAGAAGACTGTGAGTCCCTGCTGCTGTTTGTAATGTACTACAGTATGGTTTTCAGCCTTTTCCCACCTCGTGGGTAACACGCTCCCTGCAACCCATACAGAAGGATGTGGCTTCCTTCCCCCAAACCTTGAAAATCACCGCAGTAAAATGCAAAGGGAAGTCAACTGATGAATGGGGTAGATTAAAGAGTTTAGAAGACAAGATCCAACTCCCAACAACAGGCTGTGGAACAAAAAGCAAAAATGTCAAGCCTGCATGCAGGTATCCAATAGAACCTACGGGAGGCAGAGGGGATTCAACCACTGACTTTTACCAAATCTCCAGCTTTTGTTGAGTTTGGATGACTAGGGCCAGATTTTACTTAATTTAGAAACAATAAGAATATGGCAGGCTATGTCCCAAGCACGATAGGTCAATTTACAGCAACACACATAGACTGTACATGACAAATGTGAAACATTCCATTGGTAAGAATTCTAAGCACAAGGTCCTGAGTTCAATCCCCAGTACAAAAAAAAAAAAAAAAAAAAAAGAATTCTCCTTCCACATAAGAATCATTCTTCTAGAGCCATGCTATCCACTGGAATTTCCTGCAGTGATGGAAATGTTTCTATCTGTGCTATCCAATATGGTAGCTACTAGCCATATAGGGAGTAGGGAGCATTTGAAACAGGGCCAGTGTGGCTGAGAAATTGAATTTTTTATTTAATGTTAATTAAATATAGCCACATATGGCCAGTGAGTATCTTATTGGGGATCAAAGATCTGCAGCATCCTTCTCATTGTCTGCATAGTATTTTAGGATACTGGGTGATAATTCAGCCCTAGCGTTTTCACCACAATAAACAATGCTGCCACAAATATCCACACAGCTGAACCTTTATGCACACTCCAAACTATTTAATTAGTGCAAAGTCTTAAAAGTGAAATTGTGACGTTAACAAGTAATTATGCTTTTAGGCTTTTCCTACCTCCTTGCAATAACAGAAGCATGCAGAATTCTGCCTTTTACTGTTTCTACCCAAAGCATTCTCACTGGCTTCTCCTGACTAGATAGGCCAGGTAATATCATTACCTGCATGTAGACAAGGAAAAGAGCTATGAGAAAGGATGTCAGTGGCTTGGTTGGATTAAGTTAGTTTCAGTTAATAACAAACCACACAGCCCCTGTAGAGGTGCTTGCCTGTAATCCCTACACTCCCGGGGGCTAAGGCAGGAGGACTGAAAGCTCAAGCCCAGTCTTGGCAACTCAGCAACTTACGGAGACACTGGGCTGGGGGTGTCGCTCAGTGCAAAAGCCTTGGAGTTCCATCCCTAGTACCATACACACACACACACACACACACACGCACACCCCAATAAGTTATAATGGAGTAAAAAATTTCGATCACCTGATATAGTGCAACATATTGCTCACCTGTTTATAGCGATAATGGTATAAACACACCTACCACACTGCCAGTCATACAAAATTACATACAGTACATAACCCCCGATAATGACAGTAAATGATGTTACTAGCTCACGTATTTATGAAACAGTCTTGCATTGCTTAATGACAGGGATACATTCTAAGGAGCATGCTGTTAGGAGATTTTGTGGTTCTGTGAACATCACAGAGTATCTGACACACACTGAGACAGCTGCAACATCACTAGGCAACATCATCTTATGGGGCCACTGTTGACAGAAATTTCATGCAGCACGATTTTGCTGTACTTATCATTTTTTAGAGCGTTCTCTTTCTAGTTATTTATTTTAAAACTTTACTGTGAGACAGTATGCAGTACCACACCAGCAGCCGTCTCCCACATCTCGTGTCTACCACATGTCAGCTGCATCACGAAGCCTCCCCAAGTGACCGTGCCACACCTTCTAGGTTTGTGTGAGTGCCAGCTATGATGTTTGCACAATGATGCAATCAACCAACAACTCCTTTCTCAGAACCGACCCGTCGTTAAGCAACACATGGCTGTATTTGTTCTCCCAGATTCGTTTAGCATAGAAAAATGCTGATGTTATGTTCATGAGTGAAAAAAGCAGAACATGCAACTATAGTCTATAATCAAAACTACATAAAATCAAAATAATAAACCAATGGCTTTACAATCTCATTATAGTACCATGTGTTTTGTGATTCTACCTTTTGTTCAAAATTTTATAATAAATCTAATAATTTCTAACCAATGAGTGACATGTGGCAAGCAATTATAAAGGTTAAGTGTTTTACATGTATTATCATATTTAACATATTTCTATGTAATAAGAACCATTATTATCCCTATTTACAGATAAAGACATGACAGACTGAAAAAGTTTAAGAAACTTAGCCAAGATCAAGGAAGGGAGCCAAACTTTAATGCCAGTTTGGTTCTTCTAAAGCCTGAATTCTCAGCCTCCACATAAGTGCTTCTCCAACTTTAATATGCGCACTTATCATATGAGGATCTGGTTACGATGCTGACTGTGTTCAAGCAATGCTGATGCTGTTGCTCTGCAGACCATACCTTGAAGACCAAAGCTCTGCACAATAATCCATATATTGGAATCTTAAAAAATAAACACTGTACTCAGCCAGGAAAATGATTCTTAAGACTTTTAAACAATATAAGTGTGGGCTGGGGATTTAGCTCAGCGGCACAGTGCCTGCCTCGCAAGCACAAGGTCCTGAGTTCAATCCCTGGTACCGAAAAAACCAAAAACAATGTAAGTGTTCAATAATCTATCTTGGGCACCTTTAGGTCCTTTTTTCCTACCCTGATGAAGAATTCCCACTTGCAGCCACCGCCTGAGCAGCCACTGGTGTCAGGCTCACTAAGCTTAATCAACCTTCTCATCTCATTAGCAGCGAGGATTTCATCCCCAGCGCTTCCGCCAGCCAACACTTCCGCAGACCCAGGGAGCAGGTGTGTGCGACACAGGCTGCTGGGGGCTCCCGTGGGAAACAGCCCGTCCCACCCACCACTCCCAACTGCAGAAACTTCACCACCCTCCCCGCAGCACCCTGAGATCCTAGCATTTCCCTACTCCCATAAACTTAAAAAAATATATATATTACAACTATGTATTCTCTAAATATGTTAACCTTCTGAGCACAAGCTAATTTTATACTTCAACAACCTTCAACGCTTTTATCGTGTACTTAATTCTTCCTGCCTTTTTATGTGGGATGATCAGAGATTTGTTTAATGAACCTTTTGTCATTTGCAGTAACCCTGTTTATCTATCTTAATGCTTAATGCAAAGAAATGACTTATGTGATACCATAAAAATAGCCCTGGGATAATGGATTTTATTTCTCTAACTGTGCATTCTCTTTATATCGCTTGGTTTTTACTATGTCTCCTGTAAGGAACAGATGGGTGATTATTTAAAAAAATAAGAGTTGGTGATATCTTGTGTTACATTTAGTCTTATAATTGATGTATTTCTATCACACTCAAATTCCCTTTGAGATTATATTTACTGATGCACTTCCTTCCTGGAATCCAAGTGTTTTCACCAGCAAATTTTTATTTCTTTTTAAAATAGACCAGAAGAATAAGTTCCTTACTATTCAATGTTTTAAACATTGATATTTCATAAAACAGAACTGTTTTCATTTTTCCCTCTTAGTAAGGTCTTCCATTCATTCAGAAAACTATGTAAACTTCCCTCAAATGGAAATAAGGTGTATAGCAGTTTTCATTAACCTGTCAGGAACCTCTTTTGTACACTACACACCAGTCCCATAATGTATGGGTCTAATTTACCACCTAAGTTGAAATTGCTATAATCCATTTCCCTCTCAAAGGCCTCTTTTTTGTCTTTTTAAGCCAAGGGTGTCTCTTGTAAATATCTCTGCAGGTCTTTGAAGATCAAGGAAATTGTTCCAAAATCTAGAGGGGGAGAAACAATTTGTCACCGAAAGCTAGAGGTAGTTAAGCCAGGTAAATTTCATTCACCATGGCTTCTGACTTGTCTCTTATTTCCGACCCCTCTAAGTAACTTATAGGAAGCCCTGTTGTGTGCCTGACTCTATGCTAAGCTATGCAGGTGGTGGAATAGAACAGCAAATGAGGCAGACATCAAAAAACACAAGTGGGCCGGGGATTTAGCTCAGTGGTTCTGGCGCTTGCCTCGCAGCGCAAGGACCTGAGTTCGATCCCCGGTACCAAAAAAAAAAAAAAAAACCCGCAAGAGACACCTTCATGCATCCCTACCTCTCACCATCCCTAGGCACAAGAACAAAGAGTTCCTTTTTCTGCTCAAGACTGTTATGGAGATGCACTTTATGGGTACTTTCAGAAGATACTGACACTGTACTATTCCATTGATTCTGGGCATCATTCCTTTGTCCAAATATATATTCCAATTTTTGATCATTTCTTTGATTGAGCTGTTTATTATTCAAGAAAAGCTTTTAACAAGAAAGAAAATGAATAACCTTATTATATGTTTGGCATCTATTACTTTGCTGGTATAGTCATTATGACTGACTTGAGTAACAGACATGAATTTTGGGAGTGCTAAATCTTTATCCTACTACATATATCACTGGTGCCTTGCATAGATTCCACCAATGTTTAGAGTTTCTCAATCACATTTACAAGATTAGATCCATCTTTTTTTAATACTACTTCTGATATAAAGGTCATTCTTTCTAACTTTATCTTTTATGGTAGTTAATATCAACTCTTTCCAAATCTGCTTCCCCAGGGTCCTGCCAGCCGGGATCACTTGATAGTACCATACTTTTTAATCAAGCTTACAACGATGCTTTTATAAATCTGTTTTTGAAACACCTTATTCATTTCTGTTCTGGTTTCTCTTAGCATCAACCATTTTTTATGCCTTTAGCTCTGATGAAATGAATACCTTGTGTTGTTAGTCACTCTTCCATCTTCCCCAAACTCCTTCACTTTATTTTTATAATAAAAACAAGTTTAAATTTAGAACTTTCCAAACCAATCGAGAAGCTTCAATTGACTGTGGAACCATGAGTGTGACTACAGCTCATTTTTCAGCCATATCCAATTAGTTTAACAACTCCCAGAGAACACTGCTCTAATTGAAAGCTAACGTGGAAGGAAAGTGCCTGAGTAATGTCATCAAAGACGACACAGTCCTGACATCCCCAGAGCAAACCTCTCCCAGCCTTACAATAATGAGCAGGGGCTTTTTACACTTTCATTTCTCTGTGCCAATACATACACAAGTGTCCCACTGCCACCTGAAACACTGGCACCTTGGGTTTGCAAGTCTTCTAAATCAAGTTATTCATAAATTCCACATCCCTCTGGCCCCGGTCATGGAAGACCAGTTCCAGAGAAAGCTAAATGGCCTCACTCTCTCTCCAGGACAGCGAGCCTCGTCTGCACACTGTGCTAAGTCCATCAAAATTCACAGCTGGAGTTGGGCACTGGTGATTTTACCAATTTATCACCTTGATATCACAATTAAAAGGAGAGGCCAGTTCTCAGATCTTTGGAGAGATGTTGGGAGTGAGAGTTTAAAATCCTGAGGTTCATTCTGCTCTGCCTATAGTGATTAACATGTCACAGATCTGGAGTAACTTCTCACTAGCAAGGCACCCTGCCCACAAGGTTTGAGCTATCAAGATAGGGTCAATGATATCTAGCATCTTTCTGAAGCACACCACTAAAAAGTTTGCCTTCCACACTAAATAACATCAACCATCAGTTCAAAAAAAGCTCTCCCAGACAGGGACTGTATAAGCTCACAGTCAGGGTCAGAGAGTAATTTTTTAAACAAAACAACAACTTAACTTCCTCTTTCGACATGAAGCATGATCGTCAGTACCTCGCTTTTATCTAAAAAGCCCATTTCTAGACTTTTCAAACTAAGCCCATCTCTGTGGCACCCAAAACCGCTTGAGGGAGATTCTGACTGAAAAGAAATTGTTTTCAGTTATTATTGCAACAAAATATTCCCATCAAAGGGGAAGAAAATTCTCTCCATTGTTAATATAGTCACAGACAAGTCTCATGAGGCTAAAACAATTTGTTTATTGTTGCTATTGAGTATTGTAAGAAATCAAGCCTCTAAAAGGTCCAATTCTAAAGCCTACAATGATAAGTTCTTCACCCAGTAGAATGCAGAACATTAGTCTCAATCTGCCAAAGACAGGCCATTAGAATAAAATCAGCTTGGGATCTCCTACTCCACTGATTCTCAAACAGATCTTTCTACCCAAAGCGGTAAGCATGGAGGGGATCAACTCCCCTGCTGCCATCCCAGGCTCCTAGGCCAGAGAAGCTCAGCGGGTTCCAGCACCCAGAAGGAAGCTCCCTGCCTCCATCCCAGGCTCCTAGGGCAGTGAAGCTCAGCCGGTCCCAACACACAGAAGGAAGCTCCCCTGCTGCCATCCCAAGCTCCTAGGGCACAGAAGGTGAGCCGCGTGGGCACCAGAAGCAACCCCCCCCCCGGCCCCGTGGAAATGAGAAGACACATAAACAAGCCTCAAAAACAGACTTCTGGATCACCTACAGCAACCCCAAAGGGAAACAAGATGGAACAATCTGATACTCAACCACCTGGACTCTCTGAACTGGCAACAAAGAGGATCTGGGAAAAATGAAATCAGAAATAATTACTCAGATAACAGCAAAGATTTTGCTCATGGTGCAAGACATGATTAATCAATCTAGAGAGGACACAGATAAAAAAATAGAGGATATGAGGAACATGATGGAATCCCAACATAGGAAACAAATGGAATCCATAAAACAGATACAAACAGATTTCCAAGAGATTAAAAACTCCATCGACAGTCTGAGCAGCAGAATGAACCAATGTGAGGATAGAATTTCACATACAGAAGATAAGATTGCAATTAGTGAGGAGGAAAAGAAAAATTGCTTTAAAATTGTGAGGGAACATGAGAAATCAATCCAGCAGCTGCTAGACGATGCAAAGAAGAATAACATAAGACTGACTGGAGTCAATGAAGAAAGAGGAGAGAGAGCAGATGACATAAAAAAACTCTTCACAGAAGTGATGGCAGAAAACTTCCCAAGGAGGGGAAAAGAACTTGACATACAGATAAGTGAGGCATATAGGACTCCAGCTAACCTTAATCAAAAAAAATCTACACATAGGCATATAATAGTTAGGATTCCAGAAATCCAGCAGAAGAATAAAATTCTACAAGCAGTGAGAGAAAAGAAACAAATCACATACAAAGGAAAGCCCATCAGAATCACAGCAGACTTCTCAATGCAAACCTTCAAGGCAAGAAGATCTTGGAGTGATGCATTTTAAGCCCTCAAGGAAAACAGCCTCCAACCCAGACTGATGTACCCGGCAAAACTATCTTTCAAAATTGATGGAGAAATAAGATGCTTTCATGATAAAGAGTACCTCAAGAACTTCATGAATACCAAACCGGCACTCCAAAACATTTTAGACAATACTCTAGGAAAAGACAATGAGGATCACAACCCCAGGAAACCCAGCAGAATGAATCCATTGGGCATGACAAATTAAATGCAAAGGGGGAGAATCCAAAAAAAAGAAAAAGTCATGACAAGGCTTTTAAAACTTTTGACTTCATCTCCCTAATGAGTGTATAATTCAATCTTATTATTGTACTGATTAGTATTTTTCTGATTCTAGAACTGCACACCATTCCTTGTGCTATACTGGCTATTTATCATCTTCTTATGTCTACATTTTAATTGGGTGGCCTATTAATGAGCTCTAAGAATTCTTTATATATTCTGCTCATAGGTTATATGCATTGTAAATATGGTCTGATAAGGGACTACTTTTCATTTTAATGATGTCATTTAAAGTTCTAAATTTTGATGGAATCTCAATTTTTTTTTCTTTTATACATCATGGTTTTGATATCCTAGGTAGTTCTTGCCTACCCTGAATTCATAAATATTTTCCCTTATAATCTCTCCTTAAAGTTTTATACTTTTAGGCTTTCTTATTTAGGTTCATAAATCCCTTCAAGTTATTTTCATGTATGGAAAAAAAGGGTTGAGGTTAATTTTTATAGACGGATACCAGGTGTTCTAGTGCCGTTTGCTGAAGACACTGTCTCTTCCTCGGCTCTTGAATTGGGTTTATATTCTATAAAATGCTACTGTTAAATAATCTTTCAAAACTCAGTGGACCATATATGTGGGGTTCTATTTCTAGATTCTGTTTTATTCAAATGATCTATATGTCTTTCCTTACACCAACACTGCCTTGATTATTGTAGCTTTAGAAGAAGTCTTAAAATTGGGTGCTAAACGACTTCCAACACTGTTTTTGTTTTTGTTTTTGGCTTTTCTGGGTCCTTTGTATGCCTACATAACTTTTAAATTTCAATATCCAGTTCTTCATTTATAGCAAGTACACACAGGCCTGAATTTTTATATATACCTTGTGTTTTCTAATCCTGCTAAATTCAAGTACAAGTTCTAGGGGCTCCTAGAGATTTCTTAGTATTTTCTCTGTAGATGATCATTTCATCTACATATAAAGATTTTGCTTCTGCTGTGCCAATCCTACCCTAGTTGTGTCATTTTATTGCCAGACTATTTTGGTTTAGACCTATGTTTCAAAGTCTAATGGACAGATGAAGAGTAGGCATATATGCCCTTGTTCCCCACTTTAGGGAGAAAGCATTGTATCTTCTCCATTCATAGAAGGAGTTTTTGTTGCAAGTATGGAGTACATGTCTTTGATCTGTTGAGAAGGTTCTGTTCTACATCTAGTCTCCTGGTAGCTTTTACCATGAACAGCTATAGAATTTAGTCCAATACTCTTTCTCCAACTAGTGACAGGATCATACGGCTTTCTCCTTTCCTCTGTTAAAATGATTACTTTTGGGATCTTCCAATGCTGAACCAACACTGCCATCCCTATAATAAAACCACTTTCTACATACTGCCAGATCTGACTTCTAAGAGTTTGTTTTGTTAAACAAATTTCTATCTATGTTCATACCTTTTTCTTCTATTATCTTTATCCAGTTTTAGGAGTAGCACAATGTTGAGTTCCTAAAATGAGGGGAGAAGTGTTCCTTCTTTTTTCTGCTTTAAATGTTTGATATAATTTATCAGTTAAAATGTATATGAGCCTGCTGTTGTCATATAGGTAGGTTTTCAAGCTAGGAATATACTTTCTTTAATAGGTGCTAGTCAAATTTTATATTTCCTCCAGAGTTAGTTTCATTAATTTGTCTTCCAAGTCACTTCTTAGAAGTTGTCAAATTTATTTCAAAAAAGATTTTTGTAATATGCTTTCTATATCCTTTTAAATTCTGTAAAATCTGGTAATGTCTCCTAGATCTTAATATTGTAATTTAAAAAATGTATAACTGATATTGTGTAACAGGAAGAAAAGGTCTAAAAGAGCAGGGGAATTGGGAGGGGTAGGGGAAGGGAAAAAAGGGAAAGAAAAAAAATACGAGAAGAGGAAAAAAATGGAAACAAGGTCTTTGCAAATAGGGAAGGGTGGAGGGGGTGAAGGCAGGGCAAGGGACGGGGAAAAAAATAAGAACCAAGAGACTCATGTAATGGTACATGATCCCAATGATGAATGAAACTGTATTGTATACCTAAAATGTACCAATAAAGTTAATGGGCGGGGGGGGAGCATGGAGAGGATGATGACTTCACTATCCAACATTGGAATTCTCTACCACTCACTAGATTACGTACTTCCTTCTTTTGATAAATATGGAAACATAAAGCAACAGATCCAGTGGTGAAGGCACTGGTTGAATGCTGTACAGAACTACACGCCAGTTCTAAAGCCACTCTTACTGGCTAATGACTCCGGTACATGACTTCACCTTTGAGTTTCCTCATCTGTAAGATGGCAGAGCACAGTACCTACTTTTTTAAAAAAACTACATATATTGTAAAGATGTCTTAAAGCTGTTTTTTAAAGAATGGGTAGCTATATAAGTGCTGAAAGACAGACAGCTTGGAAGATAAGTCTCTGAGACTGCAACATCTCAGATATCGGGATGTGCCTGAAGGCCAGCAGCATCTTCTGTAGCATACACAGGTGGAAGCTGTAATGTACCGGTCACTCTGGGCCCTGGGTGAACCTGGTCACAGCCACTCATGTCAAGTTCTGTCAAGTTCTGCACATTGTTGGTACTGCACAAGTTGAATGTATCTGCTATGCAGAATGTCTTTAAAGGATCACACTAGAATTTGGCATTGAAATGAAAAATTACTCTGTACACGAAAAGGAGGGAAACAGTACATTTGATAATAGAGAAGCATCGATTTATCACTGAAAGAAATGACTACAATTCCATATTTTCTTGAGAAGCAAGAGTGAAGGACTTTAAGACACTTAAAAGAGGAAGATTTCACAAATAGCTAAAGCTCCACCAACGTGTGCTCCTGAAACAGGCAAAACGAGTGACACCCATAAGCCAAGCAACACGAGCAAAGGTGAAAGAAACTGCTAAATGCACCAGAATAAGAGATATCTAAACAACAGGAGCGAATGACTCATTCGTGTGGCTCAAAGCAGAACTGATGAAATCAGAGGTTAAGTAAAAATCTCAAGAAAAAAACTACAAATGTAGATAGGTATGAGCTTATTCCACTATGACTCTATGTGTGGCTATGTGGATTTTCCTGTTAATCCATCACAAGGCTAAACTGCTATCTACCAGACAGTTAATGGTAGTCACTGAGAGGAGAAGACAAAGGAAAATATTAATGTTTTATTGTCACTACTTCTATTTGGTCTTAATTTTGTACAAGTATGTATTCAGTGTACTATTTTGGCAGTGTTCATAATTACAGAAGGCTACAACAAAATAATACTCATACGGTGCATGGCACCTTGCCAGAAAGTAAATATGCAATGATGGTGGCCATTCTTACTCATGCAGATTCCACAAAAGAAGACTACAACCACAGCCCTCAATGAGTTTCCAATCCACTAGGATTAGGGGTTAACAGAGTGTGTGTGTGTGTGTGTGTGTGTGTGTGTGTGTGAGTGCGCGTGCGCGCGCGGATCCATACATGTGTGTGTGGTACCTACAGTCCATATATGTAGAAAGCCAAGTGTGTATGTATATATCCATATATGTTCTATAAAATATGCCCTCTATATCCACCTACAGGTTCTATATCCATGGACTCAACCAACCACAGAACAAAACTAGTTAGAAAAAGAACTGCATTGGTACTCAACATATACAGACTTTCCTTCCCATTATTTCCTAAATAATAATAGTCAAACAACTTTTATATAACATTTTTATTGTGTTAGATATTATAAGTTATTTAGAGATGGCTTAAAGTATATGTGCATAGGTTTTATGCAAATACGGTGAGATTTTACATAAGAGAATTGAACATCTTGGATTTTGGTATTTGCAGGGCAACTTGGAGAACCCTTTCCTTACTGATACCAAAGGACTACCAGATGGATGGATGGAGATGTAGAGACAAAGAGATAGAGAGATAGATAGAGACATATATATTATATACACTGTATGACCATAAGATAAATAAGGCTATTGTCTAAAAGCCATGGAAGAAATTACTCAATCTTAGAAGCCTACTGGAGCTAAAAGAGTCTTAGAACACCAACATCCATGCTCCAACATTTTACCTGGAATGCTAAAGAAGCAAGCTAGAACATGTGTTATCATTTCTGGAACCTGTTCAAGAATGAAGCTCCAATTAAACATCCCCAAAGACAGGGTATCCAGGTTTTCTAGGAAACTGGGACATCTGTACATCTCTATTCTCACTGAGGTCAGCGATCCAATCTGTACCTGTTCCATTCACCCAAGGTGCCTCTGGCAGGAAAAGAGCCTCTACTGTCCCCAGACAAGGACAGAAGATTAGCAATCTCAAATCCTTCAGTAGATCCTTTAGTTCTTCAAGATCAAAGAGCAGATTCTATGCCAATCTGCACTCCTGGAGCACAAGACAGTGCCTGGTATCAAGCTAGTGAATAGTCCAATACAGTTTAAGAAGAATTTTCTAGATACTCAAAGGCAAAAGGAAAATGCTAACTGCATGCTTCTCACTCAAGAGGGTATGATAGGAGACAAGTGTGCCAGGATGAGACAGCGAGCACTCCTCCCCCTGTACCCCGGTGTCCCTTCAAGTACCACCACCTTTCCTTGTCCTGGGACCTGACACACAAAAGAAGACAGCAGCAGAACAAAGTACACAGCTAATCTGAAGAGAGGAGGAAGAAAAACATTGAAGAAAGGCTGGGAACAGAAAAAGGAAGAAGCTAGAAGGCAAAGTGCCTTAAAGGAACTCCAGTGCTATAAAGCGACAAGGGACAGAACTTTCAAAAGACTTTAAAACATATGATGAGACACAGCATATGATGAAAACTATGAGAAACCAGCTTTCTGCTAGTGTAGATGATTTCCTCCACCACCTGCAGAAGCCACTCAAGTTGTAAAGCTTTTTGATGCCCCAGAGCAGGAATCTGTTGGGAGGGACAGGGGAGCTCAGAAGAACAATAAATAACTGCTCTGTAGAGGGGAGGAAGGGGAACTTCCAGGGTTAAAACTGTTGCCTCCCAGGCAACTTTCAGGCAGCTTATTTTCTTTTAGCCCTCCGGCCCCAGAACGTCCCAGGTTTAATGCTTGGGAAATCCAGGTGGCTTTTGGTGTCAGCTGCCACTTGACTGTTCCCTGCTTTCTCACCATATGTTTTTCTCAAAGAAACCAAAGGAGTAATTGAAAATTCCACAAGTTTTCATCATGGCACAAGTAGCATGCAAAAGGGAAAGAGCCAGTGGCCAGAGGGCATTTTTAGTTGAGAATGTGTTTTCACACTGAACTTGCCAGGCTATAGTCACATAAAGAAGAAGCCTGATGGCCCACTAGGAGTAGGATGCCACCGTGACCCACTGCCTCCAGAAGGCACTCCTAGGAAAGGCAGTGGCAGTGCTCAAAGTGAATGTCAAGAGGTTCCCACTAGAGGAGGGGTTCCCAAGTGGGGTAAGCTGCCAATGTCTTGTGATATATTTGACTGTCACAACTAGGTCAGGAGAAGGCTGCTATTGGTATCTAGAACTAGTAATGCTACAGAAAACCCTACAATGCTCAGGAGAGCGCCTCACAACAAAAACCAATCCCATCCAAAAGTCACAAGTACCAAAGCTGAGAAACCGTGCTGTCGATTTACCCCATACCTGCAGGCACCTACAGAAATCTCACCTCAGATCAACATTTGCCACCCCTCTGACCAAGCAGATAGCTCTCCGGACAGCTTTTTTATTATGATAAGCAACACTACATACACATGAGCAAGTGAGGTGACAAGAAAACACTGCATCTTCAAAGTCCAGGCCATTCTCCCAGAAAACTGGCTTAAGGATACTCCACAGCACCCAGATGAGTAGATTCTTCTACAAAGATTACAATAGGAGAAAGGTGCTTGCGTGCATAAAATCCCACAGGAGTCACCATCTTTAAAAACAACAACAACAACACCTCCCTAGTTATCAGATAAAGGCACTAGGGAAAAAAAAGTTGAATAAATCAATTAAATTAAAACACTGCAGTTAAGATGGCCCAAGCAGTTCCAAAATACTCCAAAGAATGAAAGAGGGAAAGCGAACAAACAAGAAAACTAAACAGCTAAAAAGGGATTTGTCCCTGGGGCCATCCCATGGCTAAAAACAGTTCCCTTGCTCTAAGATGCATCTATGTCATGTAGTATCTCTTATTTTTTTTAATCTCTAAATACAATAAACATATAAGAAAAGGAGAAATATAAATATAGAGCTCAGTGAATAAAAATGAGCTCCCACTTTGATCAACCAAGAGATCATCCTACAGCATCCTTCCACCCAGCTTCCCACCCAAGCACGCAGCAGCAAGACCAGGGTTATCTCCAGCCTGCCCTCAAGGACTGAGATTGATGTTGTGTCTCTGCGGTGTACACCAATATGTCTTCCAAGAAAAGGTGAAACTTCTGCTGAATCCTTTCAAAGTAATGACCACAAAATGAACAGATTTGGGGGAGGGGTGTGGATGAACCCATCAGTGGACAGGACAATCCATGGGCTGTGAATTCACATAAGGCTCTGGGAGGAGAAGTCCGGAAGTCCTGTGCAAAAGGCCAGAAAACCCAGGTGGGGACCAAGAGTTAGAACCCAGGTGAGCCCTCACTGTGCGTCCTGGGAGCTACTGATCTCTCCCAAACCATAAGCACGGCCTTGCCACAGGAACTCACTGGAAAAGCTCAACTCGATCATGTGTGTCTCATACACAGGAGATGGGGCATGAAGACAGGGTTCCCTGCCCTCCTCTGCCCATGCAAATCGGCAAGGTTGTAAATGCCAAGTGTTTCATATGCAATTATTTAATCATAAATATTCCTGAGCCCCCTAATTCTCTAACTGCTTTACATAGTGACAATACAAGCCAACTGTAATCAACTTATCCAGGCGACTCTGGCCAAGCAGTATCTGACCCAGTGTTCAAGGCTCTGAATTTACCATCCCACCCTCCCCTGCTCATATCCCGTCCCTCCCCCACTTTTCCCGCGATACACAGCCTAGCCGGCTGTCAGGAAAAAACACCTCACACCCCAGGAGGGAGCCTCGGGTGCACCTCTTTGAAGATGAAAAGCAATGGGGTGTGTTTATTTGTACTTCGGTGCACAGCCTCATCTACCCAGTTGGGCTGAGCGTAGCTATTCAGCTAGTTAAAAAATAAATAAAACCAACCCTTCACAGCCATTAAGCAGATCTTTCCAGGAGAAAAGGTCAATACTCGTTCTCCTGGGAGTCCACAAAGGGGAAATCGAGCCTTTTCACTGACAGAAGGAGAAGGTCAGGGAGTCTCAGCAAAGGTCAGCAGGGAGGAGGTGAGAAGACCAAGCACTCATCCATCTGGCATGGCCGCCAGTAGACATGTCTCCAAACTCATGCTGAGACCCACAGGGCCCGCCCACCTGCAGGAAAACTTGGCCTCTGATGATGGGAGCTGGGCTACCTCTTGGCAAGCGAGATACATTAAAAAATAATAATGGTCCAAATCGATGCTTCATTTCCGTACCACAAACAATAAAAACAAAGGAAGAAGAAACACACGAAAGTGTCTGAGATGCTTCCTGAACAACACAGGCCTCTGAATTGTTCCAAGAATGTCAGCCCTCTGAATTGTTCGGAATCTCAAGGCACAGGCTAGGTTTTAAATTTTACTGGACACTATCAACAGGAGGCAGAAAACCCGAATCCTGGCTTTTATAATCCCTCTTATTTTATCAACATCCCATAAGAGAATCCAGAGGAAGGATGTAGGATGGAAGAGTAGTGTACTTGGTCCAGCTGTGAACACCAGCATTAGGAAAAATGACCAGCCATGATGCCAGCAGCACCTGGGTCAAAATGGTACTCGTGCTACAATGATGCTTAATATAAGATGAAAGATGCACAAACTCCAAAACCACCTACAGGTTTCTAAAGCAAGGACCCTATAGGTAATCCAAAGTCCACAGATAATGGACAGCCTCCGCCAGCTATGTTCCTCTCCCTACCATGACCATTTTATTTATTTTTTAGCTCTATGTTACACACACACTGCTCTATGGCAAACAACCACTGCTCACCAGTGACCAACAGAGTTAACTTCGCAACTTTTTACAGAGATGGAGACTCACTCCAAGCAAGCCAGGGCCCACTGGAAAATAAATAAGTGTCCACTGGACACACAAGAACCGGCTTCCATACTGTCCCCCCTTAGGTGTTATCTGGGGACGCCCGCAGCTATGCACACTGCCTATATGAATCCAAGCAGGTCTTATATTTGAGATACTTTGGAAAATGAGTCGGATCTAACAGCTTCCAAATAACTCATACCTGCTCAAGCCTGCCTAATACCCAACTGGAAACCTCTCCCCAGGGGTGCCCCAAGTAGTGCAGGAGAAACAGGACACATGGACCCAGACCAGGTTACAAATCCACAGCAGTCACAAGGGAGCTAATCTCTCCCCAGGAGCCAGCAAACCCACAGACATCTAAGTGGAGTCTCAGAGCAGCGGGGATGATGTCATAGCGCTGGGGAGGAGGCTGCCTGCTGATCCTGAGGATGCTCGGGACCAGGGACTTCAAGGAAGGGTTGAGACTTCCCTTTAAAGCTTCCACATCCCCTGGGGGGGGGGGGGGGCAGCTCAGAACAGGATGAGTCTCAACTTCCCCCCAGAACACACCACCAACAGTCAAGTGGCTAGAAGCATGGGGGGAAATCAGGCATCAATTAAAACGTGGATGGCACCAACGCTCTCGCCAAGCAAGTTCACCGAGCCCTGTCACCCACTTTCCGGACATTAGCTGCCCAGAAATAAGCATCAGGGGGCCAAGGGCGGGAGGGGCCGGGGAAGGGCGGCTGGCAGCTGTGGCAGCAGGCAGGGGCAGAGAGGAAGGGCTCCGGGCTGGAATTCCGAGCGCGCCCACATCGGCAGAAAAGTTCCTGGGAACCGCACGCTGCCCCTCCACCGGGAGGGAGGCTCGCTGCCCACCCGGCCCCAGGATGCTCGCACTGGGTGATGCCGGGTGAACGGCCTCAGACGAGGCCCGCGTCCTCTCCCAGGGCCCTCCCAGGTCCGGGCGCCCGCGGCATACAGTTTAAATCTCTGCTCGAAAATTCAGCGCGGAGGACAAAATGATTTCACAGGTCCAGCCCTGTTTCGTCTCAGAACGCCCACAGCGAACAGCCCAGGGGAGGAACGCCAGGAAACAGCGATGCTACTGGTTTCTGCGCGCGGTGTAGGTGGGGAAACTGAGGCAGGAGGTGCACCGCCAGGGATCGAGGCGGCTGGCGCGGCGCACGGCGTCCGGGAAGAAGGGATCAAAGAAGACTTCTGCCCTCCCCGCCTCCGCTCCCCGACACACGCAACACACTCGCGGCCACACTGAGCTACGCCCAATCGCGGCTGCACACAAAGCCCCGCCCGCGCACACACTACACCACCCGGCGCGCTCGTCCACACAATAGCGCGGCGCGCACCCCTCCGCGGCCCCTCCGCGGGTCCCGGCCAGCCCGCCGCCCGGGTCCGCCAGCCCTCAGCGCACACCCACGCCCGCAACTGCGCCCCTCGCGCCCCGACTCACCCGCGGCGCGGCTGCTCAGCAGCAGGCACAGCGGACCCAGGAGCCACATGGCCCGGCCGCCGCTCCCGCTCCCCGGCGCCGTCGTTGCCCCCGCGGCCTCGGCGCCGACCCCGCCCCTCGCTCCGACCCCGCCCCGCTGACCCCGCCCCTCCGCCCTGGCCCCGCCCCTCCCCGCTCGGGCCAGGCCAGGCAGAGAAGTTTTGCAAGCGCCTGGCTGCACTTCTGCCGCCCTCTTCCAGTTTGGGTGTCCCGGCTCCAAGAGGCCACTGAGGTGATCGCGGGTGTCCCGGTCTTTCGACCTCTCGCTGTCCACCCATTCTGGCTGCGAGGACCTTGTAACTGCCCGGGGTCTGGACTCAGCCTCCCTCTTTCCCTCCTTTCTCCTGCATCCTTCCAGGATGCGGCGCCCATCACCTCCCCTAGAGTTAGTTCTTTACTCAGCTGTAAAGGGAGTGTACTCCAGAGAGGGAAAGAAGAAGTTGAAACAGAGAGCCAATTCTTCCAGGAAAATACGTAGTTTATTTTTAGTAGCGGATGTGGAAGACGACCAGATACTCATGAAACTTTCAGATGTGTCGGACACACTTGGGAACTTGTTAAAATGCTGCTTATGACTCAGGCGGTCTGGCCTAGGGTCTGAGGCTCCCGAGCGATTCAGAGCAACGCTAATGTCCCATCTAGACCACATTGACCACATGGGTTATTTCATCTGCCTGATGTCCAGAGGAGCATTCGGGCCCCAGTTTGCAGGAAAGGAAAATAAATGTAGAAGCGGAGATGTGAAAAGAACAGCTACATCAATGCAAGCAAGGCTTCCAGGCAGCACTGAGGAGCAGTCCCAGAGGATTTAGATGACGGAAAAAAATAGAACTCTGCTTTTTTGTGCCACTCTGAAAACAAACAATACAAAACAGCAAAAGCAAAAACCTAACACAAGTACCATAATTGCCAAAAACTGAAAAAGAGCTCAAATGTCCAGTAACTGTCCAACAGATACACAAATTGAGGTATATTCTTTAATGCAACAATCCGGATAATTTGAAAAGCATACTAGGAGGAAGAATTAGGCCCCAAAAGGTTGTATTATGTGTAATTTCATGTAGAAGACACATGGGCAAAAGACAAAGAATTGGGGGAAGAATTAAAACAGTAGTTACCAGTGGAGGAGGGGCAGGATAGAATGGGACAAACGGCCGTGGGACTGTTCTATTTCTTGGTATTATAGTGGTTACATGACTCTAAACGTTTCTGGAAACTTACAGAACTTCATCCCTAAAAGCTACCCCTAAAAGGGGTGACACTGTACGGAAATTGTCCCTATCTGGAGAGTCAGGAAGGTGTAGATGCCTTCTTGACCGACTCCCTGGGAGGTGATTATAAAGGATGCTTGCATCAGATCTGCCCCAAGCAGGATACGCGCAGCCCGAGGATACAGCAGTCAAGTGAGTGACTTTCCTTTGTAACCAATCTCCTGCTCCAGTCTGGACACATGGATGCCAAAGTGGATTGGGACAAAATTGTAAAAGACCAACGATGGCTCAAGGTAACAAGAAAATGCAATGTGTCAGAAAGTTGAGCAACTTCCATTTTACAAAGTAGCTTGTCAAGTACGGAAAATATAAATAAATGCTCCAAAAGCCTTCTCAGTCAGAGGCTTTACCCTGGGATCCATAAACCCTAAGGAGACCATCCTATGGGCTTTAGAGAGTTTTAAAGCCCTTAAAATGTTGTTATGAAAAATTTCAGGAGTATGTGAGGATATGCATGTTTCCAAAAAGCAGATTGAAAGGCCTCCTGTCTCTGATAATTTCCCCTACAGCTGTTCATTTGCCTCCCAGCCTGAGGACAATGGGAAGACAATGGACCCAACACAGGGCTGTCTTGTTTCCCCAGTTTCCTTTGGGCACATGGACTTCAACTCTCGGAATAATTTATTGTGCCTGGCTTACTCCCCAGCACTCTCACTTTCTTTCACACCTCTTAAAAGTATTAATGTCTTTAGTATCATTTGGAAAAATATAAAGCTCTCTTTAAGTTCAATTGTTGTTTTCTGCTAAGTAACTTCCAATCTCCCCCCCATATAAGCTGGACAAGAGATGAAACCATTCTATTTTCCAAACTGAGAAAGTTTTTTAAATTGTTGTTAAGGGGGTGAGGTTTCACACACACACACACACACACACACACACACACACACACACACACATGCACAAACCCAAGAGATTGAACCTAGGTCCCCTGCCCTGAGCTATACCCCATCCCTTTTCATTTTTTATTTTGAGACAGGGTTTTGCTAAGTGGTTAAGTTGTCCAGGATAGGCTCAAACTTGTGATTCTCCTGCCTCAGGCTCTAAAAGTTTTTCTTTCTTTTAATTTCTTAATGTTTAACTGATAATAGAAACTGTACATATATACAGGGTACCATGTGATGTTTCAATATATGCTCAGATTATATAATGTTCAAATCAAGGTGTGAACATATCTAATTCCTCAAACATCTATCATTTCTTTTTGGGAAACATTCAAAATCTTTTCTTCTAGTTTCTAAAAATAAATATATATAGTAAATTATTATTTGAAACCATTCTTTTATATAAAGAGTTCAGCAAACAAAATCTGAAATGCTCCAAAAACTCAAAACTTTTTGAAGACTGTTATGACTCCACAACTGGAAAATTCCACACTATGTTTCAGGCACGAATGATTAAAAACCTAGTGTGAAATTACCTTTGGAGCCAGATGCAGTGGAGAGGTACACAGCTATAATCCCAGCTACTCTGGAGGCTGAAGCAGGAGGATTGCAAGTTTGAGATCAAGGTGAATCACTTAGAACCTGTCTCAAAGTAAAACAATCAGTCGATCAATTCATCAATCAATAAGGAAAGGGATGTAGCTCAATGAGAGGCCCTGGTTCAATCCCCAGCCCTACAAGAAAAAACACTTCACTACCACTTTATGTGGTAGATACGAAAAATCAGTGAACTTTCTGTTTAGACTTGGGTGTCATCCAAAAGACATCTCCTTAGGTACACACAAATATTCCAAAGTCTAACAAGTTCTAAAATCCCAAAGACTTCTGGTCCCAAGCATTTCAAATAGGTGATACCAGTTAGTGTTTGCTCCCATCTCTTTCCCTGGTCTTCAGAAATATAAGACCCTCAGTTTCCAGGAAATGGGACAGGTTCTAATGCCAGCTTGTCAGGCTCTATGGGTCAATATAGTCTTTCTTAAGCTTGTGGGTTTTTTTTTTTTAAAAAAAGGCAGAAGGATTTATGTCCCCTATTTACCAAAAGCCAGATGCTCAGCCCCCAGTCATGTGCTTCTAACATGATTCCACAGGGCTGATGAAGGAAAAGAAGAATTTTCTCTCTCTGTAGTCTTTTATCTAATGCTCAGAAGTTCTCATATATTTTCACATTTCTTCCTTACAGCAGCCCCAGTAACACCACAGGCAAAAAAGTAGTGCAAGATTGAGTTGAGCTATTTGTCTGAGATGTGCTCTGGTGCTCACTTCACCCACTGCATGCTAGTTGTGTGATCCCAGGGAAGTTATTAGCCTCCCTGAGCCCCAGTTTCCTTATCTGTAAATTGGAGATACCAGAAACATCTGGGTTTTAGGGGTGCTGTGGGCATTAAAGGAGACAGCATATGTGCAGTCTGTGGCACAGTGCTTTGCACATAGTAATTGCTCAAGGAACACAAGCTGTCGTGGTTGTGGTTCACACTACAGGCAACTGCTGAGGTGCCCAGGCTCCGGGATTCTCAGAGACCCTCCCCCCAACTCACTGCAACAGTCCCATGTGGCCAATGCACAGTGTGGAAACGACAGTGGGTAAGTCACAAGGCTGAGTCACAAAGGACAGAGCGGTTTCTTCGTTGCTCCAATCAAGCACGGCTCTGAACTTATAGAGTGAAGATGTTTGAGAGCCCATGGGCAGAAGGAACTGAGTTCCCTGCCAACCTGCTGACCGTGGGCATGAGCTACCTGGGCAGCAGATACCATAGGCCTGGTGAAACCTGCAGATGACCATGCCCTTGGCCAACACTGACTGACCTTCGTGTAAACTGGAATGGACCCCCTGCCCCCGGCCATAGAAACAGATGGAGATAATCCATGTTTATTGTTGTTTTCAGCCACTCCCTGTCAGGGTTATTTTCCACCCAGAAATAGATAAGTAGTCCATCTGCCTTCAAGGTCACACATAGGGTTGACTGAATGGGCCTTTTAAATGAGTCTATGTGTGAGAAACATTTAGATTTTTGTCTAGTGCATAGTAAGCACTCAATATTAATTTTGTCATCATCACCTTTTTTATTACTGTCATTATCATTACCTCTCTTCCAGTGCACCCCAAATCAGACGCTTCAAACTTTAAAACAAAAACAGTTTTTTAAAAAGCTTAACTTGAAAAAGAGTAGAAATACGTCAAAACAAACAAGACAGCAAAAGAGACACAGACACTAAAAGGACCCACAGGGAAAATATGCTGGGCATGGTGGTACACACTTGTAATCTTAGCAATCTGGGAGGTAGAGGTGGGAAGACCACAAGTTTGAGTAGCTCAGTGTGAAGGCCCTGGGTTCAGTCCCCACCACTGCAAAAACTGAAAGAAAAAAAAATTGAAAGCATACAATAGCTTCATTTGCTTTTTTAAGACCAGCCAGAGAGACAGCAGGACAAGCTGAGTACCCCAGTCACTTCTGTGACTCACAGGGGCATAGGCTGCATATTTCTTGCTCTGTGCAGTCCTTCTCCTTCATCAGATTTCCATTCTCTTCTCTGGCATGTGAAGAAGATAGAAATTCACTGGAGATTCAGCCAAGGAGGGCTTGCTGCACTCCAGTTAGCACTAGATGGGAGAAGGCTCTACTGTGAGGTTGCTGGCTGGTAGAAAATCACTGACTTCTTCACCGAACACACCACACCAACATACATACACACATGCACACACACACAAATGCACACACACACACACACTTTCCACTCCCACATATAACCAAGGAGTCACAGAGTCTAAGCCCAATACTTTAAGTCCAGTCCAAGCTGGACTTTGAGGTAGCTTGATGTACTTGGACTCCTAGATTCCACCACTTACTGCCTATGCAAGGCTGAGAAAGTAACATCTCTGCCTCTCATTTTCCTGTGAAACAGTGATTGTACCTACTTCCTAGGATTGTCTTATGAAGCAAAAAGCCTCTTTGTCCTTCCTTTAGTTATTTGATGAACATTTAATGAGAACTGACTCTGTGCCAAACCCTGTTTTATGCTGTGGGTTGCAGCAGTGAACAAAGCCTATTTCCTGTCCTTGGGATGCTCACAGTCTAATGAGGGAGGTAGACAAATATTAAATTAACCAATGATGATGTCATGTAATTTCAGAAGGGCATCTGATGTCATGGGGCCTTGTGAACCATTTAGCCGAGTTCTGATATTTTCAGTTCTCGTTTGCATAATAAGACTCAGGACCTACATGTGATGGGGAGTAATGCAGGAGACAGGAAGTTAAAGCTGTAGGAGAAGCCTGCTGAAACAACGTCCAAGATGGCCCTCAATGATTCTGGTCTTCTGATATCTGCCCCCCCCCCACACACACACTAAGCAGTGCCCACCCTTGAACTCAACCCAGAGACTCGGCTCTAGCAGATGGAATATGGTAAAGTGAACCAATATCACTTCTAAGATTAAGTTGCAAGAAGACTTGGCTCCTTGGCCTGCCTCTTTCTTTCTCCCTCTTCCTCTCTCCTTCCAACACACACACACACACACACACACACACACACACACAAACACACACACACCCCTGGCAGCCACCATGTTATAAATTGTGCTGTAGAAGGGCCCACGAGACAAAGAATTGTAAAGTCCTCCAGTCAATAGCCACTGAAGAATGAAGGCCCTCTATCCAAAAGCCCAGGAGAACCAAATCGTGCTGACAGCCGCTTAAGTGATCTTGCGAACAGATCTTCCTGAGCTAAGCAATCAGATGACCCCACAGCCTGGTGGATGCCAACCTCGTGACAGATTGTAAAGCAAAAATCTGTGCCTAGCTGCATCTAGTTCCCTGAGCCAGAAAAAAAAAAATAAGGATATAAATATTCAGTTTTTTTTAAAGCCACCAACTGTTTAAGTAATTTGTCACATACCAACAGGTAACTGATGCAAAGCCTTGCAGCAAGCGCTGAATCTGTGAACACTTGACATCATTGAATCTCACTTACCAGTTAGCCTGAGGAAGGCACTGTGAGAAAACTCATTAATCAAGTGTCTGCTTCAGGCACTGCACATCTATGATCACATTTAATCTTCACAAGAATCTTGGAGGCAGATACAATTGTCTCTTTCACACAAATGGGAAATCTGATACTCAGAGAATTTAAGTGACTGTCTCAAAATAACCCAATAAATAACTGAGGTTTGAAGCCAGATTCTTCTGATTCCGAAAGATCCTCTGGTATGGTATCAGACCACATCACCTACTACAGCTAAACGTATGTTTTAGGAATCGAGGTTTATTTAGCTGTAGTAGATGTACAGCTTGAAAGATGATAGATACAGCTTGAAAGATAATAGGTTCTCTGGGTTTGGGGCTAAAATACTAAAGATGCTCATGACATGAAACAGAACTTTATTTATTATGTAATACTATTCAACTCTCACAAAAGTATGCTAGGTGTATCTAATTGTTGTGGATCCCACCCCACACCCCAGAATGCTGAGTGTAGGAGTTCTCCCCGCAGAAATTAAAGTCATCCCAGAGCTGCCAAATGGGTATATATATTTTTAAATTATCAGACTAATACTGCTGGGAATGAACAGAATTTTTGTAATTCATGTTTAATAGAGTCACAAGCTTGCATAAGAGAGATCTGCTGATATTTTTCATGAAAAATTTGCACCATCTGAAGTGATGAACTTTTACCCCCCACCCCGTTTTTTAAAATTTGCAGATTGTTGTTTATTTTAATGCTACCATTTTATTACCCCTTGAATGAAGTTGTTTCTTCCCTTAAAAACAGAGATTTCTCTCATGTGACTTGTCTTGAAATCATGGAACAATTCTGTGAAGAAGAATTTAACCTGAAGTTTACCAAGACAATCATTTGGCTGGGTTTTACCACAGCTATGTTTCTTTTTCTTTCTCAGCTGGACTCACTAAAGGTATAGACCTTTTTGGTCCATCAATATAAGGAGAAAGCTGTCATTGAACTGCAAAGATCTGCAGTGTCCAACACAGTAGCCACGAGCTACAGCTGCTGCAGTGATCATGTGGCCATGCGGCTGTTCTGAACAGGAATCTGCTCTAAGTAGAACATGCAAACTCAATATCAAGGGCTGAGTACAAAAAAAGAGTGCAAAAGATCTCAATAATATTTACATGGGTCACATGATGAAATATAATATTGGGAAATATAGGACTGAAGGAAATAATATTAAACTTAACATTGCTGTGGATTTTTTTTTTTTTTTTTTGCTTTTTTAATGTGGCTCCTAGAACAATTTAAATGTCACTCTATGGAGCTCCCAGCATGTTGCTCTGGAACAGTGCTGGTATAGACAATATTTTATTTCATGGGTGAGACATGACCCTTTGGAGTTCCTCGTATCCTAGTTGAATACAAGTTCTCTCGAAGGTCAATAAATTCAGAAGGTCTTTTTCCCCCTGCCAGTTTCTCCATCTCACTAATTCTGTCTCAAAGCCCTTTTGACGTTACATTCTAGACATCAAAGTCCATAGATATGAAAGTTAATTTAATGTCATAATCTCTGTATTGCAGATTCATCGTAGCATCAAGAAGGAGGGTGGGGAGATGAAATGAGTTGAGAAGAAACTACCTCTTTTAGATGACATGAACATTTGGCACTTGAATTCAGAAAAGAAAACAATACTGAATAAGATCTCCATTTTCAGTAGGGGAAATTAATGCAGTCATTAGCTAACAAGGCAGAAGTTACAGGAGATACACATTTGGTTAGTGACAAATGTGAGAGTACAGCATGCCCACATCTGATTTTTTTTCCAACCTCACTTTCATAAACAAGCAGGTAAACAGCAGACAGGTAAGAGCACCCATTTGGAAGGCAAATAGATTTACATTTTTAATCTAACATTATTGGAACATTTCCCCTGCACCATGAAAACCCCACTTTAATAATTTAAGTTGTTTTTCTCAGTATACCTCAGCCTACTCTTTTTAAACACCTCTTCATTCCAGGCTAAATTTTTGGGCTTGAGTGATTTTAATGTTTAAAGGCTTAATTCTAGGTGCTGTTTGATTGCCTAATCTGGGACTGATACTGGGTTTGTCGTTCAATGTGGGAAGGAGGAGGAGGCTGGATTTGCTTGCTGAGTTCTCTGTGAACTGCCACATGCATTGTGGAAGGGAGTGCACAAAAGGGACAAGGAAGAGAAATTGTTTTACTATTTTCAGGACCCTTCAACATACCTGTAATGAAAACACAGTCAAATTATAGACACTGTTTGCTTCATTAGGCATTGGTAGCAACTCCTTAAAAATAGCTGGTACTAGCCAGGCATGGTGGCAAACGGCGTCATGCTAGCACTCTAGGAGCCTGAGCAGGATTGCAAGTTTGAGCCCAGCCAGTATCTTGGGTGCCCTACTCACTGTCTTGTCACTGGAATATAATACCTGACACCCACAATTTAAAGGAGGGGAGGTTTATTTGGGCTCACACTTTTTAGTGGTTTCAGTACCTAATTGGCTGCTCCAAAGCAGAAATAGTATAGCAGAAGGCCCTGGGTAGGGGAAAGCTACTCAGGTCATGGCAGCCAGGAAGCAGGGAGTACAGGGAGGAGCTGGGGAAGGAGATGGGCCCTTCCAGGTCACGCTCCCAGTGACTCACCTTTTCCTTGACCTGCCCCCACCTCCCAATAGGGAACCCAGCTCTGAACTCATCCATGGACTCAGCCACAGATATGTGCAGCTCCTCCATGACCCAATCACCTTCCAAAAGCCCTGCCTCTGAGCACATGAGAGTTTGGGGGGCCATTCCAGATCCAAACCACGGCAGTTGGTAATTTAGTAAGAAAGATCTTGTCTCAGAATACAAATTAAATGTGGGCTGGAGTGGGGGCCGGTGTAGCTCAGTGTGAAAGCCCTGGGTTCAATCCTCAGTACTGGGAGGAAAGTGAAAAAACTGGTGTTGTAACCCCTGTCTTCTTGTGCAAGCCAGAAATCTGGGGTAGATGGCTTCCTGTCTGTCACTCCCCCACATTATCAGTAACTGTGATCCTTATATTCTACTGCTTAGTTTGCTTTGAATCCAACTCTCTCCTCTTTGTTCCTTCTGCCCCCTTAATTTCTTAAACTAAAGTGGAGATTGAGACTATCCTAATGCGATAGTCACACTTGTAGAATCTAAATGAGTAGTGCTTAGTATACTACTCAGCCCATAGTACTTACCTGGCTAATGATAACCAGTACAGATTATTGTTAATAACTCATACTCTTTCCATAACTCTTGCAAAAAGCCTTCCATGAACCTCTAAGGCTGAGTTCAGCCCCGTGTATACTTGTAATGCCTTGTTTTTATTCCTGCTTGTAGGACCTATGAGTCTATCTTTGGATATTTTTCTAAAAACTTCATGAAATGTTGCAATGAAGGAATATCTGGAAAAATAATAGGTAGCCAGAATCAACTTCAGTTCTACCAGAAATAATAATTCCAGGAAACAGAATTACAAACACAAAAGGAATATGCTCCAGGATACACATAATAAAATCACCTTGGCAAAGCCTGTGCCCTCACAGCCAAGCCAGAGGAGCGATCAAGTTTAAAAGGGAATTGGAAGGAGGACATTTGCCCAACCTAGTCCATCTGAAGAGGTATGCCAACCCATCCAGTAAGGATAAGTTTCCTGCCACAAAACCATGAGCCTGATTACAGCAAAACTCCAGAGTGATTATAATGAATGTTTCCAAGGTAGAAGAGATCCGGCTGTGGTAACGCTGGAAGCTCTCTGTGAAGGCTAGTTGGCTCAAATCTCATGGCGTGGAGCCATTGAAACCATAGTTGAGGTTGATGCCAGTATAGGCCAGATGGCTTTGCACTGTTGGGGGGAAAAGTTCCTTGGTCACTGCATGAGCAGAACCTCCATCTCACTCAGTTGTTCTGCCAATCCTTGTGTTTGGGGTAAAAATGGGATTGTACAAGAATTGGGAGAACCTGATGTGAATTTTGACAACCATGCCTGACGTGCAGGCAGCACAGACCAATGTGGCCAGCTAACTGTTGAAATAATAAAACACTTCGGGCCAATTGGAAAATGGGGTAGATACTCCTGGGTGCCTTCTATGTCACACTTGCTGTCAGCTCTCCCCGGGAGGCCTCTGGAGCTCCCCATGATTCAGTGATTATTTAGAGGTAACAGCTTGATATATCAGGGGGCCAGGTTCCAATTGGTTGGCGCCCTGCCTTCTAGATATCATTTCCGATTACAACTACTAACTACAAAAGAGCAAATAACTTGCTTTCATTCATTTAACTCCTTCACTCAGCAATTCTTTCTCAAGCTCCTGTCACGTTGGTGGTAAATCAGTAGTGTGGTTTTCATGTGTGAAAAGGGTCTTCTTGATCTACAGAGAGGTGCTATGGCGTGAATGTAGTTTATCCTTCCCAGTGTCATCTCAGCCAAGTTTAATCCCTATTGGGAAGTATTAAGAAACTGGAAATGGAATCCAACTATGGTGTTTAAAGGTAGGGCCTTTGGGAGGTGGTTAGGATTAAATGAGATCATCAGGATAGGGTCCCAGTGTGAATACTGGTAGCTTTATAAGACAGAGACCAGCAGGGACATGGGGTTCCCATCTCTTCCAGGTGGTGCCCTGGGTCAGCTTAGGACCCTGCCAGGGAGAAGGTCATCACTAGATGTACACCCTGGGCCTTAGACCTCCAGAACTGTGAGCCCAAATAAATCTCTATTCTTAAAATGTTACCCAGCCTCAGATATTTTGTGACAGTAATGAAAAATGGACTAATACATGTGGTATATGCAAGGTAGCTCAGAGCAGTATAGAGATATCAATTTGATCCCCTGTTCAAAGGACTTGGGCATCAAGTTTTAGACATCTCAGTTTCTCTTTCATTTGTCCACCATTCATTCATTGAATGTTTATCAAGTACCTCCAATGTGCAGGGCTCTAAGCTGAGTTCTAAAAGAGATACGACGGTTACATAAGACTCAGGCCTTACCTTCTCCCATTCTAGAGATGGAACCAAGACCAAGTTTATATAAAGCAGTAGTGTAAGACATGAGATATATCAGGAAGGATATAGAGGTGCAGAAACTATGAATTTATAACTTGAGGGGACATTCTGATTTCATGGGATTTGCTAAATGTATAATTTAAGGCAATGTTTTTCTACATATATATCTTTTAATTTAAATAAAATATTCTGAATTTGTTGTCTCAAATTGGCCTTCCTAGGGATAGAGAAATTCTCCCATAAAAATAATAACCACAAATATTTACTAAGAGTTTTCTCAGTTTGGGTTCCTCTGAGCAGAGCTTGGAACAAGGACAATGTGTATCGATGGTTTACTGGGAGGTGATCCCAGGACTTGAGTACCAATAGTTTATTGGCAGAAGCAAGGGAGCTAGTGGAATAGTAACAGGATAAAAATCAATGAAAGGTGCACTTGTCTAGCTGATGAATACTGTCACTGACTGAGACTCAATCCTGATATGGACCCTTTGGGATCTGTGTGGATCGAACTTCAAATTATCCCTCCTAACTGGGAGCACGGAGGACATTTATCCATTGACTCTATTAGTTGAGCATTGAATCCCTGCACTTTCCGGATTGCCCCATTGCTGATAACACCCTCAGCCGGTAAAGCTGAGACACAGGCTAGGTGTTGGAGGTAGGACCCAGCCAGGGTAAGAGCAACTGAAGCTGCTACTGAAACCCCACAGTCAGAAGAGTGATGACACTTCCGGTAGGCAGGTATCTCATGCCCCTTAGTCAGTTTCTAGTATTTTCCTCATTTTCAGCAAAAATGGAGATATGTGGAGGTAAAGAGCCTTACTAACGGTCATGGAGCCAGGAAATGGCTGCAGATTCAACCTATGTTATCTAAATCTTGACTCTGAGATTTAAACCATGTTAAAATAATGCCTATACTGGGACTTCAGAAAAGAAACAAATAAAAGCAACCATTTGGATATAACAATTTGAGGGAAGTTCATATATGCATATCCTTCATATTTGTAGAAATACAGAGACAGATAAAATGGCCATAAATTAAAAACAAGAATAAAAACTTTAGAAAAACATCTGGTAATGACTTGAGACTGAATTATAGAAGCCCCCCTCCAACACTCCAAAATACCATATATTTTTAAAAACATGGGGCCGGGGATTTAACTCAGTGGTTCCGCCACCTGCCTCCTAAGCACAAGGTCCCCAGTTGGATCCCCGGTACAAAAAAAAAAACAACAAAAAAAACCCCCAAAAACCACATGTAGTATCCATTATTCCAATGAAAACTCAATAGATACTGATGTTTATGCTCTAGAAAGGCTGAACACTCTTACGCTATGATTCTTCTTGACTTTCATTTTTAGGAAGGTGAGAATGTTGCTTTCTTTGAAGCAAAACAAAGCTCTTTTGGATAAAGTGAAAGACAGATGACATTTGGAGATATGCGGAGCTAGTAAATTCATGCTCAGCTGGCCCATCTACATTCAGTGAGTGAGAATCAAAAATTGGAATGGATTTATTTAGGAACCATCCCATCACACTACTGGAGATGTGAGGTAATGTTCTGTGTGTGATGTATCAGTCATCTGTAAAGCCATGCAAACCAAAGATCAGAGATTTCAGTTTCCTGCCTAGGTTCCAAGGAAATATTCTCCAAGGAGATAACGGGGAGTGTTTTACATGGAGGATTAAGGCCATTAAAATGACATGGTTCCTCTCATTAGAGATCTTCCAGCTCTATCTGATCACTGCTGTGCCTGAGCTCACTATCAATTGGATTTCACTGGGAGCTTCTGTAAGTGAATTTGGAGCTTGTGAGTCACGGCCAAGCCCCAGTTGTCTGCTCTGCCCCTCTCCCTCTGCACCCTCCTGTATGGCTCTCCTCTACCTTGCTGTCTGTCCTACTTTAAATGACAGTGGGGCATCTGACCCATTTCTTGTGGAGGTTGTGCCTCTCCTTAATAAGTCACAATTAGAAAGCTGCTATCCTAGTTGAAGAAAGAGAAATAGAGAGTGCTCAAAAGCTCTAAAATACCCAAAGAGGAGGATCTGTGTAGAGTTCTAGCAGTAGATGAGTAACGTTGTTTCCATTTTGAGACCATTACAAAACAGTAATTAATAAAGTGCAGATCAGAAGTAACTTACAAGGAGTTCTTAGTTGGACTCTTGCAGGAATTAAAAGGAGCCGGATTTGTAAAATATCACACATACCCAATATCTCTGCTTTTTCTTACACTACCCTATGGACTCCCTTCCTCTTGCAAATTGTTAGGCTCATGTGCTCAGTAAATATTCACTTCCTGCCTCCTCCCACGCAGGAGGAGACTTCCCAGCCCCCTAATGTTGGGCTGCACCTTGTGACTTGCTTTGGCCAATGGAATATTAGTAAATGTAACAGGTACACATCCCTTAAATTTGCTTGTGGGTTTTGAATTGATCTCCTGTGTGTCAGTGGTCCACTGTGAGAACATGCCCTGAGTATTTTCTCCTTTATCAATAGGAGCCCTGGATCAAGAACATATGGATTTGAACCCACTCATTACCTGGAGCAGAAACATCCCCCTGAGCACAGTCACCACCAGCCTTATTATAGCCATCCACAGCCCTACGTACTGCTGGCCCCTAGGTTCTGGGCCTGTCGCTGCCAAGTGTGTCTCCTTGTCTTTCTCCTCTCTCATTCCTCCTCATTCTAATTCACAAAATGCCCCAAAGAATACCAGTCTCTCCTTCACGGGAGAGAGAAGGGTGAGAAGTATGTGGGACTAAAACTACAATCTTCTTTAACACACCGAGGAGGGAGAAAAGGCTGCAACTATTCATATGTTGACAATTTTTCAATTGCCACATCAGTAATAATAGCTTTCACGTATTTGTTCTGTGACACGCATAGTGTTAACCACTTTATAAACTTGAATATCTTTAATTCATGCAATAATTCAAGAAGTCAGAATTAACATCACAATTAGAAAAGGAAATTGAGGCTTAGAGAGGTGGCCTATTTTCTTAGAAGGTGCCAGAGCCAGGAAAATATTCAGGTTATGGCAAATCCTGATAATTATTGAGCAAACTAGGCAGTGAACCAATCTTAAAATGAAATACTATTCTTTAATGTAATAAATTGGCAAAGATTAGAAACACTCTAACACTGAATGTTGGCAAGAATACCAGAGAAGCATCTCATAAAGTACAGGTGAGGATGTAAATTGGTCCTCACATTCTGGAAAGCAATCCGGCAATATTTACCAAGAGCTTGAGCATTTGCATACCCCATGAGCTAGTGACTCCACTTCTCTAATTACCTTCTGAGGATCTAATCAGAGATGAGACTCAAGATTCATGTACAAAGTTGTTCTTCAAGACACTGCTTTTCACAATGAAAAACTGGACTCAACTGAAGTGTAAAATAGTTGCAGAATGGTTATGCAATTGGTATTGCTACAGGCCAGAGCAACATAAACCCATTAAAAATCATATTTTAATGATATGAGAAAAATTTGCAATAATTCTAAATGAGAAAAACAACAACCCAGAATGTGAAACTGGATATACAAGCCAGGTGTGGAGGTGCATGCCTGGAATCCTAGCTACTTGGGAGGCTGAGGCAGGAAGACCACAATTTTGAGATCAGCCTATACAACTTAGAAAGACCCTGTCTCAAAACAAAAAAGTAAAAGGTGCTGGGGATGTCGTTCAGTGGTGGAGTGCTTGCCTAGCATGCACAAAGCCCTAGGTTCAATCCTCAGTACTGCAAAAAACAAAAGTAGAAAGACAATGTGACTCAAGTTTGGGAAGAGAGAGAGAGAATGAGAATAAATGATGTAATACAATAATAGGAGAAATGCATTAATTCTGTGGCGTTTCCTTTTTATATTTTAAGTACTTTTTGTTTGTTTGTTTTTGGTACCGGATATCGAACTCGGGTCCTTGCACTTGCGCAGCAGGCGGCGAAACCACTGAGCTAAATCCCCGGCCTATTTTAAGTACTTTTTGTATTTTTCAAAATTTGAGTAAGAAACTGTTACTTTTCTAAGTATAAAATTGTACTTAAAATGACTTTTTAAAAAGCATGAAATTTTATTCCTGTAAAATAGAAGCATTATACAGACAGAAGTAAAGGCCAGGTTAATGTCTGCTTCCTAATATGTGCTTAATAAATATCTATTGAATGAATGAAAGTTATATCATGCGATGATGCTAATCTATTTTGTGTGTGTTTAATCCATCACTATAATTAAATACCTGAAATAAGGTTTTTTTCACTACTTGGGACTGAACACAGGGCCTTTGCACTGAGCTACATTTCAGCCCTTTTTATTTTTGCTTTTGAAACAATATCTCCCTAAATCACTAAGCTGCTGACACTGGGCTTGAATTTGCAATCCTTCTGTCTCAGCCTCCCAAGGTATAATAATTAACTTATAAAGAGAAAGGATTTGTTTAGGCTCACAGTTTTGGAGTTTCCCATCCATGATTACTTGACCCCATTGCTCTGCACCTGTGGCAAAGCAGCACATCGTAGTGGGAATGTGTGACAGAGTGAGACATGTCATCAGTCAAGAAGTTGGAGGATCAGGAGAGAAGCACCAGGGTCCCACGATCTCCTTCAAGGGAACACCACCAATCACCAATCACCAATCACTAATCACTAGGCTCCACCTCTTAAAGATTCTGCCACCTCTCAGTAACATGACCCTAGGGACTAAGACTTTACCCATGGATCTTTGGGGGACAGTCATGATCCAAACTTTAGGGAGTGTATTTAGGTGATCTATGGTTTCCTAAGCAACCACCCTCAGAACAACATCCACTGTCATAAGCTCATCATTCTATGGGCCAAGACTTCAGGCAGGATGCAACTTGTCTTGCTCCATGCTATCTGGGGCCTTAGCTGGGTGAAGGTATGCATTAATTAGTCTGCTCTGGCCACCATAACAAAACTCCACAGCTCAGGGGGGATTAAACAACACAACTTTATTTTCTCACTGTTCTGGAGGACAGGAAGTCCATGACCCAAATGCCAGCAAGTTTTGTTCCTGGTGAGGGCGCTCTTCCTGGCTCGCAGATGGCCCCCTTCTGCCTGTGTCCTCATGGAGAAGACAGCACAAGCAAGCTCTCTGCTGTCACTTCATATAAGGATGCTATCCTACCAGACCAGGGCCCTGCCCCAAAGCTTCATCTAACCCTAATCACTTCTCAGAGGTCTCACCTCCCACCATCACTTTGAGGGTTAGGGTTGTGATGTGTGAATTTGGGGAAGACACAGACATTCAGTCCTTAATAAGAAGAAAAGCTGGCGGTAACTTGAAATGTTGGGAGAAGGAATCTTCTGGAAACTCTGACGTGGTCAAGAGAGCACCACAGGCACAAAGGACAAACAAACCTGAGCCCTTGACCTGTGTCCATTAAAAGTATTGTGTTTTCTTCTGAGACAGTCAAGGACATAAATATAGTTTTTGGTAAAACTGATAATTCCTCACCTGGGCCTACAGATGCCCAATAGGTAACTAAAAGCAAACAAAGTTTGAGTTCATTTTGTATCTATTATCTTAAAACTTTGGCTATGTAAGTTAATTATGTAGGAAAATTTGGCAGAATAAAGTTTATTAGCCCTAAATTTACCTAGCCCATCTCATCCCCCTTCAAGACTGCAAGCTCCTGCAGATCTATGGAACCAGAACTGCGATAATGATCTCCTGGAGCCCATCTCACTGCAGCACCCTGTAGAACAGGCCAGTCCGACCCATCTCTTCAGACCTGTCCCCACTTGGTCTCTCAAACTGAAGCTTTTTCCTATCCTCTCTGACTCTCCTTTGTTGGGGGACTGGCTTGGTCTCTGTCAGAGCTCTGCCTCCCTCTATAATCTCCTACTTTTTAATCAAAGCTTTGGCCTGCAAATTCATAACGTTGCTTTAGTTTTCATTCTCATTGTCACGAAGGGAAGGAGCTAGGCTAGCCTGGGGCACCTCCTTTCTTGAATGCCTGGTGGTTGGGATGGGTGACTCAGAGGCTAGCCTGGGTGGGAACTGTCACGAAGCGCTGACCAGGTCTGCTCCCTCCAGCTTGGGCTTCTGCAGCGGATTTTGTATAAGTTGGAATAAGCTTTCACTGTGCTAAGCCATCCATGTCTTGGAGCCTACCTCATCCTGGACTTCTCCGGTGATGTTCAAATATGTAGCTATTACATATATTGAGACATACTTAGTTTATGTCTTCTTGAATGTTAGCCTGGAGGCCAGCCTAAGGAAGGTCTTTCTTACTAAGCTTCTGTTTCATCAGACACATGTGATACACATGACATGGAGCAAGGTGCTGCCCTACCATGTCAGCTACAAGCAATGTGACCTCTGGTAAAATTACTGAATGTTTCTGAGTCTGAGTTTTCTCCTCTGTAAAATGAGATGATGTACAGTTCTTGTCCCAGGACTGTCACGTGAATTAAATGAGATGAGGTGTCTATTCATGACACTGGGCTCAGCACAATCAACTATTAAATGTTGGTTGTTGTGTTTGTTCTACTACTATTCAATCTCCACTCCTCCTGATCTGAGGGCTAGGAAGATGTCAGCTATGCAGGATTTTCTAAAAACTGAGCTGGAGAAGATTTGAATCTTTTGGGTGTGGTTCTTGTTGAGGAGCAAAAGGAGGATCTTGAGCTCCTAAGGTCATGGATGGGAAGTAAGTACAAAGAGGTCCCTTCTGCTGTATTAAATGTCTGCTTATTCTTGCATACTTTTTTCCACATGAGAACAGAGAACAGGACAGGCTTCAGGCTGTCTCATTATTTGCAGACAAAAACAGACACTAAAACAAGGGTGGAGATTTCCAGTAGAAACAGAGAGGAGCTCAGAACAAAGCTTACCATGGGAACCTTCATACAGACTGGCTGCACTAAGCTCTTCAGCAGGCTGTGCAAAAGGCGCAGGTGGCTGGTTGCACAATGTCACAGCATTGCTCAATGTGGACTCTTTGCACCTGGTCACACCATCCCCAAGGTGCATTCCCAAGGGAAGGGCTAGGGGGAAACCTAACGGCAAAGGTGACTTGAGTCTCTACCTGTACCTGTGCTGGTGTCATGCCCAGTATGGTGCCATGTGGACTGAGTCAACCCAGAGGGCCAGGGTGAAGCTGCCAGGCCCCAGGAGACTGGGGAAGTAGAGAGAAGAAAAGCATCCAATTTTGTCTTCATCACCATCGCTCATATTCAGAAGAGAGAATGTCTGAAAAAATATTCTCTCTGCTTTGCACTTTTGAGGCTGTTTAATTTTTTATTGTTGAGTGTAAACAATGCAATAGAGCAGTTTCCTGTTTCTCAGCCCTAACCCCCCACTGCTGCAGAATTTGGGTTTAAACTGTGGAAGAGGAACATTTAGGTTCTATAAATTAGCCTCACTAAAGATGCTTAAGCGTTTATGAAAACATTCCAATTTTACACTCAGCTTTACAGAATCTTTTTTAAAAAAAAAAATTATCCCAAAGTGTCACGTGATGCTAAGCTGGCAGAAAGCAATCTGTTCAGGGCAAATATGCTCAGCGCTTTACAAATGAGGAATCTGGAATCCGGATGGAGAGACCATTTATCAGGGAGAACGTGGGGCTCCTTAGCAAGGTTCAGAGAGTCAATGGAGATGTTCCCAGCCTGGGAAGCAAGATGTGGTATTAACTCATTTGTTCTCACATTAATGTCTGTCCGCGGCAGGGAACCCCACGGGGCCCAGCTCACAGACCCAGGAGAACCATTTGGAAGTTTGGCTTCAGAGGAGAGCTGGGTTTAAATCCCAGTTTAGCTATTAACCAGCTAGTGACTTTGAACAATGGACTTAATCTAAGAGCCTCAGTTTGCTCCTCTGGAAACTGGGCACAGTAACATGGGCACTGCAGGCATTCAGTAAGGGATAATCCTGACATTTTCACTTCTGGACAAACAGAATGAATGTTATTGAACTTCAGAGGAATTTCATTATACATACATTCAAATAAATGAGTTTGAACACACACACACACACACGCACAAGCAAACACCGTCACCACAAAAAAGATTGTGCCAAGGAAAGAAAATGGAAAAACTCCAGACAATTTACTGCTTTACTCATGTACTTCCCCATATTTTTCTGATGACACATGGGCCTTCCATGACTCTGGGGAAAAGAGATCACTGCTAAAAACAAAGATAACTAAAGAAATTAGTTTTGGCTTGTAGTAAGAGAGTAGGTTTAAGAGTCATATTGACTTGACACAGAAATTTCTTCGGTACTTACTTAAAAAAAAAAAAAATCTATGGGCCCGGAATTTAGCTCAGTGGCACCACACCTACCTCACAAGCGCAAAAGGTCCTGAGTTTGATCTCTGATACCAAAAGAAAAAAAAAAAAATCTATGACCTCGCCACCTTGCAGTCCCCAAACCCTAAACAAACATACACTTCTCATCACTCTCTGATCCTCAGAGCAGAGAGGCACAGAGGAACAAACACTGAACTTTTCTACTGCTGGACCATATGCCCCACTTCACTGAGTAACTGCCCTGGAACACGTGACCAGACTCTCCCTCTGGAGATGAGATTGGAGATGAAATGGAAGTGCTTTTGCTGCTATCGTTTGGTGGTGCTGGGGATCAAACTCAGGGCCTCACACGTGTTAAGCACATGCCCTACCACTGAGCTCTCTCCAACCAGCCCTGGAACTGAAATTCTTATCCACTACAAGTTATTAAAATACCATAAGTTTTTTCACCCTTGCTTGTATCCTGTCTGTCCATCAAAACTAGGCGATCACCTGAGTTATATTCTGAGCAGCCCTTAGGGATTAGAATTTCTAAGGACAAATACCTGATATAATAATAGTCCCTGCCAAGCACATGTTATCACTATTTACACAGTTTTACCTTTGATGTGACTTTTATTTTCTTGCCTTTCATTCTAGTCTCATCGGACCTTGGCTTAGCTGAGAGGTCTCTCAGTTCTAGTGCTTTCTTAGTGATTGCTAAACCAGTACTTTCCAGTAGAACTTTCTGGGATGTCATGAGTCTTCTGCATCTGTGTGGCACCGGATGGTAGCTATTGGCCACATACGGCAATACAGGAAGAATATCCCTTATTCACAATACTTGGGACCAGAAGTGTTTGGGATTTAGGAATTTTTCAGATTCTGGAAAATTTGCACATGTAATGAGATATCTTGGGGACGAAAACCAAGCCCAAACACAAACCTGTACATATACCCTGGAGGTAATTTTATACACTTTTAGAGCACCTGCATCTTGACTATGACCAGTTACAAGAGGTCAGATATGGAATTTTCCATTTGTCATGTTTCCATTTGTCATGTTTCCATTTGTCATTTCCAGTGTCATGTTGATGCTCTTAAAGTTTTGGATTTTTGGATTTGAGTTTTCCAGTTGGGGATGTCCAACACATAGTACTTGAAATGTAACTACCACAACTAAGGAACTAAATTTTATATTGCACTTAATTTTACATAATTTACATTTAACTTTAATTATCACCTGTGGTTAGTTGTTACCATATTGGACAGTGAAATGCTAGATATTACCCACTTGGAACTTGTACTAAGCCAATGCTGTCTAGTAGAAATGTAATACAAATCACCAGTTTTCCAAGTGGTCATATTAAAGAGGTGAAATTAATTTCAATAATATATTTCTTTCTTGACTATTGAAGTATTATCATTTCAACTATAATCAATAAAAATATTGAGATTTTTACATGCCTCTTTTCATACTAAGTCTTCAAAATTGAGTATGCATTTTATCATTACAATACATCCCAATTTGGACTAGCCATATTTCAGGTGCTTAGCTAACATATTGGACAACATAACATAGTTAGGAGCCACCCTGGGGCTAACTTTTCTGTCCTTAACATGGGCATCCTTACAGCACCTATAATCAAAAACACTTGTCTTTAACTAGCAATGCTAATGTTCACTAGAAAGTGGTAATCATAAACACAAAACTTACTGTATTTTTACCCAAGTATACATAGCTATGCAAAATATTTGGTATTGTTGTTCCTTTTAAAAGATGTTTCTTGTTCCTATGCTTTGAATTAAATTAATTAACTAATTTCACCAGCATGTCAATATTTACTGCTAATTATACAAGAACATGTACATCTTGAAGAAATGCAATGTATCATAGAATTCTTAAGCTCAGAGCCTAGTAATTTCCATATCAATAATTTCCATTAGTGTAATATGACACAATAGAAGCTGCTCCAGGAATAAAAATGTGTAATGAAAAAAGCAATCATAGAGCATGATTTGGCAGCAAAGTAGATAGCCAATAAGCCAGTGACCTGATCAGTGAGTGTTAATAATGTTAAATGCAAAAGACGATCCTAGAGTGTCCATTAGCAGAAATTCTGACAAATAAATTATATAAAAATAATCAATATGGCTAGTTGACCACATAAGTGTGACAGTGGATTCGGAAGCAATTTCACCCAGATTTTCACTGCCCACACTTGATTGTCCTTTTGAGTTTTCCAGAAAACCATACCTCCTTTTCTCATCTTCAGGCCCCTCTTTCATGCCTTTTCTAAATAGTTTGTTGTTTCACCCTTACCATCTCATTATGAAAATTGGATAAAGGCATTCACAGGGGTTTTCTGATTCTCTAGGACACATGCTAATGAAACATGCTCAATATTTGCCATGGCTTGGGAGGCAAAACTATGACAGTGCAGCCCTTGCTTTTGGAGGCAGAGAGCAAGAAAATCTAACAGTGGGGTAGCACAGGGGTGAGGATGAGCTGAGGCAGAGAGACAAGCTGTGAAGAGTTGAAGGATGCCTTTTTTTTTTGTACCGGGGATCAAACTCAGGACCTTGTGCTTTCGAGGCAGGCACCTGAACCACTGAGCTAAATCCCCAGCCCAAGGATGCCTTTTCAACTTAGACCAGAAAAGCATTTTGTAACGGTTATCCAGTATGTCATTCTGGCTCCTGACTGGAAAAGGGGAAGCAACCTACAATTCCTGTGGCCTTGTGTTCTGCCAGGCCGACTGATCAGAACCATTCCTTCCCCTTTACAGTAATTTATGTTGCTTGATTCTGTATTCTTCATAAGCATTTACACATTACAAACTTAGCCAACGGGGAAGACAGGATGATGATCTCACTATTATGTATTATTTAACTGGTATTAAGCTTTCATTTACTTTTCTAGCTGGAGCAAGATTTTTGCTTTGCTTAGGAAAGTGACCTATACTCACTGTGAAGGCCTGGCCCTGGCTTCCAAAGCTGGATTCCAGGCTAGAGGCAGGGGGCCTTCCTGCTTCTCTCTCTCTCCCCAGTAAGGTTGGAAAGGAGATAAAGGGTTATTGCTCACTGAAGAGCTACTATGTATCAGCCAAAGTGTTAGGCACAGATAGATAATACCTAAATTCACTGACATTTATTTCCACAAAGGTATTGTTAGTGATCAGAAAAGCTCATTATTTTGAATACAGAGAAGGGAAAATCCCAGGAGCAAAATCCTGAAATTCCAGTATTCCAAGAGAAAATGACAGCAGGACCTTTTGATAAATTCTGCTCATGACAAAGAGCATTAACCTAGGAGTGGTGAGGTGGAGCTATTGCTTGCTCTTCTCTGGTGCTAAGGCAATGGTAGCTCTCTACTGGGTATCAGGATGAAGCTGCGGAAGCAGATATCATTGATAGCCAGAAACATTACCCTCTCAAGGCAGCAAATATTAGATCTGAAAAGCTAGAAGTTGAATTCTTCTTTGGGGTAATTTATGGAAAAAGGAAAGACCTCTTTCATTGTGCATGTAAAAATAAGCAAACATCTATTGTTTATAAGAAAAATTATGAAACATATTCATATAAAATCAACATCAAATGACAATATTTTAGAAAGTGAAATTATAACTCATACAAATATAAAATGAGCACCTGTCAAAGATTTTATTTAACTCTAATATTACTTATTGAGAGAACTAGTAAGATGTTACAGTGGGTTCATGGGTGAATTCAAAGAGCAGATACATACACATGTAGGTAACCAAGAATACTGATATAAATTTCCTTGAGTAGATTCAAAATGTGTTTGAAGGAGGATAGTGAGGGGTAATTTTCAAAATAGACGTGCATATTTTGGAGGGAGAATTCTGACATTTCTACCTCCACTGTGCAAGCCCTGTAGAATTCCTCCTGTTGAGTACGGGCACAACCATGGATATCATGGATCTCACTGTCATGATTAGGTGACATTAGATGACAGAGGTGAAGGGATTTTGCAGGCATAATTAGATCTTGGAGACAAATTAATCAAAAAGAAGATTATCCTGAGTGGGTCTGACCTAATCAAGCAAATGCTTAAAAGGAAGAGATTTGAGGTAGGAAAGCTTCGGCTGGTCTTTGAGAAGCAAACTGTCAGGTGTGGAGAGAGCCACATGTAGGGGACAGCAGGCAGCTTTCAGAGGCTGGGAAAGTGCACAGTGACAGCAACAAGAAAGCAGGGACCTCAGTCTAGCAATCGCCAGCTGAAGGCAGCCACCATTGAACTTGAAAGAGTTCCCAGTTCCAGGGGAGACAGCAGTGTGGGCCAACACTGCGAACTCACCCGCTGAGACTCTGAGAAGACCCACTTACAGTGTACGCCTGGACTCCTGACTGCAGAAAATACCAGATAATATGATCATGTTACAATCACTTCTTCAATTAGTTTGTTAACCAATGGTACAAACAGAATATATGTGTCGACCAAAAAGAATCATTTGTCTTGGGCTATTATCAGTTAGCTACCATTTCCAAAGTTGCAAAATAGCTCAAGTACATGAAAAAGGTAGAGACCTCACAGAATCAAATAAGCTGGAAAGGTACCCAAGATGACACCTAGATTTTCATTGAACGTAAGTAATTTGTTTGTCATTTCAAAGTCCTTCATGCAGTAAGAAATATTTCATTTGGCAAAGTGCCTGTTTCTCAAAGATATTGCTTTATTTTATTTTTTATTTGAAGAAAACACTGTTTTTTGTTTTTTTCCTAAATGGATTTAGACTATACTGTTGTAGACGTGGGTGGAGGTGAGGGGTGGCCAGCTTCCAGGAGTTTCGGAGTGGAGACTCAAGAAGGCTGCAGGAAGGACACATGGGTCTGAGCTTCAGCACACACCAATCATCACTGAGGAACTGGAACTGAGCAAAATGTAACCTGAACTGAGAGGCTGATGTACTATGTGCAGTTTAAGTTAAAGCTAATTTTATCTATTTATCTATTTATTCACTCAAACAAATCCAACACTTACCCAAATCTAGACAGAGATATAGTGGTGAACAAAAACCCTAAAATCCCCAGGTGCACAAAGTTTACACTCTGATGGAGGAATGAGTATAACCCAGATTTGGAGACCTGCACTACACTGATGGCTGACTATTGTGTCCAACTGTGAAGAATCTCGTGCAGTTGAGGGTTGAGACCATCCTCCTGCAGGAAGAACTCGGGGACAATCCAGGTTTTTATCATCCTAATAACAGGCAGATCCAGATAAGGCCCTAGGCTGAGATGAGGGATGCATGAATGGTCTAGATCCCTAAAGAAATACAGATTTAGTAAGGAAACACCTCGGTATTGGACTCAGCCCTTGCCTACCCCATGGAATCTGTTCTGGGACGAGGAATCGTTCTGTAGGGAAAGCTAACACATACAAGCACTTCCTATGCATGAGTATTGTTCTAAGCACTTTATATGGAGTAACTTACACTGTATAATGTTCACAGTGACTCCATGAGGCAGGTACTCCTATTATCCCCATGTTATGGATGAGGTAAAGGACAGAAAATGCTCAGTGACTTCCTCCAAAGTTCTACAGCTAATGAATGTCAGAGCTGGAGTTTGCACTCAGGCAGTCCGGATCTTTGTTCTTAAACCTTATATAGGACTGTCTTTTTTTCTTTTTCCTCATTAACTTTATTGGTACATTTTAGGTATACAATACAGTTTCATTCATCATTGGGATCTTGTACCACTACATGAGTCTCTTGGTTCTTATTTTTTTCCCCGTCCCTTGCCCTGCCTTCACCCCCTCCACCCTTCCCTATTTGCAAAGACCTTGTTTCCATTTTTTTTCCTCTTCTCGTATTTTTTTTCTTTCCCTTTTTTCCCTTCCCCTACCCCTCCCAATTCCCCTGCTCTTTTAGACCTTTTCTTCCTGTTACACAATATCAGTTATACATTTTTTAAATTACAATATTAAGATCTAGGAGACATTACCAGATTTTACAGAATTTAAAAGGATATAGAAAGCATATTACAAAAATCTTTTTTGAAATAAATTTGACAACTTCTAAGAAGTGACTTGGAAGACAAATTAATGAAACTAACTCTGGAGGAAATATAAAATTTGACTAGCACCTATTAAAGAAAGTATATTCCTAGCTTGAAAACCTACCTATATGACAACAGCAGGCTCATATACATTTTAACTGATAAATTGTATCAAACATTTAAAGCAGAAAAAAGAAGGAACACTTCTCCCCTCATTTTAGGAACTCAACATTGTGCTACTCCTAAAACTGGATAAAGATAATAGAAGAAAAAGGTATGAACATAGATAGAAATTTGTTTAACAAAACAAACTCTTAGAAGTCAGATCTGGCAGTATGTAGAAAGTGGTTTTATTATAGGGATGGCAGTGTTGGTTCAGCATTGGAAGATCCCAAAAGTAATCATTTTAACAGAGGAAAGGAGAAAGCCGTATGATCCTGTCACTAGTTGGAGAAAGAGTATTGGACTAAATTCTATAGCTGTTCATGGTAAAAGCTACCAGGAGACTAGACGTAGAACAGAACCTTCTCAACAGATCAAAGACATGTACTCCATACTTGCAACAAAAACTCCTTCTATGAATGGAGAAGATACAATGCTTTCTCCCTAAAGTGGGGAACAAGGGCATATATGCCTACTCTTCATCTGTCCATTAGACTTTGAAACATAGGTCTAAACCAAAATAGTCTGGCAATAAAATGACACAACTAGGGTAGGATTGGCACAGCAGAAGCAAAATCTTTATATGTAGATGAAATGATCATCTACAGAGAAAATACTAAGAAATCTCTAGGAGCCCCTAGAACTTGTACTTGAATTTAGCAGGATTAGAAAACACAAGGTATATATAAAAATTCAGGCCTGTGTGTACTTGCTATAAATGAAGAACTGGATATTGAAATTTAAAAGTTATGTAGGCATACAAAGGACCCAGAAAAGCCAAAAACAAAAACAAAAACAGTGTTGGAAGACGTTTAGCACCCAATTTTAAGACTTCTTCTAAAGCTACAATAATCAAGGCAGTGTTGGTGTAAGGAAAGACATATAGGTCACTGGAATAAAACAGAATCTAGAAATAGAACCCCACATATATGGTCCACTGAGTTTTGAAAGATTATTTAACAGTAGCATTTTATAGAATATAAACCCAATTCAAGAGCCGAGGAAGAGACAGTGTCTTCAGCAAACGGCACTAGAACACCTGGTATCCGTATATAAAAAATTAACCTCAACCCTTTTTTTCCATACATGAAAATAACTTGAAGGGATCTATGAACCTAAATAAGAAAGCCTAAAAGTATAAAACTTTAAGAAGAAATTATAAGGGAAAATATTTATGAATTCAGGGTAGGCAAGAACTACCTAGGATACAAAAAACATGATGTATGAAAGAAAAAAAAATTTGATAAATGAGATTCCATCAAAATTTAGAACTTTAAATGACATCATTAAAATGAAAAGTAGTCCTTAAACAGACCATATTTACAATGCATATAATCTATGAGCAGAATATATAAAGAATTCTTAGAGCTCATTAATAGACAACCCAATTAAAATGTAGACATAAGAAGATGATAAATAGCCAGGATAGCACAAGGAATGGTGTGCAATTCTAGAATCAGAAAAATACTAATCAGTACAATAATAAGATTGAATTATACACTCATTAGGGAGATGAAGTTAAAAGTTTTAAAAGCCTTGTCATGACTTTTTCTTTTTTTTGGATTCTCCCCCTTTGCGTTTAATTTGTCATGCCCAATGGATTCATTCTGCTGGGTTTCCTGGGGTTGTGATCCTCATTGTCTTTTCCTAGGGTATTGTCTAAAATTTTTTGGAGTGCCGGTTTGGTATTCATGAAGTTCTTGAGGTGCTCTTTATCATCAAAGTATCTTATTTCTCCATCAATTTTGAAAGATAGTTTTGCAGGGTACATTAACCTGGGTTGGAGGCTGTTTTCCTTTAGGGCTTGAAATACATCACTCCAAGCTCTTCTTGCCTTGAGGGTTTGCATTGAGAAGTCTGCTGTGATTCTGATGGGCTTTCCTTTGTATGTGATTTTGTTTCTTTTCTCTCACTGCTTGTAGAATTTTATTCTTCTGTTGGATTTCTGGAATCCTAACTATTATATGCCTATGTGTAGATTTTTTTTGATTAAGGCTAGCTGGAGTCCTATATGCCTCACCTATCTGTATGTCAAGTTCTTTTCCCCTCCTTGGGAAGTTTTCTGCCATCACATCTGTGAAGAGTTTTTTTATGTCATCTGCTCTCTCTCCTCTTTCCTCACTGACTCCAATCAGTCTTATGTTATTCTTCTTTGCATCGTCTAGCAGCTGCTGGATTGATTTCTCATGTTCCCTCACAATTTTAAAGCAATTTTTCTTTTCCTGGTCACTAATTACAATCTTTTCATCTATATCTGAAATTCTATCCTCACATTGGTTCATTCTGCTGCGCAGACTTTCGATGGAGTTTTTAATCTCTTGGAAATCTGTTTGTATCTGTTTTACAGATTCCATTTGTTTCCTATGTTGGGATTCCATCATGTTCCTCATATCCTCTATTTTTTTAATCTGTGTCCTCTCTAGATTTATTAATCATGTCTTGCACCATGAGCAAAATCTTTGCTGTTATCTGAGTAATTATTTCTGATTTCATTTTTCCCAGATCCTCTTTTGTTGCCAGTTCAGAGAGTCCAGGGTGTTGAGTATCAGATTGTTCCATCTCGTTTCCCTTTGGGGTTGCTGGAGGTGATCTGGAAGTCTGTTTTTGAGGCTTGTTTATATGTCTTCTCATTTCCATGGCGGGGGTGCTTCTGGTGCCCACGCGGTTCACCTTCTGTGCCCTAGGAGCTTGGGATGGCAGTGGGGGAGCTTCCTTCTGGGTGCTGGGACCGGCTGAGCTTCTCTGTCCTAGGAGCCTGGGATGGCAGCAGGGGAGCTTTCTTCTGGGTTATAGCACTGTCTTTGTAAAAAGGAATACTTGAATGTGGGCACCAGCCACATCTGGGGCCAGTTAAGAAGTGTGCCTTAGCTTGCAACTTACTTCTAATATCCTAAACCTTCAGTATTGTCAGTAGCAATAGTCCAGCCTCAGCAAGACTATAGGAAGTAAGGACTTTGCTTTCCTATGGCCACAGTGTGTGGTCGTACTGATCAGAAGCACAGTAAAACTGTTGGTTTTCCAGTCTTACAGATCTGTCGCCTATTTAAAAATGGCTCTTTGCTTACCTCTGAGGCTTATTCCCGCTCTCCGTTTGAAGAAATATATTTTCTCCTGTGGTCGCTCATCTTTGAAATGCATATTACTCATCTCCCCACTAGGATCCGACCCCAGGCACAAGCTCTGTGATAGCAAATAGCCTGTAGCTGCCCACAAACAATGTGCACTACAAAGGAGGACTGAGGGTTTCAAGTTTCCTGTTTACAGTCTCCCTCCAATGGGAATCTCTCTGGGAGGGAGGAACATAAGGCGGCAATAGATTAACAAGGGTCTGATTATTTCACAAGAGAGAACAATGGTTCCTCTCACCACCACTTTTGATTCATTCCATCTCTGGTTTCTATGGGGCAGCATAAAAGGATCTATGTGCATGCCCATAGAGAAGCATACCAGGGCAAACAGGGAAGGAAGCAACTGCTGGATGAGTCTTCCACCAAAAGAGAGTACTGTTCAACACTTGGGACCCAGTTCCTGTGTGAGTGGGCTGCTCTGCCTGGGGAAATAATGACATCCAGACTGGGTAATACAGTCCCCACTCTTGGGAAATCTCTGGGCCTGAGTTTTATTCCCATACTCCTATACTCCAGGCTCAAGAGTAGAGCATGTGATTTAGACCCAAACCAACAGGACACTGCATTTCTTTGGCCTCTAATGATTGGCTTACTGATAATTATGCAACAATGAGAGCCAATCAGGGAGCAATGAAACTTCCTGGCAAGAAGACTCAGGGTATTCTTGATGGATCTGAGAGGTGTGAGGCTGGAACAACTACAGCCATCTTGCTGTCAACAGGGATCACTGGTCGGAGAACACAATCAAGCCAGAAAGAGGACAAGAGAAACACTGGATCTTGCAAAACAGTGTTTGAGCTTCTGAATCAATCAATGTCTGAAGCAAGTCCTTCTTCCAAACACTCAATTTTGTTATTCAATAAAATTTCTTAGAGCACTGTCTTGAGCTAGGTTTTCTCTTTCCTGCAAGGGAAAGAGTTATCTTTCCCTAGGGAAAGTTGGGAGGAAGCTGCACTTACCTGAGGCTATTTGTCCCTTTGCATTTACCAGGAAAAGGCAGAATTGCAACGTATGCTTTTAGAACCATTAGCTTTTCCATTCTCTTCCATCTAAAACTGACATTTTTATTGAAGAGGAGGTGAATCTGTCCAATTTATTATTCAAGCCATGACTGGCTTCATCTTAAAGTGAACACAGACACAGGTGGATTCCTTAATAAAGTCAGTCATATCTGGTTTTGGTCATCATGTCTTTTGAAGGCATATTATATCATCTCAATTTCAATAACTTTTCAGCTGAGGGATGGTATATGAACTCATCTGGCTGGGCATTCAGAAAGATCTGAATTGTGGCTTTGGTCCACTAAGCCCATCTTTTAGCAACCACCTCATAGGAGCAAAAGAGAGTGTTGGTGCAAAACCATAGTGCAAGTTCAAGTGTGAGTGGACCTTGTGATTCTTTCCTCTCACTGCTCAAATCCTACTCTCAGGTCTCATCAGTTTGGCTTTCTAGCTTCATGTCCTTTAGCACGGATTGACATGTATTGAATCAGATTCTTTTATTGTTATTTGGTTTGAGTTGGTTTTAATTTGTGATTTTTAACTTCTATCAGGGAAAAGGGGACATTTATCACCTCTGACTAGAATATTTGCGAAGTGATGGCTGCCCAAATCCATTCCAGCGGTGTTAAGAACCCTGAGCCAGCTTCATGGTGGAAAACTGAATATGTGTCCAGGGAGAGAGAAAGTCAAGGGTAGGGAGAAGGGAAATGAGGGATCTAGGGCTGCCTGCCATTCTGGCCATCAAAGAAGATGAGAGAAAAAGAGAAGACCTACTTTAGATGTGCAATTTATCTTCTATCTGTTGAAACTTCCACCTACAGAAACCGTGAACCCATGCATGTCTTGGAATCAAACCAATTAGATCAAGACTCTCAGAGCAGAACAAGGCAGCAGGTTAAAGGAGAAATGTGACAGTCAGCTTTCCATTGTTGTGACAAAATTCTTGACACAACTCAAAAGGAGAAGAGAAGCTTGGCCCTAGCATACTGGGAGGCTGAAGCAAGAGGATGGCAAGTTCCAGCTCAGGTTGGGCAACTTAGTGAGACTCTGTCTCAAAGTAAAAATAAAAAAATAAAAAGACTGGAGATGTAGATCAGTGTGAAGGCACTAGTTTCAGTCCACCATATTGAAAAAAAAAAAGGAGAAAAGATTTATTTTGACTCACAGTTTCAGAGGTTTCAGTCCATGGTCACTTGGCCCTGTTTTCTTTGGGCCTAAGTGAGGCAGAACATCATGGTGAAGAGTGCATGGTGGAGGAAGCTATTCACCTCCACCAGGGAAGCAGAGAGAGGGAGAAGCAATCCTGGACCCAACATCCCCTTCCAGAGCACACCCTCAATGACTTAACTTCCTTCTACTGTGTCCTGCCTCCTGAAGGCTCTACCACCTCCAAATAGTGTCATCGGGTGCACACAAAGACTTAAACACATGAACATTTAGTTAGGATAATGGTAGCCACAATAGCAAGTCATCTCCAAATTCCAGCAGCCTAACTCAATAAAAGTTTATTTATCAGTATATAATGACCCCAAAGTATAGATTTTCATAAAAAGCACAACCTAGATTCCTCACATGTTCAGGTCACAGCAGGGGTCCTGGTCCTATGAGAATCTAATGCCACTGCTGATCTGACAGGGGAGGGCTCCTACCTCTAGGAATTTAGGATTAAACAAAACCTTTAAGAAGACATAAATTATTTATATTGATATAGGGTTGGCTGAGTTCGTTCAGATAGAATTGACACACAATAATTGCACAAATTTATAAGCAATATACCTAACAATGGTAAAATTTCCACTAAGTGATAAAATCTCTTGCATCACACTGTATTTAGGTCTCTGTCTGATTCACCTCCTTCCCATTTCCTTTTCGCCAACAGATCAACAGCAATTTGGAGACAGAGATGGGAGATTGTGCATCTCTAGACACAAAGTCACCTCAGAAAATCAATTCAGAAAGAATTTGCCTGACATTCCTGCTATGCTATGATGGAGAGAACAGAAACCTGAATTGAAATTCACATCTTGACTTTGTCATTTCCTCTATGGGCCTCAGTTTTCTCTTCTTGGAAGAGAGAAAAATTTCTGGCTTGCAGGAAGAAGTACATATAACAGAATAGGTAAAAATGATTTGAGAATGTTAGTGTTTCTTCTTCTTTTCCCCTTTTCTCTTTGTACACTCAGCTTGGAAATAAGGCCATGGAACACATGCAGGTGAAATAACAGTCTCTGGTCTCCACTCCAGGAGGATGCCGTTTGGGTGACTGAGCAGCAGTGTAATGACAAAGAATTCAGGTCAATATTATCACACCCAAAAGGCCACGCACAGGAGATACACTTGAGGTGCTTTGAGTTAAAAGCAATCCATTCTTGTTAAAGCTATTCATAGCAAGAAACAGCTTGGATCAGGCCTGCCCTTCTAGTCAGCCCCACTAGAAGGTGGGGGGCCCTGGGCTTCTGTCTGTTATGTGTCCTCTGTCTGCCCTAGCTTTGATTATTTGTCATTTAGCAAGATTCCAAGAAAATCATGTGGTTCAGTGAGCTAAGGAAGACTATGGATACCTGAGGACATCATGCTGTCTGTGACACTTCAGAAAGTGACTCAATTACTCAATGGGAAAGAAAAAAGAGAACCTATGACCATTTTATCCATTTGAGGGCAGAGACAACTCCAGCCATTTGAACAATTGGGATATACACCAGCCTTTTGAGAGTTAAAGGCCAATTTAGGCTCCTTGATTCTTTATTGGAGTCAAGTAGCCAGGGAGGGTCTAGAAAGGGAATAAAACCTTGCAGTTACTGCCACTTACAATTTTGTGCATGCAAAATAAAATGGAGTAGATCCCAGGTATTTTCAATTCTGGATCTAATAGTTCAGAACCCATAAAAATATAATGAAATCCATAATAAACTCCTAGGTATATTGCTTTTAAATTTCCAAGACATTTTCATATAATAGAAGAAGATTGGTCCCTTCCATTTCCTGGAAGTACATGAATTACTATGCTTACTTGTTCTTGGTCAAAGATCTTTTGGTGGCATGGAATTCAGACCCACTGCAAGGCACCAGTCGTCAGTGTGATGGTCACACTATCATTCTACCTTTCTAAGTAATCCAGCTCTGCACCTAAGTAGTGTTTTTTCTCTCTCCAATTTTGCCTGGAACTAAGGCTCACAGTTAATTCTTGTTGCCAACTTTGTGCCATGGCTGGGATGGTGTAAGCTCTACAGAAGTCTCATGAAAGGCAATCTACCTTCCACCTCTTGTGCAGCCTGCTCTTCAATTTCCAATTGGAATCTCTACATGGAATCTCTAGATATTGTACTAAGATTGTCACATGTCATTAACACAGTTCAATTCCACAATCTAAGTGATTAGAAAACCTGATTCAATTGCAAACTTGTTTTTTGGCAACTGCATGAGCATCTTTCCAAAATATATTAGAGTTGCCACGGACAGATGGTCTGAGATGGGTCCAGGGAGGCTGTTGACAGATATTTTGTGATGGATCTTATTACACTGACATATCTGAAGAATGTCCCATGGGAAATGTCCCCACAGGCTTGAAGGCTGACAGAACAAGATAGAAGCCCTTCAAGAGAACTGCCAATAAAGAATGACTGAAAATAGGAACAACCTTCAGGAGGTAATTTGGAGATGTGTATTGAGCCTTGGGAATTCATACCCTTTGACCTTCTATTTGCTGTCTCAAGTTTTAGCTGCAAGTGCTGCTCAGATATGTAGGCAAAGATTTATGTATAGAGCATTGAATATGCAACAAGGAAGAACTGAAAATCCCCAAAAGTCCTGGAGTGCGGGGCAGTTTAAATACATGAGTTACAGTTGGCTCCCCTCCTCCACAGCTTCCACATCCAAAGATTTGGCCAATCTCACAGCAGAGATGTATTCAGGCCTGTGAGAGCCACATCCTCACTGTATATATATGGACTTTTTTCTTATCATTATTCCCTAAATACTACAGTATAACACTATTCACATGCATTTACATTGCATTAAGTATTATAAATCATCTGCACATGATTTCAAGTATATGGGAAAATATGCATAGGTTATATGTAAGTACCATGACATTTTATACAAGAGACTTTGGTATCTGCATATTTTGGTATCCTGGGTAGATCTTGGAACCAATCCCTCTCAGATATCAATAAATGACAATATATTTATATTCATATTTACTATGATTTTTAAAAATCCCCACAGGATAAAAAACTGGTTATTTAGAATGTACTAAGTTTTGTAAAAGGAAAAAAGACTGGAGGAAAGCATTTCTAAACTGTTAATAGTGATTATCTCTGGGTGGTGATGTCACAGGTGACTTTTTTTTTTTTTTTTTGGTATCGGGGACCAAACTCAGGACCTTGTGCTTGCAAGGCAGGCAGCGGAACCACTGAGTTAAATCCCCGGCCATCACAGGTGACTTTTAAAAAATTATTTCACATTTTGTTTGTTTTGTTTTTTTTCTGGTACCGGGGGGATCGAACTCAGGACCTTGTACACGCGAAGCAGGAGTGGTGCCACTGAGCTAAATCCCCACCCTTCACTTTTTTGTATTACAGCGAATGCCTGTGACCATGTTACTTTTCAGATCAGAAAAAAATATGTACTATTTAAATTTATATAAACAACAATCTACAGAAAATTTTGAATAGGGAAAAGGATCTGTTATAATCAATATCTGTACTTAAAAAAATCCTTTATTGTATATATTTGCAGTAAAGAATAATGATGTTTTGGCCGGGGATTTAGCTCAGTGATTTTGCCACCTGCTGCACAAGCTCAAGGACCCGAATTTGATCCCCTGTACCAAAAAAAAAAAAAAAGAAAGAATAATGATGTTTGTTTTGGGGAATAAGTATATGTAACACACCTTGATAATTTTTAATCCTATATTAATTTTTAAATTCTAGGCTTTGTCTATGTACATGGAAGGGAGAGAGAGAGAGAGAGAGAGAGAGAGAAAGAGAGAGAGAATGTGTGTGTGTGTATTGGGGATCAGACCCAGGGTCTTGGACATGCTAGGCAAACATTTTAATGAGCTATATCCCCAGGTGGAAATTTTTTATATAGGCAGAGAGCATCTGTAGTTTTGTGTTCTATTTTTTGCAATATAAATAAAAATAACACACACACAATCTGATGGGCCTGGAAAATTATGAATGTGCATACACATGGTACAAAATAAATAACATATAAACTATGAATTTATGTAAGTCAGCTTTACTAACAAATACTTGATAGAATCAGCTTAGAAAGGGAAAGGTTGTATTCTGGCTTACGGTTTTTAAGGTTTCAGTCCATGGTAGGTCGATCTGGTTGTTTTGGGCTTGTACAAAGCAGTATATCACGGCAAGAAGTCTGTGGAGAAGAACATCCATTCTATTTCATTGCAGCCTGGAAGGGAAAGGGAAAGAAGGAATCTGCAGTCTTGCAGCCTTCTTCAAGGGCACACTTCCTCCCAGTAGGACCTAATGTCCTCCAAGTAGGCCCAACCTCTCCAAATCTCCACCTCCAACCAATAGTGCCATAGGCTGCCTTTGGGAAACATTCCAAATCCAAACTATAACATAATTAAATAATTTAAAATCTTATAATCACCCTATATAGGTCATTCTTCTAATCATAAAGTCTGCTTATCTAAAACAATTCAACTATTACTTCTTCCTGTGCAGGAAAATTACTGTAGGCTTAAAATCTGCGATCTATAACTTACCACTTCAATTTAACCAATTTTACAGATTTTGTAAATATACCAAATATTCTCCAAGAATATAAAATTTATACTTAACTCACTGGAGACAGGGAATAATGGGCTTAAAAAATAGTGAGTGAAAAATCTATTATGCATTAGGAAACAGCAACAGTAGCGAAAATATTTCTGAGGCAGACGCAAAAATGAAATTGAGGGTTACAGTGCAACACAAGAGGCTGTGGCTGGGACAGTGACTTGATGCTCATAATGACAATGACCTCAAGGGAAATCTGGAAGAGTATGAAAATTCAGTATTTAAAATCAAGATCAGCATTGGCGCGGAGAACAAATCTATTGCCTTTCCCAAACAATGTGGAACCTGCGGTTGTGTTTTAACAAGGCCTTAGTCAAAATGTTACTTTCTTTTTTTTTTGTTACTGGGGATCGAACTCAGGTCCTTGCACTTGTGCAGTAGGCAGCGAAACCACTGAGCTAAATCCCCAGCCCAAAATGTTACTTTCATCAGAGAATTATTTTTGTTCTCCCGTGAAATGGCACAGGAAATATGTTATGAAATTACTTGCCAAAGTAAAAAAAAAAATTCATAATCTTGACAAGAAGGAGGGGGGAATAATTGTGCCTGTGTCTAGATCAGTGATGCTCAACTAGGGGCAGTTTTTCCCCTCAGGGGACATTTGATAATGTATGGAAACTCATTTGGCACTGCTGGCATCTAGTGGGTAGAGGGCAGAAATGTTGCTAATTCTGCAACACACGGAACAGCCTCCTACAACAAATTATCTGACCACAAATATCATTAGTGCAAAGGGTGAGAAACACTGGACTAGACAGTGACAATGTAGGAAGAAATGAGCAAATTCTACCGATCTCTTCTCTGGTGGGTGGTTAAGGGAGGGACTCCTCCAAGTCTGAGGCTGGATGAAGAAGTATGGCTTCCAACTAGTGATGGTCAAGGACTCAGTTAGATCTTTCATAACAACAGAGTGAAAAAAATTTCAAATATGGTAAAATCTTGATTTAATTGGGATTTGTATAGGCAAAACACCAGGCTAGCAAACTTTTTTTCCCTCTCTCTAAATAAGAAGGGAACAAAATACAAAAAGGAAAAGGCTGATTAAAGGAACTTTAAAAACATGTCCTAGGGTCGAGTACAAATTCTACCCAGTCTCCTGTTTGGCTTTGTTTGGCTTTGTTTGGCTTTTTCTGGACAATGGAAATTGGATCCAGAATATTTAGCCTAAGGTCCACTCTGACCCTCAACTACCAGACTAACATTAAATTATGTTTTGAGTAAACTTTGTTTCTTGAGGCAGGAAACAGAACTCCTACTTTTCAATAAGATTTCCAACACCAAGGTTTGATATAAAAAAGCCTTTTCTGATTGTGAGAGAACCTGGAATCTCCCATTCCTTGGACATTTTGACAAATTGGAGTTTTCCTGTAGTTTACATTCCTTAAGATATTCTCAACATTGGCAAAGTTTTACCGGAAGGGCCATTGACAGTATTTAAAATTCAAATCCAAATGCTCCCTTTCTGCATTTTACGTCTGTAATGTTGGAATGCATTAAAATAAGTATGCAACTTTTTTGCAATAAAGGAAAGTAATTCAACTGTGAGGAGTTTTAAAAAATTCAAATGAAACAAAAGCATCCAATAGGTAGAGAAGAGTTAACAGCTGAAGAAAAAGGTGAAGATTTTGGTTGTAACTTGCTGTATATTCCAGATGGGCATCTTTATGTAAAAGGTCAATTTTGAGGAGCTTGGAAAGTTTGATTTAACCATGTGCACGATTGTTTTGCTAGTGATGAACCACATCTAGGTAAATGGCTTTGCTTGAATCTCCTTCATCGCACTGTAACAGGTCCACATCCCAGCTGATTCCAGCCAGCACAAGTTCTTCTCCAGTCTTCTTGTTAATTGGCAGCCGGCAGACAGTATGTGAAAGATGGAGAAAACAAAAACAAAAACAAAAACAAACTATAAAACTCCAATCACCTTTAATTAGTCAAGAAAAATCAGCAGGTTCAGAATGCTCCCTTCTGAGCAGGCAGAGCCAGATGGTCACAATCTGTTTCTAGGTCCAACGTGGGATCTTGGGGCCCTCACGTCACTCTGGCTCTTTTTTCTTTCCACCTTTATAAATAGAGTGCTAAAGATTGTTATCCCTGATTCCTACCAGATGTAGCAATGCTTAATTTAGAAAATGCAGGAATACCCTTAACAGATCTGATGCCAGGAAGTCATTCTGTCCCCATTTTTGTCTCCCAAGGAAGAGAATATCCTGCATTATGCAAATCTACTCACCAGGATGTCAGAATCTACCTAGTAGAACATCCAACCAAGGCTTTACCCTCTTTGTACCAACAATAAAAAGTGAAAATATCAACTTTGGTTCTCTTCAGACCTGGTAGAACCAAACTTGGGTTTAAAATCTTCCTCAAGAGCTTTCTAGCCATGTGACCTTAATAAAAATCAATATGCTTTCCTGAGACTCAGCTTCCTCACTGGTAAAATGGTTTTATAATGATCACAACTCAGTGTGTGTTAAGGATTAAAATAAACAATAAATGACAAGCAAACAGTTTGAACTCAATATATATTAATCCCTTTCCCTGCCCCTCCCAGACACAACACAACACATGCCACCCACATAATACAAAGTCATTTGTTCTTGGTACTGGTAAGTGTCTTGTTGAATGGCTTTTAGGGAAGAGATTTATTTATTTATTTATTTATTTTTGTACCGGGGATCGAACTCGGGACCTTGTGCTTTTGAGGCAGGCAGTGGAACCACTGAACTAAATCCCTGGCCCCTTAGGGAAGAGATTTAAAGCATTAGAAACCGAACTGATGGTAAGAATTTAAATTTAACAAAGCCAACTTTTGTAGCAAGATCTGAGGTGAATTTATGATAAGTGTGACTGTTTCTGGTTTTCTATACAGAGTTTTGAATATTGAGAATGGCAAGTTTTTCAAGAGCACCGTGACATTCTGCAAGATCTTCCGTCTCCTCTGAAAAGGGACTATGTGTTCTCATACGCCCGGTTAGGACTCTTTTGTTACACATACCACGAAGTACTTCAAGCTAGTTTGGATCCAGATGGAGTAGGTGAGAGGAGATTTCAAGGTGTTCCATGAAGCCAAAACTCATTTCTACTTCTCTCTGTGTATATATTTCATTTCTACTTTCCCAAACACCAGCTTTTTCTTTACATCCCAAAGGGCAGGTGAACAGCTGTCCCACAATTCTAGGCCCAATCAAAGAAGGAGACTGATGGATCCAGATCTTGCTCCTGTCCCAAATTCCCAGAGAAGGGGAGCTGATTGGTCAAGTGAGAGATCACTGAACTCTTGGGTTCTAACCATCTTTGACCATGGAGGTGGGACCTCATATACACACCTGGCTGTTGGCCATTTACCTCTGTGACCGTGCAAAGGAATAAAGGAGTTCTCCATGGGTGAGGGAATGGAGTGTCATTAGGCACAGACACCTACAGGTATCGTCCCGTCTTGCCTAATAAGGAAAAAGTAAATTAGTACATTTCAGAGTAATTTTCAATAGCCAGGTTCCCAATCTAAAATATTTTTATTTCATATTTCATGGTTAAGCCAAAAAATTAAATTAATGTAATCTTTCTTTACCCGGCATCCCAACTGTAGCAGACATAGATGATTGCTGACCTAACAGCCGATTCTTTCTTCTTAGCTGGCAGTATTCCACATTTATTTGGCTGTTTATTCCTCCATGTTGACACTCATAGAAAGAGGGTCCAATGCTTATGTTCAGAAGTAAATTAGTCTAATGCTTGCCTTGTGATCCCATTTGCTTTTCTAGTGCTTGGCTTAGCCATAGGCATGTGACACAATTCAGGTCAATGTAAGATGAAGAACCTACCAAGAGGTCTTCTGCAATTTTTTTCCTCACTGATAATGAGAAACTAACAGGAACAATTTCTCTTCTTCTAGACACCTCCATGCCTGGCTGTGATGCCAAGATCTTATGACCGTAAAGGTCCTTAGTATGAGGGTGGAGGGGGAGAAAGATGGAAAGAACTAGAGTCCTGGACAATATCATTTGAGCCACTAGATTGATCTACTTTGGATTGCATTACCTCCAAGACTCATATTTGATAAACAGAAATGTTCTTACTGTTGAAGGCATTGAGCGGATTTTTAAAGTTTTAGCTACTTGCATCTCCAAACATCCTGACACACTCACTAATTAATACAAATCATGAAGCCACAGATAAGACATACTTTAATGAGAGCTGACTTAATAGCAAAGAATAGGCTTGCAAACACTGAGGAGATCTCCCTTAGGCAACAGTGATACTCCTACCCATCAGATCATAAATCATTTCTAACACTCCCAGAACCTTATCAATACCCAGCATTTGGCAAGCACAGCGACATTATTTTTTTTATATTTATAAAAAGCACCTCAAAGGAATTATCTGTTCAGAGTAGCTTCTTTTTCATGCTTCAAAGTCCTTGCTCCTTTAGACAGGGAGCTGGACAAGTTTAAAGTGGTTTCATTGTGCGTTCTGCTTGCTGGCCTTTGATAGGATGTGTTCTCGTGACAGATCTGTCCCCGCAGTGGGGGCCAGGGATGCTTTGATGTGGGCTGCATTCGGACAGGCTAATACTTGGGGGAAAATGTGCTGAAATTGAACAAGATTGCTTTCTGCCCAGCTGTTCTCCAAAGGCTCAGACATTTTTAGCACCAAGCAAAGAAGCTTGTATTTGTTTTGACAGTCTTGGCAGGGAGAACAATGGTTGATTATCCCAGCTCTTTACTAACAAATAAGACTGCCTCCAGCAGAGATAAAATATGGGTCTTGACTTGATTGCATTTCGTGTCCAAGGGAATTATCTTCTATTCATTCAGATGCCCTTTCATTATGTAGTGTATCTTTTTTGTTCTTTATTTTTGCCCCTCAAAGTAACCTGTGGGTTTCAATCTGAGAAGGCACATTCTTGAAGTCACCACAGGCCTGGGGTTTTGATTATCTTATAAACATGTATTTGTATTCCTCCAATTTAATTTCTTAGAAGCTATTTTTTGGGGGGTTTACTTTTGGATCTCCTGATGTATGTTTGATTTTTTTCCTCTAACTTTCTGTCTGCTTACTTTTGATATTTGCTTATGTTGTTCCAACTGTTTCAGTATATAGAACCTTAGATTTTACACTATGCCTACATTTTAAAAGGACTGTCCTACCTGCTTCTATTCATCCACACAGAGAAGTGTTTTATGCAGAACAATTCTATTTTCTTCAAAACAAAGGGACTTTCTGATATTTTCATGAAAAATATTTGTTTATTTTTCAGATTTCAAGATTTAAAAATTAAACATTTTAATAAGTCTAACATAAAGATGTAACATATGTGGAGATGTACAGTGGTACAGTGGTTCATGAACTTAATTTGTTCCACAATTCTGGTTACAGCCAGAATCATGGAAAGAATTAAGTTTGTGAACCGAGGCACCACTGTTTACAGCTCAATGCATTTTTCAGAAAGCGAAGACACCTACATCATTATTGTCCCCTCATCCCCCTTCCCTATCCCCACCACCTGCCTCTTCAAAGTAATCATTATCCTGGTTTCTGTCATCAAGATGAATTCTGCCTCATTGCTATGTTTGTATGTTCAATAGTGTAGTCACAAATGGTGGAAGTTTCATTTTTACTGCTGTATCCTATTCAGTTGGATGAGTTCACCACAGTATAAGTTGATAGCCATTTTGTTTGTGTGCATTAGGGACTATAGCCTTTTTTTAAATTTATTTTTTAATTGGTACATTTTAGATATACATAATGATAACATTCATCATAGGGAATTTGTACCTGTACATGATATATATTGCATCTTCTTCTTTTTTCCCATTCAAATAGTTCTTTTATCATACTTTTGGGCATGTCTTTTGAAGAATGTACATCATCATTTTTCTTAATTACATGTACCTAGAAGCAGACTTGCCAGGGGATGTTATACATGTGTTTACTTGTTTAGATTGTCACAATTTATGAAAGTCTGTATTCATTCAATTCTTTGCCAGTATTGGCATTATTGGCTTTTAATTATAGAAGTTCTGTGAAGTATATAGCACTATCTCATTGTGGTTTTGTTTTGCATAATCCTGGTGACTAATGAAATTGCATACTTTTTATGTTTATTGACATTCAGATATCCTTGTTTCTGAAGTGCCTTGAGCAGTTTTTGTCTTTTTTTTTGAGTGATACACATACATATATATTTTTTATTAATCTGTAAAACTTCTTTACATATTATGGAAATGAGCTTTTGTTGGATACATGTATTGCAAATACTGTCTCTCACTGCAGATTGCCTTTTTACACTGTCATAATATGTTTTAATAAATAGGAAATTTGCAATAATTTTAGACTTACAAAAGCTTTAGACTGACAAAAATAATATGATTTTCTGCATAACCTTCATACGGATCTAATAATAACATATTATAGAACCACAGTACAATGATTGAAACCCAAAAATTAATATATTCACAATATTAACTAATCTACAGACCTTAATCTTATCTTGACATTTGTACAATAATGTCTTTTTATAGTTCAGAATCCAACTAGAATTCCTACATTACTTCAAATTGTCACGTATTCAAGGTCTCTTTCATTCAAGGACATTTCCTCAATCTGTCTTTGTCTTTTATGACCTTGACATTTTTGAAGAGTTACAAGGAGTGATTGAAAATATGGTTAATTTTAAATTTTAATGGGAAATGTATTATAGCAAAAGACACATTGTCATTAATTCCCCTCAAAAAACTTGATTCAAAACACTTACGTTTCATTCCCAACATGGTCATTTTGACTTTGGGGAAGAGTCAGAAGTCACAAATTGTCAGGTCTGGTGAGTAAGGTGGATAATCTGACTTTCTTTTGGATGGTGCTTGGCAGCAGCAGTCACTACATTTTTGATCAAACTTCATAAAGACACTCATGAAAGAGGACTTCCAGAACTGCTGCAGAAAGTGGCAAGAATGATGGGATAAATATGTTTCTCAAGTGAGGGGGTTACTCTGAGGGAGATTAATGGCAGTATGTCTTTTACTGATATATAGATAAGAATAAATATGAATATATATATATTAAGATATACATAAATAAATACATGAATATATATTCATATCATCATTGTTTTATCATTCATTTATTTTATAAGATATCTGTCAGAGGTTTCTGATATTTTTTCATAATTATCAATACCATTCTAGAAGTTTTGGTTTATTGGGTTTTTTTAAAGTCAGTTCATTCTTTTTAATGTATAGCTCTGAGTTTTGACAAACATTTGCAGTTATGTAACTACTTCCACAGTCAACATATGGACCAGTCCTCTTGTCCCATAAAATTTTCTTCATGGCCCTTTGTAGTCAATCTCTTCCCCTAACCCACCTCCTGGAAACTGCTTATCTGTTTTTCATCACTCTAGTTTTCTTTTTGTTTAGAAGTGCCATATAAACAGAATCACACAGTACAGACCTTTTTGATTCTGTCTTCTTTCACTTAGAATAATTCACTTGAAATTCATTCATTTTGTTATATCAGTAGCTTCTTTTTATTAAGAAGTAGTTTTCTACTATACAGATGTACCATAATTTGTGCATTCATGTACTAGTGTTTGGATATTTAAATTGTTTCCAGTTTGGGCAAATACAAATAAAGCTGCTATAGCAATGGGTATGCAATTTTTGTGTGGACACAAGCTTTCATTCATCTTGGGTAGATACCTAGGCACAGAATTGCTAGGTGATATGACCAAGGGTATGTTTAACTTTATACATAAGTAGTTGCCAAACCATTTTTCTCAAAGTGGTTTTACCATCTTGCAGTCTCATCAGCAATCTACGAGAATTCTAGTTGCTCCATATCCTCGCCAACACTTGATAGTGTCAGGCTTTCTTTATGATTGATTGAGGTTATGTTTGTGTTGCTGTTGTTACTGTTTTGACTAGAATACTATTTCTGTGATATTTTGGTCTTCTCTGCATGTCATATAATGTATGTAATATCAGTATTATTACTGGTTAGGTTAACTTTGATCCTTTGATTAAGGTGGTGTGTGCTAGAATTTCTCCACTGTAAAGTTCTATTTTTCCTTTGTAACTAATAAGTATCCTGTAGGGAGATTCTTTGAGACCCTACAAATATCCTATTTCTCATTATACTTTTATCCCTAATTTGAGCATCCTTTATTGATTCTTGCCTACAAAAATTATTACTCTGTTGTTTGCCAAATGATGATTATCTATGTCTATAACTCTTCCCACATGTATTAATTGGAATTCTGCTGTGATAAAGTGCTGTTCTTTTGCCTCATTTATTTCTTCAATTATAGCAATATCAACTCATGAATACATTTATTTTATTCTACAGTTCATAATATACTTCTTTCCTATTTTTGTTGCCCAGATTGTTCCAGATTTAACCATTGCGTACCCTTTCAGGTTGATTCCTATGAACAACATCTGTCCTTCTCTGGGTACTTCCTTATTTTCTAGTCCCACAAGATGCTCCAGATTCATCTTGTATTTTTCTTGTCCATGCCTTGAAATCAACTGTTTTTCTAAGGATCCCAGTTATTATTATTGGGTGATGTTAGAAAACAATGTCTTGGCCCTAAGTGTACTTATTGCCAGCAGGGTATCATTGTTTCCAGGCCCTCTCAACAAAAAAAGCTAGGAAGTATATGCATGTATGCTTCTTTAAGTGTGCAGCAGCTGGCTTATAAATGCAAATCTTTGGGGGCACCCAGTGAATTGGAATTACTGGTGTAAAACTTGCCTGTATTCCTTACTCTCTGGGTGACCCTTATACCCTCAAGGTCTGAACGACACAACTCTCTTTTTCCCCTTGAATTACAGCAAGGCTCAGTCATTCATGTCCAGAGAGAGAGAGAGAGAGAGAGAGAGAGAGAGAGAGAGAGAGAGAGAGAGAGAGATCCCAAACCATTTCTTTGGAGAAATGCAAGAAGAGCTAACAGTTCCTAGCTACAGGGAAGTTATAGTGCCTTCTACATTAAAACATTAAAACAAGGTGTACCTCAGACACTGAGGAAGAGGAAGGCAGAGCGTGGAAGGGGATAATTGGGGTGGATGTGAGAATGCAGGTTGTGGGAGCAGGGAAGCAGGTCTCCACCCACACCAGTGAGTCAGGCAGGATGGTAGGCTCACAGCCAAAGCGCTCATTTCTGAATTTGTCTTGAGGCTGGGCTTGCACAACTTTTCTAGGCGTCTTTCCTCTCTCGCCAGCCAGGAGAGATGTTTCTTCCATCTTGCTGCATCTGAATTCCTGCTGCATCCCAGGAAGCAGAGCCAAGCCCAGAGGCAGCTTTGGCCTCAGGAATGTCACAGACACAGGTGCTTCTGAATTTACTGAGCTCCTGCCTCCAAGCCAAATAGGCTGGGTTTTACTAGATCCCATTTATCCTGCCCTTTTTCTGTGCTTCACTCACTCTCTCCCCCACGTCTGCCAGGAAAGTGCAGTGACACAGGGCTGGGTGTGGGTAACTGCTGCCGAGAGGTGCCTGGGGATGTGTGAATTCAGGGCTGTTGCCTCATTCTTCAGTTAGGCAGCTGTCCAGCACCTGGGTGATTTTTCTGAATTTGCCAAACACAGATCTGAAGCCTAGAGCAGGGAAAGAGTGGTGGGAATAGGCAGGGAGCTGAACGCTGTGGAAAGAAGAGCTTGGTGGCAGCAGAACTAGACTGTGAACCTGCCCTGCCACTTCCTGTGTGATCACAGCACAGGAATTTCACCTTTGACCATTTCACCTCCCTGGAGCTCGTTTCTGTTACCTCACAAAGAGGAGGTTTTGATCTATTCCTTGCTGGTTTGTGTTGTGCATTGAAAAAAAATAATATTAAAGGATCTGTTAAAATTATGTCCTATAATAAACCTTTGTTTATGTGAAGGCCCTTTTTTCAAGTATGAAAAATATACCCGGCAAGTTACTTAACTGCTCAGTGCCTCCGATTCTTTATTTATAAAGCAGGAGCAATAACAGTATCTTGCAGTGTAGTGTGAGGGTTACATGGGTTCATATATGCAAGGCTCTTCAGAACAGTTAAGCATACAGATTGTTTTCAAGAAACGTGAAGGATCAACTGCATGCCACTTCTGTCCAAAACTCATTTGGGGCCACAGGAAGGTTATAGAGAAGGCTGGAAAGGCAGGATCCCAAAATAGGCTGAGTCTCCTATCAGGTTAAAAAAATAAATAAAAGTAACTACCCATCTTAGTTTATGCTGCTGTAACAAAGTGCCATAGACTGGTTGGCTTATGAACAAGAGAAATTTCTGTCTCACGGTTTAGAAGGCGGCAAGTCCAAGATAAGGGTGCCAGTGTGGTCAGATTGATGAGAGCTCTCTTTTAGGCTGCAGATGCCCACGTCTTCTTGTATCTTCACATGGCAGGAAGAAGGCTAAGGAGCTCCCAGTGGTTCCTTTTATAAGGACACTAACTCCATTCTCGAGGGCTCCACCTAATGACCTAACATCTAACCCTGACTAATCCCTTTCCAGTCTCCACCGCCTAACACCAACACAGTGCGGATTAGATTTAAATTTGTGCATTTCGGGGCATAAACACCCAGTCGTTAGCACTACCTTTCTGATTATTGAGACAAGCCCTCTTTCATCTTTGGAATGCTTGCTCCCTTCTTTCCCTCCATAAATCCAAGTGCACAGACAAATTATAATGATTATCTACTGTGGTATTATAAATTACCTTCAAAACTTAGTAGTTTAAACAAATATTTACTCTCTGTAGATTTCTGTGGCCCTGGAGTCCGGGACCAGCTCAGCTGGGTGGCTGCGGCTAGGGCTCTCTTTGGAGTCAGAAGCCAAGGTTTTGGTTGGGGCTGCAGGCATCTGGGGCAAATGGAGCTGTGTCCTAGACAGTCACGCGTGGATCTCTAGCAGGAAGCCTGGTTTTGCCCCTGCAAGTCTCTCTGGAGCTGGTGGGATGGCCTTCCCGCTCAGCAAGATGGAAAGTTGAGCTGGGAACTGCAGAATCTTTATCTTCCGTAACCTTGCTCCCCAATTAATCCGTCACCGGTTCCGCAGCATCCTACTCTCTTGGAGCCAGATCATAAGATCCATTCGTGCTCAAAAGGAGGAGAACTAGACATTTTTTTGAGGGCCTAACATCAAAGGATTTGAGGACATGTGTTAAGATCCCTACAGCATTGCTTCGATAATGAAAGATACGTGGCAGATTAGGGGAGACTGCCGAATGAGCCAGGGTTTTTGTCTTACCACTTTCATTCAACAGTTGACCCCTCCTGGAAAGAAATGTGAAATTTCAGGTCCTGACATCGTTGAAAATAGGACCAGGAATGCAATGGAAAACAGTTATGGCTCCTACTGCAAACTCTCACTGAATGCCTGTCTGCTGGGTCTTACGTTGGGCATTTAGAGTAAAGAGGAGATTAATACAGTACTTCATTTAAGTACTGGGGATTGATCTGGATGCCTTTACACTGAGCTACACCCCCATCCTCCCCACTACACACAGCATTTTTTTAAAATTTTGAGGCAGGACCTCACTAAGTTGCTAAGTTGCATAGGCTTGTCTCAAACTTGAGACCCTCCTGCCTCAGCCTTCCAGATTCCTGGTATTATTGGTGTGTGCCACCACACCTGGTGCCACTCTGAGCTCTTAAGGAGCTGGCTATCCAGTGGAGACACAGAGAGATTTGGAGGAAGTTGGGATAGGAGGGGATAAGGTAGTCTTTAGTTCACTTCTTTTTCCATCTGCTACTTTCCCAGGACTTACTCACAAATACTCCTGTGTGAATAAATGTGATGCAGTCAGTCAGCACAGCGAGCTAAGGCAGTAAAGAGGAGGATGCCAAACCCAGCCTGGAAGGAAAGCTTTCTCCATGAAGTAGCCTTGTTCTTGGATTTGAAGCATAAGTAGGAGTCAGCCAAGTGGAGCATGGGCATGTTGTTCCATGCACAGTTTACAAACAAATCCAAACAATTAATAAATCAAATGTTTGCTAAAGTAATAGTCAACATTCAAAATGGAAGCACCATAATCCAAACTCAACATCACAGCATTCATAATGCCTAGCATCCAATAAAAACATTCCAGATGAGGGAGACTCAGTGCCTTCAGGGAGCTATGGACATCCCCGTATGCTGGAGGAGAGCAGGTGGCAGGATAAAGAGCGGGGTAGGTGGGGAGGTAGAATTGCAGGAGCAATGGGAGAGGTAAAATATAACCAGGTCAGGTTACTAAGAGCTTAGCTTGTGAGAAAATCTGAGGAAAATAGACTTCACTGTGAAAGCAATGGAACAACCATTAGAGGCAGTGAAGGAGGGAAATGACAAAGCCAGGTTCCAAAGCCTTTGAGGTCTTAGCTAGGCTATGAAGGAATGGTCTGGGCCCTCTCTAAGGGTTAAGAGTGAGGCTATGGATGCCCAAGAGTCCAAATCCAGGAAGTAACACTGCACAAGTTAGCTGTGATCATCTTTCTGCAGAGTGCACATCCTCCACTCCTGTCCCTCGGAGAGGAGCAAGTGCTGTGAGTGGGAATAAGGAGCAGCAGCTGCCTCAGCCCCCAAGGCCAGGCCTCAATGGGACCCGCTTAGCAACCCTTGTAGCTCGCCAAAAGCAAACCTTGACTCCTCCACATTCTCTGGCTCCCTCTCAGGCACAGAGTTGGAGTTGGCTCCCCAAGCCCAATTACTAGAGCGTAGAGACTCTTCTATGAGTCAAACACACATTTTCCGGCAGGATCTCCCCACTGGAATTATCGGCGGAACATGGAGAATAACAGAGAAGCAGTTTTCTCTTGGAGACATATGGAAAACAGTTTGTTTACTTGGAAGAAAACCCTAAATTGTTGTCTACTTTTTCCCAGAGGAAAATTAAAACTCTCACATATTTAGTCTTTTCCATTTCTTGTTTGTCTTGTGCTTTTGAACCAAAATGTGGGCATGGGGGAGAAAAGTGTTTGTGGATAAAGAGGAAACCATACTCGGAGATTTAGTTCCACTGGCTACACTATGGGGAACTCCAAGCTCAATCACCCGCTCAGTGTCTCTGAGACTAGAATGGGGTTATTGGGCTACAAAGTCAATGACACATCTTTCATAGAAGAGAGGGGGAGAGGAGAGGGAGAGGGGGAGGGGAGCGGGGAGAGAGACAGATAGTCAATAGATAATGGCAAAGTGTAAAAAATCCAACCATAATCTTGAAAGCAGGCTGAATGTAACCTTTTCTTTGTCAAGACAGAAACAAAAGAAAATGGCCTGGCTTCCATTTCATTCACGGTTCCACAAAATGGGCTCCAGGGATATAAGGCCAAGCAGCCTGTTTAGGGTGAATACAGGAGCCAGGAGATACTCTTTGAGGGTTCTTTCACCCAACTTGGAGCCTTCATCTCTGGGGTTGGGGGAACTCCCTGGAGCTGCCTTCCCCCTCTGTTTTCAGTAGCTGAGAAGCTGTTTTCTTGGTTACATGAAAATCTCAGAGCAGGGCTTCCAGGATCCATTCTGAATAATGATTTTTGCTAAGTTGTTCACAGCCTCCCCTCCCAACCAATAATTCTAGAGAGAATTTAGCTGATTTGGAAAAGTATATCAAATCCCCCAGAGAACAGTGTGCATCTTAACTGTGGATGAATGCAATTTTGATCATTCTCTACATGCTCAAAGCTTTATACACTGAGTCATTCAAATGCACAAAAAACTGCTTGTTAGCTTCTAAAGAGAAAATTGGTTCCCCATGAGAGGAAGCTAGGTATCAGCAGAGGAGATGGCGATTTATTCTCTGGATAGGTCATTTGAATAGCTTCGTGGGTATTTCCAGAAGTAGAACTTAAGTAAGCCAAATTCATCACACCCTTCTCCTGTTAAAAAAATCCTTACTAAGCACCTCATATGTGCCAAAAGATTTGCTTAGTGCCTGTAAAGATTTACAAAAATGTGGTCAGTGAATCTTGAGAAAAGGACACAAACACACAAGGTAAGCTGTACATTCAATGTAGCTTTCTGCTAGGGACACATTTGTTCCATAGGACAGCACAAGGTAGATCCAAAAAGGTAGCAGTGGTCTCACAGGGTGGAGTCAACAAAGCTCGCTTGAATTTGTGTAGAATGGCATCAAAGTAGAAAGGCTTTGGACAGAGTAGGTAACACAGAAATCAGCATATGAGTCACCTTCAGTCTTTGGCCAAATACAAAATTATGCATGTGGACTGGAAAGAATAGACACTAAAGAATAGATACTAAAGCTATATAGGGCTTCTTGAGTTTACATTTTGGATGTGGCTAATCACTGCTTAGCTACTATAACTGAACACTCTGAGCATCCAGCAGAAACCCCAGAAAAATGAATCCTTAGAAATAACACTACCAAAGGGCTACTATAAAGGTCATTCTTGACCCATATTAGCACAGTTTACAAACAAATCTAAACAATTAATAAATCAAATGTTTGCTAAAGTAACAGTCAACATTCAAAATGGAAGCACCATAATCCAAACTCAACATCACAGCATTCATAATGCCTAGCATCCAATAAAAAATTACTAGACATAGAAAGTAGTGAGAAAATATGACCTATAGCTGGGAGAATACAGTCAGTAGAAACAGAAACAGAAATGCCACAGACGTGAGCAATAGCAAAGATTTTAAAATAGCCACGACAAGTAAGTTCCAGAATTAAAAGGCAAAGATGGGTATTTCAATATGGAAAGCTTAATGGAGAAAAAGAGGCTTCACAGAGAGATAAAGGGAAATTACAGAACTGAAAAACACAATTTAGGAAGTGAAATGATTCACTGTATACATTTAACATTAGTTTGGACAATGTGAAAGGAAAAATGAGGGAATTTGAAGATGGGTCAATAGACACTAAATTGAAGCAGAGAGGGGAAAAAAGGATTTTGAAACTGAACATTTGATGACCTGTGAGACAACATCAATCAAGATAATAAGCATACAAGGGGAGTCCCAGTAGGAAAGAGAAAAACATGAGGCAAGGGGAGAAATGGAAGAAATAATAGCCAATATTTCCCCCAAAACCCCATGTGTTAAGAGGTTTGGACCCCAGTGAGGTAACATCAGGAGATGAAGGAAACTTCAAAAGGCACGGCCTAATAGGAAGGGCTCGGGTCATTAGAAACATGCCCTCAAAGGTGACAGGGGACTCCAGCGCCCATTCATTGCTTTCCCACCATGAGGTAAGTGACTTTGCTCTGCCACACACACTATGATGTGCTACTTGGAGACAAGCCCCAAATTAACAGGGCCAACTGAAATCTTCACCATTATGAATCAAAACAAACCTTTTTATATGTAAGTAGATGGTCTCAGTTGTATGTTACAGTAATAGAAAGGAAAGTAATGCAACAATTAACTATAAGTAATGGCCAAAAGATATGAACAGCCACTTCTGAATCAAAGATAAATAGTCAAAAGTTTGTGGAAAAAGGTCTCAACATCATTAGCCATCAAAAAAAAAAGTAAATCAAAACCATCATATACCACTACATAGCTATCAGTATGGTTAAAATTTAAAAGTTTGGCAATATCAAGTGTTGGTGAAATTGTTGAATAAGTAGAAGTCTCACACGTTGCTGGTTAGATGTGTCAATTACATAACAGGTTCATCTATATATTTATAATAGTTTACTTCTGACACCAAATGTGCATCTTTTTCCATTCTAATAAAACATTCTCCACCTCTCCAAATATCAAGTGGGTGTCCTACAATTCAATTAAATCCTGGCTCTATCTATTTCCCAGGCTAATAGTTCAGCCCTACAAGACTGGCCCCTCCTCAGATACCAATTGCAAGTTCTAGCTTTTCAAATGTTCTCCTGACCAACTGGCTATACAAAATGAATTTCCTACAACCTAAGCCTTTCCTTGGACTGAATGATTTGCTAGAAAACACACAGAACTCGGGAAACATGTTTGCTGTTTTTCTTTCTTTCTTTCTTTCTTTCTTTCTTTCTTTCTTTCTTTCTTTCTTTCTTTCTTTCTTTCTTTCTCTCTCTCTCTTTCTTTCTTTCTCTCTCTCTTGTAAAAATATGATAAAAGATGCAGGTAAACAGCAGTTGAGAAGACACATAGGACGAGGTCCAAGAGGGTCCCAGGTGTGCCACCCTCCTGGCATAGGGATGTATGTCTTCACAAAGCAGGAAGCTCTCCAAATTCTGTCTTTATCTAGACTTTATCATACAGGCATGGTCAATTATTATCTCAGTCTCCATGCCCGCTTCTGAAAACTCCAAGCTTCCAGTTATGGCTTGCCTTTCTTGTGACCAGCCTCCCTCCTGACCCTGGGCAGGAGCCTATCAAGAGTTACCTCATTAAAATAAGAGCTGATTCTACCAGTCAGGCAATTCCAAGGGATTTAGTAGCTTTGTGTCAGGAGCCAACATAATAGATGCTCCTAGCTCCCCTTTCACTCAGGAAATTGCAAAGGCCTCAAAAGGTCTGTGTCAGAATTTGAAGACAGAGACCAAACATGTTTCTTCTTATTAGTTTCTTATAGAATTAAATACATATCTACTCTATGACCCAGATTTCCACTCTTATTTTAGAGACATAAAAACACATGTCTATAAAAAGACTTCCATATCATGTTTACAGTAGCCGTATTCATAATGGCCCTAAAATGGAAACAACCCAAATACCCATCAATAAGAAAATGAGGGAACAAATTCCACCACATTCAGACAAATGGAATACTGCTCAACCAAAGAACAGTATATATACATGAGAATTATGCTGAATGAAAAATCACATCAAAAGAGTAATTTTTGTTAATTTAATTTTAAAAGAAATCATAACAAACAGTAGTTACCGAAGGCTGAGAGTGAAGATTGGCTGGGAAAAGAGAACTTTAGGGGGTCACAGGAATACTCTGCATCTTGTTAGGTGTATGGATTACACAGGTATATGCATGTGACTGTTAAAGTTCACCAAACCGTACCAAGGAATGGTGGTTCTTGCCTGTAGTCCCAGTACTTGGAAGGTCGAGGCAGGAGGATCACCAGCCTGGGCAACTTAGAAATTTGGGGGACATTATGTCAAAATAAGGAATTAAAAAACAACCCTGGAGATGTAGCTCAGTGTGAATTCTTTGGGTTCAAACTCCAGTATTGGAAAAAAAAATCAAACTTAAGATCTGTGCATTTCCTCTAAAACAAAGAAACAAAACAAAGAAAAGAACCCACCGGCACTACCTAGTGTCATACTTCAGGCTTTGATGTCAGGTGTACCTGGCTCAAGTTCTGCCTCTGCCACATATTAGTGGCCTGACTTTGAACAAGTATTCTCCTTAAAATTCAGTTTCCTCAGCTATAAAAAAGGGAGTGAGAACTAAATAATTTACGAAATCATAGAGTGTAATGTGTCTGATAAATTGTGGTATTATTTTATTTTATAATAACAAAAATGACTTGTGACACTGTAGAAAATCATGTAGTTATAAGGAAAGAGAGGAACAATAATCTCATCCAGAGATTGTCACTGTAAATCTTTAGGTATATTTTTTTCCCAATTCACATACTGGCCATTGTTTCTATGCATATATTTGCATATGCATATAATGAATATGTAATGTTGACTTCTTTTATTACAGTAATAAAAGCATACCCTTGTATCACTGGAAATGCTTGTAACCAAAAACATTAAAGAATGCTTGAGGAAACCTGCATTCCTCTGCAGTCCCAGCCTCTTGCAGTCCATCCAGAATGAGCCTCTTGAGAAGCCAATCTGAAGTGACGTCTTAAACTCCGTAGCACAAGTCATGGCTCTTAGGACAAAGCTCCACCTAACTGGTGTGCAAGGCCTTCATGGCTGGAGGTGAGTGCTCTAGACTGGGCCTGGCTGAGTGGCTGTCCCCCTAGATGCCATTCTGAGGGTTGGCTTGTAGCTTCTTCTGCACAGTCTCCCATCCACTTGGGACCATCAGGCTAGCTGTGGCAGGTTCTTCTCCTGGCAGTGACTCCTGGGCCTCCCAATCCTCTTTGGATTGGCACATGGACTTATCTACCAAGTCTCATGGCCAAGCCAAAGCCAAAAGAGAGAGAAGCTCTCTGCACTTCGCCATGACAAGGTAAAGGCTGCAGAGAGTGGTGAAGAATTGAGACCAGTTGATGACTCTGCTCTGACCCTTATGCTCCTGCCCACTGACCACTTTCAGCTATTCCAAGGTGTCACGTGATCCTCTTCCAGACTTCAGACACTCCACTCTGCCTTCAGAGACTGCCAGCTTCTGCTTGCCCTCTACTCCTCGCCTTTCCCTAGTCAAGGTCAGGCCAGAACCCCTGCTATGTGTGCTGCCATATATCCTGCACTTCCCATCATGGCTCTTGCACTATTGTGCTTGGATGTTCACCTGTCCTCACCCCTCACCCCTCCTCTTTTACAAAGGCACCCTTGATAGGGAAGGCATATCGGCAGGTAGGAAAACTTATCCCTTTTTGTGAGTTACAGGCAGAAACTAAATTGTAGTGGGTATCAGTGGCCTTGCTTGTCCACATTCCTTTGACTTCTTTTTGTTTTCTTTTTAATAACCGTAGCTGGTCTTCAGGGGAATCCCTCCTGTGCATACAAGCATCTGTCCCTTGTGACCTGTATCCCCTGGCTGGGCCAAGGCTGAGCTAATCAAATCCTCTCACCCAGCACTTTGATTCAGATGGAGCAGGCTGATGGGAAAACCATTTGAACAGACTTTTCTCAGAGGCAGTTCGTTGTCTAACTGCCTCTTGTTAATTCCTGCTACCCAGATTTCCAGAGCTACTGGGATTCCCACCCTCCATGAAATTCTTAGGTTTAGCTTTTCCTAGAATTCTCTATACTATCAAATGTCCTTTTGAGGGGCCGGGGATTTAGCTCAGTGGTTTCACTTCCTGCTGCACAAGCTCAAGGACCTGAGTTTGATCCCCGGTACCAAAAAAAAAAAGCCCTTTTGATAAGTTCTACACTTTGCCAGGTGTAGTGGCACATGCCTGTAATTCCAGCACTTGGGAGGCTGAGGCTGGAGGAGCACTGAGAGTTCAAGGCCAGCCTGGGCTACATAGTGAGACCCTGTCTCAAAAAAAAAAAAAAAATCAATATAACTCCTACACTTTGTTTTTATCAAGTTAACCAGGTCAATTTTTCTTTCTTTTTTTTTTTTTTAGGCAGAGAGGCAGAGAGAGGCGGACAGAGAGGCCGAGAGAGGACAAGAGAGAGGCCGAGAGAGAGGGAGGTGGAGAGAGAGGCTGAGAGAGAGGTGGAGAGAGGTAGAGAGGCTGAGAGAGAGGGAGAGAGAGGCAGAGAGAGGCCGAGAGAGAGGCACAGAGAGGCCAAGAGAGGCCGAGAGAGGCGGACAGAGAGAGAGGCCCAGGGGCAGAGAGAGAGGCACAGAGAGGACGAGAGAGGTCAATTTTGATTACATAGTAAGAAAGCAAACAAATAAACTACTGCTGATACCACAGGAAGATGCTCAGCAACCTCAGCCCCCACTGTGTGCATTGTTCTTTCTCATCCACCGGGAAGGGGCTAGGAATTTTGCCAGCCCTTATTTTGGATTCATTGGCCCATGAGATGTTGTAAAGTTCATTTTAAGAAAAACATCCCTGGATTATTTAAGACTATCAGGAGCTAAGCATTTCTGTGTATACACATCTTTTCTATGCCAAGGAGGGAGAGAAATTTGTGGAGGCTGGAATATCAAGTAGCTATTGAATATTAACTCCTGTAGGTTAAAAATTTACCCTCATCATTATAGTTGCAGAGTAGATCTTACAGTTTGGAGGACAGATGTAATTTGTGGAAATCAGCAGGTTTGGTGGACTAAAAGGTGGCCTGGAGGACACCAGGTTGTATATCCAATCTATCTATATGCTATCTATCATCCATCTTCTGCCTATGTATATATCTTCTATTAGTCTGTCATCTATCTGACTTCTATCTATCACCTATATATCTTATCTATGCATCTATCATCTATTGTCTATTTTCTATGTATCTATATGTCTACTTTTATCAGTCTATCTTTCTGTTATTGAGGCATGTATCTATTTATATACCTTCTGTCAGTCTATCCATCATATATCTGTCTCTATGCATCTGTCTGTCTACCTATGTATCGTCATTGAATGCACTTTCATAGGCCCTGGGCTTTTCTGCATGGTACATAAGGTAGCTGGCCTGTAGTTGAATGCACTAACGTGGTTGTTAGCCTGGCTTTCTGAAGGCAAGGCCTGAGGCACAGCTCCCTGTGGGCTGATCTTCCCTTTGTGATTAAGCTCCCACTTGCTGGGTGACACCAGAGAACAAAAGCGTCCACCCATTAGTTCTTCCTTGCTGGAAACTTACTACCTTCATGGAAAAATAGATTATGAAATCCTGTCCTAATTTGGGACAAATGACACCTCTAGTTTATTCTTAATTGTCCTTCCACGCAAATTATTCTCTTTCTTTCCAATTTGTCATGTGAGAAAAATTAAATTAGCCTGAACATGTGGGAACAGACTCTACCGATTTTGAGCTCTCTTCTTCCTTCCCATAGGCATTTAATCAGTTCTATTTTTTTTTTTTTTGGACTAGATTTGTTTGGCAAGTCAAAGAGAAGATAACAAGATTGGGGGCTGGGGGAGGTAGGTTTTTAAAGATAGAAGTACAAAATGAGCTGCCATCTGAGTCTCAAATTAGGATGGAAAGCACATTCTCTACAGCTATATCTTTACCATAATTGAAAGTTTGAAACAGAGTGGATTTGATTTGAATCAAGAGACTGCAATTAAATTTATTTTTCTAAGAAGTGCCCTCTTAGTATATAATACAGCCTTAATGGCTGCTCTTCACAACTAACTTGGAGAGAAGACTGTATTTCATTGTGAATATATTTCATTTTAAAGAGTATATATCATTTTAATAGAAAAATTTTTGAGAGGCAGTAAGATGCCACTCATGGGAAATGCATTTGGTTTTCAGGAGCCTGGACTCCTGCTCCTCTCTTTGCTGCTAATCTGCTGGGGTGACCTCATGTAAGCCCTTGACTGGTCTGAGCCACAGTTTCTTTTTCCATAAATTCATAACCTCCGTCCTGAGCCAACCTACAGGGGGCCGCTGTGCTTCAGACAAGGCAGGTGTTTGGTAAATGTGAGCTGCCAGGGGGACCCACAGGAAGTGCTACTTGCAAGCAGGGCCCACAGTTCCCAACAGCTCCCAAACCACCCTGCTTCGGACAGGTTTGGGGAAGTGGGCTGGGCTGGAATGAAGTTGGAGGCAAAGCCTCAGAGTCACCTGGGATGAACTTCATGACTCCATGGCTCTGATGTGTGTCACATCACACACAATGGAGGCTAAGCCGGCACAGCTTTCTGAGGACATTTGGCATTCTCCCCTAAAATTAACCCTATAAAACTTCACCCTGGGCTCGCACAGCTACGGCCTAGTCTTGGTGAGCTGTCCATAGAAATATGTAAGAAATAAACATCATCGCCACTGACCCTTCCCAGGGACCAAGTTCTTGGTTCTTTGCATGCATATGAATTCATTTAATCCTCACACAGCCCTCTGAGGTTTTGATCCCCACTTCACAGATGGGAAACGGAGGCACAGAGGCACAGTGTAGCCTGCCCAGCATCACAGAGCAGAGAGATGGCCCAGCTGAGTCTTGAAGCTGTGAAGTCTGGCTCCAGACTCTGCCACTCAGCTACCATGCAGGCGCAGAGCCAAGCTGCGCAGAGCCTGCAGCTCATACAATTTTAAAGAGCAACCTCCAAAAACACAAAATCACAAGTACAAGTCAGGCACAAAAACAAATACTGACAGAGAGCAAAGAAACTACAAGAAATTATACATTTTGAACAGCTGACAAATACAAGTATCATAAAATTCAGAAAAATAACTGTTTTTATTTACTTCCTGATGTGCTTTTGTAAAACTTGTTTCCTACCTTTTTTGGGCTACATGCTGTTTGATTGCTGCTTATTAATATGACAATGATTTTGAAATATCAGTTTTTATAAAGAGAACCGGAAAATAGTTTAGTCTCTCCTCTAGCACAGTAAATCGAAATTTGTTTTTATTATTGATAGCTGTGATGCATAAAACATGCCACTTTGTACAGATGTAGACGTGCTCTTGGTGGTACCGCTATAGATTCAGCCCTACAAAGACAGAAATTCTGATAAATTCTATTCTTCATGGTTCCCATCAAGAAAGAAAAATTGTATAGTACATTTATAGTTGTGTATGCTGCATTATTAAGTCTGCTGTGGGCAGAGTTTCAGGAGAATCAAAACCCCTGACAACTGGAAGAACGTTCTTCAGCTGAGCTCTGCTTTTGTACATTTCAAATCACTTCTCCATCCCCACATATTCTGTCCTTGCTGTCCTCAGGTCTGTTTTTACTGAGGCTCTCTGCATCTCTGTAGGAGTATTTCTGGAAGTTCCTCTTACGCTGTTCAGCTAGCGTCACTTACTCACACCCCACGAAAGTTAACTAGATGTGTCCCGCTGGAAGGGGCCTGGACCATGAGGGACAAGAAGCAGAAACTCCTTTTATTCTATGGTTTTGCTGCACAAAACTATAGAAGGATGCTAATAGCAACTTGTTCTTAATGGTGAAGAACCAGAAAGACTCAAATGGCCATCTGTACCGGACTGGTATTTATATCTAAATGTTATCTCCAAGACCTTCATGAACTCAGGGGCGGGGCTTTTGAGAAGGTGAGTGGCCTACACGGGTGCTATAGCTAACTGTGATGTTAGGAGGTGGGGTCTGGTCAGAAGATGGGGCCACTGGGGGTGTATCTTCCTTGCCAGCTCCTCCCTTCCTTCTTTGCTTCCTGGATCCCACGAAGTGAGTAGATTCCCTCTGTTATGAGCTTCTGCTATGCAGTTCTGCACTGGAGTGGACCAACCATGGGCTGTAACTGTCAGCCAAAATAAATCTCTCCTTCTTTAAGGAGGAGGGTGTTGAAGGTGTTGGGTATTTTGTCCTAGAGATGAGAAAGTAACTGGCTCGAATATGAGATGTCCATACAATAGATTCCTTCAGAGAAATGAGGTAGACAGCTAGATGCAGGTACAGAAGGGTATCCTTTACCTGGTGGAGGACTTAAAAACACAAGTTGCAGGGTAATATAGATAGCAAAATTCTGCTTGTATATTTAAAATTTGGCATATTTGCAAAGGCACAGGCATCCTTTGAAAACATATTTAAGAAACTGTGAGGAGCGATTATCTCTGGAGACCATGGACTAAGAATTCAGAGATGACAGGTGAAAGCTTTAATTTTCACTTTCCCCCTTTCTGTGCTGCTTGAACTATTTGATGTTGAAGTTTCTCACTAGCAGATGACAGGATTACAGCTCATATTAAGAGAAAAGGAGATATATTGATTTATATCACTGTTTTGGTCTAGAGCATCAGGCAATGATGGGCCCAGGTTCTCAGAAGATGTGATTGGGATTCTGCCTCTTCACATCTCTTGGTTTATCTGTTTTCCTCTTTGGTTTTATCCACACAGGTTTTCCTTTTGAAGTGCCAAATGGCCACCAGCCGCTCCACAGTAAAATTTTTGTCAGTTCAGTAATTCCAGCAAAAAGGAGAGAAATCATCTTTTCTCAAATTTCCAGTGATAGTCTTGGGGTGGGTTCTCTTGGAGTCAGTTCTGGCCCTGTGTTCATTGGTGAGCCATTCATTGAGAACAGAGAGGTGACCCAGCTGAGTGGCCAGGCAGGATGGGACACTCATGCTGGAAGAAAGTGAAATCAGTTTCACCCGAGCCACATGGGCTGAGCTTGCCAGAGAGTGAGGAGGAGTTTTAACATGGGAAACCGAGGAGGCACTGTTACCAGAAGACAGGAAAAGTCTCTATCAGGCAAGAACTGCCACCCGCCACACCCACATGCCATTTAGTTTTTTAAAGGGAGAGAGAATTTTAAAAGCAACTGTGGATTTTTGGAGAAAATCTCAAGCAGATCAAACAACTCTCTCTTTTTTAGCAAAGGAAAATAGAAACTTTTGATGACAATAATCGAACCCAGGGTAGAGAAAATTCCTTTCTGCTTTCTTTTTCCAAGAATCTAAAGTTGCATTTGTTTGCTGGAAAAATTAGGCCAAGTGAATAATTATTGGTAAATATTGGGTTGAATTGAATAAATTATAGTATATCCATACAAAGAGGGAATGCAGCCATTAAAGTGATATGATAGATAAATATCAACATGGTAAATATTTGCAAGAATTACCTTAAGGAAAAGTGCATATTGTAAAAACGGTATTGATGATATGATCCTGCTTTTATTTTTAAAATGTATATGTATGTATATAAAGTAGAAAGATTCAAAACTAGCATATTAGGGTTCCTTTGGTGGATTTCTGGGTTGATATGCTAAGAATGGCTTTCATTTTATTATATTTCTATATTTGTATTTTCTAAGCTTCTCCCAATGAATGTTTATTGCCCCTTTAAACATAATTTTAATCTTGTTAAAGTTATTACCTACTTCAGAAAGTCAAACAATTCTAATAAAACATACTGTAAAATCAGTGCCCTGTGTCTTTCTTCATCTCGGCCCTCATTTCTACAGGCAAAATATTCAGTGCCTTTAGAAGTTTCTCCTAGTATTTCCTTCCATTTTTCGAAATAACGTGTTTATATTGATCTTCCTGATTTTTTAAAGATTTATATGCCACACATTGGCTTTCTCATAAGGAAGATGGAGACTGAATTCTCTTAGGCCACCTGCCTAACACAATTTGCCTTCTCCCATCTTCCAATGGGGAATAAAATTTAATGCCAGTAAAATCCGACCCATACTTGTTGTTTTTGTGGTTAGAAACATGTAAATATTGTTCACTGCTGAGCCCACTAATGTATTTGCATTTCCTCCCTAAACACCTGTTCCTTCTATAAATTTTAATTTAACTCTGGAAATTCCCTCTAAGTGAAAAACTGATGGATAAAAAAATAGTTCTATTAATTTTAATGGTGATAATAGTCACGCACCCCAATTAAACTCAAGAAAAAATATAAATTTATATATAAATACAAACATGTTTAAATATGTAATACACAACTTAAAAGTAAATAAATAGTTGGTGCATACAAAGTGACATATGAAGGCTTAGCTTATTCACCAAAGGAGGAAGAGCAGACTTCAGAGCATGATGGTTGGAGAAAAGAACCTCTTTCTACAAAGTGTGTTCTCCCTGTACCGTTTTCCTCAACAATTTTGGGGGGCTTGCTGTCTTTCGCTCAGGTTGCCTTGAGAAATACAGTTAGGATATGGAAATACAACTTTAGGACTAAAGGCTAACTATGAGAACACATCAAGACATGCTGCTGTAGTTCAGATGTACAGTGTCCCCCAAAAGTTCTCCTGTGTGGAAGGCAATTGGACCGGGGGTTGCTGTACTCGTCAGGGGATTCATCGATCCTAAATTCAGCGGAATGAGCTTTTTGGGAGGTGGGGCCTGGTTGGAGGTGGGTCCCTCGGCGGGGGGCAGGACCCGGAAAGGTGTACGTTGGTCCCCAGCTCTTCCCTCCTCTCTCTGCTTCCTGGCTACCATGGGTTGAACAGCTTTCTTCTGCTGTGCCCTACCAGCATGCCATTTCTGTGTTGGAGCCAGCCAATCACGGACTGAATTCATGAGCCAAAATAAACCTCTCCTCCTTCAAGCTGGGTGGCTGTTGGGTATTTGGTCCCAGAAATGAAAAAGTGACACATGGAAAAGGCACACACACTCAACAGACGGAGATTTTACAGCAGGCTTTTCTTGTTAGACATTCCTTGTATAACAAAGTATTTTGAGCTCAAGCATAGCAAGTGACTCAAATGTATCCCATATGCATGTCTGGGACTGGTAACTATGTCATTGCCCGAAATTATAAAATCAAATGACCACATCTTATAGAGCATATTAACACATGCTTCTAGGTGAAAATTCATTATCCTCCAAATAAAAATGGAATGAAAGATAATAGTTACCTGAAAAGTCACATCATTTTTATTTTTTAGCATTCTTTTTAAGATTTAATTTTAACATTTTTATTAGCCCACGTTTGCAGTGCATAATGATTGCATTCATCGTGCGGATGCACATAACACATCCTAATTCTTTTCATGTCCTCTGCCTCTGCCCTCTTTACCCCCTCCATACATCTCCTGCTCCCCTGCCCATTTGCAAAATGTCTGTCTCCCTGTTTTCTATTATTTATCTTTTATTTTGCTCTTTAATTTATTTATACTTTGGGGTTCTCATATAAGGAATGCCATGCAATATTTAAGCTATGTGACTGATTTGCTTCTTTTAACATTACGGTCTCAAGGTGAAAAGTGGCATAATTTTTAAAGAGATATAATGGAGAGAAAATTTGAACAATTTACATATAAAGCAATTGTATAATGCTTAATTTTTATTGTATTTAATTGCTTTTTAAAAAAAGTTTAGTGCTCTTCAAATTTCTGGTCCATCTTTTGTACTCTCCCTCTCCACAGAGCCAAACATATCAAATACTCTACATTTTCATTTTTAACTCCCAAAGATACCTGTCCAGACACCTCTCTCCTCCTTCTCTACTCTAAATTAATTTTCCTCTTGAACTGGACAGCTTTTTTTCCTGTCTTCTCTTTTCCATTCTCCTGAAAATTCCCTTTCTCTGCTCTCTTGTGCCAGGTTTCCCACTGATACCATTCTTCTTTCTCAGTTTACTCCATCATTGTAGTGCAGCACATCCTTCAGTAACTTCTTTAGAAAGGTACACTGGAGGCAAATTCTCAAATATCCTGTATTTCTGAAGATGTTCCTGTCGTATATAATTTTTTTAACTGATAGTTTGGCAGGCTATAGAATCCAAGATAGGGAATGATTTTTCATCTGAATTAAAAATATAGCGTTCTGTTGTGTTTTAGTTTGCTGCTATTCTTATCTCTATTTCACCCTGACAGATTTTATGATCTTTTTTCTAGTGATCAGAAGTTTGGGGATGACAGGTTTTTGAGGTAAGAAATTCTCCATTATACTAAGCTCTTCAAAAGCTCCTTCAGTCTGGAAACTTACATTCTTCCATTCAGAAAATGTTCTATTATTTCTCGGACATTTCCTCCCCTGCATTTTCTCTCTTGATTATTTAGGCTTTGGGTCTTCAGACAGATCACCTTGTTTTTTCTCATTTTCCACCTCTGCTGTAATGCTTAAATTTTGGGGGAATGTCCTGAACGGTGTGGTTTTATCTTTCTATTGTATTTTTATTTTGCTATAATATTTTTGATTTATATGTGTTCCTTGTTCTTCTCTTTACATGCTTGATTCTTGTTTTATAGTTGCAATATGATCTCTCACTGTGGCCACTGATTATAAACAGGAGAAGCGTTGTTTTAGTTCCCCCTTTGTACTGTTTCAGAGCTGTTGCCTCTCATGCCATTCCTCCTTCTTTCTTCCTTCAACCCTCCCGCCCGTCCCTTCCTTCCATTTGTTCTTTCTGATTGTTGGTTTAGTCTCTGTCTTCTAGGTCACGATCTGCCCCTAAACACCTAGGATGGATGTCTCGGGTGAGGTCTAATCTGCTGATTGGAAGTTCTGTGCTGTCTGTGTCACTTTCCAGCTGCTGGACTTCACGGGGGCCCCATGGGTGGACCTGCTTGTTTCATGTGGGACTCCAGGTCCTTCATATTTTGAGGTTAGTTTTCTGGGCAGATTTTATCCTGCCAGGCTCCTGCCTGGGGTGGCATGGGTTAAATTTGTCCGCCAGCTGTATGGGATCTCTCCGGGTAGGGGCAGTATGTTTAAAAATGCAGATCCTGTGTTTAATAGGCAACTTCTCTCACTCTCAATTGTTTCCCAGGTCCAACATTAGACGTCAACAGAGAGTGAATCTCCCATCTCTGCCTGAGTGGAGAAGACGTAGTTGCCGCACTCTGAAGGTCAAGGTTGGACATCCTTCCTTGAGAAAAGGCTCAGCGAGTACAAAGCCATGAGCAACATCTTCAGCCTGGGCTCTGTGGACACAGACTCCCAGAGGACATCATTCCCTGCCACCACTGGAGTTGCCTCCTGTGTTATAGGGCTACAACTTCCCACTCTGAAACCATTACATCAGCAAAGGCTACGTGGGTACCTTTCTGTGAAATAAAAATATAATTAATAAGCCTACTCCCCTGCCCCCACTACTTACTCAGTTCTGATTGAGTGCCAGGTACTTCTAACACCTTACTTCATGTCCGTCTCCCAATATAATTTGGTGCAGATTATGCCCTGCTGTCACTGACTTTGTCGTCCATATCAACCGTAGGCCCCTGGACTTGTGCAGTGCACAACCTGAGCAGCAATACTTAGTGACTCTAATTTAAATCTTCCCAGTAATTCTACAGAGGCAGTCAGACCATTCAATAGATGATGAAACTGTGGTCCAGAGAGGTTAAGTAATTTGGTGAAGTTCTCACAGCTAGCTAGTGTTGGAGCTGAGATTGCAGTTCCCAAACTTCCTGAGTCTACAACCAATGGTCCTCCTAGAATGTTATTTCCACCAGGGCAAGGTGGGTGGATGGGGCGGGAGGGAGGGGCTGGGGCAGCACAGTCTCACTGCTGACCTCAGCGGGTGCTGGGTTCATCTTGGAAGCTGCCTTTGGTCTGGTCTTCAGGGCTCCTGGCCCTCCAGAAAGCCGTTGCTTTTTAAAACTAGTTTCGCAATTCTTGAGCTCCACACTGTGGCTTCTCCCAGTGTCACCTTGGGGTAGAACTGGCCTGTGTGCACCTGGGGCCCTCACTGTCTTTTGCAGCCATACCACTGGGGGTTCTGGGTCTAAAAGGAGGGGTCAAGAGGGTAGCAAGCCTGGAATCCCAGCACTCTGGGAGGCTGAGGCAGGGCAATCACAAGTTTGAGTCTAGTTTGGGCAACTTAGCAACTTAATGAGACTATCTCAAAATTAAAAAACAAAATAAAATAAAATAAAAATGAGCTGAGTATGCAGCTCACTGTGGAAGCACTAGGTTGAATCTCCAGTACCACACACACACACACACACACACACACACACACACACAATAGGGTAGAGGGACAGAAAGCTGTGCTTGGAACAGGTACAGTGGTACAGCTGGTGGGGAACCTGAGTACAGCTATGGCTGTCAGGGTCCAAGTGCTCTCCCACGTCCTAGGTACTGGGAAAGTGAAGTGGCTGCCTACTTCAGAGCCTCCCCGTGGGGTTGGGGGGAAGGGACAGAGGGACTGGTGTGTGCACACTTGAGTGTGCATATGTATTCACATACTTGTGTGTGCATGGCTGTGCATGTGTGCAGCTGTGTGCTGTATCATACACTGAGGCACATCCAAATAGCAGTGATGTAGATGAAAAGCCAGGGAGGCCGGCTTCTATCTGAGTGGGATGAGTGTGTATGCGCACATATGCACGCTCATACGTACAGGTTTATACACCCAGTCCCTTTGCACATGCTCAATCCAGGCAGGTTGGGAGGCTTTTATTTTTCTTTTTGTTTGTGTTGAAATGTTCTCAAGTACCTTGGTGGCAGCAGCCACTCTTTTTTCAATAGTAAAACAGCTGTTTATGAGCCATTTCTTAGACACTACGTTTGGTCCTGAATGTACATTATCTCACTGACATTTCTTGGCTTCTATGGGATGGATGCTCTACTAGGTGGGAAAAAGGCTCTGGGAGGTGACATCATGGACATTAAAACTGCAAGTGTTTATTGAGCAGCTACTACGTTGCAGGCTGTGTTCTGATCACTGGGAATGCGGTGGTGAACTAGACAGATGGAAGTGCCGGAGCTCATGAAATTCACATTCTATCATGGCAAGGGACTAAGTAAGGGAAGCAATAAAGTATATTGGCTGTAAATAATACTCAGGGATGAGAAGGAAAAAATTAGACAGGGAAAGAGAAGAGGATGAGCCTGTGCAGAGTGGCCTGGGTACATCCCCCAGGGGTGAGAGCTGGTGGGCTCTGCAGGAAATGGGGCCTGCAGGAGGCCCTTAGGGCATTAGGGAGTCCTTGGAAGGGAATGGGGTGGTCCTGTGGGCCCCTGAGTTAATTCTCAGGAGCAGGTTGTTACAGGGGCAAACCTGGCCCCTGGGTCACTCTCTGGCTTCCCCTTTTATGTTGTGATCTCTTGTTCCCACTCCCATGCGCATCTCTGCCGGGATGCCATCAGCTGTCATTTGACACACCTCCTAAGGTCCTTGCAGAGCCTGCATCATGACGTTTGAATGTTCAGCCACCAAAAGGGTGAGCTGAACAGGCCTCTTTTCTTTATAACTCTGAAGCTTCATGTGCTTCATTATAGTAACAGAAGACAGACTAACAAAGACAGATTGACCTATGAGACATCACAGGGGCTTTGTATAATGGCCAAGGGAATTGAGTGAACAAGTCACACAGTATCTAGGGGGAAGTTTTCCAGGCAGGGGAAACAGCCAGTGCAAGGGCTGTGTGTGTGTGTGTGTGTGTGTGTGTGTGTGTGTATGTGTGTATGTGTGTGGTGTTCAGCTAACACCAAGGAAACCGGCATGGATAGAGCAGAGGCCATGTGGGGGAGAGAAGTGGATCTCATGCTTCCTTTAGTGATGAAATGAAAGCCCATGTGCTAAAATGCCATCCATACACAGGCGCTCCGCATTTCTGCACACTCCACATTGCTGCAGCTTGCACTGGAGCAGACTGAGACTGCAGATGGGGCTTTATCCCTAGGGAGGGAGGGAGGGAACCTCCAGGTTTGCACAGATGTCCTCTGAGAGGAGGCAACCTGAGAGGCTAGTGGGTAGGATGGCCGAGAGAGGACAGGAGAACCTCACCCCTCTCCTGCAATCACACGTTGCCCTCGATACTTTGGCAGCACCCCCAAACAGTACCAAAAGCTCCTCTTTTCTCCTCTTTGTTGAAGTCAAAACAAAAGCTCTGTGTGATTCTTACAGCCTCATATGTAGGTACTCTGCTCACCCCAAGACTAATTTTATGAGGAATTAATCCGACGCCGATCATCTTTCACGCCCTGCCAGTGGCGAATGCCCTTGGCAGACCTCATGGTTGAGCCAGGGTCCTTGTTTCTGGCAGGGCCAGGCCCGGCCCTGGGCTGGAGAAATGGCCCTTGTTTTGCCTTGGTTCCGGACACAAGCTGAGTCTAGGGTTTTGGAGATCTTGAGGAAATCAGGGCCAACCCAAAGGAAATCAAATGCACAGAAAAAAAACAAATTGAATTTTGGGAGGAAATTGCTTTCTGCCTCTCATGTCTAGCTTCCTTTTATTTAATTTTTGGAACTGTATATGAGTTAGTTATGAATAATCAACTCAGTATTTTCCACCCGTTAATCAATAAATATTAAATATTGAAGAATCCAGTCTTTAGATGGCTGGTGGACCTAGACAGGCACTGTTCCAGAAAGCCTGCCATGCCTCACCCTCCTTCCCAGGGCTTCTTCTCCTCACCTACCCTGGTGGCCCCTGGGACTCCCATTCCCTGGACATAGGGGATTGGTCACCTGTCCTGAGGACAGCCAATCCATACACTGACTGTCAACCCATGAGTAGTCTTGGGAAACAGTTGGGTCCAATAGGCACAAAGGTGACTGGGTCATTCAGATTCCCTCACAGGAAGAACTTGATCTTGACACTCAGGGGCCTTGAGTACATGGCAGCAGGAGCTAAAGGCACAAAGAGAGTTAGAGACAGAGAATAGCTACAGCTTGCCAAGAGGAGGCAGACAGGTTACTAGTTATGCGCATGTGCAGGCTACTGGAGGACGCTTCTCTTCCCTCCACTTACTTTCTCTCCAGTCCTTTTTTCCATCTTGGTGTCTGATCTGATTCTTATCCCCAAGATCTGATTCTCTTAATGTTTGACTTCAGATATTCCAGGGGCATAAGAGGAGGTGGGAGACTGTGTAAGCTACCGGTGATGTCACAGGACCTAGACAGGGTGGGTGCTCCTGCGAGAGACAATCACATGGGGCTGTGCTTGTGTCATGGTCCAAGTGGTGGGGACATGCAGGAGCGAGTGTCTCACTCTGTCTGTAGAGGAGAATGTTAGAGAATGTCAGGAAGGAGGCAGTACATGAGCTGAGGTTTAGAGGATGCAGCATTCACCAGACAGACTAGAGGAAACAGAATGAACTAGTTAAACAACTGCTGCTTTGGCCTGCCTGTAAAGAAAGCTGGTTCCACTATTTCAGTAAGCAGCAGGCAATATGTGGGGTTTATGTGCATGGATGACTGAGTATGTGGGGACTTGGATGCTGAGCGTCTCCACACTGAAGATCTCTCCACACTGAAGAGGGACACAGAGAGGCAACACCACTCTGCTTCTGTGCGGCCCATAGAGAGACCTCCATCTCCATCCTTTAAGACTTGGATGGTGACAGCGCAAGCAATGAAAAGGGACAGGGACAGCACCATTTCAGGGGCTGGAGGGCACAGTCACTTAGATATATACTTGCAGCAATAATATTCCTATAGTGTTCCTACTTGCTAAAAGGCCTGCTACGGTCTGATATGTCACCCCAAGTTCATATGTTCCAACTTAATTGTCAGTGTGATAGAGGGTAGAGTCTTTAGAGGGTGGTAGGTCATGATGCAGAGTCCCCATGAATGGGATTAGTGACCAATTATGAAACAGGTTACAAGGAGCCAGGCATGGTAGCTTGTGCCTGCAATGCCAGCATTCTGGGAGACTGAGGCAGGACTGGAAGCTGAAGTCCAGGCTGGGCATCTTAGTGACTTAGCAAGACTCTTGTCTCAAAATAATAGATAGATGATAGGTAGGTAGGTAGATAGATAGGTAGGTAGATAGATAGGTACATAGATAGGTGGCCTGGGGATGTAGCTTAGTGAGAAGTTCCTGGGTTCAATCCCTGGTATGACAGGGGTGAAAGGCAGTTAAAATGAGCCAGGGGAGGACGGCACAGTTAGGAGGCAAGTCCTATAAAGCAGACAGCAAATTTTCACCTGGCCGGGAATCTGCTCCCAGCCTCCAAAACCATAAGCAATAAATTTTTCATAAATCATTGAATGTATTCTGTTATAGCAGCCTAAATTGTACTAAGATGAGGCCTATGTTTACTATGTCCTGTATTGTATTAACAAATGCCTCCTGGGCAGGAGTTGATGATAAAGAGTGAAGTTGGCAGGTGTCAAAGCTGACACAGAGAGGCAGGGACTTTGGGGGACAAAAACACGGATGCCCCTGTAAAGTGGGCACCACGGCTTGGTTCTGGTCATTTGTGGCCATGAAATAAATGTTGTCTCAGTTTTGTCTATGCACTGTAGTCAGTTTTTCAAGAGAGGATAGAAATCCAGTTTTTAGGTATATTTTTCTGTGCTGTAAATAAGAGCAATTAATTCAAATGTTTTTCAAAATTATCATGTAAGGCAGACAAAACTCAAGCATGAGCAGGACTTAGCTAGTTGTCTAGGTCACCTACCATCCCATTCATCAATATCACTAATCAAACCATCTGTCCACCCACCTATACACACATCCATGGATGGATCCACATATGACTATTAGTTCTGATTTGTCAGCTTCATTGGGTTAAGAAATACCTAGCAGATTAATAAACCATGCCTCTGGGTATGTGTGGGTGGGTCATAGTGGCAGGACTTTGGGTACTTTATATGGTTCCCCACCTGTTCTTCTCTGGCACTGTTCCTCTGATGTAATTCCCGGCCACTATGAACTAAGCCTCTTTGGTCTGCCATGATCTTCCAACGAGTAGTTTCTACCTTAGAGCCTGCCAACAATAGTCTGAATTCCTGAAACAATGAGCCAAGTTAACCCTTTCTTTCTTTAAGGTGTGGGTGTTGGTATTCCCAGCAATGGGAAAACAGACATCACCTATGTATCTACTTGCACACACACACACACACACACACACACACACAACCATACAGCCACCCACTTAGCTATACACTCACTTATCCATACACCCACCTATCCATCCACCCATCCATCATCCATCCATCCATCCGTCCATCCATCCATCCATCCATCCATCCATCCATTCCTCTTCCACTTCTGAAGTACAGTCCATCTCAAACCTTTCCAGGATGGAAATGTTTTATTCCATCTTCTCCATCTGCCCTTGATCCCTGGAAGTCCTACTACTTCCCTCCAAATTTAAGCAAGTTATACATTTGTAAAGTGGTGCAAACTCAAGTGGGTTTGTGCCTGCCTCTTTTTACAGGGGAATTTTTGCTTTCTCTTTATATCCTTGCTATGCTGCCTGAAGTAGGAGGGTATTTTTTTCTCCCCTTGGATTTGAGCCTTTGCAAGTATTCCAGAACAAAATTAAACCAGATAGAGAATTAGATTCCCCTCCCTTTTCTTGGAAATATCTTGCCACTGGGCCATACTCTTTGGGAATTAAATAACTCTTCAAAAGGAGATCAGAAATAGATTTCCCAGTGGGGTTTCTAGACTTTAGACTTTAGTAAATGGAATTATGAAAAATGGGCTAGGTTTGTCAAATTTTAAATTGTGATTGGGTGAATGTATTTGTGCAATATATTTGTGAAAGTAATCTTTTTAAAAAATTTTTTCTCCATATCCAATTGGAACTCTTCCTCCTTACTATCCTGCTTCAATTGTCCTTTTAAATTTTCTCCTAATATCTCCTCCAACTTGAAGCTAATGGGCTGAAAGTAGGAATGGGAAATACAAACTAATACTTATTGTGCTAAATTCTTGATATATGTGATAGCATATATATTTCTGATTTCCATGGTAGATATGTTGGTATGATCTAAACAGGAGATTATTAGATGTATAAACTCTTTTAACCTTAGTTTTCTCATCTGTCAAATGGGAGAAAGCTTCATATTCCCTTCCACAATGGAACTGACAATACTTTCAAAGGATCTGCCAAGGTATCTGACAACACCAGGGAATCTAGCTCTCCTTGGAAGGAATTAAAATTTGTTAAAATGTAAATGCATTCTGGGAGCTCTTCCCACTATCCATTGGCTTTTGGTATTATTCAAATATATTGCTGAGACTGGGTGACCCAGAGGGTGTGGACTGGGAGTGGGGATAGATTTGATGAAGTAGCATGGAGGATCTGCACCCAATCTGTTGGGGGAACTGGGAGAAGGGCAGCCCCTGGGGGTACTAGGCACATGGGGGACACTTTGAATGCAAGTACCCCCCGCCTGTTATATCTCTTGAGAGGGTCTGAGCCCCTCTCATCCATGACCCCAATTTTTCCTTTCTGTGAAACAGAGAGGATCACCATGATGGATTAAATAGGATAAACACATCTAATGTCTGTGTGTGCTTGCCTTCTACTCCATGGGCTGCTTAACCCTGGGCTCAGGCAGTCTGAGGTGGGGCCTCCCTGATACCAAGGCTTGGGAGGCAGAGAGAGGCCTCTGGAGCCTGGAGCAGGTGCGAAGGCAGGAGAGGTAATCTGCCAGCCCTTCTTCACCTGCAGACCTGCAAGAGGAATGGAAAGTCTAATGACAGCAGCAACTCTTAGTGTTTATGTCATGCCAGGCCCTTTATAGAGATTATTGCATGTGATGGTACAAGCAATACCCAGAACCAGGTTGCTAGATTCCCAGATTAGAAATGAGGAAACAGGACACTTGCAGATGAAATAATGTTCCCAGGATGCCAGAGAGTGGGTTGCAAGGATAGAGTAGTAGCACAGAGACCCAGTGGACTGCAAAGCCTAAAATATTTACTACCTGGGCCCTTACAGACAAAGTGTGAGCACTGCCGCAGCAGCAGAGCTGAGATCCTGCCTGGAATGTAGCGGGCAGAGGAGGAGCCCTGGCAGCTCTTTCTCCCATTCATGGGCACAGAAAGCCCTTTTCTAAACTCGCTGGCCCTTCTGCCCTGACACCATCCTGGCCTTTCATCTCCCCTAACCCAGCTTTCTTTGTCTGTCTATTGTTCATCCCTACCTCATGCTATATATGTATGTTATGTACATATATAGATGTGTAGTATAGATGTGTTTATATATAGACACATCACAGTCCCCTCTTGGCACCTTCCAGGGACCAAGTCCAGGACATCCTTGGATGGTAAAATCCTTGTATGCCCAATTCCTTTATATAAGATTGTGTAGCATTTTTTAACCTACGCACACCCTCTTGTATACTTTAAATCATTCCTTGATGACTTATAATACCTAATGCAATGTAAAACAGTTGTTATATTGTATTGTTTAGGGAATAATGACAAGAAAAAATTTCTGTATATGCTCAATACACACAAACATTTTTTCTGAATATTTTTGATCCACAGCCGGTTGAACCCATGGATGCAGAACATAGAAAGGGAGGCTGACTAGAGGTATGAACAGAAGCCTGTGTGCATATACACTTACATGAGTTTAGTTTATCTTGTTCCCACCCTCATGTCTTACCTACCACTCCATTCCCAGTACCTCAATCACCCACCTGCTCCAATCAGGCATTTAATGCCTGCTGGTTGAATGAATGAGATAACATCAGTTATTTTTTAATAATTTCTTGTGCATCTTTCGAGGGACCAGCCCAGGCAGCACTTCCAGCACGAGGCTATTCTGGATGAACAAAGGTGTTTTGGATATAAGTTTATAGGCATATCTGGGATGGGGGTCTTGGAAGAGGTGAGGGGCCACAGTCTCATCCAAGGTGCTCTCTCTCACCTCTGCGCCCTTTGGCTCACCCTTTACCTGTGCTTCCTTCCTTTCCCATGAGCTCAGCCTCCGCATTTCTTCTCCCAGTGGCCTCAGCTGCCAGGTGAATAGGGCAACAGCTGTGCCGCCAGTGAGGACCAAAGGCAGGGAAATCTGTACAATTTCCTGAGCAACATGCAAAGAGTGCAGTTCATAAAGGGGAGGAAAGAGGAGGGTCCAGGCCAGCTGGCAGCTCATGGCCTCATTTTCTGGGAATGTCAGCAGCTGGCAGAGAAGGAGAGCAGTGGGAAGGAGGGGAGGTCCTTAGATCAGAAGGGCCCTGCATGAGAACGGATGGCTGGCTCAATGGTAGGTGAGCCACAGCAACGTCTCTACCTGGGGTGACCCAGACCTCGATTTCTGTGGTCCCCAAGACCATGTTTACAGTAGAAACCCTGACAGCCTATTTCAGCCCTTGTAGCTCATCTTCCTTTTTCTAGCTAGTGCTTAAGCTGAAAGACTCCAAATTGCCATGCAGAGAAAATGTGGTTTCTTTGTCTACAATTACAACTACTCTACACAGATTCTGTGGTGCATATAATGCAATTGGACCTCTGTATCTGTGGATTCCATGTTTGCAGATTTAACCAACTGTGCATGAAAAATATTTTTTAAAAATTGCAGCTGTAGTGAACATAGACAGGCTCTTTTCCCTGCCATTTTCTAAGTAATACAGTATGACAACTATTTACATGGCATTTACATTGCATTAGGGATCATAAATAATCTAGAGATGATTTAAAGTACATGAGAGGATGTGTGTAGGTTACATGCAAATTTTGTGTCATTCTGTACCAAGGATCAAGCATCCATGGATTTGCATATCCAGGCACAGCCCTGGAACCAATCTCTGTGGATACTGCGAAATGATCGTACTTTTCAGTCCAATTCTATACATAGAGTTTGATGCAAGTTTTTAGAAGTCATGTAGAGCCACTTTTTATAAACAAAAAAATTCTCCCAGTCTTTTATTTTCTCTTCTTGCTCCTCTCTGATAGGGGACCTGGGTAAATGGAGGGCTGTGGCACATATGTGTCAGAGCCAGTGAGTAGGTGACCTCTGAATCCTTGCTGGTTACAGCTTGAGCAGCTGCCCTGGCCTTAGGAAGGGTGAGTGGCCCAAGGAAAGCACCCAGATGGCAGCCACTGAAGTTTGTGGCTGCAACACTATGTCATCTGGTCACTTGCTTGGATGGGTCAAGTCCTAGGTGTGTTTTGACCCAGTCAGCCCCATTTTGATTCTCCTCTGTAAGCAGTGTCACATCCTTCATCTTAGGCTTGGTGGAGACACTCCACAGTGCCAAGAACAAAATCATACCAATTTTATATTCCTAGTCTGCATTTTCTTTCATTATGATTCATTGGTGGGAAATTTCAAATACACGCTGTTTGAAACATACGATTTCAAATGTGCAAAATTAGTTGATGCCTAACTAGAAAAAGATGATACTCTCAGAAGGCATTTAGCCAAAGAAAATTGAATGAAGGAAGCAAAGAAGGTGTCATCGAGGTTAACAGGGCTAGAGAGGGTAAGTGGGACACTGCATCATTAGCAATCATCACCTTTTGGCCTGATGGAACAGAAACCATTGAAAAGTGAATACCTGGAAAAAGCAGGAGTTGGTGAACTATGGTTCATAGGCCTATTACCTATTTTTATAAATAAAGTTTTATTGGAACACAGCTGATATTCATTTACACACTATCTACAGTTGCTTTGTGCTTCAATTACAGAGTTGAGTAGTGGTGTACTGCCCACAAAGCCTAAAATATTTACAATCTATCTCCTTGCAGAAAAAAGTTTACTGACCATTGCTGAATTGAGCCCCTTCTCCCCAAATCCATACATCAAAGTCCAAATTCCCTAGTACCTCAGAGTGTGGCTGTATTTGAAGATAGGGTCTTAAAATGAGGTATTAGAGCACAGAGGAGGTGAACCTTCTAGGCCGCCATGGCACTGCCCCCAGCACCGAGGAGGTGAGCCATGCAGGTGCTCACCTATTCCACCCCCCATTGAAATGAGAAGACATTTAAACAAGTCTCAAAACCAGACTCTCAGATCACCTACAGCAACCCCAAAGGGAAATGAGATGGAACAATCTGATACTCAACCACCTGGACTCCCTGAACTGGCAACAAAAGAGGATCTGGAAAAAATGAAATCAGAAATAATTTCTCAGATAACAACAAAGCTTGTGCCCATAGTGCAAGATATGATTAATAAATCTAGAGAGGACACAGATAACAAAATAGAGAAGCTGAGGAATATGATGGAATCCCAACATAGGAAATAAATGGAATCCATAAAACAGATGAAAACAGATTTCCAGGAGATTAAAAACTCCATTGAAAGTCTATGCAGCAGAATGAGACAATGTGAGGACAGAATTTCAGATATAGAAGGTAAGATTGCAATCAGTGACCGGGAAAAGAAAAATTTCTTTAAAATTGTAAGGAACCACAAGGAATCAATCCAGCAGCTGGTAGATGATGCAAAGAAGAATAACATAAGATTGATCAGACTCAGTGAAGAAACAGGAGAGAGTGCAGATGACATTAAAAAAAACTGTTCACAGAAGTGATAGCAGAAAACTTCCCAAGCAGGGGAAAAGAACTTGACATACAGATAAGTAAGGCATATAGGACTCCAGCTAGGCTTGATGAAAAAAAATCTACACATAGGCATACAATAGTTAGGATTTCAGAAACTCAACAGAAGAACAAAATTCTACAAGCAGTTAGAGAAAAGAAACAAATCACATACAAAGAAAAGCCCATCAGAATCTCAGCAGACTTCTCAACACAAACCCTCAAAGCAAGAAGAGCTTTGAGTGACATATTTCAAGCCCTAAAGGAAAACAGCCTCCAACCCAGACTGATGAATCCTGCAAAATTATCTTTCAAAATTGATGGAGAAATAAGATACATTCATGACAAGGAGCATGTTAGGAACTTCATGAATACCAAACCAGCACTCCAAAAAATTTTAGACAACTCCTAGGAAAAGACAACGAGGATCACAGCCCCAGGAGGCAAAGCAGAAAGAATCCATTGGGCATGACAAGAAATTAAACGCAAAGGGGGAAAATCCAACAAAAAGAAAAACTCATGACAAGGATAAGTCAATACGTATCAGTTACAACCATCAATGTGAATGGTCTCACTTCACCAATCAAAAGAAATAGACTGGCAGAATAGGTCAAGAAGCAAAATCCAACAATATGCTGCATACAAGAAACACACTTAATTCAAAAAGAAACTCATAGATTGAAAGTTAAAGGGTGGAAAACAATACTCCATGTGACAGGAACCTGAAAAAAAGCAGGAGTACCTGTCCCTTTTGCAGATCAAGCAGACTTCAAACCAACACTGATTAAGAGAGACAAAGGACACTACATTCTTGTAAAGGGAACAATCCAACAGGAAGAGATGACAATCATAAATATCTATGCACCAAACACTAGTGCACCCAACTATATAAAACAAATGCTAACGGACCTGAAAAATCAAATAAGCACTAATATAATAGTAGTGGGGGACCTCAATACCCCACTGTCACAAATAGATCAACTAGACAAAAAATAAACAACAAAATACTAGAACTCCATCAAACTCTTGAACAAATGAACTTAACAGATGTTTACAGAGTGTTCCACCCCACAAAATCAGAATACACATTCTTCTCAGCTGCACACGGGTCATTCTCCAAAATAGACCACATACTCACTCACAGAACATGTTTAAGTAAGTGCAAAGGCATTGAAGTTATCCCCTGTAGATTATCAGACCATAGTGCGATGAAATTGGAGATCCATAGCAAAAGAAACCACAAGAATTTCATAAACACATGGAAATTGAATGACACACTTTTGAATAACCAATGGGTCACGAGGAAATTAAAGAAGAAATCAAACAGTTCCTACAACTAAATGACAATGCCAATACAACATATCGGAATCTATGGGACACAATGAAAGCAGTCTTACAAGGGAAATTCATAGCAGTGAATACTCTTAGGAAAACAGAGCGAGTCCAATTAAACAACCTGATGCTGAACCTCAAGCTTCTAGAAAAAGAAGAGCAGGACAACCCAAAGCTCATACAAGGGAGGAAATTATAAAGATCAGAGGAGAAATCAATGCAATGGAGACTAAGAGAACAATACAGAAAATCAATGAAGCCAAGAGTTGGTTCTTCAAAAGAATCAACAAAATTGACAAATCCTTAGCCAACCTTATCAGAAAAAGGAAAGAAAAGACCCAAATCCATGCAATTAGGAATGAAAAGGATGAAATTACAATGGGCCCAGCAGAAATCCAGAGGATCATCAATACCTACTTCGAGATCCTCTATGCCAGTAAGATGGAAAACACAGAAGAAATGGACAGATTCCTAGATATGTATAAATTACCAAAATTGAACAAAGAAGACCTAAAAGTTCTAAGCAACACAATATCAATAGATGAAATTGAAAACGTAATTAAAAACTTACCAACTAAGAAAAGCCCAGGTCCTAATGGCTTCACTGCTGAACTCTACAAGACATTTAGAGAGTAACTACTACCACTACTGTTTAAACTCTTAAGTGAAACTGAAAGGGAAGCAATACTCCTGAATTCATTCCTGGAAGCAAGCATCACCTTGATCCCCAAAGCAGAGAAAGACCTAACCAAAAAAGAGAACTACAGGCCAATCTCACTGATGAACATAGAGGCAAAAATCCTTAATAAGATGCTGGTAAATAGAATGCAGAAGATCATCAAGAAGATCATATACCCTGACCAAATGGAGTTCAACCCAGGGATGCAGGGATGGTTCAACATACGCAAGTCAATCAATGTAATACACTATATCAATAGAGCCAAGGACAAAAACCATATGATCATCTAAATAGATGCAGAAAAAGCATTCAACAAAATCTGACACACATTTATGATAAAAACCCTACAAACATTGGAATAGATGGTTTCTACCTCAATCTGATAAAAACCATCTATGAAAAACCAACAGCCAATATCATACTAAATGGTCAAAAACTGAAATCCTTCACACTAAGATCAGGAACAAGACAAGGGTGTTCACTATCACCACTCCTGTTCAATATAGTCTTGGAAACATTAGCCACAGCATTTAGACAAGAGAAAGAAATAAAAGGAATAAAAGTAGGAAATGAAGAAGGCAAATTGTCATTATTTGCAGATGACATGATACTCTATATAGAAGACCCCAAGAACTCCACCAAAAGTCTTCTAGACATAACCAAATTCAGTAAAGTAGCTGGATACAAGGTCAACATACAAAAACCAATAGCTTTCCTCTGCATGAACAACAGACTCACTGAGAGAGAAATAGGGCAAATAATTCCTTTCACAGTAGCACCCAAAAAACTGAAATACCTAGAAATCAACCTAACAAAAGAAATCAAAGACCTCTTCTCTGAAACCATAGCACTCTGAAAAGAGAGACTGAAGACTATATCAGAAAATGGAAAGACATCCCATACTCCTGGGTAGGAAGAATCAACATAGTGAAAATGGCCATACTTCCAAAACTGCTATATAGATTCAATGCAACCCCAATTGAAATTCCAGCAGCATACTTCATGGACCTTGAGAAAACAATCCAAAAATTCATTTGGAACAAGAAGAGACCCAGAATAGCAAAAGCAATTCTAGGTAACAGAGACATGGCAGGGGGTATCATAACCCCCAACTTGAAACTATACTACAAAGCTAATGTGATAAAAACAGCATGGTACTGGCAAAGAAACAGTCCTAAGGACCAGTGAAACAGATTAGAAGATGTAGAAACAACTCCAGACACTCAGCCACCTCATCTTTGACAAAGAAGCCAAACACCCTCATGGGGGGAAAGATAGCCTCTTTAATAAATGGTGCTGGAAAAATTGGGTTTCAACTTGCCAAAGATTAAAACTAGACCTATATCTCTCACCATGCACTAAACTAAAATCAAAATGGATTACAGATCTAAATATTAAAACAGAAACACTGAGCCAGCTGGAACAGAGGTTAGGTAGAACTCTTGAAGACATTGGTGTAGGAAAAGACTTTATGAACAAAACCTCAGTTGCCCGTGAACTAGCACAAACAATCAACAAGTGATCTCTTCTTATTAAAAAGCTTCTGCATAGCAAGAAAAGCCACCAACAGTGTGAAGAGACAACCCACAATGTGGGAAAAAATTTTCACCTGCTATTCCTCTGACAAAGGTCTACTATCTCGAATCTATAAAGAACTTAAGAAAATCAGACCTCTCAAATTTAAAGACCCAATCCAAAAATGGGCATCTGAAATGAACAGACATTTCTCAGACAAAGAAGTAGAAATAGCAAATAAACATATGAAAGAGTGTTCAACATCATTGGTCCTTTGAGAGATGCAAATGAAAACAATGCTGAAATTCCACCTCACCCCAGAAAGAATGGCTGCTATCATGAAATCAACCAATATCAAATGCTGCTGCGGCTGTGGGGAAAGAGGAACACTGCTCCACTGCTGGTGGGAGTGTAGGTGCAACCACTGTGGAAATCAGTATGGAGATAGCTCCAAACACTAGAATTAGAGGTCTCATTTGACCCAGCTAATCCCCTGCTGGGTATCTTCCCAAAAGAATTAAAAAATCATACCACAGTGATATATGTGCAGCCATGTTCATAGCAGCACAATTTGTAATAGCTAAAACTTGGAAGCAGCTCAATTTCCCATCGACTGGAGACTGGATAAAGAAAACGTGGTGGTTTTTTCCCCTATAAAATGGAGTACTACTCAGCCATAAAAAATGAGAAATTTGAGATATTTATAGCTAAATGGATGCACATTGTGGTGATACTCTTAAGTGAAATAAATAGGACACACATGTGTAAATACTAATAGTTTCTCTAGTGTGAGAAACTGAGAGTGCAAATAAGGACTAAAAGGTCTAATAGATAATGTGAAATAGGAAGAAAAGGGGCAAAGGGGAAGGGGAAGTGGAAGGGGTAGGGAAAAGGAAAGAAGGGAAAGGAATTAATATGAGAAAATGAAAAAATGGAAACAAAGTCTTTGTAAATAGGGAGGGAGGGGTTGAAGGGAGAGGAGGGGAATGGGGAAAAAAATAAGAACCAAGAGAGATTATGTAAAGGTGCAAATTTCCAATGATGAATATCATTACATTGTATACCTAAAATGTACCAATAAAATTAATTTTTTAAAAATGAGGTATTATTAGGATGAGCCTTAATCCAGTTGGTCAGGTATCCTTATAACAAGAGGAAATCAGGGCCAGGGATTTAGTTCAGTGGCACTGCGCCTGCCTCTCAAGTGCAAGGTCCTGAGTTTAATCCCAGTACCAAAAAAAAAAAGAGGAAATTAAGACACCAACAGGCACATAGAGAAGATGCTGTGAATACACAGAAAGAAGGCAGCCAGCTACAAGTCAAGAAGACAGACCTCCAAAGAAAACAAATCTTGCATACAACTTGATGTCAGACTTCTAGTCTTTAGAATTATGAAAAAATTCTGTTATTTAACTAGGGGTCCTCAAGCCCAAGCCACAGAGCAACAGCAGTATGTAGCTTGTTAGGAACCGGGCCACACAGCAGGAGATGAGTGCAGGCAAGCTAGTGAAGCTTTGTCTGTATTTATAGCCGCTCCTGTTACAGGATTCACCTCCTGAGCTCTGCCTCCTCTCAGAGCAGCAAAACAGCAGATTCTCATAGGAGCATGATCTGCACATGAGGGGTCTAGGTTGCTTGCTCCTTTGAATCACCCTATCTGTGAAAAAATTGTCTTTCACAAAACTGTTCTCCAGTGCCAAAAGAGTTGGGGACCGCTATAAGGCACTTAGTCCACGCCTTTTCTTAGCAGCCCTAGAAAATGAATACAACTGCTATAGCAGAACAGAGCTGCAGTTGGAACTGCAGGAAGACAGAGGGCAAGGGGAATGAATACAATGACTCTTCTTTTCTCCATTCCTGACCAACTGCTGGTGACTGTCATTAGCTAAACCAAACCAAAAACCTGCCAACAAAGTCAATAAAGTTGGCCCTCCAGGGCACAGAGTAAGGCAAAAAAGAGCAGAAAGTGGACCTAGAGGCAAAGAGTAGAATAGTCAGCATATGCACAAAAAAGTAGAGAGAATAGTATAATGAACCACCATGTACCCACCAGTCAACTTCAATAATGACCAATGACCGCCATTCTTGTTTCATCTCCCCCACTACTAATTTCTTTTGGAATATTTTAAAGAAAATCCTGGGAATCATCCCATTTCACCCAAGAGTACTCCAATGTGTATTTATAACAGGTAAGAACTTTAAAAAAAATAATAACAATGCCTTGGTCATACCCAAGAAAATTAACAAAAATTTCTTAATAAAAGTTAATACACAAAAATAAATAGCTTTCTTATACACCAATAATGAACTCACCATGAAGGTAATCAGGAAAATAATTCCATCCACAATAGCTTTAGAAAAAAACAAGAAATATATGTGAATCAATCTGATGAAGAACTTGTAAAATGAAAGCTACAGAACTCAAAAAAAGAAACTGAAAAAAAAATAGAAAATAGAAAGGCCAGGTTGAGGATGGAGTTCAGATGCAGCTCAGTTCTGGCCTTGCATGTGTGAGGTTCTGGGTTCAATCCCCGGGAAGGAAGGAAGGAAGGAAGGAAGGAAGGAAGGAAGAAGGAAGGAAGGAAAGAAGCAAAGAAGGAAAGAAGGAAAGAAAGAAAAGAAAAGTAAAGAAAAGAAAAGATCTCCCTATTCATGGATTGGCAGAACTAACATTGTTAAAATGGCCATATTACCAAAAGTGATATACAGATTCAATTTAACCTTACTAATAGGTCAACAGTGTTCCTCACAGATCTAGTAAAAACAATCCTAAACACCGTACGGAAGCACAAAAGACCCACAATAACCAAAGCAGTCCTAAGCTAAAGGAGTAATGCTGGAGGCATCCCAATACAGGTTTCAGATTATACTACAGAGCCTTGGTAACAAAAACGACATGGTACTGGCACCGAAACAGACATAAAGACCAAAGGAACAGAAGGGAAGACACAGAAACTGACCCAAGCACTTACAACCATCTGGTTTTTGACAAAATGATATTGGAGATAAAACTGCTTCTTTAACAAGTGATGCTGGGAAAACTGGGTATCAACATGCAGAAGAGAAACTAAGTACTTATCTCTTCCTCTCTACTAAGATCTCATAAAAATGAATCATATAAGACTGGAAATTCCGAAACTTCTAGAAAAAAAAGCATAGGGGAAATACTTGGAGTTACAGACACAGGCAAAGACTTCCTGAACTAGATCTCAATAGCACAGAAAGTAATATCAAGAATTAACAAATGGATCTCCATCAAATTAAAAAGCATCTGCACACCAAAGGAAACCATCAACAGAATAAAGATGTAACCTACACAGTGGGAGAAAATCTTTGCTAGCTACTGTTCTGATGTAAGATTAATATCTAAATGATATAAAGAACTCTAAAAACTTCACACCAAAATCTCAAATAGTCCAATAATTAAATGGGTAAAAGAGTTGAACAGAGATTTCTCAAAAAAGTACAAATAGCCTCTAAGTATAGGAGAAAAATGTTCAACACCTTTAGCCATTAGTGAAATATAAATTAAAACTTTACTGAGATTCCATCCCACTTCAGTCACAATGGCTATTATCAAGAACACAAAAACCAATAAATGCTGGTAAAAAGGAACACTTCTATGCAGTTACTTAGAATGTAAACTACTACAACCACTAACAGAATCAGTATGGAGATTCTTCAAAAAACTAAAAATAGAAATACTGTTTGATCCAGCAATATCATTCCTCAATATATTCCAGAGAGAATTAAAGACAGCATACTACAGTGACATGTGCATATCCATGTTTATAGTGGTGCAATTCACAATACCTAGCCTATAGTAACAGCCTAGATTCATGATGGCGAATCTTTTAGAGCATTCAATGATACAAACAGCCAGCTATGGTACACATACCATAGGTTCACCACCACTGAACTAGATGCTGGTGAACAAATGAATGGATACAAAACATGTGGTATGGGCAAACACAATGGACTACTAACCAGCCATAAAGAAGAATGAAATCATGTTACTTGCAGAAAACGGATGGAACTGGAGACCGTCATGTTACTCAAAATAAGCTAGCCTTAGAATGTTAAATATCACATGTTTTCTCTTATATAAATGTTACCTAAAACAAATGAATAAAAACCAATAAATAAAGGAGATATGGCAGGAAACCAAAAGGCAGACATTTAGAGATGGAAAAAGGAATTGGGGAAGGGAGAAACAAAGGGAGACCAAGGTAATGGGAATTTTAAAAAGATCAAAATATGTTATATACACACATCAATGTATCAAAACAAATCTCATTATTCTGTATTACTAACATGCACCAATAAAAATATTCCTTAACAACAGCTCATCCTAATCCATTCTCAAATTGCCCTATTGTTTCAAAAATTTCTAGCAGTTGGTTTGCTCTAATCAGGAACCAAAGGTCATGTGTCATATTTATTTGTTGGAAAAATTATTTCATTTATCCTCTTGTAGAATTTCTCACCTTCTGGATTTAGCTGATCTCATCATGATATTGAAATTGTTCCTCTATTCCCTGAATTTCCTGTAAATTGGTAGACAGATTTAAAGGCTTGATTAGGTTCATGGGTGGTGCCATCTATTACATCATCTTACAGAAACAGAATATCTGCTTCTCCTACTTTCTGTAATATTCAGTGATCAGTGGGTTCAAAAATGTTAACCTGATCTTGCTACTACAAAATGCTCTATTACTTTTCATGTAATGATGATAGTGCTTATTGATGATCATTGCCAAGTCTTTTATTTCATTCAGATTTGCAAAATGCTGATTTTCTAAATCTTTTGTTCCTTCTGCATTTACTAGATATAATTATTCTACAGAGAATATTTAATAATATTTAATATTTAATAATTATTTAATAATCACGAAATATACTTTTTATAGAAAAGGTAGAATAAAAACATAAGTCTTTTCCTATATCCTCTTTCAGAATACTGACTTGGTAGACCAGCTAACAATAACTTTTTTCTTAGTATTAAGACAAATAATTTTAAAAAATATAGTTGATGTGGCTAAACCCATAACATCCAATTTTTCTTTTGATGTCAAATTATTCTATCTTTAGCCAATGGGAGGCTTTCAAATTGGCTCACCTGTCCTTTTTGCCTGACCTCATTAGTATTTGATCATTTTCTTGACTCCTGGCACAATAAGAGGACCCATGCTCATGTTGTATAATCTTCAGAGCAATAGAGCTTTTGGCTCAGGGTTCTAGAAGACAGAGGCTGAGGTAAAATCTTACAGGCTCATCCTTTACTAGAAAGCAAAAATAAAAAATGAAAAGAAAAAAATTCAAAAGGGGAGAGCTAAGTAGAAGAAGAGGTATTCCTAGGCTGCCATCATTTCACAATAAATAGCCCATGGCTTTGATGCTTGGAGATTCTTGAAAGGAAGAACAAAGTGACTGCATCTAAGAACCATCTGACACCAGCCATCACACATGCTGTTACCTCCCCTATGTCGTGAGCTATGGCCTCACCTTGGTTCTCATCACAGCTATGACAGAAGGAGAGTCTCCACATGGCCAGTCTCTCAGTTACTCTTACACTGCTGAGATACAACGCTTAACCCCACAACTCAAAGGAGAGGTTTATTTTGGCTTATAGTTTCAGAAATTTCAGTCCATGATCAGCAGGCTCCAAGGCAGAAATGGCACAGTAGAAGTGCCTGGTGGAGAAAAACTGCTTACATCATGGTGTCCAGGAAGCAAAAAGAAGGAACTCTTACGACACACCTCTACCAGATCTCACCTCCTAACAGCAGACTCAGCTACTAAATCCATCAGTGGATGAATCCATTGATTAGCATAGTGCTCCCACGATCAGACTGCATCCCAGAAGCCCACCTCTGAGGACCTGAGTGTTTTGGGGAATATTCTAGATCTAAACCATAACAGGCAGTCTGGCCAGTGTGCAGTCAATGTAGTCAGTCTTGACACTCCTGGCTGTGCATGAGGACTCCTCAGTGTATGATGGTGGCAGTGCTTGTAGGGGAGTGTGAGTTACTGTTGATCAGGAAGCCTGACAAATGGTCAAGGCCCATGGAACACATGGATCCGGAACAGTGCATTAACTGGGTCTCTTACGTGCATCCTTTTGGTTTCTTAGACCCTCAGCCATGGTTAAATCCTCTCACAACTTTCAGTTTTTTTAGGGAACAAATTGTCCAAACTTCTTTCCTTAGAGATGAGGTACAGGTCCAGTTCTTTCAGGTGGTTGCCAGTTGCAACTGCCTCAAAAGACCTAAAATCATTTACCAAATGAAGTTCCAGACTGAAGCTGGCTGGAGGGTCAAAATTTATACTCATCACCACACACCTCTATTGCCTATTTTAGTTCTCCAAATTTTAGTTTGGGAGAATATTTACTGGTGAGAGAAAGCATCCTTGCCTAGCTATCAAGACCTCGAATCCATAGATTCTATGGCAAGAGTAACAAGAGGCTAAAGTTTTGAGTGGTATGGAGATGGTCAATTCTCCTTTCACCACTTGGTTTCTGGACCCACGTATTTTAGTCCCATAAATCAGGTCTGGTTCAGAGTGGTGACCCTGCTGGGTGCCCTGAGCTGGCCCTTCAGCTGTGACTTCAACAAATCATCCCACTTTTTTTTTTTAATAAACCAGCTGCTAGTCTCTGAGGGATGAGGTACGTGAAAGATTATTGCATGTTGGCATTTTGAGCCCAATATTTCATACCTGGTTGGTACTAAAATGTGCTTTTTGGTATGTGACAGTGTAGTGTAGGATATCATGTCAACAGATCAGTGTTCTGTTGACCTGTAGGTGGTGGTATTGGTAGGGTCACTGAAGGAAAACCAAACAAACCTGTATATTGAGTGGATATTGATTCTGATGAGGAAGAATTGCTTTCCACTCCAAACTGAAGGGCTTGATATAATCTACTTCCTACCAGGAAACTAGCTGGTCACGCCCCAAATGATACTGTATCCAGGGCTCAGAATGAGCCTTTGCTGCTGCCATGTTGGACATTCAACATTGAAGCTAAAATAGCTTTGATCAAAAGGAATCCATACTTTAGGCCCAGTCCTAAAGCATGGGTACTGTGTTAATGGCCCACTCTACCAGGACTACAAAGACCAAAGAGAAGGCCAGCTGATATCAACTGCCCACTTGCATATGTCCATCCACATACCTCTTTCCCCAGGCCTCTTGCTCCTGATCTTATTCAGTGCATCTACCACCGTCATAGTCTATTCTGTGCTGCTGTAACAATACCTGAGGCTGAGTACTTCATACACAGTAGAAGTTTGTTTGGCTCACAGTTTGGAGGCTGGGAAGTTCAGAAACATGGTACTGGCATGTGTGAGAGCCATTGTGCTGCATCATCCCATGGCAGAAGGTGGAAGGGCAAGAGAGTATTCATGCCTTATGCAAGAGAGAGAATGACAGACTGACAGATACAGACAGAGGTAGACAGAGGGGGTGTGGAGAAGGGGGCCAAAACTTCTCCCTTTTGTAATCTAGTCTAGTCCCTTGATAATGGCCATAATCCATTCGTGACAATGGTGCCCCCACAATGCAATCATTACTTACAAGTCCCACTTCTCAACACTATCATATCAGGATTACATCTCCAACACATGAATTTTGGGGCTCACATTCAAATCATAGCAACAACCATCTACCAACACTTAGAGGCCAGCAACAAGACTGACCTGCAATGAGGGAATCCTACACTATGTTACTACGGACCAAAGAACACGTTTTACTACAAGCACATGTTATACATGGGGCTCAGGACCACAAGATACAACAGTCTTCATGTACCTCATCATCCAGAATCAACCAACTACATGGAAAATGGTGGGAAGACCTGGTGGTGCAGCCTCAGCTAAAAGGTCTTCTCTTGTAAGGCTGCGACACTGCGAGTATATATGGACTATAGTTTTTACCTTGCAGACTCCCAACATACAAACCAAGCCAGTCACCACTGCTGAGGAGGCAATATTTCCACACATTTAGCCAATGACCTGCTGAGAGCTTTGCCCACTGGAAGGATCTCCTCCACGACTATATCTGGAGGCCACCTCTAAGTGGTGCTGTAAAGTGTCATGGTCCATTTCTGGCTAGAGCCAACATTATATCACTGCTCCTAGAGCCAGATCCAAGTCATCTTGGGTGAACTCAGAGGGGTGCCAGTTTCAAGTGGGGCTCAGAGCAAACAAATATGGGCTTTTCAGCACATCCACAAAGGAACACAAGCTTCCCAGCCTCTCTGGATCTGTGAGCCAGCAGATCCCATGGTACTCAAGGTATCCGTGGTACATCACAATGCTGCAATAAAAGAGATGAAGCAGAGACCCTGAAGGTTTCTGAGGCCACACCTTCGTTCTGGTGTGCTCTTGAGCCCCTATCAGAGACTAAATTTCTGAGTGTGAGATACCAAGTGACTACACGTAGAACAGATGTTTGCTGTGATATGAATATTATAGATCCTGTGAGTCATAGGGTTGGGTGGATATAGCAGTAATATGCTGTATAATAAAAATGATACATTCAGGATTTTCCTGACCACATATAGAAGGCACATGTAAAGGACATGACCAGGTGGCCCAGACTCCCACCAGACCTAGCTCTTTTGAACTAATGTGTCTCTCAACAGAGGAACAGTAGAGATGGTCTATTGGTTTCCTTGCAGTGTTAAGGAGAACTGCTTTGGCCTCCTGTTATTAGAGATAAAGAGAAAAATAATCCATCAAATGAACAGCCACTCATCACTTGACAAAGGTACCACAACTTGCTTAGCAGCTGCACTGCCACTGAAGTACTACCTGGTAAGGTTCTCAGTTACCCATCACCGCCCTTCATGATGTGCCTGGTTCCTGCAAAGGCTAGAAAAGTGACTTGAATAAGGACATGATGGAGGCCACTATCCTCTTATCCTTTAAGTCTCTGAAAGTAGCATTAATCTCCATTATTCTTTTTACAGAGAGGTACTGCTCCTGATTTACTGACTTGGTCAGGATAGTGGGTATTTTCTGCATGGCCCTTCCAATCAAAATTATTTTTACTCCATAAGAAGGAACCAATATGAGGAATCTTTTATGTGTTACATATTCATCTCAGTTATTCATTCTAACTACAGTTACAGAGAAATAAAATGAAGGGTAGATCTCTGAACTTTCTCCCCAGTGCAGTTTCTATGGCAAAAGATAATAGGGAAAGATAAATTAAGAGTTAGTATTGGTATTTTCAATTAAAATGTCAGATTACAGAATCTTAACTCATTTGGGGTTTTACGTGTGTTTCTTGTTCTGGAAATCTTGGCTTATAATTATATTAACAAAAGTACTTATTTGTGGATCCTACATGTACACAGAGTAGTTTCAAAACAGAAATGGCACTATTTTCTGTGTTAGACATTACCATTGCTCACTCATATTTGGGCCAGACCTCTACAGAGGATTACACATCCATACCCTTTTGAATTTGGGCTGGGTGACATTCTTTGTCCAATAAAATGGGAGTGGATTAAGAGTGATGCTGACCGTTTCCAGGAAGAGGGTCTAAGAGCTTGAGTATCTTTTCTCTCTGCCTCAATGACCAGTGTTAAAATATTCTGGACAGATGCTCTTCCCCCAGTCTGGGTTACAGGGGGCAGAGAGCATGAGCTGAGCTGGGCTGAACTGAGCCCACATGCAATAAACAGACAGCATGGGAGTAGTGGAAGGCTCCGTGATTGGGGTTTATGTGTTACTGTAACAACACCATCTAGCCCATCCTGATTCATATATCATTGCATGCAGTTTAAGATTTCTTAATGGTTCTTTTCGGTCCTTTGGATATATGTCCTACCAGGGATATACTGGCAAAATACTACCTTAAGGAGTCATTTTTACTAACTCTCTTTGTGTGGCTAAATCACCAACCTAATGCAGAAATATTGTCATTTTCTTTTGTTTTTACAACTTTTATAAATTTCCTTTTCATCTTTATTAATTTTTTGTAGTACTAAGGGTTGCTTTTTATTTGATCTATGATTGGTAATATTTACAGTGGTATTTCACAAACACTTTTGTTTGCAAACAATTTGGTTAGCAAACAGAAGCATCTGGCAAAATTTTGTTTTTGTTTGCAAACTCTGTATTTGATGACAAACACAACTGCAGCTATCTTTCTCACACAAACACAAACGGGGCCAACTTTTCCAAAATTGTAGAACAAATTAAGTTTGTGAACCGAAGTACCACTATACGTGATTGGAAAGTTAAAATATACAACAAATTATGTGCGGTTAAGTCTAGGATCTATTCTTTCCCCCACCTTGTTCCTTTCCTCTCTTTATAGGTCTCTATTTTTGTTTTCTTTTTGTTTATCCTTCCAGTGTTATCTCTTGTTAACATAAACAATATATTTATACATTCATATACCTTCATTTCTTAAAAATTTATAGCATACTAAAATACTTTTTTGAACCTTGCCTTAGTTAACAATATTATCCTAAACATAAGTACATAGAGGCCCTTTGTATTCATTTTTCTAGCTGCATAATACTCTACCATATGGGTACACCATAATTTATTCATACAATCCCCTATTGATGGATGTTTGGGTTGCTTTTATTGCATTTGCAATGAATATCCTTGTGTATAGATCACCTTGTATTTTTGCTATTTGCTAGTTTAGTTTTGAGAAACATTCATAGAAGTGTGACTGTTGTGCTAGAGGTCAGATGAACTTGTAATTTTGCTAAATGGTCAAAATTCTCCTCCATAAATGTTGTGTCTTTTTGTATCTTCAGCAGCAATTTATGAGCAAATGCAACTTTAAACAGTTTTGCCAATAGAGTATGTTGTCAGACTGGATTTCTGCCAATCTGATAGGTGAAAAATGATATCTCAGTGTAGTTTCAATTTGCATTTGTCATAATCTGAGGAAGTTCAGCTTCTTATCATATATTTAATGGTCATTTACATCCTTCCCCCACTGTAAACTTTTCATATGTTCTGCCCATTTTTCTGTTGGGTTGTTAGTGGCTTTCTTATGCTTTAGAAGCTCTTTATCCGTTCAGAATCTTTAGCCTATGGTATAAATTTTATTTCAAAGAATGAAAAATAGTATGACATCTGTGTGAGGAAACATGGAAACATCTAGCAAAATTATTAACACAGCTTCCCTTTGATGGAGCAACACTCAGAGACACTGCATTTGACTTTGCTGAGCTGCTGAAGCAGCAGGTGACTACCTCCAGACTTAAGAAAAATAAACCCTTCGACTTTGGTGATCAGATTTTTTATTTGTTTTTGTTACTTTAAGAGTCTTTCCTATATGAATATATACATCTGCTTTTCTACATATCACACTATTATAAGTATTTCAAGTGCTTTCTTTTTCAGTAGGCAGGTCAAGAACATCTATTTTTTCTCTCTAATCTGTACCTGCTGTCTTTGTCCTCATTTGTCTCTTATATTTTCTTTTTCTTCCCAAGCCATGAAGTCATCCTCAGCCAGTGATTCAACTAGTAAAAAGCAGATTCTGATGTACAGTCTAATGTGGGATCTTCAGTGTATACAAAAGAGTTCTTGGGTGATATATCTTGAATACACTGCCCTCCAGATTCACATGTTGGAGGCTTATTCCCCTTTGCAGTGTTAAGAAGAAGGAGCTTTGAGGGTAACTGACCTCTTGATCCATTCATGGATGAATGAATTGATGGATTCATGGGTGGTTGAGGAAGTGGTTGTGTTATCAAAACAAGTTCTCTCTGGCACACTTGCTAACTCGCTATGTGCTGTCCTCCATTGTGTTATAATGGAGCAGAAAGGCCATGACAGAGGCAGGTGGCATGCTCTTGCACTTCCCAGCCTTTGGAACCACAAGCCAAATAAACCTCAATCCTTTATAAATTAGCAGTCCATGGTTTTCAGTTACAGCAACAGAAAACAGTAAGACAACAGGGAAGTAGAAAGGGAAGATGAGTGATTTTACCTTTTTTCCTCTTTTCTCTCTTTGAAATGAGCACATTTATACTAGAAAGTAGATGCTTTGATATTGGGGGCAGCATGGTTGCTTTAACTCTTGTCTGCTCCAGAAACGCCCAAGAAAACCATGGAAATGACTAAAGTGCATACAGAGGCGGGGTCCTGTCTGGCTTCCTGTTCCAATCCATCCCCGCCCCCCCATTGTGTTTCTTCTTTTGGCTCCCACTTTACTGGCCATAAATGGTATGTCTTCTCTACCCAACCTGGTGGGGCTTATGCGTTTCACGAAAATCTTATGCTTTGGCTCAGCTTTGACTGTGCTTACCATTTTGAATGGGTGACTCCACTCACCACTGAAGTCTGTAGACTCTACGCCCCAAAATAGAAGCATTAGTATCTAAGAAAAAAAGAAAGAAAGAAAGAAAGAAAGAAAGAAAGAAAGAAAGAAAGAAAGAAAGAAAGAAAGGTGAATGCTCTTACCAATACATCCAATAAATGTTGGAACTTCTAAACAATAAGGCATTGTGCTACTCCTTAGAAATGAGCTGGAGTGGGATCTGTTGACCTAGAGATATGGCAGGATATACAGCATTTCAAAAGCTGCTGCAGCCAGGCATGGCAGCACATGTTTGTGACCCCAGCTACTCAGGGAGGCTGAGACAGGAGAACTAAAGCTTGAGGCCATCCTGGGCAATTTATCGAGACCCTGTTTCAAAATCAAAAGGGCTAAAGATAGAGCTCAGCAGTAGCTCAGCTGACCCGGGGTTCAGCTCCCCAAAAAACTGCTGAAGTGAAATGGATACTGTGTTCTTTTTCAATATGGATATTTTAAGTGATCAAAAAAAGCTTCCTTTATTTGTGTCTCCAGATTTGCTTGCACTTTTGAATATTTTTTGTATGTTGGGCACCTGTTTCTTTATGAGTAAATTGAAGATAACAATAGTGGTGCCCTAATAAGGTTGTTGTGAGGATTAAATGGATGACAACAGGAAGTCATATGGGAAAAACAAGACCTATCTTATAATAAGCACTAGGTAAATGGGGTTTGTTTTGTTTTGTCTGTTTTTGCATTACTGGGAACTGAACCCAGGGCTTTCACACTGGCCCATATCTCCAGAATTTTTTTTTTTTTTTTTTGAGATAGAAGCTCAATTCAAACTGGGCTTGAATTTGTGATCCTCCTGCCCCTGCCTCCCAGAGTGCTGGAATTACAGACATGCACCACCGCACTCTGCCTGCCATTGCTATTTTAAGTGAACATAGGTACAGATGTAGAGATTTTTTTCAGGCTGTTTATACTGGTTACCAAATGGCAGAAGAGAAAGACGAAAGAGAGGGAGGTAAACTGATGTTTTGCAAAATGGAAATATTATTTATAGTAAAAACTAAAGTGGAAATGTAGAAATTAACACTCCATGTTAGATCTGCAATGTTATAATGAATATGGAAAAATTATATAGGAGTGTCAAAAAATTAAAATATTGATTTAATCAAGTGTGGGTGGTTTTTATCTGAGGTTCTGTGGCTATTTCAATGCTGTTTTATCTAGCAACAATTTTGAAAAAGGGCCCATTATAGCTCCTGGCACATGGCTGTTCAATAAATGTCAGCTATTGCTATGATAATGTTATTTTGAGAGCCGCTTCTCTAGCAGCTTCCGGTCCTGGGCTGCTTCCAATACTTTTCATAGCAGCCTTTCTCATGAGTTCCTTCTACCCCACCTGCTTAATGTTCCTGTTGGCAGAGTTGTTTTGGGCCTATGACACTAAGCAGTCAGGAATTGTGACAATATTGAGATGGGGAGCTTATGTTGAAGTTTCCATGTAGGTTCAATGTAATCACAGAGATTCTGATGAGAGGGAGGTGTGTGTGTTTGTGTGTAGAGGGGGCGCAAAGCTAGGAGAAGACAAGGTGATATTGGAAGCAGAGCTTGGAGCAATGCAACCACAAGCCAAGGAATGTGGGCAGCTTCTGGATCTTAGAAGAGGAAAGGAATGGACCACCATGGGGTCTCCAGGAGGAACCCTAATAATAACTTGAGCCCCATAAAACTCATTGTAGACTTCTGACTGCCAAGACTATAGGAGATAAATTTGTCCTATGTTAAGCCACAAATTATGATAATCTGCTACATTACCAAGAGGAAACTAATACAGGGACCTTGGCTAGAACATATCTTAATGTTTTAGTTTCCTGCATAATCCTATTTTACATGACTGGAGCTAAACATCACATTGTTTTTGCTCCTTGTATTCCTGTGTGAACAAATGTTAATCTCTTCTGAGGAACATGCATGCCTCGAGCATGTAGAGGCCAAGATTTATGCTCGGAAAGGCAACTGTTTATCTATGTTTGTATATGGACAAATGACAAAAACAAGAAGACTGAGAGGAAATACACTGAAATATCAATGGTGGTGGAAATATTAACTTATTTCCTACCTTGATCTTTTGTGGATTTCCCCAGACATTTCCTTGATAAGAAAAAACAATTTTAAGTGAGATAGTGTAAGTATTTATGAGGTCTGATAAAAAATATGGTGAAAAACTTTTAATGAAAAATTTATTACAGTAAAAGACACATTGCTATGTCTTCTCCTTGAACACACTTATCCCATCATTCTTACCACTTTCTGAAGCAGTTCTGGAAGTCTCTTTCATGAATGCCTTTAGTTGCAATGTTTTGGCTGCCTGGATGTCCTGAACTGATTGAAAACATTTCCTTTTCATGGTCATTTTGACTTTGGAGAAGATCCAGAAGTTTCATGGTGCTAGATCCAGCGAATAAGGTGGATGAGGACACATGTTATGTTTTGTGAGCCTGCCGTTCTCTTGGATGTTAGTTAGAGACAGCATTCACTATAGTTTTAATCACATCTCATAAAAATTCTCCTGGAAGAAGACTTTCAGAACTGCTTCAGAGAGTGGCAAAAATGACGGGATAAGTGTGTTCAAAATGAGAAGTATTTTGAGGGGAGTTAATGGCAATGTGTCTTTACCTATAATAATTTTTAAAAATTTAAATGTTAACCCTATTTTTATCACACCATGTACACCATCCTCTGGCACTCCAGAAGTCAGTATAAGGTTAAACCACCCTGAGCTGCAAGTGTCAGGAAAAGTTCTAGGAGGGAGCAGGAATCTGAGCAAGGCCAGGAAAGATGAGCATGTGATTGGAACAGGACCAAGCAGAAGGCGTGCCTGGCAAGGGGCTGATGAGAGCTGAGAAAAAGACTGTATTTTCCTAAGTTATTAAACAAACCCATTTGACTTTAAAGGAACATCTTCAGAGAATATAATAATAGTACAAGGAAAAATCATAATTTATCTATCATTTACTTTGTGCTGAATACTGTACCAAAATATTACCATATTATCTCAGTTAATCTTCCCAACAATTTCATGAGAAAGGTTCTAGAATTATCCTAAATATAAAGAGAAAGTAATAAAAAAACAGATGGTGTGTGATTTGTCAACAAGTAGGAGAGTCCAGATTTGAATTACAAAATCATTCCACAGCTTATACTTGAAATATCAGGGAGTTTCATGTCCTGTAGCTACATAACACATTATTACCACAGACTTATCCTCTTAAAACAATATCCTCTTACCATGTCATTTTTTCTATGGGTCAGAAGTCCAAGTGGGCCCATCTGGTTTCTTTTGAGGGTCTCTCAGCCTACATTTAAGATGTTGTCCAGATCAGGCTTTTACCGGGAGGCTCTGGGTACGTATCAGGTCATTCAGGTGAATGGCTCCTTGTGGTTGTAGGACTGAAGTTCCTGTTTCCTGGCTGGCTATTGAATCCTCTTTATCTTTCTAATTTTTTACTTCCTCTTCTGAGCCTAGTTAAAGAAAACTCTTTGCCTGTAAAGGGATCTTTGGATTAAATTTAGCTGGGACAATCTCCCTTTTGATATATGACATAGTGATGGGATGACGGCCACTCAAAGGGGAGCAAATCACACAATGGCAAATCACTGGCTCAGTCTTGAACTCTGCCCACTGCCACCAGGCCGATTTTAGCTTTCATCTTGGCAAAGAAGAATGGCTGGTGTTTTGATAAGAGGATGTGTGTTCCTGTATGGTGGGTTTTGGAGAGATTATTGGCCATTCCTGTATAGTGGAGACTGAGGTGAGGAGAGAGTGCAGACAGAGAGACCCAGAGACAGGAGAGGGATGCTTATAGCTGGAGGGGTGGGCTCCTGGCTGCTGAGAGAGGAAGCCAGATTGGAAAGAAATTAAGAAGAGAGACTCACCACAGCTTGGTGATTCATTCTGTAGGACTCTTGACCTTTTGGAATACTTTCCATCCAGTATTTCATCTGCTCGTCATTACACACCTGTGAAGCAGAGGCACTATGCTTTCCATTTGACAAATGAGGAAACTGGCAAGTCCCTGAACATCTGTGCTTCGAAGGTCACACTCTGGATCCATGGCCAGGTCACCAGAGGCGCCTGCTCTTCCTGGAGCTCAGGAAAAGGGCGTCATACGGGATAGATTTATGGCCTTATTGTCAGGGCCAGCCTGTTTCTGCCGTCTGCCCCTGTCTGGGCCCCTAAGCAGCTAGTTTCTTCCCTGGTGAAACTTGGAGGGGGATCAGATTGACAGGTGTATGTCAGAAGATGGGAGAAGTTCCCTTCACACTTCTGGACCCCAGTCACCCTTAGGCGGGCTGTTGAGAAGGAGGGTTGGAAGAGAGGACCAAAAGATTTTCCTCCTCCCTGTAAGGTGGGTCTAAGGAGAGTGAGAGAGGATTTGTTAAACAAGTTATCATTTTGAAAAAGAAACAGAAAGGGCAAGACAGGGTTGGGGGCCTGTAGTTCAGGGAAGGGGTGTGAAGTGGTCCTCTGTCACATGTGGTTTACATGTGAGTCAGGTCTACCCAAGAAAAAATGAGACACTGAGAGATGCAAGAAGGAAAAACAGCCACTCCTACTCACAAAGCCCAGATCCCCAGCTTTTGTATGTGGATATATGTGTCCTATCACAAGTGCCTACTGTTCTAAAATCCACTTTTGTGGCTGATCAAAACTGACAACAACTTTTGGAGGTGAACCCTGGGGTCAGTGGTAGGAAATGAGTTAAACGTACAAGGCTTATCTCACTGGTCAGTTCCAGGAAGATCACAAGCTTTAGAATGAGTGCCACCCAAGTGAGTGTAGCCAGTGCTGCTGCCTCTCTAGCAGACCCCTGCAGATCCATTCCTGGTGACCCATGGACTGGTCCCAGGCAAGCCCAGGAGCGGCTGCCCCCATCCAGAAAGCAGCCCAGACACTGAGCCCACCCCAGGCTGCCCATTCTTCAGAATCAGAGCACTAAAAAAAAAAAAAAATCACTCCATTAAGAAATCTACCCCTGTAATTTCAGTCCTCAAACACTTGCATTTTTTTCCAGTCTGCTTGAATGGGAGAAAAAGCGAAAGGAGAATTTAAAGTGGCATGTATTGATTGGCTTAGCTCACCCTAAGAAGGCATTCTTGCCAGCTCTTCCAAGTATAATTTATTCAATAGTGAAAAAGTAGCTCAATTTGAGAGTGACAACCCTTAGGAGCTGCTTTTTCATCACAGAAATTATATCATTATCATTTGCCATTCGTCATTCTCTGGAAATCACTGAGAAAAGCACAGTTCTTGGCACCCAGGAGGCAAGCAGCAAAGGTTATTGAATTAATGAGACTTTAACTGGCAGGAGAATTTAAATTCCAGAGACCTGGGAAATTCGACATGATAGGAAATGAGTTGAATTTGCAAGGCTTATCCCATTTGGTCAGCTCTAGGAAGAGCACAAAGTTTAGAATGAGCCTGACCTGGGTTCCAACCTTGCCCTTTTTAGCTCTATAAGTACGTCATACCTCTGAGCCTTTGTGTCCTTGTCACTAGAGGGATGCACGTTCCTTTTGCTTCCTGTGAGAATTTGAACGGATGCTCCCCTTTGAGTGCATCTGCAGGACCTGAACAAAGGTGTCCACAGTATCCTTGAAAGTGATGCTACCAGATCCTGTTTTGCCGGAGACTGGGGCTTGATTTTCCAAACAAGGGCTAGCCATGTCTTGATTCCACTAAAATAATTGTTGAATAAAAAAAAGGTGAAGGGGCAGAGGCGCTCTCCAGGGCCTCTTGGATAAGGGTGCTAATTACATTTATGAGGACTCTATCTGCATGACCTAATCCCTCAAGGTCCTGCCTCCTAACACCATCCTATCAGGGGTTAAGAGGTCAGCATATGAATAAATAAATATTCAGTCCACTGCAGCCCCTGATAAAGTTGGTGAGCCTATTTTTAGGGTCCCAGATACATTCTTTTTGTGGTCTTTATTCCCCTTACAGTATTCTCAGGAAGAGAATAATTATGTCTCAAAGCAGGCATGGTAGATGAGAGTGGAGAAGAGACAGGATCATTTAGGGTAGGGATAGAACGAGCTGTCTGCCTCCTATCAGTTCTTTTGGAATTGTGAAGTTTACAGAAACTAGCTTTACAGATGGGGTTCATTACAACCCACAGAAATTTCATGTCATAAGACAGGGAAGACAGCCAGAGAGCTTGTATTTTTCTTACTTCATTCTCACAATAGGTGGGCAATTTGGTGCTTCTTGGGAGCCATGGAACCTCCCAATAAAGTTAACCAGGCTGAACCTGCCACAGCTCAATAGGGTAACTAAGTGAGCATCTAACAAGGCTCCCCCATTCCACCACCACCCCAGGACCAAGGCAGACTGAGAGATGAGCTCTGCTTCCAAGACCTGTACACTAGCAAAAGGACACAGAGAGCTCACAAGTCTTTGTGCAGGCTGTAGGAGCTTATAAGCATGGATGGTTGGGAAATGAGAGCTCTACTTGGGCTTTGTGACTTGGGGCAAGTTCCTTTTCTCTCTGTGCCTTAATTTCCTCATACACATGGGAAGAAGATGGATCGATCTTGAGGGTCTCCTGTGCATATAAATACTCTTAACTAACTACTTAACCTGTGGCTTAAACGGAAAGAGGTTTATTTAACTAATACAAATCCAGAGATACACAGTCCAGGGCTGATGGGGCAGCTCACTGATGTCATAAGACCTGAGCCCTATCTTTCTGCTTTGCCACCCTTAACATATTGGCTTGTGGTGTCATGGTCACACGATGGTCACTCTACCAACAAATGTCATTTCTTTGTTCTAAGTAGGTGAATGTAAAGGGTAAACGGAGAAGAAAAGTTTATACCAGTGGGGTCTGTCTCAACCTAAGTGGGAATAAGGGTTTTCCTGGAAGCCCCAGCCTGAAGGTCTATGCTTACGTGTCCTTAGCTAGAATCATGCCCCATGACCACTTGACTGGAAGATGGATGGGAGTTAGGCCAGCCAGTCCAGTGTTGGCTGGAAACACCGATATATATTCATACAGTTCCCAGGGAGCACCACTGGGCTCTCAGGCAGTCAGTCATCTGGTCTCATATTGGCCTGCAAAGATGATCCTCTGGGGAAATTCTCACATAATCCCATGGGACTGTTCAATTTCATTAAAATGAAAACATTGTTTGCTTGACCTCAATTGGATCTTCAGAGCCCAGCTCAGGGCTTGGTACATCATAGGTGCATGATAAACATTGCTGAGTGAATAAATTTTCCATCAATACATTTGCATCTCAGTGGACTAGGGTACTCAAGGGAATGAGGGGTTTGGATAATTGGATTTTTTGGTATCCTGAGAGTGAACATGAATCCCAACAACACTGTTTGAGTGGCTTCTACACCCAACATTCCAAGGTGGAAAAAAATGTTATAATATGTGTCATGTTTAGGGCATGCAGAAAACAGATATCAGGGTAACTGAGGTGTGTTTAAATAGAGGACTATTTAAAAAGGTATGACAGGGTCGGGTGAAACTCGCAAGAGATGAGGAAGTCCTCTGGGGCTAGTAATACTGGGGAGATGTTTCTACCCCTGGACTGAAAGGGTAAGGGGGAACGTGGAAAAGAAAAAGAGGGATAGTCACATCTGGGCCTGGAGCTGCAGCTGGGTCAGGATACAGGTCAGGAGCTGTGCTTGCGGTTGCTGGGTAGGAGCTGTGGTTTTCCGTGGTGAGCACAGTTACTGGCCACTGCACACTGCCATGGGAGGGAGCCCAGAGGCAACAGGGTCAATAAACTGCCCATCACTCTCCTTCCATCCTGATCATCTGTTTGCATCTCATTTGCTGAACCCCACAGGAAAATAGCAGGGAGGAGCGGGCCTCATGCAGTTACTGAGGTCAGACTCCAGCACAAAGCAGGGGAGAGGGGCAGAGTTCTGTGGTCTCCTGACTTATAGTAAGAAATACATATTTAGTCTTTGTCCCCATTCTTAGCACAGAACCCCTACAACCCTTGGAATTTCCTAAGTGACAAGAGTGATAAAAGTGAGTGATAATAAGCCCTACTCACCATGTCTGAGTTTATGCTAATAAGGTGATGTTTGGACAGACCCTTAAGGATAGGAGATTGGTTGCCAGGGAAACCAACCACATGATTAGAGGTTCAAATTTCAGCCTCACTCCCTGACCTCCTGGAGGGCAAAGAGGCTGGATTTTAAATGGATTGCCAAAGCCCAATGATTTAATAAGTCATGACTATAGAATGAAGCAACCGAACATACAAGACACATCCAGGAGGTGGCCCTGGAAGGTGCTGGGAGGTGGTGCATCCCAAGAGCCATGGAAGCTCCACCCTTCCCCATACTTTGGCCTATGCATCTGTTGGGGCTCAGAGAATGAAACCCCCAAAATAAGACACTTATCCAAGAGAAATTAAAAGTCTTTAAAAGAAGCCCTTGCACCTTCCCTTGTTTCTGACCATCCCAGTGCAAGGGAAGGTTTTCTGCAACGTCTCCTTATCTAACTAACTGGATCCACCAAGTGAGTAAGAATGCCCGTGGGTTAAAGGCTTGGCCCTCAGTCTGTGGCCCTATTGGCAGATAGTGGAGGCCTTAAGATCTGGGGCCTAGGGAGAATCTTCTCGTTGAAATGTCATTAACCTGAGAAGATTAAACTCACATAGAAGGAAAGGCAGGAGTCTATCACAACACCTGAACACTCTTGTCACATACCCTGTCCTCTCAGTCCCATAGAGAATCATCTACAAACCACTGTCTGTGCTGCAGGTCAAACAGACTTTGTCCCCAGCTACTGTATTTTCTCTAAGCCTGTTTGGTTCCCCTAGAAATCATTTACTATTTATTCCTCTGACATTCTCCATCCTCTCCTGCCCCTATAGAGAAAGGGGTATGCAGCTGGTAGGCTAATCATGCCATGTGATTGTCTGCAAGCAAGTAATTAATTTGTGTGTCTTTTCTCCAATTAATCTGTTTTTGTCATTTTAGTTTAGTGTACCTTCACGGGGCAGGCGGAAATTTCCCTTCTCCCTTACACATCTCTCATTTGACTACTAGTCAGCTTTGCGTTATTACTGTAACAAAATACCCAAGATGTAATCAATTTAAAAAGAAGGCAGGTTGTTTTGCCTGGTCTTGGAGGCTGCAGTTGGCCTGATGGTTGGTTGGCCCTGTTGCTTTGGGGCCTGTGGTGAAGCAGTAAATCATGGTGGGAGCATGGGATGGAGGAAGCTATGTACCTCCTGGTAGCTGAAGAGCGAGGGGGAAGGGGGGAGGGGGGAAGGAGAGGGAGGGGGAGAGAGAGAAGGAGACAGACAGACAGACAGACAGAGATGAAGGGCTAGGATCCCAGCATACCCTTCAAAGGCACAACTCCATATGATGGAAGACTTCTAATTCGTCCCCACCTCCTTAAAGTTCCAGCAACTCCCAGTAGTGGCACAAGCTGAGGACAAGCCTTTAACACGGGCCTTTGGGGGCATTCCAGATCCAAACTATAGCAGATTGTTGTGAGTTTCATGATTTCATAATAAACTGATAATCTAATAAGTAAGCTGATTTCCTGAGTCCCGTGAGCTGTTCTGGGAAATGACAGGACCCTGGGGAGGAATCATGGAAGCTTCCAATTTACAGTCAGTCCGCTGGAAGCACAGGTGACAACACGGACTTGCCACTGACCTACGAAGTGGGAGATGGTTTTGTGAGGCTGAGCCCTCAACCTGTGGGATTTGATGTCACCACCTGGTAGGCAGTGTCAAAACTGAGTTAAACTGCAGGACACCCAAGTCGTGTCCACCAAGAAGTGGAGAATTTCTGGGTGTGACAAAGCTTCATCCCCCTACATTTGGTCACAGATGGGTTGTGTTAAGTAGAAGTACAGAGAGAAACAGTTTTTTCCTTTACAAGTCACGTGAGCACCTAGAGTGGGAGGCAAGTGACAATATCCAGCACAGTATACAAGAGGTGATTGAAGTATACAGGGAATGTTTACATTTTAAAAAATTAGTACAGTAAAAGATGCATTGCCATTAGTCCTTCTCAAAATACTCCCCCCTTGCTTCAAATACACTTATCCCATTACCCTTGCAACTTTCTGAAGCAGTTCTAAAAGTCCTCTTTTGTGAATGTTGTTATGAGGTGTGATCAAAGTGATGGTGAATGTTGCTGCTGACTGCCATCCAATGGAAAGGCAGGCTGGTAAAAACATTATGCTCTGTCCTCATCCACCTCATTCACCAGATCTGGCACTGTGTGACTTCTGGCTCTTCCCCAAAGGCAAAATGATAATGAAAGGTAAATGTTTTGAATCAGTTTAGTATATCAAGGCAGCCACAGGAGCACAACTAAAGACACTCATGAAAGAGGACTTCCAGAACTGTTTCAGAAAGTGGCAAGAACCATGGGATAAGTGTGTTTGCAGAGAGAAGGCATATTTTGAGGAGGATTAATGACAATGTGTCCTTTACTGTAAAAAGTTATTTTAAACACACACTATGTTTTATGATCATGCCTTATATAATCTTATATTCTCCAGGTTACTCAGGTTGGGCATTGGTGTGCCCACTTTCCTAATGGTACCACAAGTCCAGAGTAGATCGGTCGCTTGTCAAAGTTCACAGGGCTGCAGCCCACACTGTCTGATGCAGATTCCAGGGCTCATCCCTCATTCCATGCAGCCTCCTAAGGAGAGAGCCTGTTCTTTTCTTTGCTTCTGGACTCTTCTTGGGAACAATGAAAACAGGATAGGAAAGTACTGTCTTTCTCTGTGGGAGAATGAATTCTGAGAAACACAGGATTGAAAGTTAGGTATCAAGAATGGAGACTTCTGTGGAAGCCTTTTTAGAGAAGAAAGAGAAGAGCATTGGTAGTCATTGCCTGAGTTTGAGGGGGCCCCCAACTGGATATTTATTGTTTACTGAGCTTCTGCTTTGGGCCAGTTACTTTGTTAAGTGCTTTATAAACATCATTTCCATCCCTCCAAGAAACTTATCATTTCTATTTCACTGGTCTGAAAACTGAAGCATAGTGAATTTAACTCATGTATTAAAGGTGGAAATAGAGTTCAAAATCCAGGCTAACAGCAAAGACCAATCTCTTCACTTTAGTGGGTGCCCTTTGGAAGCCTGCAAACTGATTTTAGCCCTCTTGGCTCCCAATAACTCTGTAAAAACATTAAACTAGAAGACATTATTATAAAATCGGATAATTTCACACAAAAAAATTTACATATCTGATTTTCTGAGGGGCAGTACTGGGGATTTAACCCAGGATAAATATCTGAGCTATATCCATCCCCAGTCTTTTTATTTTGAGACAGGGTCTTATTAAATTTGCCAAGTTGCCCAGGCTGTGCTCGAACTTTTGATCTTCCTGCTTTAGCCTCCCAGAATGCTGGGATTACAGGCAGGTATGTGCCACCATGGCCAGCTAGATATCTGACGTCTATCGAAATGATGGAAAGTTGGAAACCATTCATAGATGGCAACTGTTGCCTAAAACTGAGAGGCAGCTGCTCTCTTTAGGCAGGAGATTTGCTCTCATTTTTTGCCACAGTCTGCACCATTCTCTCTTGTGCTTAATACAGAGCCGAGAACCTGTTGCCATTTCTCATCTCGCCTGGACAGTTGGTTCTTTTACACTTAGTCCACTCTGTTCATTTGTGTTGCCTGCCTGGTTCTAGCAGACACTCGGCTTGTGTCTCCAACATGCCCACTTCAGTAACAGTACAGGATGGTCTGCTGGGGTGAGAAAACAAGTATTGGACCTTTGGTTTATACCTAGGTCTCTTTCCTTTTTTGGTTTTGGTACCGAGGATTGAGCCCTGGGGCTTGTTAGCCCTGAGCCACATCCTCACCCTTTTTGTTTATTTGGAGCTAGGGTCTCACTAAGTTGCTCAGGCTGGCCTTGAACTTGCGATCCTCTCACCTCAGCCTCCTAAGTAGCTGGGATTGCAGCTGTACCATCACACCCAGCTCTCCTTTCTAACATCTGCTTTCATGTTTTGTCATATGCTTCATATATTAATAAATAGTTATGGCTCTAATTTACAAATGAGTTACATATGGATACTGGAGGTTTGTTCAGAGTCATTTTTCTGATGGGTCTTCGAGATAGAGTTTGAAGACCATTGCTCTCAATTGCTACTTTACACCAGCTGTGAGATGCTGTAAAAATCCTTTGGATTTTTTGGCTTGGATCTTCCTTTATATACATATGAAAGATGGAGATATTGACACTGTTTTTATCTAGAAACATCATTTCAAAGTTCCAAACCCCTGGCACTCTGAAAAGAGCTCACAGTAAAAGCAGAAAGCCACCTTGGCAGAAGTTGGGGCCCAGCATGCGGCGGCTGCTCCTTTCACATTAGTGGGAAGTGGCCATCTGGCAGGGTGACTCAAGAGCTCCCTGTAGGGTGAGGAGCTATAAAGCTGGGCTGCAGGCTGACCCGGCCGAGCAATAAGGATTGATTTTCAGGCTCATTAGTGCTGTTGATGCACTCCCGGAAAGACAGGGCCTTGCTCTCGTTAAACAGAAGCAACCACCCCATTTCTGTTCACCTTCCCCTTTCTTCCAACCCTCCCCTGGTCTCCTAGGGAGAACGTTTCCCATTGCCCTCAACTCCACTTGCCTCCTTTGTCCTTGGCCTCATTCTAGCCTGAGAAGAGTTGGGATTTGAGCAAGATCAAGCCAAGGTGAGGGTGTATGCTTAATGAGTGCCCTAGTTATGGTCATGGTAAAGCTACCTCCACCCCAAGGGAAAAGATGGCTCTGACCAGGAGCAGGTCAGTCTGAAAGCGGTACACACAGGTTAGAGCAGACCCCTAATGCTGGCTCAGTCTCTGGGACAGGATGCGTCAATCCTTCAGTTCTTTCATTCCAACTACCAAGGGTGATTTTAGACTGGCTCAAATCCTCAAGGTACAGAAATGTGACATAAGTCAGAGTCGAGGATAACCAAATGTCCTGCTCTGCTCATGACCAGAATGGCAAGGCTAAAACTGGGACAGTCAGGACAAACTTGGGCAACTGGACATCCTAGATTGAGCTGGAATTCAAATCCCAGAAATCTGTCTCCAAATCCCACAAGCCAAACAAACTACTCTCAGTAGCACCTTGGGTGAGGGCAGTGAGCCATGGCGCATGTGCAGCTAAACAGGTCTTGAGTTCTGGAGGAGGAGAGGAAAAGAGGAACAAGTCCCCTGTGTTGCCTCTTTCTGCCTCGGGGTAAAGTGGGGCAGAGTAGAGAGGGTGGTTTCCATACCCACCCTGTTTGCAAGAGGAGACTGCAGCAGGAAGAAGGCCAGAGCCTGTGTAGACCCTAAACGGTTTATGGATCATCTTTTTTTTTTGGTACCGGGGATCAAACTCAGCACCTTGCACTTGTGCGGCAGGCACCGGAACCACTAAGCTAAATCCCCGGCACTGTGGATCATCTTCATATTTAGGACCTTGGTCCAGACCCTTGTGAAGCTGGTTTTACAGAGGATAAACACTGTTTTGAGGGCTCAGAACCCTGCTCAGTGTCTGCGGGTGAAGGTGGTAGAACCTGCACTTGACCTCAGCCTGGTGCTGCTAGCGCCTATACTCCTAACCACTCCAGTTGGACTTTCTTAACACATGAATCATTTCCAATTGTTACTGCTGTACCTCAGGGGCTGAGAGGGATGGGAATAGGTGGATGGGAGCTTTGTTCAGTGTCAATCTTTCTATGCCTTTTGAAATTTGACTTTCCATTCTTTGTTGGCTGGGCTTAAGGCAGGGAGAGGAGACCAAGTTTCAGTGTTTTAAATTTCCAACTTATTAACATCCAATTAGGAGAGATCAAAGCTGTCAAGCACAATGGAGGTGTTTGGATTTCAATTATCCACCAGAACCATCCACCCCCAAGTGAAACAGTCTAAATCTAGTTCAGAAACTACAGGAGGCGGAGGTTCCCTGACTCTTGACTGGGCCTTTATATTTGGGAGGAGGGGGTGGAGTTGGCCCCTTCTGTGGACATCCTGGGTTTCATTTATCACTTTACTGGATGTAAAGAGAAAATATGGAGCTTTCAATACTGCCTATGGGCAAGCACCAAAATTAAAATCTCACTAAAAACACATGGGAGAGGCCAACAAGTCATTTAAATAGCTTTAAGTAGTGTGAGACCCCCGATTGTATTTACTACCTTGTTAGGAGAATGTTCCAAAGAAGAGATTTTCCCTTGGTCATGAGAATACAGCCTTTTCATATCACTGAAAAATTCATTCATTCATAAACATCTATTGAACATCTATAGGCCAGCACTGTGCTAGTTGCTGTAAGAATGTCAAGATGAGGATAACTAGTGTCTCCCTCATGGGATCCCCAGGCCATTGGAGGAGATAAGACACACACATAAATTAACAGCACAGGGTAGACATGCAGACAGGAAGAGCACTCCAGTCAGTGGGAACAGCCTGAGCAAAGATCATGCAAACCAGTATACCTGGAACTAAAGAGGGGCCTAGTCTGGCTCACAGGGTGGGGACTAAGAACTACAGTGCAATTCCTGGAAGGAACAAAGTACCTCCTGATGTCAGACCTAATTCTTTAAGATAGGGAGATGTACATGCCAGAAATAGGTCCCAGGAAGACTTAATGGTCAATGATGAGTCAAAAATTGACGAATTAAAACCCTCAAGAATGACACAAACTTAGAAATTGCCAAAGTTAGGGCACAAATGATGAGTTCAGAAGCCAGGCTCAGAGCTTAGTGTGGACTGCAGATCTAGTCTGTTTCATGGGCATAGCAGAGTCCAACCTAGAGGTGGGCTTTGGAGGATAGAAAGAATTTCAGGGGTTGAAGAGAACAATCAAGGACATCGTGGTAGTCAGCTTTTCATCACTGTAACAAATACCTGAGACAGTCATCTTAGAACGTGGAAAGGTTTATTTTGGCTCAGGTTTGGGAATTTCAGTCCATAAACATTTGGCCTTGGGGACTGTGGTGAGACCACATCATAGGAGGAGTGTGTGGCAGGGCAAAAGAACTCACCTCATGGCCTGGGTGGGGGTGGGGGTGGGGGTAAAACCAGCACAGGGAAAGGGCAGAGATCCCCCTACCCCATTAAGCACACCCCCAAGGACCTAAGGACTTCCAATAAGGCCCTACCTCTAGAAGACTTCTCCACCTCCCAACAGCACCACCCTGGGAACTAAGCCTTTAACATGGGCCTTTGGGAGGGATTTAAAATCCAAACTAGAGAGAAGGCATCCTGAGCAGAGGCAACTGGCCGAAGACAGGAGAGGAGGGAGGCAGCAGGTGTGCCTGGTTGGGTGAGGCCACTGGCCTGACCAGTGCAGAGGCTCCTGGTCTTTCTCGCTCACTCAGACAAGCAGACAGATAGATGAGATGAAGAGCAGACCAGGTTGTAAAGGTAAACAGATCTGTGTTGGGTTAAATTCCAGTTCAGTTACTTACTCAGTGATTTATTCTGACCCTCTGCCTGCCTCAGTTTCCTCCTCTGCAGAAGGGCCTTAACAGATTCCTTGGTGGGGTTGCAATGAGGACTGCAGGCTTACATCAGAGTGCTTTGGACACAGGCTGCATTGCCTTCTGCTTTGTAGCTCAGGTAAGCTCCCCCCCGCCCAGTACTGGAGAATGAACCAGCCCCTTCACACTGAGCTACATCTCCAGTTGTTTTTTATGTTTTATTTTGAGACAGGGTCTGGCTAAGTTGCTAACTTGCTCAGACTGGGCTCCTGCTTCCTTCTCAGGCCACAGGGTCAATGCAGGTCAATGCAAGTATTGTCTCCAAGAAGAGAGGCTGGATCTGATTGTGACTTTCTGTGGGAGTGAGAAACTTTCCAGAAGCCCCTGTGGGTCACATGCTTACTTTTGAACCACTCAGGACAAAAGGCATGGGACTTACAATAGAGTCTAAGGTTTAGACCAGTGATGGTGAACATTTTAGAGCTTTCAGTGATACAAACAGCCTGCTGAGGCACGTGTACCTTAGGCTTGCCACCACTGGTTTAGACCAATCAGTTTGAGCCTGGAGCAGGAAGGCAGGGTGGGGTAATGGAGGCCCGTGGGAGAGGGCTGCCCGCATCCAGCGCCTCAAGCAGAGGAAGCTGACATGGTAGGGTTGGGCAACCTCAAGTGTCTGCTTTAGAGACAGCTTGCAGAATGCCTACACACAGCAAATTCTCAGTCTACAGCAACTAACGCTGGTGCTTTGACAGATCACCAAAGCCAGCTCTCCCGTGTGGCAGCCATAACCACCTAGGCTCAAGGTGGTGTTCCTCAATTATATTTAGAGCCCTTAAACCTGTAAATAAAAGGGAGGGGATAAAATGAAGAGAGATTCTAAGATAAAGAGCAGCTCAGAGGGGTTGGCATCAACATTATCATGTCTATACAGTTCTTTTGAATCACATTGCATTTTACTTTTTAAAAACCTGTAACATGATCCCTTACTTTCCAAGGTATAGTGACATATTCCTTTTTGTTTAGCCCTCACAACTACCCTGGGTTCCTGCAGAGAAGTCATGGAGTCCTTCCTCTGGGGCAAGTCAGGAGGGTTTTGCACTTGGTGTCCGTGGTTTTTGTGAGCCAGGTAGGGATCAGGTTGCCTGGGTACAAATCGCAGCTCCAGGACTATACATACAGTTGTGTGAAGTCGGGGAAGCCAGTTTCTCTGTGCCTAAGAGTTACTTCCTCATCTAGAAAAATAACAGTACCTCGCTCTTCAGGTTGTGGTGAAGGTGAAAGCAGTTGGATTTTCTCTGTCTGACAGCCTGTTGAAGATATGCTTTTGAATGTGGATAGGTTGGATTCTTGCCACTTCCTGCCATCTCCTAGAAAAGCAGAATATAAAGCAGGGGTATAAGAAGGGAAGGAATGTAAAAAGTATGCATTCCATAATTTAAAGAAATGACAGTTATTGCTGTCTAGCAGAGCAACAAGATATAAATAGATGACAATATGTAAAATCAGGTTAATTGCAGAAAAAGGTATAATTCATATTAGGGTTGCATTATATAAATGTTTGCATGTGTGAAAATCCCTCAATACATATGGACTTTAATTGCTTCATTGGCGTGGAAATTTCCAGCTCTGCTACTACTAGCTATGTGATTTCAGGCAATTTTCTTCAACTGAGCCTCAATTTCATTGGCTGTAAAATGATACCCATAATTTCTTTCAAGAAAAGACCACCTAAGGTAATGTGTGTGAAATGACTTTAAAAACTGGAAAGCACAGTACTTTTTTAGGTATTTCACAATTGTAACTAATAATAATCCACAATAAAAATGTACTCAAAGGCAGCGCAAAGACTTGCGCTCACAGTTTGAAACACCAATCTAAAGAATGATCCAGAAATACCAAACACATCATGCTTTTCTTGAAAATGAGGCCTATAAGTTGGAGACATTTAACTTGCTTTTTGAGGCACTATCTTTTTTATTATATCACTTTTGGTCAACATGGCATCTTTGTTAGGGACCAAACAGAAATTGGCGGCTTGTTTCAGACAGGAATCTTGATGATCCAAGCTCCTGGGTTAAGGTGGCTCTCTTTATGAATATATTTTCTGAGTAAACATGAAAACTAGATTAAACCTTCATTGTGGATAAGGGAGATCAATGCTCTGTGGCCTGGGCTGCTCAGAGTCTCACTACACATATGGATGCATTATTTATACCTGTGAGTTCTGCTCCCACCAGTCAAAGCTGCTAGCTCCTCACCTCAGGTTCATTCACAGCCATCGGAGCCGAGATGGTCATTTTGGGTTAAAAGCAACTAATGTCAGACCCCTGCTGGTTTGGGCTGGTACTGCATGGGGGGAATGTGATTCCTGTTGGGAACATTGGTTACAGGGACAAGAGTGAGGAGATGCAGAGGGTTCAGTCTTGACTCTTTCATTTGTAGGTGCCATTGTGCATGAAAAAGTGTCCTGAAATGAGAGCAAGAAGGAAGGTCAGGCTTGACTTACAATGGAGAATGCTTTGTGAGGGGACTACAATCTCCCTTCAGGACAGCTAGGGTTTGGATCTGCCTGTCCCGCAAGCTCGCTCTTCATCGCATAACAACTCCACTTTTCCAATTTGTGTCCATATTCATCGTCTCTTTCATACTCTAAGCTCTATGGGCCACAATGGGCTTCTCAGGTTCTGCCTCTCCAGTGCAAGGAAGAGAAGCTTTAAAGGTTCAAAGGCAAAATGGACTCATACATATGTAACCAGACCACTATAATAGGAGGTACAGTTAGGGTATGATGAATATCCAGAATTACAATTCTTTTGCTTCTTATGGTCTTCATTTTCTCCTCTTCTTTTATGAAAATGGAATGAAATTCAGCCTGCTTCTGGAAGGTAGAAGGAGGTGCTGGGAAAAGGATGCACTAAGCAGTCCTGGGATAGCAATAAGAACCCACACTATATAGGAATCTTGGAGAATAAGAGTAAAGCTCTTGCTTGTGGGTAGGGATGTGATCAGTGCTGCTCGTTAGTAGCAATCAGAGGTAACAGGAGAGGTTAGAGAGCAGCAAGGTGGCTGAGGGACCTGTGTCTACTCCCAACCTTCACCACGAAGCAGACCACAGGATTGGGGTTGGACAGGCACAAAGGATAGGGAAGGCCATTACATCTCGCTGCTTGAACATGGCCTACCTAGCAGGTGAACTTCTCATTTTTCTCACAGCAGGAAGCTCTAAGGAGGGTTAACTAATGGCCAAAAGTCAAGGTCTTAAGGCACTTTTTTCCATTCTACTGGTCCCATGACTTAAAGGTGACAGTATGAAGATAAGATTGTGCTAGGAACCAGGGCGTCTTTCACCTGAGTTCCTCCATCTCTTTCTTCTTCAGGGCTGTACTTCTTCAGTTTGGCTTAAGTGATGCAAACTCACTTTTCTCAGTAAAACAAAATCATCATCTCATTAGCAACCCAGAGAATGTTCTGTGATTGCAGGAATGAAAGCTGTGATTGTCAATCTAAACGCAGAGCCCACAATGAATTTTAGAAGCATTGTTGGCTGGCTGAGCAGGGAGTGAGAAACCTACCCTTGATTTTTTATAGTGTTCCTCCACATGGATGGACTCTAAGATACTTAGTTAGTCCCCTGTTGATGGATATTTAGGTCATCATCATATTTTTGTCATTAAAAAACACAACATGAATATTCTTATGCAAAAAACTAGTACACGTGTCATATTTCTTTCCGTTAGAGACGTCTAGAAATGAGGCTAGATATTGCAAACTTCCCCTTCAAAAATCTGTTTTGATACATCACCAATTTATAATAACACTAATATTGGAAGTAACTATTTATTTTTTGAGGGCGATGTGTCAGGCCCAATATTAAGCACTTTCCAAACATTATCATGTTTGATTCTCTCATCAGTCCAGTATGATGTTATTATTCCCATTTTATAAAGGAGAAAATGGAGGTATAGGGCATATAAGTTATTTACTTACAGTGACTTAGTAAAGGACAGCCCCAGGTATTCTGATCCAGAATCTATATTCCCATTATTTCCAAGAGAAACCATCACTATGCATGGGTAATAGGTAGCCCCTGGGGTTGGTGAAGTTGATCATATCAATGGGAAAAGGAAGTCAATTAGAAACTGTACATGCCAACATCTTGAGTCTTCATCAACAAGTCTTTGAGTTTGGTTTTGATATAAAGACCCAAGTTGAAGGTCACGGAAGTATTTCACCCCAGCTATGTCTATGCAACCCTTGTAATTCAGTTAACCCAGTAGTTCTATTTAACCACTGCTGAATAACACTGGCTGTCTCTGTGTTCTGTCTCACCAGCACACAGTATTATGGAATGGGATGGTGGGTTGATCCAATTAAAGGCCATAGTTGGTGTCATACACTCTTAAAAAGCAGTCATTTATAGGTGTGAAACACCATGGTGAGAGCTGGGAACCACTCAGGCATTAGCTTTGTCTGAGGGTGTTTATTGTCCTTAAAGTAATTTGGATGATGCTCCTTTGTCCCTGGGAGAAAAAGAGTAGGTGGAAGCTGAAGAAGGGTGTGAGAGGGAGGAGGTGGGGCAAGGACAGCTGTCCCAGCAAGTGAGGATATTTATTCTTTACCATTGCTAAATCCTCTTGTTGCATTCCAGTGGGTCTAATAATCGCCTAAGAAAATAGCACCCTCGTGTCTCTTCTTACTTGTAAGGGCATGAACTCTGCTCAAGACAGCCCATGACCATGCGGGGAGTGCTGTGATCTGGGTGTTGCACACATTTTCTGTATGAGGAACAGGTCCTCACTGAATCACCAGCCCCATGCATATCACACATGACCCATGGCTAGTCTGCTGAGATGGGAGGAATGGTGGTGTGAAAACTTCACTAAAATTGTAATGCAGTGGTGAAAACTGTGTAGAGGAAATAACTGTGTGCAGTTGGAAGAAATACTTTGAAAGCCATTTGGGAGTGAGTGGGGTGAGACCCCCAAAAGCATAGGCTAGAATAACAACAGACGGTCAGTAAACAGTCTTCTTAAAGCAGGTCAGGGGCTTTGCTTTTGAGAGTGGTGTGCAGGTAGAGATATAGCCTCCAACACCCTCTCCCACCTGCCTCCATTCTGTCCTTTAAATAAATGTTGACCCAGTACGTTAAGAGCTGTGTGGAGGGGTACCAAGTCATTAATCCTGCTGATGTGCACACCTCACTCAGCGGCACTTCCCACCCACATGCTGCTGCCCGCTGCAGGATGTCTGTGAGGGCCCCTCCAGGTCCTTCTATGTCCTCCAGGCTCACATGCTGGAGGTGACACGGGAATGCTTCGTGGTCTACTCTGTTAGACGGCAGATACAAACTCCCATCTTTGATGAACTTACATGTCAAGTTCCCAGTCTAGAAAATGGATGTCAGTGTTTATTAAGGGTAAGAGACCCACCCATGAACAAGGCTTACCTGGTACCTTCATCCTGCTGTGTCCTCACATTGTTCCATGAATACCCAGGATATTATCACACTGAATCTTCACAGTGCACATGAAGATATGAACACCTTTGAGAAGTTCCTCAGGAAGAAAGTGTATTTCAGCCCACTTGTCTATTTCCCAACTTACTGGACAGTAATTTTTCATGTTTGTGCATACTTGGGGGAAATGCTGCTTTCCATATAGTCCACGTATGAATCTGGTTCTCCTGGCATAACCCCAGCACATGCAAACACACACACAAAATCATGCACCTACATACTAACGTACATACCTGTGCAAATACTCACTCCTGTGTACTCATCTATGGACACACATGCACACAGCAATGTACTTACACAGAGAGGAAAAAAAGCATAAGAGGAAGCATCTTCATGTTCCTGCTGTCATTTCTTACTTCACTAAGAGCTTACAATGTTGGAGCTGGAAAGCTCTGAGGATCCTCCAACTTGATTGACTCTACTCCTCATGTTAGGAGTGTGGCAAGAGAGAGCACAACCAGCTAAGGGCTCCCACAGCTTGTTAGTGACAGGATAGGGACAGGAGTTAGATTTTCTAGCTCTCTTCTCTCTTCTGGGAAGAGCAGGTGGGGGCAGCTGCTTCAGATACTCATGCTGGGGCAGATGTAGCTAAAGATGTCTTCTAGTTTTCTGCATCTGGATATAGTGTCTGGAGCAATTCCGGATCTGAAAGGGAGTCAGTAAGACCAGAAGTATCGTTTGAACAGCTATTCTGTGTCCGGCAAATTTGTCAGTCTTGTAACACAGGAGCAAATAATATAACCTTCAAGGAGTTTCAGACCTTAACCATGTGAAGAAATAAATACATAAGATGATTTGAATGCCTTACAAGTGATACGAAAAGTGTAACAGGGCGATGTGGTAGGGAGGACCATGACATAGCCTTGAGGAGGATTTTAAAGCTGAGCAGAGCAGCTCAATGGAGGGCAGCTTGAGAGCATGCTCCATCTACCTCATTCTAAAGAGGACTTTGTTTTGATGCGTCATCGGCAGCACAGTAAATGATAATCGCTAGCTACCATTTTTAAGTGCTTACTGTGTGTCAGGTGCTGTACTAACCCCTGCTCATGTAATTCCTCACTTAGTAAAAGACAGAGGCTGTACTAGAACCAAGTCTATCTGCTTCTAAAATCCAGTATTGAGAGCAAGTTCATTCATTTTTCCAAAGACAGAAGATGGCACATTGCTCTTCTTCCTAGTAATGCAACACTAGGGTTAAGTGGTTCATAATGTTAACAGTTTTTTCCCAACAATTTTAGTCTATATTTTACTTTTTGCTTCATTCCATTACTCTTAGGTCTACCCCTTAGAGACCCTTTCTTCCCCCATGAATACACGCAAAATGAATTACATTGTATTATCCGATGCCAGTTGTGTTTATACCACAGAAGGGAAATAAGTAAGTTTTTAGGAGTGGAGAATTTGTTTTTCCATTCTGTTCCCTCCCCTGGGGGGAATCCAAATACTTTTTCTGAGATTAGACAGCATGTGTGGTTTTAGAGCTGAATTGATGAGAGGATGGATACACACCACACCTTATTTATTTTCTCTTCAGTAAAAGGATCTCAGCTGTTTTTTCTCCCAAATTGAATCTTCTTACACTTGAAGAATGATCCAAGCTGAGAAACCTCCCAAACATCTGAAATCTGAGCGTTTGTGCCTGGAGGCTCATGGTTTCCAGATGGAGAGACCGGAAGAAGAGGAGGAGGAGTGGAGGAAGGAGGTGGGAGAATGAAAGGCAGGGGGAAGCCTGAACTCTGGATCACTTCTGACTGCCTTGTGAACTAAGCCAGGTCTCGCGTTTGCTCTGCAAGCCCTGCCATTTGACATTGTGCCAGGGCTGAGGATAGACAGCAGTTGTGCATGTCCTCATGAGACCGTTCCAGTGATTATTAGAAAGTAAGTCATGGTGAAATTGTCTTTGCTGAGGGCAGTGACGGGCCTCAGTAGCACAATATAAAAGAAAGCCTATGGCTTGGCTATCAGGAGGAGCATAAACACTCCAGATGGATTTTCTTAACATCCCAGAAAGGGCAAAAGACAGTTGCTTTTAGAAACCTTGGCTTCCGTCTACCATCCAACCATATACAATGGCAGATCCCTAGGGGACTTAATTCTTCCTACACATCTTGACCTCATGCCAAAGGTGGGGGAGAAGGCCAAACAGACAACCTGTATTGAGTATGTAATCTTGTTTTGAGTATAGTTTGGTCACAAGTGGGCTAGATATGATCTCAAACAGAATCCCTTTATTTCATCACATAAGCCAGTATCTTCTAGAGGGAATTTGGGAGAAACTGATCAGATCCACTTATTAGCAAATGGAAAATGGGCTTAAGTATTGAGAAAATACACATTTAAAAACTTTAAGTGATGCCTAATTGTATATATTTGTAGGCTATAGGGTCATAATTTGATACTTGTGTGCTTCAGCCACTATAAGAATAAAATTCTGTCATTTGCATAACATGGTTAGAACTGGAGGACACTGAAATGTCAGACATAGCCAAATATACTTGTTCTCACTCATAGGTAGAAACTAAGAAAGTTGATCTCATAGAAGTAGAGAATAGAAAGGTGATTATGAGATTACTAATAGACCACCTGCTGCACAAGTGCAAGGACCCAAGTTCGATTCCTGGTACCAAAAAAAAAAAAAAGATTACTAATAGAAAAGTGATTACTAAAGCACAAAAAGGGTGACTATAGTTTACAACAATTTATTATATATTTCTAAAAGATAAAATACCCAATACTATTGTTATCAGTGGTTTCTTTATCCCTCCAAAGCCAACTCTAATGCTCCCACCATTACTACCACCAATTCTAAGAGTGATCTTTTCCTCTACTGTGGTTCTGCCTATTGGAATAGGTTGAATTTGATACTAGGATATAGCCATCCAACTGGGTCCAAAAGGTCTCACAATATGCGAGGAGAAACCAAATACAGAAAAGTTGGCTCCAATTAACACCTCTAACCTCCAGATGTCCTAATAAAAGCTGTGCACAGCAAATGGCCACCCCGAAGCTGGATACTTGGACTCAGTGTTTTCAAGAGCCAAGCAAAGCAGTCACTTCCTCCTAACCTGATCCCCTGGCCTGGGACACAGAAGTGTTTGTGCTCTGGTTTAGGGAAGCAAGCAAGCAGAGGTGAACAAATCCTGTAAATGTCATGCCTTCAACAGACTGCTCATCTCACCCTGAGACAGGAAGAGATTCTGCCTGCCTCCTCAAGCTGAGCAGTGCCCAGAATTTATGAACTTCCTTGGAATATGATGTGAATCTGGGGCCCTAGCCAGGTATGATCATTGGGAAAATGTGGATAACTTCCCTCTCCTTTCCCTTCCATTTGCTATTGCTGATGGTACTGTTATGAAGTGAATTATGATTTAATTCCTTCTGCTGGTAAGGGTGTTATGACACGGTTGCAATGAAGTCATAAGAAATATTCAAGTAAAAGAAAGAAAAGATGACTAGTCAGATAGTGTTACAGTAAATGACAAAATTCATTCAGCAAAAGGACAGGCATGGAAAAATCCTTGCCTACTTACCAAAGGAAATGCAGCTAACTTGGATTATTTGTATATATAATTGACATGGGATATGCCTTTGCAATCACGCATGCAGAAGAAGTGCACCATGGGAGGAAAGATAACTTCAGTCACACACTTCTGTATTATTATTTTTTAAATCATAGAGTCATCAGGGCCAGGTTACCACAAAAGTGCTCAGTGACCCATGAGAAATGAATCATGTCTTTATTCCAGGGCTTAATATACACATGACATCACTATTAGAAGCAAGTAACTCTGGTTGAGGTCAAAAGTGGCCCTGGAGACCAAATTCCCTAGTGAGAGATTGCTACACAACTCCATGTTTGCTCTGCTTCTGAATTCCTCCTTCTCCTAGCAACAACTAACCACAAGCTTTCCAGGATGGTATTGTGTCTACATAAGGCTTATTCTTTTTGAAACAAAGAGCTGGAGAAATAAGAGAATCTGTTATTACAGGTTAAATGGTGTTACACCCAACTTGTGGTGAGGGGCTAGTTTCTTTTTATTATATTCCAATTTTGTTGTAATGACTATTGCCTAAAATAAATGGGCAATCGACAGGGGCCTGGAGATAACAGAAATACTTGCGATTTTTATAGTAGCACTATTTGTTGTAACAGAATTTGACCTGTATTCTGGTTATTTTTTTATTCATCACACTGAAAACTTGACACTTCTATTGTTCATGGCATTATATGCAAAGCACTGTAGCATGAAAGTCACTTATAAAGCGGTGGGGGAAAAAACCGTCTTAAATACAAAAAGCTCAAAAAATAAAACCTCAACTAGGGGGATGTATATTTTGTTTAGCAAAATGTTGCAGATTGTCAAAGGTTTATTCCTTTTTATTCCTGAGGTTTTTATTTTTACCATTTGTGATATAAATATTTCTTTAAAATTTTTTTAACATTTGCAATATAAACACTTCTAAAATATTTGCTACAGAAATTACTGCCCTCTTCTGAGCATAATTTGGATTATGTGTGAAGGGTCATTATTTGAACATAACGCTATTGCCTTATGATACAGGAGGCTCTTTTGGCAGTAGCACCCCACCCCCCCAACAGGACTCTGGAGCTCTTTATTACACTTCTCCTGTCACTTTTTCTTTCTTGAACTAAATTTCTCTGGAAGTCTATTTATTTCCCTTACTCTGCTGTAGGTTTGGAAACTAGACGATAATTCAGAATTGTAAAGTAAGAATAAGTAAGATTTGGTAGGTTCCTGATGGGTAGCTACATGGCTTTTCTCTTGTGTTTGCTTTATTTCAACTGGTCAGAAGGCTTGGTGCTTGGTCCCTAGCTTCCAGTCATTTCTGAGTGGGTCGTACTTTCACTTAGATTTTTTCAGTTATATTTCAGCTACTCATTGTCAAAGCATTTGTTTGGGTTTTAGGTTTAGGAAATATGGATAGGGGAGCTGTCTGATGGCTGAACCATAGGTATGAACTGTTACTGAATCCTATGGTATCCTGTGGCCGTGATGGCTAAATCCACTAAATGAACTTTAAAAGTTTTTTGTCTTCTCTTTCCAAGAATATGAAGCTGACCTAATGAAAAGCTGTTGGAGATACCTTCAAGATGTTTAAATTATAGGCCTAAGTGTCAGAGTTGGCTGACTTTTGAGATTCTAAGACCATGGCAAAAGAAGTCATAGTGATTCAGTGATCTCATTATTTATGGCCCTAGAATAAAGAAGATACAGCAAGTCTAATGGTTTATTCCTTCTGAAAGAGCAATTCGAGGCTACAAGAGAATTTCACTGCTACCCTTAGCCTTCCTCTCACTGTACAATGCACTCTCCAGGTTATACAAAGCGGAGCTACCAAAAGGCCAATTTGTTTTCCCGCAGGCCATACTGCATGTGGGGAAGGGAAAAGGGAAAATGATGTGATGTTATCAATACATGATGGAATCAGTACAGATGAGGAGCAGAGATTATAAAGTCTACTGAACCAGAGTTTAAATTCTTGCTTCCCACTCATTAAGGTATAACTTTGGTATAGTACTTAATTCTCTAAATATTCCTGAGCAATAAAAGGAAAGATGGTGATACTAGTGATGTGAGAATTAAACAAGATAATGTGAAAAGCAACTAGGAAAGTGTCTGACCTAGATAAAGAGCTCACTAAATAGTAGCTATTATTAATAAAAACGACTGTTTTAAAGCTGGAAATTGTAATATTTAACAAGTACAGACATTCAGTTTAGCCAGTTACTTTCAAGCAATGTTTGTTTTCTTTGCTGTGACATCTTCTTTTAGTAAAGACTGGCAGCCTGACTTTCTGTTGGGCGCGTCTTACTCTGGTGCTTTGGTAGGGCCAGGAGATACTCCAAACAAACTGCAATTTCACCCTTTTATGAGTGGAAAGGAAATGACGCCATGTGTAAGTTGCACTGAGAAAAGATTGATTAAAAAAAAGTTAATTTTCTAAGGGAAAGATAATGAAACAAGAAGGGCTGGGACAACAGGATGTGGTGCTGAGGACTGGCACCAGGAAGCAGGGAAGAAAACCTCCAAATACATTGTGGTTTGTTAAAACTCTGGACTCCCAAGTGCTATCGGGCTTGGCAATGCCATCTCAGTGGCAGAAGTGTCCCCAGCACCTAGGGAGGAGGAAGTAGGGCCTAATGATTGCTACAGGAGACAGTCTGCTGTCCTGAGCTTTACCAGCATAATTTACTGGATGACCTCGAGTGACTAATCTACATATCTTGGGCAAATTTCCCAAAGTTCTCACTGTCCCCAGCTAAAAGGGTCTGATGAAAATAAATTTTATGAAAGGAAATTTACAGCAGGACCCACTAACTGCATCCCTTCCATACAAACGGGCTGGTGGCTTTTAGGGTTTTTAAACACTGAATTTTCACGTGCTTAGGTAAGGCTTACATTTTCTAATTCACACAGCCCTACTAGCTTCAGCTTTTGTAGTTGGCTACTGAAGATCTCTGAGTATATGACTCCTGGATTCAGTGCCATCTCTGGTCTTAATATTACCAACCAGATTGAAATCATTTCATTTACAATTAAATTCAATCTCTTCAACAATTATATGAAAATATAACTTTTAAAGTTTCATAAAGATGATTTTGCTGGTCTGACTGTAATTTGTTTTGCTAGAAAACAGAAAAAATTAAAACTTGACTGACCTTACTTCGTAGTTAATCTAAGTTGTAAAGCTTTAAATGTTATTTGAAAACATCAAAGTATTCTTTAGGTTACAATCTACTTTGGTCATAAAGTTTTACCAAGGCATGGGTCATTTTACTTAAAGGAGAAAACCTGTCCTGTCTCTAAATAATAATGATCTTCAGTCTTGCCTTTTGCTGTTTCCCAGAGATCTCCCAAAGCACTCTGAGGAAGTCAGGAGTAAATTAGGCTCCCACATCTAATAATCCAAATACCATCATCACCACAGTAAGTATGCAGATCATCATGAATATTTACATCTATCGGGGTCCTTTGTGCACAACTCCGAGAGACAAATTGTTATTTTCCAGTAATGGTTTATTGATTTCCAAATGCACAGGGGTGCCAAGACCAAACATCCTGGGATAGCAGTAAATCTCTTACAAAATAATTTACAGTATGAAAATGATATACTGAAACATTTACTCAGAGTGTAATTCCCTTGAAAGACTGAGTGTTCCCTTGTTTAAAGGGTAGAAAGATGACTAAGAAGGGAATGGGACTGTGCACAGGCAAACAAGTGGAGGACAATGGGTTCATTGGTTCTACCCACTCGTGCGGTATAGCCTGTCACCGTAAAGACTGGTCAGATGTAAAGTTGCTGTGCCCTGTAGGCCCATCAAGTCCAGCATGGGCTTTGTGGCTTTTTCACCTCCAGTAACCATGTGTCTTCGTTCGTTTTCGTTTTCCTGCTTTGGCCTTTGTTCTGCTGTTTCTGGTTTGCTCTCAGTTCCAGATGACTCTGTCTTATCAGGCAGGTCCAGTATCCCAAATGATACTGTCTTTCCTAGGAATGGATCGGTCTTATGGCTCTTGCAAAAGACTGGGGGGCGGGGGCTTCAGAAACACTGCTGGGTAAAAGCAGTATTGTGAGATCTGGAGTCTCCCCTACAGGTTTTCTTTTTCTCATGTGATCCATGAGAGCTTTGCTTTTTAAGCAGAAATATCTGGATGTGTTAAGCACACAGTAAACATGCAACTGAATTTCTGGAGAAGCATATCCTGAACAGCCATTATGTGACGGTAGAATTTTAAGAATCAAGATGCATCATGTACAGGTACAAGTACCTAAAATGATAAATGTAAATATACTGTATACCTAAACTGTACCAATAAAAGAATTTAAGCAAAAAAAAAAAAAAAGAATCAAGAAGATATTTTCTAGGAGGGGGCAGAGGGCTTCTTAAGCTCTGTCACTACTACAAGGTTGTGAATTATACAGTTGTGCCTGCAGGGCCAACTACAATGACCCAGGTCACCAAAATGGCTGGGTATGTAAATTTCTTGTGTCATTAGACATCTTGGAGGACTGGAGTGCAGTTTCCTTCAGGGCTGCTTCCTTGGTTCAGTGCTTTAGGAGCCGACAACCTCTGCCAGGGAGAAACTCTTTAAGCACATAGGGTCCAATTATCTGGTGGCACTTGTAATCAGGCTGGCAGGAACCTTTGCGGTGGTATGAGAGATAATGAGGGGCTGCTATGAACTGCCTGGTTCTTAAAACAGTGTGTGTGTGTGTGTACAGAAAAACACATCGCATTTATCATTTACATCTAGGTATACAGACACACCCGTTTTCAGCAGGAAAGAAATATATTCACTTGACTTTGAATTGGCACATCCCTCAGAATCCAGAACTGGTGGCTACATTTACTAAAATATGAAAATTTCCTGTGGCAACAAAGCAGCAGATATTTTAAAATAAAGTTAGAGAGCTGAATACCCTTCATTTTTACTATTTTTGAAGTTCTTCACTTTTGAAGGCCAAAAAACACATTATTCATGTGGGATGGCACCAAAAAAGAAAGGGTCCTCCAACTCCTGGGGCAGGCCCAAGTCAACAATGCGCACTTAAAGCATCTGCTAGAGTGGAGGAATAAGGGAACCTCAATGTTATTTCTAAGCCCAAACTACAGCCATGAAATTATCTCTGAAAAAGTTCAAAAAATGGATGGTCAGACTGCAGTGAGGGAACCTGAAGTCTTTTCCCCCATGTTTTCAGGTATACCACCATCATTTGTGCAAAGGGCTGCCCACAGAGCAGGGAGAGCTGGGTTCAAAACCACCTCCAATATTTCCTAGTGTGCAACTCTAGACAAGTGACTCTTCCTCTCTACATCTATTTTTATCACCTAACTTCAAAGGGAGGCATAAAGGGAGGCATAAGGACTAGCCCATAGTTAATCCTCAACACCAGTTATTTCCCTTTCTGGGGTATCAGAGCTAAGACTTCAAGTACTTTGTGGGACTGTCATGGATTTAATAATGTCATAACAAAGGACAAATCCCTTCCACCAACATTTGGAAGGCAGCCAGGAACTTCTTTCAGTACTAGATTCATTCTAGATATATTCACTACCTGCATTTCTTGATGATGTCCCCCTAGGGCAGCGATGGCCAAGCTTTTAGGGCTTTCAATGATAAATAGATGGCTGTGGCACACGTGCCAAAGGTTTGCCACCACTGCCCTAGGGATTTCTATAATCCCTGCTGCCTGTGGTCAGTTAGGACATGATTATGAGCACTCTAACTTTTACTGACCTAGCAGGAGGGGAGCTTCATCATGGTGGGGCTTAAGGCCAAGCAGTGTGCTCCAGCTTTGGGCGGGGGAGAGCTGTGCCACTGCAGGAAGCATCCTAGTTCTTACATTGATAAATGCTGCCGGCAGGAACTGAGGAGCCTGGGCAGAAGCTGCTGCGCTGTGTTTAATGCTTCCCTGGTTAAAGTTTTATCAGGTGCTCAAGACAGCAGGAGCCCATAAAGCAAATCTAGGTAAAAGCAAAAGTGCTTTTCTTGAGGATTATAGACATAAGATAATTTATTGAGATGGGCTGGCACATATTTTTATATCTGTTTATATCTGCTGCATAAATGCTTGGATTTCCCAAATAGTGATTTAAAGTAATAACATATGATCAGGTATGGAAAGCCAATGATCTGTCCATTGCTAATACAAGGTTACCATTTGAAGATCAAATAGTGATTATTGGGGAAAGACAATACAAGCTTCCAAATACAAAAGTCTTTGTAGTTTTCTGATGTTTTAAATTTGTTGAAGAGTGGCCATTGGTCCTTCATTTGGGGAGGTTCTGCTGAGTATGGTTGGAGGTTTTAACTCGTGGTATACACACTAAATTCTCCAGTTTTTTAGGTAGGTAAAGCACCAAAAGTGTCTTAGCCATTGGTTGGACACCAGTTTGAGAGAGAAACATTTCTTTAACCGCTCAAACTCCTGTCAATCTCAATATCCCTATATACGTAGTGAACAAGGGTAATCCTAACCTAGAAGCATATACACTCAGTAGCTTCCTGGGCTCAAAGGAATGAGTCATTTCACAGCATGCAGAGTTGAACAATGATATAAATAGGACTCCTACAGTAAGCTAGTGTTATTTCTGCCTCAAAACTATCCTGCGCACAACATAGTATCAGCTGGTCCTAAAGCTTTGTGATAAGTACAAAGGTACAGGTAGGCAAGCAGGGAAGTGGGAAAAGAAGGATTTCCTTCAAAACAGGCTCCTTGGTTCTGCCTCAGAAGAGCTAGAAGTCTAGGCCCTTGGTTAGCAGCAACCCCAAGGCTTCTTGGATATGGCTGACTGTATTCCTCAGAAATGAACATGGAAATACCACTAAACACAGAAAAGAGGAAATGCATAGCCCATTTGTAAAAAGTATCTTCCAAGTCTCCCATTTTAGCTCAATAGTGATGTGTATAGATATTGTATTCTGTAATATAACTGGTTTTGTTTTATATAAAAAGGCTAGCCCCTAACTTCAAAGCATTTGTTAAGAAAACTGATGTTTCAGCAAGATACATGCTTTTGAACCTGCAGGTTTTTTTGTTTTGTTTTTTTTGGTACTGGGGATCAAACTCAGGAACTTGCACTTGTGAGGCAGGTGGCGGAACCACTGAGTTAAATCCTTGGCCCTGAACTTGCAGTTCTGTATTCCTCTAGCACGTTGATGCCTCCTTGGAGGTAAAAAGCTTAGAGGTAAGGAATTGTGATTTGTGAGTGGGGAAAGGCCTGGAGAGGTGTGACTGCTCATGCTATTTAAGAGGAAAGAGATAGGGTGTAGGAGACGATTTGAGGGTCTGTGGGTAAGGAATGCCAAAGGAGGATTCCAGCTGGAGTGAAAGGAGGGCTTATCTGCTGGGAAAGCTGAATTCAGCAAGCCACAAAGTAGCAAGAATTCTCCCACACTGAATATAAGCTACATCAGGTACTTGGGAATGAGACTGGCAAAATCTATAGTGAAATTTCTCATTTGGCAAAATATATTTCAGCCTTTCATGTTATGACAAGCCCATAAAACCTGCAGTGTTCACCCAAATAATTCAAGTTTTATCAGATCCTTTAGTAACTATTTGGAAGCTCAGGCAATTTGAATGCAGAAATACTAAACTTTTAATCAGATTATTTGGTCCACTTCTTTTTTTTTCCTAAGGTCATTTCCTTTCCACCTCTTCAATCATTTTTTTCATTTCCACAGCACTGAATTATGAATCTGAAGTCCTGGATAACTTCAAATACTAAAAATATCTATCATTTTAGCTTTTAAATTTCTCCAATTCCATTTTTAAGTCATCCATCCTGCTTCATGCTACTCATTTTCACACAGGTAGAAATGGGCTATGAGAGACAGTCTACATGAGTCAGTTCAGCCTTAATTTTGTCCTCTTTTGTTTCATGCTTCAGAATGAACAGGTGGGGTTTTTGTTTGCATGTAGGCAAAAACTCTGACTTCCCTTCCAAATTTTTCCAGATTCTTCCTGATGAAGTGATACTTTTGACTTCTGTAATATTACAGAGACTGACTTTCCTGAGTAAGTTCATAGCAGCCATGGGGAGGGTACCTGAAGGACCCTTCTTAATTGCTCCCAGTTGATCAAAGACGCTCTTTCCTTGACCTACCACAAGAAGAAAATGAGAAGCACACACTCAGTAAGCTATGACTGGTTGTCTCTTGGAGAGATATGTGCCTGCTGTGGATCTGAGGACATATCTGAGGAAGGACACTGGTTGCTGGGCAGCTTTCACAGAAATCAGAAGCCGTTACACACACGCTGTCATGGACACACAAGGGGAGGGGTGGTTTTCCACGGGGGATGCCAAGCCTTCATGTGTCCTCTTCTTCACTGGCACCACTACAAAGGAAAAGGAGAAGCAGGTGAGTTAAAACATTACAGGAAGGGAGGCACTGTAGTCAAGGGGTTGACAGCACAGGCTCTGTTGTCAGATACACCTAGATTCAAGTCCCAATTACTGTGGCTGAGCAGTGTGCCCAAGTGTGTTAAGTTTCTCTGAGTTCTGATTTCTATATCTGACTACAGAGAAAATGATAACAAAGCTTTCTTGGGTCACTGGAGAATTAAGTAAGAGAATATATGTAAAATGCACAGTGCCTGGTGTACAGTAAATGCATAGCTATTTAAAGGAGAAGATGACAATGATAAATTTTTACTCAATGAACTAATTACTGGTGAAAATCATGAGTCTGGTTTCCTCCAAGCCTTAAGCCATCTATTGCTAGGAGAGAAAAATTAAAAGAAGCCACCAATGGCACTTCACACCTGAAATAAAAGCCAGGGTTCCAGCTCATGCTACTGGGGCAGTTCCTGTGTTTAAATGTCACCTCTTCAGAGAAGGTCCTCTACCTAAGCAGGACTGCCTCGTTATACTTTGTCTTCTTTCATAGTCCTTATCACATTCTGTACCTTGTTTGCTATTTACTCTCCCTCTATCCAAATTAGAGCAGATAAGAACAATATTATTTTACCAATTACTGCATATCTAGCAGCAGTACTATCCAGACATACAGAACTGCTCAACATATGGTTGTCTTTTAAAAGGGAGTGAAATAATATCAGAAAAAAAAGGAGAGAGGGATGGAGTTGAAAGGAATGGCCAGTCATTACTGCACTAGCCAGAGTATTACAGATGTCAGTGATATTCTAGTGGCCAAAAAACCTAAGTTGTAGAGTCCCAGAAGGATGGCTAGGACTTCAGCTGCTCAGAATCAGTGCCTGGTCTGGGCACTGGGAGATAACACTGTCCATACAGCGATGGGGACAAAGAGAAAGCAAGGCCAGAGGAGAAAAGCAGCAGGGGTGAGCACACTTAAAAGGGCAAAAGAAGCAAATTTGCCTAGATTGTCCTCATCTACTTCTATAGAGAGCACCGACTAAATATTAACAAGAGACAACTTGATCTATACTCACTGTGAGCCAGAGGCACTGAGCTTAGAGTTTTTCACCCATTCCATTACTCCTCATACCAATCCTAGGATGTTGGAACTACTATTACCCCCATGTTCCAAGTAAAGAAAGTGAAGTTCTGGGAGATGAAAAATCCTAGGGTCACAGAGTACAGTCTGTGTCCTTAAAACTCAAAGATTAGTATTGGCTGGAGAAAGTCTAAAGTAGTCAAGCTGGTGCAGACAGAAAAGGTTTGTGGTGCATCAGCTCCCAACTATGACCTAGAAACTTCTCATCTCACCAAGGATTATCTATGTCTTTATCAAATCTGTGCTATTTTACATCCACCTGGGAAAGTCATTAAGGAAAATATCCTAGGCAACAGACTTCGAGTACTTTTGTTAAGGGTAAAAACTACACATGGCCTACAAATTAAAGTAAGTGTAACTCTCGAAGCTAAAGGAAACAACTCAGTAAACTTCACCATCCAAAACTGCCATAGTTCTACTCTCTTCTCCTATTGGCTTTCCAATTATGAGATGGAGGGTGCATGCAGAAAGGGCTGGGCAGTGGATTGTCATTAGAGCTCTGTTTGGTGGCATCTGTCCCAAAAGGGACAAAGAGTCTTTTATGAAAGCTTCTCACAGAATCTAGGCAGTGTTGGAATGAGCACCATATTTGCCCCCTTGGTGTTATATCCAAAGCAAGCTCTTATTGTTCGCTAGTCAGTATTACTTTGAATATGAGAAGGATAGTATGGTGACTATACCCTTTCTCTAGCTGCAGTTCACTTGTCAGCATCTTAACTTCAGATACATAGTTTAAAGGGGTCATGAACTTACTGAAATTGTATACAGTTTTGTCTGTGTGTTCTTTTGTCTGAGAAAGGCCATAATTTTCATCATAGTCACAAAGAGGTCAATAATTCTCACCCCAATTGAGAATAGCGTTCTTTTTCAGCTGCTAAGTTCTTTACTATGAGTCTTGGAGACTAGCTTGGAGAAAAAGTCAGAAGCCTTGACTGATATGGTATTTTCTCCTTTGCCTTGAAAGAGACGTGTTACTGGGCCTGAGAGATAAAAAGTTTCTCACAGTTTAACACATGAGCTCTTGGGACGCTGGTATAACATGTACTAATTTCTTCAACTGCTAAATATTTACTGTCCTACTATATTAGGCATCACATCAGTTACATTAAATGAGTAAGATACACAGTCATTGCCCTCATGGACTTTATTTTTTTATTTTTGTATTAAATTCTTTTATTGGTACATTGTAGGTATACAACACAATTACATTTCTCATTGGGAATTGTACCTTTATATAATGCATCTTGGTTCTTATTTTTTCCCCATTCCTAGCCCTCCCTTCACCCCCTCCACCCTTCCCTATTTACAAAGACTTTATTTCCATTTTTTCCATTTCTCATCATTTTTTCCTTTCCCTTTTTTCCTTTCCCCTGCCCCTCCCACTACCCCTACCCCTCTGGACCTTTTCTTCCTATTTTACATTATCGATTATTCATTCTAATCATTGGTACATTTTAGGTATACAATATAATGACATTCATCATTGGAAATTTGCACCTTTACATAGGCTCTCTTGGTTCTTATTTTTCAACCTTGCCCAGCCCTCCCTTCAACCCCTCCAGTCCTCCCTATTTACAAAGATTTTGTTCCTATTTTTCCATTTTCTCATATTAATCCCATTCCCTTCTATCCTTTCCCCTAGCCCTCCCACTTCCTTCCCCTTTGCCCCTTTTCTTCCTATTTCACATTACCTATTATACATTTAGTCCTTATTTACACTTTCAGTTTCTCACACTAGAGAAACTATTCGGTATTTACACAGGTGTGTCCTATTTATTTCACTTAAGAGTATCGCCTCAATGTGCATCCACTTAGCTATAAATGTCTCTAATTTCTCATTTTTGATGGCTGAGTAGAACTCCATTTTATAAAAAAACCACATTTTCTTTATCCAGTCTCCAGTTGATGGGCATTTGGGCTGTTTCCAAGTTTTAGCTATTACAAACTGTGCTGCTATGAACATGGGTGCACATATATCACTGTGGTATGATTCTTTTAATTCTTTGGGGAAGATCCCCAGCAGTGGAATAGCGGGGTCAAATGGGACTTCCAGTCCTAGTTCTTTGAGGTATCTCCATACTGATTTCCACAGTGGTTGCACCAGTCTACACTCCCACCAGCAGTGGAGCAGGGTTCCTCTTTCCCCACAGCCCTGCCAGCATTTGTTATTGGTTGATTTCATGATAGCAGCCATTCTTTCTGGAGTGAAGTGGAATCTCAGCGTTGTTTTCATTTACATCTCTTGAATGACCAGTGATGTTGAACATTTTTTCATGTATTTATTTGCTATTTGCCCTCATGGACTTTAAATGGGGTCTTTTTCCAGTACCAGGGATCAAACTCAGTACTTGGTGCTTGTGAGGCAGGTGAGGCGCCACTGACCTAAATCCCTGGCCTGCCCTCATGGACTTTAAAGCCTAGTGGTGAGACAAAACACCGACCAAGGGAGGAAAAGAAAACATTTTCTTCACAATAGCAGTAAGAATCTTATTTTCATAACTGACAACCCATTTTTCACAGTGGTGAAGGAAAAGGATCCTAACTGAATCTATAAGACAGCTTTCCTCACCCTGTGTGTGATCATTCCTGGAGGTTTTCCCAGCAATACCAGCAGTGTGAGGCATCACTCCCTCTCCTTCAGCCAACATACAACCTACATTCCTAAGATTTTATCTGAAACAGTCCATAATAGCCTTCACTTTCAGCAAATAAAGTAGCACAGCCTTTGGCCTCTTCTTCTATCAGACACAATTAGATTTACAACTAGGGTGGGATTCAGAGGTTATTTTGTTTTAGTGTCTGTTTATATATTTGTTTTTAATGAGGGTGTTAGGTAGACAGGCTATTCTACGTAAGCACACATGGGAGAGCATTATATAGTTTTGGAGTCACCAGAATGAACTAGGTTCAAATCCTTAGGTGACTTAGTAACCTCTGAATCTCAGTTTCCTCATGGTAAAACTATATTCCAGTGTTATTAAAGCTGTATGCACTTTGTAAAATACAAATACTTTCTAAAATGTTGATCCCCTTCCTTCTTCTCTTGAATAAAAATCTGTCTCCTCCTAACTTTCCCTCAGTGCTCCTTGTCCTGGCGTCTGAAACATCACATTCCAGAACAAGTATGTTCCTATTCCCAAATTTCCTTCAAATATCTGGGGAGAAACAATATCCTGCTTCACTTTCTGGAAGGGTTTTTGTATTTTTTTTAAAATGCCAACTCCAGAGTTAATGAAATACAGGTATCAGACTGAGTTCCACAGCAGGGCTCCAGAAAATTCATCCCTTGCCAAATGCTAATGGGGGCAAATACTTAGTAAAGCTTAGTTAACTGGTCTGTTTAGTCACTGACTGATCTAGTTTGAGGGTACTGTTAAACATAAAAGAAGTGGTCTTAAATCTGAAGTACATATATTTTGTGGTATATAATGAATTTTGAGGAAGTATCTGAGCATGGATAATTTTAAAGAAATATATGTACAGATCCTTAACTTCTATATACAGTATACTCTTTCCTAAAACTGGCTTTCCCAAGAGCAAGCCTTTAGTCTATTGGTTCTTTTAAGTCACTTGCATGTTCATAATCACCTGACATCCTCTTCCGAAAGAAAGTGCCTACCTCTTACCTTCCAGAATCTTACATGGAACAACTGTAGAATGTCTCACTTCTAAGAGTCCTGTGAGAGTGGGGTGAGACAGTAAAGCAGACAATCCCTTCCTTCAAGCAGGCTGCGCACTTCATCTATCTATCCATGGATCTAAGAACTTAAATTCAGAAGTGAAACTGCTGTCATGAGATGTGTGCTAATATGTTTATGTGAACTGAAAAAAGAAGAAATCATGTGACAAAACATAAGTCTGACTTGGCTGGATAGTTTGACCGTAAGAATTGGCTTTGCCAATGTAGTGAATTGTGCCTGTGAATCTGCAATGCCAAAGTTCTGATAAAAGCATATATAAAAGCTCATATATTAACTATACAATATGTCAGCAATTACATTCTTCTCAACCACCTAAACTTGATATATTCTCAGGAGATGACTTAACAATGGGGAAGAAGGCATATACTTTTTTCTAAACTCTTTTAGGGGACATAAAACCAAAATATTTACATAAAGGAACTTGAAGTGCTTAAATTCTGACTGGGAGGGTGGTATGAAATTTAACACCTCCCTGGTTGGGTAGAAGTGTTGAGAGTAACAGAATGGGATTAAGGTGTGCAGAATGCTGTGTCCTTGCCTGATGAGGAATCTTTCTGTCTTGCTGTAGTACCTGCAGCAAGAGTTGTCAGAGGCATGTTACAAACTCCAGTCATAGCTACAAACAGCTACTGATAAACTGATTATGATGGAGAAGAGTTTCAGTCCCTGATCACTTTTTAGTTAGTGCATGTTACGGTTTAAATCTAGAATGGCCCCCAAAGTCTCATGTATTCAGAGATCGATCGGGCTTTAGAAGATGATTGGATCACAGGTGCTACTGTACTCATCAGAGGGTTAATCCACAGATGAGTTCATAGCTCTGTGAATTGTTAGGAGGTGGGGCCTAACTGGAAGAGGCAGGTCACTGGGGGGTGTGACCTGGAAGAGTGTATCTCCTTCCCTGGCTCCTCCCTTTTCTCTGCTTTCTGGCCACCATGACCTAAGCACCTTTCCCTCCAAGATGGCCCTCTGCCATCCTGTTTCTGCTTTGTAGCTAGTTGATCCTGGGCTAACACCATGACCCCAAATAAACCTTTCTTCCTTTAAATTGTGGGCACCAGGTTTTTTGACCTAGAGATGGGAAAGTGACTAAAACAGTCCCTATAGATAGGCAGCTCAACTTTGTCTCCAGAGCTGTAGCAGTGTAAGAGGAAGTTAATAAATGAAGTGGCATGCATTCTGAACTCACAAGTCTAACAGTTCCTTTTCCTAAGTATATAATACAACTTAATTTGATGTGGCATCACCTGTGTCTGCTGAGTTCTTGGTTATTAATTAATTATTGCTGTGAAAGGATTATTCAACTGAGGAGGATGAAACAATTAAGAGGCATTGATAAGGGAGAAAGGCTAGATTCAGTTAAGATTCAAAAGATAGATTTAGCATTTTCCAAAAATTAAGCCACTCAGGGATTGTACAAGGAGCTAACTAAAAAGTTTTGAGGGGGCTTGTGGGAGAGAATGGGATAAAATAAAATTTATTTAAAAAAATAAAACAAACAAAACCCCCCAAAAGTTTTGAGGTTTCAGTATTTGGAGTAACCAGTAGCACAGCTCCAATAAGTGTATGACTGTCCTTGCTAAGGAGATGGACCATACACTAGGATCCAGGGACCTTTCTCAGGCAGATAACACACTCACTTGTTCCAACAGCCTGGCTGAAAATGAATAAATTACTGTGATGTAGAAGATCAGAACTTGATAGTGGCAACCCATGAGATAAACAAAATAAACTAAAATGCCCTTAGTTTATCCTGAGTTGACTCAGATAAACACAAGACTAGTGTCCTTTTCCTGGCTCTGCTATGTGACTCTGGGACCCAGTTTCCTCATCTGGGAAACTGTTTGGCCCTATGAGTAAAATCTAAGAAAACCTCAAACCAGACAAAAGCTAAGCTCCTTTCCAACTTTAATACTTGCCGAAGTAATTAAATGAATCTGATTTATAGTGTTCTCTCTCTCTGTTTCTTGTGCCCCCTCTTTATTTCTTCTCTCCACATCTCCACTGAAGCCTGGTTTAAACATTCCAGTTTTCACCTACTTTTCTGGCTAAGCTCAAATACTGAGGTGATAAATAGTATGGTTTGCTGAGTACCTAGTACAAACCTGAGAGTAAGCTGCGGTATGAGCAAAAGCTCCAGGATGCCTCAATTATTTGTTTCTTAAAGAAGTCTGGCTTAGCTGCAGGCTCATTGTATCTTCCTTTTCGAGCACAAGAAAGGAGGAGAGCTTTTCTTTCTGGACCGCATTTTACTTTATCCCATGAGCTTCTCTCTTACAATAACTGTCATTATGCACAAAGGGCTTATTTAATGTTTCACGTACTGTGATATAAATAATCTTATGGAACCCTGATTAACAGCATCTGGTGTTATGATCTTCAATCTACAGATGAGAAACTTGAGGGTTTGGTAGGCTACATGATTTGCCAAAGGTACACAGCTTGTAAGTGGCAGATCTAGGTTAAACAGTCAGACTTCAGAACTTTAGAAATAAACAGGACTTTTGTAAAAGTGGTGAGCCTCTATCTTCTGATCCCTGTTTCCCCAGCCAATAAGGAATAGCCATTTAAGGTGTCTGGGGTTGAATTTTTCACCTGAATAAAATGATTTCACCTGAAAACCCCACCAATAAGGGTTGTTAGTGAGATGGAAGATAAGATGCAAGTGGTCTTTTTAATATGAAAACAATGCCAGGTAAGGCTGGGATTACTATGGAAAGAGAAGAAAATACAGTCCTCATTTTTTTCTCTCAGCCCTCACAGCTAGCTCTGCCTGTACAGACCTCTTTAGGGGCCTCTCAGGGAGACCTGGTCTCCAGTGTGGCCTCTGATCACAGTGCCAAGTTTGATATCCATGAACCTTGCAGCCTATTTATCATTTTACAGGTGGCTATCCTTCTTGTATTCAGCAGAGCTGTGTGGGTGGTGGCCTGCTTCTCTGGAAGATGAAGGCAATACAGTGTCCTGCTGTAGCAAGGTTCTGGAACAGAAGTGACAGGCAGGCTCCTTAGATTGTCAACATCCCATCTGCTCTCAGAACACCTTTCTTTAGGACCGAATCTTTTGCTGCTGCTGGATTTTGAACAGAATCATTTCTAGCTGCTTTTTCTTTTTAGATTCAAACAGTAACTTTTTCCTTTTTTCTATCTTTCACTTTCTATAGCAAATAGGTATTTCTTCTAGAAAAAGAAAAAAAAATGCCATAGCTTTATCCACTGGGGATAATCACCATTAACACACTGAAATATATCTGTCTCTAACCCTTCTACATATACATTAAAATACTCGTCTTTCTTTTATAAAATTGGCTCATACTTCACAGGGTTATTTTTTAATTGTTTTTAATATGATTTAATTTTATCTTTCAGTATTGGAGATTGAACCAGGGCCTTCACACTGAGCTACATTTCCAGCCGTTTTTATTTTTATTTTTATTTTGAGACATGGGTTTCAAGTTGCCCAAGCTGGGTTCAAAATTGTGATCTTCATACCTCAGCTTCCAGAATGATGGGATAACAGGCCTGCACCACCATGCTCAGGTATACAGGCTTGTTTATAATTTGTTTTTGTCATTCAACTATTAATCATGAGTATCTTCCTCTCTCGAGAAATGTATTTCTCCAAAATTAGGATTCATGATTCACTTTCATGAGATTCAGTATATCTAAAACCAGGCATTTAAACTCCTTTTACTTTTCTACTATTATTCATACCTCTTGATACACATCATTTTGGATGAATCATCCTTAATTATTTCCAAAGAAAAATTCCAGAAGGGAAACTTTTGGGTCAAAAGGCATGTTTGTATTTTTTTTTAAAATAGACTTTAATTTTTAGAACAACTTTCGATTTTAGAAGAGAAATTATAAAGATGTACAATGGTTTCTCACATCTACTTCCTCTATTACCAACAGGAAATTATTTAAATTTCCTTAGTTTTCCCTTATGTCCTTGTCCTCTTCTGTTCCAGAATATCTTACTTAGTTATTATGATTCTTTAGGCTTCTCATGACTATAACAGTTTTCAGACCTTTCTTGAATGTGGTGGCTATGAGTTTTGAGGGAACAGTGTTAGGTATTTTGTAGAAAGTCCTTCACCTTGGCTTTGACTGGTTTTTTTCTCATGGTTAGGTCACGGTATGGGTTGTTGGAAGGAAAACTACAGAAATGAAGTACTATTATCATTACAGAACACCAAGGGTTCAAGTTCACCAGAACCTAGGACTGCTGAAGCTGACCACTTAGCTAAGATAGTGATTGTTAGGTTTTGCTATGGTAAAGTTACTCTTTTCCCCTTTCCCAAAGACTACTCTTTGGAAAGAAGTTACTATGAGTAGTCCATACTTAAAACTGAGGAGCCAAGCTCCATCTTCTTGAAGATGAAGTATCTGCATAAATTATTTGAAATACTTTTGAACAGATTTGTCTTTTTCCTTCACTTATTTATTTATTCATTCAATTATTTACATTAGCATGGACTCACAGATATTTCTATCTTGGATTATGCTAAAATACAAATTTACAGTAGAAAGGTAGAGAATGGGTTGTAACCCATTCTACTTTTATGTTTGTTAAATAATTCAGCTCTGACCTTTGGGAGTTCCTTCAGTTGGCTCTTGTGTTCCCTTGGTAAAGCCTCATCAATGTGGGTTTTGTTTTTGTATACTTCCTTACTTTATAGCCCCACAAGATTCTCCAGACTTAGCTTGTATATTTCCTGTCCCAATCCTAGAATTAGGTATTTCTTCAAGGAGCAAAGGACATGTGCTTTTAAAAGCATTTGACACATCTGACACAAGACTGTTCTTATACTGATTTATAGTCATTACCATATGGTTGAAGAACGTCCATGTTCTTTATACCCTTGCCAAAACTGGGGCAGTTTTAAAGCGTCTGTGGGAAGCTGACCTAACATGTGCATTCACATGTGTGTATATACATGCATATGTATGTGTGTATGCATGTGCTTATGTGTTCCTTTTCTCTGAAGTAACTTTTGTGTTTCTGGTTTCCTGTTAAACTTCAAGAGGAAAATGCCTTGGGTGCATTATGTTCTTCCTTTCTTCCACCTATGGTGGTCTTCCCAATCTTCCTTTCGTATCACTGATGGTCTCTTGTGGTAAGGGCTAAAAGGAACCTTTCCCATTCTGCCTACTAGGGCCCAGGCAATGCCAGGAGATGAAGAGTCAGAAATGGAAAACAGCCCAAAGGAGTATTTGGGATTTGAACCTTCTCTCCCTGCTTTCTGTACCTTCAGGGAATCACTGGACCCAGTTTCCTCATCATCTCTCTGCATGTGAGTAATGGCAACCAAATCTCTTTCGAGCAATTTCCTTCCACAGAAATCTTAAATATAAGATTTAATAAAATGCTGGACTTCAAATTTCCTGTTGTCTCAGCTGCTGTATCTTACAAGTTAACAAAGGGAGATGGAGAAAGGATCAATATGTAAATACACTTGACACTTACCTGTAATCTCTGTATGAATAGCTCCCTGAATGTGCGAGTGTGTGTGTGCATGAGTGCACACATCTCAGTAGCACTGAGTCCCATTATGTCCCCGAGACACGGTACGGAAACTGTGAAAAGCTGCTAACTGTAGGTGTACCAACCATGACAGACCCAGTGCCACTTCTCATATGGGCAAGGGTTATGAATATGGATTTGGGTGCTAGAAACACCGGGTACAAACCACAGTTCTGCCACTTAATTAGCTGTGGGACTTTGAGTTCCGTGTTTTTATGTGAAAAAGGAGGATAACAGTAACTATTTGGAAGAGATTTTGAGAGGACAAAATAAGATTTATATAGAGAGAGTGCTTGGCACTTATATAAATGGCTTAACATTTAGTGGGTGCCCAATATATTCTGGCGTCTACTGTGTCCAATACATTGTGGGGTTATTTAGTAACATGATATGAAGAAATCAAGGCCAAGAGAGACTAATGATCATAGTGAATTGATGGCAGAGTGAGATTCACTGGAAGTTAGTTTCTGGCTCTTAAATACAACATCCTACAACCCCCATTTTCTCTAGGACTGGTGTTTATCGGGGGGCACAGAGGAGAAAAAGTGAGGAGAGAGGGAAAAGAGTCAAAACTGTGGTCACACATGCACTGTACACATACAAACATGCGCTGTACCATGTCTGTCATCTGCCTGCTGTCTTGGTATCTGATAAAAGGCCATTTATTAATAAGACTGTAACAGTTCTCAGGTACTGAATGCTTTCTGTGTGCTAAGTATTGTGCCCAAAACCTTACATGCATCATCTTCAATCCCAGTGAGTCCAACACTCACTCCCCATCTGTCCATTCCTCTGCACCACTGCCACCATCTCGGCTTGAACACTGTAGTTGCCTCTTGACTAGTCTTTCGACTTCTCTTCATTGACTATTGTCTATTTCAAACTGCAGAATAGTATCTCTTAAATGTATAAAAGATTACATCATTTCTTCTTTTAAATTCTTCAATGGGTTCATAAAACTCTCAGAATTAAGCTTAAGGGCCACAAATCCCTACATACTTTGGCCCTGTCTACCCCTCCAACCTGGATTCATGCTATCTTCCAGCTCCACTGGCTTTCTTTCTGTTCTGCAAATAAACTGAGTTTGTTCCTGCCCTCAGGCTTCTGAATTTGTGTTGTCTCCAAAGTGCTTCTCTTCACATCTTGGAATGACTGATTCCTTAACATTCTGGTCTTAGCTCCAATGTCACTTTCTCAGAAGCTGTCCCTAACCAAGGAATCCAGAATAGTCACCACACCCCCTGCACTATGATATACTGTATTGTCTTCACGGCACCAATCATTGTCTAAAATTATTCCAGGTCACCTCTGGTCTTTACTTTGTTCCCTGCTATATCTCTAGTATCTGGTAATGTGCTTGGTACTGGTAAAACCAAAAGAGCAAATTAATGATCAAAGAAAAGCTACAGATTATTAGTATTCTTAGAAATCTTCCCAGGCAAACTGTGGGTCACTTGCTGTCCTGGAGATACTGCCCAGGAATCTCATAGATAGTTTAGTTACAGATGAACCAAGATTCTATTTTTTTTCTAATTGCTATGGGTTGACCAGGTACACATAGAAATAGGTTGAAACACCAGAAATAGATTGAAATGCTACCTCATAAACAATAATTACTTTTACAAACAAGCTTTTTTTTTTTTGTATCAGGTATCAAACTCAGGACCTTGCACTTGCAAGGCAGGCGGCAGAACCACTGAGCTAAATCCCCGGCCCCACAAACAAGCTTTCTTGATAAAGGACAGGTGTGGTTGATAGACAGGGAATACTGTCACTGAAGAACAGCAGAAGCAAGCTGATGTCCAACTTTTCCCAACAAGGAAACCTGAAGAACCAATTCATCTCCAGGAGGAAATGTTCTCATCTGACTTCCCTATAAAACATCTGCACATTTGAAAACTTCCAATGGCCCGCAATCCAACTGTGACCTTTCTTAAGAAAGTCTTGGATTCCAAAGTTGTAAACCATCTATCCCTCAACCTAATGGTCTACAAAAAGAGAGGGGCAAGGACGGTATGAAATCATCCAAGCCAAGGTGGAGGTGAAGGAGCTGCTCACTTCATTGCTCTTCTTCTTCACATGAAATGTCGGCTGAGGCCTAGATTCACAAGTAGGAGGGCTGGGTTACTATTGTACTAGCTGTAACCAATAGTAGAAAAAGCATACAACTAAGACTTATGACTCTCTTCAAGCATACATTAGCAATATGTCTTGAGTGAGATGTGTCTTTAAAGTTTACCTATCTGTAAAAAGAGGATAATGCTACATTGCAAGCACTCGCTAGTTGATAATAAAATGGACGCTGTTATTAATTGCTAGATGTTGAAATAATCACCAAAATTTTTACATTCAGTTCTCCTAACAATCCTGTGCAATAACATTAACACTCCATTTTACAGATAAAGAAAATGAGGAGCAAAGAAATAAAATGACATCTCAAGATCCTACAGTTTAACAGAGTTGGAACTCCAATCAAGGCCTGTTTGTTGTTTTTACCCCGGGACAGAAGACTCCATGATAAGTGGAGGGAGCAACCTCTGCTATTGCTAAAGATTCTCCAAGGCTTTGGCAGACTCAAACTCTGGTATAGGTCAATTAATAGGAAACTTCCTCCCTACTATGGAGAATTCCAATAGTCTTTTTTTTTTTTTAAAGTGCAGCTGGGTGTTTTCAGCTTTTTACAACTGCAGCCAGCCAGCCAGTAACTTTTCCCATTATAACCTGGCTGTACAAGGTGGCCATTTCTCTCAGATTTTCACCTGATTCTTCTAGGCTCTAGCATATACTGTCATGGAAAAGACTTAACACCAAATCACCTTCTCCTGGAAGGACAGAATGTCTGTGGGTCAGTTTCAGTCCTGTCTGTCCTGAGAGGCACTAAGATCTCACTCTTTTAATTAGGTTAAACAGAAATATCTTTCAAAGATTGACCAGATTTCCACTCCATCCCACTAGAGGATGGAATCTGAATGAAGTCCAGATGTTCTTCCCTGCCTCCCTTCAGGGGATCAGCAATGAAGATGGTCTAATAGGTCCCTACTTTGCCCTATGCCTCCAGGGATGTAAATGTCATTCCTGGCCACTTGAGCTCCTTGGATATTGAAGCTGTTTCTCATTCATCCAGTGTTCTGGAACATGCCTAGCAATTAAGGACACATTTGGCAGCTGGTATGTGAAAGGTGTGGAAGGCAGACCTTCAATGTAGCAAATGCATCCAGCAAGAAAGCAGACCTTCTCCTAGGAACACTAAGATCTGTCTAGCTGGAGAACACCTAAGGAAGGAATATGATACAGTAGGATCATCCACTTAGGAGCAAGGCCAGGACTCCCAACCAAGCCCTTCAACTCTGAGCTTTGTGATTATGCCAAAGATACTTAACCTCTCTATGTCTCAGTTTCCTTATCTATGAAATTTGTTCTTTCAATGAACAAATATTTATTAAGCATTCCCACTATATCAGTTACTGTAATAAGTGCTGGCATTACAGCAGTGCAAAAGACTGACAAGATCCATGTTTGCATTGAGCATAATTTCTAGTGAGGAGATAAACAAGCAAATAAATACTTTCATAAAGCAGAAAGTATCATGAAGAAAATAAAGCATGATGCTGGGATAAAGAATGATGAGTATGGGAGGGGGTAATTCAGAAAGAGGGAAATATCAGGATTTATCTCTTGCAATTTACATATTAAATGCAATAATAGATGTAAAGTATTTTTATTATACTGCTTAACAAGTAATGAGCACTCAGCCAAATTCAACTGCTTTTACATCACTTCCACTTTCAAGTCAGTTGCTTCTCTTTCACTTCACAGTGACTGAGCCCCTACTACATGGGTGGTCCGTACCCTTAAGGATGACAGTCTGGCATAGGATGTAGCCTCCATATAGTTGAGAGAAGGCAGAAGTGGTGAATTCCACCTACAGAGTCAGAAATGACTTTATCACTCAGTGTTGACAGATGGATTGGTATTTTCCAAGAAGACAAGAGGCCAGAAAGAGGACATGCCAGGTGGAAGAAATAGCTTGAACAAAACTCTTGAAAATGTTAAACACCCTGGCATGGTCAGGAAGCGTTAACAAGTTCAGAATGGCTAGAGATAAAGTATCAGAAGGTAGGGTGAGAGAAAAAGTGACTCATCAGCAGCTCCTAATGCTTATCTTCACAGGTCATGCTTGAAATGTCTCCTATGTTAGGGGGGCATGTAGATGGGAAAGAATAAGAGATGAGATGGGTGGCAGGGTTCCATATGGTGTCTACCATACTGCTAACACTCCAATATGTGAACAAGGGCTATGTTGAAAATATTCAGGCTGTGTTCTGTGCAACATTCCCCAAGGCAGCACAAACAGATGTTTCAGGATAAAAAGAAAAACAAACACCCAGTGGTAACTCAATATAAAGCCTGCATGGGGGTAGGCAGACTTCAGCCTGCTCAAATGTGATTTTATCATCAGTACGGGTCTGAGACTCAGCTTGGAAGAGTGACACAGGTGCTAATGTGATGACACTGGGGGTCTGGAGTAAAGGGGCACTCATTCCCGAGCACAGCCTAGGGTTCCCCCTTTGTCAAAGCCAAACCTGTCCAGTCTAAGGCCCATGCCAGGAGCTGTGAGAACTCTGAAATGGGCAAAAGGAAAGCACAAGGCCTTATGCTAGTAACTCAGACATCTCGGCCAGCAGGCTGTCTCTGAGATGGGTGTAGCTACCAAGTAGATGTTTGTAGGAGGGAACAGAGAGTCCTTGTTCTTTTGCCTGGTTCCTTGCTTCTTTACTACTCAGTCCTGTCCATCCCCTAGCAATAAACATTCTTCTTACAAGTCTCCTCAAGAAATAGGAAAGAAGTAGTCTCACAGAACATGGCGAATCAGCCCGACGCAGACAGGCAGGTCTGTGCACGGCCTACTGAGAGGTCCTGAGTCGTGCGGAAGACACCGGGTCACCCCACTGCAGACAGGCCGGTCTGCCCACACCCTGCCAAGGTCCTGGGTAGCACAGAACATACCCAGTCAGCCTGCTGTGGACAGGCAGGTCTGTGCACACCCTGCCGAGGTCCTGAGTCGCACAGAACACGCTCAGTCAGCCCGTTGCAGACAGGCAGGTCTGTGCACGCCCTACCGAGGTCCCCAGTCGCGGAAGACACCAAATCACCCCGCTGCAGACAGGCAGCCACCTGGTTCCACATTACAAAGATGCAGAGGACACCAGACCACCAGACCAAGGTACTGAAGCCCGCTGCTCCCTGCCCAGAGGTAGGGGCTTCTGAGCCGTCATCCCACTGCTCCTGGTCCAGAGGAAGGGGCTTCCTGGCCACCATCCCTCCCGCTGCTCCCAGCCCATAGGAAAGGGCTTTTGGGTCAGCATCCCTACCACTGCTTCTGGCCCCTGTCCCACCTCTCCTAGCTCAGAGGAGGTAATCCATGCAGGCACTAACAGCCCCCTGCCCCAGGTGAAATGAGAAAACACATAAATAAGTCTCAAAACCAGACTTCCAGATCACCTACAGCAACCCCAAAGGGAAATGAGATGGAACACTCTGATACCCAACCACCTGGACCCACTGAACTGGCAAAAAAAGGGGATCTGGAAAAAATGAAATCAGAAATAATTTCTCAGATAACAGGAGAAATTGTGCTCCTAGTGCAACACATGATTAATAAATCTAGAGAGGAGCTCAGCAACATGATGGAATCCCAACATAAGAAACAAATGGAATCCATAAAACAGATGCACATAGATTTCCAGAACATGAAAAACTCCACTGAAAGTCTACACAGCAGAATGAGCCAATGTGAGGACAGAATTTCAGATATAGAAGACAAGATTGCAATTAGTGACCAGGAAAAGAAAAATTGCTTCAAAATTATAAGGGAACATGAGAAATCAATCCAGCAGCTGCTAGATGATGCAAAGAAGAATAACATAAGACTGACTGGGCTCAATGAAGAAACAGGAGAGAGTGCAGATGACATAAAAAATCTCTTCACAGAAATAATGGCAGAAAACTTCCCAAGCAGGGGAAAAGAGCTTGACATACAGGTAAATGAGGCATATAGGACTCCAAATAGCCTTGATCAAAAAAATCTACACATAGGCATATAATTGTTAAGATTCCAGAAACACAACAGAAGAACAAAGTTCTCCAAGCAGTTAGAGAAAAGAAACAAATCCCATACAAAGGAAAGCCCATCAGAATCACAGCAGACTTCTCAACACAAACCATCAAGGCAAGAAGAGCTTGGAGTGACATATTCCAAGCCCTAAAAGAAAACAGCCTCCAACTCAGATTGATGTACCCTGCAAAACTATCTTTCAAAATGGATGGAGAAATAAGATACTTTCATGACAAAGAGTACGTTAGGAACTTCGTGAATACCAAGCCAGCATTCCAAAGAATTTTACACAATATCCTAGGAACAGACATTGAGGATCACAACCCCAGGAAGCAAAGCAGAATGAACCCATCTGGCATGACAAGAAATTAAATGTAAAAGGGGAGAACCCAACAAAAAGAAAAGGTCATGGGAATGACAAGTCCATACGTTTCAGTTATAACCATCAATGTTAATGGTCTCAATTCACCAATCAAAAGAAATAGACTGGCATAGTGGGTCAAGAAGCAAAATCCAACAATATGCTGCATACAAGAAACACACTTCATTCAAAAGGAAACTCATAGACTGAAAGTTAAAGGGTGGAAAACAATACTCCATGCAACAGGAACCTGAAAAAAAGCAGGAGTAGCTATCCTCTTGGCAGATCAAGTAGATTTCAAATCAGCACTGATTAAGAGAGATGAAGAAGGACACTACATCCTTGTAAAGGGAAGAATCCAAGAGGAAGAGATGACAATCATAAATATCTATGCACCAAACACTAGTGCACCCAACTATATAAAACAAATACTAACGGACATGAAAAGTCGTATATGCCCTAATACACTTATAGTGGGGGACCTCCACACCCCACTGTCACAAATAGATCAACTAGACTAAAAATAAGTAATGAAATACTAGAACTCAATCGAACTCTTGAACAAATGAACTTCACAGATGTTTACAGAGTCTTCCACCCCACAAAATCAGAATACACATTCTTCTCAGCTGCACATGGGTCATTCTCCAAAATAGACCACATACTCACACACAGAACATGTTTAAGTAAGTGCAAAGGAATTGAAGTTATCCCCTGTATATTATCAGACCACAGTGCAATGAAATTGGAGATCCATAGCAAAAGAAACTGGAAAAATTTCATATACACGTGGAAATTAAACAACACACTTCTGAATAACCAATGGGTCACAGAGGAAATTAAAGAAGAAATCAGACAGTTCCTTCAATTAAATGACAATGACAATACAACATATCGGAGTCTATGGGACAGAATGAAAGCAGTCTTAACAGGGAAATTCATAGCAGTGAATACACATATTAGGAAAACAGAACGAGCCCAATTAAACAACCTGATGCTGAACCTCAAGCTTCTAGAAAAAGAAGAGCAGGAAACCCCAAAGCTCATACAAGGGAGGAAATTATAAAGATCAGAGGAGAAATCAATGCAATGGAGACTAAGGGAACGATACAAAAAAATCAATGAAGCCAAGACTTGGTTCTTTGAAAGAATCAACAAAATTGACAAACCTTTAGCCAACCTTGTGAGAAAAAGGAAAGAAAAGGCCTAAATCCATGCAATTAGGAATGAAAAGTGTGAAATTACAACAGACCCAGCAGAAATCCAGAGGATCATCAATACTTACTTCCAGAACCTATACGCCAATAAGATGCACAACACAGAAGAAATGGACAGATACCTAGATACATATGAATTACCAAAGTTGAACGAAGAAGACCTAAAAACTCTGAACAACTCAATATCAACCAATGAAATTGAAAATGTAATTAAAAACTTATCAACTAAGAAAAGCCTGGGCCCTGATGGCTTCACTGCTGAATTCTACAAGACATTTAGAGAGGAAATGCTGCCACTACTGCTTAAATTCTTCAATGAAATTGAAAAGGAAGCAGTACTCCCACATTCATTCCTGGAAGCAAGCATCACCTTGATCCCCAAAGCAGAGAAAGACCCAACTAAAAAAGAGAACTATAGGCCAATCTCACTAATGAACACAGATGCAAAAATCCTTAATAAGATACTGGCAAACAGAATGCAGAAGATCATCAAGAAGATCATACACCCTGATCAAGTAGGATTCATCCCAAGGATGCAGGGATGGTTCAATATATGAAAATCAATCAGTGTAATACACTATATCAATAGAGCCAAGGACAAAAACCATATGATTATCTCCATAGATGCAGAAAAAGCATTTGACAAAATCCAACATGCATTTATGATAAAAACCCTACAGAAAATTGGAATAGATGGTCTCTACCTCAAACTGATAGAAGCCATCTATGAAAAACCAACAGCCAGTATCACACTAAATGGGCAAAAACTGAAATCCTTCACACTAAAATCACGAACAAGACAAGGATGTCCATTATCACCACTCTTGTTCAATATAGTTCTGGAAACATTAGCCACAGCAATTAGACAAGAGAAAGAAATAAAAGGAATAAAGATAGGTAATGAAGAAGTCAAATTGTCATTATTTGCAGATGACATGATACTCTATACAGAAGACCCCAAGAACTCCACCAAAAGACTTCTTGACTTAATAACCAAATTCAGTCAAGTAGCTGGTTACAAGGTCAACACACAAAAATCAATAGCTTTCCTCTACACCAATGACAGACTCCCTGAGAGAGAAATAGGGCAAATAATTCCCTTCACAAGAGCAACCAAAAACCTGAAATACCTAGGAATCATCCTAACGAAAGAAATCAAAGACCTCTTCTCTGAAAATTATGGCACTCTGAAAAGAGAGATTGAAGGTCAGAAAATGGACAGACATCCCCTGCTCCTGGGTAGAAAGGATTAATATAGTGAAAATGGCCACACTTGAAAACTGCCATATAGATTTAATGCAATTCCAATTGAGATCCCAGCAGCATACTTCATAGACCTCGAGAAAAAAATCCAAAAATTCATTTGGAACAAGAAGAGACCCAGAACAGCAAAAGCAATTCTAGGTAAGAGAGACATGGCAGGGGGTATCACAATCCCCAACCTGCAACTATACTACAAAGCTACTGTGATAAAAACAGCATGGTACTGGCAAAGAAACAGACTTGAGGACCAGTGGAACAGATTAGAAGAGGCAGAAACAATGCCAGACACACTCTGCCATCTCATCTTCGACAAAGGAGCCAAACAGCCTCACTGGAGGAAAGACAGCCTCTTTAATAAATGGTGCTGGAAAAGTTGGGCTTCAATTTGCCAAAGATTAAAACTAGACCTATATCTCTCACCATGCACTAAACTAAAATCAAAATGGATTACGGATCTAAATATTAAAATAGAAACTCTGAACCAGTAGAACAGAAGTTAGGTAGAAAGCTTGAAGACATTGGTGTAGGAAAAGATTTTATGAACAAAACCTCAGTTGCCCGTGAACTAGCACAAACAGTCAACAAGTGGGATCTCTTCTTATTAAAAAGCTTCTGCACGGCAAAGCAAACCGCTAACTGTGAAGAGACAACCCACAATGTGGGAAAAAATCTTCACCTGCTCTTCCTCAGACAAAGGTCTACTATCTCGAATCTATAAAGAACTTAAAAAGATCAGACCTCCCAAATTTGAAGACCCAATCCAAAAATGGGCATCTGAAATGAACAGACATTTCTCAGACAAAGAAGTAGAAATAGCAAATAAATACATGAAAAAATGTGCAACATCACTGGTCACTGGAGAGATGCAAATGAAAACAACTCTGAGATTTCACTTCACTCCAGAAAGAATGGCTGCTATCATGAAATCAACCAATAACAAATGCTGTCGGGGCTGTGGGGAAAGAGGAACTCTGCTCCAGTGCTGGTGGGAGTGTAGACTGATGCAACCACTGTGGAAATCAGTATGGAGATACCTCAAAGAACTAGGACTGGAAGTCCCATTTGACCCCGCTATTCCACTGCTGGGGATCTTCCCCAAAGAATTTAAAGAATCATACCACAGTGATATATGTGCACCCATGTTCATAGCGGCACAGTTTGTAATAGCTAAAACTTGGAAACGGCCCAAATGCCCATCAACTGGAGACTGGATAAAGAAAATGTGGTTTTTTAATAAAATGGAGTTCTACTCAGCCATCAAAAATGAGAAATTAGAGACATTTATAGCTAAGTGGATGCACATTGAGGCGATACTCTTAAGTGAAATAAATAGGACACACATGAATAAATTCCGAATAGTTTCTCTGGTGTGAGAAACTGAAAGTGTAAATAAGGTCTAAATGTATAACAGGTAATGTGAAATAGGAAGAAAAGTGGCAAAGGGGAAGGAAGTGGGAGGGCTAGAGGAAAGGATAGAAGGGAATGGGATTAATATGAGAAAATGGAAAAATAGGAACAAAATCTTCGTAAATAGGGAGGACTGGAGGGGTTGAAGGGAGGGCTGGGCAAGGTTGAAAAATAAGAACCAAGAGAGACTATGTAAAGGTGCAAATTTCCAATGATGAATGTCATTATATTGTATACCTAAAATGTACCAATGATTAGAATGAATATTCGATAATGTAAAATAGGAAGAAAAGGTCCAAAGGGGTAGGGGTAGTGGGAGGGGCAGGGGAAAGGAAAGAAGGGAATGGAAAAATGCTGAGAAATGGAAAGAATGGAAATAAAGTCTTTGTAAATAGGGAAGGGTGGAGGGCATGAAGGGAGGGCTAGCAATGTGGAAAAAATAAGAACCAAGATGTATTATGTAAAGGTACAATTCCCAATGAGAAATGTAATTGTGTTGTATACCTACAATGTACCAATAAAAGAATTTAATAAAAAAAAAAAGAAATAGGAAAGAAGGTAAGAAAGCTGCCTCCATCTGTATTCCACCACCAATATTCCAAAAGTTCTGATACCGTCAACAGGTCTGGACAGCAGACATCTGGTCCCACTTGGAAGAAGGCTGAGATGAACAGCATACCCAACTGACTTTCAGCCGATCTTAGCAGAGGCTCTTTGGACTGCAGTTCATTGCTGTCATATCAAACATAGCACTAGCGTGGTGTGCACTAGATGACCCTAAACACATGAAAACACCAAATAGGAGAGCCAAGGAGTGGGCAGTGGGGATTGAACACTGAGCATTCTGTCCAGCCTTTGCATGTCATCAGTCTTAAAACTGAACAAAGCCCACCGCTCTAAACTCAATTTCCCTATGCAATGCAGGAAGCAACAGACATCCAACACGAGAGTATGTGAAAAATAGCCAAGGCCAACATCACATTCAAAAGATCTTCCATATCCCATTAAGCCTAAATCCCTAGTAAAGTTGTTGCATTAGTGTAGTTACAAGGCTCCTTCTGGTTGAACTCCCAGAGTTAAAAATCAGTATATATTATAGGATGAGAGTAGGCCATGGTGGCTCCATAAACTACTTGAGCACAGGTAAGTAACTAGATAAGCCACCTGTCATCTTAGAAGCTGATGACATGATGTGCTGGATGACTAGGTTTTGCTGAGAATGATCATTTTTAAAGAGTAAGGATTAGGGTGTTAAGTACAGGGTGCTGATAAGCAGATAAGGATTACTAAAGATATATTTTGCCCTCCTCCCACTTTTTCCAAAAGCCAGCTCTGCTGTGATACCCAGATGATATAATCCTACCACTTCAGACCTGTTTCATCTATATGCAGAAGAACCTATTTTATGGCTCAGTTTCCAACATAAACCAAGATTTGTTTATGATGCATGGAAAGCAACTGCTCCCTACTAGTCCAATTATGGGGCCCAATCAGAGAGGACAGTCCTTATATTCCAAAGAGCACCAGGGGAATATGCCCCTTAGAACCCAGTGAAGCCTAATCACCCTTTTAGATTGCATAACTGAGGACATCTATCAACAGTCTGAATGGCAGGGTTCCTGCTGTCAAAACTCTCAACTGTGCCTTTTAGACTGACAAGAGCTAGAAGTGCAGAGTCAGAGAAATTGAGGTGTGAATCTAGTCCTTCAACTTATAAAATGGGTTCCCCCCCTGGATAAAACTTACTCCCCTGGGCCTCAGTCTTCTTGCTTACAGAGTAATGCCAGTGATTCTCAGATTCTTTACGAATGTAAAAGCATACAACACATGGGAAATGCTGTTGAGTGGTCATTTTTCTCATGAAATGGTGTGAGGCAGTGCCCTGCACACACTAGGCTTTCACTACGTATTGCTCTATTCCCCTTGTCCTTCTTGAATTAGATGAGCTCTAAGGCTTTCACACCCTAAGCCCAATCGAACCAAGTTTAATATAGAACGATAAATATATCAGATGGCTGGCTTTTCTACACTAGTATGGGAAGTTAACACAAAGTGCACAGATAGATCTTTTGCTTTTCCAACCCACTCACTCACTCTTTAAAACATTCTACTGCAATCTTCACCCAGCCAGCACAGAAGGGTAGGAGAGAGAACGCCAACGAAATAGACATTTCAGCCAACCACTTCGGGGGGAAAATAAGAGTTCTTTTGGGGGCTGTTTTTAAATTTATAAACATTTGCTGTGAGATGATAAAGTCATTCCCCCATAAAAACTTTTAGTGCCCTTGACTGAAATATATGAAAGAAGAAAAAAAGAAATTACCAAAAAGAGTGATAATTCTGTACATAGGAGTTTAAGTAAAGCCAGTGGAACAATGGGAGAAAAAAACCCAAACAACTTATTTTCTTCCTAAACTACTTCCCAGCCATTTCTCCCCAGTCTGATTTCTGACAGTATCTGAAGGCCTGATAGGACTAAGGCCTCTGGCAACTAATTATGTGCCTTTTCTTGCACAGTAAAAATGAGAAGACTAGGCTTTGGAAATGGGGTCCAATTAAAGGCAGGGGCCTAGCAACCGAGGCTGGGAATCAAAAGTCTGTATGAAAGTCCAGATGATCACCCACTTAGCTCTTTTAATTTTAACTTAATTGATATGAGTGGTTACAACCTAGTTACAAAGGGCACTCTTACTGGGACTCAAAACAAGACTTTCAAAGTAGACCTAACAAAGGAATATAAAAATTGTCTGGAGGAGGAGAGCAGAATGACTACATGAATCTGATACAATTCCATACCAGAGGCTTTATTTTCTTTCTTTCATTCCAAACCCCTTCTCTCCCCTCTGGTAAAGAACAGTAATGGCACTGAAATCCACAGATAATCACTAAATCTCTGTGGCAGCTCCAGTTCAAAACTCTTCCTTCACAATGAGGGTTTTAATCGCTGTAAGTCATAACAAGGGCTTCTCTTGCTCCAGTGTGGAATATCCATATCCTTTCTCTTTCTTTCCCCAAATCGAAACCAGCTTTTGAGTTGACATCTTCCATGAAGACTGTGCTGAGCACTCCAATCTACAGATCCCAGAGACCACTCTTCACCTACCCTCGACTTCACTGAATTTGGATCCTGCTGGGGAAGGGGGGTGGCTCAGCTGATAAACTATTCACAGAGGAGAAGAAATATAGTATGTCAAGGGCTGAAGAGACCAGGTTAGCTAAAAGCAGCTCAATCAAGGAATAACCGCCACTGAGGCAAAGATGGCATCAGAGCTGACAGAAAAGGGCAGCAGCAGCCCTGAGAAGTGAGCATTTGCGCAGAAACAAAAATCCATTACAAAGGCTAGAGTTGGGTGCACCAAGAGTAGGTGTGAGTTGCAGAAAGAAGCCTGTGAACAGTGATGGGAAGCCTCTTCACAAAGTTCTGGCTGTGTGGTTTGGGATAAAGTGATACGGTTCCAGAGGATCACATCACACAAGACTAGGCAAGAAGCACATAATGGGAAATTTCATTTCCCTGTCATTGATTTCCCAACACCACAGATGTATCTTGGGATGGTATTAACCTGGTAAGGAAACTTAGCTTTTATTCCTCTATGGCAAGTATTCTGATTCATTCCCTATAGCCTGAAGGAACAGCTGTGTATCTAAGATTTGTAGAACGAAGATACAGGGATTTGTATTTTTTCCTCCAGATCCTATATCTCAGTCACTTCTCCTTGGTAAAAACACAGCCGGAAAGTAATAGGTGGGGGGCAGTCTAGGTCCCTAAGGGCAAGCCCTGGTGTAAGGATGGCTGGCTCTAGCTGTATGCAGAATACTCCAACAGGTGTGCCATTTCTGTTCATAGTGAGCAAACAGACATGGTGTAAATGTCTACTGATAGATGCTCTGTGTTTATTATCTTTGCTTTTGTCTGTTTTGTGCTTTGGCTAGTGATTTTAAGAATATCTACATTTACCCACACCATCATCCTCTGCCCATTATACTTTCAGACATCATGGAATGATGTGACAGAAGGGATGACAGCAATCTTCAGAGCCACACCTCCAGCTGCCTGCCAGCTGCTCAGGGACCCATCATCTTGCTTTGCCAGAGTAAAGCCTTGTTCCCTCCTCCAGTATGCATGTCTACAGCACAGGTTTTTCAGAGGTAGGCTACAAGTTCACATTAAGCAACAGGCACTGATTACAAATTGAATGACTGCTGAGAATATCTTTCTAGTGTCAAGGAGCCATTAAAAGCACTTAAGGAAATCACATTAAGGAAGTGAGAGAATACCTCCAGGGCTATAGGATAGGGAGAGAAAGAGGGAAAGAAAGCATCTTCTCACCTCCTACCTTGGAGGGAAAAAAAGCACCACTTAAAAAGTGAAGTTGGTCCTAAAGAATGGACCAGCCTTTGAGAACCTGAAGAACACTGTCTACCAACCACTTTCCTGTGACCAAAACATTTCTGTGACATCTTTTGCTAACATACAATAAAATGACATTTTAAGCAACTATATATTTTAAAATATTTATTCAAGGAGCATGCATTATAATCAGTACTCACATATAATCTCTTATCCAATTAGGACTAAATCTCTGTGAAAAAGATATGATTTGGTTTTACAGATATAGCAACAGGTTCAGAGAGATCAGTGACTTAAGCATATCTGGAGCTCACATTTGATCAATTCTGCAAAATCCACGAAAAAGAAGGTTGGGCCTGCATCCCTCTGACCTGGTGACTGGAACTGTGGGCGTTCTGCAGAGGATGGGGGCTTTTCCTGTCTCTCTGATTAAGGAAACATCCAGCTATTTTAAAGTGGGCTAATATAGTCTCAACAGAATTTTTTAGTTGTCAATAACCATCGAAAAGAAAAGAACTAGGAACTGAGGTAAGTAGATAATGTAACCTTGAGAAGGTCATTCTCCTGAGTTCTAGTTTCCTTATCTCTAAAATGGGTTTAATAAAATCTATGTAATAGAATAGTTATGGATACTAAATAGGGAACCTTATTAAAGTTCTTAATATTATATCAAGGTAAATATATACAACAGCTATTATTGCAACTTCTGTTTTATTTCACTTTAACAGTTGTGGAAAATTTATAGCGTTGGCATCAACTGTTTTCATTCAGTAAGTGCTAGAGTTGAAAATATTTTAAAATTCTGAGTTAGTTTCATAGCTAAGAACAACTACAACAACAAAAAATGGCACTGAAAGCACAAATTATTTGAGTCTAGGAAATAAGAGTCCCACATCTTCTATGGGGCTGGTCCTGCCCTATGTGGTTCAATCATCTTAGAGCATGTTATCAGCACAGGTATTTAGGCACAGGAAACTACAATGCATACAGACGGTGGGGAAGCTTGAATGATTTAGGGGGCCAAAGACATGTAGAATAAATTAATGTGAATGACTTTGGTTCTAGTTCTACAATCCCCTTTAGGCACATTTGCTAAGAACTCTCAAGATGGGCAGCTCATCAGCAGCACAGCTCATACTGTTTCGAATGAACAGACAGTAGTAAACTGAAAGAGACTCAGGCTGTATCATCTACTGTATCATCCCTGCTCCTCAATAAGGCTTAGCTCTGACACCAATAGGAGAGTGGAGACCAGGGGTTCTTCTGAGGTTTTAGTCCCGTACAATTGTGACTCAAAGCTCTTCTGGTGGAAAAGTGCGTCTAGCTCCTGTGCTCTGTACATAGAAACCTGAAGCCAATGCTATAAGAGACAGCTTCTATCTACATTTTCACTTGATCTTAATCAAAAGGCCGAGAAGTGATTATCTACATTTTCATATCTGCATCCTTTTCAAAAAGGCTTTCAAGGTTGAAGTAAAACTAACCCTACCAGGGCAAAAATAAAATAAGCTGCAAATCACTGGCCTTGAGGAAATGAGGCAGTGGGGCCGACTGTCCAGACATGCAGGGATCTGAATGGTTTTGCCTCTTGCTGTTTTCTTTTCAAGGATACAGCAGGCATCAGTACTATATGAATTCCTCAAAACTGCAGAATGTGGGACTCAGAGATTCAATTTTGAATTGAGCTAGACTCAAATGCATTTTAACATATTCTCCCCCAAAATATATTTGGCTCCATAGAATTTCCCATAAAATAGGCAACTTTTTCACTATAAAATAAGTATTAGTAGTATTCTAGCATGAAGGAAGCAAAGAATAATAATTTCTTTAAGGTTATTGCACAAGTTTTATCTAGGCTTATATTTCTAGGCAGATTTGGGGAAGCTAATTCTTTCAGATATTGATACGAGGCAAGTGATATACCATTAAAAATTAAAGCTTGAGACTCAAAAAAAAGGGAAAAACACTCCCTATGAAACAGAAAAGGAGAGACACTGAAATCCAACAATCTAGCTTTTTTGGATAGATTTTTCAGCAAATAAAAACCTTGTGAGAGCTTAGCCAGGTGGCAGAGAGGATCTTGGCTGCGTGGGGCCCTGCTCTATCCCGCCCTCACACCAACCCCTTCCTGGCTGTGCCACTACCTGGTTCCACACTACACAGGCACAGGAGGTCATAAAGGCCATTGTCCTGAGCTCCAGAAGATACAGCAGAAGTGAACAAAAGAAAGAGGGCCTCTCTCAGGCTCCCTGATGAAAACTGAAGCCCACTGGAAAAGTGAAGAAAATCTCTGCAATAAAGGCTCACCAGACCACCGTAGTGGGTAAGTTGGAGGGATCATTGCCTCCCATCAGAACCTGGACTATCTTCAGGGGAAGGGCAGCTGGAACCTGCAGTACAGCCTTGCAGAGGTCAACCCTGCAGGAGGACAGGGAGCTCAACTTGAGACTTGCAGCCAGAAATCTGCCTGAATCTCATGGGTCTGCTAACTGGCTTGCTGAGACTCATTGACTTATACCAGCACACTGCTGCCCACATTGTCTATTGTGACAGCAGAGACATACCCTGAAGGAGGCCCTTCATTTTTAATTTTTATGTTATTTTCAAAATTATTATTTTGCTCTTATTTTGAATTTTTTTCTTTTTCTACTCTTTCCGATTTTTTTTCTTCCTTTTCTCTTTTCTTTTTCACTCTCTCACTCACTCTCTCACGGTCCCACATTGTTCTTCGCTCCATTTTTGTTCCTGTTCTGGGCCTAATTCGGATTTCTTCTTTTTCTTTTCTTCTCTTTTTCCTTCTCTCGATTGTCATTAGTTTTAAAGGAAAGTAAATACAGTTTCTAGCCTCCCTATTGCCGTTAGGTTGTTCTGTTCTCATCTTTGTTCTTTCATTCTGTCTTTTCCTCTTTTTTCAACAGTATCTTAGAGTTTGCGTGATTTTCCTGTGTCCTCTGGCCTCACTGCTAATCTTCCCCTATTCTTCTACCTATCAATCCCTCCCCCTCCCCAACTCCTTCTAACTCCCTACCCCAAAGAGTAAAGTTGCTATACTGAAGAGTTTATTCACTATAAACATGTTGAGTGGGTCCTTGATTTTGATTTAATTCACAGAGTTAAAGGTGATAGATTAATAACTACCACAAATTGTCGTTTTCTAAGCTGTGCTTGCTGCTATGGTATTGCTAATTGTATCACTTAGGCTAAGGTGTTGTGATTGATCTAATCAGGTGTCCTTCCTGGTATAATGAAAATGAGATAGCCTCAGAGTCATTAGAAACTCAAAACCTAAAGACCAGCTATAACTGGAAGACACCTCTGAGAAGCAATCATTCCATAAGGGTTCTAAATATAAGCAACAAAGATACTTACAACAAGCAATTTCAAAGTATCAACCCAGGAATTAAACCAAGGAGAGTAACAAAAACAAAAATGAGAAGACATTTAAACAAGGCACAGAGTCAGACTTCCACCCACCAAAAGCAAATTCTGGGGGAAACGAGACAGAAAAGTCTCATAATCCACCACCTGGACACCCTGAACTGATAGTACAGGAAGTAACAAAAACAGTTGAATGAGGCTCTAGAAAAAGTCTAAACAGAAATAATTTCCCAGATAACCACAGAGATGGTGAACAGAGTGAAAGAGGGGATTAGAGGCTCTAGAACAGAAACAGAAAAAAAAAAAAAAAGATGAGCTCAGAACCATGGTGGAAGCCATGAATGCCCAGCACAAGAAAGAAATGGAAACCATGATCGCCCAACATAAGAAAGAAATTGAATCCAAGAAACAGATTCAAAGAGATATCCAAGAGATTAAAAACTCCATTGAAAGTATTCACAGCAGATTAAGGGAATGTGAAGATAAGACTATCAGATATAGAGGACAGGATTGTGGTTAATGACCAGGAAAACAGAGATCTCTTCAAAATAGTAAGGGACCATGAGAAATCAATCCAGCAGCTGCTAGATGATGCAAAGAAGAATAACATAAGACTGATAGGAGTCGATGAAAAAGCAGAAGAACAATTAACATAAAAGAAACTGTTCACAGAAGTAATAGTAGAAAACTTCCCAGACAGAGGTAGAGAATTGGACATACAGATAAGTGAGGCATATAGAACTCCAACTAGCCACAATCAAAAAAAATCTACACCTAGACCTAATAGTCAGGATCCCAGAAACCTAACAGAAGAACAAAATTCTACAAGCAGTTAGAGAAAATAAACAAATCCCATGCAAAGGAAAGCCCAACCAAATCACAGCAGACTTCTCAACACAAACCTGCAAGTTAAGGAGAGCCTGAAGTATTTTAAGCCCTAAAAGAAAATAACTTCCAACCTAGACTGTTGTATCCTGCAAAATTATCTTTCAAAATCGATGGGGAAATTACTTCCATGACAAAGAACACCTGAGAAATTTCATGAACACCAAACCAGCACACCAAACAATTCTAAACAATATCCTAGAAAAAGACAGTGAAGGTCACAACTCCAGGAGGTCCAACAGAGCAAACCCACCAGGAAAGACAAGAAACTAAAGGGAAAGGGGGGAAAATAAAAAAATAAAAGAGCAAACAACAGTAAAACATCATAAGGATGAGTCAAGATCTATCAATTATAACTATCAATGTTAATGGTCTCAATTCACCAATCAAAAGAAAGACTGGTAGAATGGAGTAAGAAGCAAAATCCAACAAAATGCTGTATACAAGAAACACACCTAACTCAAAAAGAAATTCATAGACTTAAAGTAAAAGGATGGAAAACAGTTCTCCCCACAGCAGGAACCCAGAAAAAAGCAGGGGTAGCAATCTTATTTGCAGACAAAGTAGATTCCAAACCAAAACTAATTAATAGAGACAAAGATGGTCACTACATCCTTGTGAAGGGAACAATCTAAAAGGAAGAGATGACAATCCTAAATACATATGCACCAAATATGAATGCTCCCAACCATACAAAATAAATATCAATGGACACAAAAAACCAAATAAGCACTAATACAATTGTAGTGGGGGACCTCAATACTCCACTATCACAAATATACAGATCATCTAGATAAAAAAATCAACAACGAAATTCTAGAACTGAACCAAGCTATTGAACAAATGGACTTAATAGATATTTACAGAGTGTTCCACCCTACAAAACCAGAATACACATTCTTTTCAGCTGTACATGGGTCATTCTCCAAAATAGACCACATGCTAGCTCACAGGACATGTCTAAGTAAATGTAAAAGAACTGAAGTTACCCCCTGTATATTATCAGACCATAGTGCAATAAAACTGGAGATCACAAACTTGTAAGAAACCACAAAAACCCCACAAACACATGGAAAATGAATAACACCCTCCTGAACAACCAATGGGTCACAGAGGAAATTAAAGAAGAAATTAGACAGTTTCTACAAGTAAAAGATAATGCCAGTACAACATACAGGAATCTATGGGACACAATGAAAGCAGTTCTACGTGGGAAATTCATAGCAGTGAATGCCCATATTAGGACAACAGAGAGAACTCAGTTAAATAACTTAATGCAGAACCTCAAGCTCCTAGAAAAAGAAGAGCACAACAAACCCAAAGCTCATGCAAGGGAGGAAATTATAAAGATCAGAGCAGAAATCAATGCAATGGAGACTAAGAGAATGATACAAAAAAATCAGTGAATCAAAGAGTTGGTTTTTCAAAAGAATAAAATCGACAAACCCTTAGCCAACCTTATCACAAAAAGGAAAGAAAAGGCTCAAATCCATGCAATTAAGAATGAAAAAGGTGAGGAAGCTCCCCGCCTCCATCCCAGGCTCCTAGGGCAGAGAAGCTCAGACGGTCACAGCACCCTGAAAGAAGCTCCCCAACTCCATCCCAGGCTCCTAGGGTAGAGAAGCCCAGCCAGTCCCAACAACTGGAAGGAAGCTCCCACCTCCATCGCAGGCTCCAAGGGCAGAGCTCAGCCGGTCACAGCACCCGGAAGGAAGCTCCCCGCCACCATCCCAAGCTCCTAGGGCAGAGAAGCTGAGCTGTGGGGTACCAGAAGCACAACCCCCCCCCCCCGCCCTGGCTGTGGAAATGAGAAGACACATAAACAAACCTCAAAAACAGACTTCCAGATCACCTACAGCAACCCCAAAGGGAAACAAGATGGAACAATCTGATACTCAACACCCTGGACTCTCTGAACTGGCAACAAAAGAGGATATGGGAAAAATGAAATCAGAAATAATTACTCAGATAACAGCAAAGATTTTGCTCATGGTGCAAGACATGATTAATAAATCTAGAGAGGACACAGATTAAAAAAATAGAGGATCTGAGGAACATGATGGAATTCCAACATAGGAAGCAAATGGAATCCATAAAACAGATACAAACAGATTTCCAAAAGATTAAAAACTCCATCGAAAGTCTGCGCAGCAGAATGAACCGATGTGAGGATAGAATTTCACGTATAGAAGATAAGATTGCAATTAGTGAGGAGGAAAAGAAAAACTGCTTTAAAATTGTACAGGAACATGAGAAATCAATCCAGCGGCTGCTAGACGATGCAAAGAAGAATAACATAAGACTGATTAGAGTCAATGAAGAAAGAGAGAGTGAGTGCAGATGACATAAAAAAACTGTTCACAGAAGTGATGGCAGAAAACTTCCCAAGGAGGGGAAAAGAACTTGACATACAGATAAGTGAGGCATATAGGACTCCAGCTAGCCTTAATCAAAAAAAATCTGCACATAGGCATATAATAGTTAGGATTCCAGAAATCCAACAGAAGAATAAAATTCTACAAGCAGTGAGAGAAAAGAAACAAATCACATACAAAGGAAAGCCCATCAGAATCACAGCAGACTTCTCAATGCAAACCCTCAAGGCAAGAAGAGCTTGGAGTGATGTATTTCAAGCCCTAAAGGAAAACAGCCTCCAACCCAGACTGATGTACCCTGCAAAACTATCTTTCAAAATTGATGGAGAAATAAGATACTTTGATGAAAAAGAGCACCTCAGGAACTTCATGAATACCAAACCTGCACTCCAAAACATTTTAGACAATACCCTAGGAAAAGACAATGAGGATCACAACCCCAGGAAACCCAGCTGAATGAATCCATTGGATGTGACAAATTAAACACAAAGGGGGGGAATCCAACAAAAAGAAAAAGCCATGACAAGGCTTTTAAAACTTTTAACTTCATCTCCCTAATGAGTGTATAATTCAATCTTATTATTGCACTGATTAGTATTTTTCTGATTCTAGATTTGCACACCATTCCTTGTGCTATGCTGGCTATTTATCATCTTATGTCTACATTTTAATTGGGTTGTCTATTAATAAGCTCTAAGAATTCTTTATATATTCTGCTCATAGGTTATATGCATTGTAAATATGGTCTGTTTAAGGACTACTTTTCATTTCAATGATGTCATTTACAGTTCTAAATTTTGATGGAATCTCATTTATCTATTTTTTTCTTTTATACATCATGTTTTTTGTATCCTAGGTAGTTCTTGCCTACCCTGCATTCATAAATATTTTCCCTTATAATTTCTTCTTAAAGTTTTATACTTTTAGGCTTTCTTATTTAGGTTCATAGATCCCTTCAAGTTATTTTCATGTATGGAAAAAAAGGGTTGAGGTTAATTTTTTATATATGGATACCAGGTGTTCTCGTGCCATTTGCTGAAAACACTATCTCTTCCTTGGCTCTTGAATTGAGTTTATATTCTATAAAATGCTAATGTTAAATAATCTTTCAAAACTCAGTGGACCATATATGTGGGGTTCTATTTCTAGATTCTGTTTTATTCCAATGATCTATATGTCTTTCCTTACACCAACACTGCCTTGATTATTGTAGCTTTAGAAGAAGTCTTAAAATTAGGTACTAAAAGTCTTACAACACTGTTTTTGTTTATAACTTTTCTAGGTCCTTTGTACTCTTACATAACTTTTAAATTTCAATATCCAAGTCTTCATTTATAGCAAGTATACACAGACCTGAATTTTTATATATACCTTGTGTTTTCTAATCCTGCTAAATTCAAGTACACATTCTAGGGGCTCCTAGAGATTTCTTAGTATTTTCTCTGTAGATGATCATTTCATCTACATATAAAGATTTTGCTTCTGCTGTGCCGATCCTATCCTAGTTGTGTCATTTTATTGCCAGATTATTTTGGTGGGGACTAGGTTTCAAAGTTTAATGGACAGATAAAGAGTAAGCATAATCTGCCCTTGTTCCCCACCTTAAGGGGAAAGCACTGTGTCTTCTCCATTCATATAAGACATTCTAACTGGAAGTATGGAGTACATGTCTTTGATCTGTTGAGAAGTTTCTGTTCTACTTCTAGGCTCCTGATAGCTTTTACCATGAACAGCTGTAGAATTCAGTCCAATACTTTTTCTCCAACTAGTGACAGGATCATATGGCTTTTTCCTTTCCTCTGTTAAAATGATGACTTTTGGGAGTGGACCTTCCAATGCTGAACCAACACTGCCATCCGTATAATAAAACCATTTTCTACATCCTGCCAGATCTGACTTTCCAATAGTTTGTTTTGTTAAACAAATTTCTATCTATGTTCATACTTTTTTCTTCTATTATCTTTATCCAGTTTTAGGATTAGCACAATGTTGAGTTCCTAAAATGAGGGGAGAAGTGTTGCTTCTTTTTTCTCCTTTAATTGTTTGATATAATTTATCAGTTAAAATGTTTATGAGCCTGCTGTTGTCATATAGGTAGGTTTTCAAGCTAGGAACATACTTTCTTTAATAGGTGCTAGTCAAATTTTATATTTCCTCCAGAGTTAGTTTCATTAATTTGTCTTCTAAGTTACTTCCTAGAAGTTGTCAAATTTATTTCAAAAAAGATTTCTGTAACATGCTTTCTATATCCTTTTAAATTATGTAAAATCTGTGGTAATGTCTCCTAGATCTTAATATTATAATTTAAAAAATGTATAACTGATATTGTGTAACAGGAAGAAAAGGTCTAAAAGAGCAGGGGAATTGGGAGGGGTAGGGGAAGGGAAAAAAGGGAAAGGAAAAAAATATGAGAAGAGGAAAACAATGGAAACAAGGTCCTTGCAAATAGGGAAGGGTGGAGGGGGTGAAGGGAGGGCAGGGGAAGGGGAAAAAAAATAAGAACCAAGGGACTCATGTAATGGTACAAGATCCCAATGATGAATGTAGCTGTATTTTATACCTAAACTGTACCAATAAAGTTAATGGGGGGGGGGAAGAATGAAAAAGGTGAAGTCACAATAGATCCAGCAGAAATCCAGAGGATCATCAATACCTACTTTAAGAACATGTACTCTAATAAAATGGAAAATACAGAAGAAATGGACAGATTCCTAGATACATATGAACTGCCAAAGTTAAATGAAGAACATATAGAAATTCTAAACACCCCAATTACAATGAGTGAAATTGAAAATGTAATAAAAAATTTACCAACGAAGAAAACCCCAGGTCCTGATGGCTTCACTGCTGAATTCTACAAGACATTTAAAGAAGAACTACCACCATTACTCTTTAAACTCATCAATGAAATTGAAAGGGAAGCAATACTTCCAAATTCATTCCTGGAAGCAAGTGTTACTTTGATTCCAAAACCAGGGAAAGACTCAACCATAAAAGAGAACTACAGCCCATCTCCCTAATGAACATAGATGCAAAAAATCCTCAAGAAGATACTGGCAAATAGAATACAAAGGGTCATCAAGAAGATCATACACCCTGACCAAATCAGATTTATCCCAGGGATGCAAGGATGGTTCAACATCCATAAATCAATGAATATAATACGCTATATTAACAGAGCCAAGGACAAAAAGCATATGATCATCCCAATAGATGCAGAAAAAGCATTCAACAAAATCCAACACCCATCCATGATAAAAACCCTACAGAAAATTGGAATCAAAGGTTTTCATCTCAACCTGATTAAGACTATCTATGAAAAAGCAACAGCCAACATCATACTAAATGGTCAAAAATTGAAAACTTTCATGCTAAAATCAAGAGCAACACAAGGATGCCCACTATCACCACTCCTGTTCAATACAGTTCTGGAAACATTAGCCAGAACAATTAGAAAAGAGAAAGAAATAAAAGGATAGGAAAGGAAGAAGTTAAACTGTCATTATTTGCTGACAATATGATACTTTACATAGAAGACACAAAAAACTCTGCCAAAAGACTTTCAGGCTTAATTGACAGCTTCAGTAGAGTAGCTGGATACAAGGGCAACACTCAAAAAAACAGTAGCCTTCTTGTACACAAATAACAGACTCACTAAGAAAGAAATTAGGGAAATAATTCCTTTTACAATAGCATCCAAAAAAAAATGAACTATCTAGGAATCAATCTAACAAAGGAAGCAAAAGACCTCTACACTGAAAACTATAGCACTCTGAAAAAAGATATCGAAGAGGATACAAGAAAATGGAAAGACATTCCTTGCTCCTGGGTAGGAAGAACCAATACAGTGAAAATGGCCATACTTCCAAAACTGCTATATAGATTCAATGCAATTCCAATTGAGATCCCAGCAGCATATTTCATAGACCTTGAGAAAACAATCCAAAAATTCATTTGGAACAAGAAGAGACCCAGAATAGCAAAAGCAATTCTAGGTAACAGAGACATGTCAGGGGGTATCAAAATCCCAAACCTGATAAAAACAGCATGGTACTGGCAAAGAAACAGACTTGAGGACCAGTGGAACAGATTAGAAGATGCAGAAACAACGCCAGACACACTCAGCCATCTCATCTTCGACAAAGGAGCCAAACAGCCTCACTGGAGGAAAGACAGCCTCTTTAATAAACGGTGCTGGAAAAGTTGGGCTTCAACTTGCCAAAGATTAAAACTAGACCTGTATCTCTCACCATGCACTAAACTAAAATCAAAATGGATTACAGATCTAAATATTAAAATAGAAACTCTGAACCAGTTGGAACAGAGGTTAGGTAAAACCATTGAAGACATCGGTGTAGGAAAAGATTTTATGAACAAAACCTCAGTTGCCTGTGAACTAGCACAAACAATCCACAAGTGGGATCTCTTCTTATTAAAAGGCTTCTGCACAGCAAAAGAAACCACCAGCAGTGTGAAGAGACAACCCACAATGTGGGAAAAATCTTCACCTGCTCTTCCTCAGACAAAGGTCTACTATCTTGAATCTATAAAGAACTCAAAAAGATCAGACCTCCCACATTTAAAGACCCAATCCAAAAATGGGCATCTGAAATGAACAGACATTTCTCAGACAAAGAAGTAGAAATAGCAAATAAATACATGAAAAAATGTGCAACATCACTGGTTATTCGAGAGACGCAAATGAAAACAACGCTGAGATTCCACCTCACTCCAGAAAGAATGGCTGCTATCATGAAATCAAACAATAACAAATGCTGGCAGGGCTGTGGGGAAAGAGGAACCCTGCTCCACTGCTGGTGGGAGTGTAGACTGATGCAACCACTGTGGAGATCAGTATGGAGATACCTCAAAGAACTAGGACTGGAAGTCCCATTTGACCCCGCTATTCCACTGCTGGGGATCTTCCCCAAAGAATTAAAAGAATCACACCACAGTGACATATGTGTGCCCATGTTCATAGCGGCACAGTTTGTAATAGCTAAAACCTGGAAACAGCCCAAATGTCCATCAACTGGAGACTGGATAAAGAAAATGTGGTTTTTTTATAAAATGGAGTACTACCCAGCCATAAAAAATGAGAAAGTAGAGACATTTATAGCTAAGTGGATGCACATTGAGGTGATACTCTTAAGTGAAATAAATAGGACACACATGTGTAAATACTGAATAGTTTCTCTGGTGTGAGAAACTGAAAGTGTAAATAAGGACTAAATGTATAATAGGTAATGTGAAATAGGAAGAAAAGGGGCAAAGGGGAAGGAAGTGGGAGGGCTAGGGGAAAGGATAGAAGGGAATGGGATTAATATGAGAAAAATGGAAAAATAGGAACAAAATCTTTGTAAATAGGGAGGACTGGAGGGGTTGAAGGGAGGGCTGGGCAAGGGTGAAAAATAAGAACCGAGAGAGACAATGTAAAGGTGCAAATTTCCAATGATGAATGTCATTATATTGTATACCTAAAATGTACCAATGATTAGAATAAATAATCAATAATGCAAAATAGGAAGAAAAGGTCCAAAGGGGTAGGGGTAGTGGGAGGGGCAGAGGAAAGGAAAGAAGGGAAAGGAAAAATGATGAAAAATGGAAAAAATGGAAATAAAGTCTTTGTAAATAGGGAAGGGTGGAAGGCGTGAAGGGAGGGCTAGGAATGGGGAAAAAATAAGAACCAAGATGCATTATGTAAAGGTACAATTCCCAATGAGAAATGTAATTGTGTTGCATACCTACAATGTACCAATAAAAGAATTTAATACAACAAAAAAGAAATTCCTATAAAAAGTTAAGCTGTGTTTCAGAAGAAAAAAAAAAAAAACAACTCCAGACATACTCAGCCACCTCATCTTTGACAAAGGAACCAACCACCCTCACTGGAGGAAAGATAGCCTATTTAATAAATGGTGTTGGAAAAACTGGATTTCAACCTGCCAAAGATTAAAATTAGACCCATATCTACCACCATGCACTAAACTAAGATCAATGTGGATTAAAGATCTAAATATTAAAACAGAAACACTAAACTTGCTGGAAGATAAGTTAGGTAGAACTCTTGAAGACATTGGCATAGGAAAAGACTTTATGAACAAAACCTCAGTGGGAACTAGCACAAAGAATCAACAAGTGGGATCTCATCTTATTAAAAAGCTTCTGCACTGCAAGAGAAACCACCAACAGAGCTAAGAGACAACCTACAATGTGGGAAAAATTTTTTAGCAGCAGTACCTCAGACGAAGGACTACTATCTAGAATATACAAAGAACTTAAAAAAATCAGACCCCCCCAAATTTAAAGACCGAATCCAAACATGGGCATCTGAAATGAACAGACATTTCTCAGACAAAGAAGTAAAAGTAGCAAATAAACATATGAAAAAATGTCCAACATCACCAGTCACTGGAGAGATGCAGATGAAAACAACACTAAGATTCCACCTCATTCCAGAAAGAATGGCTGCTTGATCAAGAAATCAACCAATGGGGCTGTGGATTTAGCTCAGTGGTTTCTCCGCCTGCTGCACAAGCACAAGGACCCGAGTTCAATCCCTGGTACCCAAAAAATCAAAAACCAAAAAACCAAAAAAGAAAAAGAAATCAACCAATAACAAATGCTGGGGGGGGGTGCGGGGAGAAAGGAACCCTTCTATATTGTTGGTGGGAGTGAAGACTGGTGCAACCCCTGTGGAAATCAGTATGGAGATACCTCAAAGAACTAGGGCTGGAGGTCCCATTTGACCCAGCTATTCCCCTGCTGGGTATCTTCCCCAAAGAATTAAAAGAATCATACCACAGTGACATATGTGCACCCATGTTTATAGTGGCACAGTTTGTAATAGCTAAAGCTTGTAAACAGCCCAAGTGCCCATTAACTGGAAACTGGATAAAGAAGTTGTGGTTTTTTTATAAAATGGAGTACTACTCAGATATAAAGAACGAGAAACTAGAGATATTTATAGCTAAATGGATGCATATTGAGGCCATACTCTTAAGTGAAATAAATAGGACACACGTGTAAATACCGAATAGTTTCTCTAGGGTGAGAAACTGAAAGTGTAAAGAAGGATTAAAATGATTAACACGAATAATTGATAATTTGAAATAGGAAGAAAAGGTCCCAAGGTGTAGAGTAAGTGGGAGGGGAAGGGGAAAGGAAAGAAGGGAAAGGAAAAATTATAAGAAAATGAAAAAATGAAAAAAAATGTTTGTAAATAGGGAAGGGTGGAGGGGCTGAAGGGAGCACAGGGAAGGGGGAAAAATAAGAACCAAGATACATCATGTACAGGTACAAGCACCCAGTTTTAAATGTAAACATATTGTATACCTAAAATGTACCAATAAAAGAATTTAAGCTAAAAAAAAAAAAGCCTTGTGAGATTTAAGATTACTTAAAGATAGAGAGAGAAATTTTGTTTTCTCTCAAGCCAAGTTTTAGTCTTGGCTTTTTTGTTGTTGGAAACAAAACAAACATTTCCAACCCCCCTAAAAATATATAATATGCACATACAAATATACATGCATACTCACTCTAAACAGTTTGCAACCATATTTCTTTATTTGCCTTGTAACTGCTGAGTCAGTAATCTTAAACTGAGTAGCCAATTTTTTAAGAGGTAACTCCTGCGTATTTAAGATTTAGCTGGAAAAGTTTTGATAGAAAAATGCAGTATTTTATAGAAATTCAGTATATGCTTACATTCTGTAAGTTACCATCCTGCCTCCTTTTAAATTTCCAGGAGCCTTGAGAATTCACAATATTGGTCTTTCAAGTATCTTTCAAGTACGTTTTAACCGTAAAGATTCCACCCTCCCACACACACTCACAAATAGAGATATGGTGGACCAATAATCCCCTGTAGACAAGATGAATATCTACAACAGTATGGCTGTAGATATATTGTTTCGAACACAAGGCCATTTCTTGGATAGCTGAGTGCTCTAGCCCCTCTCCACAAAAGAACACAGCCTACCACAATCCAGAGTTTCAGAGTCTGCCTATTCCTATCCTCTACTACACTGGTCAACTCTCATCATAAAGATCAGTTTACATAATCCTAGTCTCAGCACATCTTGCTGCTTAGTGAACCTCTGTCTCACTCTTCACACGCAAACATAGAAGACTGTCAGTGTATGGCTGATGAAAAGGGTGAATGCTGGCACTAAGCATAGCAGCAAACTTTGCTGACTGTGCACATAAAGGCAGGAGATACTGGCAGACCCCAAAACTTAAGACTCCTTAATCAGCAGGGCTTTCCCTCTTTGCCTTCTAGCAAACTCTTATATAAATATGTGGTTATTAAGTAAACCAAATGCCCATTCACAAAATTTGCTCACACAGGTTTGCTGATATGCACAGCAAATTGCCTCCAGTGTGCCTTTCCAGGAAAGGCCTGTGCTCATTTGAGGCACACAATTCACTCTGACAAAAACATTGTATCTGTTGCATGAATACAAAAACATATGCACACACACAGGGCGACCCTCATTTCCTCTGGAGTAATGGGAGCCTGGACAATACTTTAAGTACTCATTTTCTAACATAAATTAGAATGAAGCATTGAAAATACCAGTGACATCTGCACAGAAACAAAATGTATTCATTATAGCTGCTGCTATTAGAATGAAAGGAAATGCATTCATGATGGCAGGACATTTAAAATAATGTGTGGCTGGATTCTGTGTCCATAAAAGCAATAATCATGAAATAGGAGTGGGTCACATAAATTAAAAGGAGAAACAGGGGCATGGAGTTGCTTTAAGGGCTGTGGGAAATGTCAGTCAGATGGCACATACCTGGATCCACAGGGAACATGTTCTGATAGTTAAAAGGCAGAAAAGGCAAAAAGAATAATCAGGTTGACATTGTGCAGAAATGAGGTTTTAATCCTGTTTCTGTTGAAGCATAGGTTTAGGCTACTTCTGTGATGCTAGGCAGGTTATGTCAATGTCTGCTTCACCTTATATCTGCTACTCAGATACATTTATAAAAGGAGGAATGTCCACCCCCCAGGACTGCATGAGGAGAAAACGAGAGAACACATGTAAAGTGCTTAAAGTCTGATGTGTAATGGCCATATATACAATCAGTAGTAACTTCTGCTTCTGTCATCACTAAATAAGTTTATGGCTCTGATTTATGCATTACCTAGTTCTCCAAATCTGTTTTTTATTCCATAAAATGAAACTGCTAAGTCTGTTCTTCTCACCTCACAAGTTGTTAGGAAGAGCAAATGAAATTATATGCTTGGCAGATACTATTGAATAAATCAGTAGTCAGCCCCAACTCACTTTCTCTGTTGCCTTCTACTAAAGGGCTCTGTAGAGGGGATAAGAATTTGCATACTCAACGTTACAATTTTTATCTAAAATGTCCCCCCAAAGTTTCATGTGTTGGGAGGTGGAGACTGGTCAGAAGAGGCAGATCACTAGGGTTAGCCCTGCTCCCTTAACACCCATCATGATAAAAGCTCCAGAGAAAATTGGAATACATGGTCTCTATCTCAATCTGATAAAAGCCATTTATGACAAACCAACAGCCAACATCATACTAGATGGACAAAAACTGAGTTTTTACTCTAAAATCAGGAACAAGACAAGGATGTTCACCGTCACCACTCTTACTCATATAGTTCTGGAAACATTAGCCAGAGCAATTAGACAAGAGAAAGAAATAGAAGGAATAAACATAGGACAGGAAGAAGTTAAAATATCACTATTTGCAGATGACATGACACTCTACATAGAAAACCCCCAAAACTCCACCAAAAGACATGTAGATTTAATAACCAAATTCAATAGTGTAGCTGGATATAAAGTCAACATTAAAAAATCAATAGTCTTCTTGTACACAAATAATAGACTCAAGGAGAAAGAAATCAGGGAAACAACATCTTTCACAATAGCATTAAAAAAAATGAAATACCTAGGAATCACTCTAAAAAAGGAAGTAAAAGACCTCTACACTGAAAACTACAGTACTCTGAAAAAGGAGATCAAGGAGGGTATCAGAAAATGGAAAGATATTCCCTGTTCTTGGGTAGGAAGAACCAATATAGTGAAAATGGCCACTCTTTCAAAATTATTATACAGATTCAGTGCAATCCTGATCAAAATTCCAACAACATATCTCACAGAATTAGAGAAAAAAATCCTAAAATTCATTTGGAAGCAGAAGAGACCTAGAATAGCAAAAGTAATTCTGGGCAACAAAAGCAAGGCAGGGGGCATCATAATCCCTGACTTGTAATTATACTACAGAGCTATTGTGATAAAAACAACATGGTACTGGCAAAAAAACAAAACAAAAAAACAGACCTGAGGATTAATGGAACAGACTAGAAGATACGAAACAACCCCAAACACACTCAGCCACCTTATATTTGACAAAGGTGACAAACATGTTCACTGGCTTGAGCAGCCTTTCTCTGTCACTTCTTTTTAACATGCTCTTTCTGCCTTACAGGCAGCCAACCACTGAATGAACACCCTGAAACTGTAAGACAAAATAACTCTCTCTTCCTTTAAGTTGTGGGTGTTGGGTATTTTGTCCAAAGGATAGGAAATCCGACTAATACACCTAGCATACTCTGCAGTTACAGGTGACCAGAGTTCAAACGTGTAAACAGTCTTCTGGTTTGCTGGTAGGCATGAGAAGTGTACTTCTTTGGAAACTGTTTACTGTCCTGATTAACAGAGACATGGTTCTTCTTCTGATCTCCTCTTCTTGCTTGAACATGCATGATGTCCCAAGACTCAGCCCTTTTCAACAAGCATGAAGGAAAAGCCCAGGGAATCTGAGAGACACATGGCAGTCCTGACTATCAACCAATGAACCAAAGTCAGCAGCCATTTTCCTCTTTGTTTGCTTAAACTACTGATATCAGAATTTTCCATTACTCAATTTTTAACAGAATTCTAACTGATAACAATGAATTAATATTCTGGAGAAGTAAAAGCCCTATACTTAACTATATGGTCTTTCTTTTGCCAAGATTTCTTTATCTTGGATCCAACTGGCTAATTTATATGCTATGTCCTTTAAGACTGACTTAGCAGTATCTTCCCTAGGAAGCATCCTTCTTTGGGTTAGTATTCTCCCCACCACTTGGACATCTCAACCAACTCCATAAACACCTCTGTCAGTACATGTTATACTGTTTTGTAGCCATCTATTCATTTGTCTCTGAGGCTCTACTAGATGGTTAAAATGTATCATCAGCAAGGATCCTTATTTTGGCCATTTAAAAAACTTCCTAGCACTTGGCATAAAAGCTGGCACATTACGGATTTGTTCAAATATTGAATAAACCAATGAAAGAATTATTTTTAAAAATTCTTTTATTGGTACATTTTGGATGTATAAAACATTTACATTTTTCATTGGGAACTTGTACCTTTACATGATGCATCTTGGTTATTTTTTCCCCATTCCCAGCCCTCACTTCACCCCCTCCACCTTTCCCTATTTACAAAGACTTTGTTTGCATTTTTTCCATTTCTCATCATTTTTCCTTTGCCTTATTTCCCCTAGCCATCCCACTACCCCTACCCCTTTGGACCTTTTCTTCCTATTTTGCATTGTCAATTCTTCATTCTAATCATTGGTATTTTAGGTATACAATATAATGATATTCATCATTGGAAATTTGCACCTTTACATAATCTCTCTTGGTTCTTATTTTCACCCTTCCCCTGCCCTCCCTTCAACCCCTCCATCCCTCCCTATTTACAAAGACTTTGTTTCCATTTTCTCATATTAATTCCATTCCTTTCTTTCCTTTGCCCTACCCCTCCCACTTCCCCTTTGCCCCGTTTCTTCCTATTTCGCACTACTATACCTTTTGGTCCTTATTTACACTTTCAGTCTCTCACACTAGAGAAACTATTCGGTATTTATACATGTGTGCCCTATTTATTTCACTTAAAGAGTATCGCCTCAATGTGCATCCATATAGCTATAAATGTCTCTAATTTCTCATTTTTGATGGCTGAGTAGTACTCCATGTTATAAAAAAACCACATTTTCTTTATCCAGTCTCCAGTTGATGGGCATTTGGGCTGTTTCCAAGTTTTAGCTATTACAAATTGTGCTGCTATAAACATGGGTGCACATATATCACTGTGGTATGATTCTTTTAATTCTTTGGGGAAGATCCCCAGCAGGGGAATAGTGGGGTCAAATGGGATTTCCAGTCCTAGTTCTTTGAGGTATCTCCATACTGATTTCCACAGTGGTTGCATCAGTCTACACTCCCACCAGCACTGGAGCAGGGTTCCTCTTTCCCCACAGCCCTGCCAGCATTTGTTATTGGTTGATTTCATGATAGCAGCCATTCTTTTTGGAGTGAGGTGGAATCTCAGCATTGTTTTCATTTGCATCTCTCGAATGACCAGTGATGTTGAACATTTTTTCATGTATTTATTTGCTATTTCTACTTCTTTGTCTGAGAAATGTCTGTTCATTTCAGATGCTCATTTTTAGATTGGGTCTTTAAATTTGGGAGGTCTGATTTTTTAAAGTTCTTTATAGATTTGAGATAGTAGACCTTTGTCTGAGGAACAGCAGGTGAAGATTTTTCCCACATTGTGGGTTGTCTCTTCACAGTTAGCGGTTTGCTTTGCCGTGCAGAAGCTTTTTAATAAGAAGAGATCCCACTTGTTGACTGTTTGTGCTAGTTCACGGGCAACTGAGGTTTTGTTCATAAAATCTTTTCCTACACCAATGTCTTCAAGCTTTCTACCTAACTTCTGTTCTACTGGTTCAGAGTTTCTATTTTAATATTTAGATCCGTAATCCATTTTGATTTTAGTTTAGTGCATGGTGAGAGATATAGGTCTAGTTTTAATCTTTGGCAAGTTGAAGCCCAATTTTTCCAGCACAATTTATTAAAGAGGCTATCCTTCCTGCAGTGAGGCTGTTTGGCTCCTTTGTTAAAGATGAGGTGGCTCAGTATATCTGGAGTTGTTTCTGCATCTTCTATGTGTTCCACTGGTCCTCTGGTCTGTTTCTTTGTCAGTACCATGCTGTTTTTATCACAGTAGCTTTATAGTATAGTTGCAGGTCGGGAATTGTGATACCCCCTGCCATGTCTCTGTTACCTAGAATTGCTTTTGCTATTCTGGGTCTCTTCTTGTTCCAAATGAATTTTTTGATTTGTTTTCTCAAGGTCTGTGAAGTATGCTGCTGGGATCTCAATTGGAATTGCACTGAATCTATATAGCAGTTTTGGAAGTATGGCCATTTTCACTATATTGATGCTTCCTACCTAGGAACAGGGGATGTCTTTCCATTTTCTGATATCATCTTCAATCTCTCTTTTCAGAGTGCTATAGTTTTCAGAGAAGAGATCTTTGATTTCTTTCATTAGGTTGATTCCTAGGTATTTCAGTTTTTGGGATGCTATTGTGAAAGGAATTATTTGCCCTATTTCTCTCTCAGTGAGTCTGTTGTTCCTGTAGAGGAAAGCTATTGATTTTTGTGTGTTGACCTTGTAACCAGCTCCTTGACTGAATTTGGTTATTAAGTCTAGAAGACTTTTGGTGGAGTTCTTGGGGTCTTCTATATAGAGAATCATGTCACCTGCAAATAATGACAATTGACTTTTTCATTTCCTATGTTTATTCCTTTTATTTCTTTCTCTTGTCTAATTGCCGTGGCTAATGTTTCCAGAACTATATTGAACAAGAGTGGTGATAGTGGACATCCTTGTCTTGTTCCTGATTTTAGTGTGAAGGATTTCAGTTTTTGACCATTTAGTATGATATTGGCTGTTGGTTTTTCATAGATGGCTTTTATCAGTTTGAGGTAGAGACCATCTATTCCAATTTTTTGTAGGGTTTTTATCATAAATGCATGTTGCATTTTGTCAAATGCTTTTCCTGCATCTATGGAGATAATCATATGGTTTTTGTCCTTGGCTCTATTGATATAGTGTATTACATTGATTGATTTGCTTATGTTGAACCATCCCTGCATCCCTGGGATGAATCTCACTTGATCAGGGTGTATGATCTTCTTGATGATCTTCTGCATTCTGTTTTCCAGTACCTTATTAAGGATTTTTGTGTCTATGTTCATTAGTGAGATTGGCCTATAGTTCCCTTTTTCAGTTGGGTCTTTCTCTGCTTTGGGGATCAAGGTGATGCTTGCTTCCAGGGATGAATTTGGGAGTATTGCTTCCCTTTCAATTTTATTGAAGAGTTTAAATAGTAGTGTCAGTAGTTCCTCTCTAAATGTCTTGTAGAATTCAGCAGTGAAGCCATCAGGACCTGGGCTTTTCTTAGTAGATAAGTTTTTAATTACATTTTCAATTTCATCTATTGATACTGGGTAGTTTAGAATTTTTAGGCCTTCTTCGTTCAACTTGGGTAATTCATATGTATCTAGGTATCTGTCCATTTCTTCTGTGTTGTCCATCTTATTGGCGTGTAGGTTTTGGAAGCAGGTATTGATGATCCTCTGGATTTCTGCTGAGTATGTTGTAATTTCACCTTTTTCATTCCTAATTGCATGGATTTGGGCCTTTTCTTTCCTTTTTCTGATAAGGTTGGCTAAGGGTTTGTCAATTTCGTTGATTCTTTCAACAAACCAACTCTTGGCTTCATTGATTTTTTGTATCATTCTCTTAGTCTCCATTGCATTGATTTCTCCTCTGATCTTTATAATTTCCTCCCTTGTATGAGCTTTGGGGTTGTCCTGCTCTTCTTTTTCTAGAAGCTTGAGGTGCAGCATCAGATTGTTTAATTGGGCTCGTTCTGTTTTCCTAATGTGTCTTCACTGCTATGAATTTCCTTCACTGTGTCCCATAGATTCCGATATGTTGTACTGTCATTGTCATTTAACTGAAGGAACTGTCTGATTTCTTAATTTCCTCTATGGCCCATTGGTTATTCAGAAGTGTGTTGTTCAATTTCCACGTGTATATGAAATTTTTCCAGTTTCTTTTGCCATGGAATTCCAATTTTATCGCACTATGGTCTGATAATATACAGGAGATAACTTCAATGCCTTTGCACTTAAACATGTTCCATGCGCGAGTATGTGCTCTATTTTTGAGAATGACCCATGTGCAGCTGAGAAGAATATGCATTCTGATTTTGTGGGGTGCAACATTGTGTAAACATTTGTTAAATTCATTTGTCCAAGTGTTTGATTGAGTTCTAGTATTTCCTTACTTTTTGTCTAGTTGATCTATTTGTGACAGTGGGGTATTCAGGTCCCCCACTGCAACTGTATTAGTGCATATATGACTTTTCATGTCCGTTAGCATGTTTTATATAGTTGGGTGCACTAGTGTTTGGTGCATAGATATTTATGATTGTCATGTATTCCTGCTGGATTGTTCCCTTTACAAGGATGTAGTGTCTTTGTCTCTCTTAATCAGTGTTGGTTTGACATCTACTTGATCTGCAAAGAATACAGCTACTCCTGCTTTTTTTTTTTGCTTCCTGTTGCATGGAGTATTGTTTTCCACCCTTTAACTTTCAGTCTGAGTTTCCTTTTGAATGAAGTGTGTTTCTTGCATGCAGCATATTGTTGGATTTTGCTTCTTGACCCATTCTGCCAGTCTATTTCTTTTGATTGATGAATTGAGACCATTAACATTGATGGTTATAACTGATAGGTATTGACTTATCATTGTCATGATGTTTTCTTTTTGTTGGATTCTCCCCCTTTACATTTAATTTCTTGTCACTCCTGATGGGTTCATTCTGCTGGGTTTCCTGGGGTTGTGATCCTCGCCTGTTCCTAGGATACTGTCTAAAATTTTTTGGAGTGCTGGTTTGGTATTCATGAATTTCCTGAGGTGCTATCATGAAAGTATCTTATTTCTCCATCCATTTTGAAAGATAGTTTTGTAGGGTACATCAATCTGGGTTGGAGGCTGTTTTCTTTTAGGGCTTGGAATATGTCACTCCAAGCTTTTCTTGCCTTGATGGTTTGTGTTGAGACATCTACTGTGATTCTGATGGGCTTTCCTTTGTATGGGATTTGTTTCTTTTCTCTAACTGCTTGGAGAACTTTGTTCTTCTGTTGAGTTTCTGGAATCTAAACAATTATATGCCTATGTGTAGATATTTTTTTGATCAAGGCTATTTGTAGTCCTATATGCCTCACTTATCTGTATGTCAAGTTCTTTTCCCCTGCTTGAGAAGTTTTCTGCCATTACTTCCGTGAACAGTTTTTTAATGTCATCTGCACTCTCTCCTGTTTCTTCTTTGACTTGAATCAGTCTTGTGTTATTTTTCTTTGCATTGTGTAGCAGCTGCTGGATTGATTTCTCGTGTTCCCTTACAATTCTGAAGCAATTTTTCTTTTCCTGGTCACTAATTGCAATCTTATCTTCTATATCTGAAATTCTGTCCTCACATTGTCTCATTCTGCTGTGCAGACTTTGAATGAAGTTTTTCGTCTCCTAGAAATCTGTTTGCATCTGTTTTATGGATTCCATTTGTTTCCCATGTTGGGATTCCATCATGTTCCTCAGCTTGTCTCTAGATTTCTTAATCATGTCTTGCACTATGAGCACAATCTCTGCTGTTATCTGAGAAATTATTTCTGATTTCATTTTCTCCAGATCCTCTTTCGTTGCCAGTTCAGGGAATCCAGGTGTTTGAGTATCGGAGTGTTCCATTTTATTTCCCTTTGAGGTTGCTGTAGGTGATATGGAAGTCTGGTTTTGAGATTTGTTTGTGTCTTCTCATTTTGACCTGGGGGTTGGGGTGGGTTCTGTTGGTGCCCACACGGCTCACCTCCTCTTAACTGGGAGTGGCGCGACAGTGGCCCAGAAGCCCCTTCCTCTAGGCAGGGAGTGGCAGGATGGATTGTGGCCCAGGAGCCCCTTCCTCTGGGCCAGAAGTGGTGGGACGGCAGCTCAGAAGCCCCTTCCTCTGGGCTGGGAGCCGTGGGAAGGATGGTGGCCTGGAAGTCCCTACCTCTTGGCCAGGAGCGGTGGGATGGACAGTGGCCCAGAAGCCCCTTCCTCTAGGCCAGGAGCAGTGGGATGGATGGTGGCCTGGAAGCTCCTTCCTCTGGGCTGGGTGCCTCAGGATGAATGGCAGCCCAGAAGCCCCTACCTCTGGGCTGGGAGCAGTCGGACTCAATGAAAGAATTATCTGAAAGGGCATGAAGTAAGTGATAACCTGTGTAGCCTTATTATTCATTTGTATTTTTGAAACACTGCAACTGGTTTTCTAATTCCTGTTGCTACTTTCAGGGACTCTAGATTGGTAAAGCATAGGTCTAGGTGGTAATTTTTATCATTTTAAAAGTTAATCTACTTGATCTTTGTTTGAATCCATGACATTTCCCTACTCCCCAAAATTATTTTTTGTCATATTTTTAGTCTATACTTACCTAGATAAAAATATTTTTTTCTTTTTGTTTTGTAACTACTGGAGACAACTTGGGAACAATACCATTTCACACAAAAACTAGTGTTCATATCATCCACCAGCTCACTTCTGAGGTGTCCATCTGTGTGACCAGGACTCTGGAAGCTTCCTGCTCTTTCAAGCACATCCAGGTCTTGACCATCCCTGTGCAGTGAGCAGCAACTCAGGCAGAGCCTATGATATTTGGTTTTCTGACAGAAAACAGATGGACATTTTCATGTCCTCTCTATCTTATGAAACCAATTTTTCTGGGACTCATCCAGATCACAGACTTCTTGAAATAAGACTACTAGTCCCCCTCCCAAAATATCTAAAAAAAATAACACCAAATAATGTAATACTGGTATGTGCTGCTTAACAACATGTTTAGCAACAATGGACCACATGGACAATGGTGGTCTCATGAGAATATTGCCTACTGATGCCGTGGCTGTATGCATTAGTTTGTCATACAATGCTGTGACATAATAACCAAATTGTCTAGTGATGTATTTCACAGAATGTGACACAACTGTAGTGCCATTCAGATTATAAATCAGAAATATGCCCCACGTTTAAATATATTACATCAAAAAAAATCTGAAAGCTAATGCAGGTCTGGAGTCTCTTATCCTTTGTCTATAATTATCCCCATATCCACTTTTGCATGTCTGGCTCCTTTGCTCAGTTAGGTTTCAGTTCCAATGCAACCTCCTTAGCCCTTTTTTGAGAACTTTCCTCCCTTATCTATAGTAGCTTCCTCTCCCTTGTTCCTTTTTACCATTTCTCCCTATTTCATTTTCTAACACTGCTATCAGAAATTACTTTGGTTAGAGGTTTACTAAAATTTTGTCTATCTCTTCCAATTAGAACTACATTCCACCAGAGAATGGATCTAATGATCTGACTTGTTCACTCTGAATCCTTAGCTGTACTTAGATGCTTAATAAATATGAGTTAAAAAAAAAAAAGAAAATGCAGTGTATGCTCATTCAGTAAATCTACTCTGCTGGCCTTGAATTTCCTTTTGGGCATGGGAGGGTTGATGGACACTGTATGTTTAAGGCTTGTGAGGTCAGCTTTGCAAAGCTATGTGGAGTTGTGCAAAGGGCTAGAGTCCTAGTCCAGCCACTTACAACATGTATAAAATAGAAACGCACTCCTTTATCTCTCTGAGGTTCAGTTCCATCACCTGTATAGCCGCTTCACAAAATCGGTGTATAATCAGATAAGACAATGATGGCAGAGTATATATAAGTCAGTTCCTCTCTGCCTGTCCCTTAAGGCTGTAAAAAGAGGAAGCAATCCAGGAGCTCCAGAAATGTGGTCTAATGCTTTTTCCCACTCTGTCACTGTAGCAACTGCTATGACTCTTTAGGGAGATAATCTCCAGCTGGTGTGTCAGGGAGTCCAGCTCACAGGCCAATCCTGAAGACCAGAGTAGATTCTCAAAACACTGAGCAGGACTCTGCTTTGCAAGAATATTAGAGATTTCTCTCTTCTCAACCTTACACCAACTTATATTAGATGGGTGCTTATCCCACAGAGCTAAGATCATAAATCTGTTCTGAAGATCTCTGAGTGTTGATTCTGCCATAACATATGTTTCCTCTGGTCCCATCAAAACCAGTACATTCAGAGCCATCAAAAATCTGTGGTCCACAGGCTTACACATTAGTGACATCATCTACTAAGCTATTTGCCATACATCTAACTCCTTACAATCAATTCATTCTACTGATTTGTCATTCAATAAGCATCAACTAAGTGCCAACTACATGTCAAGCCCTAGTAGTAACAGTCATCAAATATTGGGAAGTTATTAAATGTTATGCACTGTAACCCAGCCCCTTATGACCATCTAATAGCATAGTTCCAATGGATTGCTGTCACGCAGAAATGTAGATCCAACATTGCCAGAAAAGAAAGTGAAAAATCTACTTTTTATGTGAAATCTTTGAATTTTTAAATGCTGGTCAGTAATGAAAACAACATTTTAAAAACTAAGCAAACACAAACACATCCTTACGCCACATCTGGCCAAATATTTACATTTCCAATCTTTAAGAGTCAATTATTATTTCAAAATCTTTTTACCATCAGTGACTCCTATTTACCTTCCAAGGACTTCTGAATTTGACAGTCTTTTATCTAACAGAAATAATTTTTCAGAATTTAGTTAATAACAGACAAATTAGGTCACCATGGGAGTGTAATAGTTAACATTACTCTAAACAAAGAAAGGTGGCCATTTTTGGTAGTGAGTATAAACTTATTGAGGCTAAATGTTAAGATTTCCCATTAAAAATTTTAGAATACTAAAAATAGCACATAGACTTTATCTCTATTTTCATGCATCCTCTTGGGATCTGTGGACTTGAATTGGAAATTACTGAACTAAGCCAGTGGGCTCTAAGATCAGGTGGCAGCAAGGCAGAGTAGGAAAAATGTGGGATTCAGAATCAGAGAGAAATGGGTTGAATCCTACCCCTTAACTTATTAGGTGGATGACCTTGAATGAATTATTTAGTTTCCTTTACTCTTCTGTAAAATGAGAATAATCCCACCTACCTTGGAGGGCTGCCATGAGGAATAAATTAAATCAAGTGTATGAGTTACTTTGCAGGGTGCCTGCCACTTAGAAGGGGATTAAATAGACTTCTTCAATAGTCTACACTCAAAATTTGAATCCATGTTAAACACTCACTTTGGGCAGCCTACAATTAAATCACTGAATTTCAACCATCACTCCCTGTCTAAATTTCCTTTATTGCCTTTTGTCTGGTAGGCCCTGGGCAGTGTTCCCTTACCACAATTTGATTCAGCGAATGCTCTACTGTACCACAGGGCTAGCAGCAGACTTAAAAACTAACTCTAGTCAGTTCTGATTAAAATTTATACTACTGTCTGATTAAAATTTCTACTGCAATTATCCTTTGATGGTCAGCCTTCACCTGGTTGAACAACTTCTCAGGCCCTGGGACTATTGGGAGCCTGAACAATCATGACTAATAGCTACCACCTAGTGAGCATCTATGTGCTAAGCCCTGTCTGTATTATAGGTGAGAAATCTGAAGTTCACTGGAGGTTAAGTCATTTTCCAAGGTTATATCCATTAGAAACGATTTAATGCGGGATTCTTTTTTTTCTTTTTATCCAGTACCAGGAGTGGAACCCAAGGCTAGTGCATGCTAAGCAAGCACTCTATCACTAAGCTACATCCTTAGCCCTTTTTAATTTTGTGAGACAGGGTCTTGCTAAGTTGTCCAGTCGTGTCTCAAACTTGCAATCCTCCTGCCTCAGACTTCTAAGTAGCTAAGTAGTTATAGGCATGTACTACCATATCAGGTAGAACGTAATTTTTGAATCTGTACTGTCTAACATCAAAGCCCATTGTGTTTGCACTACATCAAGTTACTTCTCTTCAAATAATACATCTGAGGTGGTAAATTTATATGTATATATATATAAATATATATGTGTGTATATATATATATATATATATACACACACACACACACACACATATGTATCTATTTATATCTGTGGATTATCTTTCCCCAAAAACATTATGAGAATAATGTGGCTATGTTCCCACCACAGCAGATACACAATACAACCATAAGAAGAGCAAGGGAAAAAATGGCAGCACTTGTAACTTCCTCTCCTTAATTTTTCATGTTGGAATAGAGTAAAAGGATTGAGCACTACCTACTGAGTACTCAACCTGTGACTTACAGAGGAAGTGACCTTATATGTTGTTGAGAAGTCTGGTCTTTTCTTTGTTCTTATCCACATCCAAGTAAAGATAATTCTCAATTAATTTACATAAATAAATTGCATTTATGATTACATTTATTGTTTTTTTTCTCTACCATCACTATCTAACTCAAAGAAGCAAACAGATAGCAGCCCATTTAACACTATTATTATGATACTTCCAGCTCAAAACTGAATACAATGAAAGTCCTTCTATTATACATAGGAGTTGTTACAATATGCACAATGATATAGAAGCATACTGGTTTCAATTATGTCTTTATTCAAGGAAGTCTAAGAGGTCGATGACAGCCTGAGAGTTAGGGCTGCAAAACCAGAAACTTGGTATGTCTAAAACCATGCCTTTGACTTAGGTGAACATATGAGCTATTCCTCAGTACCCCAAGCTCACTGTCAAATAAAAAAGGCAAAAATGAATCTTTGTTACCACCTCTAACACAAGTGACTAATCACTGAACTAATATATACAGTGCTTTACATCATAAATCATTCAACACACACTTATCATGTATGCTTCACAAGTCCTTAGGGAGGCTGGTGAAGCACAAGTCAATCTTATTTGTGAATCAAGAAACAGACAGTCCAAGAAGTTGGGACTTACTCCTCATCATTGAATTAGCAACAGATAGAAGTAAATCCAGTGATTAATTCATGGTTTCTTTCATATACTCTGGACTCTAGGAGGCCACATTAAATGAGAAACAGGGATAGGACCCATGTGCTAATTGAGTGGTCACAACTCTGTTTATCTGTGAAATACAAGGTATGGAAGAAATGAAACTTGTTCTGGGGTGGACAATTTAGGGCACTCTGTTGTCTATTCTTTTAAAAACTTGTGTGTTAAGAAAATCTAAACAGAGTCTTCTGGGAAGATGGTGGAGTGGTAAGCAGCAATAAATCAATGCCTCCAAGCTTCAGAATCCAGACACTAGGAAAAACTTGAGGAAGAAAAGAACAAGGGAGATGAATCCCCAGGATCCAGGAAGGATCTGAAGGGAAAACTGGAGCACATAGAGAAAGTGAAGAGATGGACCTCAATACAAAAAAAGGAGGGAGCAATCTGCACTTTCCCCCCGACTTCCAGACTTGTGGCGTGAGAAAAGAGGATCAAATCTACAGAGACACAGTGAGGGCAGATGACTCCAGTGGCCTCCAGGGAAAAGCACCCTAGTGGAACAGAGCAGCGAATGCCAGGCATTACAACAGCTGGTGAGTGAATCCAGTCCAAGCAACTGCCATGTCTCCTGGAGAGGGTGCTTGGCCACATGTCATTTTATGCAGAGGCCAACTGGGACTTGGGGCACACGTGGGATGGCTCCATCTCAGGGCTCCCAGGGTAGAATCCCACAGTGACCGTGTGAGAAACAACTGCAGGAGACGTCCAGGGTCAGGAAGCCATGATCAGGCTGGCAAGAGACACCAAGAGTATTGTAGGTTGAAAAACTCCACAACCAAAGGCCAGGATCAGCCTGAACTGTGGGGTTAAAAGCACCACCACTGGTGCTCTGCCCTAATCCTACTGCAGGCTCCTTGGGATCATCCAACATGGATGGGGGCTCTGTCTGCCTCCTTTGTTTAACAGTGACAGCAGAGTTACACCCTGAATTGAACACCATCACAAAACTGTGGACCTCATAAAATAACCACAGGCTTGAAATCACAAATAAATCTTTTTTCTTTGCTTTTGTTTTTTGTTGTTGTTCTTTGTTTACTTTTTTCTTGATTCTCTGCTGTTTTTACATGAGTGTAAAGACTGCTTTTAGCTTTTTTTTTTGTTTTGTTGTGTTCTTGTTCTTGTTTTTTCCTTCTTTCTTTCTCTTCTTTTTCATCAGTTTCCTAGAGCTTGGATTATCTTCCTATGTCCTTCAGCCTTGCTTCTAATCTCTTTTCTGCTTTTACTTCTTTACCTTTTCCTCTTGTCCCTTTTAAATTTTCTCCCCTGCAAGTAAAATCACTCTATTGAATAGATATTTACTGTGTGTAATTTTCTGATTTGTTTTAGATTTTTTAATATAACTATAAGTCATCTACCTATAGTTAAAGGACACAAATTAACAGTTATCACAGTTTGTCATTTTCTAGACTGTGCTTGATGTAATTCTTACTGATGGCACTACTTTATCCAAGGTAACATAATTGTCTTAATTAGTTTTTCTTTCTTGTATGTCAATACTGAGATTGTCTGATAGTCATAAACAATACCGTAGTCCAGTACCAAAAAAAAAAAAAAAAAAGAGTGCTAGGCCAAACAGGCAGCAGATTCTCATCCCTAGTAAAATGAAGAGGCAGGATCCTGGGACAGACTCAAAAGCCAAAGCCAGCTACACATAGAAGACATCCCTGAAAAGTAATTAGTCCTAAAGAGGTCTCGATACTAGTAATAAAACTGCCATACCATAAGCAATTTACAAGCATCAGTGCAGAAAACAATTTTTAAAAAAAATCAGAAAATGAGAAAAACAGAAGCAAAATGGAACTCCAGACCTCTAGCTTGCCCAAGGCAAATCCAGGGACCACTGAAGTGGAAGAAATCAAGACACCCAGCTGCACTTTCTGAAGTGGCAGCAGCAGAAGTAACAAAGCAGATGACTGAGTCTCTAGGAAAAAAAAAATAATTACACAGATTAACTAAAGAGATGATGACCATAATGAAGGACATGATTAGTGAATCTAGAGTAGATATAGATTTTTTAAAATAGAGGAGCTTAGGAAAGTGATGAAACCATTAATGCCCAACATAGGAAAGAACTGGATTCCATAAAACAGATTCAAACAGATATCCAGATTAAAAATTCTACTGGAAATACATGCAGCAGAATCAACCAATGTGAAGACAGAATATCAGATCTAGGAGACAGTTTGAGGTTAGCAATTATCAAATGTAAAACTTCTTAAAAATAGCAAGGGACCACGAGAAATTAATCCAATAGCTGTTAGAGGATGCAAAGAAAAATAACAAGATTAATTGGAATCAATGAAAAAATCAGAAGACAGAACAAAGAACATTAAAAAAAACCAAAACTGTTCACAGAAGTAATAGCAGAAAACTTCTCAAGCATGGAAAAAGAATTTGACATACAGATAAGTGAGGCATACAGAGCTCCAATTAGCCATGATCAGACAAAAAACTACACCAAGGTATATAATAGTCAACATTCCAGAAATTCAACACAAGAACAGAATATGCAAAGCTGTTAAGAAAAGAAAAAATCACTTATAAAGGAAAACTCATCAGAATCACAGCAGACTTCTCAACACAAACCTGTAAATCAGAGTTTGGAGTGAAGTATGTCAAGCCCTAAAATACCTTCCAATCCAGCTTGATAGAGCCTGAAAAATTCAAATATTATCTTTTAAGATTGAGGGAAAAATAAGATATTTCTATGATAAAGAACACCTGAAGAAATTCATGATTATCAAACCAGCATATACAAAAAGTTCTAAAGGATAGTCCAGAAAAAGACAATGAAATTAACAATTTCATGAATCCCAATAAAATGAATACATCAGGCAAGGCAAGAAGTTAAACAGAAGGGAAAGAAAGGGAATCAACAATAGGAAAACAATATGATAAGGATAAGGCAATACACATCAGTTATAACCAGAATGTGAATGGTCTCAATTCACCAATCAAAAGAAACAGATTGGCAGAATGGATCAAGAAACAAAATTCATCAATACTTGTATGCTTGTATCTTGTATGCTGCATACAAGAAATGCATTTAACTTAAAAAGATATTCATAGACTGAAAGTCAAAGAATGGAAAACAATATTCCATGTGACAGGAACCCAGAAAAAAGCAGGGGTAGGTATTCTATTTGGAGACAAAGTGGATTTCAGGCCAACACTGATCAACTGATCAGAAGAAACAAAAAAGGTCACTAGATACTTATTAAGGAAACAATCCAAGTGAAAGAGATAACAATCATACAGACACCCCCCCCCCAAACACTGGTTTGCCCAACTGTATAAAACAAACACTAATGGATATGAAAAATCAGATAAGGACTAATGCAGTCATAAAGGGGGACCTCAATACCCCACTGCCACAAACAGATCAACTAGACAAAAAAATAACAACAACAAAGAAATATGGAAACTCAATCAAATTTTTGAAGAAATGGACTTAGCAGATATATTAACAGAATATCCTACCCACAATAACAGAATACACATTCTTCTCAGCAGTATTTTCTTCAAAACAGACCACATACTAGCTCATAGAACATGCTTAAGTAAATGCAAAGGAAGTGAAATTATCCCATGCATATTATCAGATCATAATGCAATGAAATTGGAAATCAATGGCAAAAGAAATCACAAAAATTACATAACCACATGAAAATTAAATAACACTCTCCTGAACAATCAATGTATCACAGATGAAACTGAAGAAGAAATTAGACAGTTTCTACAATTAAATGATAATGGCAATACAACATACCAGAACTTATGCGATGCAATAAAAGGAGTCCTACAAGGGAAATTTATAGTTTGGAATTCGCACATCAGATAAACAAAGCAAGTTCAAATAAATAACCTAATGTTGAATCTCAAGGTTCTAGAAAAATAAGAACAAGCTAAACCCAAAGTATGTACGAAGGAGGAAATTATAAAGAGCAGAGCAGAAATTAATGCAAATGAAACTAAGAAAACAATGCAAAGAATCATTGAAGATTGATTCCTTTAAAAAATAAATAAAACAGACAAACCCTTAGCCAACCTAATTAAAAAAAAAAAGGGAAAGACTCAAATTGAGGCAATTAGGAATGAAAGGGGTGAAATCATGGGGAATCCTGCCGAAATCCAGAAGATCATCAATACCTACTTTGAGAACCTGTATTCTAATAAGATGGAAAACTTAGAAGGAATGGGCAGATCCCTAGATACATGAATAACAGGTGAATCAAGAATACATAAAAATTCTAGATAACCCAATATCAGTCAATGAAATTGAAAAAGTAATAATTAAAAAAACTACCAACAAAGTAAAAGCCCAGATCCTGACAGATTCACTGCTGAATTCTACAAGAACTTTAGAGAAGATCTAATGGCACTACTCCTCAAACTTTTTAATGAAATGAATAGCGAAGTAATACCCCTAAACTCATTCCTGGAAGCAAGCATTATCTTGATACCAATGCCAGAAAAGGATACAACCAAAAAGGGAATGACAGGCCAATTTTAGTGAACATAGATACAAAAATCCTCAATAATATACTGGCAAACAGAATTCAACAAATAATCAAGAAAATTATACGCCATGACCAAGTAGGATTCATTCCAGGGATGCAGGGATGGTTCAACATACACAAAGTAGTAAGTGTGATATACCACATTAACAGAACCAAGGATAAAAGCCACAGGACTATTTTAATAGACTCAGAAAAGGCATTTGACAGTTTAGCACTCATTCATGATTAAAATCCTACAGAAAATTGGAAGAGGTCTTTACCTCAATCTGATAAAACCATCTATGACAAACCAACAGCCAGCATCATACTGAATGGTCAAAAACTGAAAGCTTTTACTCCAATGTCAGAAACAAGACAAAGATGCTCACTGTCACCACTTCTGTTCAATATAGTTCTGAAAACATTAGCCAGAGCAATTAGGTAAGAGAAAAAAAATGGAGTATGATAAGAAAGGAAGAAGTTAAATTATCATTATTTGCTAATGACAATGATACTCTATATAGAAGACCCCAAAAACTCTACCAAAAGACTCCTAGATTTAATAACCAAATTTGGCAGTGTAGCAAGATACAAAGTCAACATTCAAAAATCAATAGTCATATTGTACATGAATAACTCACTGAGAGTGAAATTAGGGAAAGCACACCTTTCACAATTCCACCAAGAAAAATGAAATCAATCTAACAAGGGAAGTGAAAGATTGATACATTGAAAACTATAGTACTCTGAAAAAGGAGATCAAAGAAGATATCAGAAAATAGAAAGATATCCTTGTTCTTAGATAGGCAGAACCAATAGTGAAAACGGTCATACTTCCAAAACTGTTATACAGATTTAATGCAATCCCACTCAAGATACCAATAGCATACCTCACAGAACTAGAGAAAACAATCCTAAAATTCATTTGGAACCAGAAGAGACCTAGAAGAGCAAAAGCAATTCTGGGCAACAAGGGCAAGGGAAGGGGTGTCACAATCCCTGACTTGTTAACCTACAAAGCTACCATGATAAAAAACAAAAAACCCAAAAAAACCCCAGCATGGTACTGGCAAAAACAAAACAAAACAAATCCAAGATCAATGGAATAGAATAGAAGATGCAGAAACAATTCCAAGCACACTCTGCTACATTATCTTTGACAAAGGTGCCAAACACCTTCAATGGATGAAAGACAGCCCCTTTAAATAAATGGTGCTGGGAAAACTGGCTTTCCACATGTCAAAAATTGAACTTGGAACCATATACCTCACCCTGCACTAAACCAAAATCAAAATGGATCAAAGGTCTAAATATTAAAACAGAAATAATCTGCTGGAAAATAGAATAGATAAACCTCTAGAAGACATAAGTGTAGGTAAACACTTTATAAACAACCCCCCCCACAGGAAATATTACAAAGAATCAGTAACTGGGATCATATAAAATTAAGAAACTTCTCCACAACAAAAGAAACTACCAACAGAGTGAAGAGAAAATCCACAAAGTGGGAAAAAACTTTTATCAGCTGGTCTTCAGACAGAGGACTAATATCTAGAATATATAAAGAATTCAAAAAATCAGACCCCCCCCAAATTTAAAGACTAAATCCAAAAATGGGCATGTGAAATGAATAGACATTTCTCAGATGAAGTATAAACAGCAGATAAATATATAACAAAATGCTCAACATCACTGGTCCTTTGAGAAATGCAAATTAAAACAACACTGAGATTCGATCACATGCCAGAAAGGATGCCTATTATTAAGAAATCAACCAATAACAAAGAAAAAGGCTGTGGGGAAAAAGGAATTCTTCTCCACTGCTAGTGGGAGTGTAAACTGTTGCTATCACTGTGGAAGTCAGTATGGGGATTCCTAAAAAAAAAAAAATAGTGGTTGCATTTAATCCAGCTATTCCCCTTCTAGATAGCTTTTCCTAGAGTTAAAAGCATCACACCACAGTGACATATGCATCTGTATGTTTAAAGAGCACAATTTATAATGGCTAAATTTAGGAAACAGTCCATATGCTCATCAAAAAAGATGAATGGATAAAGAAAATGTGGTATTTATATATAATGGAATACTACTCTGCCATAAAGAAGAATAAATTTGAATCATTTGTAGGAAAATAGATGTACCTCAATACCATTATTTTAAGTGAAATATATCAGACACACAAGTTTAAATATTGCATTGTTTCTCCTGTGTGAGAAACCCAAAGGGTAAATGAAGAGCATCATGGAGGACAGATATTGTGAAGCCGGAAGAACATGTTCAAATGAGAAGAACAAGAAGGGAGAGGGGAGGAGGAAAAGGGAAAGGAAGGAAAGGAAAAGGCAAAAAAAAAAGGAAGAAGAAATGGAAACACAACTTGAATAAATGGGAAGGGAGAGATGGGTTTAAGGGAGGGGAGGGGAATGGGAAAAAAAGAATTGAGATGTGTTATGTACAGGTACTAACTCACTATGATGAATGTGATGAATGTGTACTAATAAAAAGAATAAAGTTAAAAGAGAAAAAAAGAAAATCAGGCTGGGGAATTAGCTCAGTCAGGTCAGGGATTTAGCTCAGTGGTTCTGGTGCCTGCCTCACAAGTGCAAGGTCCCGAGTTCAATACCCGGTACCAAAAAAAAAAAAAAAAAAAAAAAAAAGAAAAAGAAAATGTAAACAGTCACCTTGTATTGTGTATCTTACACTCCCTCTCCAGGGTAGGATAACAGAATATCACTCAATTTTGCCTACCTTTCCCAATTTACCCTCTGCCTTGCCCCCATGTTGAGGAGAAGCCCTAAAAACCATAAGACTTTCAGTTTTCCCTTCCACTTTTTCACTATAAATCAACAGCAGCTAATTAACAGACAGATGAATTTGCAGAGATTTTTTCAACAGCAGCTAATTAACAGATGAATTGGTTGGGTTTTCTTTTGAAACAGAATTGAGGCAATGGTGAATTCAGAAAACTCCTGGGTACTAGGGCTGAGGTGACTTCCAGGCAAGCTACTGTAAGGGAAGAGGAGAGATGGAAGTATAGATCAGGCTGCTCTGCAGGGAGGAGAGTAAAGCAGAAAGGAGAAAGAGGCAAAAGGAAAAAAAGAAAAAAAGGAAGAGAGCAATCTTTGGTCCTAATTAATTCCTACTCTTATCTCTAGAAGGCACAGAAATACAGTAATACCTCAGTTGTTGAACAGCTCCCAGCTCTAACTTTCCATTACTTGAACAGCAAAGTTAAAAAAAAATCTGTTCAGTGTTCCTAAATTTGCTCAATAGTCAAACCAAAAATCCAACTTAAAAAAACCTGTATGGGCCCAGAGTGAGTCATGCATCTCGCTTCGGACACAAAGGGGTGATGCGTCAGTCTAAGTGCCGCTGTCACCCAGACAACATACAGTGCTTGTGTAATTTTTGGGCCTCAGGACCAACTGTTTGGTTTTCCATTATTTCTTATGGGAAAAGTATGTTCAGTTCTTGAACTTTTTGTGTTCAAATACGAATATGGAATGAACTGAGTTTGACTACTGAGGTATTACTGTACTTCCTTTGAGTTCTACAAAGTGCACCATCTTTTCCATATCCCCATGTTATCTGAACTAGTGGGGTGTGTTCCTGTTTCTTATAATTAAACAGTTGTTGACTAGTACAGTAAAAATAGAAGGCTACATGTTTAGCTCAGTGGTAGAACCCTTGCCTACCCATGTGCAAGTTTGTCTGCATTTTGTCTGCTGCTTCCTGTGATGCCCTCAGCCGTGTTTACTATTCTCCTGTCCCTTCTCAGCAATCAAGATCTCCTCTGCTCCAGGCCACAACTTTACTGGAGCTTCCTTTCTGGTCAAACTCAAAACATTTTAAATAATTCTGCTGGGCTTACGCTCTTAATTCTCAAGATAGATCTGGCTAACGGTCCCCAACAGCAGCCATGCCACAACCTCAACATTAAGACTGCCTTGAAATTTCTGCCAGATTAGTTAGTCCACCAACCCTAATCTGTCTCAGGCAAAATCTCTGGACATGAGCAAAATGCAGACAAACTTTCTGCCAAGCTATAACACACATCATCTGGAGACCAACAGCCAATGTGGTCTTTCTTCCCAGCAGAAACCTCCTGAGCCTGGTCTTTACCGCCTTTCTGGTCTTCTGACCTCTGACCAGACTCTCCCATGCAGAACATCCTCAAGTGTCCAGTAGCTCTACTTTTTCAGCCGACATTTCTGAATCTTTCCCAACTCTTCCCCTTCCCACAAGCCAGTTTCAAAGGCTCCTGAGCCACATGACCAGATAATGTCACAGCAATGATCCCACTTCTCGGCACCAAATTTCTGTGTTATTACTTTTCTCTTGTTACTGAGACAAAATACTCAACAACCAAAGTTAAACGGGGAAAGGCTCACTTGGCTTATAGTTCATAGAGGTTTCAGTCCATAATTGGCTGGCTCCAAGGCCAGGATGGGGAACAGGTATCACAGAAGAGAAACATGGCACGCACAAAGTAGCAAAGGTAACAAAGGACCTTAACAGTGTCTTTCTGCTCCTTTTATCTTATTCAAACTACCAGGATTAAGGTGGTGCCAAACTAATCACTAGTGTGAAGTAGTTTGGTAATCACATACCCTTAATCCTAGCATGACACATTCCAGATTTAGCTACCTTCGAAAAAGACTGTCTGAGGCCTTGGGGAAACATCTAGACACAACCTAGAACATAAGTCAGGATGGTTGAAATTTTAATTTTTTACTCTGCCTCTCACAGCACTTAACACACTCCTTTCTGTGGGTTCTGATATTGGTATATTTTACCTGTCTGCTCACTAGATAATGAGTACCTTAAAAGCAGGATCCATAGCTTATTCTTTGCATCTGCAGTGTCTCACACTGTATCTGGTACATAATTTGTGGAATAACACAATTCTCATTAGCTCTGTCTCATAGGAAAGGTCCTAGAAACAATAAGATTTAAAAAAATTTTTGTAGCAAATAAACTGGGGTTGCAACTATACACACAAATGGTTTAACCATTTCAACTGAAATAGCCTGCCATTTTAGTTTTTTCTTTTAAAGGTGTCCTTTCATATCTTGTCAGAGTTTATTAAAGGCCTACTACTTTAAAAATTACATTCTAGGTCAATAAAAAGGGAGAGTGGTGCTGGGTTCAATGAGAAGGTCCTGGGTTCAATCCCCAATACCACAAGAATAAACAAACACTGGATGAGCTGTGGCGGGTGGGGGGGGGGAAGAACAAGATTTTAAAAAGAATACAAACTATTATGTATAGTAAAACTCTCCTCTTTAGGGAGTTTATATTATGCAATAAATTCAACACTAAAACCTCAAAGTAACCATTGAACTGAGAAGACCACTTGAAAAAAGTATTAAACCTAGCATTTTAGCTGAAACAGTTGAAATGTCATGATATGGTGCTAAACTGAGCATCCTGGGAATATAATTTATGGACCAGCAGACACTGGTTGATGGCAATTCAGCTCTTTAATAAAATTACTTCCTATGATGCAAGGAAAAAAATAAGTTTTCCTCTTTGATAACTGCATGTTCTTCCTAGCAAAACTGAGGAAGGGAGCTAGTAAGCCATTAATAACACTGATGTGATGTTGAAAGTGTTCTACTTAAGGTCACGATGTCAATTATTCTCTGTATTCTCCAATTTCAAACAGGAAGAGCAGAAATTTAAGGAGCTAAACTGTGATCAAGGTACTACCTATGCTAACGAAGAACCAATTAATACAGTGCTGACTTAGATGAGCTGGTATGAGGCTATAGCAAGGCCTCCTGCCACCTCTCCCACTAAATTAGTTATCTAAGTCCTAGGGAAAAAAATGTTGATTCACTTAGTCACTGATGGAGAAAATGGGTCAAAGACCTATAGGAGCCTATAACAGACAATTCCTTCCTAATTTCCTTATAATAATAGAGATAAGGAAAGCAAGAAAGGCCCACACTAACCGAATGAGGTGAAACAAGAAAGCAAAAGAAAAGAAAGACAGGGCCATGTTGTCTTTTCAGTGTAAGGACTGTTAAAACATTCACCCTGTATAATGGAGAGCAGGGGCTGAATGAGTGAGGGATTCTCACCAACTAGAAAAGCTGTTTCTCTTCCCATGGGAAAGAGCAAGTAGGAGACAGAAGACAGGTAGAAGCATGCTCTTTAGAAAAAGAAAAAAAATTTTGATTTTGTGGCATGGAGGAATAGAGGTAAAAAAAGATTTCTTGCAGACTTCTAGGCTGACATTTGTGAAGATGTTATCATACTGTGAAATTTACTAGTGGGAGTATATATTGATGCTGGGATACCAAAAGATGATGGGGAAATGCTGCACAAAAGGCTACTTTAGTCCCATGACCTCAAGGTTCTATGTGCTCCCAAGAATCCCACCTTGGAAATGATGATTGAATTCTATCTCTTTTTTGGATTCACAACTGTGTCAAGGAGAAAAGTGGTGGTATAAGACAAAAAGAAAAGGCATTAATTTATTGTGCTCAAATACAAAAAATGGACTGGTTAGAACATCTGTCTCCACACTAACTTTTGTTCCCAACTGTTTATAGTCTCCCAGAACAAAGACCCTGGAGTTTCAGAACCACAAAGAGACAGAGCTAGAAGGATCATTTGGGGCTACATGAAATTCAGACTCAAATCCAGAAGTTCAAGGACTTGTATGAGTTTATATAACTCAGTAGTTAAGAAGTCACAGCTAGGCTTGCTTTTGAATGCATGCTTTTGACTTCCTCATCCTTCTCCTTTATTTCTCAATTCCCTCATGTATTCTTTTGTCCTCACTGCTACCATTCTTATCCGAGTCTAGAACTTCAAGATGTTTCATCTGAATCACTACAATGTTCTAATCTAGTGCACCTTCAGGACTCCTCTCATTTGAAATTGAAACCTGAAGGAAAGGTAGGACTTATACAGGCAAAACAGAGACAGCCAAGTGTCTATAACAGCAGAGCACTAGAGTGATCAGAAGGCAACATGGATACTGTTGTCGATGTTAAACTTGATCAAGAATGATCCTTCCAAGAATCCTGTAAAGAGGTGAAGACTGCTCCTTGTTTTCTTTACTTACAGTAACTACTCTTTAGTTAGGACAGTATTAGTATGCTTGCTACAACTACAAAAAAGATTAGTAAAGATTACCAGAGAAAAGGAGCAATTACTTCTCATACAAACTCAAGACATAAGCCAATACATGTAAAGTGCTTAGCCCTTAGTGGGCACTTAGTAAGTATTCTGGTAAGTAGGTTCTACTATAATTTTACTATTTTTATTCCTGCAGGAAATAGCTCTTTATATTTTCCCATTCATCATCTTGATAAAGAATCAACATCTGGCCAGGAGTGGTGGTACACACTTATAGTCCAAGGTACTCAGGAGCCTGAGGCAGAAGGATTACAAGTTTGAGGTGAGTCTAAGCATTTAGCAAGACACTGTCTCAATGTAAAGTAAAAGAGAAATGGGGATGTAGCTCATTAGTAGAGCACTTGCTTAGCAGGCATAAGCCCCTGGACTGAATCCCCAGTGAGGAATGGAAGGAGAAGGAGGAGGAACAGGAAGAGAAGGAAGAAGAGGAAGATGATGAAGAGGAAAGGGACTCTATTAGGTAGGGAACTTCATTACTGTAAGGATCATGCTACAAGTATCAATAGCAACCAGAACGTGACAGCTCCTATTGAGAAAGGAATATAGGAATATTTTGAAACAATGGGCTGGAGATCTAGCTTGCCTCGCAAGCGCAAGGTCCCAAGTTCGATCCCTGGTAACCCCCCGCCCCCCCAAAAGAAGAAACAATGATTACCTACGCTCATCAGAGAATAAGCAGGATGGCTTCTTAGGTGAACCTTGGGGAGAGAGGATTGAAACTACTAAAACCAAAGCCTGGGTGGTCAGGCAAAGAAGGCAGCAAAGAACATGAATCGCTGAAGAGTCCTATACAGGAGGGTCTGTTCCTTTAAATCAATTTGGCAGTTTCATGGGGTGAGCTTTCTCTTTCCAAACAGTATTACGATAGATATGGTCTGTGTAATAATGACCGTGTAATTTATGTAAGCAAAATCTGGTACGTTCCTAAAAGATAACAAGACAAAGGAATAATCAAGAGAAGACTGTCCTATCATTAAGGTAGCCCTGCTCAAGTAAATAGCCCTTAGATGCTTTAGTATTATTTGGTTCTTAGCAACAATTCCCATGTATAAGCATTTTTCACATAACCATTTGGGGACCACATGAGTTAGGTAACTTTATTCTATAGGCTAGGGCTTGAGGATGAATGAGCCTCTAGGCTGGGATTCTAACACTGCCAGATCTGAGTCTCTACCAGTTCATAAAGGAACTGAGCCACAGAGAAGCACTGAAGACATGGATTTGTACAAATCCTACCAATGCTTCCTGCAAAAGGATCTGGTCAAGAGTCACATACAGGCTTACCTTCCAAATCTATAATATCTTACTATTTTCAAAGTACTTATATATTAGCTCATTTACTCTCCCACCCCAAGTTCCCTGTTAGCCCCATTTTATGGAGAACAAAACCACACTCAGAAATAAGCACTGAAGGTAAGTGACCTACACAAGGTGAATGATCAGTGTAATCAAGTGAGTCTGAATTTAAATGGGTATATATTGTGTCTTAGAGGACACAGTGTTAAGTTTTTTACCTCATGACACTTATTACCTAGTGAGGATGAAGGAAAACGAGTTAAAATATACAACACATTTGGGGTTTTTTGGTACTGGGGATTGAACTCGGGACCTTGCACTTGTGAGGCAGGCGGCGGAACCACTGGGCTAAATCCCCAGCTCCCACAACACATTTTTATGTGGTGACACATCTATGCAGAAAACCAAAGCTAGGCAAGGAACAAAGAAGTAATATTTCAGCAGAGTCCTGGATACAGTAAGGGATGAGCATTCGGGCAGAAGGGCCCTGACAAAGGACACAGGGCATAAAAGCCCTGATGCAGGAAGGACTCTACATTTGTAGAGAGAAATTACATAACTTGGGCCAAAGTGGTGAGCTTGACAGTGTAAGAAGTCTTTAGATTTGATACATACTTGACAGTAAATCTGACTGGATTTGCCAGTTAACTGGATCTGAAAAGAAAAAGATATGATGAGGATGACTCCTAGATAACTGGCTGGAGACAGGATAATTGCATTTACTAAGGAGATGAAGTCAAGAATATGTAAAAGTACTTTGGGAACAGAGGAGAAAACAAGTGTCATGTTTTGAACAAAAGCAATTATGAAAGCAAAGACACAGAATGTAGAAGGGCTTCAATTAAGTCCTGACTCTAGATAACTTCTAATTCTAGCTGGGCAACCTTGAACAAGTCAATTACTCTCATTTAATTGCCTCATTTATGTAATATGGGGATAGCAAAACACCTCTCAGGACTGACAGACTAAGGGAATGAGAATTCTGTATACATCCTGTAAATTGGAAATGTGCTGAATCAAGGTCAATTTTAATGTTTCGTTTGTTATTTCTACTAAGTGCTTGTTTAAAAGACTCATATTTGAACCTTGGGTTGTAAACACAATTATGTCTACACAAATAAAAGACAACTTCATATCATCTAATCCTATCTCACATGTTTGAGTGCTAAACATGTGAGATATATAGAGTACACCAAAAAAATGTATACACACTTCAGCAGTTTACCATACTAGTAAATGTTTGGAAGCTAATGAGCACTTCCTGTAATTGTACAGACCAAAGGTAACTTGTATTAATCTCATGATGTCTCAATAAATTTAGTATGAAAATATTTATACAAGTTTTTCTCTTCTTGATGTATACATTTTTTGGTATACACACACACACACACACCACATGTTATCTTACTTGATCCTTCATACACAGAGTGGCTACTGATGCCTCTGGATGACTGGTAAGGAAAGTGAAAAATGGAAGTTCTCCTGAAGGACTGGCCCTCCCCTCCTGCCCTTCAACTCAGAAAACTGGGATCTTGGTGTATAATCCATGTGGCATCAAGACCTAGTCAGAGCAGTGTTTCTAATACACTCTTTTTCTGGATGACAAATCATTAACAATAGGTTCTACCATCTAGTGGAGAAGGACCAGCATTCCCCACAGTATATAATGAGGAACACTTTCTAAAAAATATTTCTGTGAAAGAAGTTCAATCAGTCTTCTGGTCAATGTTTGGGACCACTATGTTAAAGAAAATAAAGAGATCTCATTAGTATAGGGCTCTTCAAAGTTTTTACTATAGCATGGTATGTACTTCAAGATGTAGGTAAATATAAAGCTTGTGCTAAACTTACTGGACCAGAGAAACTTTAGAGGAATAAGCCAACGATTCAGATAAATTGTGTTCACTATAATATACTTGGGAAGGCCTGGGAAACTGGGAAGTATTGGGAAATTTCCATTTATAGATCCAAGTAGATTGCTGATTCTTTAAACTTGCAGAGTTCAGTATACACAGAATATATGCCCAAAAACTGTAGACAAAATCATGCACTATACGGTAAAGAGACAATATGCTATAAGGACTATGTTTGGCTTTGCTTTCTGCTACACTCCCAACATCTAGCAATGCCTGACACATAATGGACATTTGATAAAATTTGTTAAATACATGGATAAAAAAGGAAGTGACAGAGGCTTGTGGAGATTTCAGAATTAGTGGTCACAGTTCTTTTGCCTTCAATTATTTCAATTTCCATATCCAGACTTCTAGACAGTGCTTAATTTATTTTGTTAGAACAAAAGACTGACAATTATTCCAACAGCCTTTTGCATCAAGACCCTGATCTAATCTAATAAGACTAAGGTTACACTGCTTTTTGTTGATGAACAGTATATTAATGAGATCTCCTTGAAGCAATCCCATCTCTATTATGCAGGCAAAATTACATTTTCCAGCATAATTATTGTGTCAGTTGAACTTACAAATTCTGATATTGTTTCACTTGCACATCAACTTATTAGTTTGTCAAACCTCTGGAAAACTGGGGGTAAGCTCAGAGTTTTAAGTAATGATTATAAATCTGTATTACCCTCTTATTCTGTCTTTTGCCTATTTTCCTGCCAGCCAGAGGTATCAGCGAGAGGGACTGAACAAGTTTTATTTTTTTATTTTATGGTCTTAAAAGAACAACTAATAGGTCTTCTAAAAATGTGTTTTTAAATTACACACTATTTACATTCCTAAACTCTTACTTGAGATTCTAAAAGGTAAGCTCTTTGAAAGCAAGGAACTTGAATGTTTTGTTTACATCTGTATCCCTAGCACCAAAAATAATGCTGTAGAACAAAGTAGGTGTTCCATAAATACTGCTGAATGTATGCTGTTTTTCTCCGCCCAGTAAGATTCACTGTTTTAAAGTAACTCCCCATACCCACCACCACAAAGGAATACAGGGAAGTCCTGCTATGTGCTATGATGTCTTTCCCATAAAAAAAGTATGTATTACAGAAGTTTGGTTGGAACAGATCATTAGAGAAGGTTTGGGCAGTCTCTTTAAATTGCATAATGTCACCAACTCACCTCCTCTTCCCAGCCTGAGTCACAGAAACAAACCAGGACAAAAATCAAGACTTGTACTTATTCACCTGATCGAGTTTGGGATCTAGAGCTAATCTTGAGCTATAGCTACATGCCTAACAGATTTCAAAAGCATGGCTGAACATTCTCCAGTAGTAACCTTTCAGCAATTTTTATTTTGAAGCTTATGTTATTAGAAAAAATATTTTCCTTTTGATTATACAGTAAATTGTTTATATCTACCTCTTTCTGACACTGGATACATGATTTCTCCATTGAGTTGTATAGGTTCTATTTTATAAATAATCTCAATAGGATGTCAGGATTTAGTGTACTGACTTACTAGCTCTGTGACCTTGTTCATAGTACTGAACATCTCTGGTTCTGCTGTGAGAATAACAACAGTGTCATCTTCTCAGGCAGCTGTAAGGATTACACAAGATACCTAATGTTTCATGTGAGTGCTTGGCTACTTTCATTAATACAGTCTCTGAAGGACTGATAGACTAATTGCTATGATGATCAAGTACCTATACAATATGATCACTTCTACAAGTCCTCCTTTCCTCTTCTAATAAGCTGTTCTCTCCATCCACAGAAGTAGAAACTCACAAGTATGCTTTGTGGCCTTTATTTCATCCCCAAGCATGAATTCTTCCTGTGGAGTTTAGACAACATTTCTGGATTACTTCTGGCTGGGTAGTGTCATTTAGGGGAATCATTCATCTGGCCCCCTGCATTTCTTTTCATGGCCTATGTTGCATTCTTTTTTCTTCCTGTGGTTCCTTAAAGAGACTTGGTTGGCTGAGGGGAACTCAACCCTTTATTTTAGTTTATCAAAAATTTGTAACCAGAGGGGATGAGCGCTGAATGTTAGGGCCATGCTGGGCTGGAGCATCTGTGTCTGGCCTTTTCATCTATGCAGCTTGCCAGTAATTGCTAAGTTTTCCCTCTTGCAACAATTATCCTCCCATTTTTCTCCCTACCCCCACCCCATTCCCCAGTTAATTATCAGTTCTGGAATTAAACTGCTTGCTTCTCCTGCTGTTGCCATGGCAATGGTTGGCCTGCACCTGCCACAGGGTGAACAGTGGCTCTTTCAGAAGAGCCAATAGCAGTTGCTGGCTGCACAAAAGCCAGGGAGTAAACTAATGTTTACCTGTCTGTGGAGAGAAGTTCCTGTTCATTCCATCTTAGGTACTTTCCTAGCAATCCCTCCCTAAAGTTTCTTCTCAAACTTTTTAATATTGAACAAAGAAAATCTAAAAGAAACATTTTTCTGATAAACATGCCAAATCCCTACTGGCTTGTTATAATTCTATCCATCAGCTTTACTTATTCTCAAGCAACAAGTCAGAAGATATGTCTTCTACCTCCTGACAAAGCTAGTATAGTGCAATGTGTGAAGGCATAGAACTTTAATAAGCCTTACAGATCTGGGTTGTGATCCTAGTTGTATCACTTCCTAGCTGTATCACTTTCTAGCTGTATGTCAAGGCTTAATAACTTAACCTCTTATAATATCAATTTCCTCATACACAAAAAGGGGATGAGAATATATTTCACAGAGTAGTTTTAAAGCTTTGAAATAATATATATAGATCTAGCTCCTATTCAATGTCTCTAACATACAATACCTCTGGTCTCACTATTATTGCTGCTTAACTATCAATCCTAGATAATTCTGAAAGTTAGAACAAAGTTGGTATCTTGGTGAACTTTAATCCTTATCTGGATGATAGTACCTCATGTAGGATAAAATAGCATGTTGCCCCACAGTATCTAGGCCAAGATGCATCTAGCAGCCAGAGCAGCTAAAAAATGCTTCTCTTCTGGATTCACTGCAATTCTGTCAGCTCTTCCCTCCCTGTACTGTTTTTCTCATGCTCAATCTCACTTCCTTTAAATAGAACTGATGGAACTAGATTGAGTATAAGGGGAAATGTACTCACCAAGGAAACAAAATGCTTTTCAATTTACAACCACACTGCAACCTACAGGGAACAACTGGTGGTGGTGCTAAGGAGTAGGGGGAGAGGCATTTACATTAGATAGTGCTTTTCTTCCCCGAAATCCCTGCAGGTTGGTTGGTGAGAAAGTATTTCTTCCATGAATTTGCAAACACCCATGTTCATTCAGGTAATGGGTTCAAACAAGTACATTCTGGCCCTTGGCAAAAATCTCACCTTTTAGTTTTATCTCAGGCTTTGTTTACCTTTCTTCAAGTTCTGACCCACATCCCTATTGTTCTAATTTTAAGGACACTTGCACTTAATGACTCAAAACCTCATACCATCTTGAAAAGGAAAAGAAAAAGAAAAAACCCCATCAGCATGTCCTCCCAGCATCTGTTACAGATGCCTGCTTAGGTTTCTGGATAAAAAGGTGAGTATAATTCAGCCACACAGAGCTTACAAAAGCAAAAAAAAAAAAAAGAAGAACCCTTGGAAACTGTTTGGAAAATGGAATTACTGACCTCTTGCCTGCCTCTCACTGAGAAAAAGCAGAAAGATGCTTGAGACAAGCATGTTTCTCCTAAAATGAAAAAGATACACTGAACAAGAATTTTGCTGTGACTGCCCACAGGTAAAGGGGAATAAACAATGACATCAAATTTAGTTATTCTTAAAGCACAGATATCTGTGACTACCTAAAATCTGCTCTGTTTAATGCCAGTCCAAAATGTCTATGAAGACAAATTAGGAAAAAGAAAACTAGACCACACCCAGACATTTTAACATCAGGTCTAACTCAGGGACCAACATGGCATTCTTTCATATCAATTTAACTGTCTGACTAGCTTTTAAGTAAAACACCTACATCTTCCATTTGTAAAATGCTGGTGCTTTAGTATTCCTTTTCTCCATTAATTTAGAAGGATTTAGATAATCACTTTCCAAACTTGATTTTAAATTAGAGGAGGGTAGGAGCTGTCAAAGTAGGAGTATAACTAGAACACAAATCAAAAGAACAATTTCGTTTTACAACTACTTTATCTCAGTTGCTTATTTTTCCATCTAAAATCTCAAACCACAAAGAAGAATATTTTCAATGCTTCATAACATATTTGTCCTTTAAGTATAAGCTATGAGATTTTGAACCATAAAGAAAACAAACAATTTACCCACAACAAAGCATGAGATGTAACTACAGAAAGAAATCCTTGCGATTCAGAAGTCCATCTTTCCTGAGGTGATGGTGCAGTCCAGAGGTAAAGTATAAAAGGAAACTAGGTACAGATCTTTTGGTCCCTCAGCATGGCACACCAGATAACCTCTATAAGCTGGACCCTACCCACCTTTTAGTCTCACTCCCGCCCACTGCAGTCCTGCAGTTACTCACTAGTTTCCATGCAGCACATGTATGTTCACCCCTCTGAGCCTTTATACTTGGGGATCTCTCTGCTTGGATGGCCTTTCTGTCCTTTCCACTTGAAAATGCCTGGCTCTACCCATCTGTCAAATCCATAAGACATGCTATCTTTTCCGATTTTTTAAAATTCTGAGTTATTTGTCCCATGCTCTATGGCCAGTATATACATTTTACAAGGATCATTACAGATGCTAGCTCTACCACTTTTTAGCTACGTGGTCTCATGAATGGATAATCTCTCTTCAATTCAATATTTTCATCTCAGAGAGAGGAAGATAATATATAAGCCACATATTAGGATTGTTGTGAGAAATAAATCATCATGTTTATAAATGTTTAAAATACTTCCTCAGTTAGCATTGCATAAATGCTTCTTTATAAGTCATGACAATAATTATTATATGGCACTGACATTTGAAATTAAAATAGTTTATTTCACTCTCCTTCAAACTAGACCTTGAGGGACAAAAATTCATTCTCATATTCCTGAGACCTAGCATAGGGCCTGGTACACATTGGGCACTCTATGATATGTGCTGAAAATATTAATGATGGAATTCCTCTGCAGCCTTCTGAGAGGTTAGGAAATAGAGCTCTTGGTAAAAGTGTTATCCTGATAAGCTCTGAGGTCAAATATACAAACAAAGTTAGACTGCCAACCATCATAACTACTGGATTGGATGGCAAACAAATTGATCAGAGTAGAGCCACAGCATGCAAAATGACATCCAGGGCCCTTCCTACTAGGCTTTTCTTTAGCACAAAAACCAGAAAAGGTAGATAGATGTGTTTGTATGGTAGAAGATAAGCTGCTCCTGGACATATTTCCATTTGCAGGTAGATGTAGTAAGTCAGACGCACCTCAGCTGCATTTTCCAGCTGTGAATGGGTTGTCTGGTTAATAATCAACATGCACAAAATAAAGTTGTGACTCATAGAGACAAACTTCTGAAAATCAATTACTTTAGCAAGGAGGCTTATTTTTGGGACAGATAAGCAGCACAGTGCATAGCGTAGCTTTGGCTTCACCCTTGATCTGACTAAAGTAGGGGATGACCAATCTACCTCAGCATGGGAAATTAAAGTCAGCTCAGATTCTGTAACACACTGTCAGAGATAAAAGACACTTTCTATGCTGAAGCACACCTAGATATTGCAACCTCACTATCCATAATAAGCAATCTTGATAGTTTTTTTCCCTGTCACAAATACTGGAACAAATTTCTCTGGCTTCCAGATAGCCCTCTTGAAATGAAGATAATGCAACAACAAATCACGAATTTTCAATAAGAAGACAGAAGAAACATAAGTGTTTTACTGACTTAATCTTCTTATTTCTACAACTTCTAAGTACTCAGAAAGAGAAACGGTTTATCTAAGAACATATGGTCATTCATGGGGAGGCGGTGCCTAGCATATGGCCTCAAAATAATTTTTAAGGAAACAACGTACAGACTTAAAAAAATTACCAAATTACTTAATCTCTAAGTGGATTCCTTTTATATTGTATATGATAGATTTGTTTTCCTCATTACAATTTTATCTCCAAAATAAGCCAGAGATAAGGATGTGGAGAGATGAAGTTAGAATTTATAGGAAAATTAACAACAGTAAAAGAAGGTTACATGACTCACCTAAGGTCACACAGTCACAGGTAGAAGCAAGACTAGAAGTAAGGAGCACACAGGAGGTGAGCCAGCACCCCCTGCTCCCCCATCAAAATGAGAAGACACATAAACAAGTCTCAAAACCAGACTTCCAGATCACCTACAGAAACCCCAAAGGGAATGAGATGGAACACTCTGATACTCAACCACCTGGACTCCCTGAACTGGCAACAAAAGAGGATCTGGAAAAAAATGAAATCAGAAATAATTTCTCAGATAACAGCAGAGACTGTACTCATAGTGCAAGACATGATTAATCTAGAGAGGAGCTCAGGAACATGATGGAATCCAAACATAGGAAACAAATGGAATCCATAAAACAGATGCAAACAGATTTCAAGGAGATTAAAAACTCCACTGAAAATCTACACAGCAGAATGAGACAATGTGAGGACAGAATTTCAGATATAGAAGATAAGATTGCAATTAGTGACCAGGAAAAGAAAAATTGCTTTAAAATAGTAAGGGACTATGAGAAATCAATCCAGCAGCTGCTAGACGATGCAAAGAACAACAACATAAGACTGATTGGAGTCAAGGAAGAAACAGTAGAGAGCGAAGATGACCTAAAAAAAACTGTTCACAGAAGTGATGGCAGAAAACTTCCCAAGCAGGGGAAAAGAACTTGATATACCAGATAAGTGAGGCATATAGGACTCCAAATAGCCTTGATCAAAAAACATCTACACATAGGCATATAATTGTTAAGATTCCAGAAACACAACAGAAGAACAAAGTTCTACAAGCAGTTAGAGAAAAAAAACAAATCACATACAAAGGAAAGCCCATCAGAATCACAGCAGACTTCTCAACACAAACCCTCAAGGCAAGAAGAGCATGCAGTGATGTATTTCAAGCCCTGAAAGAAAACAGCCTCCAACCTAGATTGATGTACCCTGCAAAACTATCTTTCAAAATTGATGGAGAAAAAGATACTTTCATGACAAAGAGCACCCTAGGAACTTCATGAATACCAAACCAGCACTCCAAAAAATTTTAGACAATATCCTAGGAAAAGAAACGAGGAGCACAATCCCAGGAAGCCCAGCACAATGAATCCATTGGGCAGGACAAGAAATTAAATGCAAAGGGGGAGAATCCAACAAAAAGAAAAGGTCATGACAATGATAAGCCAATATGTGTGAGTTATAACCATCAATGTTAATGGTCTCAATTCACCAATCAAAAGAAACAGAGAATGGCAGAATGGGTCAAGAAGAAAGATCCAACAATATGCTGCATACAAGAAACACACTTAATTGAAAAAGAAACTCATAGTCTGAAAGTTAAAGGGTGGAAAACAATACTCCATGCGACAGGAACCCGAAAAAAAAAAAAAGCAGGAGTAGCTATCTGTTTTGTAGATCAAGTGGCTTTCAAACAAAAATCTGAAACACTCTGGTCCCAAGAATTTCAGACGAGGGATACACAGCTTTATGTACAAATCTATTGTGAACATAGGTTTTTATTCCTCTCAAGTAAAAACTTAAGAACAGGACTGTTGGTTCTTACCAGTAACAGAAGAAATTTCTATATTGTTTCCCAAAATGGTTTTACCATTTTACATTCACATTAGCAGTATTAGAAAGTTCTAACTGGTTCACACCTAAGCTGACATTTGTTCTTTTAAAACTTTTAACTTCATCTCCCTAATGAGTGTATAATGCAATCTTGTTATTGTACTGATTAGTGTTTTTCTGATTCTAGTGTTGCACAGCTCTCCTTGTGCTGTACTGGCTATATATCAACTTCTTGTGTCTACTTTTTAATTGGGTTGTCTATTAATGAGCTGTAAGAAAGAGTTCTTTATATATTCTGGTCATAGGTTATACGCCTTATAAATATGGTCTGTTTAAGGACTACTTTTCATTGTCTTAAAGATGTCATTTAAAGTTCTAAATTTTGATGGAATCTCATTTATCAATTTTTTTCTTTTATACATCATGTTTTTTATATCCTAGGAAATTCTTGCCTACCCTAAATTTATAAACATTTTCCCTTATAATTTCTTCTTAAAGTTTTATAGTTTTAGTCTTTCATATTTAGGTTCATAGATCCTTTCAAGTTATCTTTATGTATGGAAATAAAGGGTTGAGGTTAATTTTTTTATATACAGATACCAAGTGTTCTAGTGCCATTTGCTGAAAACACTATCTTTTCCTCTGCTCTTGAATTGAGTTTATGTTCTATAAAATGCTAATGTTAAATAATCTTTCAAAACTCAGTGGACCACGTATGTGTGGTTCTATTTCTAGATTCTCTGTTTTATTCAAATGATCTATATGTCTTTCCTTACACCAACACTGCCTTGATTACTGTAACTTTAGAGGAAGTCTTAAAATTAGGTACTAAATGTCTTCCAACACTGCTTTTTTTTCTTTTTACTTTTCTAGGTCCTTTGTACTCCTACATAACTTTTAAATTTCAATACCCAATTCTTCATTTATAGCAAGTATACATAGACCTGAATTTTTATATATACCTTCTGTTTTCTAATCCTGGTAAATTCAGATATAAGTTCTAGGGGCTCCTAGAGATTTATTAGTATTTTCTGTGTAGATGAGCATTTCATCTACATATAAAGATTTTACTTCTACCTTGCCAATCCTATCCTAATTGTGTCATTTTATTGCCAGACTATTTTGGTTTGGGCCTATGTTTCAAAGTTTAATGGACAGATGAAGAGTAGGCATATCTGCCCTTGTTCCCCAACTTAGGGAGAAAAGCATTGTATCTTCTCCATTCATATAAGAGTTTTTTGCTGGAAGTATGGAGTACATGTCTTTGATCTGTTGAGAAGGTTCTGCTGTACATCTAGTCTCCTAGTAGCTTTTACCATGAACAGCTGTAGAATTTAGTTCAATACTCTTTCTCCAACTAGTGACAGGATCATATGGCTTTTTCCTTTCCTCTGTTAAAATGATTACTTTTGGGGGTGGATCTTCCAATGCTGAACCAACACTGGCATCCCTATAATAAAACCACTTTCTACATACTGCCAGATCTGACTTCTAAGAGTTTGTTTTGTTAAACAAATTTCTATCTATGTTCATACTTTTTTCTTTTATTATCTTTATCCAGTTTTAGGATTAGCACAATGTTGGTTTCCTAAAATGAGAGAGGAAGTGTTCTTTCTTTTTTCTGGTTTAAATGTTTGATATAATTCATCAGTTAAAATGTCTATGAGCCTGTTGTTGTCTTATAGGTAGGTTTTCAAGCTAGGAATATACTTTCTTTAATAGGTGCTATTCAAATTTTATATTTCCTCCAGAGTTAGTTTCATTAATTTGTCTTCCAAGGTATTTCTTAGAAGTTAACAAATTTATTTCAAAAAATATTTTTGTAATATGCTTTCTATATCCTTTTAAATTCTGTAAAATCTGCAGTAATGTCTCCTAGATCTTGATATTGTAATTTTAAAAATGTATAATTGATATTGCATAATAGGAAGAAAAGATCTAAAGGAACAGGGGAAGTGGGAGAGGTAGGGGAAAGGAAAGAAGGGAAAAGAAAAAATATGAGAAAAGGAAAAAATGGAAACAAAATCTTTTCAAATAGGCAAGGGTGGAGAGGGTGAAGGGAGGGCAGGGGAAGGGGAAAAAATAAGAACCAAGATACTCATGTAATTGTTCAAGATTCCAATGATGAATGTAACTGTATTGTATACCTAAAATGTACCAATAAACTTAATGGGGAAAAAAAAAAGACTAGAAGTAAGGCCTGCTGACTCCTTTAGCTCCTACTCCTTCACAACCCCCTTCCTGTTTGATCACAAAATCAGCATGGGTTACATTCACACTGATCTCAGCAAGAGCTTTATTGCCTAACAGCCAGCTTTGAAGATGAAAAATTCTACAGTGGCTCCAAGTATGGCTGTTACTAATAGTAAATCCATTTTCCTTTTAGTTTTAAAAAAATCACAGAAAAACTCAATAGCAAATCAAAATTTAATCTTGATCTCACTCCTTCTCCTCTGAGCACAAGAGTTTAAGGGTCTTCCCTTCTCTGATGTCCTCCCACTATACAATTGCTCTGACACTAGAAGATCGTAATGCCACCCCCTCTTTGAATATATATTACTTCTCAGCAGGCTCTGCCAGGAGTAGAGAAGAAGCCAATCTGTGAGGGAGTGAACACAAGATCTTCCATAATAGCAGAGAAGGCAGAAAATTGCTGCCAAAAGTATAAATTGCTTTTTTTGCTTGGAAAAAAAATTCTGGGTTTCAAAGACACCTTCTTACAAGGTGTCTCTCCACAGCTGTTAATATCCATGTTCTACATATTAGGACTTTTGTTCCTTCACACCCTCTGAGAACTCTTGCCAGATACATGACTATGTATCATGGATCTGAGGAGTAAGTTACCACATGATGAGCAACGGGCAGCTATTATGTGGAGTCAAGGGAAAGCTCAGCTGGCCGCTCCCCAGACAGCATTCCTTTTGCTGCTGATATTCTGAGAATACTGTATGAAGATAAGACAAAAAATATCCCTATATAATGATAGAGACTAAGCCTAAGAGCCTTCTTTCTTGACAAGTTACTTGCAGAAAACCAAAGTCAGCAATTCGATGTTAGAGCAAGAACTCCCAAGTTAGAGGGCCCAGACCAAAGCGATCCCCTGAGGACTGTGTATGAAGCCTCTGGGTTTTCCTACAGGCCCACAGAGTGAAGTGTGTTGGCCTCTTGGAGACAGTGCAAGAGACTGTTGAATGCATGTGCCCTGAAACTAGAAGATAATCAAGTCCTAATTCTGTCACTTATGAGCCTTGTGATCTAGGGCAAATTAATTTCTCCAGGCATTTCCTTCTTTGACAAGTGGGATAACTATAGCATAATGTTTAGAAGGATTAAATGTTAGTATGTATGAAGCATTTTGGTCATAATAAACCTTCAATAAATGGTAGCTATGATTAGTATTATTTTAATTAGCAGGATAACTATACACTAAAACTCAGGGTAAGAAACAGATATGAGCAAAAACATAGTATCTGGCCATCTTATATCAAACAGTTTGAGAAGTCAAAACAGAAAAGAGAAGCAGAGACTCCAGGTGGTAGAAAGGGAAGATGATCTATTACAGGCAAGTATGTTTCTACAGGACAGGAATTTCCCTTCCACTGTGGAGAAAGAATGTTAGCGAAGATGACACAGGCATAAGAATCCAAGCAGAACTAGAACTCAGGGTCAATAGGTAAATTTCTCATCTACAGTCAGTGCAGAGAGACCCACATTTTCTTTTTGCTTCCCTAACATATCTAACCCTCATTTAATCTGTCAGCAATGCAGAAGCCTTTGGAACAAAATTCTGTTTGGCCTGTTGAAATGGTAAAGTGTATATCATAAATGAGAAATTTCAGATCAAAGACAATCTGCCCTATAAGTGTTAACTGGAGTAAATTAAGCCCAATGGTATTCAATACAAATAAACCAAATGAAATTGACAAGTATGAATTTAAAGGTTAAAAAATGTGACTTCTCTTCCTTCTTTCTTCCAAACTGGAACATGTCTTCAAGTGCTCATTGTACCAAAAAAGGTTTTATAGTTTTAGTCCAAGAGAATCCTGCTGACATCCACAGTAGCCCGACTCGAGGGAGACAGTTTGACATCTTGGTTGCTGGTAAGGCAACTATGCCTCACCACTACCTTGTCAAAACGACACGAAGGTATCTGCAATTAAACTCTAAAGCCAAAATCTCATACTCAATAGTATCTTCAAAGGAAGTATTAATCTTCTCATAAGGTCCGTGTATTCTAATCAACATGACTTCGGCATGTGGCCATAAAGATAAAATGAGTGTTTCAGCCTCATCAGGCTCTCCCAAGACAGAAATGCCAGTGGTGCCCTGTGGAGCTTGCACTCTACCTTTGCTAAGGTATTTTCTCTATGTAATCTGTTGGAACTCCTGGAGAGGTCTAGAATTGTGTCTAAACCTGGATTTTAAAGAGCTAGAGCTAGTCTTGAGAATAAAAGAGATGAAGTGCCAAGGAGAATTTGGTATCTAAACCAAACTTCTGTGCAAATGGTGAAAACTTGGGTCAATAACTGAAGAAGATATTGATTTAGGACCCCATCATTGCTGCTCAAATAATACAGTTTGTATGTGGTCTGAGCCCCCAGTGTGGAGATGTTGAAAGGTGGTAGAACATTTAAGGCACGGGGCCTGCTGAAGGTGATTACCTCAAGGAAGCACCACCCTAAGAAGGGATTAAAGGAGGTCTTGTGAGTCTGAATTAGTTTCCAGAAAACTGGTTGTTTCAAAGGAGGTGGTACCTTCCCTCAATCTTCCCTCTGCAAAGGTTTCCATCATTATAAGGCCATCCACCATGAGGCCTTCACAAGAACCAGTTCAGATACTGGTGTTATGCCCTTAGAACTCCAGAACTTTGAACTAAAGAAACCTCTTGTTTTTATAAATACCTAGCTTCAGGTATTTTGTTACAGAACACAAAACGTATTAAGACCCCTAGTCCAACTATAGGCCCTTCACCTACCTCCAATTTATTTTCCATTCCAAAAGCAAGAAGACTTCTAAAACAAAAACCTGCTCATGTTAATTCCCATTTAAAATTCTTTAAAGGCTTCCCACTGACTTCAGGATAGAGCTCAAGTACTTTTAAAAGGTCAATATGGCACTAAATGACCTGAGCTCTGCTTTCCTTCTTCCACTCTTCTCTACGAAGACCTTTTACATGTTTTTTTCTTCTACCTACAAAAACTGACCCTGTTCTTCTGCCTGCCTTCTCTTCATTCAGACCTCTGTTTATGTATAACCTTTTCTGGTTAGCCTCCCTTCATCACCCAGATGGTTCTGGAGCCCGTCCTCATGCAGCCTGGACTTGAATTATCACAGCACTGCCCACAGTGAGCACTTGTTAGATTCTTGCCTCTAATCTGCCCTACTCACCATATTTACCCAGTATGAAGCACAGTGCCTGATACATAACAGGGGCACAAATATATTTTAAGTAGATAAATGAAGGAAGATAGGAAGGGAGAGAGGGAGGGATGCAGGGAAGGAGGGAGGAAACCACAACGCAGAAGAAATCTGTTCGTGAGAATGGCTGGAAGATGGAATTTAGTAGGCCACCTGGGACTTTAGCCATAGCAAAAAAGGAGCTGGATAGTTCCTTACCATTCCAGAGTAGAGAATGAGAACCAGTTTCCAAGGAAAGGAAGCAATGGCATATGGAGATATGGGATAATGTTTGGTATTTCTTAACTATGAAGGGGGCTCAGGATGTGGGCAGGGAAAAGAAAAAAGAAGGAACTGTGTTTGTTGGTTTGAAATAAAATCAAAGAAGTGCCAAATACTGGCACCAGTAAGATAACCTTGGACAATTCATTTAGATTCTTCTTTTAATGAGGCACTTAAACTAGATTAGTGATGTTCAAACTGAGTTCTGAGAAACCATGGTCTGCAGAAGCCCCTGAGTCTACTGACACAGAGAAAGATGGTATACTAATAGATATGGCCCTAATTTAAAGTAGAGAAAAAGTTTTTTACACACTGAGATTCTACTTAAAGTTTGTTTGGAAAAAAGGGTACTTCTGCTAGAAATAAAATCTGAATTGCAGTGGCCTGACTGACCTTTCTGATAGGGCCCAGTCTTAACAGTTTTTGAGGCTACTTGATGGATGGGTCTATCTAGACATTACATTTTACTTGGTCAAATTCCCTCAATTGTACTGATGGCACAATTGCAGCAGTTAAGAGTTTGTCTGCACTGCAAACAAACATACAGAAAAATTTTAAAAAATACAGAAAAAGTAAACCAAAGTTCAAGTTCACTGCAAGGCTGAGGCAATTATGAAATGCACTTTTAAACGTAATCTAACTGTGGATGTAGAGAAGCAAAAAGGCATTTTTTTCCCTAAACAAAATTTTGTAGGGCTGGGGATTTAGCTCAGTGGTTCCACCGTCTACCTTGCAAGCGCAAAGTCTGGAGTTCGATCCCAGGTACCAAAAAGAAAAAAAAATTTGTATATCTATGACCTAGGACTTATTGTATTGGTATCTTAAGGTCAGACACAAAGATTTTACTGGTCAGAAATAAAGGATATTAGATCTGGAGTCCATTTAAAAATCAAATTCACATTAAAAGAGAACAATGCAAAAGTTTATTTAGTGGGTCCATCTGATAACCTAATTACCATTCAAATGTAGTGCTGACTTTTTCTTAACAAGGTATTCTGAATGTGCTAAAGAATAAGGCAAAGTCACTGTCTTTACAACTTTCAAGTCTACCTTTATCTGAAGGTCACAGACAGGAAATGGCACAGCTAGTGAAGGAGATGGGAGTCTTAAAAAATAAGATTTTCAAAGCCCTGGCTTAAGATGGAGATCCCTTTTCTGTGCTATTTCCTTGGCTGTCCATATTTTGTGGGGCATTAAAAGGCCACAAATGTCATTCTACTTCAATTCTGAGAATAGACAAGCAGTAATAATGTGATCTTACCTGGATCCTTCCTCATTGCCCTGAAAGACAACAGAAAGAAACAGCATTAGAAATCATCACTGGCAGAAACTGATTTACATTTTTTTCTTCTCCTCTTCTCCCAATCTGAAGGCAAAGACTATACACTTAAAAAAATGACACCAGTGGACATCTAAGGACTAAGACAAGGTCTAATATAAACCTTATGTTCAAGCTCCCCAGCAGAGCAGAACTGATAATTTGCCCTTGCAAGCAGAGAATTGAATGCTCAGACCTGGGAGGCCCAAATAATAGTCTTGCTTTTTTATTTGTATGGCTGGCAGTATTCAGTTCTGGGCAAACTGAGAGCCCCAAAATAGCAGCAGGTCTTAGGCAAAAACTGACCAGCTCCATAAGTATCAAGCTGTTTCTTTTGAAGACTCATTTCTGTCATGGTCTATAATTTTTATCTCTAAACATGAACACAGCAACTCTAATATATAGCATACTAAAGTAGAAAGGGTACCAAACTGGGACTCAGAAAATTGGAATTCTAGTCTAAGCTCTGATACTTTTTAAGTATGTGCCCTTGGACAAGCTGATTAATCTAAACCTAGGCTTTCTTCTCTGAAAGAGGGTATTTCTAGCAGTAGATGACCTACATCATTCTTTAGCCAAACACTGACTTTTCTTTTTCTTGTCCACTCTGCAAAAATAATGTGTGAATGTGATTTTCCCAGGCACTGCATTCTCCCAACCTAACTTTATCAATATCAATCACGGCAGATTCCTTTGAGCCTCCTTCTATGACCAAAACACATCTTTCAAATGACTCTTAAGCCTTTTCCAAGAGCGCACTTATCCTTCTGGTGACACAGTATCTTTCACATCCTTAGTTATTCAGCGATGATCTCAATAGAGAATGTACCTCTGGTTGTACTCCTCAGAGAAGGAATAAATGAATGAATGATTCCTGTTAGTATAAAGGACAATGAAGTGGGAATCAGACATTCTGGGTTCAAATCTTGACTTTGTCACTTGTGTGATCTATTACCCTAGTAAAGTGATTTCTCCTCTCTTAACTTCAACATCCTACTTTGTAAAATAGGGCTATAACTGTCTTTTTATCATAAAATGGGTAAGAGGAGTGAATAACTCTTAAAATCAAGTCCAGTGCCTGAGACACAGGATACACTTAATAAAGCATATTTATCAATTTGAGTGATAATTCAGTATGGTTCATTAAGAAGCTACTGTATGTAAGTGCTAAAGATTAAAAAAATCCATAATGATTTAACCACCTAGAAGCTCCCAATCAGGAGCATGGGAAACAGGCAGAAAGAAAATTAACTATGGCTAAATATGTTAAGGGATCTAACAAAGACATAAACAGAGTCAAAAGGGAAACGATGAATGTTGCCTCTCCTTGAGAACCTGGGGAGGGCTTCACAGAGAAGGTGGCATTTACATTGGCACCTGAAGAATAAGAATTTCCACAGGCTGACAATAGAGAAAAGTGGGAAAAGCACTGGAAGAGCAAGAACAAAGACAACTTAAACTTATTTACTGTTTAAGGTACTCTGAGTTCTGCAGAACTACAGAATAGGGATGTGCATGTGAATCTTGGGCAGGGGCATGGGAGCAGGCTGAGGGTGGCTGAAGCTGAAGAGCACAACGGAAGTAAAGGGAAACTGTCCAGGTACAAGCCTGTAAAGGACAGCTGAGCCAAACCAGACTACCCACTAGAGGGTAAACAGGAAGGGCATTTTAATAGACCATTAAGGATCTGCAACAGTGCTAAGGTGCTAATCATCTGCATTACATTGAGAGGAAAGTAGGACAAATGGTGAAAGAAAGATATAGGGATAGTGGGAGCTTTCTTTCCATTTTTATCACCTGACATGTCTCATGAGAACAGTAATACAGAAAGAGAAAATGTCACATAATTTAAATTTCATAGAGTTACAAAACTATCTGTGGTGCAATTAAATCTCAACACAATTTTTCAATTATCTTTAGATGTTTAACCATAACTGTCAGGAGAACCTTATGGAAAAAGTACTTAAACTTTTTCTCATGATTTACAGGAAGTCCTCCTCACAATCACACACTTTAGTGCAATGGGATTTCTGAGTTATATAAATTAATTCCAACACCAAAGCTTTTGGAAATTTATTTAACTTTTCCAAAATTCACCTTCTTCATCTGCATATGACCTCAAAGGGTCACTACATGGATTGAAATAAATGATTAAATCTGTGTAAAACACTAAGCAAGTATCTGGTACATTGTAAGTGTTCAACAAATGGTAGTCATTATCTTATCTCCTATGAATTATAATTAATAAGTTACTGCAGAGAGTGAGGAAGGAAAAAAGGTTTTGCCGTATATTCATCCATTTCTGCTGCTCACAGATGTATTTTTCTTTTTAAAAACTGCAGTCACTGTCACAAAACATGAGGAAGGCCAGGGTGAGAGTTTCACCACTGAAGGTATGAATAAATGAATGATGAAATAAATACACACACATGAATTTTAGAGCCACTTTGAATAAGTCAGCAGACCTTTAGATGGCCACTAACTTGCCAGTATAAGATGTGCACATGCAGCTCCTGCTACCCAAAATGTACTCGTTTTTCCCTAAATCCTAGCTATTTCCTATCTATCCCTAATATCCAGCCTTACTCAGACACTTCCTCACTAAGAGTTGAATGGGGCAATCCTCCTGTGAACTCCACATCTGCAGAGTTCATCCTTCATCCTCTTAAGCTAGCACTTAAGAGAGGAAAACTGATGATGACACCACCATACAGATTCTCTCTTTTTGGATTTCCACTCCTTGAGAATGAAAACCATGTTTTGTTCATCTCTGTATTCATTAAGGCAGTACAAGGCACAGAGTAAATATAAAAAGAGGGTGGGCAAGACAGAGCAGGATTTAAAACTAATTTCTCTTCCTATTATAAGTTAATTCTGATTTCAAGAATATTAGAGGTGAGAGTGTATTAAACACTAACTTTCATTTAGATGACTTGTTAAATTTGGCAGTGCTCCTAAATCCCTCCTTAAAACACCCTGAATGTTTTTGGTTGGCAGGATACAATTTAGGGCAACTTCTCATTTCTACTTTCACTAGTGGAAATGTTCACTATGATTCAAACAACTTTAATTTCAAGCCTGCTTATTCAGCTGAACTTGAAATTATAATGACACATTTAATTAAATAACAAAAAATTAGTGCAAGAGAGACAATTGTTGCTTTCATGAGATTTGCATGCTTCCACACGATTCAGTAAAATGAGTTAAACTGGTGACAATTTTGACTGTAGATGAAACATGCAAATACCAGAAACAAGCATTCAGCTTGTTTTAAATGGTATCCCTTTCACTATAAAGAGAGTGAAACTGGACATTTAAAATGGTATAGTACAGATGTGCTGGGTCTTTATAGCAGACATATGTCATGAAACTCCAAGTAAGCCACATTTTTAAAGAAAATGTCTTGACTCAGGATCAAAAAATGTACAGACATATATTTCAAGTTTAAAACAAATGCATAAGCTATGCATATATCATTTTTATATTTTCTCATCTAAAATAACTTTTTCTAGTATTATTGCAATCAGAATCTCCTTTCAAAAACTGGACAAGATGGTCATGCTCATGACTTATAAATAAGAGCACACACCATCTTTTAGTAACGAAAAAAGACTGAAAACATTTTTTAATACTTGACTTTGAGGAAGACTTTTATAAAATGATGTAAATAATTTGACAGAAAAGAGAAAGTCACATGAGGCCAACATAAGCCTAATGTAAAAAGCTGCCAATGACATTCCAAAAATATAAGATTGTAGACTTAAATCCCTTTGTTTTATGAACAAAGATAAAAATCCTTAATCACATATTACCAAAAATGAACCCAGAGTTTATCTCAAGAATGCAACATTGGATTAATATTGTAAAATTAACTAGTGTAATTAATAATTACAACCAAACAATGGAAAAAAACCCTGTAAGACATTTCAACAGGTGCAAAAGAAACATCTGACAAAATTCAATATTATCAGGATAAAAACCTTCAGCACATTAAGAACAGAGGGGAGCTTTTTCAACTTAATAAAAAGCATCTACAAAACTCACCACATATATTATACTGAATGCTTTTCCTCTAAGACTGAGACCAAGTGAGGATGCCCACTTTTACCCTTTATGTCAGGCACTGCACCGAAAGCCCTAGATTGATCAGTGGTGGTGAACCTATGGCATGTGTGCCATGGCTCACTGTTTGTCATCATTGAAAGCTCTAGAAGATTCGCCATCACTGCCCTAGACACAGCAATAAGGCAAGAAAACAAAGTAACTGGCAGAGAGATTGGAAAAGAAGAAATAAATCTGTCTCTGTTTGCAGATGACATGAGTGCTGATGCTAAGGGCCCAAAGAATCTGTAAAACCACTATTATAAGTAATAGGTAAATTTGGCAAGGGTTAAAAGATAAAAGGTTAATACATAAAAGGCAACTGTAAGCTGGGTGAGATGTAATTCCAGCTACTCAAAATGCAGAGCCAAGGGGATTGCCTGAGTTTGAGGCCAGCCAGGTAATACAGTAAAACCCAGTGTTCCAAAAAAAGTCAAAATCCCAAAAAACAAAAAAAACATATATAGCATGAAAAGTCTTGAAAAATAAAATTTAAAAGCAATTCTATTTTCAATAGCATCAAAAAATTAAAGACCTAAAAATAAATTTAACAAAAGCCATTGCAAGCCTTTAAATGAAAACTGCATACAAATAATTTCTAAAAGCATATAAATCAGACTTATAAATGGAGCCATACACCATGTTCACTCAAATTGTTGCTTCCAACAGCTAATATGTTATTTCTCTTCAGTGCTATGCTTTCAAGATTTTTTTCTCTCTCTTTAGTTCTATAAGTTTGATTTTTATCTGTCTGGGAATTGATTTCTTAAGATTTTATATTGTTTGGATTCACCTAGCTTCTTAAATCTATAGGTTTATGTCTTTCAACCAGATGCTGGAAATTGTGAACCATTATTTCTTTGTACATGATTTTAGCCCCTCATTGCTCTTATTATATGTATATTAGATCTTTCATTACTGTCCCACAGATCCCAGAAGCTGAGTTCAATTATCTTCCAATCCTTTTTTTTTTTGGTTGTTTAGATTGCATCATTAAACTATCTCCACATTCACCAATTTGTTTTCTTTCATCATCTCAAATTTGCCAGTGAGCATCTGCAGTGAATTCTTTTGTCAGTTATTGTATTTTTCAGTTCTAAATTTTTCATTTGGTTCTTCATATCTTTTATTTCTTTAGTACTATTTTTTGTTTTTCATTTGTTTCCAGCATGTTTGTAAATGTTCAATGAGCCACTTTTATGCCAGCTTTCCTTCTTTGATAATCCCAACACTTGCGTCATCTTGGCATTGGCATATATTTCTCATTAGAATTGAGATTGTATTGTATAATCATTAATTTAGACTGTATCCTGGATATATTGAGTCACTTGATAATAATAGGCTATTTAAATCTAATCTGGCAGGTAGTCAAATGGTTTAGTTTTCAAATACATGTCCAGGATCACTTTTTGAAGACCATGGTTCAAATGTCATGTTAGTTTACAAAGCTTCTGCAGTGCTATTCTGGTGTGCCCCACTCAGATGATAACCCTCCACTCTACAGTCTCCACAGAGCTTGCTGAGGAAAAACAGAGGCACCAAGTCATTACTACAGGGCAGGGGTGGACAATAAAATTCCAGCCACTTAACCAGCAAGGGAAGGGCAAGGACTAGTTAATGTAAGAGGAAGAGGAAGGATTTGTTCACTTTACCTACTGTCTCCACAGGTGAGGGGAATAATTCCTTGTTGTTACAGCAGGTAGGAACAAAAAGCAAAGATTCACTCACAGGCTCCATGGCAAACAGACACCTGTTACTCCAAGGTAGAGTATAAAACAGATTTTCAGTCCATCAGTTCCTCTACAGTAGTGTCAGTGGGGCTTGAGGAGGAGAGTAGCTTTTTCTTCATAGTATTCATCTCCAGAATGGGTAGGTATAGACAAAAGATTTCTCTCTAGCTATCAGGCTTTTCTTAGAGACTCTTTTGGGGTGTTCTTATCCACTAGCGTTTCCAGTTTGCAAAATATAGGGGACAGGATGTACAGAAAGCAAGGAAAATTCCAGGTAATTCACTGCCTTATAGTTCTTTAAATCTCAAGTTCTCCAGTCAGTATGACGTCTTTTCCCACCTTTGAAAGACTTTTGGTGACTTCTGTCCAGAGATGTTTGCTGTAATTAGTGGAAAGAGTAAAATGGAATGTGTTCATGGTTCTTACTCAGAATCAGAAATTTCATTTTGTTTTGGCACTAAAAATAAAATTGATGAATAGAAGGTTGGAAAGATGGTTAGAAATGTAATGAAGCAAATATGGCAAAATGCTAATGGATGACAATCTAGGTGGTAGGTATATGGGTGTAATCTGTAAAATCCTGTCAACTTTGCTTTATGTTTGAAATTTTTCATAATAAAATGTTGGTGAGGAAATCTTTTGGCTAAATGCAAAATGCAAGTGATTTTAAAAAAATATTCCATACTGTGCAAAGGAAAAAAAAAAGCAGTTCTCTGCTAAGTGAAAGAGAGGTACTGGATATTTGCGCTAACCAGTAAGTTACCAGATTAACTGGAACAAATGCTATTAGGTGATAACAGCTCCTTTGAACATGCTCTAGCAAGCTGAATGCTACCTCTTTTTTTTTTTTGGCACTGGGGATTGAACTTGGGTCCTTGCGCTTGCAGGGCAGGAGCCAGAACCACTGAGCTAAATCCCCGGACCTGCCACTTATTTTTAATAGCTTATTTTGTTCCCTTTCTAGTCCTTTGTCAGCTTTTACATTCCTAAGAGTAATTCCATCAGTTGGGGTACCTAAAGGACAGTTAATGATGTGCAGAGACTAAATTCATTCTTTGAAATAAAAATAAAAGAAGAGGATATTTCACAAAATCAGATCTTTATTTTTGAAAGAACAACCTAGTCAATACACAGAATAAATATAAGAATCTAATTTGAGGGGAATTTGAGAGAATTATGCTGTTAATCTGCTGAGTTAACTCTGGTTGAACTTTTTGTTTATTAAGCCACAAAACAATCCCCTCTACCATTCTGCAATATGTTAAAACTAACATTTGCATAGTGATTCAAATCTACCTTGTATCTTTCACTCATACTGGTTTTTGTCTTTATCTTCACAATGTCCCAGTGTACATGTCACCCTTTTATTCTGTTTTGAGACAGGGTCTTGTTATATTGCTTAGGCTGGTCTAGAATTCCTATATTCAAATAATCCTCTCCTCTCAGCCTCCTGAATAGCTGTGACAACAGGCCTGACCTACAACATCTGGCTCCACATGCCACTCTTAATCCATCAGATGCCCCCAATTTATAGTTAATTCCATATAAAATTCAGCCCGAAGCACCCTTTCACTATTTACAGAATAAGTCCAAAAATCTTTCATTCTGTCCTGCTTTGTGCTCTACTTCCTGACTTGTTCTCCTTCAGCCCAATTCTCATCTCTATAGTGGCTTTATTTACATATTCATTTTACAACCTGGGTTATGTCATATACACTCTTCTCTGATTCTGATTTCTGGCTTCTCGCTTTCACTGTGATTAGTATCTGCTCCACTGACTACTTTCCTTTAAGGCAAAGTAGGTAAATACTTTGCCAGGTTCAGCTGCTGAATACAGGCCCTAGTAGTCAATACTGTTCTTACATACTAGGTCACACACAAGTTGAAATGCTATAATTATATCTAAGGTTTCAATTTATTAATGATCAGGGATCACAAGGGGGCATTTCCAGCACTAAAGAATAGGGCAATCAGGTCCTATTTATCCTGGTACTAATGATAGTGGGCATTTTCATTTACCTCTCCCTTTGGCTCAGCTGATTCATTAGAGGTATCAAGTTGTTCCTTGGCCTGGGCCATCTGAGTCATCAACCTGTCCATGTGGGACTGGATATCTGCCAATATCTCAGTCACATGAGCCGTGGCCATTGCTTCCTGGATGTCTACTAGATGAAGGGCCTTTTGCTCCTCATCAGCAATCACTTTCTGAACTTTCTTAAATTCCTGCTGTATAAACACCTTCATCTGGTCCCGAGTTACCTGTAGAATACAGAAAAGTAAGAAGAGTAAGCTGGACATGCAAAGAAATAAAAGAGCAGAGTTACTACTATAAACAGCTAGACAGCTCTGGCCAAATACAAACTATGGTTCTCATCTGCTTCTGAAGTTTTGGGCATATTCTTTAAATGGTAAATTATTCTTTAAATGATAAATTTCCTGCTATCTTTTTGCCTTCTCATTCTTCAGGAATTAATTCCTGATGTTTTTTTGCTTTTGTTCATTTTTATACCAGCAATACAGAGCTAATTTTAAGAAATTTAATAGATGTGTATATATAATAAAAATGCAATTCCTCTTCTCTCTCCAATTAATGTTAACAGTTTTGTGTGTATTCACCCCATTTTTTTCTATATAGTTATCTATGAATATAGATAATTATGTGGGTTTTACCACAGTGAAATACAGTTAATGTTGTTTCTTGCTTTTCTACTTATATTATGATAGTACATACAGATCAGCTTCATGCTTTGGACTATTTTTACTATCTGTAGGATGAAGATACATAACACACCCTATTTAACCATTCCTCTCTTGATAGAAATAAAGTATCTTTCCAAATTTTCAATGTTACAAACAACATAGCAATGAACATCCCGATATATGTGTCTTAATATTAAATGCGAATTTTTTGGAGACCTCAGAAGTCACTGATACAATTTACATAACTCTATGACTTGTGATCAAAATACACAGTGAATGTTTAAATTTGAAATATTTACTAGAGTAAAAGGTACATTACCATTAATTTACCTCCTTGCTTCAAACACATTTATCCAACTTCCTGAAGCAGTTCTGGAAGCCTTCTTTAGTGTTTTATGAGGTGTGATCAAAAATAAGTTCAGTGCTGATGCCAACTGCCATCCAACAGAAAGGTATGCTCATATATGGTGATCCTCATCCTCCTTATTCACTGGATATGATATCATACAACTTGTAGCTCTTCCCCAAAGCCAAAATGACTATGAAAGGTGAATGTTTTGAATAGATTCAGGCCATGAAGGCAGCCAAAACAGTACAACAAAAGGTGCTCATGAAACAGGACTTCCAGAACTGCTTCAGAAAAAGGCAAGAACAATAGGATAAATGTTGTTTGTTTTTTGTAATGGGGATCAAACTCGGGACCTTGCGCTTGCGAGGCAGGCATCGGAACCACTGAGCTAAATCCCTGGCCCAGGATAAATGTTTTCAAAGAGGGGAAGTTTTTTTTTCCCCCCAGTAAGTTTATCGGTACATTTTCAGTATAAAATACAGTTACATTCATCATTGGGGTCTTGTACCATTACATGAGTATCTTGGCTCTTATTTTTTTCCCCTTTCCCTGCCCTCCCTTCACCCCCTCCACCCTTCCCTATTTGCAAAGACTTTGTTTCCATTTTTTTCCTTTTCTCATATTTTTTTCCCCTTCTTTCCTTTCCCCTACCAAGAGGGGAAGTATTTTGATGTAGATAAATGGCAATGTGTCTTCTACTGCAGTAAATTCTAAAAATTTATGCACTGTATTTTTCAATTACACATCATAAAAATATTGATACTGTCCTTGAAAAAAAGATGCAACAGTTAGATTCCTACAACGGTGTACTTAAGCATTTCTACAGTTTTACCAGTACTGGATAATAAAACTTTTTCATTTTCTGATAAGTTACAATATGTCATTGCTTTATTTTACAACTGTGTTCTACAAACAAGATACAACTGAAACTTATATTCAGCTAATGTATACAAAAGGCAAACAAAGAAACTATCAAAATAACAACTTCTAAACATTCCAAATCTTGCCAGCAACTGCATTTATTGAGGTTTCCTCACAAACATGTTTATTGTATAAGTATTTTTTTAAGTTGTGGTTGTTTATTTTTGTTTTTTGCAGTACTGGGGATTGAACTCACAGCACTGCACATACTAAGCAAGTTCTACCAATGAGTTACTCCTGGCTTTACGAATACTTATAAACAGCTATACATGAGAAGCTGAGATAGGAGAGCAGGGAAGACAGAACTGTAGATAAAAAGGTGAAGACCAAGAGAAGATTTTAGACCTGGGAGGGAAAGTAGCTGTCATCTAAATGTACCTCTTCTTTTATAGATAAGGAAATACACAGTAGGAAACTTGTAGGACAGAGATAGACTTCAATCTTGTTCTTAATCTGGTATCTGAGAGAACAGTTTGTCAGAAAGGAATTCCAACTGGGAAAACCTAGGCAAGAAGACTCAGGAAGAGAAAGACTGGGGGGGGGGGGTTGCATTTTTAATTAGCCTCTTAAAAACAGAAAGAAACTTGATATTTTAAGCAGCTTCTGTAATACAGCTATAAGGATCTCAATGCAGAAGGTGGCCTGTATGACAAGTATCCACTGACACATACCAAGTGCCTAAGTGACATAAACCCTCAGGAATTCATATGCTCTCTGTAGGTGCTCTCCCTGGTGCTGCATAAAAAAGAAAGGGAAAATACTAAATGTTACTTACATCCCTGCAAATTCTGTAATTCCTTTTTATTTTTATTATATACATTTTGGTGTTGTTATGCATGCATGATGATCATCTACCAATGGGTTTTTACACCTGAAATAAATTCGGTCTTAAATGATCTACAGCCTTCTCTTAGAGACCAAACCTGGAAAGTTTTTATTAAGGGATAAACTTTTCTGAATGCCTGATAATCTTCCTTAACGGTTCCAAGTGACTAAAAACTGAGAATATAATAAAAACTGACTATGATCTATTTCACTAGATTGCATATACACATGTGATTCAGTTAGGAAGCTGACATCAATCAGGAAAACCTTGGACCAGACAGCAGGAGGTGAGTTAATGTAGGCGTTAAAAATTAAATTTTCTATATCCCATTGCTTTACATAGGTCTTTCAACATGACACTTTAACAGACAGAGCAGACCATAAATGAGAATTGAAGGCAAAATAATCCACCTTACTCTATAAAAAAAAAAGCCGGCTTTCCACTCCCACACTAACTAATAGGTATTCTAAAACCTAGACCAAAATTCTAAGAACAATCATGTGGGTCACAGCATTCATCCAAATTCAGAGCCCGAAGAAGAGACTCTGTGGGATATAGAAGGCTAGATCCTCACCTGCTTTCAAAACTCCCTTTCACATTCCAGTGCATCTCCTTGGCATCAAAACTCCATCTTGCTAAAAAACTTTGCAGTTCTCCAAAAGCAGTAGGCACTTCATAGTGGTCTGCTATCTGGAAGCCCCTGACATCATTTCCAAGTGGGATTCTTGTTACCTATTTGACCTGTCTGACAGTTCCCCAAAAGTGAGAGTGATGTTCTTACTCTCTTGACTATAACTACATGTGATATTACACACAAAGAGAAAACTCTACATATTTAGAGGAGAGAGTTGGATGTACTACAGAATGATGAATCTGGTGATGTGAAAGACTCCTTTTATGCAGCAACTACTAGTAACTGTCAAATCTTCTGAAAGCCACAGAATTTCCTCATTCCAAACAAAATTTTAGGGCAGAACCTCAAAGTATAATACAGTAAAGCTCAAAGTGGGGATTGTTCTGATTAAAAGAAAAATCCCCCCCACCTTTGAAGTACTTCCTGGGGAACTCCACAGTATCTCCAGGGAAATCTCACCCAAGTGACCTCATTCTCAACACAAATGAAATCTTAAAAGGAACCCCTCCCTTTGGTCAACTGGCCCCCAACTTGTCAAAACTTTCAGCCCCCTCACAAGCAAGGAACTGTATCTTTATTACAGTTGCATTAAAGTTAAATACTATGTCATTTCAGTATTTTACTGAAATTACTCAAATATAGCACTGTAATTTGAGAAATATCTTGAGTCTGGGAAGTACAGTAATAAAAATCACATTTAGAAACTTTACCCTGGCATAGCCCAGAATGCCTTTTGTTACAACATATTGCCTGTAATGATCCCTTTCTGACTGGTTCAGGGTCTTCAAGTTCATTTCTTCCTAATCGAGAGGTTTCCTCAGTTAACAAGATGATTCCCTTGTTACGCCCACTGGGATGTCATTCCCCCAAGAGAAGCTTGGGATAAAGTATTCACATCTAAGAGTTAAATCTTAACCCATGGTACTTTCTATATACTCTTGTATTTAATACTTCCAAACAATCAAACCCAAGAGGCACACAGACTGGCACTTTACACATACATAATTAAACACATAAAACCTTGAATTAAGAAGCTCCTACTTAAAAACAACACCCACTCAATATATTTGACATGGGCTGGAAGCCAATAACTTCTAGCTACCTGGCCTGTAGGAAACCAAGGTTTTATTTCCTTTTTAAAATTAGAGGCAGATTATAAAAACAAGAAGCATACTGGCTAGAAAGCATCATGGCTTAAGAGAGATCTGTTCCAGAAAAGTACTGCTGAGGTGAACTGAAAAAGACGGATGAGGGTCAGGAGCAGGAAGCTACACAAAATCAAAGCATCTGAGTCTACACTGACCAAAATTTGCCTATTAGCCAAAATTCTTGCAAGGTTTAAAAGAGGCCACTCCAGAAATGACTTTTTTAAAACTGGGGAGTGCAAGAAATAGAGAGTGATGATTCTAAACGCCTCTCCTGAAACGTGCATTTTACTCCCACTTCTCATGTGAATGGCCATTATTCTCAAATAAAAAAACAAAAAAGGCAGGAAACTGAACATTTTCAATGTTACATCCTCACTCCAGCAGCACAGTGTTCTCCCAACTTGCCAGTGTCCACATATACTCTGAAGTTGGCTAGCTCAAAACTGAGATTCTACATAGCTTTTAGCATTTATTCTGGCACTGTACTCAAAGAGAGTGCCCTGGAGACTGCGGCCAGGCTCCCAGGAGGTAAGACTAGGGAAGAGCTTCATCAACAAGGAGGATAGAGGTCGTCTTCAATGGAGTCAGGACATCCCAGGCCCTCTATCTTATCATGACTGGAACAACTACTGTCTGTGAATAAAACAGCTGTCCACTTTTTAGGCTAAGAAAATTATCAAGTTGCAGAGGAACAACAGCAGACATGAACTCTGACCTACACTCTATCACCAACATCTCAGTGATACATCACTTTCAGTGACCTAGATGGGAGCCTGACTTACTTGGTCTTTACAGCAGAGGGCTGAGAATGGTAAAAATTTACTGAAGTGAAAATTTAAACTCCCTTAAACCATCTTTCTTAACTTCATTAGAAGCCTCCAGGCAAAAGTCGCTACTTGTATATTCTTTATTTCCTTTAATTTAAGCACCCCCATTTTATTAAGGGCATGAGATTTCTATCTCAGTTATCCACTTAGTTACTTCAGCTATCCTCTCAAAGAAGCAACAAAGTTATTTACAGATGCAGTTGTTACTGATTTTATTTTTTATTACAACAGACAATAATAAAGACATCAAAATGATGGAAAAGTGGTTATCTCTGGGTAGTGAGATTACAAGTACTCCAGTTCTGTTCTGATTAATGATACCACAATTTAGGCTACAAATTCTGGAGCCAATTTTATTTTCTCCCCCTAGATAAGACCTCTCCTAACTTACTCCTGGAGGGGATACTGTCCAGAGCCTTGCACAGACAGTGGGGAATACACTCTGACTGAATGGCAGAAGCCATCCCTCCTAATCTGGCCTTCCACCAGGCTGAATGAAAAAAGAACTGTCCCCCATATCTATGAAAACTTCCTTCTTTTTTTTGCATCCTTCTCGCACTGCTTTCCACTATCTAAAACCATTCTTCATCACTCCATTTTAGTCTTGCCTGCCTATCCCATCTAGACCCTTTAACCTGGTCTTCCTCCCCATTGCATCACCAACCTGGTGAAAGAAAATTCTAAATCACAAAGAGTTACTAAGTGATTTGAAGAAATTGGTTAGGATCTGCTTCTACCTAAAGTAAAGCATCTTCTCGGACAAATTTTTCTTTCTCCTCCTCTCTATTTGGCCCTAAATTCTTAACTCATTGATCCTAACCTCAAATCCTCTCTCTGACCCATTCAGTCTTAGTGACTACATGTACATACCTCTCACTTCCTCCACGTTGGTGGTTAGATCTTAGCTCTGACGCATATAGTCTAACTTGCCTTATATCTCTGACTTCCAGAATCACATTCTCTCAAATGGGAACCCCAAGTTTCAGTCAGAACACTCCAGGTACTTCTTCCTGAAACTACAAATTTTAGTACTTGAGCCAAACAATATATTGTTTCTTAACAGCTTCATCATGCACACAAGCCTACACTTCTAAATCTCCTTGGATTCATGGTTCTCCTTCAACATACAAACATAAAAATACATGTCCATCTAAACACATATACACACATTCACAGTATTAGAGACTCAGGATCATGCTTCCTAGAGGTACTGTACTAGAAAAGGCCTGATAGGCACTTAAAAATAAATCTGCTAATAAGTTATGAAGTAGATAGCAACTGTGTGCCCTGGTCACCTGAGAAAGACAGAAGCACAGGTGACTGATGAGCAGCTCTTAGTGAGAAAGACAGAGATCTAACCACTATGGTTGTAGTACTGCTGCCAAGCATCCTTTCCTCCCAGGGCTGCTTGTTCATGCCGCTAGCTGCTGTGAGTTTATTACCATGACAACCTGATGTGTAACCCAGTGATATGGCACCAAAATGGATATACCAGAAAGAAGTTCACCCGGGATGCTGGGCTTACTTTGACTTAACACTACTTCTTGCTCTTACGATGTTTTTCTCTTTGCCTGGCACTAGGGTGACAATAAAGGGAACAATCACAAACTTCTGAGTACCATTTTTTAAGTCTAAAAAAATTCTGGGTGACCCACCTTGTAGGAATGTGAAAGGAGAAGAATGAGTCCCCAGAGATACACAGAACTGTATCAACCTAGAATAAGACTTAGAGCATCTTTTCCATCTTGTTTTTGTTTTCTTTCCACCTGAACCTACTATAAAGTAAAAAAGATAGCTTCTGCTTTAGGAGCTACTGTATAGGAAGTAGGAAGCAGAAAGTGACACTAAAAGTTTGAGTAGGCAAGTATACAGATTTATACTATTTTAAACCTGTTACACTTGAATAAACAAAGGTCTATTCTTATCTGCTGAAGACTAAAGCAATTTTAAAACAAAACTTACCTTTCACCCTCCATTCCAGTTTTATATGCAAATGACTTCTCTGCAAAGCCAAATTATTTGTATACTAATGAAACTACCACGCCAAAATAACTGCATACCAGCAGGAATACAAGCAAAGGGCATTGGAATATAGGTATTTTTTTCTTCTGTCTTCTTTCCAACAGAGGCACAGTGGTCAAGACTATAGACTTGGAAATGGTAGAAAAATAATTTTGAGGACTGATATGCCAACTCTATGCTTGTGAACCTCACAAATAAAGGTGAAAGTTTCACTCCAACAAAGGTGAAAGTTTCTTCATTTGTAAAATAGTGTACTAGCATTCTCAAAGATATTTTTTCTAAGATTTACATAAAATAATAAATGCAAAGAACCATGAGTACCCCCCAGGCACAAAGGACCACCAGTAGTGTTCTGCTGATCAGAGACAACAGTAACTGGACAAGTACTGTGAGCTCCTAACAAGCTTTCCTAAAGAAAAGAAACAGCCTCTGAACCTGGGAGTTCAGATTCTCATTTCCCAAGGAAACATAGAAAATATTTTCTTACACATCTTGGGGATGAAGAATAAGGCCATCATTGCAGAGGCTCCTTGCCTCCATTCTAGTAAATGGCCAGAGGCTGTCAGCAAGCGGTGGCCACCTCTTCTAGTTTGATAAGATCGCAGATGTAGTCTATCCTAATGATACAGAAGCAAAGCACAGACAGAACAGAAAGGATGGGTCCCTTATTCCTCAGTACCTACACACAGTCTATGGGCAGAGTAGGCTCCTCAACCTCACAGCTTGCTTGCCTCTTGGCCTATTTCCTTTCCTGCGTAGACTGAAACCCTACTCTTCCCGCTTGGGAAGCTTACAACTTACTTATCCAAGAACCACAGTGCTCATTAACTATAGTTGCTAAAGTATTTTTCAGGTCCCTAATGGCTGTGATAGTAAACGATCCTCCATCATTTTTTATCTTCTCGAAAATTTCTATTTTGGGGCCTGGTTTTATGGCTCAGTGGTAGAGTTCTTGCCTAGCACACTTGAGGACTGAGTTCTATCTCCAGCTCCACAAAATAAAATTTTCCATTTTCAAGGCACTCATTAATAAAAAATATAATTAATCGTACTTTATACATGAAATTGAAGTGATACAGGTAACGAGTGCTAGTATGTAGACTCATGTCATCTGACTCCAATGTCTGTACTCCTTCTCCATAAAAGAAAAGCACAGTATGTCATACTCAACTTAAATTGCTCCCTGAAAATCTGAACAAACTCTACATTGGTTTAGTATTCCTAATCCATTCTCTATAGGTTAAAAAAAATCACTAACTTCCTACAACTGCTAATAGGCATACAAATCAGAGAAAGGTATCTTTGGTCCTGGGACCTTAGAAGTCATTTTACCTAAATCCTTGTTTCTTCATGTATAAATGTCTAACTAACTGGGCTCAGTTAAAAATTAAGGAGATACTACAGAATCTTTCACCTGCTGCAGAAATAAACAAAAGTCATATAGTAACAGGGCACTGGGTTGAATGGAATTTCTCTTGCCACTGCAGAGACGTGATGAATTTCCTCCTTTGGCTAAATTCAGAGTTCACTAAGAGAGAGAACACCACTGTTCTCATATTTTAATTTATATATACATTACAGCATCTACATACAGAACTATAGTAGACTGAGACTTGCATTTTGTAGGTTTAGCTTTATGATATCAAAGAAAATACCTTTTTTGGCTGAGCAAACCTGAGTTTCCTATCCTAACTGAATGAGAGGCTGAACTAACAGGAGAAGGGAAGGGAAGGAGAGGAGAGAAAAGAGGAGGGGAGGGGAGGGGACAGGAGAGAAGCAGGTCCTTAAATAAAACTCTAGCTGGTTTTATCACTATTATCACAGTAAAGTTTTTTATCTAGGTACCCAGGCTCCTAAATTAAATGTCAAGTACAATCCAGCACTGAAAATGTAAAGCATGGCTGCTATGGGAGAGTCCTGACAGTTCCACTCCCCTCTTCATGTCAGCCATGTAATCAGCCCTCCAAGCTTTGGCAGAGTGGAGTATATTATCAAGTCTCCTGACAGCGCACTGAGGAGGTAGAGCAGGGGAGAAGGACATCACAATGCATTAATTTTATTACACTATCTAAAGCTCTAGCCCACCAGGCAACTCAAAGCCATGCCCACCTTAGTGTAAAATACCTATGCCCTGCTGGGCAGCATGGCATACGCCTGTAATCCCAGCACTCAGCAGGCTGAGGCAGGAGGACTGCCAAGAGTGCAAGGCCAGCCTGGAGTCCATAGTGAGTTGAAGGCCAGCCTGAACTACATAATAAATAAATAAATAAATAAATATTAAAAAATACCTATGCCTAATGTGCATATTGGTTCAATTAGGAGACGGGGACCCAACAAGAAAGTGAAGAGAAGGTTGGAAGGGAACTAAGAATCTCAGTGGTATTTACTCCGAGAATAGATTTCCTAATGTGTTTCTTAAATGTGACTTAACCTCTTTATTTTTTTTTTAATTTGGCAGAAGGCAGTTTTGCTAACTTGAGAGTTTACCCCATAACAATACTAACTTCTGTGCATTGATTTCTTGTTTCTATTGGAAATATACATGGACACAACAGCAGCATACTCCAAAGGCATATGTATCTTCCCTGACTTGCACAAGCAATAGATCTACGATGAACATTACGGCAGTACTCGCTGCCAGGCTATGGGCACAGAACAGGACAGCTGGCCAACAGTTAGCAATCCCAACCACAGAAATTTAACTCTATCTACTTACGTGTCATTATCACTCAGAGGTATCGATGGGCCTTTAAAACTTGCAATCTATAAATGCCAATAATCCTGGGAAGTGTTAAATGATCAAAGTAAGGATCTAGTTATTTATAAACACATGGCTCATTCTTCTCAGCAACATTTTGTAGGGGAAAGCTGCCCCCATACCCCATGCCCTTCTGCTGGAAGTAATGGTGGTTCTCAGAACTAGGAAAAAGCTAGAAGCAGTCATCATTCACAAGACATTATACTAAGCACTTTATGTGGATTACCTCATGCAATCTTCCTATACAACCTATGAAGTATGCATTATTAGTCTCTATTTTACAGATGAAAAAACAAAAAGCAAAAGAAAACAAAACCCTTAAAAACAGAGGAGCTGAGCAAAGGATTTCCCCAAGGTTGCAGAGCTATCAACGCTGAAGCTGACTGAGGACTGAGGAGGGTGAGGGTGTAGAGGCATAGCCTTTTTTTTGGTATCGGGGATCGAACTCAGGTCCTTGTGCTTGCGCAGCAGGCGGTGAAACCACTCACTGAGCTAAATCCCCGGCCCCAATAGCTTTTTAATAACTGTAGTACACTGCCTCTTCCCACCAGAGGCTAATATCAGATTTGTGACCCTCATGTCTGTCTAGAAAAGGGAAGGAAAAACACTATCTCTGCAGACACCTGTCAAAAAAAGTGACACAAGCAGTAATTTCTTTTGCTGTCTCTCAAGAGCTTTACTGAGATTTAATTCACACATCTTAGTTTTCCTGTTTAAAGTGTACAATTCATAGACTTTTTTACTATGTTTAGAGTTGTACAAGTACTATAATCAATTTACAGCATTTTTACCATCTCAAAAGAAACCCTGTGTTTATTAGCAGTCACACCCTCCTTCCTGTAATCCCTAGCCAACACTGAGTTTACTTTCCATCTATAAATTTGTCTGTTCATATAATATAATCTTCATATAATAAATCTGCCTGTTCTAGACACTTCATATAAGTAGACTCATACAATATTTGGTCTTTTATGAATAGTTTCTTTCAATTATTTATGGGATTCAGAACATGATATCCCAAAAATATGACTGTAGTAAACCAGAATATGCCACCTTCATTGGTCGATTATTTTGAGCTGATTATTTTACACAAGAAAGCTTACCGCTCTGTTAAAGAAATTTACATCTATAAAGAAAATTGCCACTTGTTAAAGGTGTACCCCCTTCCCACACCAGGAAGAAAGAGTTGACTCTAAGTCACTATAAACTCTTACAAACGGAGATGGTATCAATTTGAATCTGCCTAACATCCTTACAACCTTGCTTACCACACTTTGTCCTGGACTCGCCCCATAACCAGCCTTCCCATTGTGGTATTTAAGACTGAATTCATTCTTCCATGAGTATACATTGGATTATATACATAAACAATTTTATTAATGTATTTTTATTTATTTTTATTTTTGTATTAAATTCTTTTATTGGTACATTGTAGGTATACAACACAATTACATTTCTCATTGGAAATTGTACCTTTACATAATGCATCTTGGTTATTTTTTCCCCATTCCTAGCCCTCCCTTCATGCCCTCCACCCTTCCCTATTTACAAAGACTTTATTTCCATTTTTTCCATTTCTCATCATTTTTCCCTTTCCCTTCTTTCCTTTCCCTTGCCCCTCCCACTACCCCTACCCCTTTGGACCTTTTCTTCCTATTTTACATTATCGATTATTCATTCTAATCATTGGTACATTTTAGGTATACAATATAATGATATTCATCATTGGAAATTTGCACCTTTACATAGTCTCTCTTGGTTCTTATTTTTCACCCTTGCCCAGCCCTCCCTTCAACCCCTCCACTCCTCCCTATTTACAAAGATTTTGTTCCTATTTTTGCATTTTCTCATATTAATCCCATCCCCTTCTATCCTTTCCCCTAGCCCTCCCACTTCCTTCCCCTTTGCCCCTTTTCTTCCTATTTCACATTACCTATTATACATTTAGTCCTTATTTACACTTTCAGTTTCTCACACCAGAGAAATTGTTCGGTATTTACACGTGTGTCCTATTTATTTCACTTAAGAGTATCACCTCAATGTGCATCCACTTAGCTATAAATGTCTCTAATTTCTCATTTTGATGGCTGAGTAGTACTCCATGTTATAAAAAAACCACATTTTCTTTATCCAGTCTCCAGTTGATGGGCATTTGGGCTGTTTCCAAGTTTTAGCTATAACAAACTGTGCTGCTATGAACATGGGTGCACATATATCACTGTGGTATGATTCTTTTAATTCTTTGGGGAAGATCCCCAGCAGTGGAATAGCAGGGTCAAATGGGACTTCCAGTCCTAGTTCTTTGAGGTATCTCCATACTGATTTCCACAGTGCTTGCACCAGTCTACACTCCCACCAGCACTGGAGCAGGGTTCCTCTTTCCCCACAGCCCCGCCAGTGTTTGTTATTGGTTGATTTCATGATAGCAGCCATTCTTTCTGGAGTGAAGAGGAATCTCAGCGTTGTTTTCATTTGCATCTCTCCAATGACCAGTGATGTTGAACATTTTTTCATGTATTTATTTGCTGTTTCTACTTCTTTGTCTGAGAAATGTCTGTTCATTTCAGATGCCCATTTTTGGATTGGGTCTTTAAATTTGGGAGGTCTGATCTTTTTAAGTTCTTTATAGATTCAAGATAGTAGACCTTTGAGGAAGAGCAGGTGAAGATTTTTTCCTACATTGTGGGTTGTCTCTTCACACTGCTGGTGGTTTCTCTTGCTGTGCAGAAGCTTTTTAATAAGAAGAGATTCCACTTGTTGACTGTTTGTGCTAGTTCACGGGCAACTGAGGTTTTGTTCATAAAATCTTTTCCTACACCGATGTCTTCAAGGGTTCTGCCTAACCTCTTTTCCAACTGGTTCAGAGTTTCTATTGTAATATTTAGATCTGTAATCCATTTTGATTTTAGTTTAGTGCATGGTGAGAGATATAGGTCTAGTTTTTATCTTCGGCAAGTTGAAACCCAATTTTTCCAGCACCATTTATTAAAGAGACTATCTTTCCTCCAGTGAGGGTCTTTGGCTCCTTTGTCGAAGATGAGACAGCTGAGTGTGTCTGGCATTGTTTCTGCATCTTCTAATCTGTTCCACTGGTCCTCAGGTCTGTTTCTTTGCCAGTACCATGCTGTTTTTATCACAGTAGCTTTGTAGTATAGTTGCAGGTTGGGGATTGTGATACCCCTTGCCATGTCTCTCTTACCTAGAATTACTTTTGCTATTCTGGGTCTCTTCTTGTTCCAAATGAATTTTTGGATTGTTTTCTCGAGGTCTATGAAGTATGCTGCTGGGATCTCAATTGGAATTGCATTAAATCTATATGGCAGTTTTCAAGTATGGTCATTTTCACTATATTAATCCTTCCTACCCAGGAGCAGGGGATGTCTGTCCATTTTCTGATCTTCAATCTCTCTTTTCAGAGTGCCATAATTTTCAGAGAAGAGGTCTTTGATTTCTTTCGTTAGGATGATTCCTAGGTATTTCAGGTTTTTGGTTGCTCTTGTAAAGGGAATTATTTGCCCTATTTCTCTCTCAGTGAGTCTGTCATTGGTGTAGAGGAAAGCTATTGATTTTTGTGTGTTGACCTTTTAACCAGCTACTTGACTGAATTTGGTTATTAAGTCTAGAAGACCTTTGGTAGAGTTCTTGGGGTCTTCTATATAGAGTATCATGTCATCTGCAAATGACAATTTGACTTCTTCATTACCTATCTTTATTCCTTTTGTTTCTTTCTCTTGTCTAACTGCCGTGGCTAACGTTTCCAGAACTATATTGAACAAAAGTGGTGATAGTGGACATCCTTGTCTTGTTCCTGATTTTAGTGTGAAGGATTTCAGTTTTTGACCATTTAGTATGATACTGGCTGTTGGTTTTTCATAGATGGCTTCTATCAGTTTGAGGTAGAGACCATCTATTCCAATTTTTTGTAGGGTTTTTATCATAAATGCATGTTGGATTTTGTCAAATGCTTTTTCTGTGTCTATGGAGATAATCATATGGTTTTTGTCCTTGGCTCTATTGTTATAGTGTATTACACTGATTGATTTTCGTATATTGAACCATCCCTGCATCCCTGGAATGAATCCCACTTGATCAGGGTGTATGATCTTCTTGATGATCTTCTGCATTCTGTTTGCCAGTACCTTATTAAGGATTTTTGTATCTATGTTCATTAGTGAGATTGGCCTATAGTTCTCTTTTTCAGTTGGGTCTTTCACTGCTTTGGGGATCAAGGTGATGCTTGCTTCCAGGAATGAATTTGGGAGTACTGCTTCCCTTTCAATTTCATTGAAGAGTTTAAATAGTAGTGGCAGCATTTCCTCTCTAAATGTCTTGTAGAATTCAGCAGTGAAGCCATGAGGGCCCGGGCTTTTCTTAGTTGATAAGTTTTTAATTACATTTTCAATTTCATTGGTTGATATTGGGTTGTTCAGACTTTTTAGGTCTTCTTTGTTCAATTTTGGTAATTCATATGTATCTAGGAATCTGTGCATTTCTTCTGTGTTGTCCATCTTATTGGCGTATAGGTTCTGGAAGTAGGTATTGATGATCCTCTGGATTTCTGTTGGGTCTGTTGTAATTTCACCCTTTTCATTCCTAATTGCATGGATTTGGGCTTTTTCTTTCCTTTTTCTCACAAGGTTGGCTAAAGGTTTGTCAATTTTGTTGATTCTTTCAAAGAACCAAGTCTTGGCTTCATTGATTTTTTTGTATCGTTCTCTTAGTCTCCATTGCATTGATTTCTCCTCTGATCTTTATAATTTCCTCCCTTGTATGAGCTTTGGGGTTGTCCTGCTCTTCTTTTTCTAGAAGCTTGAGGTTCAGCATCAGGTTAATTGGGCTCGTTCTGTTTTCCTAATGTGCGTATTCACTGCTCTGAATTTCCCTGTTAAGACTGCTTTCATTGTGTCCCATAGATTCCAATATGTTGTATTGTCATTGTCATTTAATTGAAGGAACTGTCTGATTTCTTTAACTTCCTCTGTGACCCATTGGTTATTCAGAAGTGTGTTGTTCAATTTCCACGTGTTTATGAAATTTTTCCAGTTCCTTTTGCTATGGATCTCCAATTTCATCCCACTATGGTCTGATAATGTACAGGGGATAACTTCAATTCCTTTGCACTTACTTAAACATGTTCTATGTGTGAGTATGTGGTCTATTTTGGAGAATGACCCGTGTGCAGCTGAGAAGAATGTGTATTCTGATTTTGTGGGGTGGAAGACTCTGTAAACATCTGCGAAGTTCACTTGTTCAAGAGTTCGATTGAGTTCTAGTATTTCATTACTTATTTTTAGTCTAGTTGATCTATCTATTTGTGACAGTGGGGTGCTGAGGTCCCCCACTACAATTGTATTAGTGTATATATGACTTTTCATGTCTGTTAGTATTTTTATACAGTTGGGTGCACTAGTGTTTGGTGCATAGATATTTATGATTACCACCCCTTCCTCTTGGATTCTTCCCTTTACAAGGATGTAGTGTCCTTCTTTGTCTCTCTTAATCAGTGTTGGTTTGAAATCTACTTGATCTGCCAAGAGGATAGCTATTCCTGCTTTTTTTCAGGTTCCTGTTGCATGGAGTACTGTTTTCCACCCTTTAACTTTCAGTCTATGAGTTTCCTTTTGAATGAAGTGTGTTTCTTGTATACAGCATATTGTTGGATTTTGCTTCTTGACCCATTCTGCCAGTCTATTTCTTTTGATTGGTGAATTGAGACCATTAACATTGATGGTTATAACTGAAACATATGAACTTGTCATTGCCATGACTTTTTCTTTTTGTTGGGTTCTCCCCCTTTCCATTTAATTTCTTGTCATGCCAGATGGGTTCATTCTGCTTTGCTTCCTGGGGTTGTGATCCTCAATGTCTGTTCCTAGGATATTGTGTAAAATTCTTTGGAATGCTGGCTTGGTATTCATGAAGTTCCTAAGGTGCTCTTTGTCATGAAAGTATCTTATTTCTCCATCCATTTTGAAAGACAGTTTTGCAGGGTACATCAATCTGGGTTGGAGGCTGTTTTCTTTTAGGGCTTGGAATATGTCACTCCAAGCTCTTCTTGCCTTGATGGTTTGTGTTGAGAAGTCTGCTGTGATTCTGATGGGCCTTCCTTTGTATGGGATTTGTTTCTTTTCTCTAACTGCTTGGAGAACTTTGTTCTTCTGTTGTGTTTCTGGAATCTTAACAATTATATGCCTATGTGTAGATGTTTTTTGATCAAGGCTATTTGGAGTCCTATATGCCTCACTTATCTGTATGTCAAGCTCTTTTCCCCTGCTTGGGAAGTTTTCTGCCATTATTTCTGTGAAGAGATTTTTTATGTCATCTGCACTCTCTCCTGTTTCTTCATTGAGCCCAATCAGTCTTACATTATTCTTCTTTGCATCATCTAGCAGCTACTGGATTGATTTCTCATGTTCCCTTATAATTTTGAAGCAATTTTTCTTTTCCTGGTCACTAATTGCAATCTTGTCTTCTATATCTGAAATTCTGTCCTCACATTGGCGCATTCTGCTGTGTAGACTTTCAATGGAGTTTTTCATGTCCTGGAAATCTATGTGCATCTGTTTTATGGATTCCATTTGTTTCTTATGTTGGGATTCCATCATGTTCCTGAGCTCCTCTCTAGATTTCTTAATCATGTCTTGCACTAGGGGCACAATTTCTCCTGTTATCTGAGAAATTATTTCTGATTTCTTTTTTTCCAGATTCCGTTTTTTTGCCAGTTCAGTGGGTCCAGGTGGTTGAGTATCCGAGTGTTCCATCTCATTTCCCTTTGGGGTTGCTGTAGGTGATCTCGAAGTCTGGTTTTTGAGACTTATTTAAGTGTTTTCTCATTTTGACTGGGGCGGGGGCCTGTTATCGCCTGCACGGATTACCTCCTCTGAGCTGGGTGAGGTGGGACAGGGGCCGGGAGCAGCGGTAGGGATGGTGACCCAAAAGCCCTTTCCTGTGGGCTGGGAGCAGCCGGAGGGATGGTGGCCAGGAAACCCCTTCCGCTGGACCAGGAGCAGTGGGATAGTGGCTCAGAAGCCCCTCCTTCTGGGCCAGGAGTGGTGGGAGGGATGGTGGCCCCGAAGCCCCTTCCTCTGGGCCAGGAGCAGTGGGACAGAAGGTGGCCCAAAAGCCCTTTCCTCTGGGCTGGGAGCAGCGGGAAGGATGGTGACTTGGAAGCCCCTTCCTCTGGACCAGGAGCAGTGGGATGACGGCTCAGAAGCCCCTACCTCTGGGCCGGGAACAGTGGGACTCAGTACCTTGGTCTGGTGGTCTGGTGTCCTCTGCGTCTTTGTAGTGTGGAATCAGGTGGCTGCCTGTCTGCAGTGGGGTGATTCAGTGTCTTCCACGTGACTCAGTACCTCGGTAGGGCGTGCACAGACCTGCCTGTCTGCAGCGGGCTGATTTGGCATGTGTTCCGCGCGACTGGGGACCTCGGTAGGGTGTGGGCAGACCTGCCTGTCTGCAGCGGGCTGATTTGGCATTTTCTGTGCGACTCAAGACCTAGATAGGGCATCTAATCTGTCTTTTTAAAAGGGTCAGTCCCAACTAATAACTGCCTTGGTGAAGGGCAGAGAGGAAAATTACTTTTCTTCCCTTTTACCCATATTGCAATGTTTATTTATATATGTATATATATATATCTGTACTTCATTTCTTCTGTCAAATAATATTCCACTGTACATCTGTACACACATACCACATTTTTTATACATTCCTCAGTTGATGGACATGTGGATTGTTTCAACTTTATGGACAGAATGACTAACACTGACATAAACACTGATATACGCATTTTTACATGAATCTGTTTTCATTTCTCTTTGGTATATACAGTAACTCTATACTTAATGTTTTGAGGATTAACAGTCTGTTTTCCAAAGTGCCTGCACCATTTCACGTTCCCACCAGAAATGTATCAGGATTCTAATCTCTCTTGGTAAACTCTATTGAGAAAGCTGTAGAGGTGCAACCCTGAAGGCTCTCAGCATGCTGTGGCTTTTACAGCTGGCTTGGTGGGCCTTTACCCTCTTGGTACATCCATTTCCTAATCTGTAAAGTGGGAAGATTGGAGCAGGTGGCCCCAGCTCTCCAAATTAGCCTTATTTGGTCAACATATGTAAGACATACCAACCAGTGGGAATTGTAAGGCTAAGAAACAGGTGGTTTTAGCTGACTACAGAACTAGGAATCCAATTTACATTAGCTCAGTTTCCACTCTGCCTGACTACCTTTAGATTGCAACTGTAATGTCTATGAAAACAAAACCAAAAGAACTACCTCACAGAATCTGCTCATGCCATTAAAAAAAAACAGCAATGCTTATTGGGTAAAATTTCCATTTGATAGTAAAGAGAGATTGCTCCTCAGCATTCTAGTTTTCTAAACCAAGATTTAAAGATATAAGTAGATTCAGATGATAAAAGTATATGCATGTATAAGGGATGTTAGGTAAAAAAGCAGAAAACAAAATAGATATGCAGATATATATAGCTATACTATTTGCTGTGTAAAAGGCAAAGCGGCATATTATTCCATTTGTTCACATCTCTCAAAGTGCGGTCACTGACCATGTACTTGAGAATCATGCAAGCAGATTTCAGAACTACTTACCGAATTATGTGCTCCGATAAGGCTCAAGAATCTCCACTTAAATAAGTAATAATGCCCAAAGCTTACAATTCTCTACAGGTAGCAGTAGTTTTTCTTTCTTCTTTATACTTTGGTACAATGGTTCACAAACTTAATTTATTCTATGATTTTGAAAAAGATGGCCACATTTGTGTTTGTGCGGGAAAGATGGCTACAGTCATGTTTGTCACCGGATACAGAGTTTGCAAACAAAACAAAATTTTGCTAAATGCTTCTGTTTGAGAACCAAATTGTTTGCAAACAAAAGTGTTTATGAACCAAGATACTACTGTACTTGTCTGTATTTTCCAAATTTTTGTACAGAGAATAAATACTACTTTTAGAACGAAGGGGAGAGTGAAAAGAGGGAAGTTGTTCTGTTTTATGTTGATAAAAGGCAAAGGAACAGGGAAGGAGGGGAAAAAAATCTTGTTTTTTCTCTTTCTACTGCTCAAGTATCTACAAAGGATTTTTTAAAAGGCCACATTTGCTTCTCATGGTCTCCATCCTTCAGAGACTAGAGTGGACCTGAGAAACCATGGGTATTTTTCCCAACTGGTGTTCTCCATCAGTCAGGTCAAACTGCTGAAGCACCTGCCTGCCTCAGTTCTTCATTCAGCCAGGGCTAAATGCAGTGGAGATTATAGCTCCTTTGTCACCTCCCCACCTGTTCTGTTGGAATAGGCCATTCACCAGTCCAGATGCTTTGAGATTGTGTGAGTCATGTGGCTGAAGAATCCTAGAAAATGGAAGTAAATGAAGAATAAGGAGAAAATAATTCATGAAGGATCATATTGCTAGGGATGACAGACGATGTGTAACGGCTTGTCTGTGAGTTCAACAATAGTGTAGAAATAAAGAACATGGAGTAAGTAAAGTCTGAAGCTAAAGTCCTAACTCCCATCACTTACTAGCGAACTATTTAACCTCTCTTAATCTTAAACTGTTCGTCCATAAAATAACAAATTCTTATTTTCATGGGGTTGTTATAATAGTGCCCATCTATCACTATATACTAGGCCTCATGCTAATTTCAGCACTGAGGATACAGACATAAACATAACTAATGCCCTCCAAGATTGTCTACTTACATTTTTCTATGAAAAGTACAGAAATAGGTCAGTATTTCTAACCTGGTCTCAATCAAAGGAACACTTTCACATGTAATAACTTGACAGCTGAGCCATCTCAATTCTCTACTTTAGTTGGTTAAACAACAGTGCCTTAGTGAATGCTTCTGACCTAGTGCAGAACAAGAAAGAAGCAAGATGAAGTCTGGCTTGACCCTTGTGAACAGCAGAACATTAACAATGAGAATTAAATTAGATTTTGACTATATTCAATACTATTTGTAGCTGCAAAACTTACAATTTTTGACATTGATTAGCATTCTGATTTGAGTGAAGGACTAAGCTGTGTTCCATGCCAGTGATATCATCTATGAAAAATGACTATGAAGTTCTTTTGTGATTACAAAATGCTATATAAATACTATAAATTTAAAATAATAAAAGTTCTAGGATCAGTTTAACTAATTTTATGTTGCTAGACTGTTCTTTGGTTTCATGCTTCAGTAAGAACACCACTACCCTAAGATGACTATAAACTTCATGTACTGCAAACATGTCCTAATATAATAAAAATTAAAATTCTAAAACAGAACATTGATGTAGGGTAAAGACAAGAAAAAGAACCTTCTGTGTCCTAGGGAGTCTCAGTATAAACAATCCCATGTTTAATCCCACACCACTCACAGAGGATAATGTAAGGCACTTGTTTGGAGTTTTAAGATATTTCTTTAAAATAACTTGTTATTAGTATGAATTTGAGAAAAATAATTGTGCTTTTTAACTGTTTGCTTCAAGTACCAGTTACAGGAAACAATGAAGTGCACATCTCAGAGGGAAAGAAACGCAATCAATACTTAACAGAGAAAGTGGCTGTTATTATCTGCATAATAAGAGGTTAGTTTGATTGAGCTTAGCATGTTATGCTTTTGGTTCAATGCTTTCTGAAGACTGGGCAGGAAAAGGGAGGGGAGGGAACTGATGTGTCTTGTGAGCATTGGTTTCCTTTGGATGAACTATGAAAGATAACTTTGTGCTTAGGAAAGCTATGAAAATAAACTCAGAAAGCTTTAAATGTCTTAAAACTCTAGGTGTATGTGTAAACACATACACACACACACACACACACAGCCCTGATTAATTATATCTATCTTCTATGTAAAATATCTTCAGGAAAAAAACATTCTGCTTTGTACAATAGATGTTTTTGAAAATTTGGCTGGAAAAAAATTTTACAAACTACATCTATCAGGATTATTACTGAAAGGACTATTAACTAGTACTTCTTTTTGCAAACCAAAGATTGCTATTAAAAGTGATCTTTGGGCCAGGGATTTAGCTCACTGGTTCCACTTGCAAGTACAAGGTCCAGAGTTCAATTCTTCCCCACCCCAAAGTGATCTTTTCCCACAACACAGCAACTTCACAAAGATTCTAAATGCCCAGAGGTAGAGCTCACCACAGAAACACACATACACACAACTCTGTGCCATATTTTTCAACCACTGCAGCCTCTGATTCCTGTCCTCAGGCTCATTCGTGGTGGCTGGATTTGATGCTTTCTACCGTTCCTCTGGTTTTAGAACAGGCTATGACTGAAACGTGGCAATGGGGTTTGGGCTTTGATTATCCTCCTATATCCTAATCAAGAATCCTTTCTCTCTTTTAGCTTTTGCTAATTCTACAGGAAATGATGGGTTAAAGTATTCCTCTTCCTTTAGGCAGACTAGCTGACTTTCCAATTTATCTCCCTTTCCCATTCCCTACTCCTCTCTCTGCTTGATTTCTTTCTTTCATAATGTACTGTATAACATTTCCATTTTCAAAGTTGAAATCACGCTTATTTCCAGGTGCTCTTCTATTTGTTGAAAACAAATGTGAAGGAAAATAGCCAAGGTGCAAGCACAGTGGTTCTCAAAGTGATTCTTGAACCAACACTGTCAACATCACTTGGGAACATGATAGAAACAAAAATTCTTGCACCAAGAATGGTGGCACTTGGGATCCTAGCCACTAGCCTGTGATCTCAGCTATATACCTGTGATCCCAGCCACACACCTGAGATTCCAGCTACATAACTATGATCCCAGCTACATGAAAGGCTCAGAGAGGAGGATCACAAGTTCTAGGCCAGCCTGGGCAACTGAGTGAGACCTTGTCTTTAAAATCAAAAGGGGGGGGGCAGGGATTTAGCTCAGTGGTTTCGCCGCCTGCTGTGCAAGCGTAAGGACCCAAGATCGATCCCCAGTACCAAAAAAAAAAAAAAATCAAAAGGGATTGGGATACATCAGTTCAGTGGTACAGCCCTTGCTAGCATAGCCCTGGCTAACTGTCAGTACCACAACAGAACAAAAGAAAAAAAGGCAAAGAAATGAAAATTTCTAGCCAACCCAGATCAGCTGAATCAAAAATTGCGTGGGCTTGACACTCTATTTTAATAAATCCTCCAGGTGATTTTTATGCACACAGAATTTTAAGAATCACTAGTCTGGAAAAAACGAAAGTGTCTCACAAATATTTTGGATAAAATGAGGCACTAAGAAGAATTAACTCAGTATTACTGACAAAGAATAACTATGACATTCTGCATAATGAAAAAAAGGAACTCCAAAACCAAAAGTATAGTACAATTTTATAAAAAATTTTAAAAACAGAAAAATGTCTAGAAGGCTATATATCAAACTCTTATAAATAGTGGTTAACTTGGGGAGAATTCATTTTATTTTTCCTTTATGAATGTTTGTATTTTTCATCTATAAGCATATATTATCTTATAATTTTAAAAATTATAATTTTTTAAAAATGGTTAATATAGGTATCTTCCCACTGGTCTCTGGCAAAACTCAGAGTTATAACTCAGTCTCCAATAGATTTTGCTGTCTAGACTAATCAAATTTTATGATGCTTTAGGGAATTCCAAAGGAAGTGAGGCAGAGATAGTACTCAGTCCTCCATGACTCAATCAGTGCTTCTATGAAAAGCCACTGTTCCAGGAAATGACAGGTCATAAAGCCTGAGAGATGCTGCCCATCTTAAATAGGCCAACTTGAAAAGGGGGATGGGAAGGAGTTGAGGGAAAACAGAAGAGACCGAAAACGTAAGGGTTCTTGTGGAAGATTCCAACTTATTTCTAGGAAATTTTTCTTTATTTTTAAGTGGCCTATTTTTCACCATCCCTCCTGACCTAGTACTCATTCTTCAATTATGTTCACCCTTCTTCAAAATAGCTTCAAGGATATACAGCATATGCATATGGCAGACTAAGAAAGGACCTGAAGGTAAAAAAGATGGTGAGCATGTACCCACATACCCAAGATCAAATCAGGTCCTTTAGCTTATGATGCATCATAGGGGATTCCTGAGGCTTCCATGGATTCTTCTCATGGGACCACTCAATCCTTTCACTTCTAGTAAGTTTTCCATCAGATGCACTACATTCTTTCACAAAGGAAGCCAAAGTATTTGACATGCATCATCTTTCCCTCTTCACTGTCCTGCTGATTACAAGCATATGGGTATGGCAGAAACAGAAAATACAGTTGTCTCCTTTATCATAGCTGTTACCCTAGAAACTAGGTAAATTTGCTAAGGAAAGCTTTCAGTAGTCTTTAATAAAGTCAGTGGTTCAATTTCACTAAAGGAAAAGCTACTTATACCAGTCTAGCTCAGACTTTCTCCTAGTCTGAGCTAGAAAACTTGATTGAAGTTACTCTGTTTTTCTATCAAGACACACAGTTCTCTGGTACCCTAACTACACCAGGATACAAGAGATAACACTAATGCCCCAATGCTTTCAGTGTCACATAAAGAGAAAATTATTTTGTAGACTGGTGGTTGCAGCCATCTTTTGAAGAGCCTGTCACTGTCTATGAGTCCGACTCACAATGTTTTAGCTTAGAATACAGAGGCACAAAATGATAACATAGTAGAAAAAGGATGAAACCTAGGACACAAAGTATAGACAATGGAATCAGAGTTTGAGTACCACCTCTATATTATACTAGAGTTGGAGCAAATGATACTACCTGTCCAAGCCTCAGTGTCCTTATCAAAAAAACAGGAATAAGACGCTACTTTACAGGGTTAATGCTGTAATCAAAAGCATATAAAGGGTTAAAGAATGAAGAATTCAGTGTTTATGAGTACAGAAATCACTTTAGGATAATGAGAAAATACTGGAGATAGATGGTGCTGATGGTTACATAACAATATAAATGTATTAAATACCACTGAACTATACACTTAAAAATGGTTAAAATTTTATTTTGTGTATTTTACCACAATTATGTAAACCCCCTACCACAATACCTATCTCTCAGTAGGTGCTCAAGAAATGCCTCCCCATTCCCTTTACAAAGAATTTAGGGGGGAAAAAGGAACACACAAAGTAAAATAAAATTATGTTCCTCTTCCTTACTTAATCGTGAAAGGCTGTGAGTCTCAGGCAGAGCTAGCTGGTCCCAACAACAGGTAGTGCTATAATAAATGTCTCAGTAGGAAGGAGAAGAGAGTTTCTGTTAGTCATAATCCCTCCGGCATGTTCAGTTTTCAATCCACCCCCATCCTGGTATGGCACCTCCCAGAATATCAACCCCCCAGGCCTCAGCATATTGTTTAAAAAAAAAATCTGGGACATTTAAACCATTTCCCAGACCAGACTCTAGGTCAAAGGGAAAAAAGCATGCATGGTGGCAGCTGACTCCAGTAAACGGGGGAGACATAAGACATTAGCACTGAAAACCAACTGAATGCTGTTCCAGTACTCAGTATTATGCTAATCAGCATCTCAGATGCCTTTGGCTGGATTTAATGGACAGAAAGTCTCAAAAGCCTAATAAAGATTAAAAATGTACTTCTTTGCAGTTCAGGGAAAACAATTAATGATTACATGTTATAAGTCATAAAAAAGAGAAGGGAGAAAATCGAGGACTTAACTTCTGGCATATTAGAACACTGTTTCTGATGGGCAGGCTTAATTAGATCATAATGTAATATTTAGACAGATGATCATTAATATCTCTCAAACTTAGTGCTTGGAGAACAAAATGTTTGAGGTAACCAACACCCAACTAATTCCAAATCAATACTTACTTTAGGGTCTGAGCTCTTAAACTTTAACCTTTCCACCAACTCTATCATAGCCGCCTTCAGTCCACCTGAGTCTTTGCTCTAGAAAAAAGAAAAGTCAAGGGTCACTAGATAGCATTTTGATGCCCTCTCCAACACAAAGCATTTCAGAGGACAATGAAATAAAAAGCAATTTTTTTCTTCTCATCAGCAAAGAGAAATGAACGACTAATGAGTCCTGCATTGACCCTCTTTCCCTTCTTTAAAGACAAAGAGGGTCTGGACATAAATTGCCCAGTGACCTGAAGAGAGAACTACTGGGATGAAAATTAAATGCAGTTTGTACAGGCTGACTCGCTTCTTCATCTCAGACTCAACTGTGCTGGTGTTCACAGTGGCAGAGGCCCTGCAAGAGATTTCTATCTTATGGCCTACTGATTTTTTACTTGGAACTTTAATGTGCCAGATCAGAAGTATATAATATTAAACATTCTTATAAAAATAAAACACCTGGAGATTTAATTGAAAATGGAACTATAGTGTAGTGATTAAGAGCAGGTTTTTCAGTCAGACATATAAGATTACAAGTTTGAAGTCTGTCATCTAGTTGACTAATCTAGAGCAAAATACTGAATTTCTCAAAATCTTTTCCTTCATTTATAAAATGGGGGTAATAATCAAGGCTATTATGGCCTTAAAGAAATGTATTTATACATGTGTGTCCTATTTATTTTATTGAGTATCATGGGCATCCATTTAGCTATAAATGTCTCTATTTTCTCATTCTTTAATACTGAGTAATACTCCATTTTATTAAAAATGCCCCACGTTTTCTTTATCCAGTCTCCAGTTGATGGGCAGTTGGGTTGGTTCCAAGTTGTACCTATCAGGAATTGTGCTATGAATATGGGTGCACGTATATCATTGTGGTATGATTCTTTTAATTCTTTGGGGAAGATAACCAGCAGGGGAATAGCTGGGTCAAATGGGACTTCCAGTCCTAGTTCTTTGAGTTATCTCCATACTGATTTCCACACTGGTTGCACCAGTCTACACTCCCCCCAGCACTGGAGTAGGGTTATACCTAACAGGTTATACCAAATAGTTTCTCTAGTGTGAGAAACTGAAAGAGTAAATAAGGACTAAAAGGTCTAATAGATTATGTGAAATAGGAAGAAAAGGTGCAAGGGGAAAGGGGAAGTGGGAGGGGTAGGGGGAAAAAAGACAGGAATGGAATTAATATGAGAAAAAGAAAAAAATAGAAACAAAGTCTTTGTAGATGGGGGGGTGGAGGGGTTGAAGGGAGGGCAGGGGAATGGGGAAAAAATAAGAACCAAGATGAATTATCTAAAGGTGCAAATTTCCAATGATGAATGTCATTATATTGTATACCTAAAATGTACCAATAAAATTACTAATACTAAAAAAAAATAGTGGTTGCTAGAGAAAAGGTGCTCAATAAATACTACATATTAGTAAAAAAAAAATAATGTTTATGGAAGTATTAGCAAAGTTTGTGGCATAAAGTAAGTGCTTCAAAAAGTCACCTGTTAATGTTATTACTATTACTGCAGTGTAATAACAGAAAGTACTAAGCAACAACTCCTCAGCCTCTGAGAGATCTGGAATCCAGACACTGGAAAGTAACAACTTGGAGAAGGAAAAAAAGAGAAGTAGATCCCAGGGAATCAGTCTCTGACAAGAAAATTAAAAACTACAAAGAAATTGAACAATCTTCACACTTTCTCCCTGGCTTTTGGCTCAAGGCTCAAAGAGAGACCAGAACTACAGAAAGAAACCAAAATCTGGGGACTCCAGAGTACTCTATGACATTTTTATGACATTAATAATATTATGTACATTCCCAGAGAACTTATTTGTTGGGATAATTACACTGCATCCTGCTCTCCCAAATTAACTAAGGTGGTCAGATCTTAGGGCTGAGGCAAAGGACTATTGTTGGCCAAGCCCAAAGTATATCAATGAAAGACATCACTATACTAGCAACAAAGTCTGCACTATAAGCACAAACCTCATCACAAAACCAAACAAACAAAAAGTAACATGAGAAGACAAGACAGCAAAATGCCTCCCAAAACTCCCAACTCCCCCAAAACCAATCCAGGGGACACAGAGGGGCAGAATAGCATATGCCATATACCCACATTACTTGAAAGGATAACAAGAGAGGTTAGAAAACAGATCAAGAAGTGATCTGGGGCCAGGGATTTAGCTCAGTGGTGCCGTGCCTGCCTCGCAATCTCAAGGTCCTGAGTTCGATCCCCGGTACCCCCCCAAAAAAGAGGTACTCAGCAGGATCACAGAAGATATAACTAAACAGATAATGACAGTAATAACCAAAATGTCCAGGAGCTTTCACAAGACACTAATAAAAACCTAGATAAGATAAATAAAATGATATAAAACATGAATGACAAGTTTAGCAAAGAATTACAGTCTATGAAAAGGTTTCAATCAGAAATCCAGGAGATTAAAAATTATATTGAAAAGTATGGGCAGCAGAAGCAACTGATATGACAAAACTTTGGAACTAGAAGACTTCAAAGACCAACTACACTGCACCCTTAAAGACACCTTAAAAGCTAAAACAGAACATGAAAAATGGATCCAACCAACACTAGATGCCACAAACAAGATTAATTGAAGAGTAATTCAAATAAGTGAAAAATCAGAAGACAACACAAATGGCATAAAAAAAAAACCTATTCACAGAAATAATGACAGAAAATTTCCCCAAAATTGGGAAAGATAAAAGCATATAGACAAGTGAAACATACTGAATCCCAAATAACCACAACTGAAAGAGAACCCCTCTCGGTGCCACATTATATTCAAAGTACTGGAAGTCCATCACAGGGACAAAGATTTCAAAAGCTGTTAGAGAAAGGCAACGAATCATACATAAAGGTAAACAAATTAGAATTACAACAGACTTTACTACATAAATCTTAAAGACCAGGAGGGCTTGGAGTAGTGTTTCAAATCCAATAAAATAACAACTTCCAACCCCAACTTATGTATTCTGCAAAACTTTCCTTCAAAAATTGATGGAGAAATAAGTTACTTCCATGACAAGGAACACCTCAAGAAATTAGTGACCACCAAACCAGCATTACAAAAAGTTCACAAGGATTATCCTAGAAAGAGATAATGAAGCCAACAAGACCAGTAAGTCAAAAAGAATGAATACACCTGGCAGGATGACCAGTTAAAAAGCGGGGGGGGGCGGCAAAATCAGCAAGAAGAAAATAAGGCAATGACATGAGGGAAGTCAGTATCTCTCAGTAAAACCTCTCCATGTGAATGGTTTCAATTCCCCAATCAAAAGATACAGGTTGGCAGAATGGATTAAGAAACAAAACCCAATGATATGCAGTATCACAAAAATATGCAAGAAACATATTTAATTCAAAAGGAAAATCAGATTAAAACTCAAAGGATGGAAAACAATATCCTATGAAACATGAACCTAGAAGAAAGCAGGAGCAGCTATCCTAATTTCAGACAAAGTTGATTTCAAGCCAAGACTGATCAGAAGGCACACACAAGGTCACTACATATTAGTGAAGGGAACAATTGAACAAAAAGAGATAAAAATTATATACATATAGGCACCAAATACCAGTGCACCAAATTCAAACAACAACCACTAATGAACATAAAATATCAGATAAACACCACTACAACTGTAATGAGGGAACTTAATAACCCACTGTCACAAAAGGACAGATGAACCAGACAAAAAAAGTCAACAAAGAAATACCAGAGTTGAACCAAACCTTCAAACAGACAGACTTAATAGATATCTACAGAGTGATCCATCCAACAACAGGATACACATTCTTCTCAGCAACACATAGACTTTCTCCAAAATAGACCACATACAAGCCCATTAAGCATATAAATGCAAAATAATCCCATGTATATTATCAGATTATAGTACAATTAAACTAGAAATGAATTTCAAAAGAAACCACAGAAACTACAGAAACACATGGTAATTAAACAATACCCTCTTGAATAAATCAATGGCTCACAGGTGCTATTAAAGAAGAAATTAAGACAGTTCCTACAATCAAATGATAATATCAATACGACATACCAGAAACCATGGAGACAATGAAAGCAGTCCTAAGAGGGAAGTTTATAGTGGTGAATTCCCACAGGAGAAAAACAGATGACCATCAAATAAATAACCTAATGATGCACTTCTAGGTCTTAGAAAACCAAGAATAATCCAAATACAAAGCTAGAAAAAGGAAGGAAATTATGAAGAAATTAATGCAATTAAGACTAAAAAACAACAACAACAACAAAGAATCAGTGAATCAGAGTTGGTTCTTTGAAAGAATAAACAAAATACATAGATAAACCCTTAGCTAATCTTACCAAAATAAGAAAAGACCCCAATCCATGCAATTAGAAATGAAAAAGGCAAAATCACAATGATTCTACCAAAATCCAGTAACTATTTTGAGAACCTGTACTCTAATAAAGTAGAAAATTCAGAAGAAATTGATAGATTCCTAGATACATATGAACTACAAAAGCTGAACCAAGATATAAAAATCCTGAATAATCCACTATCACGCAATGAAATTGAAGATTAAAAAAAAACAACTAAGAAAAGCCCAGGTCCTAAGAGATGCACTGCTGATTTCTACAAGAACATTAGAGTAGATCTAATGCCAGTAGTCCTCAAAAATCACGTGATCTGCTCAATAGATGCAGAAAAAACATGACGTAGTCCAACATCCATTTATGATAATATACGTATAAAAATACATATTTATTTCAACCCGATAAAAAGCCATTTATGACAAACCAATGAGTAACATCATACTAAATAGAGAGAAGCTGAAAGTTTTCCTTCTAAAATCAGAAACAAGACAAGGATGTCCACTGTCATCACTCTTGTTCAATATAGTTCTCAAAACATTAGCCAGAGCAATTAGACAAGAGAAAGAAATAAAGGGGATACAGATAGCAAAGAAGTTAAATTATCATTATTTGTAGATAACATGATCCTCTAAATAAAGGACCCCAAAAACTCCAACAAAAGACCCCTAGAATAACCAAATTCAGTAGCATAGCAGTATACAAAGTCAACACTCATAAATTAGTTAGTGTTCCTGTATTCAAATAACAAACTCACCAAGAGAGAAATTAGGGTAAAGTATCTTTCACAATAGCATCAAGAAAAACGAAATACTTAGGAATTAACTTAGAAATACTTACAAGTGAAAGGCCTCTACAATGGAAACTACAGTACTCTGAAAAAAGAGATGAAAGAGGACATCAGAAAATGGAAAGATATCCTGTTTCTGGGTGGGCAGAACCAATATAATCAAAATGGCCATACTTCCAAAAACTGTTACATAGATTTAACATAATCCCAATCAAAACACCAATACCATTCCTTGCAAAGCTAGAGAAACTAATCCTAAAATTTATATGGAACCAAAAGAGACCTAGAAAAGGAAAAGCAATTCTGGGCAACAAAGGCAAAGCAGAGGGCATTACAAACTCAATATTCAAGTTATACTACAAAGCTACAGTGATAAAAACAGGATAGTATTGGCCAAAAAACCAGACTCGTGGATCAATGGAACAGAACAGAGGATGCAAAAAACTACTCCAGCCATACTCAGCTACCTTATTTTTGACAAAAGGGCCAAATATTTTTGCTGGAGGGAAGACAGACTCTTTAACAAATGTTACTAAGAAAACTGGTTATACAGATGCCAAAGACTGAACCTAGACCCATATCTCTCATCATGTACTAAACTAAAATCAAAACAGATCAAATAACTAAATATCAAAACAAATGCTTGAAGGTCCCCAGTCGTGCAGAACACATGCCGAACCAGCCCGCTGCAGACAGGCAGGTCTGCGCACTCCCTACCGAGGTCACGACTCTTGCGGAACATGCCCAATCAGCACGCTCCCAGGCAACAATCCACAGGACACCCCCCCACCCCCCGGCCCCGGACAGCCACCTGGTTCCTAACTACAAAGACACAAAGGACACCAGACCACCAGACCACGGTACTGAGTCCCGCCGATGGACAGCCACCTGGTTCCACACTACAAAGACACAAAGGACACCAGACCACCAGACCACAGTACTGAGTCCCGCCGATCCCTGCCCAGAGGGAGGGGCTTCTGAGCCGCCATCCCACTACTCCTGGTCCAGAGGAAGGGGCTGCCCAGCCACCATTCCTCCCGCTGCTCCCAGCCCACAGGAAAGGGCTTTTGGGCCACCATCCCTACCTCTGCTCCTGGCCCCTGTCACACCTCACCCAGCTCAGAGGAGGTAATCCACGCAGGCACCAACCGCAACCACCACCCCCCCAAGTCAAAATAAGAAAACACGTAAATAAGTCTCAAAACCAGACTTCAAGATCACCTACAGCGACCCCAAAGGGAAACGATATAGAACAATCTGATATTCAACCACCTGGCCCCACTGAACGGGCAACAAAAGGGGATCTGGAAAAAATGAAATCAGAAATAATTTCTCAGATAACAGGAGAAATTGTGCTCCTAGTGCAACACATGATTAATAAATCTAGAGAGGAGCTCAGGAACATGATGGAGTTCCATCATAGGAAACAAATGGAATCCATAAAACAGACACACATAGATTTCCAGGACATGAAAAACTCCATTGAAAGTCTACACAGCAGAATGAGCCAATGTGAGGACAGAATTTCAGATATAGAAGATAAGATTGCAATTAGTGACCAGGAAAAGAAAAATTGCTTCAAAATTATAAGGGAACATGAGAAATCAATCCAGCAGCTTAGCGATGATGCAAAGAAGAATAACATAAGACTGATTGGGCTCAATGAAGAAACAGGAGAGAGTGCAGATGACATAAAAAATCTTTTCACAGAAATAATGGCAGAAAACTTCCCAAGCAGGGGAAAAGAGCTTGACATACAGATAAGTGAGGCATATAGGACTCCAAATAGCCTTGATCAAAAAACATCTACACATAGGCATATAATTGTTAAGATTTCAGAAACTCAACAGAAGAACAAAGTTCTCCAAGCAGTTAGAGAAAAGAAACAAATCCCATACAAAGGAAAGCCCATCAGAATCACAGCAGACTTCTCAACACAAACCATCAAGGCAAGAAGAGCTTGGAGTGACATATTCCAAGCCCTAAAAGAAAACAGCCTCCAACCCAGATTGATGTACCCTGCAAAACTATCTTTCAAAATGGATAGAGAAATAAGATACTTTCATGACAAAGAGTACGTTAGGAACTTCGTGAATACCAAGCGAGCACTCCAAAGAATTTTACACAATATCCTAGGAACAGACATTGAGGATCACAACCCCAGGAAGCAAAGCAGAATGAACCCATCTGGCATGACAAGAAATTAAATGGAAAGGGGGAGAACCCAACAAAAAGAAAAAGTCATGGCAATGACAAGTTCATATGTTTCAGTTATAACCATCAATGTTAATGGTCTCAATTCACCAATCAAAACAAATAGACTGGCAGAATGGGTCAAGAAGCAAAATCCCACAATATGCTGTATACAAGAAACACACTTCATTCAAAAGGAAAGTCACAGACTGAAAGTTAAAGGGTGGAAAACAATACTCCATGTGACGGGAACCCCCAAAAAAGCAGGAGTAGCTATGTTCTTTGCAGATCAAGTAAATTTCAAACCAACACTGATGAAGAGAGATGAAGAAAGACATTACATCCTTGTAAAGGGAACAATCCAAGAGGAAGAGATGACAATAATAAATATCTATGTACCAAACACTAGTGCGCCCAACTATATAAAACAAATACTAATGGACATGAAAAGTCATATATACACTAATACAATTGTAGTGGGGGACCTCAACACCCCACTGTCACAAATAGATAGATCAACTAGACCAAAAATGAGTAAAGAAATACTAGAACTCAATCGAACTCCTGAACAAATGAACTTCACAGATGTTTACAGAGTGTTCCACCCCACAAAATCAGAATACACATTCTTCGCAGCTGCACATGGGTCATTCTCCAAAATAGACCACATACTCACACACAGAACATGTTTAAGTAAGTGCAAAGGAATTGAAGTTATCCCCTGTATATTATCAGACCACAGTGTGATGAAATTGGAGATCCATAGCAAAAGAAATTAAAAAAATTTCATAAACATGTGGAAATTGAACAACATACTTCTGAATAACCAATGGGTCACAGAGGAAATTAAAGAAGAAATCAGACAGTTCCTTCAATTAAATGACAATGACAATACAACATATCAGAATCTATGGGACACAATGAAAGCAGTCTTAACAGGGAAATTCAGAGCAGTGAATACGCACATTAGGAAAACAGAACGAGCTCAATTAAACAACCTGATGCTGCACCTCAAGCTTCTAGAAAAAGAAGAGCAGGACAACCCCAGAGCTCATACAAGGGAGGAAATTATAAAGATCAGAGGAGAAATCAATGCAATGGAGACTAGGAGAACAATACAAAAAAATCAATGAAGCCAGGAGTTGGTTCGTTGAAAGAATCAACAAAATTGACAAACCCTTAGCCAACCTTATCAGAAAAAGGAAAGAAAAGGCCCAAATCCATGCAATTAGGAATGAAAAGGGTGAAATTACAACAGACCCAGCAGAAATCCAGAGGATCATCAATACCTACTTCCAAAACCTATACGCCAATAAGATGGAAAACACAGAAGAAATGGACAGATTCCTACATACATATGAATTACCAAAGTTGAACAAAGAAGACCTAAAAAGTCTGAACAACCCAAAATCAACCAATGAAACTGAAAACGTAATTAAAAACTTATCAACTAAGAAAAGCCCGGGCCCTCATGGCTTCACTGCTGAATTCTACAAGACATTCAGAGAGGAACTACTGCCACTAGTGCTTAAACTCTTCAATGAAATTGAAAGGGAAGCAATACTCCCAAATTCATTCCTGGAAGCAAGCATCACCTTACCTTGATCCCCAAAGCAGAGAAAGACTCAACTGAAAAAGAGAACTACAGACCAATTTCACTAATGAACATAGATGCAAAAATCCTTAATAAGGTACTGGCAAACAGAATGCAGAAGATCATCAAGAAGATCATACACTCTGATCAAGTGGGATTCATCCCAGGGATGCAGGGATGGTTCAATATACGAAAATCAATCAATGTAGTACACTGTATCAATAGAGCCAAAGACAAAAACCATATGATTATCTCCATAGATACAGAAAAAGCATTTGACAAAATCCAACATGCATTTATGATAAAAACCCTACAAAAAATTGGAATAGATGGTCTCTACCTCAAACTGATAAAAGCCATCTATGAAAAACCAACAGCTAATATCATACTAAATGGTCAAAAACTGAAATCCTTCACACTAAAATCAGGAACAAGACAAGGATGTCCACTATCACCACTCTTGTTCAATATAGTTCTGGAAACAGTAGCCACGGCAATTAGACAAGAGAAAGAAATAAAAGGAATAAACACAGGAAATGAAAAAGTCAATTGTCATTATTTGCAGGTGACATGATTCTCTATATAGAAGACCCCAAGAACTCCACCAAAAGTCTTCTAGACTTAATAACCAAATTCAGTCAAGGAGCTGGTTACAAGGTCAACACACAAAAATCAATAGCATTCCTCTACACCAATGACAGACTCACTGAGAGAGAAATAGGGCAAATAATTCCTTTCACAATAGCATCCCAAAAACTGAAATACCTAGGAATCAACCTAACGAAAGAAATCAAAGATCTCTTCTCTGAAAACTCTGGCACTCTGAAAAGAGAGATTGAAGATGATATCAGAAAATGGAAAGACATCCCCTGCTCCTGGGTAGGAAGGATTAATATAGTGAAAATGGCCATACTTCCAAAACTGCTATATAGATTCAATGCAATTCCAATTGAGATCCCAGCAGCATACTTCACGGACCTTGAGAAAACAATCCAAAAATTCATTTGGAACAAGAAGAGACCCAGAATAGCAAAAGTAATTCTAGGTAACAGAGACATGGCAGGGAGTATCACAATCCCCAACCTGCAACTCTACTACAAAGCTACTGTGATAAAAACAGCATGGTACTGGCAAAGAAACAGACCTGAGGACCAGTGGAACAGATTAGAAGATGCAGAAACAACGCCAGACACACTCAGCCATCTCATCTTCGATAAAGGAGCCAAACACCCTCACTGGAGGAAAGATAGCCTCTTTAATAAATGGTGCTGGAAAAATTGGGCTTCAACTTGCCAAAGATTAAAACTAGACCTATATCTCTCACCATGCACTAAACTAAAAACAAAATGGATTAAAGATCTAAATATTAAAATAGAAACTCCGAACCAGTTGGAACAGAGGTTAGGTAGAACTTTTGAAGACATCGTTGTAGGAAAAGATTTTATGAACAAAACCTCAGTTGCCTGTGAACTAGCACAAACAATCAAAACGTGGGATTTCTTCTTATTAAAAAGCTTCTGCACAGCAAGAGAAACCAACAGCAGTATGAAGAGAGAACCCACATTGTGGGAAAAAATCTTTACCTGCTCTTCCTCAGACAAAGGTCTACTATCTTGAATCTATAAAGAACTTAAAAAGATCAGACCTCTCAAATTTAAAGACCCAATCCAAAAATAGGCATCTGAAATGAACAGACATTTCTCAGACAAAGAAGTAGAAACAGCAAATAAATACATGAAAAAATGTTCAACATCACTGGTCATTGGAGAGATGCAAATGAAAACAACGCTGAGATTCCACTTCACTCCAGAAAGAATGGCTGCTATCATGAAATCAACCAATAACAAACACTGGCGGGGCTGTGGGGAAAGAGGAACCCTGCTCCAGTGCTGGTGGGAGTGTAGACTGGTGCAAGCACTGTGGAAATCAGTATGGAGATACCTCAAAGAACTAGGACTGGAAGTCCCATTTGACCCCGCTATTCCACTGCTGGGGATCTTCCTCAAAGAATTAAAAGAATCATACCACAGTGATATATGTGCACCCATGTTCACAGCGGCACAGTTTGTAATAGCTAAAACTTGGAAACAGCCCAAATCCCCATCAACTGGAGACTGGATAAAGAAAATGTGGTTTTATAAAATGGCGTACTACTCAGCCATCAAAAATGAGAAATTAGAGGCATTTACAGCTAAGTGGATGCACATTGAGGCGATACTCTTAAGTGTAATAAATAGGACACACATATATAAATACCAAATAGTTTCTCTAGTGTGAGAAACTGAAAGTGTAAATAAGGACTAAAATGTATAATAGGTAATGTGAAATAGGAAGAAAAGGGGCAAAATGGAAGGAAGTGGGAGGGCTAGGGGAAAGGATAGAAGGGAATGGGATTAATATGAGAAAATGGAAAAATAGGAACAAAATCTTCGTAAATAGGGAGGACTGGAGGGGTTGAAGGGAGGGCTGGGCAAGGGTGAAAAATAAGAACCAAGAGAGATTATGTAAACATGCAAATTTCCAATGATGAATGTCATTATATTGTATACCTAAAATGTACCAATGATTAGAATAAATAATCAATAATGCAAAATAGGAAGAAAAGGTCCAAAAGGGCAGGGGTAGCGGGAGGGGCAGGGGAAAGGAAAGAAGAGAAAGGAAAAATGATGAGAAATGGAAAAAATGGAAATAAAGTCTTTGTAAATAGGGAAGGGTGGAGGGGGTGAAGGGAGGGCTAGGAATGGGGAAAAAATAAGAACCAAGATGCATTATGTAAAGGTACAATTCCCAATGAGAAATGTAATTGTGTTGTATACCTAAAATGTACCAATAAAAGAATTTAACAAAAACAAATGCTTAATCTGCTGCTGAAAGGCAACATAGGTAAAATTCTTGAAGACAGGCTTATAGGCAAAGACTTTCTGAACAGAACCTTAGTGGCACAAGAAATATTACCAAGTGTTTTAGTTACTTCCTCACTGCTGGGACAAAACACCTAACACTCACAAGTTAAATGAAAAAAGGTTTAGTTTGGCTCAGTTCGTTGAGGTTTCAGTCCACAGTAAGCTGACTCCAACTGACTGGTATGAAAGAGGAGCATGGAAGAGAGAAAAACAGTCCATGGCAGGGCAGGCAGAAAAAAGCAGCCGAAGCCTTCCTTTCTCTTTACATTTCTTCCAGGCTACAAGCCTATTGGTTACTGCCACTCAAACCTAGGGTGAGTCTTTTGTCTTCAGTAAATCCATTCAGCCACATTCAGAACTATGTTAAACCAGTCAGTGGACTAATCCAGTTATCACACACCCTAATCCAGCTACTTCCCAAAAGTCTCACCTATGAGCACAGGAGGCTTTGGGAGACATCTAGATGTAAGACACAACACCAAGAATCAACAAATGGGATCACATTAAATTAAACAGCTTCTGCACAGCAAAGAAAACCACCAGCAGAGTGAAGAGACAACCTATGGAATGAGAAAAAAAAATTTTGCCAGCTACTCCCAAGACAAAGGACTAATACAGTATCTGGAATACATAAAGAACTCAAAAAACAGACCCCCAAATTTAAAGATCCAATCCAAAAATGGGCAAATGGAATGAAGACCCTTTTGAGATGAAACAGAACAAACAGTCAATAAATACATGAAAAACGTTCACCATCACTGGCCATTCCAGAAATGCAAATTAAAACAACATTGAGAGTCCATCTCACTCCAGAAAGAATGGCTAGCATCAAGAAATCAACAACTAATGAATGCTAGAGAGTATAAACTGGAACAACCACTATGGAAATCAGTATGGAGATTCCAAAAAAAACCAAAAATAGAAATTACATTTCATCCAGCTAGTCCCCTTGCAGGTATCTTTCTGAAAGAGTTAAAGACATTATATCACAGCGATGTATGCATGTGTTTATAGCAGCACAATTCATAATAGTTAAATCCTGGAAGCAAACTATATGTCAATCAACAGATGAATGGATAAAGAAAATGTGATATTTATTAAAAATGGAGCACTACTCTGCCATAAAGAAAAATAAACTCGAGTCACTTGTAGGAAAATGGATGCACCTTGAGACCATGATATTAAATAAAGTAAATCAGGCACTCAAGCCTAAATATCTCATGTTTTCTCTTACATGAGAAACCCAATACATAAACAAATACAAGACAATCCAAAATAAAAGACAGGCAGTAGGAAAAAAGAAAGAGAAAAAAAGTTACTGTAATCCAGCATGGACAATGTGTCTAAAAATGTACCTTGATTTAATATAATTGTCTTATGTATTTTATATGTTTTTTGGATAATTAACTTCCTAAGAACTTATAAAATGAATAAAAGAATCTAATGTTGGCAAAGTATGTTTTGAAAACAAAAGAAGGTGGAGGGGAAGGGAAATAAAAGAATTAAGATGTATGTACATGTACCAATTCCACACAATAAATGTAATCATTGAGCACTTCAAACATGTACTAATAAAAACGTTTTTAGGAAAAGAAAAATACTGTGGGCCCCTAAATGCAAGCATATATGTTATTTTTTTCTAGTAGCTACAATTAAAGAGTAAAAATAATTTTTACATATTTTACATAACCCAATGTCTAAAATATTATCACTTGAAACATATTAATTGCAATATGAGATTATATATACATACAATAATATTAAGCATTCCACAACTAGATTATACACACACACAAATACATATGTATACATATACAATGCCTTCAAAATCTACTTTTTTTTCTCTACACAGCCTGATCAACTTGTAGAATACCAGCTTCAAGTGTTCCAAAGCCACATGTGGCTTAATCACCACTATATTGGTCAGCACAGAGCCAGAGCACAGACTGTACAGTCCCGCTGTCTAGATTAAAATCTCAACTTTCCTACTACAAGTATGACCTTAGGCAAATTATTTCACCTCTATTTCTATTTCTGTATTTCTATTTCTTTATCTATAAAATAAAGCTAACTACAAAATTACCTATTTCATGGGGATGTAGAAAGATTAAATGAATTAATATAGGTCAAGATGTTTAGAGCAGGGTCTGGCACAGGGTAAATACAATATAAATGTGAGGCCATTTTATCATCTTTATCTCACTCATGATGTTTTCCATTCCTTAATGGTAAGAACTACATCTCTCTTATATCTCTTTATCTCTTGTGCCCATTAAGAAAAAAATTTGCACCATATATAAATGAATACTGCTCTAATGACATGTGTTTAGCACAATCTAAAATCACAAGAACTAGTTTATTTTCTTATCTCAATAACTTTATGGGGTAGGAACACTTATTTTACCAATGAGGAAAAGGAAGCAAAACAAGATTACTGTCATTTTTATAAGGGAAAGAACAATAAACAAGTTCAAGAATAAACACATTTTACAAATATCTCTTACTCAAAACTAGCCTCAAGATCAGTGACAGCATAACTTCCATTTTGCAGAAACTATTTAAATTCTTCTGAAACAGGATATACTTTGTAAGATTTATTTACATATAATAAAATGAATAGAAGCTAAATCTTTTTTCTCCTCTCACATCCCTTCTTTCCAAGCCTACACAGTAAAATACTGATCTAACATAACTACAAACAATATCCACTTTAGATATGCTCTCCAAATGCAGCTTAGATCGTATTTCCATTCTAGCTGTGGTTCTAAATGTGAGTGATTTCTATTTTAATCTCTATAGTCTCACAGAAACAGCTGAAAAGGAATCTAGAGGTCACATATCAGCAGTGGGTAAGACCTAAAGTACCTAAAAAAGGGTTAAGTTGCCAGACACAATCCTGCTTTTATGAGATGATCAGACAATAAAGCCTGCCTGGTGATATCATTTGTTTAACCTGCTTCTTATTGGCTGAACAAGCAGGTCACTTGTCCCTGGAAAGCTCTCTTCCCCCACATCCCAGCTGCCAACACCCATTTTAAGCTCTTACGCAAGAACCCTGATGTAGTATGACAACTCCCTTGGCCCTGGAAAACAGAAAGGAATGCACCAAATTATGCCTTAAAACCTTCAGAAAAGAAACAGGATGATGAAGGAATCCCTAAGAAGCAGATGGCCTGTTTGCAGGCAGATGTGCCTTGTACAGAGAGATAAGGGAACCCTTCACTTTCTTTCATAAAAATGCAGCATGTCAGCAGAATCTTTCCTCCTTTTCACAAAGCAGCATCACCTGCCCAAGGGAGAGACAGAAAGAGCACCTGAAGAGAGCCTCCTGCCAGGAAAATCCTCCCTTGCATCCGGCAGCTGACTCTGAGAATTATTCTCAAGATTAACTGGGCTCTATGTTGAGCTTGCTATACTCAGCCTCTAAATGAGTAAAGAAAACCTTCCCCAATGGCTTTTAAAAACTTTTTTAAAAAGCAGTTGATCAAAAGAGAAAGGCTCTTCTGGGCAGACCCAACATTGACAGTTACCGAGTTGGTATAAGAGTCCAAATGGAGAAACGTGGCCTAAATCTATCCCACCCTCAGCCTCTGCTTTTTCTTTTTCTTTCTTTTTTTTTTTCTGATACCAGGGATCAAACTCAGAACCCTGCACTTGGAAGGCAGACGTGGCACCACTGAGCTAAATCCCTAGGCCCCCTGCTTCTTCTTATACCTCAATCCCTTCCTGTACACCCAGCGCTCTTGTGCATAGGTGTACCTATGTCTCAGGGTTGGGGTTCAACAGCTTGATCCATTTTCAGGCAGACAAACTCAGGACATTTTGTCAGGTAATTCTGGGTGCTGGCTACTTGGGAGAGTGGTCTACAAGGAGACAGATATGATCAAAGGAGGGGTTTTCAAAAGCATAGGGCAGTAGTGGCAAACTTATGGTACACATGCCACAGCGAGCTGTTTGTTATTAATGAAAGCCCTAAAAGGTTTCACTGGCATAGGGCATAGTCAGGTATGATGGTACACTCATGCAATCCAAGATATTCTGGTAGCTGAGGCAGGGGGATTACATATTCAAGGGCAACATGTACAACTTGGCAAGACCCTGTCTCAAAATTTTAAAAATATAAATAAAAAGGAATGAGAATGTAGTTCAGCCCAAGGCTCTGGGTTTAATCTCCAGTACTGAAATAAAAACAAAACAAAACAGCATGGGGCACAGTGGAGAGGGCATGGGGTTATCTGGATCTAAATAAAGGTGATATCTCCAAACTATAGTGGAATCATTTTTTAGTTAACTGTTTGCTGAGGGCAGTCTTTAATCAAAAGGTAACTGAACAGGAGACCACACCCTCATATGTCCCCTAATTTGTGGGACACAACAGCTGCCTCAGAAACTTATGTTCTAAATGAGAAGCAGACCAGGACAGTTACTCATTTGGCTTTGTGGAAGCCAAATGATGTCCTCCAAATGACAGGGCTAGCCAATGGTAAGATCAGAAATATCCAAATGAAAAAGATTCCTAACATGTACAACAGAAGAAATTTGTATGAAGAATATATGAAAAAATGTATAAAGAAGTTCTATAAATCAGTAAGAAAAAGCCAACATGCCCCAAAGAAATCCCAACAGAGAACATAACAGAAGTGTGAAATGGTTCATAGATATATCAAAAGATACAAAAGATGCTCAAACTTACTCATAATTAAGATATCATTTCTTACTCATTGGACTGAAAAAAAATTTAATCTTACAACAGAAAGTGTTAAGAGCACTTTGGGAAAACTGGAGACTTCCATATGCTGCTGACAGAAGTGTAAAACTAAAATGCTATTCTGAAATCACATGCCTAAGAAATCCATTTCTCCTTGAGAAACACTAGTATGTGCGTCAAGAGGGCATACACAACAAATAATTTATTGCAGCACTGTTTGTAATACTGAAAAACTGTAAGCACCCTAAGCATTCATCAATAATGGACAGCTAAAAAACTGTGGAATTAACAAACTATGAAATTTAGCATAGCAAATAAAAAGTATAAATTATATTTCTATTACCTGAATATATAAGACATACTGTGAAAAAAATTTGTTTTTTTTTTGGTACCAGGGATCGAACTTGGGACCTTGCGCTGCGAGGTAGGCAGTGGAACCACTAAACTAAATCCCCAGCCCCTGGAAAGTTTTTAAAAACTTACAAAACAGTAATAAATACTTGTTCTCCATAGGCAATATATGTATGTAAAAGACTAGAAAAGCAATTGCTGCTGTGACTGGTATTAGGGATAGCAGGGCTTTAGATTTAGTTCGATGTATTTCTATTACTTGCATAAAGATTCAGCATACTGAATATAAGTAAGTAAATAAATAAAAAAGAAGAGGAAAAGACAAATAGGAAAGTAGATTCCAAAGCTCTGCTTCAAATGTCTCTTACCATCAGTCTGCCTAAATAAAATTACTCAGGCCTGTTTCTCTTATACTTTAAACACACCAAACAGCAGGTATTAGAGAAAGTTCTTTATCTGCCGTTTAGGTCTGAATTTCAGGTGGCCTGAAATCCCCAAACCTCAATTTTCACAGTCCAAACACTTTTCTAGAGAAAGATTCACAGAAACATGCACTGCACAAGAGAAAGGAAATCCAGGTTCTTCTACTTTTGCTACTAACTGCTGTGTGAGCTTGGGAAAATCATTTTATATCTCTTAAGTTCTCCTTTCTTCTCCATCTATAAATGATGATTAACCAGAACAGAAGCTAAAAATATGCAGCCTACAGAACTATTTTCTTTTGCTTTTAGAATATTATCACACTGGGAATTTTAATTTATCAATATTTTAAACATCAGGAGATGACATAACTGAGATGTTTTGTTTCTTTTAAAAATTTGAAGAGGATGATTGTATTGGGCTCCCACTCTCAAACAGCAAAAATCAGTCTGAAACTTAAGTGGCAGCAATTGCTTTAGGCCAAGCAAGCTCTCCAGCTTCATTGTCCCTCCCTCGTTTACTTTACCTTTCTGTTTCCTGTACACATCTAAAGTTGCTACCCTTGGAAGCAATTCTCTCTGACAAGTTTTTTACCTCTATGGTTCCTTGTCTTGGACAACAAGGAAGTTGAGATGTCTTTCTTCAAAGAAGCATGGAATACCTGATATATACATATTCTTCTATTCATCTCCAAAAAACAAAAATAATAATGGACACAGACTTTATTAGTGGGCATGAGAGTGCTGTGTGATGGTGCACACCTATAATCTCAGCATGGGAGGTAGAGGAGTCAGACAAGAGGATAGGGCTCAAGGCCAGCTTATGCTGCATAGCAAGATCCTGTCTTACAAAAAAGAGCATGGGACAAAAACAAAGCTGAAATTCAGTAGGTAAAAGTGGTATCAAAACAAGAAGTATTTCCTGACAACCAGTTTCTCCACCTTTATGAGTCATTCTGCATCTTTTTTTGAGGGGGGGCGGGTACCGGGGATAGAACTCGGGACCTTGCGCTTGCGAGGCAGGTGGCAGAACCACTGAGCTAAAAGAACCACTGAGCTAAATCTCCAGTTTAAGAGTCATTCTGGACTAATGCCAATAACCAGCTGGGCATCAAAAGAAAAGTTGTATGCGAGCAGGAGAGTAAATATAAACCACATAAATATTCTAAACTTGTTCCTAAATACTGAAATCTATATGACAAAGAATCAGAAGATGCTGAGTTCAGAAAGAATAATGGTTAAAACTCAATAATGTTTTGGGTTTTAGCCTCCCACTCCCGACCCCATTCTACTGAACTTGTGTTAATACTATACTTCAAAAAAAATAACCCAACTTTCCAACTTTTTGTCCAACTTTCTGTCATTTTTACAAAAAGGCCTTGTTTGGGAGAAACAGAAAAGATCAGAAGGTTAAGTATCAATGTTCTCTTTTAAGGAATCAATTCAGGAAAGTTTTGTCAAAATGAAACGAAACTAAAATTTAGTATCACCATCCTTTGTATGAAAATCCTTACCAAGTTCTTCAAATTACTTAATTTTCTAACCTCAAACCCAGTCCTATGTTAGGCAACCACCACTGGTTGCTCAGGCCCCAAATCATTCTTAGACTCGAGAAAATCCATCGGCAAATCTGTTTGATGTTTTGCAGTCCTGGGGATTAAATCCAGGGCTCTATGCATGTTTTACCACAGAGTCATATCCCTATCTTTTTTATTTTTTGTTTTGAGGTGGGGTCTCATTATGTTGTTCAGGCCAGCATAGAACTTGCAATCCTCTTGCTTCAGCCTCTGAGTATCTGAGATTACAGGTATGTGCCACCATGCCCATCTAAAAGTCTTTTTAGATTTAACTCTAAAGTACAAGACATAACCAACTATTCTTTGCCATTTATACTACTCCCTTTGTAGTGTAAGCAGTAATATTGCTCCCACTGTTGCTACACTGTAGTCCATTCTCCACACTGAAACTAAGTGAAATTTTAAGAACATAAATCATAGCATTCATTCCCTTGCTTAAACAGTGTAAGAAAACTCAGAATAAAATATAAAATCCTTACCAGGGCCTACTTAGTAATCTGACTCACCCTCCAGCCATGCCATTCACGATTATATTCCAACCATACTTTTTATCACCCAAGAAGCTAGTACATCTTAGGGCCCTTACATTTGCTATTCCCCTCACAGGAACCTTACAACCCCAGACTGTCCCACTGCTAGCTCTAACTTTAGCCAGGTCACTATTTCCTAACAGTCCTCGGATCCTTAACCAGATTTTTCCTCTCACTCCCTCATCCCAGGCACTCCCCGTCGCCCTCCCTAGTTTATTCATAGCATTCAGCATATTTGAAATATTACTTATTATTTAACTTATTTACTGTCTGTTTTGTTCATAGATTATAAATTTCGTACTGCCAAACATGCTCCACTTGCAAAGTTTAAGCCTTCAAAAAATGTATGTTGAATGAATGATGAAATTAAAAGAAACATCATGCCATTCACTTCCAATAATATATATATGTTTAAATATCTCAAAAAATTGTGGCAAAAATTAAATGGAATGTTAGAAAGCTTACAGTACAGAAACTAGCACATGCTAAACTCCCAATAAATTTTAATTGTTATTATCCATTGAATAACTATATATTGATTAACAAACAAGTATCAGGTATTAAGCCAGAGAAGTAATGAAAAGAAAAACTGGGGCCCTGGCCCTTCAGTGCAGAGGAGTGCAGCTGCAAGGGCACCTCCGCACATCCCCCCCCCCCCACGCCCCCCCCCCCCCGCCTCTGGCCACTGGGCCAAGCCAGCACTTGGACTCACACCACAGAGGAGCAGTGGGTCAGAAAAGATACTGATCTGAGCTCCAGAAGATAGCGCAGAAGTGCACAAGGCAAAGAGGGCCTTTCTGAGGCTCCTGGATGAAAACTGAAGCCCACTGGAAAAGTGAAGAAAATCTCTGCAATAAAGGCAGACCAGACCACCCACCATAGTGGCTAAGTTGGAGGGATCAACACCTCCCATCTGAACCTGGACTATCTTCAGGGGAAGGGCAGCTGGAACCTGCAGTAGAACCTAGTAGAACCTTACAGAGTTCAACCCAGCAGGAGGTCAGAGATCTCAACTTGGGCCTTGCAGGCAGAAATCAGCCTGAACCTCAAGGGACAGCTGCTGGCTTGCTGAGACTAACTGACTTAGATCTGCACACTCCTGCGCATGCTGTCTACAGTGACAGTAGAGACATACCCTGAAGGAGGCCCTTTATTTTTATAACTTCAAAGTAATTTTTTCTCTTATTTTTAATATTTTTTCTAAATTTTATCTATTCATTTCTCTTTCAAATTTTTCCCTTTTCTCTTTTCTTCTTTCTCTTTCTCTCTTGCTCTCTCTCGCACCTTGTTCTTCATTTCTCTTCCTGTTCCTGTCCTAATTCAAATTTCTTTTTTTTTTTTACTTTTTCTTTTCTTTTTCCTTCTCTCAATTGTCATTAGTTTTAAAGGAAAGTGAATACAGTTTCTAGCCTCCCTATTGCTGTTAGGTTGTTCTGTTTTTGTGTTTGTTCTTTTGTTCTGTCTTCTCCTCTTCTCTTCAACAGCTTCCTAAAGTTTGTGTGATCTTCCTCTGCCCTCCGGCCTCACTTCTAACCTTTCCCTATCATACCTGTCCATCCTTCCCTCCCCAACTCCTTCTAAGTCCACATACTGAAGGGTAAAGTTGCTGTATTGAAGAGTTTATTCACTATAGACATATTTTGGGATGCTCCTCGATTTTGATTTAATTAATATGTTTAAAAGTAATAGACTAATAGCTACCACAAACTGTCATTTTATAAACTGTGCTTGATGCTATTGTTGCTGATTGTTATCACTTCAGCTAAGGTGTCGTGAGTGATCTAATCACTTGTCCTTCTTGGTATACTGAAAATGTGATGGCCTAAGAGCCATTAGAGACTCAAAACCTAAAAGCCAGATACAGCTGGAAGACACTTCTGAGAAACAATCATTCCATGCAAGTTCTAAATACAAGCAGCAAAGATACTTACAATAAGCAATACTGAAGTATCAACACAGGAATTGAACCAAAAACAGTACCAACAAAAAAATAAAAATGAGAAGTCACCCAAGCAACACACAAAATCAGGATACCAGTTCAACAAAGGCAAATTCTGGGGGAAACAAATCTGATAATCAATCACCTGGAAACCCTACACTGACGGCACAGGAAGTAACAAAACAGATGAATGAAGCTCTAGAAAAATTCAAAACAGAAATAATTTCCCAGATAACCACAGAGATGGTGAACGGAATGAAAGACATGATTAGAGTATCTAGAACAGAAACAGATAAAAAAAAAAAAAAAGATGAGTTCAGGACCATGATGGAAACCATGAATGCCCAGCATAGGAAAGAAATGGAAACCATGAATGCCCAACATAGGAGAGAAATGGAATCCATGAAACAGATTCAAACAGATATCCAGGAGATTAAAAACTCTACTGAAACCATTCACAGCAGAATGAGCAATTGTGAAGACAGAGTATCAGATATAGAAGACAGGATTGCAGTCAGTGACCATGAAAAGAGAAATCGCTTAAAAATAGTAAGGGACCATGAGAAATTGATCCAGCAGTTCCTAGATGATGCAAAGAACAATAATATAAGACTGATAGGAATCCATTCAATATCAGGAGAAAGTACAAATGACATAAAAAAAACTGTTCACAGAGTTACCAGAAAACTTCTCAGAGCGAAAGAATTTGACATACAGATGAGTGAGACATGTAGGACTACAACTAGCCATGATCAAAAAAAATCTACACCTAGACATATAATAATGAAGATCCATGAAACCCACCAGAAGAACAAAATAATACAAGCAGTTAGAGAAAAGAAACAAATCACATACAAAGGGAAGCCCATCAGAATCACAGCAGACTTTTCAACACAAACCCTCAAGTCCAAGAGAGCCTGGAGTGAAGTATTTTAAGCCCTTAAAAGAACACAACTCCAACCTAGACTGATGTATCCTGCAAAATTATCTTTCAAAAGTGATGGAGAAATAACATACTTCCATGACAAAGAACACCTGAGAATTTCCATGACTACCAAACCAGCACTCCAAACAATTCTAAATAAAATCCTGGAAAAAGAAAATGAAAGTCACAACTCCATACGGCCCAACAGAGCAAGTGCACCAGGCAAGGCAAGAAATAAAAGGGAGAGGAGGGAAAATAAAAAATAAAAGAGCCAACATCAGGAAAATAACATGACAAGGATAAGCCAATACGTATCAATTATAACCATCAATGTTAATGGCCTCAACTCACCATTCAAAAGAAATAGACTGGAAGAATGGATTAAGAAGCAAATTCCAACAAAATGCTGTATACAAGAAACACACCTAACTCGAAAAGAAATTCACAGACTAAAAGTAAAAGGACGGAAAACAGTTCTCCAGGTGACAGGTGCCTGGAAAAAAGTGGGGGTAGCAGTTTATTTGCAGACAAAATAGATTTCACACCAAAACTAATTAAGAGAGACAAAAAAGGCCACTAGATCCCTGTAAAGGGAACAATCCAAGAGGAATAGATGACAATCATAAATATATATGCACCAAATACGAATGCCCCAATATTAACAAATATTAATGGATATGAAAAACAAAATAACCATGAATACAACTGGAGTGAGGGACCCATTGTCACAAATAAACAGAGCATCCAGACAAAAAAAATCAAAAACGAAATAATAGAACTGAACTAAGCTTTTGAAGAAATGGACTTAATAGATGTCTACAGTGTTCTACCCCACAAAATCAGAATATACATTCTTTTCAGCTGCACACGGGTCATTCTCAAAAACAGAATACATGCTAGCTCATAAAACATGTTTAAGTAAATTCAAAGGAATTGAAGTTGTCCCCTGTATATTGTCAGATAATCGTGCACTTAAACTGGAGATCAATAGCATAAGAAACTGCAAGAACTGCACAAACACATGGAAATTGAATAACATCCTCCTGAACAACAAATGGATCACAGAGGAAATTAAAGAAGAAATTAGACAGTTTCTACAATTAAATGACAATGCCAATACAACATACAGGAATATATGGGACACAATGAAAGCAGTTCTACGAGGGAAATTCACAGCAGTAAATGCTCATATTAGGAAAACAGAGCAAGCTCAAATAAACAACCTAATGCTGAACCTTAAGCTCCTAGAAACAGCAAGACAAACCCAAAGCTCATACAAGGGAGGAAATTATAAAGATCAGAGCAAGAATGAATGCAATGGAGACAAAGAGAACAATACAAAAAAATCAATGAATTGAAGAGTTAGTTTTTTGAAAGAATAAATAAAATCGATAAAACCTTAGCCAACCTTATCAAAAAAAAGGAAAGGAAAGGCTCAAATTCATGCAATTAGGAATGAGAAAGGTAAAGCCACAACAGATCCAGCAGAAATCCAAAGCATCATCAATACCTACTTCAAGAACCTGTACTCTAATAAAATGGAAAACACAGAAGAAATGGACAGATTCCTACATACATACGAATTACCAAAGTTCAAGATATAAAAAGTCTAATACCCCAATTACAATCAGTGAAATAGAAAATGTAACTGAAACATTACCAACAAAGAAAAGCCCAGGTCCTGATGGCTTCACTGCTAAATTCTACAAGACATTTAAAGAAGATCTATTGCAACTAGTCTTTAAACTCTTCAATGAAATTGAAAGGGAAGCAATACTTCCAAATTCATTCCTGGAAGCAACTATTACTTTGATTCCAAAACCAGGGAAACACCCAACCCAAAAAGAGAACTACAGGCCAATCTCCCTAATGAACACAGATGCAAAAATCCTCAATAAGATACTGGCAAACAATAGAGAGGGTCATCAAGAAGATCATACACTCTGACCAGGGATGCAAGGATGGTTCAACATACATATTACATACATATGTAATACACTATATTAACAGAGTCAAGGACAAAAACAATATGATCATCTCAATAGATGCAGAAAAAGCATTTGACAAAATCCAACACCTATTCTTGATAAAAATCCTACAGAAAATTGGAATGGAAGGTCTTTATCTCAAGCTAATAAAGGCTATCTATAAAAACTAACAACTAATATCACACTAAAAGGTCAGAAACTGAAAACTTTCACACTAAAATCAGGAACAAGACAAGGATGTCCACCATCACCACTCCTTTTCAATATAATTCTGGAAACGTTAGCCACAGCTACTAGACAAGAGAAAGAAATGAAAGGAGTAAAGATAGGAAAGGAAGAAGTTAAACTGTCATTATTTGCTGCCGATATGATACTCTACATAGAAGACCCTAAAAATTCTGCCAAAAGACTTCTGGACTTAACAGACAAATTCAGTAGGGTAGGTGGATATAAGGTCAACACTCAAAAATCAATAGCCTTATTGTATACAAATAACAGACTCACTGAGAGAGAAATTAAGGAAATAATTCCTTTCACAATAGCATCCAAACAAGGAAATATCTAGGGATCAATCTAACAAAGGAGACAAAAGACCTCAACACTGAAAACAACAGCACTCTGAAAAAAGAGATCAAAGACAATATAAGAAAATAGGAAGATATCCCTTGTTCCTGGGTAGGAAGAACAAATATAGTGAAAATGGCCATACTTCCAAAGCTGGTATACAGATTCAATGCAATTCCAATTGAAATCCCAACAGTATATTTCACAGAACTAGAGAAAACAATCCAAAAGTTCATTTGGAACCAGAAGAGACCTGGAACAGCAAAAGCAATTCCAGGCAACAGAGACATGACAAGGGATATCACAATCCTCAACTTGAAACTATGCTACAAAGCTACTGTGGTAAAAACAAACCTGAGGATCAGTGGAATAGATCAGAAGACACAGAACCAACTCCAGATATACTCAGCTACCTCATCTTTGACAAAGGAGCCAACCATCCTCACTGGAGAAAAAATAGCCTCTTTTTTTTTTTTGGTACCAGGGATCAAATTCAGGTCCTTGTGCTTGTGCAGCAGACGGCAAAACCACTGAGCTAAATCCCCAGCCCAAGATAGCCTCTTTAATAAATGGTGTTGGGTGGTGGGGGACCTCAATACTTCACTATCACAAATAGATCATCTAGACAAAAAATTAACCACAAAATTCTAGAACTGAACCAAGCTATTGAACAAATGGACTTAATAGATGTTTACAGAGTGTTCCACCCCACAAAATCAGAATACACATTCTTTTCAGCTGCACAAGGGTCATTCTCCAAAATAGACCACATGCTAGCTCATAGGACATGTCTAAGTAAATGTAAAAGAACTGAAGTTACCCCCTGTATATTATCACACCATAGTGCAATAAAATTGGAGATCAATAACATAAGAAACCACAAAACCCCCACAAACACATGGAACTGAATAACACCCTCCTGAACAACCAATGGGTCACAGAGGAAATTAAAAAAGAAATTAAACAGTTTCTACAAGTAAATCATAATGCCAGTACAATATACAAGAATCTATGGGACACAATGAAAGCAGTTCTACAGGGGAAATTCATAGCAATGAATGCCCATATTAGGAAAACAGAGAGAACTCAAATAAATAACCTAATGCAGAACCTCAAGCTCCTAGAAAAAGAAAAGCATAACAACCCAAAGCTCATACAAGAGAGGAAAATATAAAGATCAGAGCAGAAATCAATGCAACAGAGACTAAGAGAACGATACAAAAAAAATCAATGAGTCAAAGTAGGTTTTTTGAAAGAATAAAATCGATAAACCTTTAGCCAATCTTATCAAAAAAAGGAAAGAAAAGGCTCAAATCCATGCAATTAAGAATGAAAAAGGTGAAATCACAACAGATCCAGCAGAAATCCAGAGGATCATCAATACCTACTTTGAGAAACTGTACTCTAAGAAAATGGAAAACACAGAGGAAATGGACAGATCCCTAGATATATGCAAATTACCAAAGTTAAATGAAGATACAGAAATTCTAAACACCCCAATTACAATGAGTAAAACTGAAAATGTAATAAAAAATTTACGAACAAAGAAAACCCCAGGTCCTGATGGTTTCACTGCTGAATTTTACCAGACATTTAAAGAAGATCTATTGCCATTACTCTTTCAACTCATCAAGGAAATTGAAAGGGAAGCAGCGCTTCCAAATTCATTCCCAGAAGCAAGTGTTACTTTGATTCCCAAACCAGGGAAAGACCCAACCCAAAAAGAGAACTATAGGCCAATCACCCTAATGAACATAGATGCAAAAATCCTAAACAAGATACTGGCAAACAGAATACAGGGGGTCATCAAGATCATACACCCTAACCAAGTCAGATTTATCACAGGGATGCAAGGATGGTTTGACATTTGTAAATCAATAAATATAATACACTATATTAACAGAGTTTAGGACAAAAACCATATGATCATTTCAGTAGATGCAGAAAAGGCATTCAACAAAATCCAACACTCATTCATGATAAAAATCCTATAGAAAATTGAAATAGAAGGTCTTTATCTCAGCCTGATTAAGGCTATCTATGAAAAACCAACAGCCAATATCATACTAAATGGTTAAAAACAACACTTTCACGCTAAAATCAGGAACAAGACAAGGATGCCTACTAGCACCACTCCTGTTTAATATAGTTCTGGAAACATTAGCCACAGCAATTAGAAAAGAGAAAGAAATAAAAGGAATAAAGATAGGAATGGAAAAAGTTAAACTGTCATTATTTGCTGACAATATGATACTTTACATAGAAGACACAAAAAACTCTGCCAAAAGACTTCTAGACTTAATTGACAGATTCAGTAGAGTAGCTGGATACAAGTTCAACACTCAAAAAACAATAGCCTTCTTGTACACAAATAACAGACTCACTGAGAGAGAAATTAGGGAAACAATTCCTTTTAAAATAGCATCCAAAAAAATGAACTATCTAGGAATCAATCTAACAAAGGAAGCAAAAGACTACAGCACTCTGAAAAAGGAGATCGAGGAGGATATAAGAAAATGGAAAGACATCCCCTGCTCCTGGGTAGGAAGAACCAATATAGTGAAAATGGCCATACTTCCAAAACTACTATATAGATTTAATGCAATGCCGACTGAAATTCCAATATACTTCACAGAACTAGAGAAAACAATCCAAAAATTCATATGGAACCAGAAGAGACCTAGAATAGCAAAAGCAATTCTAAGCAATGGAGATATGGCAGGGAATATCACAATCCCCAATTTGAAACTATACTACAAAGCTACTGTGATAAAAACAGCATAGTACTGGCAAAAGAACAGACCTGAGGATCAGTGGAATAGATTAGAAGATGCAGAAACAACTCCAGACATACTCAGCAACCTCATCTTTGACAAAGGAACCAACCACCCTCATCACAGGAAAGATAGCCTATTTAATAAATGGTGTTGGAAAAACTGGATTTCAACCTGCCAAAGATTAATTCAAAGACCCACTTCAAAAATGGGCATCTGAAATAAACAGACATTTCTCAGAAAAAGAAATAAAAGCAGCAAATAAACATATGAAAAAAATGTTCAACATCGCTGGTTATTCGAAAGATGTAGATGAAAACATTGAGATTCCACCCCAGAAAGAATGGCTGGTATCAAGAAATCAACCAATAATAAATGCTGGCGGGGGTGTGGGGAGAAAGGAACCCTACTCCATTGCTGGTGGGAGTGTAGACTAGTGCAACCACTGTGGAAATCAGTACAGAGATACCTCAAAGAACTAGGACTAAAGGTCCCATTTGACCCAGCTATTCCTCTGCTGGGTATCTTCCCAAAAGAATTAAAAGAATCATACCACAGCGATATATGTGCATCCATGTTTATAGCAGCACACTTTGTAAAAGCTAAAACTTGGAAACGACCCAAGTGCCCATCAACTAGAAACTAGATAAAGATGTGTTTTTTTTATAAAATGGAGTACTACTTAGTCATAAAGAACTAGAAACTAGTCATTTATAGCTAAATGTATGCATAGCAAGGCCATATTCTTAAGTGAAATAAATAGGACACACGTGTAAATATCGAATGCTTACTCTACTGTGAGAAACTGAAAGTGTACAGAAGGGTTAAAATGATTAAAATGAATAATTGATGATTTGAAATAGGAAGAAAGGTCCAAAGGGGTAGGGATAGTGGGAGGGGAAGGGGAAAGGAAAGAAGGGAAAGGAAAAATTATGAGAAAAGAAAAAAGAAATGGAAATGAAGGCTATGTTCATAGGGAAGGGTGCACAGGTAATGAGAAAAAAATAACCAAGATACTTCATGTACAGATACAATCACCCAATGATAAATGTAAACATACTGTATATTTAAAATGTACCAATAAAAGAACTTAAGAATTAAAAAAAATGGTGTTGGAAAAATTGGATTTCAACCTGCACCGAAGATTAAAACTAGACCCCTATCTTTCACCAAGGACCAAACTAAAATCGAAGTGGATTAAAGATCTAAATATTAAAACAGAAACACTAAACTTACTGGAAGGTAAGTTAGGTGGAACTCTCGAAGACATTGGCATAGGAAAAGATTTTATGAACAAATCCTCAGTAGCACGGGAACTTGCATAAAGAATCAACAACTGGGATCTCATCTCATTAAAAAGCTTCTGCACTGCAAGAGAAACCACCAACAGAACTAAGAGACAACCTACAATGTGGGAAAAAATTTTTAGCAGCTATTCCTCAGACAAAGGTCTACTATCTAGAATATGTAAAGAACTCAAAAAAATCAGACTCTCCAAATATAAAAACCTGATTCAAAAATGGGCATTTGGGCCCGGGATTTAGCTCAGTGGTTTTGCCGCCTACTGCGCAAGCTCAAGGACCCGAGTTCGATCTCCAGTTCCAAAAAAAAAAAAAAAAAAAAAAGGCATCTGAAATGAACAGACATTTCTCAAACAAACAAGTAAAAGCAGCAAATAAATATATGAAAAAATGTTCAACATCACTGGTCATTCGAGAAATGCAAATGAAAACAACACTGAGAGTCCACCTCACCCCACAAAGAATGGCTGCTATCATGGAATCAACCAGTAACAAATTCTGGTGGGACTGTGAGGAGAAAGGAACCCTTCTCCATTGTTGGTGGGAGTGCAGACTGATGCAACCACTGTGGAAATCAATATGGAAATACCTCAAAAAACTAGGATTAGAGGTTCCATTTGACCCAGCTATCCCTCTGCTGGGTATCTTTCCAAAAGAATTAAAAGAATCATACCACAGTGATATATGCACACCCATGTTTATAGCAGCACAGTCTGTAATAGCTAAAACTTGGAAACACCCCAAATGCCCATCAACTGGAGGCTGGATAAAGAAGATGTGGTTTTTCTATAAAATGGAGTACTACTCAGCGATAAAGAATGAGAAACTAGAGATATTTATAGCTAAATGGATGAATATTGAGGCCATCCTCTTAACTGAAATAAATAGGACACACATGTGTAAATACCGAGTAGTTTCTCTGGTGTGAAAATCTAAAAGTGTAAATAAGGTTCAAATGGTATAATTGATAATGTGAAATAGGAAGAAAAGGTCTAAAGGAGTAGGGGAAGTGGGAAGGGTAGGGGAAAGGAAAGAAGGGAAAAGAAAAAATATGAGAAACGGAAAAAATGGAAACAAAGTCTATGTAAATAGAGAAGGGTGGAGGGGTGAAGGGAGGGCAGATAAATGGGGAAAAATAAGAACATCATGTAAGATACATGTAAGATACATCATTTAAAGGTACAAGATCCCAACAATAAATGCAACTGTATTTTATACCTAAAATGTACCAATAAACTTAATGATAAAGTTAAAAAAACAGAAAAAATGAACAAATCCATTTGTTAATAATCAAAATACTCTGTAGAATACTTAGGAAACAGAATATTTATGTATTAAATACCTTCACATAGAAAGTAAACATCAGGAGAATGGGTCAGTACAACTTAGAAAGTTTAAATGTAAGGGTATAGGCAACATAGGATGATGAATAAGCCTATGTACTTGGGTGTCAAACCTGTAATCAAATCCTAGTCCTTCCATTTAGTAGGTAGGTGACCCTCAGCAAAAACTCAACCTCTTTGAGTTATCAGTTTTCTCATCTGTAAAATGGGAACCATAACAGAGCAGCTTATTATGGACGTGTACTGGGGATGAAATCGTGTATGAAAAGCACCTGGCCTCAAGCAGCTCAATAAATGATAGCTATTACTGTATTGTTCTCTCTTATTTCTAGAAGAGTCCAAAACTTCAACAGACAAGTTTCTATTCTCTCTTGGTTTTGTTTTTTTTTTGGTACCGGGGATCGAACTCAGGTCCTTGTGCTTGCGCAGCAGGGGGCGAAACCACTGAGCTAAATCCCCAGTCCTCTCTCTTGGTTTTTTAACTGCAGCCAAACGTTAACATTTTCATCCTTCACACACATGCACTCAGAATCTACTACTCATTACTAGTTATAACCTGCCAGTGTTCAAACAGGCCCAGAGTACAGAAAGGAGAAATGTAACTTCCCCTTAAATTCAATGCCATGACTTCTTACTGAAAAGAAAGTGGGGATTATTTTCTAATCTGAAATTAGAAGGTAAATTGCCCTGGCCTACCCTTGGCTTCTACAAAATCTTCCCAGAGTTCAAAATGTAAAATGAAATCTAAAGTGGATAACCCACAAGACTTGTGAACCTAAAATTACTTACCAGCTGTGTTTTGGTTAGCTAAAGCATAAGGTACTAGCAGACCACTGAAATATATAAGAGCCTCTTCTCTGAAGACAAGCTTTTCACCAGTCTGTCAACTCAGCACCATAGAGTAGGCAGAAGGAGCAGAACGTGAGTGGGCTGAAAAGTTTTCACCCAAAGAAATGTGGAGTTCAGAACATCTACTGCTGCCAGACTAGTCTGGAATTGAACTCAGAATAGAACCTTCGATGGTACCCTAAATGGCAATAAAAATAAGAGTCACAAATTTCTGAGGGCTTATTATATCTCAGGCACTTGTTGTGCTAAGCTCTTTACATCTATGAGCTTACTTGTCCTCACTATAACTTAGCAAGAAGAAACAATTACTATATCCATGTTACAGAAGAAGAAATCAAGATTCAGACTGGAAGATTGAATTACCCAGTATGACACAGCCAGAAGGCAAAAGAGCCAGGCCTCAAACTTGCAGACTGCAGGTCAACTGGGGCAATGATTTCAACATTCATTCTCCCATTTTTCTTAGTAACAGAACCTCAGCTTTTGTTGGACATACTGTAGTCTACAGAAATGGCTATTTCTGGGCTGGGGATTTAGTTCTGTGGTTCCATTGCCTGCCTGCCTTGCAAGCGTGAGGTCCCGAGTTTGATCCCCGGTACCAAAAAAAAAAAAGAAATGGCTATTTCTTAGCCTCACTTGTAACTAGTTAAGACCATTAGATTGAGTTCTGACCAATGAAAACTAAGCAACATGTGCAAATTCTGAAGCCTCTTAAAATAGAGGGGTGACTCATTGAAGGAAAGGTAGCCTGTTTAATAAATGGTGTTGGAAAAACTGGATTTCAACTTGCCAAAGATTAAAATTAGACCCACATCTATCACCATGCACTAAACTAAGATCAAAGTGGATTAAAGATCTAAATATTAAGACAGAAACACTAAACTTGCTGGAAGATAAGTTGGGTAGAACTCTTGAAGACAGTGGCATAGGAAAAGACTTTATGAACAAATCCTCAGTAGCACAGGAGCTAGCACAAAGAATCAATAACTGGGATCTCATTTTACTAAAAAGCTTCTGCACTGCAAGAGAAACCACCAACAGAGCTAAGAGACAACCTACAATGTGGGAAAAAATTTTTAGCAGCTGTTTCTCAGACAAAGGTCTACTACTATTTAGAATATATAAAGAACTGAAAAAAGTCAGACCCCCCCAAATTCAAAGACCCAATTGAAAAATGGGCATCTGAAATGAAAAGATATTTCTCAGACAAAGAAGGAATAGCAGTAGGTAAATATATGAAAAAATGTTCAACATCACTGGTCATTCGAGAGATGCAAATGAAAACAACACTGAGATTCCACCTCACCCCACAAAGAATGGCTGCTATCAAGAAATCAACCAATAACAAATGCTGGCGGGGTGTGGGGAGAAAGGAATCCTCCTCCATTGTTGGTGGGAGTGCAGACTGCTGCAACCACTAATGGAAATCAGTGTGGAGATACCTCAAACAACTAGGGCTAGAGGTCCCATTTGACCCAGTTATTCCCCTGCTGGGTATCTTCCCCAAAGAATTAAAAGAATCATACCATAGCGATATATGTGCACCCATGTTTATAGCGGCACAGTTTGTAATAGCTAAAGCTTGGAAACAGCCCAAGTGCCCATCAACTGGAAACTGGATAAAGAAGATGTGGTTTTTTTCATAAAATGGAGTACTACTCAGACATAAAGAACAAGAAACTAGAGACATTTATAGCTAAATGGATGCAAATAGGACACACATGTGTAAATACCAAATAGTTTCTCTAGTGTGAGAAACTGAAAGTGTAAATAAGGATTAAAATGATTAAAATAAATAATTGATAATTTGAAATAGGAAAAGGTCCAAAGGTGTAGAGGTGGTGGGTGGGGAGGGAGAAAGGAATGAAGGGAAAGGAAAAATTATGAGAAAAGAAAAAAAATGGAAACGAAATCTATGTAAATAGGGAAGGGTGGAGGGGGTGAAGGGTGCACAGGTAATGGAGAAAAAATAAGAACCAAGATACATCATGTACAGGTACAAGCACCCAATGATAAATGTAAATGTACTGTATACCTAAAATGTACCAATAAAAGAATTAGAAAAATAAAATAAAATAAAATAGACGGGTGTACCCTTCAAGTTCTGGCTATCATCTTAGTCTATAACAAAGACCTACACACTAGGAAGAAAGTTAAAGCAGACCTGGAAAAGCCCTAGATTCCTCATAACTTCTTGGTTCTTCCAACCTTAGATGACCTACATCCAGATTTCTTCCACATAAGAAATATCTATCTTGTTTGAGTTGATGTTATTCTGGATTTTCCTAAGCTATTTCTTTACTTTAGATGTTGCTGAACTTAATCCCAGTACAAATACTGACACATGAAATCACTATCCAGTACTGTCTTTCAGCTGTTCACTAATGCCCTGGGCCTAGATGACATTATTATACTTCATATCATACATGTACTAAATATTTCACACTTCTACCACCCAAAAGGCACTGTGCTAGGTGTTGGGAACACAAAAATGAATAACACAGAGCTATAGCCTTAGAAGAGTTCATAACTAATAGTGACAGGCATGAAGAAAGACAACACTGATACAATATGCAATATTTTATGCCACAATAAATGTGTACATGCTATTGCTATGGAAACACAAAGGAGGGCTACCTAACAGCCTATATCTACCTACTCATTTTAAAGGCCCACCATAAACACTACTTCCTTCAGGAAACAATTTCTGGTTCCATGCCTCCAGCTTAAATTACTTTTTTTTCCCTCTAAATTCCACACAATATACTGTTTGTACCTCTCCTCCACTACTTAAACACCAAAAAAGGATTATGAAAAGACTATCCTTCCTATTACGCTATATGCTTCCTAAAGTAGGAAAGTCTCCTTACTCTTTATAATATTCACTACACAGCTTACCATGGTAAATACTGAAGAATTCTTCAGATAAATTTAACTTTCAAAGAAAAGACTCAGAATTGCAGTTTGGACATTGTTATGCTTTGTGTCTAGATGTCTGCTCCAAAGCCTCATACAGTCATAGATGGGGCATATCAGAGGTGGCTGAATCTAGAGTGTGTGATTGATTCATGGTGCAATGCTAGGATTGAGGGTGGGTGATTACTAATCAGTCCACTGATGGGTTTGGCACCTCCCTAATCCCAAGAGCCTGGATACAATATAAGGAACAGAAAGAGGGTTGTCTCATCCCTTGCTGCTTTGCTGTCTTCTGCCTGCCATGTTTCTCCTCTATGATGCCCCTCTGCCATGCCACCCTGCCTTGGAGCCAGCCAATTATGGACTGAAACCTATACAAATTGTGAGCTAAATAAACCTCTCCCCTTTTAACTTTGGGTGTTAGGTATTTTGTCTCAGCAATGAGAAAAGTAACTAAGACAGAATTTGGTACCACAGAAGTGGGGTCATTGCTGCGATTTTACCCGACCATGTGGTTTAGGAGCATTTGGAGCTGACTTGTGGGAAATGGAAGAGTTAGGAAAGGTTTGGAGATGCCAGCTGATAAAGTAGAGCTGGAACACCTGAAGCTGTACTTGATGGGAGATTCTGGTAGTTCAGGAGACCAGAATGCTGATAGAAATTCTTCTGGTAAAAACCAAGTTCAGGAGGTTTCTCCTGGAAAGGACTGCACTGGCTGTTGGACTCAAGATGATGTGTGCTATGCCTTGGCAGAAAGTTTGTCTGCATTTTGCTCATGTCCAGAGACTTTGCCTGAGACTGAGATAAAGGGAAGTGGACTAATTAATCTGGCAGAAGAAATTTCAAGGCAGTCAAATGTTGAGGTGGTGGCATGGCTACTATTGCAGGCTTTCAACCAGATTTATTTTGAGAATCAAGAGCAACGAACTCAGCAAAATATTTAAAACGTTTTGAGTTTGGCCAGAAAGGAAGCTCCAGTAAAGTTGCAGCCTGCAAAAATGGAACAGAGGAGAAATTGGTCACTGAAATGATTGTCAAGAAAAAGCCAAGTATTTCAGAAGAAAACAACAGAAAAGATGGCCTCAGGACACTACAAGAACCAGCATGATTCCAGCCTCTGCAGCCTCAGAGTTGCAAAGGTGAAAAACTTTGCTTTGAGAAGTGATCCCCAGAGCACCATGTTCCAGAATGGTGGCAGTCTAGGGAAGTTGCTCCTCAGGATTTGGTTCACAGACACTGGACCCCTACAGTCAAGGGAGAAGGAAGCCTGGCTACTGCTCCAGCTGGTGGGAGACTTTAGTATCAGCCACGTAGTGTTGATTTTAGGTGCATGCAGAATGCAAGAGTTGTGAGGTCTGGAAGGCTTCCACCCAGATTTCAGAAGATGGCCTGAAAGTGGACAGGCAAGTGTATCCTTGAGAGGGCAGTGTCTAAAAGCGTGAGTTAAAGCCGAAGGTGCAATGGAGATCCCAGAAGTTTGGAGAAGCCAGGAAAGTGGATCATCTGAGGAAAACTGCAAGGAGGGAGCAGAGCTGGCCCAAGAGAGAAGTCCTGGGACCTACAACCAACGGCAGTACCATAGGGGTAGAGCCACACAAGCCCTTTGGAGTTCACAACTTGCCACAGATTTCCGGGGATGCTGGAAATGGAACTGTGAGATTTAATGTTTGCCCTGCTGGATTTTGGTCTTGCTTTGTTCCCATTCCTTGTTATAATCCTGTTTGTAACTTTTGGAATGGAAGTGTCTATCTTGTACCATTGAATGTTGGAAGTGTTTAACTTTCTTTTCATTTATAAAGGGGCTTGCAGCTAAGAGCTTGCCTTAAATCTCAGAGACTTTGGACTTGGATTTTTTCAGCAATGGTGAAACTGTTAGGAGTTTGGCAACTCTTGGAGATGGACTAAATGCCTTTTCATAAGCATGAGTCTTTGAGGAGCCAGGGGTGGAATGTTATGGTTCATATCTAGATGTACCCCCAAAGCCTCACATGGTCATAGGTCGGGTTTTTCAGAGGTGGATGAATCTAGAGTGTGTGACTGACACGTGGTCCAATGCTAGGATTCATGGTGCTAGGATTAAGGGTGGGTGATTAATCAGTGATAAATCAGTCCACTGATTGGTTTGGCACCACCCTAATTCCAGTAGCCTGGATACAATACAAGGGACAGAAAGAGGTTTGTCTTCTCTCTTGTTTTGCCACCTTCTGCTCACCACGAACTGTTTCTCCTGTGACATGCCTGTCTGCCTTGGAGCCCGCTGATTATAGACTGAAACCTCTACAAACGGTGCACTAAATAAACCTTTCCTCCTCCTTTAACTTTGAGTGTTAGATATTTTGTCTCAGCAATGACAAAAGTTAACTAAGACAGAGATATTGCAATGAATGTTTTCCCATATCATTATTAAAGTTTGAAACAGATTACTACCTAATCACAAACTAGCTAAACATATCTGAAGTTTAATATATAATTAATGTTCAACAAGAAAAATAAATACATCTGAAGTGAGTTTAATATGTAAATATGTTCAACAAGAATAATCTAGCAAATTGTAGCATACATAAAAAGTCAGTAAGTCATACTTATTTGCCATAAATCATAGATTAAGACTTTAGTACATTTAGGAGATTCTGCTTGGTTAGTGATTTTTTTAATTATTGTTCTTGATTAATTTTCTTATATCTGAAAAGGACATCAATTTTGGTTTTCTTTCCTCTAATTCCATGTTGGCTTCATACCTATCACAGTGATACACACACACAAACACACACACACACACACACACACACACAATTAAGGTTTCAGGCCTCTATGTTTCTCAACCTATTTTTATCTCTACCCACCTATCAGGACCAAACCTTTTGTTTCACAGATTCTTGGCGTACACACTGTCTCCTATTCTGAAAGGACCATGAGCATGTTTGCTCCTTTCTGAAACCCAGCAAGCTCAAACCTGGTTCCAGGTATTAAAACAATAGGAATAACTGCATAAAAATGAACTGTCATCCCAGACTGAACTCTATCCTCAAGTAGAAGACATAACTGGCACTATCAAAGAGGGACCTCTAGCTTCTGACTTAGGTCAGATGAAAGGGGCTAAAACATGGGTATACCAATAAATAAGCAGGCAGGGAAACTTCTATGTCATGGATTATGGTTAAAAAAAAAAAAAGCCCAAAGTACATAGTCCTTTACCTCCAGAGGAGCTAAAGAATAATAAGCCTAATGTATCAGCAACCTTATTCTCAAAACCAATTGCCCACGTGTATAAAATGCCTATGAATCCACTGTATTTCACTGAAAGGTCAAAGAAAAGAAAAACAACACTGGGCTCTTAGGAGAGCAAGCAGGAAAAGCCTGCACCTATTTTCTCAAGGTGGCCTGTTCATAGCCCTGGCTGAGATCTGTCATTTTCCCACTAAATGACCATGGGCAAGGCACCTGACCTCTCTATGCCTCATTTTCCTCTCTGATATAATAAACACAACAAAATACATCTCTAGGGTTATCATGATGATTAAGTTAGTATGTACGAAACACTTAGAAAAAATGCCAATACACATTCGCTATTAATATTACTATCATTTTTCATAAGTCAGGCTGTGGTCAAAAGTTGATTAGTGAGGGAAAGAGGAGGAGACATTTTCAAGCTGGTGCATGAGAGTTAACATAACACTTGCTCATGGGGTACCACAGAAAAGGGACAGAAAGTACTAGAGAAGATTACCTGTCTCCCAGCTATCAACAGTAGTAAGTCATATTGACAGTATGTACCCATAACTCTTTGGTCTTCCTTCCAAAAATTCATAATCTTAGTCCGATCATATGATGAATACAAGATAAATCCCAATGCGGGGCCATTCTGTAAAATACCTGACTACAACTGACGAAAGTCATCAAAATAAAGTCTGAGAAACTGTCAAAGATAAGCCTCAGTAGATATGGTGATTAAACATAATGTAGTATACAGGATGAACTCCTAAAACAGAAAAAGGACACTAGCAGAAAACTTTGGAAATGTGAATAAAATATAAACTGAAGTTAATAATGTATAAATATTGGTTGATTAACTGTGACAAATGTATTATATTAATGTAAGATATTAATTACAAGAGAAACAACATGACATCAATGGGAGTTCTATATGCCATGGCCATTTTTTGTAATTTTTTGATAAACTTTATTCTATAATTAAATGTCTATTTAAATATGAACACATATGCCTGGACCTCGTCACAGACTTTTGATTTGATAGCTGGGATAGAGTGATTCAGTTTCTTTTTAAAGAATTCCCTTTCACAGTGGATTCAAATGTGGACTCAAAGCTAAGAAACACATTGCTCACTTCACTGACCTAACCTCCTTTTCCTCTTTCATTCCATTCTATTCCATAATGGCCTTTTTGTTATCCTTTCAATACCCAAGTTCACCTCTACTTACAGACTTTGTATTCACCATTCTGCCTTAATTACTCTTCTCCCAGACATTAAAAAAAAAATTCTAAGAGGGCCGGGGATTTAGCTCAGTGGTTCTTCTGCCTGGCTCCCTGCCTTGCAAGTGGAAGATCCCAAGTTTGATCCCTGGTATCAAAAAAAAAAAAAGAGGAAGGCACCGAATCACCCCTCTGCAGACAGGCAGCCACCTGGTTCCACACTACAAAGACGCAGAGGACACCAGACCACCAGACCAAGGTACTGAGTCCTGCTGCACCCGGTCCAGAGGAAGGGGCTTCCAGGCCACCATCCCTCCCACCGCTCCTGGCCCAGAGGTAGGGGCTTCCTGGCCACCATCCCTCCCGCTGCTCCAGGTCCAGAGGAAGGGGCTTCCTGGCCACCATCCCTCCCACCGCTCCTGGCCCAGAGGAAGGGGCTTCCAGGCCACCATCCCTCCCACTGCTCCAGGTCCAGAGGAAGGGGCTTCCTGGCCACCATCCCTCCCGCTGCTCCCAGTCCACAGGAAAGGGCTTTTGGGTCACCATCCCAACCACTGCTCCCGGCCCCATCCCACCTCTCCCAGCTCAGAGGAGGTAATCCGGGCAGGCGCTAACAACCCCTTGCCCCAGTCAAAATGAGAAAACATGTAAATAAGTATCAAAACCAGACTTCCAGACCACCTACAGCAACCCCAAAGGGAAATGAGATGGAACACTCTGATACTCAACCACCTGGACCCACTGAACTGGAAACAAAAGGGGATCTGGAAAAAAAGAAATCAGAAATAATTTCTCAGATAACAGGAGAAATTGTGCCCCTAGTGCAAGACATGATCAAGAAATCGAGAGAGGAGCTCAGGAACATGATGGAATCCCAACATAAGAAACAAATGGAATCCATAAAACAGATGCACATAGATTTCCAGGACATGAAAAACTCCACTGAAAGTCTACACAGCAGAATGAGCCAATGTGAGGACAGAATTTCAGATATAGAAGACAAGATTGCAATTAGTGACCAGGAAAAGAAAAATTGCTTCAAAATTATAAGGGAACATGAGAAATCAATCCAGCAGCTGCTAGATGATGCAAAGAAGAATAACATAAGACTGACTGGGCTCAATGAAGAAACAGGAGAGAGTGCAGATGACATAAAAAATCTCTTCACAGAAATAATGGCAGAAAACTTCCCAAGGAGGGGAAAAGAGCTTGACATACAGATAAGTGGGGCATATAGGACTCCAAATAGCCTTGATCAAAAAACATCTACACATAGGCATATAATTGTTAAGATTCCAGAAACACAACAGAAGAACAAATTTCTCCAAGCAGTTAGAGAAAAGAAACAAATCCCATACAAAGGAAAGCCCATCAGAATCACAGCAGACTTCTCAACACAAACCATCAAGGCAAGAAGAGCTTGGAGTGACATATTCCAAGCCCTAAAAGAAAACAGCCTCCAACCCAGAATGATGTACCCTGCAAAACTATCTTTCAAAATGGATGGAGAAATAAGATACTTTCATGACAAAGAGTACGTTAGGAACTTCGTGAATTCCAAGCCAGCATTCCAAAGAATTTTACACAATATCCTAGGAACAGACATTGAGGATCACAACCCCAGGAAGCAAAGCAGAATGAACCCATCTGGCATGACAAGAAATTAAATGGAAAGGGGGAGAACCCAACAAAAAGAAAAAGTCATGGCAATGACAAGTCCATACGTTTCAGTTATAACCATCAATGTTGATGGTCTCAATTCACCAATCAAAAGAAATAGACTGGCAGAATGGGTCAAGAAGCAAAATCCAACAACATGCTGCATACAAGAAACATACTCCATTCAAAAGGAAACTCACAGACTGAAAGTTAAAGGGTGGAAAACAATACTCCATGCAACAGGAACCTGAAAAAAAGCAGGAATAGCTATCCTCTTGGCAGATCAAGTAGATTTCAAACCAACACTGATTAAGAGAGACGAAGAAGGACACTACATCCTTATAAAGGGAAGATTCCAAGAGGAAGAGATGACAATCATAAATATCTATGCACCAAACACTAGTGCACCCAACTATATAAAACAAATACTAACAGACATGAAAAGTCATATATGCACTAATACAATTGTAGTGGGGGACCTCAACACCCCACTGTCACAAATAGATAGATCAACTAGACTAAAAATAAGTAATGAAATACTACTCAATCAAACTCCTGAACAAATGAACTTCACAGATGTTTAGAGTCTTCCACCCCACAAAATCAGAATACACATTCTTCTCAGCTGCACATGGGTCATTCTCCAAAACAGACAACATACTCACACAAAGAACATGTGTAAGTAAGTGCAAAGGAATTGAAGTTATCCCCTGTACATTATCAGACCATTGTGCAATGAAATTGGAGATCCATAGCAAAAGGAACTGGAAAAATTTCATAAACACGTGGAAATTGAACAACACACTTCTGAATAACCAATGGGTCACAGAGGAAATTAAAGAAGAAATCAGACAGTTCCTTCAATTAAATGACAATACAACATATCGGAATCTATGGGACACAATGAAAGCAGTCTTAACAGGGAAATTCAGAGCAGTGAATATGTATATTAGGAAAACAGAACGAGCCCAATTAAACAACCTGATGCTGAACCTCAAAGCTTCTAGAAAAAGAAGAGCAGGACAACCCCAGAGCTCATACAAGGGAGGAAATTATAAAGATCAGAGGAGAAATCAATGCAATGGAGACTAAGAGAATGATACAAAAAAATCAATGAAGCCAAGAGTTGGTTCTTCAAAAGAATCAGCGAAATTGACAAACCTTTAGCCAACCTTGTGAGAATAAGGAAAGAAAAAGCCCAAATCCATGCAATTAGGAATGAAAAGGGTGAAATTACAACAGACCCAGCAGAAATCCAGAGGATCATCAATACCTACTTCCAGAACCTATACGCCAATAAGATGGACAACACAGAAGAAATGCACAGATTCCTAGATACATATGAATTACCAAAGTTGAATGAAGACCTAAAACTTCTGAACAACCCAATATCAACCAATGAAATTGAAAATGTAATTAAAAACTTATCAACTAAGAAAAGCCTGGGCCCTCATGGCTTCACTGCTGAATTCTACAAGACATTTAGAGAGGAACTCCTGCCACTAACTGCTTAAACTCTTCAGTGAAATTGAAAGGGAAGCAATACTCCCAAATTCATTCCTGGAAGCAAGCATCACCTTGATCCCCAAAGCAGAGAAAGACCCAACTAAAAAAGAGAACTATAGGCCAATCTCACTAATGAACACAGATGCAAAAATCTTTAATAAGATAATGGCAAACAGAATGCAGAAGATCATCAAGAAGATCATACACCCTGATCAAGTGGGATTCATCCCAGGGATGCAGGGATGGTTCAATATACGAAAATCAATCAATGTAATACACTATAACAGTAGGGCCAAGGACAAAAACCATATGATTATCTCCATAGATGCAGAAAAAGCATTTGACAAAATCCAACATGCATTTATGATAAAAACGCTACAAAAAATTGGAATAGATGGTCTCTACCTCAAACTGATAGAAGCCATCTATGAAAAACCAACAGCCAATATCATACTAAATGGTCAAAAACTGAAATCCTTCACACTAAAATCAGGAACAAGACAAGGATGTCCACTATCACCACTCTTGTTCAATATAGTTCTGGAAACAGTAGCCACGGCAATTAGACAAGAGAAAGAAATAAAAGGAATAAACATAGGTAATGAAGAAGTCAAATTGTCATTATTTGCAGATGACATGATACTCTATACAGAAGACCCCAAGAACTCCACCAAAAGTCTTCTTGACTTAATAACCAAATTCAGTCAAGTAGCTGGTTACAAGGTCAACACACAAAAATCAATAGCTTTCCTCTACACAAATGACAGACTCACTGAGAGAGAAATAGGGCAAATAATTCCTTTCACAATAGCATCCCCAAAACTGAAATACCTAGGAATCATTCTAACGAAAGAAATCAAAGACCTCTTCTCTGAAAACTCCGGCACTCTGAAAAGAGAGATTGAAGATGATATCAGAAAATGGACAGACATTCCCTGCTCCTGGGTAGGAAGGATTAATATAGTGAAAATGGCCATACTTCCAAAACTGCTATATAGATTCAATGCAATCCCAATTGAGATTCCAACAGCATACTTCATGGACCTCGAGAAAACAATCCAAAAATTCATTTGGAACAAGAAGAGACCCAGAATAGCAAAAGCAATTCTAGGTAACAGAGACACGGCAGGGGGTATCACAATCCCCAACCTGCAACTCTACTACAAAGCTTCTGTGATAAAAACAGCATGGTACTGGCAAAGAAACAGACCCGAGGACCAGTGGAACAGATTAGAAGATGCAGAAACAACGCCAGACACACTCAGCCATCTCATCTTCGACAAAGGAGCCAAACACCCTCACTGGAGGAAAGATAGCCTCTTTAATAAATGGTGCTGGAAAAACTGGGCTTCAACTTGCCAAAGATTAAAACTAGACCTATATCTCTCACCATGCACTAAACTAAAATCAAGATGGATTAAAGATCTAAATATTAAAATAGAAACTCTGAACCAGTTGGAACAGAAGTTAGGTAGAACCCTTGAAGACATCGGTGTAGGAAAAGATTTTATGAACAAAACCTCAGCTGCCCGTGAACTAGCACAAACAATCCACAAGTGGGATCTCTTCTTATTAAAAGGCTTCTGCACAGCAAGAGAAACCACCAGCAGTGTGAAGAGACAACCCACAATGTAGGAAAAAATCTTCACCTGCTCTTCCTCAGACAAAGGTCTACTATCTTGAATCTATAAAGAACTTAAAAAGATCAGACCTCCCAAATTTAAAGACCCAATCCGAAAATGGGTATCTGAAATGGACAGACATTTCTCAAAGAAGTAGCAATAGCAAATAAATACATGAAAAAATGTTCAACATCACTGGTCATTTGAGAGATGCAAATGAAAACAACGCTGAGATTCCTCTTCACTCCAGAAAGAATGGCTGCTATCATGAAATCAACCAATAACAAACACTGGCGGGGCTGTGGGGAAAGAGGAACCCTGCTCCAGTGCTGGTGGGAGTGTAGACTGGTGCAAGCACTGTGGAAATCAGTATGGAGATACCTCAAAGAACTAGGACTGGAAGTCCCATTTGACCCCGCTATTCCACTGCTGGGGATCTTCCCCAAAGAATTAAAAGAATCATACCACAGTGATATGTGTGTGTCCATGTTCATAGCAGCAGTTTGTGATAGCTAAAACTTGGAAACAGCCCAAATGCCCATCAACTGGAGACTGGATAAAGAAAATGTGGTTTCTTTATAAAATGGAGTACTACTCAGCCATAAAAAATGAGAAATTAGAGACATTTATAGCTAAATGGATGCACATTGAGGTGATACTCTTAAGTGAAATAAATAGGACACACATGTGTAAATATTGAATAGTTTCTCTGGTGTGAGAAACTGAAAGTGTAAATAAGGACTAAATGTATAATAGGTAATGTGAAATAGGAAGAAAAGGGGCAAAGGGGAAGGAAGTGGGAGGGCTAGGGGAAAGGATAGAAGGGAATGGGATTAATATGAGAAAATGCAAAAATAGGAACAAAATCTTTGTAAATAGGGAGGAGTGGAGGGGTTGAAGGGAGGGCTGGGCAAGGGTGAAAAATAAGAACCAAGAGAGACTATGTAAAGGTACAAATTTCCAATGATGAATGTCATTATATTGTATACCTAAAATGTACCAATGATTAGAATGAATAATCGAAAATGTAAAATAGGAAGAAAAGGTCCAAAGGGGTAGGGGTAGTGGGAGGGGCAGGGGAAAGGAAAGAAGGGAAAGGAAAAATGCTGAGAAATGGAAAGAATGGAAATAAAGTCTTTGTAAATACGGAAGGGTGGAGGGCGTGAAGGGAGGGCTAGGAATGTGGAAAAAATAAAACCCAAGATACATTATGTAAAGGTACAATTCCCAATGAGAAATGTAATTGTGTTGTGTACCTACCACAAAAGAATTTAATAAAAAAAAAAGAAAAAAGAAAAAAATTCTTAGATTATAAAATACAATTTGAATTATTAATGTTGTGGTAAGAGTCCAAACTCTTAATGGGCCACAATTTGATGGCTTTTTCTCCTCTACCTAACCCTTAAGGGGCCTTCCAGTCTCTTTAATGAAGCTCCATTGCTGCCAGTATTGCATCCCCTGAAAGCTCTTAACAAATGTAAAATAAATCCCGCTAAGTTAAGATTCCCTTCATAGAGTATTCTCACTTGGGCTTAACAGTACAAATAACTCCAACAATGTCATTTTCTCACTTCCAGAGACAATTATTTCTTTTAGAAGAGTTGCATCAACTAAAATAATTCTCTCTGCTGTGAAAAAAATCAGTACACTCCCTGTAAGCAGCACTCAATGGTATAACAAAATGGCAGCTTTCCCTTGTATCTTTGCAAGATCTCATAATTTAGGTTTCTGCCAAAATGCCATATGCTCAGAAATGTCTTCCATAACTACCTTATTTATAAAAAATAACCTCATCCTGGCTGGGGATTTAGCTCAGTGGTTCTGTTGCCTGTCTTGCAAGCACAAGGACCCGGGTTCAATCCCCGCCCAGTACAAAAAAAAAAAAAGGAACCTCATCCTGACACACTATTCACCCTGTAATTACCTATATATTAATCAGCTTTCCTGTTGCTGGACAAAATACCCGACACTCATAACCTGAAGGAAGAGAGGTTTAATTTGCCTCACATTTTCAGTCCATGGTCAGATGGCTCTAGGGCAAAAACATCACAGCAGAAGTATACCAGAGCAAGGTCTAGTTCATGGCAGCCAGGAAGCACACCAAAAGAGTTCCAGGGAGAAAGGGGCCAGGGACCAGACACAGACCCAAGGCCATGCCTCCATGACCCACCTAGATTGGGTTCTGCCAATTCCTGGGGGTAGATTCCAAAGCCAATTACACTGAAACTCCCCCCTAACCACAACCCACCCTTTTCAGCTTGCTGCCCAAATGTATCTCCTTAAGCCATACTTAATCTACAAATAAAGACCATAGGAAGTTCATAATTCCACCTAACATAAAACAACTATCCCAAGTACAACTGGAAACACAACAGTCCCTTCCCCCAAAGTCTCAACAGTTTCAGCATTCTTCAAAAGTCTAAATGTGAGTCTCTTCTGAGACTGAAGGCAAACTCGTAAGCTGTGAACCTCTGTAAAAATCAAAAACAAGTGACATAATTCCAAGGTACAATGACACAAGGTAAACATTCGCATTCCAAAAGGGGGAATTAGGGGGACAGAAAGAAATTAGAAACAAGCAAGATCAAAACCGAAGTATAGTGAACATTAAGTCCTATGCCTTCATGTCTGGCAGCTAAGGGATACAGTAGTGAGATGCGAGTTCCATCAGGCCTAGGTAACTCTGAACCTAAAGCTTTGCTGGTTGCTTCACTCTTAGGCTGACTCTACTGCAACTATCCTTGGTAGACATTCCATGTTCCTGGCATCTTCAACCTCGTGGGATCTCCACTTCACCTTTGGCAGCATTTTCTCAGTGTCACATAGTGTTCTCTCAGGGGCTTCCTGCCTAGCCTCTCAGCCCTTTCTTTGAAATCTTCACGGAGCCTTCTTGATCCCACAACCCATGCATTCTACATGCCAGCAAAACCAACATCACGTGGATATTGCTAGGGCCTGCTGTCAACAGAAGCAATAGGTAGGTTCCCTTGTACTAGGGCTGAACTGGCTTCTGAAGAGCCTGCATGGCTAAGCGTAGTGAAAAGAATACCAGAGAACAAATACCCTAGGAAGTCCTTCTCAAGGAGGAGTGCTAGGGCAGTAGTGGCAGACATATGGCATGCAGGCTGTTGGTTATCACTGAAAGCTCTAAAAGATTTGCCATCACTGTCCTAGGGACTCTCTTCTCCAATGGAAGGTTGACACTTGTGCACTTGAGTCTGTGGTGGTGGAGTCTTGCAGATTCCTGAGATACCTTTAAAGCATCTTTCTTCTTATCCCTGTACAGAGCACTTGGTTTCTTTTTTTTTTTTTTGGTACCGGGGATCAAACTCAGGACGCTTGCAAGGCAAATGGTGCAACCACTGAGCTAAATCCCCAGCCCGTAGTTTCTTTTTAATAGTTCTAATTTTTTTTAGCAGCCATATCAACTTTGGCCCCAACTTTACATATGGTTCCTTTTGGCCAAAAGTTAAGTGTTTTCACATTTTTCTGCTCTGCATTTTCCCCTAATTCTCACTAAAAATCTGGCTTAAAGCAACCAGTAATACTCCTGCCACAACCTGAATGTTGGGCTGTCTTAAAATTTCCACCACCATATTAATTAGTCTGCTGTTAAGGTAATCTCAATGTGCTGCAAAGTCTCATGACATAGGCAAAACATAGACAATTTTTGTACCAGAATTTAACACACATGGCCTTTAATCCAAATGTTAATGGAGTCCTTGTTAGCATGTAAAATATCTTGATTTTTATTTTCCACATTCCTATCAGCATACTTGGCTTCTGAGCTCTGACCAGTATCAGACATCAAGTACTGTTCACATATTCTAGGGCAGTGATAGCGAACCTTTCAGAGCTTTCAGTGATAACAGCCAGCTGCAGCACGAATGCCATGGTTTGCCACCACTATTCTAGGGCTTCTTTAGCCTGCATTTCCAAACTTTTCCAAATGCCTCCTGCAAACCAGCTCCAAAGGGTTCTGAATCACACAGTCACGTATAGTCACAGCAACAACCCCACTCCTCTAAGTACCAATTTTCTGTACAGTGGTACCTCAGTTCACAAACTTAATTCATTCCATGAATCTGGGGAAGATGGCCATGTTCGTGTTTGTGTGAGGAAGATGGCCACAGTCCTGTCATCCAATGTGGAGTTCTTGAATAGAAGAGAAATTCTGCTGAATGCTTCCGTTCACAAACCGAATTGTTCTTGAACAGAAGCATTCCCAAACTGAGGTATTAACAGTATTAGTCAGCTTTCTCATCACTGGACAGAATATCTGAAACCGACAACCTGAAGGAAGAGAAGTTTAATTTGGCTCTCATTTTCAGTCCATGGTCAGATGGCTCTAAGGCAAAAACATCACTGCCAAAGGATATGGCAGAGCAAAGTTCATGGCAACCAGAAAGCAGAACAGAACAGTGACAGAAAGGAAGGGGGCCAAAGACCAGAAGTAGACCCCAAGACTACACCTCCATGACCCACTGAGAAGCATGCTCCATCAATACCTGGGATGGATCTCAAAGCCATGTAAGTTGAAATTCTACCCTAACTGCCATAGCTCACCTCACCAATCCAATCCAAATCTCTGAAGATGAGGCCCAAGCATATGTCTAGTTAAATTACCATGATTTACTGTGCTCTTAGAACATATCACCATCCTAAACTACTGTTGCTCTATTCTACTAAAAGATAAATTCCAGAAAGCTGGAATACTATCTGTTCTGTTTACTTCCAAGATTTACTACAGCTCAAGAAGATTAGACTGAAATGGGGGAACTCAGGGCAGGGAGCCTCATATAACCCGTCCACAGAACCATTTAGGCATGGTCTTAACTAATGACACCAAGCCATCCTTTTTACTTTAGTCTTAGCTTTTGTCTTATTCTAAACATGTTGAGCTACTGTGTAGCCAGTGCTTCAAGCTCTTAGAAGGACCTTACAGCACAACTTCAACCTCACCAAAGCTTCTTCTATGAACTAGCTAAAGGGCCAGAGACACTGACCACTACGGGATTCATTATGGCAATACTTCCATCTTTAGGCCCCCTTGAGTCACAGCTATTATGAGCATATGCCAATATCTTTCCAACCATCAACACCTGCTGCCAATACCTGCCCACTGACTCCACTCTCCACGCAGCTGTTCCCATTATCACTCAACCAGCTTCCCAAATATTCATCTTAAATGCATACTCAAGAACAAGGGGTTCAGCCTTTCAATCTATCCACAGCAAGACCCTGTTAAGCACTTCTCAGATGCTGCATACCTGCTGAATTCTGCCAACTACTTCTCCCCTTGCCATTTTATAAGGCTCTACCTTTTCTTCAGGTGATCTTACAGTGAACTAGACAAGTACTTTTCAAACCAAAGGGCATGACCACAGTATGCCATAAAATCAATTTAGTAGGAGAGCATAGAATTCTTAACAGAACAAAATCAGAACACATCATATGCAGTCAAGAAAAGTGTTCCATTTGAGTTATCTAAAGAGGCTGGGAAATATAAACAAGATCACAATTAAAAGATATTTCCCTTATTATAGGTTGTATTTTAAATAATTCTAAAAACTACTGGTCAAGAGTACTTACTATATCTAATTGTACTTTACTATTCAACCACACACAAAAAAATCATTAAATGTAGCTCTGAAAGCATATTCTTACAACATTAAAATTTCATATGAATAAATCCATAAGAAAAAGATCCCTTGTCATACTCAATGACCTATTTTTAGGGCCCGAAATAATTATAGAGCAAGAGAAACCAGCACATTTGAGATGAGAAATTATGACCTAGATGAGAGATCATAAATGCCCTATGCAACTATTTTTTCATGATAAAACTAGAGCCTAGGCTCAGTTCAATTTTGTACCCACAAAATTCTCTATAGAGACCAAATCCCACAGAGCTGAACAGTAAAATAACAAAGTCTAAAAGAAAAAGAACTGTGTTTCTGTGACTATGAGCTGAGAACTATCCCGCAAAGCTATCACCTCAGTCCATTTAGCCTAGCTTGTTGCTTCTATCCCCGATCCTCTCTTGCTATATGGTAATACTGGTTCCCTCCCCATTCTAGCCTACTGTTAAGTTTGCTTTTCTCTAAGTGTCAGGAAACTTTGGATACAATTTGGCTTTCTACCACCAATACTAGTTATTCACAGCCTGATTCAGCATTGAGGCAACAAAATATAAATTGTACAAATTCTTCCCAACTTTAAACTTATGTTTAGCTTTGCCATATTAATAAGAACAACCACCAACACTTATGGAGCCCTAAAAATGGGTCAAGCATTTATCACCCACTGTTTTCACTATCACAAATACCCTATTTTATTTCCCATTATTTCCATTTTGGAATATGGAAACACAGCCAAATTGTTACATATGTCAGCCAAGGTTGAAAAGTTAAGTTGCAGAACTAGGATGCTTCCCAGCCCTCTCAAATCTCATATTACTACTTATAATACTTATTATACATCTACTTGCTCATTTTTTTTCTTATTTTCCTCTAATACAATGTAAGCTCCAAGAGAAGTAGGGGATTGTATTTGGTTCACTGCTTTATCCTCAATGCTGAGAAAGTCACTACATTCAGCTAATATTCAGTATTTGTTGAACAAATGAGTGAATGTAGCGTTACAATCTTCTCTTGCCTACTACCATACTAAGCCACTTTTAATAAACTAAAAGACTCTCTTGCCAATAGGAAATGTACACTGTACTCATAACCTCTGCAGACAATTGAAATTAGTGGTACAATGTCTCCCACCAAGTTCAAATCTTTATTGAACATGTTCCTCAATTTGGATTTATCTACTATTATTTTCCTGGTGATACTGTTATACACACACACACACACACACACAAACACACACACATATGAATTCATTTCATGGCACAAGGCCTTGGGTCCAATACTTAACACCAAAAAAAAGAAAATAACTACTTAAGGTCCTTTTAAACATAATACCTGGCATTATATGAAAAACTGTGAGACATCACAAGAATCAGGAAATGTGACATAATAAGGAAGGAGACTCAAAATGACCCAGAGAAAAAGATCTTAAAAAGTAACCAAATCAGTTGGGTATGATGGTACACATCTGTAATGCTAGCATTTGGAAAACTTAAATCAAAGGATCGTGAGTTCCAGTAAGCCCAGGCTACACAGAGACCCTTGCAAACAAACAAACAAACAAACAAAAAACAAACTGACATTCTACAGTTGAAAAATATGATATTTTAAATTAAGAATTTAATGAATAATACACAATTTGCAGCTGGGAAAAAAAACGAGAGGTAAAAAGAAAGGGGTATATCTATGGAGTGATTTCTAGAAAACACTACTAAGTGAAAAAACAAGGCATAAAAGAATGCCTTATTGTATCCTCCCCCTAAAATAAAACAAAACCATTAACTACAGTATTACTAAGATAAAAAAATATCAGATAAACAAATTGAGGAACATGTTTTAAAATACCTGGCTAAGACTCCTCAGAACTAACAAGGTCATCAAAAATAAGAAAACATAGGTGAGTATGGTAGTGCACGCCCACAATTCTAGCACTTGGGCCGGGAGGATCCTAAATTAAAGCCCAATGTGAGAAACTTACCAAGACCTTGTTTCAAAGAAAACAAAAGGAAACAAATGAGCTGAGGATGTAGTGTGAAGACCCCTGAGCTCAATTCCCAGTACTGCCAAAAACCAAAAAACACAAACAAAAAAAACACAATGTGAGGTCTTGGATAGGAGGACTGTGCAGCAATTGTTATGGAAAAACTGGTGAAATTCAATAAGGTTTATAGTTTAGTTAATGATATTGTTCCAATGTTAAGACAAAGTACAGGAAGCAGCTCTTGATCTGAGGATACTTATTAATTCCCCAAAAAAGGACTGTGTAAGGCCTTTATCATTCTCAAAGTGAGACATTTAAAGGTGATCTTTTCCATATAGATGTGGGACTGTCCTACCTTTTCATCCCTCCCAGAGTAGCAAAGGCAAACTAAAGATAAACTTGCCACTATCTCAATTTCCAAAAGGAACCAAAAAGGGAGTTCAGAGTGTTTTGGAGCTGAACAAAACAAAGGGAGGAGCCAGGTATGGTGGTGCATGCAGGTAATCCTAGCACTTTGCAAGGCTGAGGCAGGAAGACAGAATGTTCTACTCCACCCTAGGCAATTTCGTGACTTAGCAAGACCCTGTCTTAAAACAGAATTTTTAAAAAGGGCTGGGAATGTACCTCAGTGTAAAGGCCCTGGGTTCAATTCTCAATATTAAGGGGGAAAAATAATGAATAGAAAAATCTTTAAGAAATTGTAATCTCAGATAGGCCCTCCTTAAAATGTGCTCCAAGAAGCCTCCAGAAATTAACTTAGTTTAAGGGAATTTCAAGTAAGCTGTATCTTCAAACTAAAATCTTTTGAAAATACAGCTTCATGCAGGCTTGGGGTTACCCACAAATAACTTTTTAAAGATAATGATAAGTTAAATCACTACGCATAAAGGAAAACAAACTGAAAGAAAAAAAATCAAAACAGCAGAAAAAGACCAACAAACTCATCACATCTTGGAATCACCTGAGGTAGAGTATAAATCAACATGCTTACTATTCTTATACATATACAGAGAATAGCTACAGTATGAATAAAAAAGAATGAAAGGTCTAGCCAGGCCTGGTGGTCCATGCTTGTAATTCCAGTGCTCTGGGTGGCTCGGGCAGATGATGACGAGTTTGAACCCAGCCTGGCCAACTTAGCATGATCCTATCTTAAAAATTGTAAAAGGTGCTGAGGATGTAACTAAGTGAGAAGACAGTTCAATCTGAAGTACTGCAAAAAATAAAATAATATAAAAATAAAATGTCTAGATGAGGCTGGAGGTGTAGGTTAACGGTAGAAAACTACACTTGCCTGGCATGCATGAGGCCCTAGGTTCAACCCTAAGTACCACCACACACACACACACACACACACACACACGCACAAAGGACCAGGTCAATTTCATACATAAATTAATAAACCAAACCCCCAAACATTAAGTATACTTCATTATAACCAAGATGGGTTAAATATATCCCAGAAATGCAAGGCTGCTTTAATTATAAAATATACAAACATGAAGAGATGGAAATAAGATCAAACATGCAAACACTGATATTTATAAGAAGAACACTTGAAGAATAAGCAAAGAACTAATAAAAGTGGTTACCAACAGCTGGTGGGAGAACAGGGTGAAAGGGAGAGAGGCTTTTGAAACATATGAAGATAGCACTGATTTTTAAATTTAACTTTAAAATCATTAATGTAATTAATCACATTAACATAGCGAAAAACTAAAATCAAATGATCATCCTAACAGATGCAGAAAAACGATTTGCTATTCAGTACCCATTCAAAATTAAGAAAACCTTAGCAAACTAGAAGATAACTTTCTTGTTTCCAATGAAACACCTATTTTTAAAAACTATAAATATTACTACACTTGTGAAATATAAATTATACCCAGGTTAAAAACAAGTCCAGAAAATCTAGTATCACACTTATTTAATATTACACTGGAAGTCCTACTCAGAACAGAAAGGCAAGAAAAAGTAAATAGCTGAAATGGAAACAAACCTTTGTAAATATGGAGGGCAAGATGGGTTGAATGGAGGGGAGGGGAATGGGAAAAAAAGAGGAATCACGATATATCATGTACAGGTACAAATTCCCTATGATGACTGTGATCTATATCTATATCTATACTGTACCAATAAAATTAATTTAAAAAAAAAGAAAAGAAAAAGCAAATAGGAGCCGGGGATTTAGCTCAGTGGTTCTGCTGCCTGCCTCACAAGCGCAAGGTCCTGAGTTTGATCCCCGGCACCAAAAAAAAAATAAAAATAAAAATAAAAATAAAAAAATTTAAAAAAAACAAGAAAAAGCAAATAGTGGGTACAGGATTGGAAAGAAACAAAATGGTTCCTTTCCCCATATAATACAATCACATATAAAAACTGAATCTACAAAAAAATTATTAAAATATAACAGAATTTAGCAGATAGCTTAATGTAAAAAATCAATATATCAATGTTAATCATACTCCTGTAATTAGCAAACAAAAATTAAAAACATTTTACAATACTATAAAATTTTGTAGTATCTAAAGTACATAACAGTGATGTATTGATGTGTAAGATCATTCAGAAAATTATGAAACTTTATGTGAAGCAATAAAAAGGCCTAAACAAATGGGTCAGAAGACTTATTATAATGGTACTAATTCTCCTAATATTAGTTCATAACAGCTCCCCAAAACTCCTGCAGACTTTTTTAAAGTATGATTTTTAAGAAATGTAAAGAATAAGCCTGCCTCAGACACACTTGTAGAACAAAGTAGAAGGACTTGCTCTACCAGATATTAAGACATGTTATAAAGCTATGGTAACAGAAAATATCTTGTTCACACAGGCATATACTATCATATCAACAGTATGGAAAAGTCAAGAAACATGGTCATACACTTTTATGCACTTAATTTATGACAAGTGGCACAGCAGGTCAGTACAGAAAAGGCATCCTTTTCAATAAATGCTACTAGAGCAACTGACTATCTATACAGGGGAAAGAATGAAACTGAGCCTCTACTTTGACTCTAGAAAAATCAGTATTAAGTGGAAGAGGACAATAAAAAAATCATAAGCCATAAAGGAAAGTATTCATAAGTTTTACGATAAAATGAAGAACTTCTATTCAAGACAAAATTTTTTAAAAGAAAAACACCACAAAGTAGAAGATATTTGAAATCCATATATATAGCAAAGATGTCAGAAACAAATACATTAAAACTCCTATCAATTAATGAAAAAAACAACCTGATAGAAAGATGAAAGACTTGGCTGAGTACTTCACAAAAGAGAAAATACAAAAGATTCTCAAAATCACTACTAACCAGAGGAATTCAAAACTGCATACGCACAAGACTGACAAAAATTAAAAGCACTGTAATAGCAAGTGGTGGTGAAGCTACAGAGCAACAGGAACACTCATACTCTTTATGATGAGGCAAACTGGTACAACCACTTTAGAAAATAGTAGAAGTATTTAGTTCTATTAAAGATAAGCATAGTCCATGTTCAGCAATCTGACTCCTAAATTTATATTCCATTTCAACATAGATTAATGACCAAGAACATTTATGTCTATGTTATTTATAATAGCTAAAAGCTCCAAAAACTGGCAACAAAACATTCATCTGTGAGAGTAACTTGTGACATATTCACAAAATGAAATTCAATACAGCAATGAAAAAGAACTACAGTCATCCAATAGATGAATCCCACAAATAATCTTTTAAAATGAAGCAAAACTCAAAAGAATGCATGATAAGAACATGATACCAATGTGTCAAGTTCAAATAACTTTACTAATGCAGGGGCCGGGGATTTAGCTCAGTGGTTCTGGCGCCTGCCTTGCAAACGCAAGGTTCCAAGTTCAATCCCAGGTACCAAAAAAAAAAAGTTCACTAATCCATACCTATGTGGTAAAAGCATAAAGACAAGCACAAAAATTATCACCCCAGAAGTCATGATAATAGTTACCTAGGGGAAAATGATTATAATTGGAAAAAGGTCTTGGGGGGTCAATATGGTCAACAATGATGTACTTCATAATTTGGGTGCTTGAGTGTTTTTACACATTTTCAGAACCTGTATTGTACAATAAAAAATGGGAATACTAGGCTTGATGGCACACACCTGTAATTCTATCACTAAGAAGGCATGAGGCATGAGGATCGAACAAGTTTGAGGCCAGCCAAGTTTGAGGCCAGCCGGAGCTACATAGTGAGTTCAAGGCTGAACTACACAGCAAAATCTTATCTCAAAAATGGGGTGGGGTTGGAGGGGTGGGGGTCATAACACAAAGGATCTTCATTATCAAAATAGTTGGTAATCTAATAACAGCAACTGTAAGCAAAAGTTGTCATATGACAACATTCACTAATACACTGATCACTTAACAAACTGATTACACAAACTATCCTCAACCTGGTTAACACTATCAGTTTCTCTTACTGAGTGTAAGCATTCACATTACAAATAAAAAGTAATTTGCAAATTCATTCAACAAATACTAAACACCTACTACTTGCCAAACACTGATTGTGGGGACTAACGAAGTCCAAGACACATGAAAGCCCAGATGGAGGATAGAACCTTTATTCCCACCCCAACATGTCCTTCACCATTTTACCCTCCTTTCCTACCAAGTTTCAAACAAGGAGAACCTAAAAGCAGCAATTGAAGGCACACAAGTTTGTGAAAATCATTTGATGAGGGAATTTATTCTCTGTAAGAACCATCTGTTTGGGTTCATTTGGCTAAATGACAGCTTCCCATGTTTTCAAGTAGGCAGAGGATTGCCATGTCAGGAGCCTCAAGTCCAGGCTTAAGTAACAATGGTGAGGCTGTGGGAAACTGGCCTAAATGGCGTCAAAATTATCATTGGATGCTTCACCTGGGATCCAGACACCAGAAGTTTGCAACTTTTCAGAAACCATATAATAGATTTTGTGTATTTTTCACAGGTCAGAGCCCAGAATTCTCACGTCATTCGCAAAGGAGTGCAATCAAAATGAGTAAATAAGATCTGCTCCCAACAAGTGGAACAGACCAATTCTAGGGGGGCATGGTGAAAGTAAATGTGGTCACAGCTAGGTCATCTGAGTTGAAACCCAGGTGTCCTGACCCCAAAGGCTTATGCTCTTGAGTGTCCAGTACTTACTCTCAGCTCTTCGAAGGCTTCATCTAGGGTAGATAGCTGGTGGCCCTGGTGCGCCCCAATGACTGGACACAGCACACAGATGAGCTGCCTATCTTCCTGGCAATAAGTGCTCAAATCGAGTCCGTGGTCCGGACACTTCCTCTTGGCCACTCTCTCTGCTTCCATTTCTACTTCTGGGTCAAATTCGCTCTCTGCCTCAGTTTCTCCTTCTGCCTCGGATTCTTCTTCTGGGTTGTCCTCCTCCGCCTCGCTTTCTTGTTCATCTTCCATGTCTTCCTCACTGTCTTCTTCGCTCTCTTCCTCGCTGTCCTCCTCACTCTCCTCCTCTGTCTCGCTCTCTTCTTCCGACTCACTGTCTTCCTCTGACTCGCTCTCCTCCCCCGCTTCGCTTTCTACTTCCCTCTCCCGCTCCGCCTTAGCCCCGACGTCGTCGTCCTTCCCCACCCCGTCCCCAAGAGGCCGGGACGTCCAGGCCTGGGCGCCATGGACGTACTGGGCCAGGTGGTGACTGAGGAACTTCTTCCTGTGCGCCTCGGCGTGGCGGAGGCAGTAGCAGAAGCCGCATTCCCGGCACACTTCCTCCGCCCCTGGAGCCTCGTCTGGCTCGCACTCATCACACGTGCCGTCGTGAGGCAGCTCCTCGAAGGCTGCGCCCACTCCGGCGGCCATGTGCAGGCTGGGACGCTGCGCCAGAGGCCTCAGGGCCCGCAGCTCGCCGCCTTGCCTCGGCGCGGCCTCCTCGAGTCCTAGTACCCGGCTCCGGGGCCCTGCCGCTGGAATCGCCGCCCGTCTGGGCCGCACCGCGTCTCGGAGCGGGGCCTGGGGCCGCGGCGAACCCTGCCGCCTCGCAGCGCAAGCCCTCGAGCGGCTCGCCCTGCTCCACCCGGTGCCGGCTTCCGCCCCCACCGCGCACTTCCGGCGCGGACGCCCACGCCCCGTCGACCTCCGCGCAGCCACTCGGCCCCCCGCTGGCCGGCGAGATCCCGGCCCAAGCGCCCCGGTTCCACTTTCCCTTTGCGGTCAGGCGGCCCCTTTCACTTCCTGAGTCACTTAAAGTGGCAATGGCCCTTTTCTGCTTTTCCCGCGGGGCTCTGCCGCGCAGCTAGGGATCTCGGCATCCCCTGGAAAGAGAAGAGTGGACTTAGTCTCCGGCGCACTCGGGGCTCCGCCTCCCCCGCTCCCTCCCTGGAGGTGTCAACCTGACTTGCAAACCCACCAGCCTGGGCTCCGCGTGGACTTCTGTCTCTCTCTGCCAATGTGTCACCGCCAGTCGCAGTCCACAGGGTTCTGCAAGGTGCCAAGACCCAGCTTTGTGTACTGAGCTGAATCTGACTTCTTGGGATTTCTGGAGGGCCCCAGGAGGGCTGTGTTTGTTCTAGGCGCAGGGAATCTGAGTCACGCTGAGCAAACACCGATCCGAAGCAGTACAGTGCTCTTTGTTTCTTTTCAAAGTCTTGTTTGTATTTCTGTCTCCTAGGGTCTCCGAACTTCTGGGGTCTTGGCCTTTTCTGAGAGCTGCTTTGGGGTAGGCTGAAATACTAGGTGAAGCCAGGTGAGGAAAGTCAGTATTCGTGGAGAGTACTAGGCTGCAGTCTCTTTCCTTTAGGCAAGGAGTCCCTCTAGATTCAGAGTGGGTTCCCAAGAGAAAGAAAGGGAGACATTAGATATTAAGCAGTAATAAAGTGCCAAGAATAGGGCTAGATCTTTGTGTGGCTCTTTAAAACCGACCTTAGAAGATCCCCACCCCAGGGTCCCCAAATCCTGGGACTACTGCATAACCAGTTTTGTTACCACGGACAAGTTAATTCATTACTCTGTTTTCTACTCTTTAAAAAAACCAACAAACTGTAAAATGGAAATAATAGCACTTCCCAGGTTTTTTTGTGGGTTAAAAAATGTAAAGGTTTAATTATTGAAGAGGTCTTGAAGCACTTAAACACATAAGGCTGGCTGCTGGTTGTGTAGGCAACTCCCTCATCTTTATCCCATATGATGTCTCTCCATTCACAGAAAAGCTGTATTGGTGGGGGCTAGCATTTTGATCTAAGTCAAGAGAAAGGCCAAGGTGTGGTTAAAAAGAATGGGTGTAGGGGTGGAAGGGTGTCTGATTTCCATTGATTTCCTTAGATCTTCACAAAAGTTGGAGGAAATAAAGAGGGTAAAAAACATTTCAAATACTTTTTAATATCACCGTGGATAATGTGAGCAGTTCTCATTAGATATTTATTTTTTAATCTCAGAACAATTCTATAGAATGTTGAGGGGAAACAGATTTGTTTTGTTTCAATTCCATACATTTTTCTGTTTTCCTCCAGTTCATTTCTCTGGAAATTATTTCTGTGTCTATTTGAAACAGGGATTGATGCACCATTCTGAGAAAAAAGTTCAGCCAATGCCAACTCAAACATCAGCATTAGTATATCTAGTGAGTAATGGTCTTTGCTTGGTTACCCCAAGTTCAAAGGAAAAGGATTCAGCATTTGCAAGCACAATGTTATGACATTTAGAAAATCTTTTCCTAGTGTCTTAAAAGGACATTTTTGGGTCTGGGGTGTTTGGGGGTGGGTTATTATTGTTAATGTTTCTTCTTTAACCTGACAGTTAAAATGTAATACTGTACAGTTTCTGACAATTTACAATCCTCCTTTGATACATGTCATATTTACTTTCCTTGTCACTAGGCAAAATATTGGATACCCAAGGCTTTAAAGGAGGAGAGGTTTGTTTTGGCTCACAGTTTGGCAGGCTTAAACATGAAAACAGCATGGCAGAGGGGTCTGGGCAGAGGAAAGCTACTCAAATCATGGCACGCAGGAAGCAGAGAATGAAAGGAGGAACCATGAGAGGAAGTATACTATTCCAGGTCGCACCCGTGATCTGTCTCTTCTCATCAGAGCCCATCTCTCAGTAGCAAGTCAGCTATATTGCCCCCATGATCCAATCATCTAAAAGGTTTGGCTATGAGTGCATGAGGGGAACATCTGCATATAAACCATAACAATCCTTCCATAGAGAGAGGTTTTCAGAAGCAGAAGATAAAATTATTTAAAAGATACTTTATAAAGTTCTGGTTAGACTATGTGGCAGACTCAATAAGGTGATCTTCTGTACAGAAAACAGAACCATCTGATTCCCCAGGAATTGGAATTTTTAGAAACACCCAGAGATAGCATCCTTGTTATGTTAATCTTCACACAAAATTATCTCAAAATGTAGCAGGTTAAAATAATAAACATCTATTATCTCACAGTTTCTATGAGACAGAAATCTTGGAGTGGCTTCACTGGGTGCCTGATTTAAGGTCTGTTAAGAGATTTCAGGAAAGATGTTGGCTGCACCGTAGTCACTTGAAGGCTAACTTAACAAACGTAGGTTTCACCTCTAAGATGGCTCACTTACATGGCTCTTGACAGGAGGCCTCACCACTTTTTATAGGGCTGTGTAATTGTCCTATGACCTAACAGTTGAATTCTCCCAAAGCGAGAGATCCAACAGAGGACAAGATGAAAGTTAACAATGTCTTTTATGACCTAAACTCAGAAATAACATACCATCATTTCCAATATAAACTATAGAATAGATCAGTTCTATTCACTATGGAAGGAAACTACACAAGGGCATGAGTACCAAGAAGTAGAGTGTCTTTGGGGCCATTTTGGAGGATCGCTACCACAGTCTGCCCTTTGCTCTCCAATGATTCACGTCTCTCCCAAATGCAGAATATTATCACTTCTTTCCAAAGTACAAAAGTCTCAACCTATTATATCATCAGTCCAGAATCTTGTCATCTAAAATGGATTTGGGTATGGAAAAGTCTCTGAGGTGATATATTGTTAAGTGCAGCTGCTCCAGTGTAGTTACACTTCATCGTAATTCCTGTGCTCTGCATACTCTCAAAATACAATGGAGTGAACAGCGTAGGAGAACTCCCAACAAACATGCTTGCTCAAATAGTAGGAAAAATAGAAGGCTCTGAAGAGTTACTGGGGCATAGAACCCTTAAATGCAATTGGGTGCGTGTTGGAATTTACATGATTGTGGGTCAGTCCTACTTCTGCCTGGAATGACTCCCCACAGTTCTTGACTTCACCATTTGGACTCTTGATTCTGCTTTCTGAGTTATCCTTCCTTTTCCATTAAAAGTAGCCCATGTTTTCAACTGGAGTTCTGTCAGTTTGCTTTGTGCCTGTAGAATTTAGAGGATCCAAAGGCCACTTGTCATTTTGTACTGTCTCTGTGTGTCCATGCTGGCAGTGTGTTTGCCAATATAATGTTTTAGAACCTTACATGTTTCCTATAAATTGAACTGGATTCATTCTATTGGACAAAATTCATACCCAGAAATCTCTTCAAGATAAGCTGTTATTTATTGAGGAGAGTTCCTCTGCTGAACCTGCCCAGGTACAACACACTAGGCATCTTTGAAGCTCTATTGTTTGTCTGAATGATTTTCTGACTCATCAATAGATATTTTTGAGGTCTAAACAAAGGCTTTACAGCCCCACTTTTACCTCATTGTTTGATATTTTCCTGGCAGCACCTTGGAGTTTATCTTTGCCTGAAAACTATCTCTTTATTTTAGCACCATTTGCTACGTGGAGAAGCTGGGAATTTCAAAACCAGCAGATTCTGGATCCTTTCTTCATTCCTTTCGTTTTCTAAGTTCTTCCTGTAGATTATTTTTTTCATATTTTACTGTAATCATCAAGAAGACATGAGCCAGTATCTTCAAAACTTTACCAAGAAATGTCCTTAACTAGAATACTCAATTGAATAGGGACATTTTTACCTTCCAATGCAGGCATCAGTATTATTAAAATTCTGCCTCTACATAACAAGGATCCCTTTCCTCCAATTTTCAATAACATTTTCCTTGTTTCCCTTTACATCCTTACCTATACTCATCTCAAGGCCGTAAGGAGTCTACTAACAATTTCTTTAAAACTCAGTGTTTAACATTCTCCTCAAATTCTTTCCAGCTTCTGCCCACTGCCAAGTTCCAAAGCGATTCCAAGATTTCAGGTTTTTAGTGTGAAAGAAACTGACACTCTAATAAAAATCTGTATTAGTGGCCTACTGTTGCATAAAAGATTTCCCTAAAATTTTGAGTTATCTCATGGGCTGATGGTCACACTTGGCATTGGAATCGTACATATTCTCAGTAGGATTAGCAGCAGCTGCAAAGTATCTGTATTGGCTGCATTCCTGTTACTGAGACACAATACCTGACACCTGCAACTAAAATAGGTGAGGTTTATCTTGCCTCACAATTGCATGGGTTCAGTCCATGGCAGGCTCCAAGACAGAATGAGCATGATGAAAGTGCACTGTAGAGGAATGCTGCTCACACACTGGTGGCCAAGAAGCAGAAAGAGAAGGGAGGCTCGTGGAACAAGAATATACCCTTCCACGTCCACCCCTAGTGACTCATCTCCAACCAAACCCCATTGCCTAACAACACATTCAACTGCTAAGTTCATCAATAGATGAATCCACTGATGAGTATACCACCCCCATGATCCAATTCCTTTCTCCCATGGCTTTTGTCTAGATGTCTCTCAAATCCTCATGCTGTAGTAGATGGGGCTTTTCGAGGTGGCTAATGCAGAGTGTGTGATCCTGGGATTAAGGGTGTGTGATTACTAAAATAGTCCACTGATTGGTTTGGCATGGTTCTGGGAGTGGATAATGGGAAGGCCCTCCCTGGGTGTGAGTGCTACCCATTCTATGGGTGGGTAGCCTGGATAGAATATAAGGGACAGAAAGAGAGTTAGTGGAGTCATTTGCAGCTTCCTTGTTACTTCACTGCTTTGCTGCCCTACTTACTTCTGCCTGCCATGGACTCTTTCTCCTCTGTGACGCCCCTCTGCCATGTTGCCCTGCCTTGGAGTCAGCCAACTCTGAACTGAAACCTCTACAGATTGTGAGACAAAAATAAACTTTTCCTCTTTTAGCTATAGATGTCCAAAATTGTGTCTAAGCAACGAGAAAAGTAATTGAGACACCTTCCAAGCATATGAGACTTTGGGGGTATATTTTAGATCTAACAGCATCTCTAAGTAGCTTATCAGGGAAGAACAGGGAAGGTTGAAGCTGTGACTGTTTTTGTAAATACTTGTGGGGACTCCCAGAAATAAATGACCTATTCCTAAATAAACAAAAGCCTGCTATCATGTGGCTGTAGGTCTTAGGTCTTGAAACATTTGAACACTATACAAATGAGGAAACCTAAGTTCAGAGACGTGAAGGAACTTGTTAAGAAGTAGCTGAGTTGGGATTCAAACTCAGATCTCTCTGGCTGCATCTTAGCATAGTCACCTGTGGGCTGAATAAGTGATACCCCACATTACCAACCTGCTTCCCAAATAATTTTACCAGTATTTTTTTTCCAGTTGTGAAGTCAATTCCTATTCCCTTAACCTGTTCCAAATAAAAGACTTAAGTAAGACACATAACATAGTACAATTAATTTCAGGAAAACTATTAGAAGTTAAAAAGAGAATGGGGTGGAATTTTTAAGTCAACAGGGCTATAGACTTACTTGACTGAATTAGAATATCACTTCAGTGACTGATTTCATTTTACCCAACAAGCCAATGAGATCACATAAATCTCTTCTTATCTTGTTATATTAGCCAGCGTCTTATCCTATTATGTCACTGCAGTGAAAGATGATGTCTCCTAGCACATCCCAGCCCTGCCACAATATTAAATACATAAATAAATAAATAAGCCCTGAAGGCTGGGCCTCACTCTGGTCCTCAGAAGCCTGTTTGAAGTGGATACACAAAACAACTCCTTGGCCTAGCATACTTGTGAACATTTTCATTTCAGTCAGTGCTAACTAGTAGATACTTCAGTGCTTACTAATAGTATAGTGCTCTAACAATTCTCCCATGAAAACACATCTGCAAAGATAACTCCAGATAAGCTCTGATCAAGATATTGTCATTACATTCATTTAGTATGTTACTTGCTAAAAAAAATTACCTCATTTTCATAACCATAATTTTATTCACAAGAACTCTTGAGATTCCCTTGGTATTTTTTTCAATTTTCTTTAGACACATTCTACAAATTCCCTGCTACCAAATGCCTCCAATTTACCAACGTAGAAACTACAGGCCCAGAGAATTACTGTATTTAAAAGAATCTCCAGTCATTTGAGTTAATCTCCGACTTCCTCCTTAGTCCTCAAGCCGGCTCCCTAAACCCTGGGTGATACTAATTATTTTTGTCAAAATGATGTTTTTCAAACTCCTCTCCTTGGAAATGCTTCCTTAGGGGTGGTCTTGGCTTTTATCTGAGTGAGCTGCAAAGAAATGAAGGCAGACATGTAATCATCTGTGAGATCAGCACTCTTTGTGTGTGTGGGAAATCTCCTGAATTTGCCTTCCATTACTCCTTTTGGAAAAGCAGTCACCTCTGGACTGGAACCAATTAAGGACTTTATATTTCAGCAGTCAGCACCCTTGTAAATCACGGATTATGAGGGAAAACTCCCTGAGGCTTGTTCTCTGTATTTATTTATTTTGGAACTTTGGTGCAGAGAGGTTAGTTAGTCATACTCCTCAGATCATAACCTGTCCTTAGTGCAATCAAGGCATCTTTGTTATCTCATTTCAGTTTTTTAATTTCTCCTTTATTTCCAGACTCCACTCTTACTCCATGTTTTCCTTCAGAAACTCTATTTAACATGTTTGATAAATGTCCTTGTGTTTATATGTATCTTTGAGTATTCTATTGTTTTATGTACATCTTAAACTTTACATGAATATAGCACTAAAGAATTCTCTCCTCTCTCTCTCTCTCTCTCTCTTCTTCTCTCCCTCCCTCTTCCTCTCTCCCTCCCTCTTCCTCTCTCCCTCCCTCTCTTCCTCTCTGTACCTCTCCCTCTCCCTCTCTTTCTCCCTCTCCCCAGTATTGGAGATCTAACCTAGGGCCTTGTGAATTCTAGGCAAGCACTCTACTACTGAGCTACATCCCCAGCCAAAGAATACTGTCTCATTTTTTTCCACTCTTTGACAACATTTGGTAATATCTAACGTTCTAATTTTTGTCAATTTAATGGGTAGAAAGCGATAACTTAATTTAGTATTTTTTAGTGTTGGGTTATTAATAAAAATGAATAGCTCTTTATAATCTTATTGTGTGAATTGTCTATTTAGAACTTTTCCCTATTTTTTGAGTTTCTTGATATTTCACTACTGTTTTTGCAGCATTTTCTTGTACCTTCTACATAGTAACCCTGGTCAGTTTTAGGTATTTGTAATAGATAACTGATTGTGTCAACTAGAGTAAGAAATGCCCAACTAAATTGGATCAGCATAGTTCTGCGTGTGGCTGAGGGGATTTACTAAAGACAGAAGACCCACTGTAGGTCAGCTTGTGGTATAAAGGAGAGATCAGACTGAGTGGTATAAAGGAGAAACAAAGAAGGAAGTCTTGCTTCTGTTTCTTAGGATGAACTCTGGTCTTCACCTTGGATGTCGGCTCCTGGCTTCCCACACTCCAGCCTCCAGCACAAACACTTTAGGCTTCTATGGCAGACTCTTCAGCCTCTTGATAATGGACTTCCACAGGACACTACAGTGAGCTCCAGGCCTTTAACTGGATCCTTTGGATCCCCAGCATGCAGGCAAACATTTTGCACTCTTCCACACTCTCTGGGCAGCCATTGTAAATTAATCTTGCAAATTTTTATGTATTTGTATATCTTGCATTAAATCTATTTCTCTAGTACACACTGACTGATATACTATTAAAAATATTTTCTTCCAATTCATCATGACTTCAGTAACTTTGTCTTTAATGGTATCCTTTTTTGAAAAGAGATCTTTTGTGTTGATATAGCTGAATACATTTTGTTGAAGTGCTGCTATAGCTCAAGATCATAAATACATATTCCAACATCTTCTTTTATCTTTATGGTTTTAGTTTTTTACATTAAAGTCTATCTCTTTTTAGATGGTTTGAGGCAGGGATCCAATTTTATTTTTCTCTGTAGAGACAGTTTTCCCAACAGCCTGACTCCATTTATAATCCTAACCATAAATGAAGAAATTTGTTTGATATGAGGTACCATAATGTCATAATTAAGAGATTGAAGGGTGGCTCACAGGCTAACAGGCAACTTATTTTCCCTAGTATATTCCCTAAAAATGTTATCCTTTCAAAAAAGTTTTAAGATAATATATTGCCTTTGTAGTCATTTAGACTATGATGACAAGACATTAGAAAAGTAGAACTAAATGAGGTAGAGGCTCCAGTTCAGGAAAAACAGATAAACCACAAGAGTCATGAGCACAGTTAGAGGGGGAAGAGCCATCCTGAAACTCTTGAGTTGTCTTTTTTGAATAAAGTGGGATGAGAATTAAGAAGAACAAGAATTTCAGGGTGGGTAATTCATTCTCTTATTCATTCACTTATTAAATGTTGAGTACTTTCCATGGATGAGATTCTCATGAGATACTCATCCATGAGGCTCTGAGGATGCCACCACAAAACACCATGAGTGCTCTCAGCACATTCATATTTCTAGCATGAGTTAATATTCTTCCATTCTTCCATGGCCCTCTGTGATATTATGAGATACATATTTTTTGGCTTTCATCCAGTTTCTGCCTCATGACTCCCATAGTGCTTTTTGAAATGACTAGAACAATAAGGTTAAAATATTTGGACTTTTGTCCTTGGTTCCTAAAGCAACTTCAGAACAACTTTAAAACAAGAAAAGTGAAAGAGACTTTTGTTATAGCGTTGGGGTTCTTTAGGCCTCAAAAGCCTACCTCAAAAAGAAAGATATCTCTATGACCTTCTCCTACCCTCCTTTCACTCCCCCCCCCTTTTTTTTTAATCTTCTCTTCAAGGCAGGTTACAGAAACTCAAATTCCTCTCCCCCAAGGCAAGTCATGGTAACTAAAAATATACTCTAATCTTCCCATACCTTTCCGATGTATCTGGTGATATTCTCTGACCTACCTTGTCTGCTAGTAGATCATAAGCCCTCTATTTTAGAAGAGGTTCTGACTTTATCTGGGAAGAAGGAATGCTGCTCAGAGATACCAAGAATCTGTACAGGCAGGCCTCCTGGATCTCCCCATTTATTTTGTAAACATTGGCTCATACTTTTTTTGTACAATCACATTTCTAAACTTTTGGCCATGCTTTAATCATGCCTGTGCAATAAAGTCTCTGTAAAAACCAAGATCAGAGTGCAGATTGACCCTAGGTAGCTAAATATGTGGATAGTCCTAGAGGATGGTGTCCCAGAGAGGGCATGGGAGCTCTGGACCTTCCCACAGCCTTGCTCTATGCATCTCTTCATTGTATGTTTATAATAAAACCATAAATGTGTTTCATGAGTTCTGTAGACATTTAGCGAATTAATCAAACCCAAGGAGAAGATTGTGAGAACTCAGATAGCTACCTGTTCGGTCAAAAGTACAGGTAATATCATCTAGAATATATAAAGAACTAAAAAAAAAAATCAGTTCCCTCAAATTTAAAGACCCAGTGCAAAAATGGACATCTGAAATAAAAAGACACTTCTCAGATAAAGAATTCGAAATGGCAAATAAATATATGGAAAAAATGTTTAGTATCACTGGTCATTGGAGAGATGCAAATTAAAACAACACTGAGATTCCATCTCACTCCAGAAGAATGGGGGGTGCTATCAAGAAATCAACCAATAACACTGCTGGAGGGGCTGTGGGGGAAAAGGAACCCTGCTCCACTGCTGGTAGGAGTGTAGACTGGTGAAAGCACTATGGAAATAAGTGTGGAGATTTCTCAAAAAACTAAAATTAGAGGTTCCATTTGACCCAGGTATACTTTTTCTTGGTATCTTCCCAAAAGAATTAAAAGCATCATACCACAGCAATATAGGCACACCCATATTTATAGCAGCACAGTTTATAATAGCTAAATCTTGGAAACAGCCCAAATGCCCATCAACTGATGAGTTGATAAAGATGTGTTTTTTTATACAATAGAGTACTACTCTGCCATAAAGAAAGATGAGCTTCAAACATTTATAGCTAAATAGATGGACCTTGAGACCATGCTCTTAAGTGAAATAAATTAGACACACATGTTTAAATACCACATTGCAAAAAAAAAAAAAGCACAGGTAAAACAACTGGAGCTTGTGATTGGCATCTGAAGTGGGGTAGGGGGCAGTTTGGGGGACTGAGCCCTCAACCGGTGGGATCTGATACTGTCTCCAGATAGATAGTGTCAGAATTGAATTGTCCACTGCTGAACTAATTGCTTGCCTGGTGTGTGTATGTGCGTGTGTGTGTGTGTGGGGGGGAGAACCTCCATACATCTGCTGTCAGATGTGACCTGTTTTTAGAGACTATAATAGGAGACAATAAGCTTGAGTGTTTTCTTCATTACATCCTCAGACCCTCCACACTATCAACAGAATGATTCTTCTAAAATGCAAATTTAATTAAGGTATAATCACCTTCTGTACACCTATGAGTAGATTTCAGTCATCTAGTATGGACTTGGCATAGTATACAAGATCCTTTCTGATTTGACCACCTGCCTTCCTCTCCACCTTCATCTCTTGCTGCTTCCTCAACTGTAGACCCTGGTCCCCTATAGACTGAACTATGAGAAGTGCTAAATAACAGGTGACCCTAGATAAGCAATTTCCTCATTTTCTCATGATAGGATGTCCTTCCCCCCAAAACACCTTTTATTGACAACTTGAATGGGATACAGCTGAAATTTTGCAACATCTATTTGTAATATATAATATATTTATTTAGTTAAATATGGTTTACATTAAAGTTACACAAAATATTAATTTGGAAATATTGATTCTTTTTTTATGACAAGGATTAAACCCAGGGACTTCCCATGCTAAGAATGTCATCTATCACTAAGCTACACTCCCAGCCTCAAGCCCCTAAATATTGATTTTTCCTGTCTCTCAGATTTCATGAAATAATTTTATTCCAGCTCTTCATTAGCAGCTCTGATAACAATGTCTGTCGTCATCATTACTAGAGCCACTTTTTGAGTCATGGAACACAGCTTTTCAGAGCATATCATCTTCACAGCTTTCTTCAGTGTTTGTAACATAGAACTTTTTGAAATTGCATGATGTAGTCAGAGGCAAGGAATAATACTAAAAGTCTCTCTCTCAACTAACTTCATCTTCTTTCCCAAATGGTAATTTATTTTACTTGAAGTAGCCAGGAGATCGCATCACAAAAAAGTACTTTGGAAAAAATTAATATAAGATGATCCTTTTCCCAAAAGTAATATGGGAGGAACCTCCAGTTACATTTGGCTATGAAGAGCAACTGGTTACTATGGTTCCCTACACTGCTCCACGCCTTGCCACTCCTCCCTGTCTTTGTACTTGCTCTTTCCTGTCCTGTGATGCCTCCACCGTCTCTTCCCTTCCTGCTGCCTACCACAGTGCCCCTGGGGTCTGCTATTGTGCTTCCTAAATCAGAAAGCTGCTTGCTGTGTGTCTCCCTATGGTGCAGTAAACTTGAGAGCAGAAGGCTTTACCCAGAGTTCTCAGCGCCTATGACTATATCTAGTGCTTAGCTGTATTCCTCAAAACCTGATGTGGGGGGCTAAGAGTGAAGCAACTGGAAGGGTCACCAGAGGATTTATGATTAAAATTGGTGCATAAGTATAGACCAGAACTGTCCTGGATAAACTATCAATGTATGCTCATCCTACAACAAAGTGACAAGCAGAGGCACCCTAAGATTTCTAGTCCCCAGTAATATTTTTAGATCAATATTTTGCTTTTCATGATTCTAACTTTTCCCCTGTTTATCTCTTCTTTCCTATTTCTCTTCCCTTCCTTTTTCCTTCTCTCTTTGCTCAGCAAAAATGTACAAGCCTAGCATGGTAGATGCCTGTAATACCAGCACTCTGGGAGGCAGAGGCAGGAGGATCACAAGTTTAAGCCCAGGCTGGGCTCAAACTGAGCAACTTAGCCAAAGCCTATCTCAAAATAAAATACAATTTTGAGAAAGGGCTGGGAATTTAGTTCAGTGTGTACTTCAATCCCCAATACCACAAACAAACAAGCAAACAGACTGTACAAAGTTGCCAGATCACAATTAAACCACAACCCTACAATTCTCATCCTTCACTTCTCAGGTAATTTAAAGATGAGAAAAATGAATGAATCTCAGTTTGGAGAAAGTACACAGCACATGGGAAGTGCCTTAACTATATCTGTTATGAAGGATAAAAACTCCAGACTTTTTTACTTCCCTTTCAAAAGAGCCCTAGTGACTCAGAGCAAATGTTCAATAAGGAAAAACTCTTAGAATGATCCAAACATTTCTATTTAGGCTTCACCCCGAAACCCATGCCCACTCTAAGGCACATTTAAGACGTGGTGAGAATTACCCTGAATGGAATCGCTACATCATGCAGGAAAGAAAAACTGGTTATGTAGGGAAGATGCCTTGTGAGTCAGTGGAAGCTGTGCATCATGGTGGTTATTGCACAAGCATTTCAGAACCCAACACATCTGCAGACTCTAAATATATTTAAATTCTTTAACCTCAATCATCTTATCTGTAAAATGGGGGTCATATCAGACCTACATAATAGTCGCATTGTGGGGGTTAAATGAGACAGTATATTTAGCTGAGATAACATATTTAGCACTGTGTCAAGCACATTTAATAAGCACTCAGTGTAAGTTACTACTTTCTAGGCACATCAGCAAAAGTTAAAATTGCACCCATTTTATCTGTGTGAAAATAGTCCAACTTATTGACAGTAAAGAATTTGAGTTCTTGCTTAGCCTCCACCTCCAATAAACTGTGGCTCCCAGCAAGTCTTTGAACTTCACTGGCTTTTCAGTATGAGCCCCAAATGCTCTGAGGATAATTTCCTGTCTCTCTTATCTGCTGCTGCGCCACAGACCACTCTAAAATGTCATGGTTGTCTTAGTCACTTTCCTCATCACTGAGACAAAATACCAGCACCTGCAACTTAAAGGAGAAGAGGTTTATTTTGGCTCATGGTTTTTAGATGATTCAGTCCATAGTCAGCTGGCTCCAATGCACGAAGGGCACAGTGAAAGGATCTGGCAGAGGAAAGCTTCCTGTTCTATGGCAGCTAGGAAGCAGAGAGAGAATGGAGGTGTTGGAGAGGGACAGACACCCTCCCAGGCCACACCCCAGTGACCCACTTTTTCCTCCCAGACTCCACTTTCCTACCACATCCCTTCCTTCAGCTATAGGTTGGTTAGTGGGTTCATCCAGTGATGAGCATAGTGCCCCCAAGATCCAATTACCTTCCAAAAGCCCTACCTCTGAACACATGAGGTTTTTTGGGGGGACAGTCTAGATCTAAATAAACCCTGACAATGGTTTAAAACAATAGTGACTCATTATTTCTCAGGGACCCCACATGTGGCTGCTTTCGTCCGGGCCAGGCGTTCAACTCAGGCTAGAACATCCAAAATGGTGTCACCCACATTTGGCAGCTCAAGCTCTCCTCTGTGTGAACTCTTGTCCTCTAGGGCTGTTCTTTCTCTCCACAGCCCCTCCAGCCCCATAACCTAGACTTGTTTACACGGAACCTGGCTCTTCAGAGAACAAAAAGGGAGGCTTCAAAGTTTCTCAAGGCCGGGCCAGATATCACACGGTATTACTTTCACTGCAGAGTATTTGTCAAAGCAAGCCAGAGGCCAACCAAGATTCAAGTAGCTGGAGAAGGCTCACCTCCTGCAGCCTTTCAAAGTTCTGTATAAAAAGGCATGAGCAGGATAGGAGGGAGTGTTGTGAGCAGTTTTCAAAGCAATTGTCACAGTCCATTTTTGAACCTAAATCTCTGAGCCAATCCCACTTCTCCTGAATTTGGTTTACGGATTCTTTGTAAGCACCTAGTATGTTCAAGGCCTTGAAACCTTCTCTGTTCTCAGTTTAGCTCTAATAGACTTATTTTTTTTTTTTTTTGCCACCCAAGGTCTCCTCAGCCTTCTTCTGGTAACCAAATTCCCCAGTTTCCCTCCAGACACAGCTGGTCCCAACCCAATTGCCATTCCCCCATTCTTCCTTACAAACAGAATCCAGATATGTCCAGATATTTAGATCTTACTGTCCTTACCCCTAGGGCATGAACCACCACAAAGCTAAGGCAATCATGAGATTCCACTTTTGCCAGTAACAGATTTTGAGGAGTACATGTGACCTGCTGCAGCCAATCAGGCATCAGGAGATATCTAGTGGGGAGCTTCTGGGACATATTTTCCTTCCTGAAGTAAGGACAGACTTGTAAGAAGAAAATCACATCTTTCTTCCTTATTGTGTGGAAGAAGCTATGGAGCCATCTTGTGATCATAGGGGATAGAGTAAATCTACAGGATCACAGAGGAGCACCCGGACCATTGATATCCTTCAGCTTCATCCAGTCTAGAACTGCCTGCCTTGGGCTTCTTGTTATGGGAGATAGTACATTTCTGTAAATAAGCAAATTTGTTACCTCCAGTCAAAAGCATCCCTGCCCTACTCCCCTGAGTCTCCGTTTCTAGAGAAGCTGACTCAGCATCTGACATCAGGAAGAACCACATAATCTAGAACTAAGCAATTCCAAACCTGGATTCACCTGACTTCAGAGCTTTTTTCACAGATGGCTCAGAGACTCTGGCAGAACAAATGAGAGACAATATGATTTTCCTTGGGACTTCTGAGAAAGGTTTTCTTTTATTGTTGTTGTCTGTTTATGTAAAAGCTAAAAGGAAAGGATGTAGCCACTAGAACTACTCTGGTTGTTTTACTACCATCTTGCTGACTTTTCAGAGTTAACTCTGATGAAGATAGGTACACCTACAAGGAAAAAAAGAATGTGAATTCTTGATAAGCTCACTAGAGTCCTGCATCTAGTCAATTCTGAAGCTGGAATCCTACATTTTTCAGTTTACTTAACCTACCCTTTTTTTGGAATAAGCTGTCCCAATGGGACTTTATGTCACTTGCAAGGACAATAATCTCAGCTGAAGAAATGTGGGTATTCATTATAAAACCATCAAGCTGTCAATTTGATTTTAAGGTACTCTTTGGAACTTTTACTTGGAACCTCTGTTCCTTGTCCAAGCTCACCCACTCCTATAGATGTAATTGCAGCTTATAGTTACACATTCTAGACATTTTGAAGCCTTAGAGATGGTTCTAAGTTCAAATCCTAACTCTGCCAATAATTAAATCTATGACCTTGGACAGGTCTTTTAAACCTCTGGGATCTTTATCTTTGGGAAATTGAAAATTGAGGCTATAATTGTTCTTGCTTCATTGGGTTATTGTAAGGATAAAAGTAGTAGATGCATACAAAGTGCTTAGCCAGAACAGGGCCTGACACATACTAGACTTTCATCAATGTTTGCTATTATTAATAAAAATTTAATCTTCTATGCTAGATGGAGTAATGACCACACAAAGATGTCCATGTCCCATCCTCAGGACCTGTGAATATGGTGTTAGATGGCAAGGAAGAATTAAGGTTGCAGGACCAATTCAGGTTACTAATTAGCTGACCCTACAATGGGAAGAATATCCTAGATTATCCGGTGGATCCAACATGATCACAAGAAGAGAAAAGTGAAGAAGGTAGTCAGAATGATCCAGTGTAAAACAGACTCAATTTGCTGTTTCTGGCTTTGAAAAAAGAGGAAGGAGGTCATGAGACAAGGAATGCACATGGTCTCTAAAAAGTAGAAAAGGCAAGGAAACAAACTGCTCCCTGGGGCCTCCAAAAAAGAATGCAGCCCTATTGACACGTTGATTTCAGCCTGGGGAGACCTTCTGCTGAGCACCTCCCCTGTATCTTCCTGTGACTGGCACCATGGTCTCACCTATGACAAAGTCAAGCATGGCTCTGTCCTCACATAGTTTATGAGATGTGTTTCCCAAGGCAACCAGGACGTAGCGAAATCCTATTTGGTGGTGAGCATGAACTTTACTAAGGAGAATTAGAAAACATAAGTTAGGAGAGCAAGAGATATGGGACAGTGGATTGTTAATTGGAACAAGAGATGAGAAATCGATGTTTGCACTCCATCTGCTAGAGATTAACTTTTGTGTCTCCCCCAAAGCTCATACATCAAAAACCTCAACTTCAGTCCAGTGCAGTGGTGCACACCTATAATCCCAGCACTCTAGGAGGCTGGGGCAAGAAGATTATAATATCTAAACCAGCCCAGGCAACTTAACAATTTAAGGAAACGCTGTCTCAAAATAAAAACGTAAAAAATAATAACGGTTGGGGATGTAGCTGGATGTGAAGGCTCTGAGTTCCTCCAATACTGCCAAAAAATAAAGCATAAAATCGACCCTTCAATGGGATGGTATTAGAATTATAGATAGATGAGTTAGGTAGAAATATTATAGGCAGTCGGGTAGGGGTAGGTCCTTGAGACAGTCAGGACAAAGGTGAAACACACCATAACTGCGGCTGGAGACATATCTGTTAGAGATCAGGCCTCAAGATAAAGACAAGATGACCAGACCCTCATACTTTCTCAAAGGACAGACATTGGGCCTACTGAAGTTTAGATAGATATCAGCCACCCCCATGGGTGACTAGAGACCTCTGGAGCCACCACTTCCTAGAAGAAGACTTTGTTCTTTCCATCCACACTTGTTATGTGACTTGTTTCCCAAATGGACCACTATTACTTAAGTGACTATACTTGTAATTTTATTGGTTGACCATGGCTGTGGCCCACATTGTACTCACGTGGATTTTGCTCTATAAAACTCCTCTGTAAAATGAGGTCCCCAGGCTAGCCACTCAGGTCTCCTCCTGCCTCTCAGGAGCTATCCTATCAATAAATATGTTCCTACTCTTAACTTGATTGTTCCTAGAATTTATTCTTCAATTTTTAGGGAACAAGAGCTTGACATATCAGAAAGCTAAAGGCTGGGAGATGTAATATTTCATATTTCATCTCCAGTATAATTTTCTGTATCATTAGAAGATGGAAAAAAATGGAAGGTGGAATCTTTGGGATGTGACTAGATTGCTAGAGTAGAGCCTTTGTGAATGGAATAGTGCCTTTATAAAATTTGCCATCTGAGGACACAGACAAGAGACAGCCATCTACAGACAAGAGACAGCCATCTACAGACTAGGAGTGGGGTATCCTAGGCAATGATCCTCCTGGTGCTTTGATCTTTGACTTTCAGCTTCCAGAGCTCTGAGAAGCAAATTGCTGCTGTTGATCTACCCAGTCTATGGTAATTTATTATACTAGCCTGAAAGTGCCATCTATCTACAGTGAAAGTCTTGAAGTTAGAAAGATCTGGCTCCTTTCAGCGAGGGGCTCAAGGCACAGAGAGACGTTAGTTTTGGTAGCAGGGGACAGGGAGGAAGGAACAGGAAGGATGACAGCCAGGTCTTCTATGTGCTAAGCTAAGAGTCAATGTGGGTCTTCCTCTTTTTTAGAGAGTAGGAGTAGATAACTGGGCATTGAACCCAGTGCCTTTGCACTGAGCTACAACCCCAACCTTTTAAAATTTTTTTATTTTGCACAGAGTTTCACTAAGTGGCTAAGTCTGGCCCAGGCCAGACTTGAACTTGAGATCCTCTAAGCCTATCAGCATGCTGGGACTACAGAAATGGGCCACTAGCCCGACTAGGCTGTTTCTCTTTACATAGTGATGCCTTCAGTCCTCACCACATCCTCTTAACACCCCGAGATGTTACAGGCCCCTTTCGTAGAGGAAGAAATGAAAACTCAGAGAAAGTATATGTGAATGAGCTTACACAATAAGTTTATTATTATTATTATTATTATTATTATTATTATTATTTACCAACAAAGAACCACAAGTCCTTCCTGTATCTGGTCAGTGTTGACTTAGTTAATTCAAAATTCTTTCTATATTGTCTGCCTAACATTATAAATTATTTGGGGGCTGGACCTGTTTGGATGGATTTTCTCAGAACACTGAACCAAATGCTTAATGCTTGATACCATATTTCATGGAATCTCAGATGTCATCAGTTGGAATATGTACCACCATTCCATATGGCACTAAGAAAGAAAAAGTGCAGGTATTGTAAGACTTCCTGATTTTAGATATTTCAAAGTGTGGAAAAATATATACCTCAGAGTCCATAAAATAGAGTACAAAAATTTTTTTGGTGATGATGTTGATGAAGTGTCAAAACCTGATTTGCTGGTCCAATTCCAGGCTTACCAATGATTTAAGTTTCTTACACTGTAGCCCAGGAAGTTTCCTTTCAAAATATGGTGTAGTCCCACAAACATTAATAATGAGATATACCATTTATTATGCACCAGACATTGTGCTAAATACATTACAAGTCCCTCTTGCGTTGATCATCTTATGAATAATTATGGCTTCCCCATTGCCATTTACGGATGATACATTTGAGGCCCATGGATGTTTAGCTACTTGTTCAAGGCCACCCAGCCATCAAATGACAGACTTTACACTTTAGTTTCTTCTGGGGCCTTTAGCACTTGTGCCCTTGATGGTTGTTTCAAGCAAAAGCAGGAAAAAAGGGAAGGGGCTCTATTTTCCTTTAAAACTTTTCTCCAGACCGTACCCTTTTGGTTCATATAATTGATGTCCATTTTTGTCTCAGTCTTTCTAAGCTGCTTATCCAGGTATTCCCTCCATAAGTGTTTTTCCTTCCCATTTCTTAGTTGTTCTTATTCTTTTACAAATTCAGAATCATTCTTGGCTTACTTCTTTGACAACCTAACCAGAGATGTGTGCTGGAATTGCAGTCAGAAGAGTGCCCTAAAAACACCTTTTATAGTCCATCTGATCTACACAGGAAATTAGAAAACACCACATACTTAACTGGAAAAATACTTGAAATGAAATGAAAAGTGAGATTTACAGTTATTTAGGTTTTGATTAAAAAAATTTATCCTTTATCTAAGGCTCCATGACACTGGAAATGAAGGAGCTGAATGCTTGCTTTATAGAACTTTAATGATCTTCTCTTATTATGTTATATTACTGTTTCCTAAGCCTGTGGTCAAATACAATAGGTTTATTAAGGCTGTGATTCAGTTAGAAAGGGGAATGAATTTTTCTGCCAGAGGAGCACTGGTAAGGGATGAGAAAAAAACAGTGTTGTCGGGGAAAGAAAACTGTTCAACAAATACAGGATTGGACGTCAGAGGCCCACCCACTGGGGTACAGTCTCCTTCTCCCTAGGAGCCAAGCTATTCTGAATTCTCTGCTAAAGAGTCCCAGGGCACTCAACTTCTACTCCATGTGGAAAAGGAAAACAAAACAAAAGAGAAAGGAGGTCTGAGGTTGCAGTTGGGACCCAGCATAAAGCTTGCTAATACAGAGCCCCAAGTTCTTAGGTGGCATCCACGATGATCAAATGATGAACACTCACATTGGTGAAGCATGTGCAGTGGCCTGAGTGCTGTCCTAAGCATGGTCCATTTATGGTATCATTTAATTCCAAAAAGTAGATACTATTATCACTTTCATCTTATAAATGAGGAAACTGAGGCAGGAAGTAACTTACCTAAATGTACCCAGTGGTGGAGCCAGGATTTAACCCCACTTATTGATTCCAAAGCCTGTGCACTTGGCCATGATATTCTTTGGCTAAATATTCACCTGTTTTTGCCAGCAGGTCACATACCCTGGTGGCTGGTGAGGGATGGCAGTGTGGGTGGGAGAGTCTCTCAGAGAACCAGTAACCTTGATGCAGCCTGAGAAAAGAGAAATTTGAAAGGAAATTTGGAAGGAAACTGAAGCAGGGCTGGCTCCCTTTGAAGGGAGAGAAATGAAGCAAATTCAAAGAGTGAGGGAAGGTTAAAGGTCAAGAGTAAGCCACCGTAACTAAGTGATGGAGAAATTCAAACTTGTCATTGTTAAAGTGAAAAAATCGAATATCAGGACACATTCAAAACTGGCTCATATAATTATTATGGAAATTAATTGTTGCTATTTCTGAGATTTTTTTGCCAGCTGTATGAGGGACATATGACATCATGAACAATTAGTGATGAAATAGCAGAGGAGGAATTGGGACTTGGGGCAACTCTATGACCTTAGCCAAGTTACTTAACCTCTTTGAGCTCCAGTTCCTTTATTAGTAAAATGGAAACATTAATAGCATCTACCTCTTAGTGTTCTTGCAGAATTCAATGATGATAATGTAGGCAAAGTGCTTGGCACCATGTACCCTGTACAGAAAGTGCCCAATATATGCTAATTTTCCCTTTCACTCTCCTGTCAATTATACCCACTATAAAACCGGGACCCATTTGTCTTGAGAAAAATACATTATTTACCCATCCAGAGGGATTTTGAATAATAATCATTTGACAAATATTTATTGATCATTCTCTATGTCCCTCGGTGGATGCTATGTGCTAAAGATATAGAAATATGCTCTGTGGATCTTGTGCAGCTTATGATGTGATGGAGTTGGGCAATGAAAATAACAAGAAAGAGCAGTGTAGGATGCAACCAGAATATGTAGTGGGGGGTCTAATGGATTCTGGCGGATCAGAAAATGCCTCCTAGAGGAAGGCACTGGTTAATTAATGCCTTCAGGAAGAATGTCAGGTGAGTAAAGGAAAGTCACCCAGGAGCAAGAAGGATCTAGCATGAAAGAGGAGGCTCTCATGTGAGGTCTTTGTGTCCATGCAGAGTGAGGCATGTAAAAGAGTTGAAAACAAAGATGCTGTAGCATGACTGGAGATTAGAGAGCCAGGGATGCTTAATGTTGGGTGGCGTCAGACGTGAGATTGTGCCAGTGGTGAGACTGACAAGATTTTACAGCTCGATTACAGAAGTCAGGTTCTCTGATGATACCCAGAGTTTAGCAACAGCTTCATAGCACCATTAAAAGTCTAGACATGAGGCCCCAGTATGGTAGAATTCTGTGTCTTTGTGTTCCTCTATGCTGTCAGGATTCAGTAGGGAAAACAAAGACCACTTGGTGCACTTCAAGATTGGAGGTTTATAATACAGGGAGCTGCAAACTGGGGTTGAGGAGGGTGTCTGCAGGATTCAACATTAGCCTCTAACCAACTGGTCCAGTAGGCCATAGATCATAGATCAGCCTGGAAGCCCATGCATCTGCCTGTACTACCTCAGAGAAAAATGGCTTCTCCTGTTTTGCCTTCCAAATACCACACCAAGGGCTTCTCACCAGCCAGCTTTGAACCTGAAGCCACACAAAGAAAGAGAATTCTGTGAAACCTGGTGCCTGATCTCTCCTGTGTGTGTGTGTGTGTGTGTGTGTGTGTGTGTGAGAGAGAGAGAGAGAGAGAGAAAATATGAAACATCCCAGAGTATAAGAAATTTACTGTGCTTTTATCAAGCCTAAGGCACACCATTATTTTCTGTATCCATAATGAAAAAAAATGCTGTCAATTAAATCAGTGCAATGCTTTCTTATCAACAGTTCAGCACATCTTCAATTCAGAGATATAAAAATGCATGTGTGGTTGGGACAAGTATCTCTTCTCATTGGTTAAAAAAAAGATATGAGTAAAAGTTAATAACCACAGGCCTTTTTAATTCTTGTCTTTCAAAAGAATGCTTGGGGAAAGTAAGTCAGTGCTAGAGCTTGACCTCTTGTCAGGACCCAGGCGCCTCCTTATGGGAGGGAAAAGGCCTGCCTTGCCCCTGCCTTGTGTTGACCATCTTGGTTTGCCTCAGGCCTCTGCCCATAGCGACTGTGAGGAAACTGCAGAGTCTAACAGAGCTTAGAGAGTTGCTTTTGCTTGCCTAAACGTGTTGTTTTAAACTTTTTAAAAATTGTGAAATATTTCACACAAACGGAACAGTAAAGACCGCCACCTAATCAAATAAGTTTGTAAATGAATAAAAATGGAGCATTGCTAGAACTCCACAGAATCTTTGCTTATCCGCTGCTGGTTAGATCCCTTCCTGTCTCCCTACAGGCAGTCAATAGCCTGAGTACTATCAGCGGGATCAGTGTAGCCTACTTTTATACTGAGGATAAACAGAATCATATAATATTCCCTTCTGGGCTGGCCTCTTCTCCTCAGCCTTACCTGTGAGGATTTGTCTATGTTGTATAAATTGTCCCTTCATCCTCATTGCTCTGTATAATTCCATTGTAATGTTGGACATGTGGGCAGTTTCCGGTTTAGGGCTATTAAGGATAGAGCTCTTGTAAAGATTGTAGTGCATGTCTTTTGTGAAAATATAAACACACTTCTGTTGGGTATAGACCTGTTAGTGGACTTGAATGTGTATTGGGCTTTAGCAAATATTGTCCTGCCTTAGCTGTTGTATACAACAAAAAAGCTTCCTTGCTTCCACCCCGCAAATCCCCGAGAATCACACCAGAGTTGCTCAGGAACTTTTTCAGAGAAGCTTCTAGAGAAGGAAGCTGGAACTATTCCACGTAGAAAATGACAGCCAATGAGGAAAGAGTGGAGCAAACACATTCTCTCTAGGCGGAAGGGAGTGTTTGGAGTTTGTGAATGTATAGCCCTCAGTTGGGATAGAATAACTTTGCACTGGAAACATTTTTTGGGTGGGTCCCTTTTCCTGTGCCTTATGTAGTACCTAGTTACCTAGGTAGATCCAAAGTAACTGGCTTCAGCAACTTCTCTGTGCAGTATAGAATTTTGCATCCATGGCAACACATTTTACGTACCATTTTACTTCAAACAATGGGAAATTAAACATTTGATGTGAACCAATGTCAGGTTTCAAGTTGGAGGGTGGGGGAGGGCTAAAACAGAGTCTCCAAATGGCAACTTGTCAGATGAATGCCTAATGCAATGCACTTAAGGAAAGGTGTTGATAGAAAGTCTCCTTGTTCTGTGATGTGCATAAAAATGTTTCCCATTGCCTGTTTCCTTCAGGCTTCCCTGTTCTTGCATGCTGATTGCAACTTGGAATGCAAGACACACACACACACATGCCCGCGTGCGTGCACACACACACATACTTATACACACGTGCAAACAGCAATTCCAGGACTGAAGCTGACATATTTTTAAAAACAAGCCACCTGTCTTAGAATGTAGGACTTTTCTTTTGGTGGCTCCCTAGCAGAAATGGGGTGGTAGGCACTCACTAAATATTTGTCAATAAATAAGTTAATGGATGCAGCCACGAACTCCTTGGGAAGAGCAGGATGACATTGGGGATTGAGTTTCATTTTGTGAACGAGTTTCCTTATTATGACTCTTAATGACTTAATTCTGTGATAATCTTTATGCCCTAATAAAAGCACTTTTAGCAATTAGGGGTTGTCTCTCTGAAGTTGTATTTTAAATTAATTAGGCAGTGTATTTAACAGCTTCCACTGTCTATTAATGCCAACATGTATAAGAGTGGCAGATGGGGAGGCAAAGTCCTGTTTACAGTGACAATTGCTGCCTGACTCTTTAGGTTTTTTTGTCCGCTTTTTTTTCTTGCTTTATTTTTTGTTTTCTCTACCTATCAACATAAAAAAAAAAGTGACAGCCTGGTGGAACTTCAAGGACAAGATATCAACTTTAGTGGTAAAAAGTAAGCAAATACTGTGGTCTCTCCTTTTTGTCTCCTTTCATGTTGAAATCACAGGCATTAAAGTTTCAGGCACACAGCAGCAGCTTTATTGATGCAACAGATAGGAAGCCACATTCCTTTCTTGGCAGCATTTTGCTGAGAGGTAGAAGGTCTCCACTCCCTGTTATTTACAGTGCACGTTACATTTTGGGATAGCTTTTTGTTTGTCTAATAAACACACATAAACAGACAAGTACCACGAATGTGTGACTGCCTAATATTCAAGGAGTCAAGTCTGACAGGTGGAAATGAGCCCCTTTCCAAGCTCTATTTATTGTGTTATTTCACCAACAAAGGCTCAAATGCTAACTAGCTTTGTGAATAATTTGTGGATAGGAGTGTGATCATTTTTCTAAGTCATCCACTGGGCTCAGTTCATTGCACTCCCCACCTAAAAATAAATTCTCTGGCTGAATGTGAACATACCGATACTTGCTGCAAGTGAAGCAAACTTATGGGGACCATTAAAGTGCCAGGGCATTGGAAAATAACAGTGAAGTGAATGCTGATTTGCATTTATGTCATAAAATAACTTGTCACCTTCAATTTATCACAGTAATTGGTACCAGAGGAGAATGTGTGATACTTACACTTGGTACAAAGCCACCTTTCCTCACCTCCCAGTTCCTGCCTCTCCCTCCCTTGAAATAGTAGTGGGTGCACTTCTGAAGATAAGTGATCTCAGTCAGACCTTTTCCATATCACTGGAATTTGGGAAATGAAATTCATCAGTATTCAAGGAAATTAGTACAATGGCTGATATTTATTGTATGTTTATCGTAAGCCAGGTACCATGAGAAGCATGGCTCATTAGTGCAGTTGTCACATAATAATCCACTGAATTTTGTGCTATTGTTGTCTCTGTATCACAGATAAAGAAACCAAGGTACAGAAAAGTGAAGGGACTTGCTCAAGGTCATGTAACCAGTAAGTGGTTGAGCTGAGATTTGTGCCCAGCAGGTAAGACCCCAGAGTGCATGATTTTAAACACTATACTGAACTGCCTGGCTCAGACTGCTATGTAGATCCCAGTACAAACATTGAGCATGGCACCAATACTTGGAAATTCTCAAGAACTTCAAATCTATAAGAAAAACAAAAACAATTATGATATATTATGACCTTTCTCAAACCAAGAGAAACCTCTCCAGGGATAGGTAAGTTATTTCAACCGGGTTTAAAAAATAACCAGTGGTTTATGATTATTAACAATGTAGTCTGTGTGTTTGAGGGGTATGGTTCTCTTGATTACAACAGAAATGCTTTGAATTCTGTGATTCTATTTTTATAAGCTAAGCAAAGGCACATAAGACATATAGTTACATTTTAGTAGGGAATTCTCCAACTTTCTCTTTATTTAGCTATTATCAGAACAGACTCTATATTTTAGATCTATGAGTTATAAATTGTCATCTACTGATGAATTTTAATGCATTTCTGAGCTTAACTGTCCTATGTTTCAGGGAGCAGGTCAACTCAGCTCCAGCTGACTATTTGGCGTATGAACACTCCTAACAAGGGTGCATTTTCAGGCGTTTTCGTAACAGGCAGATCAAGGTTTAAATCTTCCCTTTACCACTGCAGTGGAACCTGGCCAACTTACTTAACTTCTTTGAACTTGGATCTACTCTTCTGTCAAGAGAAGCTGATGACATTTCCCTGAAGAATCAGTAAGGCAAGGCAAATGTGCATATTTAGCTAACATTTGTAGGATGCTTGATAGATTATGGCAAGGAAGACCTATGCTGTCTTTCTTTTGGCTCGTGCTGTGTAAAGACTCTGAATACATACACTGTGCTAGGTATCTTTAAATTGTAAAATAGACAGAACATAAAATTACCATTTTACTAAGTGTGCAGTTCAACAGTATTAAGTACATTCACATTGCTGTGCAACCATTACTGCTATCCACCTCCAGAACTTTTCCATTAACCCAAACTGAAGCTCAGCACTGCTTAATCAATAATTTTCCATTTCCTCCACCTCCATCTCCTGGCAATCACCATTCTACTTTCTGTCTCTATGAATTTGACTACGTAGAGACTTCATATAAATAGAATTACAAAATGTAGGTTGAGCATCCCTAATCCCCGAATCTAAAATCTGAAATATTTCAAAATCTGAAACTTTTTGAGGGCCAGCATGATGTCACAAGTGGGAAAATCTATCACCTGAAAAATTGTTTTCTGTTCTAAATTATGAAAAATACATGGGGTTGAACTCAGGCTGTGTGTATAGGTACATACGAAATGTAAGTGGGCTTTGTTTTTAGATTTAGGTTCTCTCCTCAAGATATCTAATTATTTATGCATATAAATATACCAAAATCCAACTTTCACTTCTGGTCTCAAGCATTTCAGGTAAGGGATACTCAACCTATACTTGTCTTTTCATGTCTGACTTCTTTCATTTAGCACAATGTTCTTTAGGGCCCACCCATATTATAGCATGTGTCAGAAATTCACTCCTTAGAGCTGAATAATATTCTGTGTTATGTATTTACCATATTTGCTTTATCCATTCATCTATTGGTACATGCTTAAGTTGTTTCTATACTTTTGGCTATTGTGAATAATACTGCTATGGGCATTGGTGTTGCAAGTATCTGTTCAAGTCCATGATTTCAATTCTCTTACGTATGCATCCAGATGTGAGAGTGCACATCAGAGGGTCATTTTATGTTTAAGTTTTTGAGCCTTAGTGTCTTTTGAGTGTATCATTTGGAGTAGAAAGGAAGTTGAGAGGTACCAAGGGGATTCTCAGGCATTCCATCAGGATTGCCCTTCCATCAGTCCCCTAATTAGGTCAAGGATCTATAATGCAGCTCCATAAAACAAGAGTATGCTACTCAGTCATTTAGGCTCTCTGACGCCTGCTTCCTTTCCCCAGCTACAGGTGACAGATTGCCAGAGCACAGGAAAGTAATCCCAAAGATATTAGTATGCAAGCCAGAATAGGGAGCAATATGGTTTAAAACCATTTATCCACTGTTTTGCTATGGAATGTGTCAAGTATCCCACCCCCAGCCCACCTCCTCCTCTCTAAGCTAAGGCAGACACACTAGAATGTGTTAACCCTTCCAGTACTGGCATCAATGACTCTTTCAAAGCCTGTGATGTTCCAGCAGCCCTGCCTCTGAGCAGTAAGTTAGCAGGGAAGCTGCCAGTCACTTGATGACATCAATTGTTCTGTAATTGACAGACACTGAAAAGTCTCATTATCACCAATAATGGGAGCATCTCATCCATATCACACCTGTCAAGGCAGTCAGGTTGTGTCGTCTATGTATTTGGTAAAAGCCAGCTCTAGCATGGCATGCGAGGAGAATCCTTCAGTCTGGTTATGTACCTCATCCAGCCAGCCCAATCCCCAGAGAGAAGTTGCAGATCAGAAATAACCACACTTCAAAAACCAGACTCATTCTTTTGATACCACTTTTTACCTATTGCTGATCTTAGCAGAGAGGTAAGCTTTTCAAAATAAGGTGTTGACTTAGTAGATCATGAGCAGATGGAGGAGGTCATGAGAGAGCCTCTGAGCTTCCAACTGCAGTGGGTCCTTCAATGGTCACTCGGTGGAGTCATCTGCCAGAGTTGCCAAGCAGGGCTTTCTCAGAAAATCTTTTTGGCTGAGGTGTCAGCAGCTGCTTAGTAGCAGAAGTCACTGGGTGTGGTGTGACAATCATGGGCTTTGGTATGGGCATAGACAGGGGTTTGCATCAGCCCTAATTAACTGTGTCCCATGGAGCAAGTTAAAGTTTCTTTTTCTTTCTTTTCCTTCTCCTTCTTTTTTTCTCTTTTGGTGCCATAGCCCTGAGCTATATCACCAGCCTTTTCTCAGTTTTTTATTTTGAGACAGGGTCTTGCTAAATTGCTAAGTTCCCCAGGCTGAACTTGAATTTGTGATTCTCCTACCTTAGCCTCTTAGAGGCTGGGATTAGAAGTGTGCACCACCACACCTCTTTCTGTGCCCAGTTTTCCATCAATGAAATAAAAAGGATTTAAAAAAAAAAATCTACCTTGCTTAGATCAGCTTTCAATGAACCTTAGTCTCCCGATCTCCAAAATGGACAGAACAATTCTTTTCTCAAAATTGTTATGAGAATGAGATAAAATGTAGTAGGTACTCAATAATTGCTAGATGTTACTGTTTCACGCTACCCTTCAACCACATGATGGTTGCATAGGCATTACAGTTTATATCTAGATAACCCCCTAAAGCCTCATGCACCTATAGGTAGGGCTTTTGGGAGGTGGTGGATCATGGGGGTGTGATACTTATCACTGGATTAGTCCATTGATGAGTTTATAGCTAAATGTGATGTTGGGAGGTGAAGTTGGGAGGAGGTGGTCACTGGGGGCGTGGCCTGGAAAGAGCATATATCTCCCTCCCTCCTTCCTAGATCTCTTTCTTTGCTTCCTGCTTCCATGCTATTAGCTCTTTCTTCTCTGCCATGTCCTTTTGCCATATGCCACCCTGCATTAGGGCTAGCGGACTATAGACTGCTGCTAGCTGGGTCGTGGTCTGGAAAGGTGTATCTGCCTCCGTCCTCTCTCTGTCCACTCTCTTCTCACTCTCTGTCTCTGTCACTGTCTGTGTGTGTGTGTCTGTGTGTGTGTGTGTGTGTGTGTGTTTTCCGTTGCCAGGAGTTGTTTCTCCTCTGCCAGACCTCTCTGCCACCTCACCCACCTTGGAGCCAGCTGACTATGGATTGAAACCTCTACAAACTGTGAGCCACAATAAACCTTTCTTCCTTTAATTTGTGGGTATCAGGTATTGTGTCTCAATGGCAAGAAAGTAACTAAGGCAATGGAATGTAAATAAGCAGAATGTGCACACAAAAAGTAAAATTTGGGCTCAAATAAAAAACATTGGTGTTGGAGTCATTGCCACTGTCATTTCTGTCAGGATTTGAGTTTGATGTACCTCTCTTATTATAAGAGGCAGAAGACTTTCATAATCCAATTCTGTCAGCATTGTGTAGTGGTTAAATGAATCACACCTGCCGTCATTTACCAGAAATCAAATTACAGCACCTCAACTTCCGTGCCTTAATATTTTGAACAATTTCTTATTTTCTTTGTTCCTCTATTTCCTGATCTATAAAATCAGGAAAGATAAGAATTGTGTCTGCCACAAAGGTCATGATTAGATTACATGAAATAATACATGCAAACTATGTTGTATGATACCCGACACAAGGTAAAGTGTCTGATAAGGGCCAGCCATCACTATTAGTTAGAGTTTTTCCTGTGTACCTGTCCTAGATAGAGGCGTAGAGCCCGAGGTATGTTGGAGCTGGCTAATACTGGCTCAGGGGAGCTGATTATGTGCATCTCTTCCCAACTCTGCCTTTAGTAACTGCACATTGGCAGTTTGAAATTGGCCACACTGGGACTGTTTACACCATAGAAATTAGCAAACATTACAAATCAGCCTTCTTATCTCTCCTTACCCAAAGACAATTGCTTCATTCACCAACACATTGCTGGGTGCAACAGAACTCTGTATACCACTAAGGCTGCCTTTCCATAGCTCCAAGGCTAGGTGAGAACAGGGCTGTGAGCCAGGGCCAGGTCAGTGGCAACTACTCCATCAAGTAGATGGGGAAAGGCAGAACTTCCCCCTCTCCTGACCCCGAAGTCTTCACTCAATGCAGTAGGTAAAACATCTGCTGTCATAGGACAGTCTTTACCTTCTACCTCTTCTCCTTTTGAATGGCTTCTTCAGTCAAAAATCTTTAACTGTAAGCAGCAAAAACTAACTCTGGCAAATGTAAGTAAAATAGGAATTTAATGGCAGGAAATAGGAGCACTCACCGGCTCGCAGGAAGTTTGAGGTAAGTGGCTTGAAGCAGTCAAGCCCCAAGCAGCTGTAGAAACTTTTGGTCCTATCCTCCCCTCACCTCCCAGATGTCTCCCCATTTGGAATAGTTGAGACAAAGTCTTAAGAAGGAACATCCAACTGGCTGAGTTTAGATCACATACTCGTAGGCTGCATAGGGACAAGTGGATTTAGGACTCAACAGAATTAACTACAACTGTATAATTTCCCAAGGCAAATTGGATGTTCTTGAAGAAATGGATGTTGGGTGGCCATAACTATAATGCCTATAACTATAACACTCCACCTTGTTACTCCCTGAGGTGGGAAATGTTCTGTGGTCCCTTTCTGCAAAAGTGATGATCATATCAACCTAAGCTCACATGTACAGGTTTTAACGGAAATATGATGGAGTAAAACCCCAGGGCCCACCAGACTGCAGAAAAGAATGACCTCAAGAGAAGATGTCAAGCTTTACCTTGAGTTATCCCCACGTTTACTGAGTTCATGAGTGTGCATTTCACAGAGCGGTTTCCACATGGCAGTCTCTGGGGAAAGACTTAAGAACTTAATTGGCCCTTTTCACCTCTGATTTCTCCCATTTGCCAGGGTGATTAATGTGATGTTGACTTTGATGACAGCATCGCAGAATCCCCAGGGATCTATAATCTTGGGATGGCATCATAGGATAATTTGTTTCCTCCCAGGCCCCTGTACATTTCTATGGGCACCAACTAAGCTTTCCGAAAAGATCCTTCGTAAACCTGTCAGAAGCACTGCTGGGTCTGGGAATGCCTTTTCTAGTTTGGATTTCTTTTTTCTTCTAGTCCACACTATGATCAGTTTCAGATGTCTTATCCTTTCCCACGCATTCTTTTTTTTTTTCTATTAGCTCTGTAGATGATGGGTTCACTTCTTTGACACTATCTGGATGCAACGGAAGTTTTCTATAGCTTTTCTTGGGAGAAATATGAGATATTGGTATAGGGAAGAAACAATAGCAAAGCCCCCAAAGACATATTGCATCTGCTTTTGACAGAATGGGTCATGGGAGGAGGAGTCAGTCAGTAAGCTTCTCATGAACTATTAATGCAGCCATAGCACAATGTTTTAAATGAAATTATTAAACATAGAACATGAGTGAGAATCTTTAATGGCACTGTCACGGCTGCCTTGATGTCCTGAATCAACTTAAAACATTTATCCTTAATGGTTATTTTGACTTTGAGGAAGAGCCAGAAGCCACACAGTGCCAGACCTAGTGAATAAGGTGGACAGGGACACACTGTAATGTTTTGATGAGCCTGCCTTCCCACTGGATGGTACTCAGCAACAGCACTCACTGTATTTTTTATCACAGCTCATAAAGACACTCACAAAAGAGGATTTCCAGAATTGCTTCAGAAAAGGGCAAGAACAATGGGATAAGAGTGTTTGAAGCAAGGGGGATTAGTGGCTTTTACTGAAAGAAATTTTTAAAAATTTAAACATTCACCTTATATTTTGATTGCCACTTGTATTTTACTACATAACCACCTTTGGATTGAGTGGACATAGATGGAAAAGAAGCCAGTTTTTCTGTCTGTGCTTCCACTTTTGTCTTAGGTCTGAGTGGTCACTTCCTAATATTTACTGAGTTCTTCCTGTGTTATAGGGATTGTTTTAAGTGCTTTATATGTGTTAACTTGTAAAAGATAGTTTTGTTTTTATTCCCACATCAGATGAAGAAACTGAGGGTCAGAGAGTATAAGTAACTTGCCCAAGGTCACAGAGCTGTAAATGGTAGGGCCAGGATATGAATCAGAAAGGCTCTCCCTAAAACTCAGCCCTATATTGCCATGCAGGATGCCTTCCTACAGGGCAAAAGGCACATATGCCCCACCCTCTGCACTTGACATTTAGGAGGTACCTGCTTTCCTCTGCAGCCTCAAATCCTGCAATTCTCCTTCTGGACCACACTCTCCAATCATATAGGCCTCTTTCATTTTGAACAGCAGGCTCCTGCTCTCAGGCTCTCAAATTTGCAATTCCTTCTGATTGAAATGCTCTCCACTCCCTCTTTTCCCCGCTATGCTGGCTGACTTTTGCTCATTGTTCTGGTCTTTGTTTAAATGCCACATCCTTCAACCTCCAATGTGAGGTTGTCCCCTATTAACACTCTTATAGGGCCATGTATTTTCCTGTCATCTCATTTATTACAGCAATGATTTGCTTAATGTCTGTCTCCTCTACCAGACTGTATACTCCAGAAGATCAGAAACCATGTCTTTCCTGTTAACTGACTTGTCCTCACCATCTAACAAAGTACCTAACCCAAAGAAAGCAGCCAGGACACATCTGGGCAATGAGTAGATAGGCTTATTGTCTATTTGCTCAATACATTAAGGCTTTGAATGAAACAGGAAAACAAAAGATAGGGCTTAGAATGATAACTCTATTGTTTCACCTTACACCAATGGATGCTGTTCAAATCACCTAAGGAGAAGCCAGAAATTACTGTTGGTCTTACTGCTGGGGTACTAGTTGAAAAGAGTTCCTGCTATGCCAGGTGTTAATCTGTTAGTTGTTATGTCATGTGACAGTATGGGGGATTATTTAAGACTAGAGAGTTCAAGCGAAAGCAGTACATTGGTGACTCAGATAGTGGACATTTATCAACTGAGCTGGAAGTAATCCAATAGCCAACATAACTGTACTAGTGCATGTAGCACATACCTGGGCCATGCGTAATCACTTGAAAATAACCCAACAGGGATTTTACATGGAGCACCAACTTCTAAATTGCTAAGTCAGAATCATTGCAATAATTTTTATGGCATGAGTCAAGCATCCAGGATCATAGTGTCAGAAAAGACACATACTTTATTTGGAAGTGGGTTGTAAATATTATATTACACGAATAATTTGGAGGAGCCTCAACTACAAACAGATGGAGAGGAAGGGGACCACACAGCAACATCTTTTGGACTTTTTTTATTAGCTCAATGCCTTGAGAAGTCAAAGATTCTTAACCTCTTCTTTCATTAGCATTTTTTGATTTTGCTAATAGGTCATTAGAGATGGGCTTGATAAATGATGAAACCAAATGGGTTGCCTCTGGAAATGCAAGGTTGAGTTTCAATGTAAAATGGCAAAGGGTTTGTTTTCTTTGAAAGGCTTGCAGAGTATGGTCTTCAGTGTCAAGGGGCAAACGATCAAATGGTGATGGCTGGACTTTGCATAGTTGGGAGCTGTGACAGAAGCAGAAAGCTGACTGTAAGTGAAAAGTAATTTTCCCTGGAGTTACTTGACCTTTCTCTAATCCTAAATGTAACCCGCAGAGGCAATAGCTCTTTTCCCTGCAATGTGGCATCATTTTGTGGGCTCTGATGCGGACTGAAGGTCAATCCGAGGGCTCTGTTCACCAGAGGCAAAGGCTGCTCCTTTGCCACTCTACCACATGTGAATCCTTTAAACACTCTCTTTCCCTTCTTCTTGTTCCCAATCTTTTCCTTTTAATCATTTTCCTGGCTTACATCTCAAACTTGCTAGTTGGCAAACAGAACAAAATTTGTTATTGACTCCTGGGTCACTTGTTTCATGGATTACTTCAGGTCAAATCCTATTAAAGTAAATGTCTCCACTGTGGGGAAATTTCTGAATAACCAAATAGAGCATCTAATCCTCAAGTAAGGGCCAGCTTATTGCAAGCAGGGTTGGATAGCAGGGTTTAGAAGGAGCTCAGGTGGACTTTGTTTCTAGCAATAAGGCAAATGACATGACCCAAAAACCTTTTCTCATTAAAACACCTATAAATGTTTAATAAAATATAACCAACATCTTTTTGAATGCACAGCTGAGCTCGTAAAAATGTAGGAAGATCCCTAGGGGCCCAAAACAAAGAGAACCAAAAGCAGAGTGATAGGTTTGAACTGAAGCTGGGGCTGCCCTGATTTTTCGTGTGTGTATGTGCCTGATCTTGGTAATCAGATTGCCTTTCATGTGCCCCAGCTAGAAGGAAGGTTGGAACTTTCTAAGGCCTTCCATAAAACTAGGGACCTCAAAGGAAAAAGTTACCCTCTAGCAAGGAAGGATGAGAGGGGATTGTCTTGGCCTAGACTCTGGTTGGAGAAAAATGAAAGTCTCTGGGAAGATTCCTCCTTTGTTATCATTCTTCTATATTTTTTATTTAAATGTATATTACCTGCTAGGACCTCAACCTCCAGGCAAAATGATTAGTATAAAAGAGAGCCAGCTCTGGCTTTAACCCTGAGATGCCTGACATAAGAAATGAAAACGTCCTGGGAAAGATGTAGCTTCGATCCAAAATGGGAGCCTCACAGATAAATTTCTGCCTGACCATGAGTTTACAGTCCCAAATTACATAATATACAGGTTCCATGAGTCAGGTTACTATATTTCAGAAATAAAACAATAAAACAAACAGGATGCCAAGTTCACTTTGAATTCCAGGTAATTAAATAAATAATTTTAGTATAAGCATATCCCAAATATCACATATAATTTGTGTGTACTAAAATTTTGTTCATTGCATGTCTGAAATTTAAAGTCCATTGGGTGTTCTGTATTTTATATGATGATTCGAAATGTGTGAAAGTTAGCAAGATTAGACTATCTCAGAACTTCAGATACTACAGTAATCAGATATATGCTTGTGAATGATTGACTGCATTCAAAAAGGCCTTGAGAAACATGAGAAAAGAAGACAATACAAAAAAATGATCAAGAAGTCTTGAAAAAGGACCAAGTGAACTTTTTGAAATAAAAACCAAAGTTATTAAGTTCAAACAAAGCAAAACTTCAGGAATGCTTACGCAATAACTTACACAGTTGCTGAGAGACTCATCAAGTAGAAAATAGATCTGCGAATCCAGAGGACAGCACAGAGGGGACAGACACAGAAAATACCACTCAATCTGCCGCCTGCCTGGCAAGAGCAAGGTCCTGAGTTCGATCCCCGGTACCAAAAAAAAAAGAAAATACCACTCAATTTGTCTGAAGGTCCACTCAGACTCAGACACAGAAAATACCACACTTGAGAGAGGCCATGGAGGACAGAAGGATGATTTGACATAGGCCTAATCATATTTCCAGAAGGAGGGAACAGAAAAAATAAGAAGAAAATAACTGAAGAGATGATGACTGAAAATTTATTTTCTAGGCTGACAAAAACAAAGGAGCCCTTAGATTTAAGAAACACATCATTTCCCTGTATAGAAGCCCACATATAAGCACATCATGATGAAATTAGAGGACACCAAAGACAAAAAGAAGATCTGAAAAAAAGTTAGAAAAGGTAATATATATTTAAAAAAGGAAGCTGAGTATAGCAGTGTATGGCTGTAATCCCAGTCATCTGGGAGGCTGAGGCAGGAAGAAGACAAGTTTGATCTCAGCCTGGATAACTTGGTGATTTAGTGAGATTCTGTCTCAAAGTAAAAAAATAAAAAAGAGCTGAGGATGTAGTTCAGTGCAAAGGCCCTGGTACTGAAAAACAAATAAAAAAGTAAAATAAAATTTAGAAATCATTAAAAAAGAAGAGGAAAAAAAGAAAGCAGAGATGGAAGGAAGAAAGGAAGGACAGGGAAAAGGAAGGAAAATAAGAAGGAAGGAAGGAAGGAAGGAAGACAAGGGAGAAAATGTATAACCTTCTCCTTGGTGCTAGATGTACCCCTCTCTAAGCCACAGTCCTACCTCTTCTAGCCATAAGGCCAGTTGGCTTAACCCTTCTGAGCCTTATTGTCCACATCTGTAAAAGAAATATCTGTTTTCTAGCTATCAGTGATAATCCTATAACCCTACAAAATGCCTAATACAAAGACTTGTCCGTTAGTATATATCCAGCAAAAAGTAGGTATTAATATTATTGACAGAACTAATTTCCCCAAGATATTAATTCCCATTATACCCTGACCAAGCACTCAACTTCAGGATGATTAATATTTGAATGTAGTTGACATTGCAGAAAGCAAATAGCATCCCTGCTAGAAAAACATAAACCACTAGCATAGTTCTTTCAACTTTCCGAGGTATAGAGATCATGGCTCCAGCAGTCTCCTCAGCAGATTTTTCAGGGAACTACTGTGAAAATTCCTCTTTTTTTGTACCCTCCTTATTTTCAATAGTTTTAAAAATTCAGAGACAAACACAGGCCAATTTGTCAGCCTTGACCTCCCTCCCTTTATAAGATGAACTTACAGAGTCCCATTGAAAGATCTCATCACACCTTCCTTTACCATAGATTGCACGTATCTACCTCACTTCTGTTAGATACTATTCCATCTTCCCGACTGGACCCTAAGCTCCACAAAGGTAGGGTCCTTACCTATCTGGCTCACCACTGAACTCACAGTGCTTAGCTTATGGCCTGGGAATTCTTAGGAGGTATATAAAAAGTTATTGAATCTACAGGTAGGGAGCCCCAACTGGAAATTAGGAATGGATTTCATCTGTGTAGTTGCCGTACATACAGCATTTTTCTAGAGTTGAAGAGAGGCTCTAGAGACCATGTAATCTTTCCATTGCTTTTCCAGATGAGGGTAATGAGGAGTTTCTCAATTTGTCTGAAGGTCCAAGGCTCTTTAGGGATGGAAATGAGGCTCAAATTCGGTTCTACCAGCTCACAAGCATTATTGCTTTACTTCTATTATGTTGTCTCCTTGACCAAGACCATGCCATAGGAGTTTAAAAAGCCGGACACAAAAAAGCAAACATTGTATGAGTCCAGTGAAATTAAATTTCTACAATAGGTAATTTTATAGAGATGGAAAGTAGATTTGAGTTGACTGGAGGCTAGGGGAGGGGAAGGGTGGGGAGTTACTGCTTAATGGTCATAGTTTTTTGGGGAAGTGATAAAGAAGTTTGGAAAATAGTGGTAGGGTTACACAATATTGTGACTATACTTAATGCCACTTAATTGTATATTTTCAACTATTAAAATTTTATGTTATATTTATTTTACTGCAATTAATAAACAAAGGATCACGGCTATGAGCATTTTAAAAACCGTAACTCTCCAGACCATTTGTGGGATGGACACAAATTCTTTAATGCACATTAAAAAAAGTCATTGCAAGAAAGATGTAAACAATAGGCAGAGACAAATGCATGATGTAGGGTCATCTAAATGAAACTGACACTTCTTTATTATTAATCCAAAATTTCTCAGCAAAGTAAAAATCTGAGAGCTTGTACAGGGAAAACATCAGTTCCATAAAAGACTCAACTTTTCTGGATAGGGTGTAAAATAACCATTAAACCCATAAAAGATAATATATGGCACCCAAGAAGGCGGGAAAAAAGAGTTCTTTTTGTTGTTGTTGTTATTACTCAATGAACATTTAGTTCTCTATTCCCCTGAAAAAAAACAAAGCAAAAAACCAGCACCATTAAAAAAATTTCAAAAATGTCAAGAAGACATATCTAAAATAGAAATAAAGTTGAAAAGATAAATAAAATAAGCATTCCTTTGCTATATTTGGTGGAGTCCTGCAGAGAAAAAAATTCCAGCTAGGCAGCATTGAGACATAGTTTATTAATGCAGTTTCCCCCACAGCAGGACACAGAAAGAGAAACTGGTAAAACAGTCACATTAAAAAATTATGACTCTTCCATCTGATCTTTATGAATACACAGAAAAGAAACAGTACTCTTGAGTCATCCTTGGGCCCTGGTGAGGCAGAGAGGCAGAGACTTATTATTATTTTTTACTCCAAAACCATATTTACTCACACATGGTTAGAACAACTGAAAGTTACTTCCCACGTTGAAGAGATATTTAAAGTATTCATAGAAAGACCTTAGGAAAGATTTTTTAAGTGGTTCTCCCAATCACATTTTGAACAAAGCACTTCAGTCTTTTGTTTTTAAGAGCATACAGAATTGAAGCCTTGGGCTGGGGATTTAGCTCAGTGGCACTGTGCCTGCCTCCAGAGCGCAAGGTACTGAGTTTGATCCCAGGTACAAAAAAAAAGGAACTGAAGACAAAATTGAAACCTGTTTGCATTCCTTTTGGGGAAAAAAATTTAGAAGGCAGTAATCTGGTTATAAATGGAAGGAAGCTGACAGCTGGAAGGAAGCTTAATGATGACCTGAGCTGGTGTTTTGGTTAGTGTAGGCTGTGTCCCATTGATGAATTATGGAATCAATTTAGGGTCACAATTAGCATTCCGATGTAAAGGTGGAGGTAGAATAGAGTAAAATGAAATTTTAAAAAGAGTATTGTACATACTGTTTTCTGAAACTGTTGTTTCAGTTGTGCATGTGTATGTTTTGGGTCACAGTACAAAGCATGTGTCAGACTATGAGCTCTGATCAAAAATCAGAAAATTATCAATCTAATCAAACATCTTCCTTTCTAACAGGACAACTGGAGTCAGAGAGGGGAAATGAATGACTTTCTCAAATCACACAGTGAGTCAGAAGCAACCTGGGTCTCCTCATTCCCAGCATCCTTTCTGTTAGACTCAGCTCATCACCATATATCAACCTTGACCTGTGCATTTCTGTACCATCTTGGCAGGTGACATTCTGCTTCCCTATGGATCATTTCTCGTGCTTCTGGATCAGCTGGATTCCCTTTTCTCTTCTAACATCCCTACCATCCTTCTACCTTTTGGAATCAAGGTAGGTGTGCAGAGAGGCAAATACCCAGGGGTGGATTATCCATGACTCATGGATAAGTCATGAGAGCCCAGGAGGTTGCAAAATTCCATAGCTCACCACTCCCTGAAGCTGATGAACCACATGAGACACAGAATTATAGCCTCCCTGTGAAACAGAGGGAGGTACACATGACGACTTCCAGAGAAGGCATTTTCAGAAACAAGGCAACCAGCTGACAACTGTGGGCTCTGGGTAATTCCTGCCAGACTCATGTACTATAGCTGGTCTTCCTGAGCCAAAACAGAAGCATGTAGAAAGTGTTCTGTAACTGCAGTGATAGAGTTGGATTATGAAAGAAGATCCTGCCTGGGATTCAAGGTGCCTCTGGTTTTGACTTAAGAGGAGAAATGATTTACCCCATCAATAAACACACATTTACTTTGCATTTACTATGTGCCAGGCAGTTTTCTGAGAATATAATAAATATTTACTCATTTAATCCACATAATCAACCTATAGGCTCCAGAGGACTCTCCTAGCTGCAGTTGTAGTCAGAAGGGTGAGAAGTGTTGAGATGTGTTGAAATTATTTGTTCTTTCTTTCTGGTGTGAAGACAGAAGGGTGAGTATGCTTAGTAGAATTTAGAACTATGTCATTGACAGAGGGAATTAATCAACAGTCAAATCCAGGGAGAAGAGGTCAACTGTCTACTTTCTCTTGGCAGAAGGAATGAAGAAGAGGATTGTTCCTGCAAAGATTCATCACTTTTTGATGCTTTCCAGAAGTGGTGATGGATTTGCAATGAGCCATTTAATTTTTTCTTTTCTTTAAAATCTCCCACATATATTTGTAGTATAGCTGTCTGGTGAATGGGGTCTGCTTGAGTCCTGAAATCAACCATTAAAATCCATGAAGAGATCAAACCTGTGCCCTTGGCTTGATGAGCCAGTCCCTTCCATAGTGCTGGAAGAGAATCCTCAAAAAATAATTTTGATACTTTATTACTACATGTCAAAAAAAATCTTGACCTTGGAAACAGCTAGATTTGGCTTTGATGAAGAACATTAGTAGACGTTTACTGGAGTATAAGAAAGGAAAGAGGAATATGAAGTGAGTTTTGGGGTTTTTCTGTTGTAACTATTATGTGCCTGTATGTCTTAGATGTTAACATTTAAATCCCGTAGTACTGTGATCGAATCTCCATTTCACAGATGAGGTAACGAAGTTAAATGACTTGCTGATGGTAAATAGGTGAGGGGCAGAATTCAGAAAATAGTCTGCCTGCGGCACCCATTACTCTTTCCAAATCACGCTGTAGCCTGAAAGGCATTTTTTTTTTTTCATTTGAAAAATGATTTGTCCCCAGTAGCACTCACTGACCATGGCAAAACTTTAATTGATCTTTCTCTGCCACAGCCTACTGACTATCCGCAAGTAATAGCAACAGTTAAAAATGCTTCTCTGTAATTAAGTCTTGGTCCCCTTAACAACTCCACCATGTAATTAAACTTATTTCTCCAACAGGCAGATATGGTTCACCAAAGAATCTGAGAAGAGCCATTTAAATTATGCTCAGTTTCTTGGTCACGGTTAGCCATAGTCAAGTCTGGGCTTGGAACTGAAGAATAGCAGGAATGCTGAGAATGCTGCCGGCCCAATCTCCACAGTGCCTAAACTGTATTAGAGTCAAGGTGCATTTCCTGTGCAATCTGTGAAACTTCTAATTTATTTCAGCTCATTGTTTCTCTAGATGAACACTGAACTTGTTGAGTAAAGATGCATGTTGCTAAATAGGTTTCCTTTTCTTGGAACAGCCTCCATTAACCGAAGGAGAAAATTGTAGTTATTAATCAGCAGAAATGGAAAAATGTTTTTTTGAAAGATGTAATTATCACAGGTCTTGAAAAGAAAGATATACTTACCCCTATAGTATATTCTGTGGCTACCCTGTGAAAAAAATTTGGCTTACACCACAAAGAGTTTACGGACCGTATTTTTTTTCCAGGTAAGATTTGACTTAGCATAGCCACTCATAACTACATTGTAGTTCAGGGGGAGAAGGGGAACCCACTGACATCTAGTATTTTCATGAGTCTTTAAAACTCTAGATTTGCAAATGCAAGTCACATAAAAAACTTTAAGTTGTAACCAAAAATTGCTTTGAGTTAAAGGTCATTAATAATAAAAAGAAGATAATAGCAAAATCACTTGGGCTCAGATACCAAATAAGATGCCAACATAGATCAATGGGGCTATAAAACAAAATCCAAGAATATTTTCTAAGTTTGCAGTTCCTCAAGAAGGATTCAAATGTCATGTAAAAAATACTGTATACTTTTTTTGGCTTTATAAGCGCTGCTGAGGGGAACATGCAGTTAATACCTGGAAAAACACCACAACCTCTTCAGAGGGCTCAGTGAGTCCAGATGTTGGGAGATTATCATCTCCTGAACTGGATGGAATTTTATGCTAGGAGAGTAAAGAGAAGAATTAATTTATGACTTTCTCTACCTGTGTGCAATGTGTTCAGCTTATTCTTTACACATTGTCATGCCTGGGAATTACAAGGCTGAAAATAATGTGCAGCATGTGATCACTGTAGTTAAGTTTAAAAGGGGGGCAATTTGTCACATTCTAACCCACACATCTGGTTCCATCATATTTGCCAAATGATTAATATAGGAATATAGGACGGTGAAATTTTTTCTATCAGTTTTATTTGCCAGGAAATAGAACTTTCCCACCACCTTCCCCTGCATCCTAGATTGACCTCAATTTTCCAGCCCTAGGGTTTATCTGAGTATGACCTGAAAGACAGCTCTCCTCTTTGTTCCATTCTCTAAGTTCCACAGTCATAGTCAGGATGGGGCTACAGCCTGTTTTAAAAGCACAGCCAAGGGCCAGGGATTTAGCTCAGAGGCACTGTGCCTGCCTTGCAAGTGCAAGGTCCTGAGTCTGATCCCCCGTACTAAGAAAAAAAAATAGTACAGCCAAGCCAGGTGTGGTAGAGGCATACATCTGTAATCATAGCACTCTGGGAGGCTGAGGCAGGAGAATAGCAAGTTCAAGCCCAGCTGCAACAACTTAGCAAGACCCTCTAAATAAATAAAAAAATAAATAAATGGCGGAGAATGTAGCTCAGTGAAAAGTCCCCTAGATTCAATTCCTAGTACTGGGGTGGACAGCCACATTTGCATAAGAGAAAACCTAAAGCTTATTCTGCAAACAGATGAGGCATCAGACACATAATAGATAAAACCACGAGTTAAATTCTAAATTTTAAACTCCCTTTTATTGAAATATAAGTTTGTTTAGTATATTTACACCACACTTTATGCACATATATACATAGAAGGCAAATTCTGTCAAATAAAAAGTTTTTCTTAATAAAAAATTAAAATAAAAACAAAGTAAAGTGCACAGAACTGATTTCTTTTTTCCTTCTAGTGAACATTATCATTGTCAAAATTTTGGTCAGTTGGGAGCGGGGAAGAAGCAGTTCATTATTTGACTCAGTGCCTACAAACAGTCCTGAATTCATAGCCTTCAGGCCCAAACGAGGAGGGTGCAGGAATGAGTCAGACAAACCATCAGGGTCTGTAGGGCTCCCGGAGAGTGGAGGTCTTGCTCTCTTCGTACTACTGGGGCTGTCCCCCAGCTCTGAATAATGATCTCATCATCGGGAGATGGAACAAAGGGAGAATACAGGAAGGGGACTCCACCAGGCAACCAGGGGGACTTTCCCCTGCTCTGGGGCCACCAGCGCTGCTTAGTAAATTGCAGCCTTAGCTCAACTGGCTCAAACGGAAGTTTTCCTTTTTTGGAATGGGAATGGGAGGAGGTGTCCCAAGAAGGGAGTGCATATCTCCCTGGGACCACCCCGGCTGGGGCCCAAGCCCTGCAGCCAGTTTCTTCGGATCCTATCTCCTGGCCCCGCACCGGAAATAATCCTTTTATAAACTGGGTGGAGGGAATGTTAACACTTCTCGCCTCGGTGAGTTCGCCCTCCCAGACTTTGAAAGGAAACAGCGTGGGATTAAAAGAAAAGGGCAGGTGGGTGAAGCAGAAGTTTTAGACACTTTCGCGCCCGAGGCCACTGGCTGGGTGTTGGCCAGCTGGTCCCAGTCACTGGCACAGGCGACAGCCCTTCCCCGTCATCCATACCCCAGTCCAAATCTCCCTCTCTTCCCAGGATGTTAGGACCCCGGCCGGCGGCCGTATTTGGCCTTGCAGTGCAAAATGTGCTTGGCGAGGAAGTCGAGGCGGCGCTGCAGCAGCTGAGCGTGAGGGTCGGCGAGAGCGGCCAGCTCAGGGAAGCGAGGTTCGTGGCGCCGGTAGAGGCGCAGCAGCCGGGCCGCCGCGTCCTGGCCGCGGTGCATCTCCAGGACGCGCCTTGCCGTGCGCTCTCGGAACACGCATACCGACTGCAGCAGCGGCTCGTTATACTTGTCCCACATGCCTGCCACCCGGTAGCCATGCACCAAGCCCGCCTCATTGTCCAGAAAGACCAGCGCCCCGCCGGGACCGCGGTGCAGGTTGCTAGTGGCGCGCTGCATAACGCGCGGGTCCCACTGTAGGCTGAAGAGGTTGCTCACGAGCCGGTCGAAGTTGGCTGTCAGGTAGTCAAAGAGGATCAGGTCGGTCCATTGCACCATGTCCACCAGCTCAGCCTGGCTGAGGTTGGCCAGCTCGCCACCGGCGTCGCGCAGGGGTCGCAGGCGGCCGTCCTCCGAGCGCCAGGGCGCGGGCACCACCACGTCGGTGAGGTTAGGCAGCCAGCGCGTCAGACTCACCACACTGCCCTCGGTCCAGTGCGCGGCGCGCAGCTCCTCCTGCACCTGTGCCCACTGCGCGCCCCGAGCCTCCACCCGGGCTAGGGCGAGCGGCGGCACGTGGCGCTGGAGGCCCAGCAGGCGCGCCAGGTAGTAGGACAGGGCCTCTCCCTGTATCTGCTCCGGATTGATGCCGTAGCGCACGCAGGCGCGGGTGCCGTCGGCGAAGCGGGCCAGCCGGTTGGAGCTGCGCCCGCAGCCCCCGCGCTCCAAAGCCACCACCCGGGCGCCGCGCGCCGCCTCCAGCCACGCCGCCGCCTGGGCCTCGGAGAAGCCCCGGGGCACCTGCTCCTCCAGGCCGCGGCTCCAGAAAACGCCCCCGCGCACCGCCGCGCGCTCCGCTGGCTCGGGTGGCACGTGCAGCCTGAGTTCGGCCGGGGGCCGCCAGGGCGGGCCGTCCGAGCCGGCCGCCAGGGTGAGCAGCGCCCGAAAAGTTTTCAGGGAGCCCCCGCGGGCATCCCACGCCGCCAGGGGCGGGGGCAGCGGCAAGCGAGGCGCGGGGCGGCCACTCCTGACCGGACGCCAGGGCAGTCGTCGGTCTTCTGGTGGTGGCCGGGAGGCTGGCGGTTCAGTCCGCGGCGGCAAGAACCCGACCCACAGCGCCAGCAGCGAGCCCAGCGCCAGCAGCCAGAGCCCCGCGGTGGCGGCGGCGCCCCGCATCCTCTTCCTCATGCTCCCGCGGCGGCCGCCGCTTCAATCCGAGCGCGGGCGCCCGGGTCCGGGAGGCGAGGAGGGCCCGGCAGCTTGTTCGCTCCGGGGTTTCGGGCGCCTGAGTCCCATCGCGGCTGCGGAGCGTTGCGGGGCTCTGTCCGGCGCTCTGCCGGGCGCTGGGAACTCGCCTCGCCGCCGCTTCCCAGCTGCTTTTGTATTTCGCTGTGAGACCCTCCGGCGGGCGCGATTCACAGGCGCCCAGACCACGTGGGAGCGCGGGGCATCCCCCTCCCCCTCCTCCGCGCCGCCGCTCCCCGCCCCCCGCTCCCCCTCCTCTTCCTCTTAAAGCGGCGATGGATCCTTCTAGGAGGGAGAGGCGGCTCCACACACGCTTGGGGACTTAGGGGCCGGGAGGAAGCACGGCTGGCGGCGCCCACTCGGGGTCGTCGGAGGCGCTGGCCCGAGCCAGGGGCTGGGCGAGCGAGGCGCGAGCCCGGGCCTAGCTGGGGTGGGGCGGTAGTAGAGTCCTTCGGTTTGGACAGCTCCAAATCTGCAAACTTCACCCGGACCCCACCTACAGTACAAGCTCCCGGTTCTGCGAGGCGGAGATCAGGAGATCAGGGCGGGTCCCTTTGCTTTCCCCGGTGAGACTTACGCTGCCCTTTGTAAATTCCCGGAAACCTCTTCCAGCCCCAGAGGATTGGACTCCAGCCGGGTGAGGAACCATCTGTAGCCAACAACTTTGAACCCACACCTCCTCTTTCCTAGCTCGTTCACGGGTCACTGCAGGCTCTGCTCTCTGAGCTTGGCCGTCCTGCCTTCCCCAGGGACTCCGGGAATGAAACCTCGCGGTGCACATGGCTCATCGCTCATAGGTTCCTTCAGCAAAGAGAACGGCTCTGGTTCTAGTCTGGAGCAGTGAAGTCCACGGCTCTGGGTTCCAGTACTTACGCTCAAGTGACAGGAGGTTTAGGTTGCTCAGAGCACTGTAGCCTGGGATGTGCTAAGGAGAGGGACACCAAGGACAACTTCTCTGAAAAAACGGTACTGTTTTCTCCGACGAGGAAACTAAGGCACTGATAAGGGATGGGGCTTTCTTAGCATTCTCCAGTTAGCAAGCAGAGAAGCCAAAAACCAAACCCAGGTCCACTGCTTGAATATCACTTAATTTTCTCCTCTAAGAGAAAGTTCTGGATATATAGTCAGCGTCCTCAAAATTTAAACTATCATTGAGTCATTTTATTTCCACACTGCAATTTTCAATTAGACGCAAACGATCAACAACCCCGTACTGCATTTAACCTCCTGCTTTAATGATAAAGGAAAAAGTAATGGTGGGAGGTGATGGAAGAGTAAAACAAAACCCCCACCTCATCTTCCAGCCACCCTTGGGTTCCATTCACCAGGGAAGCTAAGTGGGAAGCCAACTGGCCCTCTCCTCTGGGACTGCAGTGCATCTGTGATCTAAACCTAGAATTCCCAGGTTAGACACCCGATTCGGGGCGGGATGAGGGTCGAATCCACCTCCACAAAGCCAGAGTTCAAATTTTGTTTCCTTACACGTATTTCTTTTCTCTCCTTTTCTCTCCCATCAGGTGTACCTGGGTGTTATCACCTTATGGTATCAGTTGGCGTTTTGTATTTTATTCGCCAAAGAATGAACGTTCTCGAGTTCTAGGGCAGACACGCTGATGTTTGTTGCTGAGCACCAGCATCAAAAAAGAACCCGTGTGAGGCCTTTCTGCGCTGACCAGCCTGTATATTTTCACGTGTTTCTGCCAGTGTGGTGGGTAGAGGCTGCAGTGTAAGGTCTTTGTTGAATCTGTTCTGAACCGCATGGTAGCTATAGCACGTCTTTTCATAGCTCTTATCTGATGAAAGGATTACAATGGCTCCTATATGGATGCATCAAAATATATTAATTTAAAAGGTATTATAGTCTTGTCCTGTGCAAGCCCCCGACCCCATCTTTCCTTGGTGTGCAGGTACTGTATCTTATCAAATTTATATCTTACCACCTGACATTGTATATTACACTAAATAAGTGCTCAATACATTGAATTTAATTTTTGTCTTGGTTTAAGTTCTACTAGCAATTTGTTTTTGGAAATATGGCCCTTTCAGTTTAGGCAAACTATAAGCAAGACCTCCACCTTGTGGCTGTAAGTAGAATGTCATCTAATTAGACAAAATGTACACTTTTTCCTGGAAGATGAATGAAAGTAAACTCTGAGAACACTAAGTGACTACTATGGCCCAAGCATGTCCTGCGAAATGTGGGGGAATTAAGAGTAGTCGGTGCACCTGGCTTTGTGGCTGTTAAAGCTAGGAATAAATAACTACCAGGGATCCTACCAGCACAAAGTCACTCCCATCCATTGTTTTATGGCCTCTTGGGCACAATGCCTGGCGCTTAGTGGGTGTTCAACAAAATTTCACAAATCGTTGGGATTCTATGAAATGAAGCTCTTCAAGGGACACAAAATAAGAACTTTCATTAATATTAAAAGGAAAAATACTGATGGGGCTTTGCTTAGAGACTGTGAGGAGAGCACACGGTTTGGGGTCTGGGGGAGGTGGCTTCAGTGCCAGACCCCCCACATCCCAGTATCTCCTAATCCTACTACTGCTACTGATGTAGAAACTGGAGCTTAACAAAGTTGGCTACCATCTTCCATCTCAAAAGATGGACTGATTTCCTTATTGAAATGACTGATTTTCTCATCCCTGTGTTTTAGTCTCAGGACTGAATGCACCATGTACCAGAACAGGAGCCACTAATAGAAACTTAAACAAGTTCATCGAAATGCAGAATTTCAGAAAACCAAAGGAACAGGCACACATACACCTAGCGGCCCTGTGAAAATGCAGTGCAGTTTAGAAAGGTGTTTGATCGTTTCAGACAAGCACATGAGGACCCTCTTCTCTTTCCCTATTGCATGAAAGCCCTCCTTTACTTCCAAGCTTGAAGGCCCCCCTCTCCCACCCCAGGCCAAGCCACAGTGGCTGTTGGGTTAGACAGAACATCATAGCTGCACCTTCAGTCTTTCCTCCTGGCATTTGTTCTGGGGATTCGGGAAACTGCTCACTCATCCCTAAACAGGACCTATTTGTGCCTTTAGGCCTCTCTTAATACTCCTCAGAGTTCCTCCCTGAACCTGTCCTCCACTGTCTTCAAAGTTACCCACTGACCAGTGCCCCCCTGGGGAAAAGAAGGGAGGTAGGAGTGAGAATTGGGAGCTGAAAGGAGGCGGGAAGTTGGAAGATTTTCTAAGCCCGGCATTTCCATTTTCTGGCTTGTTCCTTGGGCTAGCTTCTGCCTTCTGAGTTTCAATTTCTGAACCTGAGAAATGAGGCTAATAAATCCTACCTAACTTACAGGGTTATTTGCAGTTTATGAAATATGAATAGTAACCATAACAACAATGGCAGCAAACACTTATTGAATGCTCGTTATGGGCTTAGTGTGGGGCTAAGCCCTGCATGTGTTTTCTCCCAATTAACACCCCAACAAGTATCATTGTCACCCCAACTTTACAGATGGGAAAACTGAAGCATAGTCAGTAACTGCCTGAAGTCAAACAGCAGCTAAGTGACAGGGCAGAGGTTCAAGAACCTTTTAAATTGTAAACAGCTGGAGCAATGTCAAGAATAAAAATCACTGCATTAAATCAAAGGAGATTCAACTCACATTAAATTTTACTTTGAAATGTTCTTTAGGGTGGCTACTAAGTGAAATGGTTAAGAGCGTAAACTCTTAGGCCAGATTATCTAGATTTAAGACCTAGCCCTGCCACTTATTAGTAGTGCGAGTTAACCTCTGTGCCTCACTGCACTCATCTGTAAAATGCAGCAATGATAGTATTATTAGCATTACCAACAATATACGTAATATCTAATGTTTAATAGTGATAGTGACAAACGTAAGGTGATGGTTATCACAGTGATTAAATTTTTCTTTCCTTCCTTCTTCTCTCTCTCTCTCTTTCTTTCTTTCTTCTTTTCCACTACTGCGGAATAAACCCAGGTTTTTGACCAAATTACACATTCCAGCCCTTTTTAAATTTTTTATTCTGAGACAGGGCCTCACTAAGTCACTAAATTGCCCAGGCTCGGCCTGAACTTGCAGTCTTCCTGCTTCAGCCTTCCAGAGTGCCAAAATTACAGGCTGTTTTGGTTTATAGCTAGATGTCCCCCCCACAGCCTCATGCAATCATAGGTGGGGCTTTGGGGAGGTGATTGGATCATGAGTGTGTGATACTCATCAGTGGATTAGTCCAGGGATGAGCTTATAGCTAAATGTAATTTGGGAGGTGAGGCCTGGTTGGACGAGGTGGATCACTGGGGGCGTGGCCTGGAAGGGTCCATCTCCCTTTCTCCTCCCTGGAGCTCTCTGCTGCCTGCTACCATGCCATGAGCTGTTTCTCCTCTGCCACGCCCTTCTGCCATATGCCACTCTGTGTTGGGGCTAGCAGACTACAGACTGAAACCTCCAAACTGTGAGCCAAAATAATGCTTTCCCCATTACAGTTGTGGGTGTTGGGTATCATGTCTCAGCAGTAAGAAAGTGGCAAAGAGATAGGCTTACACACAGCTAAGTCCCCGTGTGTAAAGTACTTGAAAGATCACCTGAGTGTTCATTGTTACAGCCTTCCCTTTCTGATTTCACTGTTTCCTTGCCCAGTTGGGGGTCTGGTCCTCTTCCTACTATCCTCTACCAAGTCTCTCCTTGTCTTGAGCAGTCTAATAGGTGTGGTGTTCCAGCCCATCGCACCTTCTTTATGTCCCAGCTGCCATATTCCCTGACAACTTTGCAACTTTTCTTCTGTATGGAGCTGAATCAACTACACAATCAAGTGCAGCTCTTGTTAAAAGCCCAGAGCCTCCAGACAGTCATAGGCAGCCTGCTTCTGCTTCCTCTCTCTATTCTACCCTTTTCGCTCCTGATCTTTTTGAGGTCATCTGAATTGCAAGTTCCTCCCAAAGATAGAGGCCCCCAAATGCACCCTTCTATGGAAAGGAACAGAAGGAAAGGAGATGTCAGAGAAGAATATCCTATGACTCCTACATTGGCCATTACTCTTTGACCTTGTGCAGCTTTCTAACCCTTGGGCTAGTTTCCTTATTTGTGCCTTCTGATAGTGATTGAATGTTTACATTCCCTCCCAATTCATATGTTGAAATTATGACCCTCAGTGTAATGATGTTAGGAGGTGGGGCCTTTGGGACGTGATCAGGCTATGAGAGAATGCCTCATGAATTAGATTAGTGCAGGTATAAAAGGGACCCCAGTGATCTCTCTAGCCCTCTCTCCACCATGTGAACCTGGAAGAGAGCCCTCAAGAGACACCAAATCTGCATACAACTTGGTCTTGCATTTCCTGGTCTCCACAAGTGTGAGAAATAAATATTTGTGGTGTAAGCTACTGAGGCTATGATACTCTGTTAAAGCAGCCTTAACTAAGACACTCCTTGTTTTTCATTTTCTCTCCCAGTATGGTATATTATTTTTCTGCTTGGGGATCATTTTCCTTTTCTTGGTATGTCTGTTGACCATGATATGGTTCTTCCAAAGACCTTTCTTTTTTATATACCCCGTTCTGCATGCCTATAATTCCAACACTTAGGGAGGCCAAGGCAGAAGGGTTAAAAATTCGAGCCCCACCTAGGTAAGTTAGCCAAACCCTGTCTCAAAATACAAAACAAGAAAGGGCTGGGGATGTGTCTCCTTGGTCGATTGCCCCTGGGTTTGATCCTGAGCTTTGGGGCCATTATTGAGTAAAATAAGAGTTACTTAAATATAAGCGCTGATACTGCAATATTCGATCTGATTAACTGCGATGGCTACTATCAGGTGGGTAGTATGTATTACATGTATATGTCGGTTAAAGGGATGATTCACGTTTCAGTGGAATGGCATGAGATTTCATCACAATACTTAGAATCGTTCACAAGTCTTATGGATTGTTTATTTCTGGAATTTTCCATTTAATATTTTCAAACTGCAGTTGGCCAGCTATAACTGAAACCATGGAAAGTGACTACAGAAAGAGACTACTGCGCATGCCTGGTTCCAGCTAAAGCCTATGGAGAGCTAGAAGGAGGCCAGCAAATGCAATAGTCTTTGAATGCAATTAACCTATCTACCTGAACAAGTCTTGCTTTGAAGAACACACTATGTTTCTGGAAAGAAAGTCAAGGTTGACATGAACCCTTTCAATTATGGTGAGAGTCGCATTTTTGGTTCACTTTATTCCATGTAGCTTTCTTTTGGACCTGCTTTTGAAGAAGGTTCATGCAGTTACTGGTGTTAAAGACTAGAATCTAAAGGCCGAAGTATTAGTGAATTAATTTACTTAAATATAGAGCTGTTGCCAACATTTATTTGTGTCCTCGTTACAGAAGATGTTGGTAAGAATTCTGGATGGGGCATCTAGGGACATGAATATCCTTCTCTACCATAATTTAGTTCAACAGACATTTCTTGTCCAAATTCTTAAAGGTAAAGGTCAGGACAAGAAGTGACAAGGCATTAGATTTCCTCTTGTCCTCAAATTCCTGCATTAGGGAAGTTGGTTGTCTCCTCCTTATCCTCTACTTACCCTTCTTCCTTCTTGGCAGCTCTCCATCTTTCTCCTGTGAGCCTGGGATTGAAGGAGGCTTGATCCTGATTGGGCTAAACCAGTCATGGAGCATTTAATTCCTTGCCAATGATTGGTTAAGGTATAAGCCTATGACATGATTCTGGCCAATAAAGTTCAGTGGGAGGTTCCTGGAAAAGATGTCCTACTGGGTGGGAGATCTAGAATTGGAGCAGTCAGAAAAGCAAACTAAATCCACACTTTTTAGGATGGCAGAGCAGAAAGATAGAAAGAACCAGAGGTCCTGGTGATGTTGTCATGCCTCCAAATTAATCAACTCAGGAGACACCCTTCCTTTGATCTTTGCTTATAGTTTAACCCAACGTGAGTTGGAATTTCTCTTGTTTGCAATCAAAATGTTTCCAAATGATATACTCCCTTACATCAGAGCTCACAAAGTACAGAAGGAAGAAGACTTGTAGAAAAGTCTCCTCCATCACACCTGGGCTTCCGACCTGGCAGTGTGGCTTAGCCTGTGGAATATGTACTCTTGCTCTTATGAAGTGTACCATCTTGAGAAAAATTACCTAACCTCTCTGGGCCCGTTAAGTCACTCATCTGTGAAATGCAGGTGATAACCAAGCCTGCCTCCTTACTGTATGAATGAGATATACCTTAAGCACTTAGTAAGTGCTCAATAAATCTCATCAACTACTACAGCTATTATGGAAATAGAAAGCACAGAATAGGGAGTGAGCAATTCTGTCAGGGAATGTTGACATGAGTCTTGAAAGGCAAGTTGAGGTTTGTAGGTCTGAGTTTGAGAGGGAGGGACATTCAGGGAAGCAGAGGGAATAGCATGTGAGCTCAGCAGCCAGGTACCCAAAAGCAGATTAGTGCATCCTTCTGGAACTCAGTTGCTTCATCCTTAAAAGCACTTGAGTGTGTTGGAGTAGCTTAATCCTCTTTTGATAAATAACCTATGATTGTTTGTCTCAACCCATTCTGAAGAAATTCATTCAACAAACATTTCCCACTCAAAAGAAGTGACTCTCGGTGGTGGCTTTGCTGATTTTGTTTTTCACTGCTGCCTAGAGTTTTATCCAGTGCACAGTTAGCGACTCTGTACCTTCTCAGTCTCCCCAGGCCCCACATCTCTCATCAGGCAGATAGATGCTGAAGTTTAATTAAGCTTGTAAAGCTTTCTGATTTCCTCCAATGAAAGGTGGCCCATAAGTAGCAGGTTTTATTTTGGTGGCTCCTGCCAAGGGTTATTATAAATAGGACTTAGTACGATGTGGCTGAGCTCTTAGGGTGATAATGTGTCAAGACCAATCGAGGCTGCCGAGAGCAGAGACATTATCATAATGGTCCCATCATCTGTGGTGGGTGGTAATGGAAGTGGATATGAAAAGAAAAAGTACTGCAAGTAGCAAGGCAGGCATAGAGGTGGCTGCAAATGAAGTATCGCTGCTCCTGGGATCTCCATCATAATCATTAACTGTATTAGCCTTGGAGCCATTCTTCTGCCATCTCTCTTAGATCAGGCTCAAACGGAAATAAAAAATGGATGCTTTAACTCCAAATGAAAATATGTTCCTTTGCTGCTTTTTAAAATCCATTTCCATTAGAATGATGGCCAGCAGGTAAGTAATTTATAACAGGGGGCTCACTGCAGTGCAGATGAGTGGCCTCTGAATTGTGAGCAGCCTATGTGGGAGACCGAGGGACTTGTGGACCCAGGAAAGACATCGCTGTTGGACTGAAAAGAAGCTGGCAAGAACATGGAAAGGCAAAGGAGAACTTACAGACACTTGCTGGTGGGGATGGAGAAAAAAGAGGTAGCTTTGTATTTCCACAGTGAGGTAGAAGCGGTCTTCACTAATACAGCTCTGGTCCAGAAACCTGGGCTCCAGGTTTCATCCCCGAAAACCAATTTTCTGCACCCTTTACACACTCAGTAACACCTGATAATGATAATGAGTGCGATGGTGTGACCCAGTGGTCAGTTGAAGCCTCCCTACTCTTTTGAGATCCAGTTATACTTGCTCCACATTTCTGTTCTATGGTCTATGAGGTCCAGAGACTTTCTTCCTGTTTCTAAGAGTCCCTGCAGTGTTGTCAAGCTCATCTCTTTGTGTTCATTTCCTGCTTCCTGCATGCATTAACATGGGTGTGAAGACCCACACACACCTTAACCAGCCCCTTCCCCTCACTTGGCCCAAAAAATCATGACTTTAATGACTTCATGGAAGCTCTGAGGGGCACCCTGGGAGAGATGCATTGCTCTGCAAGGCTTTTATTCATCTAGTGGTCTCCTTCCTCTATCTGCCTCCGCCTGTATGGATGGACAGGTGTCATCACCCTCTTACATCATGTCCAACAGGGATTCTCATGTTCTCCAGGGTCTCAGCTGCTACCTCAGCTCAACAGATTATCAAGATTTCTCAAGATACCACATCGATTGCACATCAGTGTGTTCTGGTGGACACAGCTTAACATCCCCAATGTCCTCTCTACATGGCATACAGTGTGCTGAGCACTGTCTATACAGCTTATCTTTTTTTTTTTATACAGCTTATCTTGAACACATCCCTCTTAGTGCCCCATTTTATTGATGGGGAAACTGAATCATCATGAGAGCTGGATTTGGCCTAGGAGATTTCTGTTACATAAAAGAAGAAGAACTCCAACTATAATCTGGCAGATGACCAAAGTTATGTTAACTGCAACCCAGGTTGAGCATTCCTAATCTGGAAATCCAAAATCTGGTATGCTTCAAACTCCAGAACTTTTTGAACACCAACAAGTCATGAAAATTCCCCGCTTGATCTCCTGTGATGGGTTGCAATTAAAACACAGGTGCACTAAAAATATTGCATAAAATTACCTCCTGGTTATGTGTATAAGATGTGTGTGATACACGAGTGAATTTAGACTTGGGTCCCATCCCCAGGATATCTCAGTATGCATATGCAAATATTCCATAGTATAAAACAGTTTAAAAATCTCAAACACTTGTAGTGCCAAGCATTTTGGGTAAGAGATGCTCAACCTGTATTATAACTTCCTGGGGCTGAGATGTGCCCTGGTGAATTAGCAAAAGGGCCTCCTACATGGGAGTTGTCCTTCTCCTTGGTACTGGCACGCTGTCTAGCCCAAGCATGTTGAAGTAGATACTTCCTGCCTCTCTCCTCACCTCTGCTGAGGAATCATGCCCAGGTCTGCTGCAGGGAAAGAAGTTGCAGCATGGCAGGCTCACTGGGCTTAATGACTTATGTGTAGGTTATCTGTGGTTGAGGCCATGCATAGTAGCAGATCCCTGTAATCCTAGCATTCTGGGTGGCTGAGGCAGGAGAATTTTCAAGTTTGAACCCAGCCTGGGCTGGCCCAATGGTACTAGGGATGGCACTAGCTCTGTCTCAGGATGAGGTTAACCTGGGTAAGGACAGTAGCCTGAGAACACCTGTGGGCATTTCTCCTCTATATGTCCCTTTGCTGCTTTTAAAGTCTGTTTACATTAAAATGATGATTTTACCCCTCGTGGGAGGCAATTCTGAGCTTGCCGCAGGGAAAAGGCATCTCTATAAGAACAGGCATGTTTGTTATGCACCATGCACCCTAATTTGCTCTTGAATATCTCTGCTTCCTTTTTGTTTCACTCAAGTAAAAAAGAAGAAAGAAAATTTGGAGGGCAGTTCTTACCACCTGAGTTTAAAGAATGGCTACATTTTAGAGGCAGTCTGGGCATCAGGACTAGCAGGACAAAGGCTAAGGAATAATGGTGGTGAAGTACTTATACAGCTCCTTGAGGCTTTGCAGCACAATGTCCTATGCCAGTCGTGTTGAATTTTCACAACAGTCTGCAAGGGAGGGGTAGCAGGGCAAGGGTGAGTTGCTGTTTCTGTTTGTTCAAAGAGAAAGCCAAGCTTTAGAGTTGTTTGATGAGCCCCAGATTCACAGCTAGTTTCTGACAGACCTGGAACTTGAACACACGTCACCTGACTTCCACCCATATGACATCTTTGCACAGGGCTATTATTAAAACCTGCAGCTTCTGTCACTGGCTCAGGTCTTCCATATGGCTACATGTACGTGTTACATGTGTATTACAATGCCCACTAAAACTTCAGCAACGAGGGAAGAAAAACCCAAGAATTGCTAAAATACTGGAATAGTTCAGAATCTCTCTTCCATTCAGTGGTACTGTTTTTTTCTCTCATTACTGAGGATGGAACCCAGGGGCTTTGGACTGAGCTACATCCTCCGCCCTTTTTATTTTTTAAATTTTGAGATAGAGTCATAATAAACTGCTCAGGCTAAGTTCAAATTTTTGATTCTTTTGTCTCAGCCTCCCATAGTGCTGAGATTACAGGTTTGTGCCACCATGCCCAGCTTCGATGATACTTCCTATCTCACCCATCAGCATCTGTAATAGAAGGGAAAAAGTAGAGAAAAATGACCAAAAAGAGAGTGAGAGATCATTTTGAAATCTGTGTCTGCCTGTTTCTGTTGGTTAACAAGTAGAGGAGCTAATCAAGGGGAAACAGAGAGAGAAAGAGAAGGTAATCATTGCTCATTGACTTGTTTTCTGGCTTTTGAGGGGGGTACTGGGGATCGAACTCAGGACCTTGCTCTTGAGAGGCAGGCGTGGTGCCACTAAGGTAAATCCCTGGCCCTCTGGCTTTTTTTTTCCTTAAAAATTTTTTTTAACTGACTCTGATGTGGCTAAGAGGAAATGATAAGAAACAAAAAGCTTCCTTTTACTTCTCTGCTCCCGTGTCTGATACCCTTGCTCACACGGGGTAAAACAAAACCAGCAGATACAAGCATGGTACTTGACTTTGTCTCATCTTTCTCTTTCAGAAGGCCATTTGGTTAGGGATGGAGACATCTGCATGGCTCCTTAGGATCCTAGAGAGTAGTGGACTACATGGAAGTCTCCCCATTTTGTTTTTCTTATTTGTAAAATGGAATACCAATGCTTGCCTCAGAAGTATTGTAAGAATTAAATGAGATTATGGAGCAAATAAAATACAGCAGGTGAAAAGTTTTAATACAGTGCCTGGCATGTGAGGTGTGATCACAAAATATTAAATTTAAATATTAAAATATTTAAATAATATTACATTATAAATAAATATTTAATATTAAATATTAAATTTAAAAATGATTACTAAAAGATACATTGTCACTAATTCCTCTCAGGATACTCCTCCTTGCTTAGAGCACACTTAGCCTGTCATTCTTGCCTCTTTCTGAAGCAGTTCGGGAAGTCCTCTTTCATGAGTGTCTTTAGTTGCATTGTCATGGCTGCTTCAGTGTACTGAATTGGTTCAAAACATTTACCTTTCTTGTTCATTTTGACATTGGGGAAGAGCCAGAAGTCACACAGTGCCAGATCTGGTGAATAAGGTGCATGAAGACGAGGACAAACCTTAATGGTTTTATGAGTCTGCTTTCCATTGGATGATACTCAGCAGCAGCATTCATCGTATTTTTGATTACACCTGGGAAAGACAAAGAGAACTCCCAGAACTGCTTCAGCAAGTGGCAAGAATGATGGGCTGTGTTTGAAGTGAGGGGATTATTTTCAAGTGGATTAATGGCATTGTATCCTTTAGTGTAATAAAGTTTTATTTAAACACATAACAAAGCTTGTGATCAGCCCTTGTATAGTAGTTTTAATAAATCTTAAGAACCACACACCCAGCTGCATAGAACAATGTCAGGGAGGACACATACTAACCTTATAGTATCACTGCTCAAGATGATGTCTATGGGGGACACACTTTGAATTTTTAACTGCGTACATTTTTATTCTATATTTCATAGGACATTGTGGGAATGGTGTGTGTGTGTGTTTGTGTGTGTGTGTGTGTGTGTGTGTGTGTGCATATTAATGGATATGTGTAGTGGCTCAAGTTAAAAGTTATGATCAAATACAAGAGTATTCAGTTAGGGTTCACTAGAGCAACAGATATTATATTTTATATATGTATATATGATATATAAAGGATTTACTAAGTAGGCTTACAATGGCTGTCTGCAGAATCATGGGTGGAATTATGCAAAATGACTGTCTGTGTGCTGGAGAGTTGGAGGATCAAGTAGAAGGTTGAAGGCCTGGAGCTCACTATAGAGTCTGGTGTGAATCCATGTTGGAAGGCTCAGGAGTCTGTGCGGGAAGAACTGAAGATGAATATCCAAAGCAATGGCAAAGACTAGAGCCCCTCCAAAGAAGCAAAAGAGAAGACTTCTTTCCTTTTTTATTCTATCTAGGCTACAAGCCTATTGGTTGGTGCCATCAACATCCAGGGTGGGTCTTCCCCCTCTCAGTTTGGTGCCTGCATGTCAGTCATCCATAGATGTATCCAGAACTATTCTCTACTAAATCTGCTAGGCATTTTTTACATTGTGACATAGCACTATCACAAAGAGTAATAAGGAATGTTACATTTTTGCATGCAAATCTCAAGATTTTACATTCTGGGAGGAGAGTCTGATTGCTCCATTTGGAGTCAGAGGTGTCCAGCACTGGTCAAACAACAGAGCAGACAGTAGATAAGGGAACAGTTCCGTGCTGGACCACCCTTCCATACGCATCCTCCAACACTTCTGTGTTTTTTGATTTTTTAAAAAAATATACTCTTGCATTACTTTTTAAATAATGAAAAACTTTAACAATGAATGAAACCAGCAAAGCTATATTATAAGATCCTAACACTATGTATTTTGTGGATTTTTTACAGGGACCCAATAAAAATCAAAACCAAGCAGCAGGATTTATTATTTAGATGGCTTGTGATTCATCACAGAGTGATACATCCACCTTGGGGCTGGATAAATGTTGAGCTGATGGCAAACACACCCACACAACAATAACAATACTTGTCTTTTTGATTCCAACAGTTTGCTGAAATCCAAAATTTCTATAAATTTTCTCAGTGCTTTCTCTCACTTAGGGGGCTTGATGCTTTGATTAGAGTAAAAGAAAGTAACAGGGCATCTCCTGATTTTTTTAGCACCAGCTGTTATTTTGTGGTGATCAGGGGACAGGGAATAGAATGTACACAATATCCAGGGAACATCCTGTGTTTGATGGAGAGGAGAGGAAGGGAAGAGAGAAGAAAAGAGAAGAGGAAAAGAGAGGACAGAGACACAGAGGGAGAGTTGGGGAGGGGAAACATTGCTCTGCCTTGGGGCAGCATGATTTAGGGTTTATGTGAGGCAAGCTCAAATCCAGCCTGCATTTTCTATGCTGACCATCTGTGTTTCCCAGGAAAGAGGAACACAGCCAGGCTGAGAGGTTGAGGAAAAAATGAGAAGTAGGCTCCTGGCCAGCCTGGGAGGGGCCAAGGCATGCTTGTGTTCTCAGTAATGCCTCCTGGCAACATCTAGCCACAGAAGACTTCTCAGCTGTCTCCTCTCCTGGCAGCCCATGAGTGTCCCTCCCAGTGTCAATAAGTCCTCCTCATGGCCACCCACCCCAACCTTGTGACTGTTTTTTTGTTTTTTTAGGGGACTGAGATGAAGTTGCTGGAGAAATGACCAGAGATTGCTTATGTGAGAACAGAAGCCACACTCCTAACACTCAGGGCTGGACTATTAATGACACTATCTGAGTCTCGCTGCAGGTCACAGAGCGCCCAGACCCTCAGAAACCCTTTTAGGCAGGTTTTATGAACACACATGAACAAACCAAGGTTCAGAGAGTTTGTGCAAATTGCTCAAGTTGGCCCACTTGTTCAATGGTAGAGCCAGATTCACACCTGGGCCAGTGTCTCTAGGTCACCTTGTCTTAAACCCCTGCTCCGTGTCAGCAAGCCAGCTCACAAGGTCCCAAGACCTTGAAACTTTGCTATGTATCACTGGCTGCTCCGGGATGGGTCACAGGACTGTTGAGAAGCCTGTCTTAACTACAACAAATTGGGAAGTAGGATAGAATATTTCGTTTCCAAAACCAGTTAAAATAGCATATATCTAAGGCAAGCCTTTGAGTCTATTCTTTTTTTTTGATACTGGGGCTCAAACCCAAGGCTGCTCTACCGCTGAGGTACATCCACCAGCATGTCTCTAAATTGACTAGGCTGGCCTCAGACTTGAGATCTTCCTGCTTCAGCTTTCTGAGTAGCTGGGGTTACTGGCGTGTAACTGTTGCTGCCTGAGTCTGTTCTTTGGTGCTTGATTGGGAGACCAAGCCACCCTGAGCCCTCAGAAGTTCATACCTAGCACTTCCAGAGAGGAAGCCTCTTTCCAAGACACCCATGGAAGATTGTTTTTCTTCTTCGAAGCTTCAGACAGTGGGGGTTTTGCCCTCTAAAGTTGCTGAAACAGGAACGTTAGACTGAATAGTTTTATTGGAATTAAAAATATTGCAAATTTTGTGCTAACAGCTTCTGGCTATAGCTGGAATAAAAATGGCATTGCTTCAGACAATACCAGGCACTAATTAAACCAGTAGAGAATGAAACAAGAGAAATACAACAGCAACAAAAATTGGAGTCATGAGCTTCAGAATACTCCCCCAGCCGGGCAGTTGAATTTAAATTTTCATTATTTTGAGTGAATGTGACCCTTAGGAATCGTGTAGGGATGGTTCTTTATGTGATTTCAGGGAAGTCCCTCTTGTACCATAGTTACTTGCATAAAGCTATACCATGTATTATTGCAAAAGAAAAGTACAAATATGTGTCTGCCTAGAAAAATGTCCAGGAGGATGAGTACTTAAATGTTAATAGTAGGTTACCTTGGGGAAAGGAAACTTGAGGAAAAAGGACTTTCTTCTTTTAGTTTTAAAAAAATTTATGTATTCTTGGAGTGTTTAAATTCATTATCCTCAGCATGTATTTTTGAGCAGTCTGGGATGATCAAGGGAATGCCTGATGTTTGAATGATTCATGTTTCATGGCAGCAGATTATCAAAAGAAAAATTAGACAGATGACCATTAAGAAGCTGCCCCAAGCCAGGCATAGTGGCACATGCCTGTAATCCACCACTCTGGGAAGTTGAGGCAGGAGTGTACATTCAAGCCCAGCCTGGGCAACCTAGCTATTTTGCAAATCCTTGTTTCAAAATAAAAAATTAAAAAGGGCTGGGGTTATGGCCATGGAGATGGAAAGGAAGAGAGGCATCATTGCAAACCAGGGCCAGGGTGTCCCTTGGATTGACTTCAGGCTTGTGAAGGGGCACTGCCTGCATGAAGATGGGGCTTAGATACTGGTTCTGAGTGAGGTAGGGACCTAAATGCGCTAGAATTCTAGTTCTCGGTGCATGGCCGGGTGGTGATGAATGGATAAATGAATGTGTTCCTTCATCAGGCTTTTTGCTTCCATGTGCAGGCTGACCTCTTTTAAAAGCCTAATTAGTCTTTTTTTTGGTGTGTGTATGTGTGTGTACTGGGATCTCCTTTTGTTCTGTGAGAAACTCATCTCTAAATGACTTAAGCAAGAAAGGAGACAGATTTAAGGCACAAGAAATTGAAAATTCTTCTGGGTTGCCTTGATGTGACAGACTGATGTTACCAAATGCTGATTTCTTTTTGAACTTTCAGTTCTGCTCTTCATACAGCAATGGCCTCGCTTCTAGGCTCTACCTCCACAGCATGCAGAAGATAGAGAAAGCTTATTGTTCTCCTAGAAGTTCCTTGAAAAATCTCCCTTTGAGTTTCACTGACTCAAAGAAAAGTTTCTCCCCCAGTGCTGGAGATCAAATCCAGGCCCTGGAGCAGGCTAAGCAAGAACACTACCACTATGCTAAACCCTGAGCCCCTCAGTCATTCTTGATTGGCTGATTGGCTTAGGATTCCTGGACCAATCACATTTAAAGGAGTGGTGGTTCCCAGGTACTCCCACCACCCTATATGGCAGCTGTATAATGGGGAAGGATGGAAGGTATATTAGGGAACTATCAGGTTCTAATTGGGGAATGAATCCTACTTGTGGGTGTGTGGGGAGTGGATGGAGTTGAAATAGGACGATAACCAAGGGGGGATGGGTAGAGGAGTTCCTAAACTGAGAAGCAGGACAGTGAAGATGGACTGAGTTCAGAAGGGCTGCTGGGTCTACTGTAGAGCAGCTATGGATTGGGGGCTGTAGAGGAAAATGATTATGAGGGTGCCTGAGATAACTTAGGTACCGGAGTTTCAGACAGGGGGCCTCTAGTGCTTTTCTAGGCTCTGAGAGGGCAAGTCAGCCCAAGTGATGCCCTCCCAGGGGAATGCTGGCATGAGCAGAGATTCATGCTGCCTTGAGCATGACAGCTCTAGACATGTGATGGACCACCCACCCACAGTGGCTCTGAAAGCATTGAACAAGTTCACTTCTGTAGAGCCCTGGGGTGCATGGCTGGTGGAGGGCATTCTTAATCACTGTCAAAATAAGTTTTTTTCTTTGAATTGTTACAAAGTAGTAAGAAGCAGTAGCAGCAAAGGAAGCAGGAGTCAAATGACCAAAAGTATTTGGGGCTTCTCCCTGTTTGAAAGTGGCAGTTTGGTGAACCTCCTGTTGGGACTATAGAAGGCCCCGAGGAAAGAATGTCTCCAGAGTGTAATAACTGCTCTTCTCTCCAATCTGGTGCATGAGAACTTGCATTTTATTTGAGAAATAAGGACCTAGGGCATGGTTGTGTACCCAGAGCATGGAGCAGTTCATAGACACAGAATGAAATGTTACACCCACACAGAGCTTACAAACATTATCTCAGTCCAGCCCCACACACCTTACAAGGAAGCGATTGTTACATTTGTTAGGGAGGAAAAGCCCAGATTGGCAGTCCAGCTCTCAATGTTTGCAGCTAAATCATGGTGGGGTTGGTCTTTGAATCCAGCATCTACCTCTCCCATCTTTCTTCTTCCTTCCTAGTGGAACCTAAATTTGGTCAGCTTTCTCATTCTTCCCCTGGTAAGACTACATGTTTTAGCAAAGAGACACCTGCAGTGGGGAGGTTTTCTCCCAACCTTGATCTAATTCTGATCATGACAAGTCTGCTGGTGGGATTCTGAGGTCTCTCTTTCTTCTAAGGAGAGATGTAGTAATCATTTCCTTCATCTTCCTCTGGACACTTTCGCACCTGGGTGGGGCATTTGGAACAGCCACCCAGCCATTTGCTATCAAATCTGAGGATGAGGTTGGTGCCCAAGATGGAACAATAGGGATAGAGGGAATCTTGGTCTTTGATGGTGGGGTTGAGTCACTGGATAACATATCCTGGAAGCCTCCAGGAGCAGAAACTGCTAGTGGTCTTCTACTGTGCATTCTATTCTTTAGTAACAGAAAAGCAATATTGTTGAGTGTAGCAATGCATCCAGATACAAGATTACATTTTCCAGACTCCCTCATCAATGTGAGTAGGAGGTGAAATATTACACGGTCCTTTGCCTTACCCCCTGTTTTCAACCTTCCTACTTCTTAGAATAAGAGCATAATGGCTAGATCTATGGCAGCTATATGCATGAACTAAGTTGAGGTTGGAAGCCCTCTACTAAAGATAGCAGTGCAGAAATTGTAAGTTCTTGGTTACTGTGGAGCTGCCATACCAGCTTTTTGGCTATTTATCTATGGACTTATGTGTGAGAAATATAAACCTCTATCTTATATAAACCACTACTATTTGTGTTTTCTTTTATATGCAGCTGAGTACAATCCCAACTGAGAAACCTATATATTTCTGAATTTCATGTTGGGTGAGAATTAATTTTTTTAATGTGTACACTATTCAGAGTTGGGGTTCCTTTTATGTATAATCAATAGCATCCTAATTGTTTCCTTTCCCCAACCCATACTGTTAACATTTGTATTATGTAGGCAACTACAACACAGACTCTATTCTTCAATTCTCCATTATCTTGGATCAATTCTCCATTATTCTTGGTGTGAAAGATTCTAATACTGGGATCACCACTTTCCACATATCTTTTCTACCTCTATCTTTGGGTAATAAAGAACTTCCAGAAAGCTCAAGCAAAAAAGCAAATGTTATTGGTATCTGCTACGGGGGTGGTGCAGTGTAGGTTGGGAGTCCAAGTAGTTTCTTTGGTCCAAGGCTTAGACCTTGAATAGCCTCCTGCATGCACTTCAGTTCCCCCTACCTACTCCTAATTCCACTGCCCTGACCATGTGGTCTGCCTCCCACAGAAATCCTCAGGGACAGGAGCTTTTAATAACTGGTGAAGCAATTATTGACTCAGGTTTTGTTTGTTTGCCACTAAGTTAGCGTTTAATAAATGTAGGACTCTTGGCTTAATAGCCAGTTATTGTGTATTATCAAAATGGCAAATTAATTATTAAAAGCTGTGCTTAAGATCTACCCGAGTTCTAACCCAGGCAATCTCTCTTGTTCTTAATTTGCAGTAAACATTGTATTTCTGGCCAGTCAGTATTTACCTCAAGCATAATAACTATCTTGTTAAATCCAAATCTATTAAATCTAAATAGAAGTCACGAATTAGCACTAGAGAGTAAGGGAGGGTTTGGTCCATTTATGTAAAGAGCATCCCAAGCCCTCAGCTTCATTATCCCATCTGCAAGGATGCCAGAGGCAGCTCATAAAGCACAGTTGGGTTAATGGTTGTTCATCATTCAGAGACAGAATCACCTACCATCCTTGGCCCAACCTCCTTTCCTTTGGATATAAATTTCTAATATCTGATTGTTGTGATAGCTGCCATTTACCAGTGCCTACTTGTGACAAGTATTTTGGACCAATCTCTAATTCTCATAGCAATCTCAGTCTACAGATAAAGAAACTGAGGCTTAGTGGTGCTAAAGAATCTGCCCAAAGTCACACATATGTATGTTAATGGCAGCACTAGGATCCAAACTCAGCTTACTAGGATCCAATTTAGAGGAGGGTTCTAAAGCCATCCTTTCTCTACCTGCAGAGAATCAGAGACCTTGTCCATATATTTTTGTGTGCTCCATAAAGGGGTTCTCTCCCTTTTCTCCTGGCTCAGAACCTGACAACCAGACCGGTCTTTTTACTCCCTGCTCCTCCTCAATTAATCCTTAAGCTTGCTCCCACATCTTATGTGCATGCACATTTCTCTCCTCCCACAGTGGCAGCTCCTCACTGCAGCTAAGAGGAGATCATCCTGACCTCCCTCTTTGCTTTCACTCCCTTTATCATCCTTTTGTGCAGGACTGCAGGGGTTATCATCAAATGCTGAAGAGAAGGAAAATAAATTCCCAAAGAGAAAAACATGTCTAATGTTATCTGAGCCAGTTTTCTGTTTCTCAGAGTTTTCTTCTTCCTTGCTTTGTAAGCCCATCTGAACCCTTTCAATAGAGGCCTTTGACTTATAGCTGAGATCCAGCATCAACAGAAAAAGAAAAAGCACCAACACCCCACTGCCTGGGGCCTTTATTATAGCTCAGAACTTAAGATAGTGCGATGTCTGGTTGGACTCAGAGTAAGATGTTGCTGGTCATAGTTCATAGGTTGCATAGTTCACACTAGTAAGCTGATACATGGAGATTCCTTTTGGCTTCTGCTCATGGGAATTAGGCCATTCACTCGTTCATTCACCAAACAAGTATTTTGCTTGCCTCCTTTTTGTCAGGCATTGCTGTAAAGCACAAAATCTTTGACTTCAAGAAGATATCCTGGAATGCCAGGGGAAGGGAAGAGGAAGAAGCAGTGGAAAAAAGGTTTAGAACCTGGGTTTTAATTAGGTTGATCAATTCTCCCGGTGTCCCTGACACTTTCCTGGTGTTATCACCAGAAGTCCTAAATCCTGGCTAGCCCCTCAGTGCCTGTGGGGGGATAGTTGGTTGGCTTAGTCTGAGTGCTAGTTCTACCATCCCCGCCAGTCAGTAAGTATATATACTTCAGTAAATACACATGCCTGCTGTGTGCCAGGCAGTGTCTAGTACCTGGAGGGGGACAGCCGTAGGCAAAGAGTCCCTGTGCTCAAGGACCCCCTCTCAGTAGTAACAGGGAATCCAAGCAAACACAAACCGGATGACTTAGGTGTTCCTGAGATAGATGACTGCGGAATGGGAAGAACTGTCTTAGCTAAGATAGCAAGAGAAATCCTCTATGGCGGGTGACAGTGAGCAGAGAGCTCAATGGAGAAGAGGGCCAGCCATGTAAATAAAGATCTCTGGGGAGATTTTCCAACCAGAAGGATCATCAAGGGTGAAGGCCCTGAGAAGCAAACAAATCTGCTGGGTTGGAGGCCTGGGAGGAAGATTTGTATGTGTAAGTACACGGGAGGAGAGGGAGAGGGAAAGAGGGGAGATAAGAGAAGGATGCAGAGATCAGATGATGGAGGGACTTGGGTTCTGCATTAGATTTGCCCATAGGAATATCACTTTCAGAGAGGACAATGGTTCCGAGAAGTTAGGTGGATTTAGGCAACCTCCTTCATAGAACTGATGTGAAGACTCATAGCTTTCCACACAAGCCTGCTTCCTATGTTGGGTTTTCTATCCTGGTGTTCACAGAGTTGTCTGGGTTCTGAATCTCAGTGTTATCTGGGCTTCTTGCCCCTTAACCTCTGTCTCTATTCAATTAGTTTCCAGATTCTGTCAATTCTACCTCCCACTAAGCCTCATCTTGGCCTCCTGAATTCTCTCCATCCTTCCTGATCCCATGTGATATCATCTTTCCCCATCCTTTTCCTAAAGCAATTTACTGATGGATGGGTCTTCTTGCCCTTAGTTTCTTCCACATATTGATATGTGTTGTCTAAACTTTTTCTAAAACATAAACCACTACATTAGGGTAGAATGGTCCAATACAACCACTGCCAGGTGAGCGGAATGTATCTGATGATTAGTGAGGCTGCCGCCTGCAGAATCCTGGCAGGGCCCTCCCCCAAGACATCTTGGGTTTCTTAGACGGTGGTGGCAGTGCTTGAGAGCAAGCCCCAGTGCGCCAGCATTTATCAGCCTCTGCTGATGTCTCATTTGATGTTCTCCCATTGGTCAAAGCAAATCACATGGACAAGTCATGCATTAATGTGGAGGGGATTAGCATGGGCACATGGGAATTGGGATTCACTGAGCACAGTCAAGGTAACAGTCTGCCACAGGATGCTCTGAACAGGTATTTATTATTATCTTCATTTTACAGATGAGGAATCAAGCTAAACAGCTTACCTGAGATCCTACTTGTGTCCAGCAAGAGAGATAGGTAGAGCTGGATCTCACACTTTCTCCTCTCTCTGATCTCGAAATTTACACCTTAACCAGTGTGGTGCCTCTGGCACCCTGCCTTGGCTTTGACACTTTTTTCATGATCCTGTTTAACATGGTAACAAGTCACCTCCTCTCAAGTCTGCTTCTAGTCTCTTTTGTGTTTGTCCTCAACTAACCCCCAACACCATACACATTCATATCTTGTACGGTTCAATGGATATGGTGAGGCCATGTACATTTGTGGTACAAACTGTTGTCTTTTGAGTCACCTTTTTAGCAGTCAAGTACAAGAAGAAAATAGCCAAGCAGGCAGAAATGTTCTGTATTCTTTAATGCATCCATCTTCTTTTCTGGCTCCTGGTGAGGAGTTACTTCTTTCCCACCACTCAAGAGAGTGATGGATACAGGGAAAGTCAAGTGCTGTCCTCATCATTGCCATCAGAAATCTTGTAGCATCTGACAGACTGAGACAGATTGCTTCTTGCTTGGCGAGGTCCGCCTTTCTAACAGGTCCAGCCTGAAGGCCCCAAGTACCGTTTTAATGTTGTTATTGGCAACATGATTGAGAGGGAAGTAAGGCGGTCTGTCAACTTAGCCTTCACAGGACTATTAGAGTGAAGCAAGAGATAGAATGTATTTTGTTTTCAACAAGGTTCTTTTTCTGTCCTACACATTCAACTCCAAAACATACCATAAAAAATGATTTCTTAGCATCTCTACTTTTAGGACACTTAGAAATTATTAGCAGAGGTCCAAGTAAAGAAGTGAGTGTTGACCTTTACTGAATACTGTGATGCTACTCTTTCTGAGATTGGTACTTGTGGTAGACAGAACAAAGCCTCTGTTCCCCTAAAGATGTCCATGTCCTAATCTCTGGAGGCTGTGAATAGATTATGTTATGGAGCAAAGAGAAATTCAGGTTGCAGATGGACTTAAGGTTGTAATCAGCTGATTTAAAAATAGGAAGAGTAGCCTGGTTTATCTGGCTACTCTGGGTAATCCACAGGGTCTTTAAAGGCAGAAGAGTGAGATTGAAAAGTCAGGGTGACTAAGAAAGACTTAATCGGCCGTTGCTGATTTTGAAGATGGAAATGGGTCATAAGCCAAGGAACATGTGGAGCCTGTAGCAGCTGGAAAACTCAGTAAAAGGATTTTCCCCTAGAGTCTCCACAAGGGATATGGCCCTGTTGGCATCTTGATCTCAGCACAATGAGACCCGTTTTGTACTGCTGACCTCTATAAGTATAAGATAATCAATTAGTTTTAAGCTACCAGGTTTATGGCAATTTGCTATAGCAGGAATAGAAACAAGAACTACTTTGCATTAGATCCTTGACTGATTAGCAATATTTTCAATGCCTTCATTAAGTTTATGGAAAGCTCTAGCATGCGTGATAATAGCAGAATGTACAACTCTTGGATATGGAGATACTTCATGCCTCATATTTCATAGAAAGCTATAGGAGAGCCATTCTTTCCATCTATCCTTATACCATGAAGACTTACCCAATTGGTAAGGCTGGATAACATTACTGGGAATGGGCTTTTCATTCACTAATTTATTTGCTCAAGGTTTTGTGGGTTGGACTCAGCTGTGGTTGTTCATTTTGGTCCCATGGAGTGTTGATTGGGTTCACTTATGCATTTGTGGTCAGTGGCAATATTGGTGGGTGTTGGCTGATCTTGTATGACAGCATTCACAGGCCCAGTGGTTGGGTAAGGTTTTAGCTGGGGCACTGTGGTTTCTGTCAACATGGCCTTTCTGCTGGTGTAGCTACTTTGGGCTTCCTCATTGGGGGAGGTGGCTCTGAAAAGGAGAATGCAAAGGTCTCTTGATTAAGTCTTGGTGCAGAAATTGCATGACATCATTACATTGCTTTCTATTGGCCAAGGCAAGTCACAAGGGAAATGCTGATTTAATAAAGAGTAGAGAAACAGCATCCTTGGTGGGAGGAATGGCAACCCACATTGCAGGGATGGGAGAATTTGTAGCTGAGCTTTTTCACCATTTCTTAAGCTCTTTTTCTTGGGCTAGATGGTCTGAAGCTAATATGCACTCTGCCTTCTGTCCCTGCCTCTTCTATGGGGTGGGTTCACCAAGCTCTGTTTTGGAGGGGAGAGGCAGGAAATCGTCCAGCTGCTATGACCATAAAAGAGAGATCAAGTGTAATCCAGAGAAAGGAGCAGAAAACTCATTCAGGATGCAGGGTTGATCCCCATTCGGCAGTTCATATAACCCAGCAGGAGAGCTATATGAGGGTCTCTGTCTGATTCTATTAGGTATTTCTCAATTGTTTCAGAAAGTGGAAGGAAGAAAAACATGATTAATGAATACCTCAAGAACTTAGCAATAACTACTTGAAGGCGATAGAGAAATAATCAATGATAAGGTAGAGAAAGTTCAGTAAGGACAAATCCAAGCATTGTTCTAAAAGTGAAGGTATAAATCCTACCATTGTAAATGAGGACCTGGGACGCACAATGAAAACAGCTTTCACTATCCTTGTGGGCTAACTATAGAATGTCCAGCAATTAGATTGTTTTAAAAATGCTGACAGTATCCTGGAAAGGATTTGCTGCTTTTGCATTTACATTCTGTTTGTGCCATTTTCACATCATCACAGATTTTCGGACAGTTCTCCTGAGACAGCAGTGGGATATAAAACAAACTGGCATATAGGCATTCAGACACTTCCATTCTCTCTAGTTCATCTTTTTCATAGATAACCCAAAAGCATATATATTGAACATATATATGCATAGACACATTTTCACTATTGTTGTCACAATTGATAATGGGACATGAAAAGAAATGAAGGGTATCTGCTGATGGATGAGAGTTTTTCAGTTAGCACTGAATCCAGAAGTCCTTCTCTTTTCACAAAAGACAGGAAAATCAGAGAGTTATATGGAAGCTCTTATTTTGCAGCAGTAGGAGCAGTAGCATAGAGAGAATGCATTGTGTGTGGCCACAGGCAGCTTTCAGGGAGGAAGTAGTACACTACAGCAGAATTAGCACAGGCTTTGGTTAAATGTAGGCCTGGGATTTTGATTCCTGGATTTGCAAATTGCTCACTTTGAAACCTTGGGAATATTCGTTTGTCTTTCTTTACCTCCATCTCTTCTGTAAAGTGGGGCTCATAATACTTGTCTCATGACTGTTGTAAGAATGGATGACAAACGTTTCTCACTTCAAATACTGACTCCTGGGCTTGGCACTTTGTAAATGAATAATAATGGGCAAATGGGAAATGAACTTGCAGAATTGGTAAGGAGAATTGTGACTCAATCTTTGCAGTAGTTAAGTAGTTAAGTTATGAATCTGTGGAGTAGTTAACAAGAACAGCCATAGATAGGATGACAGAGATTTGGTTGAAGAAAGCCACGTTTTGAGAGATGAGTTTTTAGCAACTGTGTGATAAGAGACAATATTAGAACTAACATATCACTTTCAGGTAATTCTTAGAGAAATAACAGGTCTAGTCTGAAAAGTCATAGGTTAGTGACAGGGCTAAGAGAATGGAAAGTCGATGTAGCATAAGATGATCACAGAATAAGCTGAGCTGAACTGTACTTGGACAGATGGCTGAGATGGCCACATGCCAGCCCACCTCAAGTCTCTCTAGATTTCAGCAGAGAAAGAAGATGTAGAGAATTCCCAGGGGCCAGTTCCAGGGTTGGTGAAGGTAGCTGAGAATTAAGAAACGAGAAGCCTGCCCACAGAGGCTCCCTGAGACACAAGATAGAGAAAGACTATAGCAGAGGCCACAGGGATGTCTGCCTATTGCTTTGTATGATGGCCATATGGAAACCTAACTTGCAGAATTGGCAAGCAGGAATGTGATTCAATCCTTCCATGAATCTGTGTAGTAGCTAACAAGAACAGAAATAGCTAGGATGATGGAGATGTGGTTTTCATCCTAGAGATGTTCATGCACAGGCTGATTGTAAGCTGTGTCATACCCATTGGAGAGTCATAATTTGGGTTCCCATTGGCTACCTTCCACTCTTTCTTCTCAATGGCTTGGTAAGGCTGGTCCTCTTCTGAAAACATCAGCTGCTAGAATGTTCTAGGGTGTTAAATCCTAAAGCCTTATGCAATCATAGACAGGACCTATGGAAGGTGACTGACTGGCTTATGGGGGTTTATTGTTGACTTGCTGTTAGGAAGTGGGGCCTGGTCAGAAGAGGCAGGTCACTGTGGATGTGACTGGGAAGGTTGTATCTCCCTTCCCATCCCTTCACTTGACTGTCTCTGCTTCCTGGACACTATGCCACTTCTGCCTAGAGCTAGCCTAACATACAAGGACTGAGCCAAGCCAAATGTGGCTAAACATGGCAAAACATGGCTAAAATGTGAGCCAAAACTAACCTCTCCTCTTTTTAAGTTGTGAGTGTTGGGTATTGTGTCTCAGCAACCAGAAAGTAGCTAAGACATAGTGTAACAAGTAAGAAAATGAACAAAAACAGAAGCAAGGGCACACACCTCAGCTGATCTATCATAGCTGGGAAAAGCCACTGCCCAGCTTAGCTCTTTTACCTATAAGCTAGGACCCCTGATCCTCACCCACCTTCTTTCTGCATTCTGCTGTAGCATTAGAAGGAGAGAAGGATTCATGCTATTTTTCTAAAAATCAATCCTTGTATTTCTGGCTGCCTTGTTATCCCAGTGATGGTTCCTTAGGGACAGTGCCAGATATTGAAAGTGACTGGTGTCCTTGGGGTTATTATGACTTTCTCTTTCCCAACCAGGATGGGGAAGAGCATGTCTTCTTTGAAGGCATTGAAGCAAGAAAGTTTTCCCCTTTGTGATCTGTGTCACAGCCTCAGAGGGGCCAACCTTTATACACTACAGCTCAGGTATGCATAACCAGAAAGAATTTCTTTTAGTTTAATAATTGATCTCTTGTTTTTTTTTCTCTCTGAAGCCCCTACAAGAATAGGAGGAAAAACATAGACAAAACAGATGCTAGTGAAAGAGAATTCAGTCCCTCCCAGTTTGAAATAGTCTCCTGAATATACTGAAGTTCCGTTTCCTATCAGGTTTATTTTTCTCTTTTCAAGAAATTGTTCTCTACTATTTTCCAAAAATGGCAGCTTCAGTGAAGTACTGGGGAATCTTGTACATCCCCTAGAGAGAAAGGAAGAGCCCTTTGTCTCTATAGAGTCCTGAGACTCAGCTTCCGGTGTCATAGCCTTTGTGGCATCAGGGAAAAGCCTAAGGTACCTGATAAATATTCTCCTAGCCCATAGAATGTGAATTCAGTCCATCCAAGATTTTGATGATAATACTGGCTCTTTGATATTTGGCCATATCCTCCATCATTTCCTCCAGTCCGGCCAGAGCTCCTCTGATTGGAGGAGGTCCTTCCACGTTATGGAGGGTAATATGCTTTACTCAAAATCTATCAAATCCAAAAACACCTTCACAGAAATACCTAAAATAATGTACCAAATATATGGTCATTATAACCAGACCAAGAGACATAAAGTTAGCTGTTACAAGGGATTTGTGAGGTTTCATTGTAAGCTAAGAGGATCCACTATGCCATCTCAGCAGGTGAAGTTTCCAGAAAGTTGAAGATTATATCTTGGCTTGGATTTTAGATTGTCAACTTGGCCTCTGATACTTGATTGAGAGAAGAGGGAAGGTAAATTATGGTGAAGGGAGCAGAGAAACAATGCTTTCCCACTGCTATGCTTAGTCATTCATATTTATAAGTAGCAAAATCCACTTCAACGTGGAGGAAACTGAAATGCCTATTCCTAAATGACAAAGCCAATCTGAAAAGGCTACTTACTATATGATTCCAGCTATATGACATCCTGCAAAAGACAAAACTATGAAAACTGTGAAAAAGATTAGTGGTTGCCAGAGGTTAGCAGAGAGGGCAGGGCACAGAGGACTCTTAGGTCAGTGAAAATACTCACTATTATACACTTGTCCACACCCATGAAAAGTATGATTCCATGAGAGTGAAGACTGGACTCTGGTCTCTTGGTGATAACGAGGAGTCTGCTGCTGTATTCATTGTAGCAAATGTATTACTCTTGAAGATGCTGATAATGGGGCAGGCTTGCATGTATGAGGTCGGGGAACATAGCGGGGATTTCTTTGCCTTCCTTTCAATTTTGCTGTGAACTTGAAACTACTCTAAAAAGGTAAAATCTTAATAAAGAAACAAACAAATCAGGAGATACTCACTTTGAGTCAAGGGGGGATTTATTATACAGGAGCTTCATTTAGAAGCCAATAACAGAAACAAAATGGAGCTTGGAAAAGGACTAAGATCATAGAACAGGACATAAGCTATATTCATCGTGGGCCTTTGAGTCTGATCTCATCTGCTTCACTCTATTCTTCCCTGGAAGCTTTTTTCCTGTACTTCACCTGGTGGCTGGACTATATCTATTGCCCGACTCTGGTCATCCAAACAAAGTCATACTGTCTTTTTCTCGATTCCATTTCCAATTCCTGAGAGAATTTTGTTCAACTCAACTTAGGTGAATGGCTTACCGCAGGTCCAATCAATTATGAAAGAGAATTGATGTAATACTTTATAAAATTACTGTCAAGGGCTCACTGAGCTGAAGAGGAGGTTAAGGGTTTCACCATGAACTGGGTAGAGATTGCCAAAAATGATCTACTCCTCCATCTCAGTTGGTGAGGTCTCCAGGGAGTTAAAGTTCCCATCCATGAGAACTGGGTAGGGCAGTCTATCTCTGTAGCATTCTACACATCCTCCCTTTGCAGGATGCCAGCTTCTGTGACATTTCTCAGTAGATGACAGAGCAAAGGAAGCCCGTGGGAAATGCCATCCTCCTGCTCCTTCAGAGAAGGGCAGATTGGGGCTTGTAGCTGTTCACAGCTGTGAAGAGCTGAGGGTCATGCCACTGCGTTGCCTGAAATGGAATCTCATTGACAATTCAGTTCATGGTCCAAGAAACAAAAATAATATTTAATGAGCAAAATCTTCTTTGTTTAATTATGGTAAATGTCAAGGTTGAATCTAAGTGCTTTGCTTAAGGTCAAATGCTCAGTGCTATCAAAAAGCATTTAAACCACAGCTGATGGGCTATTAAAGCCCAGGCTAGTTAAAATCGGCCCAGTCCTTCTTCAGTGATTTATTTCCCCCTTTTGGAAGCTGTAATGTTGGAGCTGGAACAATCCACCAGCAGCTTATGCCTTGTTCTTTCCTGAGGTTCTTTTTACACTGATGAGGGATTCCCTGGTGAAATCAATGTCTCAAGTCTCCCAGAGAGCTACCTCCAAGGCTCAGGAATTCAGTTTCCATTTTGTCAGTGATTTAAAAAGGTACTGACCTCTTTCCCAGAGCTTCTCATTTAATTGGTGTGGGATGAGACCTGGGCATTGCCATTATATTTAAAGTCTCCCAGCTGAAGTGTTTCTAATATGTAGTGGGATTAAGAACAACTGGGATAAATGATTTAGTTAATTAAAATAAAATGCCGAGCGCCGATGCCCTTGTGTCTTGAACTTTCCTTCATATTTCTTTTCCCTTTTCATAGTTTGTATTCAATCCAACTTTATGCTCTTCCCTGCTGCCTCATTCTTGGGGCTGAGAACTATCTCCCAAGAGGGAGCTTGTGTTGCTAAGCTCCAGAAAGGGCAAGGTTGCAATACTGTGCTTGCTGTATGTTTGGTAGTGAATGGGATGGGAGCTCTCCCCTAAACTGTCTTGGCTTCCTGCCACATGGATTATTGAGGGTCAGTTTTGAAGGCTCAGGAGAGAGATGAGGTCTCAGACTACGGTCTGGGTTCCTCCAGGTAGTCTGAAAAGCATCGGACAGTGGCTATTTCCTGCACAGTGAGGAGATCTTTCTCCTGTTATTTATGCACACTGCTTCACTGTTCCTTCTTTCTTTCTTGTCACACAATAGAAATAATGATCTCGGTATGGGACCCTGTGCTGCACTAGGACAGTTAATCACCCACCAAGTCATTTATTTCCTTATATTCTCTTCCACCAGGACCATTATCCTGTAGGTAAACAGAGGTGCCGGTAAATCACAGACAGAACACAAGTCAGTGGGAGAATAGTTGATTAAGCGTCTCTATAACTTACAGTTATATAACACCTCTCATCCCAAAGGATCTCTAAGCGCCAGATAGACTGATGTATGCACTACTACTTAGCTCTTATATATGTCATTTTCTATGCCATTGCCTCAGGGTGGAGTGGCATGTTTACTGTCCTGTCACATAGTTACCCTCGAAACTGCAGGCACAGATTAGGCAGGAGGTAAAGAAAGGAATCTTATATTTCTGAGTTCTTCCAGGCAACAAAAATCAACTTCCAAGTGAGAACTCAGCAGCAGTCAGAGAGTAACCCACCTGCTCTCCTGAGCACAATTCCTTTGGTTCATGAAATGCTGAGAATATTAAAGAAGTCTACATAAATTCTGAATTTGGCAGCATGTGTTCAGTCATGGAGTGGAGTGAGAGCTAGGACAGGATTAAAGCCAGTGCTACTGGGGCAATATGCTTAGGAACTGCTAGATTCATAGACTAAGAAGGGATCAGTGTAAGGAAGGATCACATTGTTCCCAAGACTTTAGAAATATTCACAATAACCTTGCTCCTTAAATTTTAATCATATGGGTCTCTTTGAAAGGAAAGAAAAGCAATTTCCACTTTCCTCCTTGTGTTTACTTCAATTATTTGATTCTAATGGTGCTTTCAGACAACCTTATGGCTGTGATCTATGTATAAAATCCAAAACAAGTTAAATTCAATTCAGTTAAAGTTAAATTCAGACAAAACAATAAAGCCAGTGTGATTCAATTTAGCAACATTAATTTAATGGGAAGGATGACGTTGTTTTGCCGAAACTAGATTACCTCTCAAATGAGAACATGGCATTGACTTTGGCCTCATCAGTTCTAAGTTTGGCGTGCTTATGCTACAGGTGCCATGTAATGACCCAGTTTCCTACAATTGCTCTCTATTTTGACTGCCATGGAGACTCCCTTTGTGAAGTACCCAATTAATTTATTTAGCCTTAGTTGGGCAAACCTAATATTTCTATGCAAAGCCTGCATCTGTGCCCACTTGAACAAGCAAAGCCAACTGGAATCCCATGGTATGGTCTGATTCTGTGGAGTCATGAGAACGATGCAAAAGATGGTAAAATTCAATTTTAAGACTACTGTCAAAAGGAAAATCCTCAATTTAAAAATCCTCATAAATTTTTTTTTGAAACTCCTGGGAATTTCTAGAGCCACAGATCTCATATTGAAACACATGTTCTAAATAACGAGGTTTAGGCCAATACTGAATTTCAAGTTGATAGCAGTGAAAAATCCTGGGCATAAAAAAACAAAATAAGATGAAAAGGTAGCATGACAATAAAAATCCTTCCTTAATAGAATCGTGGACTTGAATTTGACATCTTGTTACAGGCATGGCAGAGACTGCTGAATGTCCAAGTGTATCTGTTCTCTCCTTTTCCATTTTATTAGGATAGAATTCCCTCAGCTTCATAGGTGCTCTCAGGGAAGATGGCTAATCAGATGGAGGCCACATTTCCCAGCTTCCCTTGAGCTTGTTGCAGCCATGTGATTAGATTCTTGGTAATGTACTGGGAATAGACGTGTACATCTTCCAACACCACTGCCTGAAAAGGAAATTGTCTGCTTTCTATTCTGTTTGCCTCTTCCCCATGGCTGGTTCTTGGTGGTGGCACTACTGAAGCGGCATCAGCCATGCAGCACCACCCTATAAAAGGACCTAGGGAAGGAAATAGAAGGAACCTGGGTGGCAGGATAGCCTCATAGAACAGAACTCCCCTTCTTATCACTTATGTCAGAGAGACATAAACCCTTCTGTTGAGCCAGGTGATTGATGCACACTGTAATTCCAGCACTCTGAGAGATGGAAGCAGCAGGCTTGCAAGTTCTAGCCCATCCTGGGCAATTTAGTGACTCAGTGAAATCCTGTCTGAAAAAAAAAAAAAAAAGCCTGAGGATGTAGTTCAGTATGAAGGCCCTGGGTTCTGTCCCCAGTATTGAAAAAAAAAATCTTTCTGTCTTTTAAAACACAATATCATGGGGCCTCTTTGTTACAGCCTCTTATCTATCTCTAGCTGATACAGAAAGGGATAGCTTACAATTCTGTTTTATTCATTCAGTATTTTGAACGTTTTAACTGTCAGGCGCTAGAGAGGAAAGAATTTGAGATTACACATTTAGTTAATGGCAGTTCTAGAGCCAAATATAGGTCTTCCACTCTCGGGGCCAATAGTTGTGCTATTTATGCTTCCTCCTCATTTGGCTGTGTGGTTAATACTCCAACCACTACAACTGGTTGTGGAAGAATTGGTAGGTTCTATTCTCACATGGTTTGGTTGATCCTTGTTTATTTGAGCTTTTATTTTTTGAAGGGAAAAAAACAATGATAGACTGATAAATGAGAGGTGTTACTAACCCAAAAGAAAGGTTTATTCATCACTGCAAGACCAACCCTCTCCCTTGGGCATAGAGGGATATACAGGAAGCTCATAGTATTTCAGCAATATGTCTTGCCTGCAATGACATTATTAGGGGAAGACAGGGGTAGACTATATAGTCGAAGCCAATGTTTATGCCAGGAGAGAAAACAATTTGAGTCAAGTTAGGTGAGTCCACCTCAATGTTCCAAAGCAGAGTCTGAGAGACAAGAAACAAAAGCAGCAGGAAACATGATTGAACATAATAGAGTTCTTGTTCTACTCAGTCATTCTTCATTGCACCATCCTGTTTTATTTTCCTTATGGTATGACAGATACTTTCTTAAGATATTTTCTTTTTCATTTTTTTGTTTACACTTTTATTGTCCATTTCCCTAAAACAAGATATTTCTGTGTCTGTCTTATTTACCACTGATTCTCTAGTGACCAGAAGAGTTAGGTTCTCAAAAGTATTGTTCAGTGAATAAAAGAAGAAATGAATGAATACATGAATAAAAATGCACTAACAGAAAATGAGCCACATAAATCATGAAACAGAACACCGTTCTGCTTATTTAGTGACTGTGTAAAGATTGTGTAAAGAATGACAAAGAAATACTATGGTGTTCACTCATAAAGAGATATTATCACTCCAGAATACCTCTCCTATCCTATTTCCATGAGTATTATATTAGTCAGTTTTATATTATTATAATGAAATATCCGAGGTAGGCTACTTTTGGAGAAAAGAGGTTTATTTAGCTCACAGCTTGTGGAAGTTAAAGTCCAAATAGCATAGTACTGGCTCTGGTGAGGGCTTCAAAACAAATGGCACATCATGGTGGGAGAAGCATCACGTCTCTAAACAGGAAGCCATAGATAGACTCAGGCCAAGCTCGGGTTTTTTATTACATCTTGCTCTTGTGAGAACTTAGTCCAGGAGACCAGTATTCCCTTCCTAGAGCAGTGTTTCCGATGACTGAAGGACTTCCTGCTAGGACCCACTTCTTAAAGATTCGGTATCACCTCCTAATACTGGGGAAAAGCTCCCATCAGATGAATCTTTGGAGTGGAGTGGGAGGCAAAGAACAATCAAACCACATCAAGGATGTTCTTGCACATTTCTGTTCTAGGGGATAAAATTGACAAGGGTCCCGGCTGCTGTGCTATGGAACCTATTGCTGGGTCTGTGCTGCAGCCATCTCCCTACGGTCCCTCCCAGCCAGAGACTAATACAGAAGGAATACTGAGGCAGGCCTTTCCCTGCCATAGCCAACTTTGGTTGAGAGGCTTATTTCCCTGGACTGTGTGGCCACCTGGGACACTGCATTACTCAGCCTTCCATGGGTGGGACGGAATACCTGGTTTACAGGAGGAAATGTTTCAGAGGCTTTAGGCTGTTGATTGGGTCCTTTGCTTTTAGCTCTGTGATGAGGCAGAAACATCATGATGGAAGGGCATTGTGGAGGAACCTCATGGCAACCAGGTTTACCCTGAAACTGATTCACTCTGAAAACCATCCTATTTTGAATCCAGTGTCTGCTCCCCCAGGGCCTCCATTCGGGTTGCCTTCTATTTCCTAGATCCAGCCCCAAATTGAAAACCCTAACATAAAAGCAGTTATAAAGCAAATGCTATTTGTTAGTCCTTACTCTAGATAACTGGTACTGACAGGAAGAGTAAATAGCAGAAAGATAGGAAGTTGAATAGGAAAAACAGACATAAAACTCTCGTTTGAGTTCAGAGCCTTAGAGCCTTCCTCATCATAACAGAGGCTGTCAGCTTTGACATGCAATATGATTATTGAATTTCTGAAAGTAAAAGAGGAGAGATTGGAGAATTCAAGTGTATAGCAGCAGCCCTTAGAGTGCAGGCACTTCAACACACAGCCTCCTTGGCTTTACACATGTGGGAAGTAATAGGACAGAGCATGTCAAAAACTAGATTCACAGTATACCTTGGAGAAAGACAGTGAGTGTGCAGATTTGTTTCAGAGGAATGGATTTCCACAACGCCAATTTGCCACATCTTCTAGAACACTCTCAGCCACTTTTTCTTTCTTTTTTTGAAAATGACTTTTTTATTAGAATGTGTGATGCATATAATCACATTCATCTTAGAGAATGGTACACACAGAATTAATCCTTTTTACTTCCCCTTCTCTCTCTCCCATCTCCCTCCATCCTCAAATCCCCTCCCCATCTCCACAAAGTCTACTTCCCTGTTTCCTATTATCTTTCATTTTGCTCTTTAAACTATTTGAGTTTCTCCTGTAAGAGAAACCATGTGATATTTAACATTTTGTGTCTGATTTACTTCATTTAACATTATTGTCTCATTTTCCTACAACATGACTCAAATTCTTCCTTCTATATGACTGAATAGTACTCCATTGGGTATAAATACCACATTTTTCTTATCCATTCATCTGTTGGTGGGTGTTATGGTTTGGGTCTAGATGTTCCCTCAAAACCTTATGTGGTCATAGGTGGTGCTTTTGCAGAGGTGGCTGAATCTAGTGTGTGATGCTGGGATTGAGGGTGGGTGATTACTAAATCGGTATACTGATGGGTTTGGCACCGCCCTAATCCTGGTAGCCTGGATACAATATAAGGGACACAAAGAGACTTGTCTTCTCCCTTGTTGTTTTTGCTGTTCTCTGCTTGCCATGAACTCGTTCTCCTCTGTGATGCCCCTCTGCCAAGCCACCCTGCCTTGGAGCCAGCCGATTATGACTAAAAATCTCTACAAACTGTCAGCTAAATAAACCTTTCCTCTCTTAACTTGTGTTTGGTATTTTGGGCATATAGGTTCCTTCCAAGATTTCGTTATCATGAGTTGTGCTGCTATAAACATAAATGTGCATCACTGTAGTACGATGTTTTAAACCCATTTGAGAGGATACCTATTAGAGGTAGAGTTGGATCAAATACAATTTCTATTTTGAGTTTTTTAATCAGTTAAAATGAGATAATTTTATTTGTTTGTAACATAACAACAAGAAATGTATTAGTTAACTATCTATTGCTCTATAACACATGAATTAAAGATATAGTGGTTAAAAACAGCAACTGTTCTTTTTTGGTCTCCTACTTTCTGTGGGTTAGGAGGTTGAGGACCTCTGGTTGAAGGTTCCTTAGAGACTGTAGTCAAGATGTGACTTGGGCTGCTATCATCTCAAAACTCAACTGGGGAAGGCCATGCCCCCATGGTTGTTGCTGAGATTTGTCTCCTTAACTATAGCACTGGGGGCCTCAGTTTCTCCATGGCTTTGGCTGAAGGCTGCCCTCAGTTTTCTGTCATACAAGATTCTCCATGGGGCAGCTCACAGTGGGTGGCTTTGGAGTTCATCAGAGGGAGTAAGTGAGAGAGCAAAGGAGAGAGGAGGTAAGATTGAAGGGAGTCTTAAAACTTTGTCTTTTTGGGGTGCAATAAAAAATACCATAAACTAGGTGGTTTCTTAACAACAGAAAATTATTACTTACAGTTCTGGAGGCTGGAAAGTACAAGATCAAGACACTGGAAGAGTCCATGTCCTGTTTGCTTGTTCATAGGTAGCACCTTCTTGCTGAGTCTTTGCGTGATGGAGGGACAAGGGGTCTCTCTCCAGCCCTTTCATAAGAGCTCCTTCCTCATAACATCATCACCTCCCACTTCTAACCATGTCAGGGAGGGGATAAGCATTCATGCCATAGAAGTCTACCCTTGGATCTGACAATCCCAGCCTTTTGCCATATTATTCATTAGAAGCAAGTTATTAGGCACAGTTCACTGTCAAGGTGAGGGGATCACATAAGGTATGAATACTAAGAGGAAAGGACATCTGGGGGCTAGTTCAGAAGCCACCCATCACACAAAACAAAAAAATGAAGCCCAAACAAATGTAAAATCCACTGGAGGGCAGACTGGAATAATGATATAGAATGGGAAGATGAAACTACTCTCTAAGGAGATAGCCCTTCACAGGGCTTTACTGACTTTTGTGGAGGACACGATTGGCTCACTTTTGAACAGCACCAGACAAATCTCTCCACCAAAATGCTGAAGATGATAAATGTTCTCACAGAGCCCAAGCAGTCAGTTGAAAACGGAAAACTTTTTTTAATTTTCTGCTTTGTATCCAAATAACACATGAATTTGCACTCTAGGCCATAACATATGCATTTGTTTGAATCAGAAAAGTTTAAAATTTATTTACCATGGAAAAAAATTGATTTTCCAAATTGAGGAACCATGTGGATTTAGTTTGAAGAGCCTAAGATTTCACAGGGCCAATTCTCTTTCGATGGGTCATCTCTGCTGAGTCATTGATGCTTTTTTTTTTCCTCTGTGACATGGGGAAGCTAATTATTATCATCTGTCAGCAGGAAAAAAATGAAATGTCTTGCAACATCAGTTGATTTTCCATATTTTGTTTTTGTTTTTATACGTAGGGCAGAGGATCTAACTCAGTAACTAAGCTATAACTCCCAGACCTATTTTGTTATGTTTTTAAAGAACACTAGCCTTCCTACTTACCACACAGCAGCATGTTAAACAGGTACATATTTTTCTATGAGAATAGCAGCTCTCTCTTGCCTTGGGTTATGTGAACATGTCTTTTTCGTGGCCTGGGATGCCATTTCCTGCCATGTTTCCCACAGCAATTCCTTGTCATTCTATTTTCTTCAGCTTGGGGAGCCAGGGCAGGTCTCAGAGAAACAATGGCACAGCATCTGAGTGAAGAGATACACCTTCTCGGGGTTCCTGGAGACACCCTTGTGTAGCCTCATTGGTGCATACTCACTTGAGTGCTGGGACAAATAAATCTACCACTGCTGCAGTGGTATTTCTACATCTCTAGGAGTGAGGACCAGAAGGACAAAGACCCTCTCTTTTCTCTTTTATGTCCCACCTGTGGGAATAAAGTGCCTACTGTTTGGCATATAATACATGTGAAAAAAATAGTTGTCCGCTAACTACATCAGTGGTTTTTAAGTCTTTTGGTCTTATCTTCTTAAAATGCATTAAGACTCCAAGCCCAGAGGAAGGGGCTTCTGGGCCACCTTCTCTCCTGCCACTCCCAGCCCAGAGGAAGGGGCTTCTGGGCCACCATCCCTACCATTGCTCCCAGTCCCTGTCCCACCTCTCCCAGCTCAGAGGAGGTGATCCACGTGGGCGCCAATAGCACCCCCATGACCCGAAATGAGAAAACATGTAAACAAGTCTCAAAACCAGACTTCCAGATCACCTACAGCAACCCCAAAGGGAAATGAGATGGAACACTCTGATACTCAACCACCTGGACCCACTGAACTGGCAACAAAAGGGGATCTAGAAAAAATGAAATCAGAAATAATTTCTCAGATAACAGGAGAAATTATGCTCCTAGTGCAACACATGATTAATAAATCTAGAGAAGAGCTCAGGAACATGATGGAATCCCAACATAGGAAACAAATGGAATCCATAAAACAGATGCAAATAGATTTCTAGGAGATGAAAATCTCCATTGAAAGTCTACACAGCAGAATGAACCAATGTGAGGACAGAATTTCAGATATAGAAGATAAGATTGCAATTAATGAGCAGGTAAAGAAAAATTCCTTCAAAATTATAAGGGAACATGAGAAATCAATCCAGCAACTGCTAGACGATGCAAAGAAGAATAATATAAGACTGATTGGAGTCAATGAAGAAAGAGGAGAGAGTGCAGATGACATAAAAAAACTCTTCATAGAAGTAATGGCAGAAAACTTCCCAAGCAGGGGAAAAGAGCTTGACATACAGATAAGTGAGGCATATAGGACTCCAAATAGCCTTGATCAAAAAAAATCTACACATAGGCATATAATTGTTAAGATTCCAGAAACAAAACAGAAGAACAAAGTTCTACAAGTAGTTAGAGAAAAGAAACAAATCACATACAAAGGAAAGCCCATCAGAATCACAGCAGACTTCTCAACACAAACCATCAAGGCAAGAAGAGCTTGGAGTGACATATACCAAGCCCTGAAAGAAAACAGCCTCCAACCCAGATTGATGTACCCTGCAAAACTATCTTTCAAAATGGATGGAGAAATAAGATACTTTCATGACAAAGAGTACGTTAGGAACTTCGTGAATTCCAAGCCAGCATTCCAAAGAATTTTACACAATATCCTAGGAACAGACATTGAGGATCACAACCCCAGGAAGCAAAGCAGAATGAACCCATCTGGCATGACAAGAAATTAAATGGAAAGGGGGAGAACCCAACAAAAAGAAAAAGTCATGACAATGACAAGTCCATACGTTTCAGTTATAACCATCAATGTTAATGGTCTCAATTCACCAATTAAAAGAAATAGACTGGCAGAATGGGTCAAGAAGCAAAATCCAACAATATGCTGCATACAGGAAACACACTTCATTCAAAAGGAAACTCATAGACTGAAAGTTAAAGGGTGGAAAACAATACTCCATGTGATGGGAATCCCCCAAAAAGCAGGAGTAGCTATGTTCTTTGCAGATCAAGTAGATTTCAAACCAACACTAATGAAGAGAGATGAAGAAGGACACTACATCCTTGTAAAGGGAAGAATCCAAGAGGAAGAGATGACAATAATAAATATTTATGCACCAAACACTAGTGCGCCCAACTATATAAAACAAATACTAATGGACATGAAAAGTCATATATGCACTAATACAATTGTAGTGGGGGACCCCAATACCCTACTGTCACAAATAGATAGATCAACTAGACAAAAAATAAGTAATGAAATACTAGAACTCAATTGAACTCTTGAACTAATGAACTTCATAGATGTTTACAGAGTCTTCCACCCCACAAAATCAGAATACACATTCTTCTCAGCTGCACATGGGTCATTCTCAAAAATAGACCACATACTCACACATAGAACATATTTAAGTAAGTGCAAAGGAATTGAAGTCATCCTCTGTATATTATCATACCATAGTGCGATGAAATTGGAGATCCATAGCAAAAGAAATTCAAAAAATTTCATAAACACTTGGAAATTGAACAACACACTTCTGAATAACCAATGGGTCACAGAGGAAATTAAAGAAGAAATCAGACAGTTCCTTCAATTAAATGACAATGACAATACAACATATTGGAATCTATGGGACACAATGAAAGCAGTCTTAACAGGGAAATTCATAGCAGTGGATATGCATATTAGGAAAACAGAATGAGCCCAATTAAACAACCTGATGCTGAACCTCAAGCTTCTAGAAAAAGAAGAGCAGGACAACCCCAACACTCATACAAGGGAGGAAATTATAAAGATCAGAGGAGAAATCAATGCAATGGAGACTAAGAGAATGATACAAAAAATCAATGAGGCCAAGAGTTGGTTTTTCAAAAGAATCAACAAAATTGACAAACCCTTAGCCAACCTTATCAGAAAAAGGAAAGAAAAGGCCCAAATCCATGCAATTAGGAATGAAAAGGGTGAAATTACAACAGACCTAGCAGAAATCCAGAGGATCATCAATACCTACTTCCAGAACCTATACGCCAATAAGATGGACAGCACAGAAGAAATGGACAGATACCTAGATACATATGAATTACCAAAGTTGAATGAAGAAGACCTAAAAATTCTAAACAACCCACTATCAACCCATGAAATTAAAAATGTAATTAAAAACTTATCAACTAAGAAAAGCCTGGGCCCTCATGGCTTCACTGTTGAATTCTACAAGACATTTAGAGAGGAACTACTGCCACTACTGTTTAAACTCTTCAATGAAATTGAAAGGGAAGCAATACTCCCAAATTCATTCCTGGAAGCAAGCATCACCTTGATCCCCAAAGCAGAGAAAGACCCAACTGAAAAAGAGAATTATAGGCCAATCTCACTAATACAAAAATCCTTAATAAGATACTGGCAAATAGAATGCAGAAGATCATCAAGAAGATCATACACCCTGATCAATGGGATTCATCCCAGGGATGCAGGGATGGTTCAATATTCACAAATGAATCAATGTAATACACTACATCAATAGAGCCAAGGACAAAAACCATATGATTATCTCCATAGATGTAGAAAAAGCATTTGAGAAAATCCAACATACATTTATGATAAAAACCCTACAAAAAATTGGAATAGATGGTCTCTACCTCAAACTGATAGAAGCCATCTATGAAAAACCAACAGCCAATATCATACTAAATGGTCAAAAACTGAAATCCTTCACACTAAAATCAGGAACAAGACAAGGATGTCCACTATCATCACTCTTGTTCAATATAGTTCTGGAAACATTAGCCACAGCAATTAGACAAGAGAAAGAAATAAAAGGAATAAAGATAGGAAATGAAGAAGTCAAATTGCCATTATTTGCAGATGACATGATACTGTATATAGAAGACCCCAAGAACTCCACCAAAAGTCTTCTTGACTTAATAACCAAATTCAGTCAAGTAGCTGGTTACAAGGTCAACACACAAAAATCAATAGCTTTCCTCTACAAAAATGACAGACTCACTGAGAGAGAAATGGGGCAAATAATTCCTTTCACAATAGCATCCAAAAAACTGAAATACCTAGGAATCAACCTAACGAAAGAAATCAAAGACCTCTTCTCTGAAAACTCTGGAACTCTGAAAAGAGAGATTGAAGATGATATCAGAAAATGGACAGACATCCCCTGCTTCTAGGTAGGAAGGATTAATATAGTGAAAATGGCCATACTTCCAAAAGTGCTATATAGATTCAATGCAATTCCAATTGAGATCCCAGCAGCACACTTCATGGTCCTTGAGAAAACAATCCAAAAATTCATTTGGAACAAGGAGAGACCAGAATAGCAAAAGCAATTCTAGGTAACAAAGACATGGCAGGGGGTATCATAGTCCCCAACCTGCAACTATACTACAAAGCTACTGTGATAAAAATAGCCTGGTACTGGCAAAGAAACAGATCTGAGGACCAATGGAACAGATTAGAAGATGCAGAAACAATGCCAGACACACTCAGCCATCTCATCTTCAATAAAGGAGCCAAACACCCTCACTGGAGGAAAGATAGCCTCTTTAATAAATGGTGCTGGAAAAATTGGGTTTCAACTTGCCAAAGATTAAAACTAGACCTATATCTCTAGCCATGCACTAAACTAAAATCAAGATGGATTAAAGATCTAAATATTAAAATAGAAACTCTGAACCAGTTGGAACAGAGGTTAGGTAGAACTCTTAAAGACATCGGTGTAGGAAAAGATTTTTTGAACAAAACCTCAGTTGCCCATGAACTAGCACAAACAGTCAACAAGTGGAATCTCTTCTTATTAAAAAGCTTCTGCACAGCAAGAGAAACCACCAGCAGTGTGAAGAGACAACCCACAATGTAGGAAAAAATCTTCACCTGCTCTTCCTCAAAGGTCTACTATCTTGAATCTATAAAGAACTTAAAAAGATCAGACCTCCCAAATTTAAAGACCCAATCCAAAAATAGGCATCTGAAGTGAACAGACATTTCTCAGACAAAGAAGTAGAAATAGCAAATAAATACATGAAAAAATGTTCAACATCACTGGTCATTTGAGAGATGCAAATGAAAACAACACTGAGATTCCACTTCACTCCAGAAAGAATGGCTGCTATCATGAAATCAACCAATAACAAACACTGGCGGGGCTGTGGGGAAAGAGGAACCCTGCTCCAGTGCTGGTGGGAGTGTAGACTGATGCAACCACTGTGGAAATCACTATGGAGATACCTCAAAGAACTAGGACTGGAAGTCCCATTTGACCCCACTATTCCACTGCTGGGGATCTTCCCCAAAGAATCAAAAGAATCATACCACAGTGATATATGTGTGCCCATGTTCATAGAAGCACAGCTTGCAATAGCTAAAACTTGGAAACAGCCCAAATCCCCATCAACTGGAGACTGGATAAAGAAAACGTGGTTTTTTAATAAATTGGAGTACTACTCAGCCATAAAAAGTGAGAAATTAGAGACATTTATAGCTAAGTGGATGCACATTGAGGTGATATTCTTAAGTGAAATAAATAGGACACACATGTATAAATACCGAATAGTTTCTCTGGTGTGAGAAACTGAAAGTGTAAATAAGGTCTAAATGTATAATAGGTCATGTGAAATAGGAAGAAAAGGGGAAAAGGGGAAGGGAGTGGGTGGGGTAGAGGAAAGGATAGAAGGGACTGGGATTAATATGAGAAAATGGAAAAATAGGAACAAAATCTTTGTAAATAGGGAGGAAAGGAGAGGTTGGAGGGAGGGCTGGGCAAGGGTGAAAAATAAGAACCAAGAGAGATTATGTAAAGGTGCAAATTTCCAAGGATGAATGTCATTATATTGTATACCTAAAATGTACCAATGATTAGAATGAATAATCGATAATGCAAAATAGGACAAAAAGGTCCAAAGGGGTAGGGATAGTGGGAGGGGCAGGGGAAAGGAAAGAAGGGAAAGGAAAAATGCTGAGAAATGGAAAAAATGGAAATAAAGTCTTTGTAAATAGGGAAGGGTGGAGGGTGTGAAGGGAGGGCTAGGAATGGGGAAAAAATAAGAACCAAGGTGTATTATGTAAAGGTACAAGTTCCCAATGAGAAATGTAATTGTGTTGTATACCTACAATGTACCAATAAAAGAATTTAACAACAACAAAAAGGAAAATAAAATGCATTAAGACCACCAAAGAGCCCTGGTTTATGTGAGTCATTGTTATTGATATTTATTATATCAGAAATTAACATTGAAAAATAAAACATGTATACTTTTTTTATTAGTTCACTGAAAAAAATAACAGGTCTGTTGCGTCTTAGCCTTTTATAACATTTTTTATAATATTTTTTTTGAAACAGAGGCCAATTTAGTCAGAAGAATGGCATTGCTTTACATTTTTGCAAATCTTTTTAATGTCTGGCTTAATAGGAGTCAGCTGGGTTCTCATATTTGCTACCGCATTAATCTGTTTTGATATGTTGTTTTGGTTGAAATGTATGAAGAAAATCTGGCTTCACATAGTTATGCAGTTGGAAAAGGAAGAGCATTTTGATAGACTTTTTAGATAATTATGGGCATTTTTGTTTGATACTCCACCAAAATGTTTTGTTCGCTAAGTGGTAGTTTCTCCCTTTTTCTCGCTCCCCTTCCTCCTTCTCTCTCTCCTCCCCATCCATTTCCCCCTCTTTTCCTTTCTCCTTTTTCTTCCTTCTTCCCACCCTCCCCCTCCTTCCCTCCCTCCCTCCCTCCCTTCCTTCCTTCTTCCCTTTTTTTCTTTTAAGTGCTGAAAGTTTCCTAAAAGTAATTTTCAGTGTGGAAATCTAAAACATGTCAATTAACTTTTCATACTTTTTCATTTTAAAACCCATCAGCCTATTAGGAAATTTGGATGGATCTTTTTACTCACGCATGATTTTTTAACATCATGGAAAATATTGGCTCACTGAGGTTATGCATACCTTCTAAATTTTGACACATTTTGTTACACAGCATCAGTAAAATCACATTTGTCAATATCACCACTGGTCTCATCAGAAAAATGCTTAAATATTTCAGAACTGTCAAGCTCATAGTGGTGTATACAAGTTTTCCAAATTCTATTTTTCATTTGAAAGCTTGAATTTTATCATTGGTGACATATACTGTCATTTGCTTTCCTTGAAGTGACAAAGCTCAGTTCACTTATTTGTGATTAAAAATTTTGATAAATCCTCAAGTTTAAATAACTGAAATTTATTTGTATTTATTATGGATTAAATTATGTTCCTCTAAAATTCACATATGCTAGCACCTCAAATGTGATTGTATTTGGAAATCACCTTTACAGCCATGATTAAGTTAAAATGAGGCTTTGGGGGGATACCCTCATGCAGTCTAATTCGTGTCCTCATAAGAAGAGAAGACATGAACACTAGAGAGGCCCCATGGTTGGGCGTATTGGTTCCTGCCTGTAATCCTAGCTTGTGGGAGGCTGAGAGAGGAGGATTGCAAGTTTGAGGTCAGCCAGGGCCCTGGGGAGGGACAAGGAGAGGGAGAACCCAGGGATAATATTTACGCACAGAGGAAAGAGCATGGGAAGACACAGAGAAAGGACAGTCAGCCATTCTGCAAGCTATAGAGAAACCAAGCCTATTTATTGACATCTTGGTCTTGGACTTCAAGAAAAGTGAAAAAAAAATTGAATTGTTTAAGCCACCTGGTAGGCTGGGGTATTTCTTATGGTACAGAAGTTCCTGCAAACTAGCATGGTAGCCTTAGGGAGGAAAAATGACTTTGAATGATAGTCCAGACAGCTCAAGAAGAAAGCTGGGGAACACATCATGTTTCTTGCTTCAATCCTGTGGGAGTTCTCATGGACTAAAATAGCCCATAGACAGAGAGCATGGAGTCCTGTGACATGATCCAAACAGGTCAGCCTTCCAGGGATGGAAAAAGTAGAGAAAAAGGGCCAAGTGGAAGATCTGTGGACACTTCTGCACTTCTTTCTCATGATTCATGCTTAAAACTTAAGAGTTTTAGAATTGCAAGGAAATTGTCATGTTAGTAACTTGAGTTTAAATCCTCTCAGGTCACACAAATGAGCAACTAACAGTAACTGATTACTTATTAAGTACTTTGAAGACTGTTAAGTGTTTTACATGGATAATCTTACAAATCCTTGTAAGAATCCTACATAGCAGATATGTATTACATATCCACCTACAAGAAAAATAATACTTTTGAAATAATAGATAATTCCTAATAATAATGCTTTCATTGCTATTGAAGAAAGATGATACTTTTGAAATATTAAATAGATAGTCCCACATACCTACCCCAACTCCTATATTCTAAGTTTCTTTGCCTTTCTCATTCAAGCACCTGGACCATTTTGTGACCTCACAAAAAAGAATGGATTATGGATGATTGAGAAAAAAATCTTGGCTTTTATATTTTACAAGTCTGCAACCTTAGAGAAACCCAAAGTTCTCAAGATAGAGATAAAAGATGTGGAAGAATGCATCCTAAGTGCCAAGCCTCAGTTCTCCAGGAGTTCCTCTCCAAGAAGAGATTTCTTCTCCAAGAAAAGATTAGAGGGGTGGGTTTTGAGTAAATGAAAGATTGTTGATGGTGGTGTATTCCTAGATAAGAGCTCAGTCCAGGAATGGGAAGAACCACAGAGAAATTCATGCACATCAAATTGGTTAAGTTTCATTTCACAGGTGCAGTCTAAGACAGATCTCCCAACTGTGTGTGTGTATGAGAGAGAGAGAGAGAGAGAGAGAGAGGGAGAGAGACAAAGCAAGAGAGAGAAACAAAGAGAGACAGAGAGAGAGGAGAGGGAGACAGAGAGACAAGGAGAGAGAGGAGAGAAAGACAGTCAAAGAGAGAGAGACAGAGACAGAGCGAGTGAGAGAGAAACAGAGAAACAAAGAGACAGAGACAGAGACAGACAGTGAGAGAGAGAGAGAGATAGAGAGAGACAGACAGAGTGAGTGAGAGAGAGAAACAGAAACAAAGAGACAGAGACAGAGAGACAGAGTGAGGAGAGGGAGACAGGGAGGAGACCATGTGTGATGGCTCTCGGCAGGTTGCGCCTTAGGTGGTCTTACAGATTTTTCAGGCTTCAGAGTAGCCTGGAAGAAGACATTCCAGGCACCAACGATGTCAAGAAAATTGTACAGAGAGCCCTAGACAAGGAGGATTGTATTCAGGGAGAGGTGAGTGGCTGACTGCTATTTTTACCTATCTGGCCAGATGGAAAAGGATCAAAGATGTTACGGTTTAGATCTAAAATGTTACCTAAAAGTTTCATGTGTTCAGAGGTGGGACTTTTGGAAGGTGATTGGATCACAGGGATGCCATATTGGTCAGTGGATGAATCCATTTCTGTGCTCATAACTGAATGTGCTATTAGGAGGTGGGGCCTGGTCAGGAAGGTGGGTCCCTAGAGGCATGATCCGGAAGGAGTTATTCTTACCTGTGGCTCCTCCCTGCTCTTTCTGCTTTCTGGCCGCCATGGATCAAACAGCTTTCTTCCGCAGTGCCCTTTTACCATGCCACTGATTCAGACGGTCAGCTCCTGGGCTTCCTTCCTTCGTTTAATCTCTACCTAATGTTTCATGGCACTTATAGCCAGACTTGGCTGATCATTTAAAAAAATATTTTAATTAAGTCAGCACACCTAAGATATGCTGATTTCAACATGTAATAGCAAAAATACTAATATGATTTTTTGTATTTTTTGTTATTCTCTTATTTTGTTATGAATTTTTTAAATAAAAAATACTAAGTGTATTTTTCATAAAAATACTAAGCGTATTGCTCAGTTTCTTGTTGCTATGACCAAATACCTGACATGTATAACTTAAAGCAGAAAAGGTTTATTTGGCTCATAGTTTCAGAGATTTCTGGTCTGCTGCCTTTGGGGCAGAAATATGATCATGGCACAAAGGCATTGTGGAGGAAAGCTCCTCAGCTAACAGTAACCAGGAAGCAGAGAGAACAGAAAGAGAGCCATAGAGGAAGGGGGTGGAACCAGATAATAGTCCCCAAGTCAGGCCCCCACGACTGACCTCTTCCAAGTAGGCTTAACCTGCTAATACAGCCCACTCGGCTCTGACCTCATCACTGGAGTAACCCATTCATGAGGTTATCATGCTCACAGTCCAACCACCTCTCCAGGAGTCTTATTCCAGGCATGTTGATAATCAAGATTAACTGGCACACTAGGTCTCTGAACTATTTTGCACTTACAGCACATTTTAATTTGTACTACCCACACTTAATTACTCAATAGCCACACAAGCGATTATACACCATCAATTAATATAAGAAAGGCTACTATAACACACATATACTCATGATTGTACTCTGAATTGTTGAAAAAGGAAGACACTTAGATGAATCAAAAATGAATTACTTTCCCTCTCTTGTATTCTCTTTATGAAGGTATTTGTGACCATGTTTGTTTGCCTGAGACTTAGATCCAGTTGAGGTGAGTGGAGGTGCATAATGGTGTCTGACACCATTGTGTTCACATCTCAGTTGACTTCTTTATTCAACTGAACAGATTTTTTTTTTTTTTTTTTTATACCAGGGATTGAACTCGGGTTGTTGCGCTTGTGCAGCAGGCGGGGAAACCACTGAGCTAAATCCCCGGCCCAATAGACAGTTTTGAAAGTTTACATTGGGCCAAGCTTTGGTAGGTGTGGGGAATAAAGTGACGAGAGTGAAAAAAGAATGGGTCGTTTTGACTTTGTGGAGCTCTGGTCTACACACATAGAAGGTGAATTACAAAAGGAGCTGGATGCTCTGCAGCAGTGTATTAAGGGTAGGGTTAATGTCTCACTTGCATACCAATACGCATGCCTTTTTCCTTTTCCAGCATTAAGGGAGCATATTCTCTGTAGAATATTTAAAAACAATAATAAAATGGATCGAAAGTTATTTCTGCTTTTTACTATCACCATGTACCTGCAATTCTAAGCCATGTCAGTGGCAAAATACTTGAGGGATTCCAGAATACATCACTGTACAACAAAAATTATTTGGAGCTGAAGACATTTGTTTTCTGAAATTCTTTATCTGCATAGAAGCAGAGCCTCCTAGAAAGAACTTGCTTGTCATAAATTACCTGCCTAAAAGCCATCTGGGAAGAATGACTCTTATCACTGGAGATGAAAATTCAGCTCCCCATCCCAACACCAAATAGACATTTTCTGAATACTACATCTCACATTTGTTTTCCTAAGGGCTCATTTATCTTTCCAAAAAGTCATGTGTTTTTCCATTAAGTATCCTTTCTCTTCTATTTCTACCACCTCCAGTTATATTTCTTTGTGAATTTCATAACATATATGATTGTTTGTCTTTTGCTAATCTGCCTATTGTCAGTTTAAGTTACAATGTTCAGGCTCCTCACTATTGAAACTAAGAAGGTGGAGGATGACAAACTCCTCACAGGAAGACTTGCAGGCATTCAAATTCCTGAGCCACCCTCCAACCCACTGAACCAAGACTGATAGGAAGCTGGCTCAGGCATCTCGGGTTTAAAGAGATCTCAGTTGAGCCTGAAGGTCATCCAGGTTAGGGAACTCTGGATGTAGACCAGGAGGAACATAGTTCTTCTTCCATGCCTGTTGGTAAGGACTTTGAGTCCTTGATGAAAACAAGTACTCTGATTAGAGATTTCTACCAATGATGGCATGGTGAAGGGTGGGAGGAAGAGGCTGGGTTAAAGTATTTGCCACAAATGCCATCCCTATGATTCTGTAAAGTATTAACAACTTCTGTTTTTTTCCTTTGGGTCTTTTTTTCCTTATGGAATTGCAGTTTTGAAAATTTTTACTAAATCCTCCAAGAACTTTATATCCTTCTTCCTGAATCATACATCTGTTTGGATTTCAGGAACAGATGCTGAAGAGCCAAGAATCACTGACAACATTTGCCCATTGGGCTTTTCCTTTTGCTTATCTTGTTTTTCCACTCCTCTTCAGAGTTCTGGAAAAAGCTAGGGAGTGATTCATTTATCATACGTTCTAACTTTAACGCAAAAGAATCTCTAGCATTAGCAATAAAAGAAGAGGAGTGAACATGTGATGTTGCTGCATTGCTTTTCTTTCTCATTCATTCAGCTATTCTTTTGGAGTACATTCTAGGGGATAGTCCCAGTGCTGCTTGGCATTTAGGAGACAAAGATCAGGGCAAGAAAAAAAATATATCTCTCCTTGGCAAGTCCCAAGTCAAACAGTGAAAGCCAGGCATCACATCAAGTAATTACAATGTGTTAAGTGCTATAACAGGAAGAACTCAGGGAGCACAGAGGAGCGACAGCTATTTTTGTCTGGAAGGAGTGACTGAGGGCTTTTTGAGGTGCTAATCAGCTCACCCCCCCCCCCCCATGGGCTCATTAATTTGTTAAACTAATAATGCCTGAGCACCTCTGATCCAGGGATTTGGGATACATGAGATAGAAAATCTCTACTCTCACAGAGAGTGCATGGTAGCAGAGAGATCCAAGGGAAATGACTGAGGCATGACCTGCGGAGAGGAGCACCAGATGGAGGCGGGGCTCCAAGTCGCTCCTGGGACCTCACCATGGTGTGGCCAGGAACTGGGAAGCAGTCCAGGAGCTTCACGCTGCTTGGATGACCCGCGGAGAGGAGCACTGGACGGAGGCAGGGCTCTACATAAAGCTCTTGACCTGGCTCTGCTTTCCTGGGGAGCCCAGCCTAAATCAGAAACTAATTCCAGAGGGTAATGGTGGTACCAAGGGACTCCAGACAGTAGATGATAGAGGAGGAATTCAGGGCAAAATCAGGTCCTTTCCTTCCTCTCCTGCTTCTATTTTATCTTTCCTCTTTGCATGTTGTTAGGTTGCTACTCATTGAGTTTTCTAGGAATAAGGCTAAAATAAACCTGGAGTGGAAAAGAATGAGATATATTGTAAAGTTTGGACTTCGATTTAGTCATTGGTCTCTTTGGAATTTTGAGAGTCATTGCCATGAATAGTTAAATTTGGAAAGTTTTTCAAAATACTGCTTTTGGAGTGGTTTTCTTAAAATTATCTGATTTGGGATCTATTTCATGTGGTTTCTGTAACATACTGGTATAAGTGTTTTTTTTTTTTTTTTAAACAGTCAATGGAGTTTGGTTTCAAACTGTTTTTAAATCAAATTACTTAGGCAAAATATTTTTGTAACTTTTCATACTATTTAAGAATTTTTAATCTAAACAATTTAAAACTTTTTAGAAATCTATCTGAATACTGAGATTTCTGGAGAAGTTTCACTTTATTTAACTTCAAAGCAATTAGTCAAAATAGCTTGGATGCCAGACAGATTTCAAAGCTGTGCACTTTCAAAGTGGCTCATCTAGATAACAGGCAAAGATATATGAACCGTTTTATTGTCTCAGAATGTTAGTTTCCCATCATATAAATATGAATCTGGGCAATAACTTCACATTATTGCAAAATCAGCTACATATTTTTCAAATTAAAACATCTGTTCAATGTGCAAATGGATTCAAATATTTTCTTTATCAATTATAGGGGAACTATTTTGCAAAACTTTTAACCCAGCCTTCTTTTCCTCCTCCCATAGGATCATGACTATGTGGATTTTGATCATTGGATGTAACCAGCCCTTTGAGGATTTGCTTAGTACTTTTGTATTGTTATTTGTAGTTTTCATGACAATATTTTAAGGTGTATACTGAATTATCCCTTTTAAGAAAGAACATCTAGGCTTAGAAAAGATTTTAAGTAACTTGTCTAAAGTTTTAGGATTATTACAGTGCAGAACTGGTTTAAAGATTCTCTTTGGCCTCATATTTTAAGCTTTCAGTCATGGCACTTCTTTTGCTTTTGGTATTGTTACATATTAGTTATACCGAATAATGGGTACATAGCCGTAACATAGTTTAATCATTTCTACTTTCCCTACCCAGCTCTTCCTTCCTCCTCCCCTTTGTTCCTTTCCTTTTCTCTAACAGCCTCCCTTCTATTTTCATGTTCTCTCTCTCTCTGTCTCTCTCTCTCTCTGTCTCTCTCTCTCTCTCTGATTCCACATATGAGAGAAAACATGCAATATTTGTCTTTCTGAGTCTGGCTTATGAGGATTTCTAGTTCCATCCCTTTCACTGAAAATGACATGATTTTGTTCCTCTTTGTGGCTGAGTAGTATGCCATTGTGTATTTATACTGTATTTTCTTATTCATTCATCCATTGATGGGCACCTAGGCTGTTTGCATACTTAGCTATTGTGAGTTGTGCTGCAATAAACAAGGGTATGCAAGTATCTCCATAGTATGCTGACTACATTTTTGGGGATATATCAAGGAATGGGTAGCTGGATCAAATGGTAGCTCTATTTTTGTTTTGTTTTGTTTTGTTTTTGAGGACTCTTCATACTAGTTTACTATGGAACTTTTGATCTCATGCCCAACTAGTACTCATAACTTTAAAGAATCTTGTCTGTGTATATTTCCTCATTCTATTATTTGTTACCATAAATACTCAACCAAAGAATTGTTATGTATCTGAACTCAGTTGCCAGATAATTCACAAATAATTTACCATTGGTAGCAAAACACTGATATGAGCTACTAATTAGGATAATAAATTTGAGTAGATTTGAGATTATCCTCAAAGTTGCATCAATCCCACACATTTCTATTCCTGTAATTCTTCTTGAGCAGATGACAGTGGGGAAAATGTGCAGTTAGAGAATTAAAAAATCATATAATCCAGATGAAAAAAGCATTTTTTACATTTTCTAGGAGGAGAATGGTCCCTGGTCCAAGACTGAATATTCTTCGTAGGTGTGGCTACTCTCATCTCAGGATAGAGCTAACAAAAAATAATTTGGATGTATGTCACTCAGCTACTTGAGGGACAAAATTTGAACGGGTCAGAGTTGGGAGTTGGTAAAGGGAAATAACACTTTTGCATAGTAGCAGGAGGAACTCACTTTTTATGAGAGAGAGACTGACAAACTGAAAATTATGGAAAAAATAAAATATTTCTTATTATGATTTGACTCCACCCACACTAAAATTGATTTTTGTCTTTGGTATGTGAGTAGATATGTCTGATTTCAACAATTAGGAATTGGACAATAGAGAGAATTATGAGGCTCTACTTTCCATTTGTACACCAATTTTAAGAGCATTCTAGAATAATTATGGGCCATGAGTGGCAGAGGCCAGGGGTGAGTCTTGCTGGTGCTCTTCTCTAATCCTAATTAATCTAACTAAATTTGACTCAGGAGTATTGACTGCGGGGGGAAGTGAGAATAACAGACCCAAAAGTAGAAAATGAGACTGGGAACTGTGGCGCTCCCTGAATTTCTTGTAACAGGACACTTTAGAAAATGATCTGCTCTCTCATCAGTTCATTCCATTTGCCTCAGATAGATCAGGCAAAACATTTTCTGTTCTTAAATTGTACCCTGATGAAAATAATTTGCTAGGAACATATGCATCCTAACTGCTTGTTGGGGCTTATCTACCAATATTAGACAATTTTACCACTGAGTTGGTATAAATCTGTTAAATTAAGTGAAGAATTAAGACAATTATGGTAATAATTTAGCTTTCTAATATAGTTTTCCTTGAAAAATTCATCTAATTAATTTTTTTAGAACTTGAAATTTCTGCACAGTGCTTTGGGTTGTGCTAATTGAGCCATTGCCTGTGAGTGGAAATGCTACTGGCAGGAGGGTGTTGAGATTTCTGTGTAACAGAAAAATTATAATGTAATAAATAAAATGGCTGGCTGCATTTCTACATTCCAGGGGAAGGGCCAATTCAATGCTTTAAATTTTACTGTGTACATTTAATTTAGTGTTAGAAATGGATGGCTTTTCTGTGAAAGAAATCATTTTCCTTAGCCTAGACGAACCTTTAGGATTGGGAAAGGTAAGACCTACCTTGGTTGAATCTGGATGGGCAGCATAAATTGTTCTGAATGTAAAGTCATAAGAACAGGAATTGAGGTGCTGACAGCTGGAGCAGAGCAGAGAATGTCTCCCAAGAGAGACAAGGACACAAAAATGAAGGAAACCGATACATGCTGTTTCCCCCTAGCACAGAATGGTAGACAGATTCTAGCAGAAAGATGGCAAATATGGAGTTTTGGAACTGAATGATTCTATGTATGTTTGTTTCTTTTACTTTTTATAAAGGACTATAAACAATACAAAAATACAAATGCTATAATAGAATCTAGGGTAAATCTAAATTGTTGATCCAGGGCCTGAACTGCCTGTGCTAATTAAACCTTAGGTCCGACTCTTCTGGCTGCATGATCCTGGGAGGTGAGTTTCTTAAATTCTCTTCGCTCATCTTCCCAACTATGACATTAGTACAATGGTGTACCCGCCCTGTGGAGTTGTTGAGGACAGCAACTACATTAACACCTGTAAGGGTTAGAACAATATTTGGCCTAGCATAAGCACTTTATAAGCTTCATATTTATATTATTATTATTATTATTATTATGAAGAAACATTTTAGAGCAGCTTCTCTTAACTCTGCTTTGTCCCTTGGCTGCTACTCTAGTTCTTTGATCCTGTTTGCAATAGACTCGTTAGAGCATTATGTCTGTGTGTCCAATTCATTTCCTCTACTATCTCTCTAATCAATGTTTCTCGAGCTTTCTTTTTACATTATTGTTCCCATAAGAAGGTGTTTTAGATACTTTTTAAACCACCTCTCCCCACTCATGATATTTTAATTCTACAGATTTACTGTCTGTGATGGTTTAACTATGAAGCATTTCCTAAAGACTCATGTAATGAGGGCTTGATCTGCAATGTAGTAATGTTCAGAGGTGAGGCCTACAGCGGTGGCTGCATCATGAGAGTGTAGAGTTCATAGCTCAAAGGCTATCAGGAGGTGTGGCTCAGTTGGAGGAAGTAGGTCACTGGGGGTGTGCCACTGAAGTGTACATCCGGGCCTTGGCCCATCCTCTTTGCCTTGTTCTTGCTCCCTCTGCTTCCTAGCTGCTGTGAGGTGAGCAATTTCTTCTGCCATGATATTTCTGCATTGCCACAGGCCTAAAGCAATGAACAAGCTCACCATGGACTAAAACCTCTGAAACCATGAGCTAAAATAAATCTTTCCTTCTCTAAGGTTTCATGTTTTTTGGGGGGCGGGGCACAGCAATGAAAAGCTGATTAACATACTGTATAAACCATTTATGTATGATCTTTACTGCCAGTCAGATCAGACAGTAATCTGTCTATACTCTCTACCGTAATGATCTCATCTGATATCATATCTTTGAACATTCTGTGTACCAATTTCTCCTGACTTAAGTTTCTACCAAACATCTCTCTTAAATTCCAGACTCATAACTACTTAATGGTTTTATTTTTCCATATACTTATCATTCAGTATAGTTTATTTATTTGTCATTTATGTTGTTTCCCCTTGATGAAATAAAATCTGTGAGGGCAGCAGTTTTTTTCTTTTTTATAGTACCGAGGATTGAACTCTTGGCCTTCACACTGAGTTGCATCTGCAACCCTTTTTAAAATTTTATTTTGAGACAGACTAAATTTCTCAGGCTAGGCTTGAACTTGTGACCTTCCAGTCCTAGCCTTCCAGAGTGCTGGAGTTACAGGCATGCGCCACCATACCTGGTTCTGAGGCAGCATTTTTTATAAGTTCTGTTCACAGATGTATCTCTGGTACCTAGAGCACTCCATTGATAATTGCTAAATGAGTGAGTCTCTCTAGAATTCTTGACTCCATATTTTGTGTAGCTCATGCTTCCAGGGCTATGGATATAAAGACACAAGAGATTAAAATGTAAGCAAATTCTTACATTTTTATTAAACTAATTCTGTTGTTTAAAACCTTCAAAGTCTGCTACATACTTTAGGATACCTCAAAGGGTTGAAGGAATGGGGTGCTTTGTGTGATGAGTGGGGGAGAAGAAAGACCAGACTCAGAGGAAGTGAGTCATGGAACAGAGAGAATTCAATAGAAACATAAAATCAGGATGAAAGGTGGCCGCAGAAATGTTAAGAATCCTCAGAGTTATTGGGCTAATGGTACTGATTCTGATTGCTTCCATTGACTATTCTGTTTGAATGATAAATGAAAGGGCCACTCCCATCCCACTAAGCCCGGGAGACTTGTGCATCTCTGATCTCTGGGCAACAGGTATCTTGATGAGAATCAAAGAGTTGTCCTGAGTCTTCATTTCATTATGCTGATGTAAATATAACCAGGCTCAAGCTCTCAGTTCAGTAGGCTTATATTCTCTATGCTTCCAGGTTTCTGTTCTCTTTTGTGTGTTCTTATGGAGACCATCTAAGTTCTGATGGCTAGGACCAAATGTGTCCCTAAGGTGGGGGAAGATGGGAGATCCTGGGACTGGATTCAATTCTTCAGGATTCTGCTTTGCCAGATCCAGAGACAGCTCCACTTTTTCTTCCTCGCTGAGACAGTGATTGAAAATGCTGGGCCTCAGACTCTAACCACAGGGCTGACCTCCTCGGATTTTACAACAGCAGCACAAGGCTATTTCCTCCTGGCTGAAATGCCTAGGACTGTAGGTCTGGAACATGTATTAGAAGAGTAATGTCTGGGGAGAAAAGAACGATAACATGGAAACACTGACTGCTATGGCAACCCTGAAATAACAAACAACTTCTTTTTATGCTAGCAAAATCAGACAATTTGGCTTTGTGGCAACATTTGGAAGGGAAATAACACACCAGTTAGATCACGTGTTTGGGTTTTTTTTTTTTCTTCTGGGTGGAAGAGATTTGCAAGGGCTTTCACTGGGCAAATGGATGTAATCATTCAAGACCTCATACTCCTCTCTAGACATTTTTTTAAAAAGTCAGAATGTCTGAATTGAAAAGTCAAAATCACCCCACTCCCTTTTCATACTTGCTCTTCCGGGGTAACCACTACTCTAGAAACCATCATAAAATTCCCATGTACACACAAGTGTGTTGCTAATTGGCTTCAGTTTTCTTTGTTTGGTTTGTTCTCGAGTGAGCCTTAGTAGGTGTGACAATTAAAGTGGACAGTCAATGTGATTGGCTCCAGAATTCCCCCAGGGATTAGCAGAGCACACTTCTGGGTGTATCTGGGGGTTATGGAGGCCTGACTCAGGAGGTCTGTATTCTCCCTCAGCCCTGCCTCTCTAGCACTGTTCCGCCATTCATCTTCCTGGCTGCTGTGAACTAAGCAACTTTGCTCTGCCATGCCCTTGTGCATGACTTCAGCCTCGTTGCCAGCCAGCCATGCACTGACTTCCCTTGAAACTGTGAGCCCAATTAAACCTCTCCACCTTTACCATGTGAGTGTTGGGCATTGCATCCCAGAGATGAGAAAGGTGACTTTTACAGTTGGGTATAGTCAACAATTAGTACAATTTTTTTTCTCCATTGCTTAAATGAGCTGTTGTGATTTTCCTTTCTGATCTTTTGAAGGCATCTTGAGTGGTGTTATAGCTTTTTGATTACTATTAGTTAGCAAAAAGTCTTCTCTGGTATAACTAACTCTTCAATTTCTCATCTCCTTCAAGGTTTCTTTCGCAGCCAACACCACCTATACCTCTGAGCCCAGCTTAGTCCTGATATGTTGTCAATGGTGGTATATTCTGTTCTTTCTCACTTCTCACACCCTAATGTCCTTTGTGACTTTTGTTTCACTCCGAGTGGGGCAGATGAAATTGGAAGAAAAGAGCAAAGTCTTGCTTGACTTGTACTGTTGCAATCTGTGTGGCAGAGGCCCCGGTGATGGCTCTTCAGAAAAATTTTCTCTGTACAATTTGAGAAGTTGATTGCCCCCCAGACCTGGCCCCTACCCCTGACAGCATTTGTTGGGGTCTACTTGCCCCCTGGCCTCCCTTTCACAGAGCTCAAGTGTTCCCTTGATTTGGGCAAGAAAGGCACCAGCCTTGAACTCTAGGCACAAGAATCCTATTATTGCCCACTTTTTTCTCTGGCTCTCTGAGTGGGGGAGAACCTAACTATCCACAAGGATATTCCTATCTGGAGCTCAAACAACTCTTCTAGACCTTGTTTTGGGTGACAGGACTCCAGAACTTTGCCTCAATGACCTCAAAGTGGTTTCCAAGGCCTTTGTGGGCTTCTGCCCTGGGTTCATGCAAACCTTAGTGCAGAGGTGCTGCTTCCTGGTCTGTGGCTGGCACTCCTGTGGGTGCTGGAGCAGGAACATGGAGGTAGGAAAGAAAAGGAGGTTTAGTAGAGCCTCATGTATTGAAGAGTATACTCCAAGGATTATGAGATCCTTTACTTGAATTTGGCTTTCCAGGTTGTGATCTTAGCTTCCGAGATCAAGTGCATTCAGGGTGGTGTGACTAAAGATGGCTGTTTTCTAGGTTGTTATGAAGGCATATTTGTCAGGGTAGGAAAATAGAATATGGTTTATTTAGCCTGATTTATACTTTTACTCTATTTAGACATAGGGTCTCCATGTATACCCTTGATGTGGACCTCAGAAGATTAGGGGTGAACATGACTCCCTTCATTGGGAAACTCATGCTGCCTGGACCCACTCTAGCTTGCAAGCACAGGTGGGTCCTGCTGCTGCCTTCCTTCCTTCTCTTCCCCACATCACAGGTAGCTCCAGTCAGGCTCCCACCTTCATGCCTCTCTAGGCTAGAGACAGGCCTTTCGATCTCCCTGTTGTCCATACTTCTCAAACTAGGGCTACAGTTCCGATTCTCCCAGAAGTCTTGTGCTCTAGTCAGTAGCAGCACCAGGTGGTGGCCTTATGAATTATCTTCAGGTTACAGTAAGCTGAAGAGTGAAACATAGTTGCCTTTTAGGGAAACAAGACTTGAAGAGTGGTTTTCTTGGACAGCATCTTCCTCAGTTTGAGGGTAAGTGGGGAGAAACATGGTCATGCTCTTTGCTTCCATGGATTTCCTTCCAAAAGTCTTCTGTGTGTATCTCAACCTTTTCTTATATGACCAGGAAGGGGGGCTAGGAGGTTTGACGGTGAAGGATCCAGTGAGTGGATGAAGCTAGAAGTTGTCTTTAGAATGAGTAGGTGTTTGTCACTTGTTTTCAGCATTGGACAGGTTTATATCTAGACATCCGCTCAAAGCCTCATGTGCTCTCAAGTGAAACTTTTGAATGGTGTTTGGATTATGGGGGTGCTGTAGCAGACTTGCTATTAAGAGGCAAGGTCTGGGCAGAAGAGACAGGTCCTTGGGGGCATGATGGCTGGAAGGGCACATCTCCTTCCCTGGCTCTACCCTTGGCTTTCTGCTCCCTGGTTGCCACGAGGAGAGCAGTTCTCTTATGTCAGATCCTTTACCATGTATTGGAGCCAGCCAAATATGGACTAAAAATGTGAGCCAAAATAAATGTCTTCTCCATTAAGCTGCAGTATCATGTATTATGTCTCAGAAATGTGGAAAGCGACTAAGACAGGGCATTAGCAGAATTCAAAGGCAATAGAAACTTTCTTCGTAAACTGTTCTACGTTCATATAGACTCATTGATACTGCTAAACTTTGCTGTTTTCATTTGGATGACAGATTCTACAGTTTTCTAAAAGCTAAATAATGGTACATGTGGATGCACCATAATTTATTTAACCATTTTCATATTGATGGCTATTCTTAACTTGAGTTTTTTTTGGTACCGGGGATTGAACTCGGGTCCTTGCACTTGTGCAGCAGGTGGCAAAACCACTGAGCTAAATCCCTGGCCCTTGAGTTTTTAATATTACAAGTAATACTGCAATGAATAATCCTTTAATATATATCCTTGTATCATTATATAAATGTTCATAGAACATTTACAAATGTTCTGAGCCAAAGGGTACATATATTTTACATTTTGATAGCACATTTTGTGTTTTGATAGGTGGAACCAAATTACTGTTCAAAAAATTGCAGCAATTTACATTCTTTCTAAAACTATCTGGAAGTGTTCTTTTCCACCAAACATTTGCCTACACTGAATATTATTTAGATAAGCTAATCAAATCTATTCTAATATAATCCATGAAAAATGATCTCATTGCTATTTTAATTTGCATTTCCCAGGTCACTAATGAAGTTGAACATCTTTTCATACATGTACTAGTCATTTGTAATATTGTGAATTGTTTATATCTTTTGATAATTTTTCTTGTTTTATATTTAGAACTTGCTGTGTTCTTTATTCATAATAACTTCTTGACTATAAGATATATTGCAAATATTTTCTGCCATCTGTTATTCTGTAAATACTTTTATGATAAACAGAAAGATGCTTGAAGCCAAAGGATTATTCTATCTTGAGTTGACTTTAAATTATCATCTCTGGAAAACAGTAATGAATAGTATTAGTCAAAGTAGACTAGCTGCTATTAACAAATTTTCCTGACATTTCTGTAGTTGAAATCAGCAAAATACTTTTCACGTTGGCAACAGTCAGTATGGGTGCTCATGGTTAGCTTTTTTTCAATGGTGACTCATGGACACTTGATCTTTTCATCTTGTCCCTCTGTCCTTCTCCATCCTGCTGGCAGATGAGTGGGAGGGGGAGAGAGAGAGAGAGAGAGAGAGAGAGAGAGAGAGAGAGAGAGAGAGAGAGGTTTTCACAGGGTGTTTTATGGTCCAACCATGGAGGAAGGATACATAACTTCCCCTCACATTCTTTTAGCGAGACCAAAATCACATATCAAGAGAAACTAGAGATAAAGCCTACCTATGAATCTACAGGAGAAGGTAAGCACACAGAAGTCTCTCCTGCAGTAAATGGAACAGACTGACATCTATACAAACATACTTAACTTTTCCAAGTCTCACTGTTAGTGGAGGAAGCCTAGTGGTCTGGGCTAGGGCTGTAGGGTGAGGATTTGGGTGAGCCTTGGGAATTTATCTCTTGTAAGGGACAACTGTACTATATAGATTAGGAAAGAGAGAGGGGAAAGACAATGACAGATTGATCTAGAGTTCCTGCCTCCCTGTCCAACATGGGAGGGAGAGAGAAGTAAAGGCCAAGGCTGGTGTTAGAAACAGCAACTGGGATTGCCTTCAAAAAGTGGCACATGCATCTCCAGACAAAGGATACATTTTATCTTGTTATCTTTGGCGGCCATGGCCCTAAGATAGCCCTTCCACACCTCGATCATTGAGACTCTTTCTAAATTCCAAGTCTCTATGTCACCAGGAAGTAGTGCTTCACCATCTGTATGGTCAGCCACCTGCAGGGGTTATCCTGGGGCCTGACTCCTGGTGTCGGAGCCCTGAAAATATTTGGCTAGTTAGAGGAGTGGCCCACACGTATTCACACCTAGACTGATGGTGAAGTGTGCTGGCTCTGTTTTCCCATTCGGGAAATCAAAAGACTGCTCTGAATGACCTTGAACCAGTGAACACATTCTGTGACACAGGACGTTGAAGCCTGTTCTTTTATAAAGAATAAGAACCAAAAAAGGAAGACAGCAATTTTTCTGGGTCTAATAATGTCCTTAAACTTGAGCAAGTTGCTTTTTCTCCCTGGAATTATTTTCCTATCTGAAAATGGTGTTAAGTCAGTGGGGGTTATTTGTCTTTCTATCTTTGACTTCTAGAAATCTAAATACGTGTGAAACCCAAGGGTGCAAGAAAAGGCAGGTATTGTCCCAATGCAATCAGGATGGAATTGCTATTACTGAGTTTATGTATAATCTAGTGGTCTTTACTTCATCCAAGTCTATTCAAAAGAACAGTGGCTTCCTCTTCTAGGAGACATCCTGCTTCCTGTTCTATTCTGGTGGTTTCACCTAACACCTCATCCCAATCTAAACCCTGCCACATATCTGAGTTCTCTTTTTGCCACTGATTGTTTGTTACCCCTTTCAAATAAATACTTTGACTTTAAATTTTGTTTCCTTTACATATTACTGAGGCCCCATTGTCTCTTAAATGGCACCAATCAAAGCTTGTGTTTAAGTTCTGAACCGACCTGCTCTAAGTCCCAAGTATCCCCATGGAGGCAATATTGAACAGTTATTGTGTTCCAAAGCATTTATCCTCGACTTTCTCTATTACCAAACTTTGGAGGTGATAGATGATGATTGAGTGGTCTTTAGCTCTGAAGAACCAAGAATCGGTTAGGTGAGAAAAGGTGACGGCCAAAGGTCTTTCCACTGGCTGGAGACTTGTGGCGGTAATATATGCACAGGTCCTGGGGCTACCTTAGACAGTGCATTCACCCAAGTACTGCTAAGTTTGATAGTCAAGTAGACACTGGCAGAAGCCAATGGGTTTTTGGAGCTAGACAGAGGCTGGAGGAAGTCTTAGTCTTTCAACATTTGTAGATCCAAGATATACCCACCATCACATACACACAAGCATGCACACACATATTAGCCTGTACTGTTAAGGGCCTTATGTAGGGCTGAAGGTATTCCAGGTACTCAAACAGAATGCTGAATCTATTTTTCTTTTCCCAAGAAGCCTCTTTTAATTCAACAACTTGTTAAGTATTACATTAACTAGTTTCTTTGAAATGGTAAGGCACTCTCAGCTAATGTCACTCCCTACTTTGATCAGGCCTTAGTTATTTTCATTATATAAGAGCACATTTGGGAGAGAAAAATGAAGCTTCCACCCAAAGGAATAATTACAAGAGAGAAGCTGACATATGTGCAGAGATAATTTTCTGGCAGAAGTTTTAATTCAAAGAACTCACCCTGGACCATGGCAACTTGAGGAGAGGGTCCCTGTTTTATTTACCATTGGTTTTGGTGGGTAATGGCTGGCAATATCCAGAATGAATGGGTAAATCTGGGTTACCACTAGATATCCATAATGGATGATTCCTGGGGCTGAGAAGCCACTCGAGATGAGTGAAGACTCAGTGCTCACCCCACAATTTGGCAATACTGTTTTGTTTTGTTGTGCTTCTCTGAATCTTACCCTGTTACTCACTTTTCTGTTGGATGTGGTTTTTGAGATCAATTTCCACTCCTAGATGTAAATTATTATTTCTGATTGCTGTATAACATGTCATTATCTATTCACAACAAACTCCTTAGACACAGGCATCTAAGTTGCCTCCAACAAGTCCAGTTCCTATCTACCACCTCCCTCAAAAGTACATCTATGTAGTTGTTTTCTTCAAAGATGTAATCTTAAGCAGGACATGGTGGTGGACACCTATAATTTCAGAGCTCTGAGAGGCTGAAGCAGTAGGATTACAAGGTTGAGCCCAGCCTGGGCAACTTAGACCCAGGCTCAAAATAAATATAAAAAGTTTAAAAAGAGCTGGTGATGTAGCTCAGTGTGAAGGCACTGGATTCAATCCTCAGTATTAAAAAAAAAGCAATTTGTTTTTACTTGTTTAGTGTTTACTCAAATGATTTCAAGTATTAACTCACTGCCTTCTTAACTAGTTTCTAAGTTCCCCTCAGGTAAATAATAATAGATTCCAACTCCTAGGGTAGTTGTGGGTATAAATGAGATCATGTGGATAATGTACTTAGCACATTATCTGGCAAACAGGAAATTCTCACTAGATGGTATAAACTCTCCAGAGCCTAAAACACATTAGGACTTTAATAAATACCAATTATAGTAATGAATGTTTGATTACCTCTGGTGATCTGGGGTCTACTTCCCCATAAAGCTAGGTCTCGGAACACTTGAAACATGAGGTATTCAGGAGATAGTAATTACAATAGTCACCATTAATCCTCCCAAATTATTCCCCTTTTACAGATGATGAAACTGAAATTCAGAGAGGTTATGCACCTTGCTCATGATCATTCAGCACTGTTGGTGGCAGAATTGGGACTCAAACCCCAGATTAACTCCAAAGCTTCTGTTTTTAGCTATTCTGCTAGATTGTCACCTGGGGGAAGTATGCTCAAATGATTGCTATTTCAGCAACAACAGTTCTTGCTTTCTCTTGGTGTGGATAATAAAGAATTTAAGATTCAATTAATGTTTACTGAGACCTAATGTGTACCAAGCTCTGCCAAAACTATTTTTAGGGTTGAATTGTGCAAGCCTTCTTTAGGTGTATGTATCTGTAAGCACATGGCTTGGTCAGTAGAACCAAGGCTAGATTCTGTCCACCACTTGTCCCCTAGCTTATGCCCATATATGCAGTATACAAATTTCCCAGGTGTATTTGGTGCCTTGGGAACTTGCTGTGTCATGGGATCTAACTCTTCACAACAGTCCCACTGGACAAGTACAATTCCATTTCACAGAGGAAGATTGAGTTGTGACATTTCCAAGGCTACCCAGGTCTCAAGGTACAGATCCAATGTTCCAATTGGAATCTTGACTTCAAATCCAGAGATGAGATAAATATAAAACAGAGTGGTTTAGTGAGGTTGCATTGGAGAGAAAGCTGGCCTGGACTTCAGGAATCATTTGATAAAACCTACTCTTATGACTCTTGCTTTGATGCAGCCATCTTTCTGTGGAAGGATGGATGTGGTCCCTCATCAGCACTGCAGAGAAACAGGTTCCCAGTAGGGGAAGCCATCTGGTGAGAAAGTACTAGTGGCTTGGGGCTGTGGAATGTACATGCCTGAAAGATGTTATGAGCTCCTGGAAGAGGCAGGGTTTCAGATTCTGCGCACGTACTCTGTTTCTTTTGCACAAGGGCCTAGTAAGTACACCTGTATTTGCAGTGGGCACATGTTCCACCCAGGGCCAGGAGATCCTTCCAGAGACAGAGTGGAGTGGGACAGGCTGTTGGTGCTGTGGTTAGGATGCTGGGCTCCAGGGAAAGCCAGGCTGAAGTTACCATCTGGCTTGGGACTGGTCTGCAAACTTCTTGCTTTCCCCAACTCTGCCTTTATTCTTCTATGACTTTTCTAGCCCTTTAAAACTGAGTTTATGATGTCCTTACAAAGTCCTGAGTTTAGAATATCATATAAAGCATTGGGGGTTTTTTGTTGGTTAAAAGCATGTACATTTGGATGTGCTATTCTCAATCTACTTTTTGTAGTATTTCTTCCCTCTAATACTGGGGACACTTCTCCCTCAAAATGCTGAGCTAGATGCTAGAAACAGTGTGATAATGTTTCCTACTTCAGGGAGTTTACATGTAAAGGGAAGAAGACTAAGAAACAAGCATTTATAATGTGGTATGTGGGCTAAAATAGGCACTCACACACTTTGGGGGGAATCAGAGAAGACTTCGTAGAGGGGGAGTGATGCCTAACTTATGTCCTGAAGGATGAGTAAAAAGTGGGGTGAGAAGAGTTTCAAGAGGAAGGAGTAGGCTGTGCAGAGGTTCAGGGCAGTCAAATCAGTTTGAGAAAAAGAAAGGCTGGGGGCAATAGATTTTCAGGGATTTTTAGCTATGTTAATGTACTTGGACATGAGCCTGTGGACAGTAGGGGGCCTGGAGGATTTGGATGGAAGGATTAAGCTCCTATGCAGTTGAGAAGCAAAGATCATCTGGTCCTGTGGAAAAAGGAGAAGGAGTTGGGTGGTGGCAGGAGGGAGACCAGTTGTAAAGCCGAGATGTAAGATTGCTTGAGCAAACCCACAACCACTGCCCACCTGTGCCCATTAGGAGAGCATCCCTCTCCTTCTATCCTAGAGTAGCTGGGCCAAGCTTGTCTCCCTGTGGAGATTCTCTGGACCCTGTTGGAAGAGAGGATCTGGCTCCAAGACCTCCACACCTCCCCTCTCTTTCTCTCAAGATATGCAGGGAATTATTTAAGGACACCCCATTCCCAAGGACGTGCAAATGCCTGATGCTCAAGTCTCTCTTACAATGTGATATAGCATTTGCTCACCCACACTCTCCCTTATAGTTTCAACCACCTCTAGGTTACTTATAATACCTCATACAATGTAAATGCCATTTAAATTGTTATACTGCATTATTTGGGGCACAATAATAAGGAAAAATTTTGTATATGCTCAAACCTCCCAAATGTTTTTAATCTGAAGTTGACTGAATTGAAGGATTCAGAACCATAGATGTAGAGGCCATTGTACCCTTTTCCTCCTCCATTAATCTTTCCTTCCAACATCCCAATAGCCTCCAGACCCCTCACCACATATTTCATCCTGTGCCCTTTCATTTCCCTTCGGATTCCCCCCTAATCTGCTTGTGACCTCCTCACAGCAGATGAGAGATATATCTGTAGGCTTCTTGGCTGCGGAGTCAAGTCTTGTTTCTGACTCAGGTCTGATGCTCTCCCTGAGCTCACAGGGCAGAGGCAATAGCTCCACCTTGGCCTTGGGTAGGACAGAGAGGGTAGTAAGGAGCTCTGGTCGTCGAAAGGTCTTTATGTTGACTGGAGGGAGGAAAGAGGAATACTTCCGGTCCCCTCCATCAGTAGTCTGCCCTATCCCCTGTCTCAGTGCTTCTTAACCCTGGCCCACCTACAACCACGCTGGGGCCCTTGTCTGGTCTCTACCCCTACAGATTCTGATTTGATTGGATTGTCATGGAAAGAATCCAGGCCTCCTTGGTTTTAAAATCTGCCCTGATCATTGTAATGTGTAGCCAGGATGGAGAACCACAGGACTCAGAGATACACTGATGTGAGGGGCAGGGCCTCTGACCAGGAGTCCCAGCTCCAGAAGTTTACCTTGGACAAATCATAGCTTTTTCTGGGTGCACTGTGGACAAATGATGGTTTCTTTGAGCATCATCTCCTTATTCTTCTGTGAAATTCTGAGGTTAATAACACCTATCCCTTAAGGTGGTTAATGGGTCACTAAAGGCATACATTTGCGTTGCCTGGAACATAGTGCCTGCTATAATTTGGATGTGGACCATCCCCAAAGGCCCAAGTATTGAAGCTTGGGCCCCAGCTTTGGTCCTAATGGAAGGTGGTGAAAACTTTAAGAGGTGGGGCCTAGTGGGAGGTATTAAGCCATTGGGGTTACAGTAATGAGGTAGTGGGACTGGATCCCCTCCCCTTCTCCATCTCTCTCTTTTGCTCCTGCCTCTCTGGTGAACAGGATTCCTCTACTTCGGACACCCTTCGTGATGTTCTGCCTTACCACAAGCCCAAAGCAATCGAGAGTGACCATAGGCTAAAACCTCTAAAACAATGAGCCAAAAGAAACCCTTCATCTTTTAAGTTGCTTATCTCAGGTATTTATTAAGCTAATGGAAAGCAGACTAACACAGTGCCCTATGACGCATACTGGATGGTTATTTTTCTTTTGTTCTTTTGAGACAGGGTTCACTATATAGCCCAGACTGGCCTTAAACTCACCATTCTCCTGCCTTAGCCTCTCCAGTGCTAGGATTGCACAGGCTTATGGTGCCATAGCTGGCATGTTTCTTCTGCATTGGCCTTCCAAGTAGGCTCTGTCCTACCTCCTCAGTTCCCTTTCCTCGGCCAACTGCTTCAGTCTGAGTAAGATGACTGGATTGCTAACACTCATCTGTGAGAGGAGACGGATTGAATGAGGGAGAAGGTGCAGGGTTAAAATTTTTACAAAATGATTAAATGGGGTAAGTTTGCCCCCAGCACCTCCCTGCTTCCCACTTCCTCTTCCTGTGCCTAAGGTTTGGAGACAGGAGGTGAGGCCAGCAGGCATACTTCAGTACCAAATGTGCAGCTCCAGGGAGGATGAGAAAGAATTCTTCTGGAGATGTTTTCTCCTTTAATAAATGGCTTCAGTACCATTATGAAATAAGACTTTCCACAGCTTTCCTGCTAGAGTATGTTCCATCCGTCTCCAGGCAGCTGCATGGTTCCTGGAGACCTGTGTGGGCTCATCCTTACATTCACTACTGCTTTTCTTCTCACTGTGTCTAGGTCTCATTAAGGAGGCCAATGGAAGGGGGATAAATGAGTCCTCCTATCACAGTCAGCTCTGCAGAGAAGTCTGTCCCTGCTTCCTGGTATTGCAAATGTGTTTTGCTGGGCACAGTAGAAATGTCAGTGGAAAATGGCAAACTGGTAACTATTAATCTACTACCTTTGACTGCACGAACCAGACTTGTGGTTATATATCAAAATCTAGAACCAACCAGAAATATATTTGCAGTAAATAAACCCTTCAGTATAGTGGAATTTGCCCTCTGAGGAGAGTTAGAAGGAATTGGGGAGGGGATAGAGAAATAGAAGGCAAAGGAAAGGTTAGAAGTAAGGGTAGAGGACACAGGAAGATCATGCAAACTTTGGGAAACTGGTGAAGACAGGAGGAAAAGAGAGAAGAAGGAACAGAAACAAGAACAGAACAAACTGACAGCAACAGAAAAACCAGAAACTGTATTCTCGCTCCTATAAAAATAAGAACAATTGAGAAAAATCAGGACAAAAACAGGAACAAGAAAAGCAAGGAATGAAGGAGAAAAAGTCCCATTCAAGGCGTATCTCTGTTGTCCCCAGTGGACAACGTGGGTAGTGCACAAATGTGTGTCGACTGATCTCAGTGAGTCAGCTGTAGTCCACTGAAATTCAGGCTGGTTTCTGGCTGTGAGGCTGGAAGTGAGCTTCCTGACCTCCTTTGGGTTTGAACTCTGCACGATTCTATTGCAGGTTCGAGCCACCCTTCCCCCAAAACAAGTCTGGATTCCGTAGGAGGTGTTGACCCCAACAAGTCATCAACTGCTGCAGTCTGCTGCGCCTTTACTGAGGTGACTCTGCTCTCTCAGTGGGCTTCAATTCTCAAAAAGCCTTGGAGAGGCCTTCTCTCAGCTGCTCACCACTGTGCCAATTCCTGGGCTCAGAATAATGGCATCTGGATCCCTACACTGTGCTGCTGTCACAACTGGCCTCTGGCTGGGGCCTGGGCACCCTTTCCTATGGTGTCTGGGTGGGCCTCTGGCTGGGGCCTGCGTGCCTGCGCTGCTGTTGTCCTGGCGTGCCTTTGGCTGGGGCCTTTGCACCAGAGCCGCTGGTGTCTGGGCAGGCTCACTGGAGGAAAGCTAGCCTTCTTAATAAATAGTGCTGGAAAAATTGGGTTTCAACTTGCCAAAGACTAAAACTAGACCTATATCTCTCACCATGCACTAAACTAAAATCAAAATGGATTAAAGATCTACATATTAAAATAGAAATGCTGAACTGGCTGGAACAGAGGTTAGGTAGAACTCTTGAAGACATTGGTGTAGGAAAAGATTTCATGAACAAAACCTCCAGTTGCACATAAACTAGCACAAAGAACCAACAACTGGGATCTCATCTTATTAAAAAGCTTCTGCACAGCAAGAGAAACCACCAATGGAGTGAAGAGACAGCCCTCAATGTGGGAAAAAATTTTTTACCAGCTTTTCCTCAGACAGAGTTCTACTGTCTAGAATCTATAAAGAACTTAAAAAAATCAGACTTCCCAAATTTAAAGACCCAATCCAAAAATGGGGATCTGAAATGAACAGACATTTCTCAGACAAAGAAGTAGAAACAGCAAATAAACATATGAAAAAATGTTCAACATCGCTGGTCCTTTGAGAGATGCAAATAAAAACAACACTGAGATTCCACCTCACTCAAGAAAGAATGGCTGCTATCATGAAATCAACCAATAACAAATGCTGGCAGGGCTGTGGGGAAAAAGGAATCCTTCTCAAATGTTAGTGGAAGTGTAGACTGGTGAAACCACTGTGGAAATCAGTATGGAGACACCTCAAAAAACTAGAATTAGAGGTCCCATTTGACCTAGCTATTCCTTTGCTGGGTATCTTCCCCAAAGAATTAAAAGAATCATACCACAGCAATATATATGCTCACTCACATTTATAGCGGCACAGTTCATAATAACTAAAGCTTGGAAACAGCCCAATTTCCCATCAACTGGTGACTGGATAAAGAAGATTTTTTAAAAAAAAATAAAATGGAGTACTACTCAGCCATAAGGAATAAGAAACTAGAGACATTTATAGCTAAATGGATGCACATTGAGGCAATACTTCTAAGTGAAATAAATAGGACACACATGTGTAAATACTGAATAGTTTCTCTATTGTGAGAAACTGAAAGTGTAAATGAGGATCAAGAGATATAATAGACAATGTGAAATAGGAAGCAAATGTCCAAAGGGGAAGAGGAAGGGGAAGGAGAAGAGGAAGGGGTAGGGAAAGGAAGGAAGGGAAAGGAATAGGTATGAGAAAAGGAAAAAATGGAAACAAAGTTTTTGTAACTTGGGAGGAGTGGAGGGGTTGAAGGGAGGGCAGGGGAATGGAGAAAAATAAGAACCAAGATATGTCATGTAAAGGTGCATATTAATGATGAATATCATTATATTGTATATCTAAAATGTACCAATAAATTTAATGAATTAAAAAAATGACAACAATTCAAAATCCAAACAAAAAAATGTTAAGGGAGGATACAAACGTCAATGCAAACTCATCACCTCCCCAGGAAAGGTAGCTTACAGCACACTCCTTATATTGAAAAGAACTGTGTATCTCTTGCAGATGATTTGGGGCTTGATATGATGGATCACAGTACTCTGGGACTGCTGAGACTGCATTCAGAGAGAAGCTAAGGGAACCAACTGAAGGTCAGTGGGAGAAGCCCAAGCTCTCACTGCAGTCACCACGACAGAATTCTAACCCAAAGGATCTTGCATTGGCTCTTCTTAAATACTAGCTCTCCATTAAGATAGAAAACAAGCAGCAGTTTCAAAGATGAGCCCTAAATGGATTAAGCCAAAGAATCTAACAGCAATTCAATTTCTTAAAGTTAATGCTGTTTAGAGAATAAGCAGTACAATTATCCCAAAGAATTTTTTAAATGGTGTGATAGCACCTGGGAATTCTGTGCTCTGAATCGCTTAATTGAACAAACATCAGCTGTCCTCATCCATTTATCCTGTTTCACTACTAATACATTACAAGGGCAGACCTTCCAAATTATAGTCACTGATTGGTGATTGAACTGCTTCTCACCCGTGGAACTTTATGTAGCATGAACTCGGGCAGATAGCTGCCTGGATTTAATTGTGTGTCCTGGTGAATTGAATGACCGATTCATTATATAAAGAAGCTGTATCGCAAAATTAAAAACTATCATAGCTTCTTATTAATTATTAATAATTATAAAAATTACTATGGCTTCAACATTAATTTTTATTGTTTCCATTAAACTTTATTTAACAATGGTGAATCACTTCTCCTTAGATGACCTGGCAACACAGAGAGTGAGATGAAATATATCAGTGCTTAACACAGTGTCAAACATTTAGCAAGCAGACAAGAAAATGATAATCTTCATTTAATCACAGGGACATTGTAAGTTTTCCCAAAAGACAAAATAATTTGAAAAAAACTTAGTTTTCCCAAAAGAAGAATAAAGAAGGCTAGCCTAGTGGCTATTCTGATTATCTAGGAATCACAGTATCCATGAAGTTCAGGTTGAACCGTTTGCATTGGTGTTTTTGGTTGGCTTTGCCCTTCCCTGAATGAATAATATTAGCAGCCAATACTCCAGCTATTATTATATATATTAATGCTAGTAGTAAGAATGGTAGGGCTGATCACAGTTATAGTTGGCAACAGTTATTTATGCTTGTCCAAAATCCCAGCTGCCTGCTTTTGGTTACAGATTTTCCTTTGGATAACTACTCCTTCCCATTGTATCTCGTCTTGTTTGAGAAGTCAGAGTGTATGCCTCCCTCTGGAGAGTGATACAAAGATGATACCTGGTGGAACTGGTTTGTTCTGATAGCAGCACCTTGACGATAACATTAATTCCTATCTGGGGAACTTTTGTTCCTTGGAGAAGCTTGGCCATTCAACTTGCTCTCTATTCCGTCAGCTATCAAAGATCTACCCAATAAACTTTATTTTTTCATAAGTTAACTAGAAGTGATTTGCTTTGCTTAGTAGTCAAAGCACACTAAATAATAATACTTGGGAAGTAACATTAGAGTATCTGCGATTGTCATGGTTGTCATTTTCAATGTCACAGTTGTACTATCATTTATTTCCTATTTATTTTGTTCTTGGGGTATTGTAGACATTCTTTAATTGAATCCTCCTAATGATCCATCCTATGAGGTACCAAACACATACTATTATTGCCCTGTTTTGCTGATGAGAAAACTATGGCTCGGAGAGATTAACTAATTTGCCTGTGGCTAGTTAATGATGGAGCCAAGATTTGAACATAGCATCTCTAACTGTGGTACTTACACTCCTGGTCACTTAAGAGCTTGTCAGCTAAATGGATTGATGGGATGAGCCTGGCAACATGCTAACCCCTTTACATCCATTGCCTTGAGCTCAGATTCTACCCATACAGATGAGGGAGGAAGCACGCTCAGGTTTGTTAAATACTTTATGCAAGGTCACTCAGTGACTAACATTCTCAGCAGAGCCATACAGCTGAAAAAGGTCTGAGTCTGTCAGGAGAGGGATGAAGAAAACAAAAGGCTCTGGTCTGCCTAGACTTAACCTCACTCACTTTATAGAACAAAAGAATCTTTAAAAGATGTGGAGAATCAGGCTTCCTTTGGAAGGTTCCCAGGAGGCTTCAGCAGAAAAGGAAAACTTCATTGTACTAAGATAACTTTGAAACCCTCAGATCTAGGCTTATCCTTTTCCTTTTTCTTCTTTTTTTGAGAATTCCAGGCATGATTAGATCATGCTCTGCACTTGAGTTGGCCAAGGGCTCTTGGTGACCTTACAAGAACATCTTAAAAGGATCAATCTATTTGTTTTACACTGAGATAATGGAAAATAAAGCTACCCCTGCTCCTCTGCAGAAGACCTGGCTTGCCAAGCTGGTTTTCATAACATACTTTTACAGTTGATTTATCTTCCCTGAAAAGTGAGACTTAAAGATTAAAAAAATGAAGAAGCACTTGTAGTGCTTGTGCCAGAAACAACAATGAAGGCCAAGAGTGTCATTGTAGACCCCGTTATGAGACTAGGCAGCAGATGTCTTTCCAGACATGGGAACAAAGACCCCAAATTCCAGTGAGTTTGGAGAAACTCCCCGAGCATATTTTTTAGGGCTTTGTTAAGAAATGGATGATTAGAAGGCACATCTGTGGCTGCTGTTTGGCCTTCACCATCACTACTGAGTTCCACCATCATGGGTCCCAATCTCCAAATTCCTGGGTCAAATGGGGGTTAAAATTGGGACTTTGTACCCATGAGGTAGATAGGGTCATTTTGAGAGGAGTTGCTAGAGGATGCTAATGGAGTGGTATGAAAAGTAACAAAGGAAATTTCAGAAGAGCATGTGATTTTTGCCTGTTTGTGGAAGTTATTTTTATGTGGAAACAATTTTTCTCCCAACTTTAGAACCATTGAAGGAAGCATTTCTCATTGATTTAATGTATCTGTGCATCATATTCTCTCCTATAAAATGGGAGTGAGCTAGTAGTGTCTAACTCAGGTAGGTGGAAGAATACATGAGATAATGCATCCACCATGTCTGGCATAGGCCAATAAATGGTAGGTTCTTATTTTCATTACCCAACTCCTAGATGCTTCTATGCTGAGTAACTCTAGGTCTCCATCTTTGCCCATTGGTCTGTCTTCAGGGTTTAAGTTTATCTCTAAATCATTTCCTGGACTAGCATTTTATTACCTGAGTCTGTGCCTCTCATAGGTAAAGAAACTGAAGCTCAGAGAAGTTAAGTGAATTGTTCAAATTCACACAGTTAACAAATTTAATTTGGTTGCTACACTTATGTATTAGTTAGCTATTGCTGCATAACAAACTACCCTAAAATATAGCATCTTTTTTTTTTCGGTACCGGGGATCGAAATTGGGACCTTGTGCTTGCAAGGCAGGCACAGCTCCACTGAGCTAAATTCCCGGCCCCTAAAGTATAGCATCTTGGCCAGGTGTAATAGCACACACCTATGATCCCATTTAATTGTGAGGCAGAGCAGGAGGATTGCAAGTCCAAGTCCTGTGTGAGCAACTTAGTGAGATCTTGTTTCAAAATAAAAATAAATAAACAATAAATAAATAAATAAATAAAGGGCTGGGGGTATGACTCAATAGTAGAGCACCCCTGAGTTTAATCATTCCTAGTACCATATATGTACATACACACACACACACACACACACACACACACACACACACACACGGTGGCAACAAATATGTAGTATTTCACATGGATTTTGAGGCTCAGGGATCTAGGAGTGGCTTTTTGTTCAGCATCTCTTATGAGTTTAGAGTTAAGTTGTTGGGTAGAGCTGTTGTTTCTGAAGACTTGAAAGGGGCTTCACAATCCATTTCCAAGATGGTTCGGAAAGGCACCAGAACATGCCTCCCTGAACAGTCCACTTCGGCAGAAGAATTATTTTGAGCCAAAAGCAACGGGAGCAGAAGCAGAGAGATATAAGAAGAACCTAAGAGAGATACAAGAAGAACCTGCCTAAAAGTAGAACATGAATTTGCAAAAGTGTCCCCTATTTCCTGTCTACCAAGGAAAGACAGAAGTTTACCAGCAGAGACAACCCTAGACTGTTCATCAGCCAGAGGAATCTCCATAGCAAACATTACTGACTAGCGCTTATCTCCCATTAGCTCTGCCATATATTAAGCATCCCACAATTTGCTGCCCCTTGGGAGCTCACAGTCCTTCCCCTTTGCCTTGCCATTTCTCTACAGTGTACTGTTGTTTTGAGATGTATGGGCCCCAACTTCTCACCACTCCTTTGAGTTGCTCTTCACTGGGAGCTCCCATGTGGATGCCCCATGCACATATTACTAAACTTCAGTTTTGTTCTTGTTCATCTGTCTTTTTGCTACTCTTAATTTGCAAGGCTCCAGCCAGGGAATCTTTTCTCACAGCTGCTGTCAGGTGGCTTCAGTTCTTGGCCACATGACTGTCTCCACAGGGTTGCTCAGAACATGAGGTCCCTCAGCATGCATGACTCCAGAGGGGTCCCAGATGGAGGTGGCACTGCCTTTCAAAGCCTAACTTCAGAAGTGTTGTGCTGTCATCCCCTGCCCCCCTGTCTCTGGTCACACAGACCAGCCCTGAACACTGAGAGGGAACCATGCAAATTTGTGCCTGGCAGGGGTGGAGATCATGGGACACCATCTTGAGGCAGGTGACCACACCTTCTTATGTTAAAGACAGAGCCCTTCACCTGCTCAGACCCCTGCTTACCTCATCAGCCTCCACCCAGAAAGTACTCCCTGTTGATCATAGCTCCAGTTTACTTCTATCTGTTTTCAGTTCCTTGCATATACCATGTTCCTTTCAAGCATTCCTTCCATTGATAGCTAAAGTATCATCCATTGTCTCATCAATTCCTCTTCACCCCATGAGGTGTAGCTCTGGTAACACTTCCTCCAGGAGGCCTTCTTGATCCCCTAAACTGAGTTGGCTTCTGGTTGCATGTGCAGTATTGGTAATTAAGTGGTCACCAATTGAAGGTATATTTCTCTTACAGGACTTGGTCTTTCCAAGTTGCCAGCAAGAAGCACCAATCAAAAAGGCAAGCTCAGATTCCAGGTCTCCTCAGATTTTTGGGTTCAGACTCTTAATAACCACTTTCTATTCCTTATTCCTAGAGGGAAGAAAATAGCTGTAACTGTGCCTTGTCCTTATACAAGACTCTTTTCATTTGTTCTAAAAACAGAATCATGTGGATTTTCCAGACTTATCATCCAGCCTATATTTTTGCTTCCAGCCACCCTACACTGAAAGCACTTTCTTTACAGTATATTATTTTATTTCTTCATCAATTTGATTGTTTGGACAGCAAGCACAGAGTTTTGAAAGACATCAGCAAAACTGTCACAGGTTTCCTTTGGTGATTAAGACCTGCTTCTAGGAAACATTGTGGGGAAGAGTTGGAGAAGAGAATTCTTATATTTACCTGGTATTGTGGTTTGGCATAAGAATGAGCTACTTGGGCTAAAACTCTTATTTAAGTCCTCTTGTCTTTCATGCAATGTGTATATATATCCATATATAGATATAAATACTCACATATGCACATATTATTTTGATTTATTTGCTGTGATGATGTAAATTATAAGATCGTATTTATGTATGTATGGATGTACTATATATATGTTATGGGGCTTAGGAATGTCTTAGCTGAGCCTAAAATGGAACTCACATCTGTAGAAGTGGTGGGGACCATCAGGAGGTGGTTTTTAGGGAAGTGCCCCCACCCTTAGCTGGAAGGAACAAGGAGGTGGGAATGTGGAGGGGAACCTGAACTCAGCCTTGCATTGCATTTGAGTCCTGTACAAAGGAGGCTCTGAGGGGGCAGGAGAACTATTTGTAGCCTAGATTCTGTGATCCTTGAGGGTACAAGTGGGGCTTCTTGCTGGTGTGGATGACCCCATGTTGGGGCAAGGGATGATTTCCTCTTAGGACCACAGCTCCCTGTTGACATCTGAGGACCAGCAGCTGCAAAATAGGAGTAGGTAGCCCCTCACTCTGGACACTGGTGCCCTTTGTGTTGACACTGGTATGCCATCTGGGAGCATCAATTCTGAGCTCTTGGAGGATTTAGGTACAGGAAATGTAGGGGAGTTGGGTGGGAGAAGATAAAATATTAATGGCTTCCATGTGTTTACGGTGATTAATTGGTTGATGCACATCTGGGAGACACCTCCAGGAGACACCAGGAACCAAGAGACTGAGATCTCATGGGGTGCTGTTGTTCTCCAGGACCTGAGGAGAGAGAGTCATTGGTATGTGGGAATGGCTGTGACATGTGACTGGTTTCTGTACATAGATTTGAGAAATCTGAAAAGTCATGCTGTACAGAGCATAAGTCCACTGAGTTTAGAGGCTTAGAAGACTTTAAAGCTCAATGGTCCAACCCTTCACTTTCCACAAAGGAAATCAGAATCCAGAGAGAAAGGCTGGTTTTCCCACGGTAGGCAGCTGAGATGGAAATCTGAGTCCTGGCCTTGGTGATCTTAGTAGTCAAGGGAGTTTAGGAAACTTACAAGACATCCAAATATATGGTGAATGTTTAAATTTTAAAAAATAATTGCAATAAAAGACACATTGCTATTTATCCCCCCAAATACTTCCCCTCATTTTGCACATACTTATCTCATTGTTCTTGCACTTCCCAAAGCAGTTCTGGAAGTCTTCTTTCATGAATGTCTTTTAGGAGGTGTAATAAAAAATACATTGAATTAGCTTCTAAGTGCTATCCAGTAGAAAGCAGGGTCATAAAAACCGTATGGTATGTTCTCATCCACCTTATCCACGGGATCTGGAATTATGCAACTTCTGGCTCTTCTCTAAAGTTAAATGGCCACAAAAGGTAAGATTTTTGAATCAATTCAGAACACTGAGGCAGCCACATAGTGCAAGTAAAGACAATCACCAAAGAGGAGTTCCAGAACTGCTTCAGAAAGTGGCAAGAATGATGGGGCTAAGTATATTCAAAGCAAGGGGGAGTGTTTTGAGGGGGAATTAATGACAACGTGTCTTTTACTGTAATAAAAACTTTAAAGTGTAAATATTCACCCTATTTTTCAATCATATCCAATACATGTATCACTCACTGATAACTCCTTAAGACCACTGAGACCTGGAAGGTGGATTGATGCTACAGACAAGGAGAGTATCCATGCAGTGTGACTGGAAAGACAGAAGAAAGCCAGCCTACCTGAGATCCCTTCCCTGATGGCATATCCTGGACTCAGGAATTTTTTTCCATCAAAGTTTTCTTTTGGACTGAAACTGTATTTAACAAAGGTGCTTTGAATGGAGCAATTATCCATAGCAAAAACAACTCCTGAGGAACTGGGCTTCACACATAAGCCTGGGAAAGGGAAGGGTTGCAGATGAGACTGAAGTCTGCAGCACTAGCAGAAATGCCATTAACTTTGAGTGATGGAAGGGCCTAGGGGAGGCCCATAGGGTTGCCAAGAAAAGGGAGCAGATGCTAAAATGGGGAAGGAGTGGAAGTGGAGAATAATGGAATAATGGCCCACTTCCCAATGTACCCTGGAGGTCCCCAGTGTATTCTTTTGCCTCCTCCAGGCAGGTTTCTTGGTTTCAAATGGTCTGATGTGCATCAGTTGTAAGGAGATGGCAAGAGATGAGAAGAGGGAGCCAAAGAGAAGGAAAAAGGGAACAAGGCATAAGGAAGGGAGAAAGGGGAGGAGGAGGAGGAGGAGGAGGAGGAGGAGAGAGAAATATGTGAGGGAAAATGAGAAACAAACACATACACAGAAAGAGATGTGTAGAGAGATCCATAAAGAGAAGGAGCAGACAAGGGCAGTAAATTGCTTCCAGAGTGTAAGGAACCGAGTACACCCACTTTAAGACCTCTGGGGCCACTGTTTAACAGCATCCCGCCTCCTGGCTGCAAGTGAGCCTCACACCTGACTCCCAAGAGGGCTTCTTGCCTCTAGAAACCGGCATGATGAATGGGCCCCTCTGGGCTCCTGGCCAGACAGCCATCTCCCACCTACCACGTGAGCCTGACCCTGAGTTGCCCTCCTCTGCATGCATGGTCTAGCAGGTGGATTTGAATGTCTAATGATCACAGACACCTGTGTTTCCCTGAAGCACTTTCCATGATGATGGAAAACAGACCCAGGCTATACCCAAGAGAAAGGAGCCAGTGGAGGAAATATGAGAGACGGACTTGTTGGAGGCATGAAATCTCGCTGAAAGTGTGGACCCTGTTAGATTTCATTAAGTATTTACATTTCCCTGGCTGCCTTCCACTAGTTACCTGCCCAGAAACAGAATTGGAAACACAATCCTTAAATGAGATCACGTTTTCCAATGAAATACAATAAGGAAAAAAAAAAAAAGAGTCCAGAGACAAATCACAGGTAAATAGGCCCATTCCACTGGAGAGACATTCTCGAGGAGCTTGGTGTCAATATCAGTGTGACTTATGGTTATCCTGAGGCACTGGGAGGCTCTCTATGGCGAAGAGAAAAAGTAGATTTGCAGAGCCCAAGGAGGCATGTGTGGATTTGGATTTATGAGGGACCCCTGTCGAATAATTTCCCCTGACCTCCAACTCCTTTGGAGAGCAGCATGCTTCTCCTGGTGACAATTCTGTTGCAGGTCATGGAAACTCAAGATTGAAAGTTTAAGCCCCATGGTCAAGCCAGTAGGGCAGAGGGAAGAGAGAAGACTGTTAGAAATCCTAAATTCCTCATGATGCAACATAACTCGAGCTCTAAGCCACTGAGCAAAGCAGTAACCCCTTCTTTCCCAGGAAGCATACCTTGAAACCCTCCTAGTTCAGCCAGGCTATGTCTCTGAATGCCAGCATTCTCTGTGGCTGCTTAAAGGAAAAAGGAGTTCCCTGCTAAAACTCTTCATGACTATCCTTGGGCTTCTACTGAAAGAATTTGCCTCTCCAAATTCTAAACTGTGACCTTAGAGGAAGTAACACCTGCTTCTTGAAGTCTTTACTCCTCAAGAGGTAGTCCATGGACCAGCACTATTGGCATCACTCAGGACCTTATTAGAAATGCAAACGATCTCTGTCCTAGCCCTGAGTCAGAATAGTGCCTTATCAGTGCTCAGCATTGGGCCTTGTCATTTGTAGGTTGGATATTCAGAGATAGCAGCTGTCAGATTGGCTTTGGCACACACACTGCATTGCTATGTGTAACCTCTATCTCTGTCTACATGGTCATGTTCATGGCAGGTATGGGGGCCTGATGACCAACACTGGCTAATGTCAATTGGCTGAGCTATTTTTCTCTACAGATGCTCCTTGACTTACGATGAGATTAATTTCTGACAACCCCATGACAAGTTGAAGATATTGTAAGTTGAAGGTGCATTTCATACCTCTAACTTATCAAACACCCCAGCTCAGTAACACAGTGCACTGTGGAGTGTGCTTGTTCACCTTCCTGGTTGTGGGGCTGACTGGAACTGCAGCTTACTGTTGCTGCCCAACATCACATATTGTACTGCATATTACTGACTCTGGTAAAGATCTAAATTCATAAATGAAAGTATGGTTCATATTGAATGTGTAACACTTTCACAGCATCATAAAGACAAAAAAATCGCAGGTTGCACCATCATGATTTGGGGGCCATCTATACGTGGTTGTTCAGTACCTCCTTTAGGGTGGCTGCTTTCTTATCTAACCCTGTCACACTTTTTGGGTCACATTTGGTGGTATAGACCTATTTGTTTCTAGCCATCCAGTTAATCCATTCCAGGATCCTGAGCAGCCAGCCAGGCCCTCACCACTGCCCACGAGCCTATATATGTATTCTCCTCAAACTCCTTCTTGTTCCACCAAAATGCAGGTGACTAGGGTTACCACTCAAGATTCTACCCATGGGAAAGATTTTCCCTCAACACTTGAAAGTCCATTTATTTTAGAGCTAAAATGTTCCCCAATAGTCCCATGTGTTTGGATGGTGATTGGATGTTGGGGATGCATCCTCTGATGAGTTTGGTACCCAAATATGCTGTTTGGAAGTGAGGCCTGGTTGGAGATGGCCCATTGGAGGAGTGACCTTGAAGGATGTAATTTTGACTCCAGCTTCTCCTCCCTCATTCTGCTTTCTATCTGCCAAGGTTTGAGCAGCTTTTCTCTGCCATGCCTTTTTACTGGCCAGCCATAATTGGAACTACTACTTGTCTGTGTATGTGGCAGTCTACAGTCATTCTACGTTCTTCCAGAATGGTGAATTACACTGAGATAGAGAGATAGGAAAGAGATGGCCACCAGTGTATCATTTAGATCCATAAGGGTGGCAGCAGTCTCCACCATCCTCCTTGAGTGTGACAGTATTATTCTTCACTATTTTGTGGAGGGGTCAGCTGTTTCGTAGGCTCTCACTCTGTACCTTCACCAAATGGGAGCTGCTTGGGAAGAACATGACCTTGGTTTAAATACAGGTGATAGGTTGTTTTTGCATAGACTTCAAAGAGTCCACATGTATCACAAATTAAGCAAAAGCTTGTGTGGGTGGTGGTTGGTTTGTTGGCGCATATCCTAAATTTGCCTCCGTGCATGGATGACAAGCAAATTTGTGAAATGTTTCACATTTAAAAAAAAATTTACCTGTGTGTATTTTTCAAGGGCACAGAGCTTCTTGTTGACTTTTCAAAGCATTCCTTGATGCTCAAAAGTGATGAAATTACATTGATAAGAACCTTGACCTTCTCGACATTTCTCCTGGCCCTTCTGATAGTCTCTCTTGTTTAAAGAGTTGTTCATATAAGAAACCTCTACACCCTGAGAGCCAAGTGGAAGAAGAAGTGAATGCTCAGGCTGAAGCACAAAAGAAGGAAGATGAGGCAGAGGTACAAAGACACTAGCTTGTGCACCCATGGAAGCCAAAGAAGCAGAAATAAGGAGTTCTGGAGGCTGAGGTTGCTGGTACAAGTTGTTGGACTGCATGCTGCTGTCTAGAATGTGTCTCAGTGGGTCAGACCTTCAGTGCCATCCAATAACCAAGACCACCTCAGAGAAACTCACCTTGTTCATAGCTAGAGCAGCCCCATTGGTCTTTGCCCAGACCTGTGGCATGTTGGACTAGTTCTGTTCTCAGTTGTGGCTGAGTGTAACACATGGATACTAAATCATCTCTCCTGCTCTGTTTGCTGAAGAATAAAAATAAAAAAGTTGTTTATACACTTGGCAGCTATTCTGGCCTTTTTTCTATTCCTCAAAAACACCAAGCTCATTCCTAGCTCAGGACCTTTGCATTACTGTCCCCTCTGCCTGGAATGGCCTCTCCTCAGATACTCCAGTGGGTGCCTTTCTCTATTTTAAAACCCAATTTTCAGTTTACATGTCACCTTATTGCAGAGATCTACCTTGATGGCACAAGCCACAGTAGTCAGTCACCTTCTAGCATATTCCCCTGTGCTCCAGGTTGTATCTGGATGTTTCCCAAAGGCCCATGTGTGGAAGGCTTGGCTGTCAGCATGTGGTGGTGTTGGGAAGTGGTGGAACCGATTCCTGTTCACCGTCTGCCTTACACTCCTGCCACAATGTACTGTGTAGCCACAGGCTCAAAGCAACAAGGTCAAACCACTGTGGACTGGAACCTCTAAAACCACAAGCCAAAATAAACCTTACATCCTTATACATTGATTAAGCTCAGGTATTTGTTGCAGTAACAGAAAGCTGACCTTCTTGTTTTATTTTTAGCATAGCATTTTTGCCACTTGGTCTTCTTTATCTATTATACGTCTTTGTCCTATAGTGTGTAAGCTCTATGAAAACAAGAATCATTTAGCATTTTCACCATTCTATCCCTACTGGTTGGAACAGTGCCTAATACATAGCAGATACTCAAGATGTTTTCTTAAGTGAGTTAATGCTTGTCTTCTGCACCAATTTGCAAAACATTTTCCTATGCATCCAGATTATACACCTTCTCTCTAGTACTATAAAGTACAGATGTAATTATAAATAATCCAAACATACTAAAATTTCAGACAGTAATCTATGTACTGAGTTCCAAGATGAAAGATATTATTTTGCTTAAATAATTTCATATTTCTCTTTTCTTCTTTTATATTTTAGCTAAAATTTCATACCTGATATTTTGCTCTATTCTTTCATTTCCATAAGTGCTATCTTGAAGGTTGAGAATGCCATTTGTTTACATGTTTGAGTAGTTCAAGATATGTATGTTTGTATTCATAAATAATATATGCCTTTTATGTTTTTAGACTTTAGATAAGAGCTTGAATGCTGTATGTATTTTTGGTACTTTAGTCCTGCATATTTAATATTGTTGAGCCATGGAATTAAACTCCTTGGAACTGTCCTACCTGTGGACTTATTGTTATATGACATAATAAAATACCCTATTATTCAAGCCATATGAATTGGATTTGTCTTGTACAGCTAGAAAGCTCCTATGATAGTCTCATTCTATTAACATTTTTCATTGTTGAGTCCTTATGCCATCGCTAAGCTAACAGTTTTTATTTGGCTGCAGATCTGCTGGGGTAGAGACAATTTTAATTTCTCCACTAAATCCATATTTCTCAGTTCATAACCTTTTGTATTTGCAATTTGTTGCTGGGTGCTACAGTCTGGACACTTGTGCCCCCCTCCCCAAATTCATACGTTGGAACGTGATCCTCAGTGTGAGGGTTTAGAGATGGGGCCTTTGAGAGCTGATGAGGTCATGAGGGTAGAGCCCTCATGAAAAGGATTTGTGTCCTTATAAGGAGCTGTGTTAGTCTGTTTGGACTGATACATTAAAAATATCATAGACTGCAATTTATAAACAGTAGAAATTGATTGCTTACAGTCCTGAAGGCTGGGAAATCCAAGGTCAAGGTGCCAGAAGATTCAGTGCCTCTGGTGGCTCATTTTCTGTCTCACATGTGATACCTTTTTGCTGAGGATCCATATGCTAGAAGGAATAAACAAGCTCCTTCAGGCCTCTTTTGTAAAGGCACCAATACCATTTGTGAAGGCTCTGCTCTCATGACCTAATGGCTTCATAAGGGCCCCAGCTCTTAGTAGCACCCCACTGGCATTAGGTTTCAATATTTGAATTTGGGAGGGACAAGAAAATCTTTAATCCATAAGTGGAGCTGAAGACAGCAGAGTTCTTTCCTTGCAGCACGCAAGGAAATAGCCAGAAGGCACCATCTATAAATCAGAAAATAAGTGTTAGTAACTTTCCTCTTGCAGGAACAAAACCTGAACTTAAAGCAGGAGAAGTTTATTTTGGTTCATGGTTTTCAGAGCATTCTGTCCATGGTTGGCTGGGTCCAAGGCGGAAATGGCATGGTGGAAGGGCCTGGAAGAAGAGAGGTGCTCACATCATGACATCCGGGAAGCAGAAAGAGAAGGGAGGAAGTGGGAGCAAGAATACACCCTTCCAGGTCAAATTCCTAGTGATCTACTTCCAACAAGATGCTATTTCCTTGTAGCACATTCATATATGCTATACAGTCATACTCATGTTCATGAACAATTTGCTTCTAGCACAGAGTGTTCAGTAAAAGTTTGCTTCTGTTTGCAAACTCCACATCGAGTGACAAACATGACCACAGCCATCTCCCCCACACAAACACGCATGCAGTCATCTTCCCCAGAAATGTGGGATGAATTAAGTTTGTGAACCAAGGCTCCACTGTAAATTCACCAGTGGATTGATCCATCAATAAGCAACACATCTGCAAGATTCAATCACCTTCTAAAAGCTATACTTCTGAATAATGAGAAATTTGGGAGGCACATTCTAGATCTAAATGGTAACAACCCTTACCAGACTACAGCCTGATCTCTGACTTCCAAACCTCCAGAACTAATGAGATATAATTTTTGTTGCTTATAAGCCACCCAGTTTATGGCATTTTGTTATAGCAGCCCAAATGGACTAAGTCACTGTATAACTTATCAGTTAAAGCAAGAAAATTGATGATTTCACCAAGTTTCTGGGGGTTAGGAATCTGGGAGCAGCTTTAGCTCTGGGTGGGGGTCTCTCCTGAGGTTGCAGTCATGTTACTGGATCAGGTCACTGTTCATTTCTGTGACTGTTTAGGACACTTTAGTTCCGCCAGCACAGCACATGTACTAGACAACATCCATGTGGCCATCAGGCTGAAGGCATCTGTGACTGCTCCCTTGCTGTCATCCCCTACATACCCATCCTTACCTCTTCATGACTTCCAGGGTCAAACGACTTCTCTCCACCCTCTTGAATGTGGTGTGCAGTGACAGCTGAGACTGAAGCACAAATTATTTCTCATTGTCCTTAGAATAAAATTCATTGCTTCATCTCTAGACTGCTTATTACATAGTCCATTCTCATCCTGTGTTCTCTACTCTCGTTCTTCAATTTTCCATTAGGTCTGAAGTTCAATGTCACTTCCTTTTGACACTCAGAAAAGACTGGGGCCTCCTAGAGCCAGTTTCCAGAACACTCTGTCATCTCTTGGGTTACTCATCTCATTTGCTGAATGTTTAATTCCTGTCTGGTCTGTAAGTTTGCAAAGTGAGGGACCACACAGGTTTTATTCACAGCCATACTTTCCGGCCCCTAAATAACATGCATAGTAGACATGCAATCAATTGTGTTGAATAAGTGCATAAATGATGTTCACCTAGCAACTATTTGTTTTATGTCCTTTACTTCTATAAAAGAAGACAAGTTGCTTTATAAAAAATGTTCTTACCTTAGTGAACAATGTGGAAGATAGAACCAGATATTCAGTGTTAGGACCCTCCAGGAGATTTTCTAGATCCTGGGCAGGATCCAATTAGAACATGCCTCTCAATTTTGCCCTTCAGCAGATGCATACTGTCTCCAGCTTTCCAAAACTGGAAGCAATACATTTCTCAGATGTGTTTGATTCAAACAAATATGGCAACTTAAATTACAGCCTTGAGGAAATCTGTACCTACTTCATTTAATTTTGGTTAACTACTTGAAAGCAGGATTTTTTTTTGAAAACTCCATAATGAGATGTTGATAGTAATAGTCCACATTGATTGAACTCCCATTGGGTATACCAGCCTCATTTTAATCTCACTGAAATCATAGCAGAGCTACTACCTCCTTTCCCCCCTCATTTTACAGACAAAGAAATTGAGGTTTAAAAGTTCAGAGAATGCCCAAGTTCACACATCCAGTAGGCTGTGGAGTTTTACTCCATCCTAGGTCTATAGTCCACAGTCCCTTTTTTGTGTACCATATCCACCCCCAAACTATTGGATTCTCTTGGAGTTACACTATTTTTGGCTTCCTTCCCTATGCAAATGGCTCAACTGCTTTTTAAACATGTTGAATATTATTTATACAAAAGAAAGGGTTTCATTTTGGCATATTCATACATGCACATAACACACTTTAATCATTTACCCTCCATTACACTTCCCTTGGCCTTCCCTCCCCTCCCCTGACTCCCTTCCTCTTCTATAAAAGTTTCCAATCTATTTTCAGGTCATCATGCTCTCTTTTTTCCCTAGATTCCACATATGAGAGAAAACCTATGGTATTTATCTTTCAGATTCTGGCTTAATGTGGTGATCTCTTGTTCCACCCATTTTCCTACAAATGACATGATTTTGTTCTTCTTTATGTCTAAGTAATATTCCACTATGGATATATACCACATTTTCTTTATCCATTGATCAGTTGATGAGCACCTAGACCGTTTCTGTAACTTAGCTATTGTGAGTGGTACTGCAATAAATAGGTATCTTTACAGTATGCTGACTTTAATTCTTTTGAGAATATACTAAAGAGTTGTATAGCTGGATCAAATGGTAGTTTTAATTTTACTTTTCTGAGGCACCTCCATTCTGTTTTCCCTAGTGGCTGTACTAATTACATTCCCACAACAGTGTCTAAGGGCTCTTTTCCCCCTGCATCCTTGACAACTCAGTGCTTTTAACTCTTGGGCTAGCCATTTGGACTGTAGACAGGCTTTTCACCAGTTTTCTTTGTAAAGCTGTTTAGGTCAGTTGCATAGCAGATAACTTTTTTCCCTTTAAACTGAAGTTTCTGTTTACACAAGTGGAATTCAAGATTTCCTCCAGTGGCTCAAGAGCCCTTTAACTTTGAAGCAGTGAAGCTTGCCTGCTTTCAGAAATTTGCATGAAGAATGACATCCAGTCAGAAGAATGTGACCAGAACCACAGACACACCTACCCCCTTGCCTGGCTCCCAGTGGGAAGGGAATGGAGCTCAGCCAGATCTGGAGGCAGAACGTGGCTGCTTGTTGTGTAGGTAAACAGTCAGGATTTATTAGGCTGGAGATGTCCACGGTGGGACCTGCTATATTAGGCTCTGCTGGAAAGGCCTTTTGTCTTTTCTACAGTGCTATCTTTCTCTACCTCAGGCCCTTCTTAACTTGAACTTTGTGTTTCATGCAGCTGATGAAACAAACTTGATCACCAGAAATCTAGGTTGCCTTTCTCGGTTAGCAGACTCTCCACTCAGCCCTCTCCCCTCGGGCTGCTGTTCACAGGCTGATCTGCAGAAGTTGCAGCATGGAGATTGAGGATGTGTTGGCGTTCACAAAGGCCACTTTCTCTACTGTTGCTCTCCATGTGCCCACACACAGCCAACTTCCCTGGTGGCATTAAAAAAAGATGGGCTTGTTAGAGAGCCCCATCCTTAGATGTGAAAATTAGTGGGTATTATGACTTGTAATGAACTGGGTGGCCTGGACTCCATTTACTGCAGCGAACTGCTAACTTCTGTGTGCTGGTCGTAGGTAGATAATTTTAATTCCAGGTATTGTTTCCTACTTCCAAACTTGTAACTTTGCCTTTTCATCCATAGCCTTTCTTGTGACTTAGTCCTCCTTGGGGTATTTGTAGGAGGTAAGGGTAGGAGGGAGAGATAAGCTTATTATATATTTTAGGCAGTGTTCTGAGCTCTGTACTCCAACCCTATGGAAGCAGGCCTCACCATTCTTTCCACTTAACAGATGAGGAAACTGAGGCCATCAGGGAGGAACTGACATGCCCAGGTACACATAGATAGGAAGGGGTCATCTGGATTCAATACTAGGCAGCATGATCCAAGCAAGTCAGGAATACTTTAAAGAAAAATACCTACTGTGCAATTTATAGCCTAGACACAGCAATTATATTTACCGGTATACACAAAATTACTTTCCCTAACCCCAAGAAATATTTGGTCAATTTTCAAATTTCATCTTCTGAAGATCAGTGATTCTAAAGGAAGCTAGGAGTTTGCAGGTGAGACTTTACATGGGGGCCATACCTCCCTCTTACTCCAGAAACTGGGGGCAAAATTTTGCATGCAATTTTGAGAGGTGCAAGCCCCTCTAAAACTTCCCTTTCAATAGACTCCATGAAACCCCCAGATTGAGATGACTTGACTTAGAACAGCACTAAACTGTGAAAATAGGAGAAACTGAGTTTTCTTCCTCTCGCCATGGACTGGGATCCTGCCTTTCTCTGGCTGTGGGGCAAGCCTCCTGGCTCTGGGAGGATTTCCCCCTAGTACTGGCCTGGAATGATCACCCACTTCTAACTTTGTTTTTTTTTCCCATTAAGTTTATTGATACATTTTAGGTATACAATACAGTTACATTCATCATTGGGATTTTGTACCTTTACATGATGTATCTTGGTTCTTATTTTTTCCCCATTCCCCTGTAACTTTGGTTTTTAATCTGACAGTACAAACTGGGATGACGCATGACCCAAAGGCCCCAGTTCTACATTATACCTGTGTCTGTTTTGCTTTGCCATTTCCGGCTGCCTGGTCTTAGCTGGGCATAGTGGTGCATGTCTGTAATCTCATCATTTTGGGAGGCTGAGGCAGGAGGCTTGTGTGGTTTTGAGCAAGTCATTGCATCTCTTGAGTCTTTATTTTTGCATATTGTATATTGTGGCTACAATGATTAAATGTAATTCTGTACAGGCAGAATTGCGTCTCTAATGGTTGAATACAATTTTATACAGGTAGCACTTTAAGAAGCTGTATAGTCAAACAGCTATGGCTACAACCTTTGGACTCAGGAGTCCTGTGTTCGAACCCTGCTCCACCCTTACTGTGTGACTGTGTGTTATTGAACTCTCAGTGGCTCAATTTCCCTGCAAGTCAGAGGGAGAGGATAGGTTTGTGGAAGGAATAAAGGAGATCGGGGACCTGATACAGAAAAGCTGACCCCACAGTCCCTATCTTTAAGGGATCCTCCCCCTCCCTCCAAGGTGTCCCTTGCAGTAGCTGTACCTACCTCGAACTCCCTCGGAGCCCAGCGCCCTGTGCGCAGGGGTGATTTCTGCTGCTGAGTTCACTGTCATGGACATCACCCCAAGGACACTGTTTCCAAACTGTGATCACCTGGAGCAAAGGGAAGGAAAAAGAGCTCAGGGTCGGGAGAGGGAGACATGGGTTCCCTTGGGTTCCTCCCTGGGTGCCACCCACCTCTGCTCCCATCCCTGGCCCTCTGGCCGGCCGCACCGCACTCTCCGCCCGGTCCGGTCTCTGCCCAGCGCAGGGGGACCTGCGCCGGCCTCCCGGACCCCGCAAGGGTTAAGGAGAGCAGAGGTTGGGGCTGACGTTGCTCTGGCTGAAGGTGGTTCCCCTCCAAGGAGGATGCGAGCGCCTGGCGAGGAGCTGAAACCCGAGCTCCCACTCGGCCGGCCGGGCTTGGGGAGGTCCCTGTAAGGGCCGCCTGCCCGCCCGCGGACTCCCGCGACGCTCCTCTCGCGCCTCGCCTCGGTCACTGCTCACTCGGGCACCACCGCGGGAGAGATGGAGCTGGACCGCTGGGCGCAGCTGGGGCTAGTGTTCCTGCAGCTCCTTCTCATCTCGTCCTGGCCGAGAGGTACCCTGCGTGGGGCCGGGACGCTGCGGGACGGGGCATTGTCCTCCTGGGGGCCTCTGGGTTGCGAGACCGGAGGCTCAAGGCTCAAGGCGGGTGGGGTGCTTTTCCCAGCGGCAACCTTGGGGCTTGGTTGGTGGCGCGGAAGAAGGGGACACGGTTGATTTTGTCATCTCTACGTGTGGGACTGAACTGTCTCGGGAAGTGGGCGGTGGGGAGAGCACCAGGTTTATCTGCTCTTTTTAGTTTATCTGTGTAAAGAGCATCAGTTACCTTGGGGAACATGGGGTTTTGATAACTGATAACTTTGCAAGAACAAAGTTTCTCCTGGAAAGAGCTCCCAAGGGGGTGAGCAGAGGAGAGGACTGAAGAGCAGGGCTCACTTGGGCTTGATTGTGTCTAACAGGATATCTGGACAGACTCTGACACAGACTTAAGATCTTTCCTGCCTGATAAAAATGAGAAAGAAGAAAAAAGCTGGGGTTAAAAGTCCAAGTTGTTTCTGGGGATGTGTAGTTCGTTTCAAAAAAGCTCTGGTTTGGTTTTTCAAACGTGCCATTTTCCTGAGCCACAATTCCCAGGTCAGCGGGGTTCCCCGGGGGAAAGAGGCTGGGACGGGCCACAGAGCTCCTGGGGCTCTTGAGCCAGCAAGGAGCGGAAGCCAGGGAACGGCAGCTCTGGGAATGGCTCACTGGCTGGCAGGGAAGCAGGGATATCTTAGGAACATCTGGTCTGTCCTCATATGGGTTGAGGGGTGAGGTGTTCGATGTCAGGTGAGACCTCATGAGGCACAGGCAGTCTGAGGTGCACAGGTCTGACAGAGCAGTGAGCTTTTGCTGTGCTGGCCGCCTGTCCCCAGTGCTCTACCTGAGAGCTGGATACTCCGCCTCTGCAGGTGGCTGGCAGGTGCCTGAGAAAGAAAAATGGTAAGTGGCATAATGGGGACACTAAATGCGATTGGCCCTCTGGTGGGGAGCTCAGCCTGAGGCACAGGCCTTCATCACCCCACAAAGCCGAGACACATGACCATGCTCCTCACCCACTCACAGTTTGGCTAATATTTTCTATCCACCTGGAGCCTTCCTGCCCCTGATAAATCTTCCTTAGCGATTTACCACCAAGATAGTGAGAGTGTTTCGATTGAATTTTCCTTCCATGGCAGCTGGAGCTGCCCAAAGACAATAAAGAAGCTTCATCCTGTCCAGGGGGACTGATAATTCATAAGCCTAAATACTTGCCCGTAAAATTGAAGCATTAGGACTCCTCCCTACTCCATCTCTGCCTTTCAGAACCAAACCTCCAGGGTGTGGTAGCCTTAGAGAAACTCCAGAGGACTCTGGTTCTTCTTAGAGTCCCAGTGGATCAGATTCCTTATGGCTGCATCAGTCCTGTTCCATTTTTATAATGTGGCAAGTGAGATAGCTCAAGCCTGTAAAAGTTAGAAAAACAAAGCTCAGTTGTCCAGGGTCCGAAAAACCCATTTATTGTGGACCTGAGAATCTCTTTTACCCTTTACTGGGGAAAAGCTGGAGGGCGGGTATGTTGTTTATTGTGGGCCAAGCTGCTGCCTGAAGCAGAGAGCAGCTTCATGTGTTTAGCAAGGGTATTGCAGTTGTTAAGCATTCAGTCAGAGGAAAGATGTTGGGGTGGTGGTGGTGAGAAAGGAAAATATTTCTTCATGTAGGGAAGAGTACACTCCCTGTTGAAATTCTGAATCTGGTCCCATGAAGAAAAGCTTGGAAGCATATTTCCTCTAATTACTTTTCTAAAAAGAGTATCTGATGAAATGTAAACATTCCCTGGGATGGTCTGGGGGTTGTTGTTGCTCATGGGCATGTGATACATGTCGGAGGCTGAGAATCCAAATCCTGGGCCAAGTGATAAACCTAACATAAACAGCATGTGAGGGGGAAACCCAACTCCACTGACTTCACCAAATAGCAGTAGCTCTGCCAGCATGACTCTGCCTAAGAGGAAAACCTCATTTAAAATATGGGACTCCTGGGAAATGAAACCATAATATGGATAACTGCACAAGTGTCGCTTCAACAGACATCAGCTTGTGGGGAATGAACACAAATACAACAGGGGAAAATAATTTGAAGCACAGATATTCAGTGGGCTGGAGCAGTCAGCTGAGAAAGAGAATGTGGAAAGCAAGCAAAGGAAGAGGCATGGCCACAAAAATTAGATATTGGTGTATAATGGGTTGTGCTAGCACATTCCAAGGAGAGAGCTATGGAAGTTGGGCCTTCTTGGCAGGGATGGATGTTTGTAGGGACCCTGAAGAAGGTGTCTCCCTACCAGATACTATGAGAACTTCTGGCACCCTAATAGAAAAATAATTTCATAGCGGGATCATGGACTTTTGGAGCTAAAATTGACTTTAGTGATCATTTTAGTTTGAGTCCTCAGTTTTAGAGGACAAGGAGATTAAACACCTCAGACCACATGAATAAGGTATGTGCTTTTATTGTCCTTCTTTTGTAGGTAAGTTTCAGTGATCTATTGCCAGATCAAGGATACATGGGCACAGTTGTTAAAAATATTAAGCATAGAATTATTATTTGATCTAGGCATTCCACTTCTGAGTAAATACACAAGAGAATCGAAAACATAGACTAGAGTAGATATTTGTATACTGGTGTTTGTAGCAGCATTACTCCCCAAGTCAACCCAATGTCCATTGGTGGATAAACAAAAGGTGCTATATATGTACAATGGGATATCATCTACCTTTAAAAATGAAGACAATTCTGATGCATGCTACAACATGAATGAACTCTGAGACTAATACGCCAAGTGAAAGTAGTCAGACACAAAGAGACCAACCTTGTGTGACTCCATTAATATAAAGTACCTAGAAGAGTCAAATTCATGAGAAAAGAAAGAATGGTGGTTGACAGGGGGAATGGGAAGTTATTGTTTAATGAGTGCAGAGTTTCAATTTGAAATGATAAAAAAGTTGTTGAGATGGGTGTTCACAACAACGTGACCTGTGCACTTAAACATAGTTAAAATGTAATTTTATGTCACTTATATTTTGCCACAATAAAAAATAAAGGCTATTCAGGCAGAGGTTAGTGGGCACTGTGGTGAATCCGGGCTGTCGCATATCTGAATCCAAGTTTACCCATTGCCTGGCTGACTCACACTCACACTTCGAGCATATGGAATGATGGTGCTGGGGCACTTCTAGGCTCGTCAAGTTTCAGGACAAACACGTATCAGGGGAGAAAGCCCTTGCTAGCTCCTGTTTTGGGGTCTCTGTTGTTTGTCTTGGCTGGCTCTGGAAAAGTGGGAGCCTGCAGAGTTGAGGGTCTTAAAGTGGCAGCTTTCAGGCCACGTGGTCTGCAGAAGAATTTAGTAAGATGTTTGAATTTGAATGTTGTGAGGCAGGCTGGATTTGCTGCATGGTCTGACACCTCACCTTCTCAGTCCACATATTTGATACCTCTTAATCGTAACCATTATTGGAGGTTTTACTCTCTATTCCTGTGAGGGATGCAGTAGAAGAGAGGGAGAGAGAAGATGGAAGGCTGGATGCTGAACGGGGAGAAGTTCAAGTGAATAAAACTGCTAAGAATCGATGGGCTAACAGGACTTTTATAAGCATGTGCCATATGAGACTTTCATAAGTCTTGAATAGATTGTAATTTGTTTCATGAGACATAACCTCACATTTCACTGTGACTTCCTACTCTTTGGTACATTTTATTCTTACGCATGACTTTGAGCATGAACTTCTGGTAGAAACTGGGGACAAAACTGGGTGCTATGTCTGGCTCAACAAACTGTGAGCCAAGCACTTTTGGATATGGAATCCAAGCAGAGGTGACTTAAAGCATTCAAGTCCCTTCTGGGAATACCCAGAAGTCTCAGGAGGACTTTGGAATGCACTGGCATGGATTATGGGTTAGACTTGGCCTTGCCTACCTCTGGGTTATACTGCTGAGATAGAACTGCCCAAGACAATAGAGTCTGTGGAGAGTGAATGATTGGATTTAAACCAGAAAATTATTTCCATCTGCCTCACTGATGCAAGAAGAAAGTTCTTTACCTGGCTCCCCTGAGACCAGCTCTAGAAGCTGCCACTGATTCTGGCTCTGTGAAAATTGGGCAAAGTGTCATTTTCATGATAAATTAGAGGAGACTGTGCCCTCACTCTGTAGATATTTGAAAATCCCTCCCCTCGTATATTTTTAAAACTTTTTTATTAGTACCTGTTTGTAGTACATAATAATTAGATTCATTGTGGGAATTAGTACATGTACATAACACATCTCAATTCTTTTTTTCTCCTTCTCCTCACCCCCTTTAAATTTTTTTTTGCCAATATCAGATTCATTCATTCTTTCATTCACTTTATAAATTACCATACATATGGATTAACAGCCAGACTAACAGGCAAAAAAACATAGAAGGAGGACAAAAATTCAGTGTTTATTCTTCTCAGTTCCTGGATCCCAGACACAGGACCCAGACACCAGCTGGAGCATTGAAAGCTACCAGATCAGTGGCAGAAAGTTTGTCAGATTCCAAACCTGGTTTGTGTTTAAGGAATTCTGTTTGTCAGGTAACACAACATCTAGGACAAAGCTGTCCATTTTCGTTGGAGATAAAAATGTAAAAAATACAGGACAAACCAGGCTTTATACTTGTGAACAAAGCCATTCAAGGAAGGCAGAGAAGTAGAGCTAGTTGGAGATGTTCCATTCTCTGGTTAATGTCACTTTCTGTCCCCACACCGAACTCCACTCTTTATTTTTCTAGGTTGCAGGTACCTGTGAGACAGACTCAGAGTCAATATGAGTCGAGAGTGGAGTAGGTACAGGAGGCTCATCAATTCTTCACCCCTGATGACAGAAATATCGAGGGCAGAGGCATCTTTGAATGGGCTTCTATCCTATCATATTTAAGGGACCTAATCCCAAGTTTGACTCCCATGTAATTGATTGAGGTTGTGATAAACAGCAGGTGCTCTTATATGCTTTCTGTGTGCTTTCTTAAGCCTCATAACAAATGTGAGGGGTAAGTACTGTCATCACAAGCCCCAGTTCACTTATACAGGAGCTTAGGTCCATGTTATGTGCTAGATATCTGAGTTTTGAACTAAGACAGTCTGACTTTATAAGGCACACTCTGAAATGCCGTCACTGTAAACAGCAGGTCCAACAGTGACAGATCTGCTGTCTGTTTTTAGCCAAATAAGATACCTCGGTGCTAATAAAGAGGCTTGATTATTCCTTGAATGTTCCAGGTGCTCGAATTTGCCTAAGTCACTGCTACTTGTGTGCAGAGGATGCAGAAAAAGGAGAGGGCCAACAGCCGCCAGGGAACCACATGGACTCTAAGCTGAGCCATTCCCTAGAGGAAACGGGAAAAATCTGACTCATTTCTGGGATAGCTAGGGCTGTATTAGTCATTTTCCTGTTGCTGGGACAAAATACCTGATATCCATAACTTAAAGGAGAAATTAATTTGACTCCCATTTTGGTGGGCTCAGTCCATGGTTGGCTGGCTTCAAGGCAGAAACAGCATGACGGAGGAGCAGGGCACAGGAAAGCTGTTCTACCAGTGGCAACCAGGAAACAGAGAAGGGAGGAGCAGGGGACAAGAGTTTACACTTCCCAGTCACAACCTCAGTGACCTGGTCCTTCTGAATAGGCCCTACATCCTGACAGCACACGTAACCATGAACTCCTCGACAGAGCAATTCACTGATGAGTATAGCACCCCGAAAGCCAATCACCTTCCAAAAGTCCCACCTCGAAACCCCTGAGACTTTTAGGGGTTATTTTAGATCTAAAGCATAACACTGGCCCTAACACTGTGCATGTCTGTTCCTCCATGGATTTGCTCTGCCAAGTTCATCAATGGATATACTCTTAAACCTTGGGATGGGGGGACCAGGCTTGGAATGAATAAGGGAAAGCTTTTTATTTTTTCTTCCTTCTTTTTTTGGCATATATAGTTGATGGATATTGCAGAGAATGGAGACTCAATCCCTTTCCATGAATGCTAGCATGAGTTTAACCAATTCATTTCAAATTTGAATGAGGATCTGCTCTTTGCCAGACACAAATGTCCTGGGTCTTAAGTAGGGTAGACCAGTGTCCCATCTGGCTGAGCAGCAAATGAAGACACCTATTTCTGTCACCTTTTGGCCTCTGGAGTCAGATGAATGCCTTGATTCGTGCAGTCTTGTTTTGATCACTGCCCTCTCTGGTTTTCTGGCTGTCTCAGGGCTAAGTTAGTGGCTTGGCAGCATTCATCTGTGTAAGTAAAGGTCTGGTCAGTTGGTTTAGTGATTGGAAAACCTGGACCACTGCTGCCAGCATGAAGTGAGGAGCACATTCAGCCAACTTTAGCTCATGGGTAGGCACAACAATTGTCCTCATAACATGAGTTTAGGTTTGTTTAAAATTTTCCCCAAAACATTCCAGCCATTTATATGCAAAACCATTGAGTAGGGAGGTATTGGCCCAGTTTATTCCAAATTAAATGAATTGTTTGAGAACTCTGAGAAACTATCATGTCAATGTTTTTCAAATTCACTTTGACTTCTATTTACTTTCAAGAATTTCATTGGTGATCAGTGAACCCCTGCATCATGAGGTCCCTCCTTGGGAGATAAAAAACATCTGCCACATTCTAGGAGAAGTTCCCTGGGGTTAATGTCCAGCTGATGACATCAAGTCCTATGTTTCTGTACTCATGGCTCACCTGGATGCAAGCAGAAGGAAAGACTTGGCTGGCGGTAAAGAACATTTGTTGCATGTCTTCTTGGACTGGCTTTCTGCCAGTAGAGGTGGACTGCCTGCTTCCAAATGGTGTTCAGCCTCTCTTCTGAGTAAACCTGGCTTCCCTGGCCAAACTAGTGGTGGAAGAGAGTGGAGAGGTGTTCCAATCCCTTTTGGTGATGTTACAAGCTAGAGAACAATATTCAGCAGTAATGGACTCAATGGATTGCCCATGCTGCCCAATAGAGACTCTGAAATGTCATAGAAAGAGAATATTCTAATACAAGTGTAAGTCACAAATAGCCTTCATCTTGGGAATCATATGTGTCTCATATATCTGTTTTTCATGTATCTGTTCATGGTATAGGGCCAGGCAAGTTGGAACCATAGAGATGCGGCACACTCTGAATTAAATGGAGTCATATTATCATAGCTGGCATTCCAGAGTGGTTCACATCTCCAAAAACTCTGTTTAATTAAAACAAAATATCACACAGGGGTCTTCTGTTTACAAGGTAGTAAAGATAGCATAGTTGCAGACTTACACAGGTGCAGAGAATCCTGTTTGCAAGGCAGTAAAGATAACATAGTTGCAAACTCACATAGGATGTGGCAGTCTGTCATGCATTAACTGAGGGCACTCCCAAGGGAGAAGGGGAAGGCAACCACCCGGAATTACTCGACTTTACACAAATGGAGTTAGGTTGGCTATCACATGCAGTGATCTTTAATAAGCACTTGTCAGAAGCCAGGTATGTGTCCAGGTGCTGGGATACCAGGATAAGACAAAGTTCTTCTCTTAAGGCACTTGCAGTCTATTGAGAGGACTTATGGTCCAGCCTGCCATTTCCCTCACAAAGTAGGTTGTATGGGTTGTTAATCCTGGTAGATATTTAGCAAAAATGCACAAAACCCAGAATGATATGATGAAATTAGTCTTGGAGATGTGGACATTATCTACACACAGAGCATGTTATAGACTGGCAAAGTTCCGCAATGAAGAAAGTCAAAATTAGCATTTTAAAAAGTTATTTGACCACAGAGCTTTTTGGCATAATATTTCATATCATACAGTGGAATCAGTGTTCCATGGAATACAGTTTTAAAAATTCTGGCCTCTGGCTCACAATGAATAAAACAGTGAAGAATGTCTTACCATCATATAGAAAAGAGTAAGAAAGGCATTTGGAAGCCTGTAAAACATGAGCTTCTTTTCAGATTTTTTGATGAAGTATAAGCAGGAAGTCTGATGTCCTTGTCACCCAGTGCTTGCTGGGATGTTGAAAGAACCATGAAAATGATGGTACATCCATGTTGCTGTGAAAAATTTCCTTGCCTGAATTGACCTGCATGGGTCATTGAGAAAACTCATTTTCTGTATTCAGGTTGCTTAGAGCAAAGTGATTGGTCTGAGATCCCTGGGCAAATTGAGGCATGAATCTGATTAATGATCATGGTGATCTGGCAGTTCTGGGGAGGATAAAAGCTGCGACTTTCTAACTGGATGTGTCTTCCCTTTAAAAATAAGAATACTGAGGGCTGGGGATTTAGCTCAGTGGTTTCGCCGCCTGCTATGCAAGCGCAAAGACCCGAGTTTGATCCCTGATACCAAAAGAAAAGAATACAGAGCATCCTTCTAATCCCTGGGAACAAGGAGTCTGAGGTTCATTCATCCTCAATTAACACTCCTATTCCCCTAGAGATTTGTCTCCACTCTTGTGTTATTTATTCTGTTAGTTCTATTGCAGCTCAGTCACAGTGATCCCGATTCACATGACTCAGAGTGGTCTGTTTGTTTACACTGGAGCTGTATCTCTTAGAGATAGCATGTGCTTTTGAACTCTTCGTTGATTCCTTGTTTGCTGTTTCCAGAACCTACTTTGTTTCTCCTTTACTAAATATTGTTCCTGGGGCTGGGGATTTAGCTCAGTGGCACCAGGTCTGCCTTGCAAGCTCAAGGTCCTGAGTTCAATCCCTGGTACCGAAAAAAAAAACCTTCAAAACTAAATATTGTTCCTGTTGTCATGCAACTTGGTTTCGCTCTTGGTCCTAGCATTGCATGCCTTCTCTCTCCGCCCGGACTTGTTTTGGATGGAATGGCCACAGTGGCTGTGGGTGAGGAATAAAACCAGCTGTTCTCATAAAGGGTATCTTGTTTAAGTTGACATTGGGAACCAATGATCTTTTCAGTAAAGATTCAGCCCTCTCTTGCCACGGGTATGGGATTCATCTTTGATGTAGGTGTATTGGTGTGGATATAGGTGTATGTGCATACATAAGAATATATGTGCATATAGAAGAATAAAAACAAGATGTGGACATGTACATACTTGTATATATATGCGTGGTTTTTTGCATGGAGTATAGAGTATTATGGCTCAAAACACAGGCCAGGGTTTGAAGAATAGCTCTGTCATTTATGACTAGTTTTCTAGAACAGGTTGATCTACCTCATTAGAGTGGTCTTATCACCTTCCAATCTATAAACTGAAATAATCAGATCTATATTATGAGTTTGTTGAAGGTATTAAATGAGACAATCCATTTAAAATACTTAGTATATTGCCTGGTAGAAAGGATGTGTTCAGGAAATCATTCTCCTCTCCTTTCTTGTATTTTCCCATCAGTACAAATTTCACAAGGAATTGAGAAGCAGCAGCAATATTGGGTGTTTTCATGTATGGTAGGATGAAACTTACATAGTCCTCTTGAGGCTCACTTTATCAGTTCATAGTCCCATTGTATTTATCCATGACTGTCAGAAAAGAAAATTCACTACACATTTATCTCTTGGGACTTCCTTTGTTCCTTTGGTTTTTCATGCATCCACCTTCCAGATTTAAAGGAAATGTCTTCCGTGTGCTGTGACTTAGTGTCTCAGTGTTTGAAGTAGGGGTGGGAGCAGATTTTTGCAGGGAGTTACGGAACAGTGGTTAGTAGAGTAGGAGATTCTGAGCCAATGATGTTGCAGCCCAAACACTGAGTCCCCCATTGAAAGTCTGGAGATTAGATGTGTCTAATGACTGTCCGGTTGGGCTCCAATGATGGAGCCAGAAATACTTCACAAAAAGAAGCTCTCTTTCATCTTGTTCTAGCTTGCAGAGCTGGGGGAGGCAACTATAGTGAGGGCTAGCTTTCCTGAAGTTACCACTAGTCCAGGGCTTAGGAAGCATCACTCATGTTTAACATCTGTCCACACTTGACATCTGTTGTTGGCCAGTTGCCTTTGGTAGAAGGAAAAATATGACATCTGCTTGACATTAATCAACCTAGATATGAAAACAATAAAGCTAACTCTGGAAACTCTTGGCAAAGAGGTAGTCTACAGTAGACCAAGACCCCCAGTGTAGCCCTGATATACTCTGACTCAGAAGTCTTTGAAGAGTGAAAAATTCAGAACAGGTTGGTTAATCAGTAGAATGCTGAGGTCTGAGTTTTGGGTATATCTTACACATTTCATTGTTTTTCAACAGAGCCAATGTAATTCTTTGGTTGATGTAACATTTGCCGAGTTCTATTGCCAAGTACTTTCAGAGGCATTATCCAATTCTTTTTCAGGGACCAATGCTAATAAAAATATCTGTTCAATTCACATTCTCACATTTGAAGTCAACCAGAAACAGCTGTCCTTCAAAGATTTTCAGCACTGCAGTTGTTGAGTATAATGGCAACTGGGAGCTCTTCCAAGATGCTAGAGTTTGAATTTTGTTCCCTTTGGCTACCGGTATAGAGTTTCTATTTCTAAAAATAGAAGCTGTAGGAAATGAGGTATATCCACTTAAATGGTATACAAATAGGATGTCATAGGGCTTCCATGTGTCCTTCAAATCTTATATGTTAGAAACTTAATCTTCTAATTCATATGTTGAGTCATGGTGGAACCTCTGGAAAGTGACTGGGTCATGAAGGCTCTGCTCTGATGAAAGGATTAATCCATTGGTGGACTAATGGATTAGTGGGTTACGGGGGGAATGGCTTTATTGTAAAAGTGAGCTCTCCCTGGCATGCTTGTTCTGCCTCACCCTGTGATACCCTCTCCCATGTCATTCAGCAAGGAGGCCCCCTCCAGAGGCTGAGCAGGTATCAGCACCCTGGTTTCGGATTTCCCAGTCTCCAGAACCACTAGCTAAATGAACCTCTAGTCTTTATAAATTTCCCATTCTCAGGTGTTTTGTTGTACCAATGGAAAATGGACTCAGATAAGAGATACCGTATTAGAAAAAAAGAGACTAAAAAATCTAAAAGCAAGAGGAACGAACCCAGATAGCTCTGATAGAAACATGAACAGACTGCTTGAACATGCTGTTGTGTGTGAGCCTCTGCAGGACACACTGTTGCTCATCCTTGTTGTTCTCTTAGTTATCTGTAACTTGGCCAAAGATGTGATTTTAAATTCTACAGAAAACAGTGATGATGTCTGACATATATGCAATTTTTCTTCCAGTGCCCTTTAAGGGCACTGTCACCTTCAACTGCAGGGACATCAACAATCCCATCAGTACATCTCCATCCTCTTGGGGCTTTGAGGAAATGATGTGGTAAGGTCTTTTGTCTGTTTGTCCAGCAGCATAAATCTGGGGCAGATTCCATGGATGTAGGGCCAGAAGATAGCTAAGAAGGTCAAAGTACCTTTCAGGGCCACTAAAAGTCAGAGTTATGATCTTGGATCTTTAGGCACTTGGGAAGGGAGAACCAATAGCAAGTACATCTTTACGTGGACTGGAATGAGATTAACATAAACAGCATCATGGAGCTGGGATTCTCAAAGAAGTATACTTGTTTGAAAAGCAGGGACTCAGTTCCACCTCCAGAGATCCTGAGAGATTAGATGTGGCTTAGGGTCCAGGAGTTAGACTGTAACAAGCATCTAGGTGGTTTCAATGGAGGTGAAAATATGGGCTTCTGACCCACAGAGGCTGTCTCAGCTCTGCCACTTACTGTGTAACCTTGATCAAGGTACCTAAACTTTCTGTGCCTCAGTTTATTCATCTATAAAATGCAAAATGATAATGCCATTTAGAATGAAATAAAACACGGAAACACCTGGGAAGCACTCAGACAGGGCTTGGCTCTGGGCAAGCTCTCAGTATATGTTCATGGTTGTTGATGTTCAGAATTATGAATGACATATCTGAGAGCCAGGCCAGTGTGATGGTTAAATGGTGTGACTCTGGAAACCTGAATCTTGTCTCTGCTATTTACTACTTGTGCGATCTTGTCCATATTGCTTAATCTCTCTGTACCTCAGTGTCCTCATCTATAAAATGGTGGTGTTAATTGTCCCTGTACTATAGGATTGCTGTAAGGATTAAATGAGTAAATACAGGTGAGCAACCTGAACTCTGTCTGGCACATGTGCTGTTATTATCAAAAACAGGTTATTCATCACTTGTAATTTTGGAGTTTAATAGCACCTTCCTTGCTCTTTCCTTTGTCCCTATTTAAAGCAGAGCTCTATTCTGGATGGACCACAGCTGTGACCCAAAGCATCTGAATCATAGAGACAGTAATAACACAGAATGTTGAGTGCTCTGCTAAGCCACTTTCCTTTATTAGCTCTTGTATTCTTCCTTACAACCATAGCAAAGTACTGTCAGTATCCATATCTCACAGATCAGGAAACTGAGACACAAAGGAGTTCAATGACTTGCCCAAGGCCACATAACTGGTGGAGCCAGGATTCAAATATAGGCTGTGTGCTTCTCACATATTTCTACTTCATTAATACCATTTTCTTATTAAATGGCAAAGTCAGAGCTGTGAACTCTTGAGAACAGATTTAGTGCTTTGGCAAGAACAAGGCTTTGGCCCCAATAAAAGCTGATTTTTCTTCTTTTATCTGAAAGCTGCATGACCTGGGGAAATTTCTTTATTCTATCTGTTCCCTCATCTGTTAAATGAAGAAAATAATGGCTGCTTTAAAGGGTTGTGAGCTGGTATATGTCAAAGACTCAGAGGCAGCCCTTGTGGTCAGTGAGAGCCAGGGAGTAGAGGGGAATGAAGACAGAGCGACAGTGTAGAAGAGGTTGCTTAGAGGAATTTTTGAAAGGCTCTCTGCCCCTCCCCAGTATGCATGATCCTAAACACTAGCTTTCAAAGGAATCCATTGCAAGTTCTGCTACCCAGAGTAACAAAGATCTCACCTTCTAGTTGTTACCTTACTAGCAAGATGAGTTGTGAGGAGCAGAGGACTGAGGTCATTGAGGGTGAGATGCACTGAGGCTGAGGGCTGAAGGTCACCAGGGGCCAAGATGGCTCTTAAGGCTCAGGAGGAGGAATAGAGTCACCAACGGACCCAGCAAACATCCAACACCCTGACTTAAGTCTTGTCATTCTGTCCTGGGCTTTGCCTACTCATCAGTCCCAGGAGCTGGTGGCCCAACCCTCCAGTGGGCAGGAATGTTGTGTGCTTGGAAACCTCAGCATGGGGAGTGCAGACAGCTCAGGAGGAGCAGTTCTGGGAGGGGGCGGTGAGGGAGAAGCTCAAGCTGCCTGAGTGTGCATCTCTTTGACTCCTGCTTCATTTTTCCCCCCTCTGGTCTCAGAAGATTCATAAAATGCAAGATGTTTTTTAAAAACCTCTCAGGAGGAATTTTAATTATATGTGGTTAGATGGAAATGCTGTATGGTTTTTGGTGGACTCTGAGGCAGGTTCTGGCATCCAGAAGGAGGACCTGGGTCACGATAAAGGTGCCTTTCTTTGCCACCTTCTGGGGTGGTCTTGGCCAGCACCTTTGCTCTGACAAATGATACTTCAATCAGCTATGGAAAAAGCTGAACCTTGTTTTCATAAGGACTCCTCAGAGTCTTTTCAGACCAGTCCTAACAGTCACCATGCCAACATATTTCTTTAATATTCTGTTGAAAAACATGGCTTGGAGATGATGCTACGAGGCACAGTTGGTCCTCCTGCCCCTGCTTGTGGAAGGGGTTGCTTCTCCATCTATTTAGCAATAGAAACAAGACAGCCTTAAAACAAACTGCCGGTGCATCCCAGAGCAGTCAAACTCAGTCCAAAATAAGGAGGATAATAGCAATGATGGCAGCCAACCCTTATTCATTCATTCATTCATTTTACCATATGTGCAAAACTTGTTGCAGTTGGTGAACACTGTTTTCGTTGTCGTGGTTTTCTCATTGGTAAAACATGTCTAAGAGGCTAAAGTGAACTCTGGAAGAGTCAGGGCTGGGCTAATGTGACTGGACTCCCTGTTCCGGCTAGGAGATACTTGGATGGCTGTTCCTAAGCACAGAAGTGAAGAGAAGGGCTTGGATCAAGCCAAAGAATACTCTTCACATTTGCTTACTCTGATTCTTATACAAAGGGATAAAGGGAGCATGTATGTGAATAGGATAATTAGGTGGCAATTTAAAATGACTTGAAGACTTTTCCATGTCAAGAGAAAATACTCATGACAAAAAAAACCCCCCAAAAGTAGTTTCTAAAACCAAGCATGTTACCAATTTTGAGAGGTCAGACAACTATTCACCTGTCACTCGGTCCCTACATATGAATCTGTATGTGTGCAAAAAACAGATAACTTGGAGGATAGACACCAAAATATTGAAGTTATTTTGGTGAATATTTTTTATTCCATTTCTTATGCTTTTCTCCATTTCCCAAAGCTTTGAAAAGGAATTCCTTTGTTTCTGATTTTTTGTACTAAAAGTGTATCACTTCCAGGGAATGGGTGGGGAGAGATGTAGAGGCAGAGCTGAGAGGATTTTCAGGGCAGCAAACGCACTCTGTATGACACCACAATGGTGGACACATGTCACATACATTGCATGCTATTTTGCCAAGAATGAATCCTTATGTAAAACTGTAGCCTTTGGCTGATAATGCTGTGTCCTTATAGTTTCATCAATTGCAGCAAATGTATCACTCTGGTGGGGCATGTTGATCATGGAGCAGGATGTGCTTATCTGGCAGCAAAGTTTATAAAATATCTCTATACTTCCCACTTAATTTTGTTGTGAATCTAAAATTGCTTTAAAATGAAGTCTTAAAAATGATTTATAAAGAAATAAATAACTATTTTATCCCGTGGAAGTGTTGACAATGAATGAATACGTGTAGTACTCACAACATCATAACTTTGATTTTGTTACGTGATCATGACATGGCTCGACCGCTCAGTGCCTCAGTTTATACCAGGAGAAAGCTTCGTGGATCCTTTGGGTTTCATTTGTGCTGATTTACTGGAAGTTCTGGCAGTATAAGACTCACCTGCAGCTTTTAGAAGGCTTTGTTCTCAAATGTGGAAAGCAAAGAAAGTTTACTCAACTCTAGTATCCGACAAAACCGGAGGTTGGTTGAGCCTGTTTCCTCGAAGTGGCAGGCTTGCTCACATTCTCCCAAGCCCTGGAATTCTATGGACCTCTTTTTCCCTCAGAATCAGCTCCCTCAAAAAGATTCTTTGGCATTTCTCTTTGCTTCCATAAATAAGACCCATGCTTTCCTATTTATTCCTTTTCACTAATAAAGTAAAAGGGTTGGAGAAGTTGATTTTAAATTAAAAGAAAACATATTAGCAGCCCTGCTAAATAATTTTGATGACGAATTTGGATAAAGAATGTAAAAGTACTTTCACTATGGAAATGCTAAAGCACTTTAGCATACTTATAAGAAAAGACTCAATAACTTCTACTGCTGTTGTTGTTTCACTCAATCTTAGTTTCTGGAATTGGCCTCTAGCACCATATTGAAATTCCCTGAAATTTGTATAGCTGAAGCCAAATGGCCAGTGTCCCCTTTCTACAAATGTAATTGTGGAGATGTAAATGTAAATATGGAGAAGAAAATTTAGAACATTGCTCTTGTCTGTTGCATTTCTAAATCTCTTTAGCTGGTCAACTTGAGATATTTCACATAGGATATTTCACCTATCTATGTATTTCATACATGTCCATTTTGGGGGCATTTTCCTGCTCTGTCTTCTTCCAAGCTGAGGGAGTAAGAAGGATGGAGGGTAAGAAGCCAAGACATGAAATCATCAAAACCATCACCTCCATCTTGGTGGAAGTGGTCTTATTTTTGCAACTAGGCTCATTTCTTTGTGTGATTTTGTTTAAATCTCCTAACCCTGTGAGGTCTGTAGATCCGATGCTCTAACACTCCTTCATAACTATGCTTTCTCACAGGATTCTAAATTTTCCCCGTCATGGTCCATGATTATGTATTTATGAGGTCATTTGACTAATGTCTATTCTTCTATAAACTGTGAACTCCATGATGTCAGGAAAGGTGTCTGTTTTCCTCCTCATTGTATCTAACCAGTGCCCTGCCTCCTACCTGGGACACTGACACTCAATAATAAATACTTGAGGAAAGAATGAATGCATTCATCCCTTCACCCATGATTTTGGCACTGTGCCCAGGGGGGAAATGCGGAGCAGAGCGATTACATGACTTGCTGAGGGTCACCCTTTCCTCTGAGAAAACATGGTGTTTGCCCTTCATTGTGCTGTAACAAACGACCACAAATGTAGTGACTTAAGCAGCATAAAATGACCACCTTCTAGTTCTGGAGGTTAGAACTGAACTTTCAACAAGGCTCAAGTCAAAGTGTTAGTAGGGCTGCGTTCCTTCTGGAGGCTCCAGGGGGAGAATCTGCTTCCCTGACTTTTCTAGTTCTGATTGTATTCCCTGGGTCGTGATCCCTTTCTTCATCTCCATAGCTCGTCACTCCAAGCTCTGCATTTTGTCTCTGTATCTCCTTTTCTGACTCCGACTCACCCTCTTCCTTCTTAGGAGCAGTCATGTGATGACATTGGTCCCACCTGGATAGTGCAGCATACTCTTCCCATCTCAAGATTCTTAAATGAGTCACATCTGCAAAATCCCTTCTGCCAGGCTCCCCTGCAATCATCCCCTGGACTAAGACTGATCTTTCCTGAGAAGTAACTAGAAGGGATTAACAGGGGTAGTGGTGGCCTTGCTCATTGGAGTAAGGAAACATGACAATGAAAGCACTTTATAGAATTAATTTCTGGATAAAAGGAGCCCCCAGTATTCTACAGACAGGCTGGGGTAACTGAACCCACTAATTGGAGAGGAACAGTTTTTGCCATCTGCTAGAGTGGAAGAAACCTTACTTGGCTTTCCATGTTTGAGTACAAAGTCTTATAAAAGTTTCAGATTAATTTGATCATGTAGTGACTCCTTTCAAGGAGTTATTAAAACTTATAAATTCTTAGAAAAGCTGGAGGGATGTAGTTCTTTCCCCAGGGTGAATAGAGGGAGAGGAGTCATTACAGGATAAAACAGAAAATAATTATTGTGTTGGCCAGCTTTCCCGCTGCTGGGACAAAACACCTGACACCTGCAACTGAAAAGAGGAAAGGTTAATTTGGCTTATGATTTCAGAGGATTCAGGCCATGCTAGGTTGATTCTAATGCAAGAACATCATGGTGGAAAGGGATGGTGAGGCAAAGTGGTTCACTCCTGGTGGCTCAGAAACAGAGCACAAGGGAAGACCTGCAGAGAAAAAGGGGCCAAGGACAAGATATAGTCCCCAAGGTCACCCTTCCCTGACCCACCCATAAACACCTAGAGTGTGCTTTACTAATCCTGTTGGTGGCTCTTGAGCCAATCTAGTTACTAAACAAGATTAATCACCACAATTATAAATTGTGATAAGGGCTAAAAGACAACAAATAAGATAGTGTAGGGGAGAGTACGGCCAGGACTGTGGAGTGTGCATTTCAGATGAGAAGGCCAGGAAAGTCCTTTCTGGGCAGGTGTCATATTGCACTGAATTGGAATGATGAAGCCACAGGTAAAGCAAGTGTGGAGGGCTTGGAGTGGGCGAGAGTTTGTTGGTTTTGTAGAAACTAACAGAAGGTGGGAAACAGTGGCTGAGAAAATGTTGGCGGGATGGGGTGGAGCAGGCTTCCCAAGGTCCTGTAAGCCAACAGAGCAGCATTTCAGGTTTATTCCAAATGCAGTGAAGGCAACTTGAATATTTGAAACAAGAAACCAATGTAATACACTTTTTAAGAGTAGGAAATGTGGATGTTCCATACTGTTCTTATTTTTATTTATTTATTTGTTTGTTTGTTTATATTTTTGGTACCAGGGATCGAACTCGGATCTTTGCACTTGCAAGGCAGGAGGCATAACCACTGAACTAAATCACCAGCCCCTGGTTTTGTTTTTAAACTACAGTGAACCCTCAAGTTACAACTGACCTGATATATGAACAACTTTGGTTAATTAGGTTAATGGAAGATTCATCTACCTCTTGCTGTCTACAGCATGTACCTAGGTAAACATCCAGATATCAGCTATATTGACTTACAACCAACCCTCCCTCGGGAACCAATTAAGTTTGTAAGTCAAGGGTCCACTGCATTAGTTATTGAGTGCCTATTATATAGCAGGCACTGTGCTCAGGTTTTTATATACATTATCTTATCCAGTCCTTCCAACAGTACTGAGTTGGAGGAAATGTATTCATTTTTCTGGATGGTAAACTGAGGCTGAGAGAGTAAAATAACTTCGCCAACATCATATATCTGGTAAGTGGCAAAGATGGGATTCCAAATGGAGAGCTGACTCCAATGCTTGAGCCCTTTGAACATTTTGTTTTCTCTCACTTCCCCACCTCCCTTGTGTAACATTAAAAAATTGTGTGTGTGAGTTGGGAGTGGTGGCACATGCCTGTAATCCTATTCTCAGGAGGCCGAGGCAGGAGGATTGGTGCAAGTTCAAGGCCATCCTGAGCTACATAGTGAGTTCAAAGCCAACCTGAACTAAATAGCAAGACCTCGTCTCAAACAAACAATAAAAAAATTATGTGTGTATAAAATTTTCCATTTTATCTATTTTAAATGTACAATTCAGTGGAATTAATTATACTCAACTTACTGTGCAACCATCACGTGTAACTATTTCCAAATCTTTTTCATCATCCCAGACAGAGAGTCTGTAAACAGAAAGCAGTAGCATCTCTTTCACCCTTGGGTAATCTCTAATCTGCTAAATCTTTGTCTCTATGAATTTGCCTACCACAGATATTTCATACAAGTAGAGCCAGACACTATTTGTCCTTCTGTGTGTGGCATAATGTTTTCAAGGTTCGTTTGTGTTCTATTATGTTTTAGCACTTTACTCCTTTTCATGGCTGAGTAATATTCCACTTTATATACACAATTCTTTTTGTTTATCGGTTCATCTCTTGGAGGACACTTGGGTTTGTTTTTTTTGTACCGGGGATCAAACTTGGGACCTTGCGCTTGTGAGGCAGGCAGCAGAACCACTGAGCTAAATCCCCGGCCCACTTGGGTTGTTTTCACCCATTGACTATTGTGAATGAACATTGATACATGAGTATCTGTGAGTCCCTGTTTCAATTTTTTTTAGATATATACCTAAGATCGGAACTGCTGGGTCATGTAGTACATTAGCTTTCAGGGGAACTGCCAAACTATTTTCCACAGCAGCTATATCATTTTACATTCTTATCAGCAATGTACAAAGGTTCCTATTTCTCTAAATCTTTACCAACAATTGTTTTCTGTTTTTATTTTTTATTGTATTTTTTTTCAGTTTGGATTTTAGCCATCCAGTAAGTGGTATCTCATTGTGGTTTTGATTTGCTTTTCATAGATGATGTTGAGTATCTTCTTACGCTCCTGTTGACCATTTGTATTTTTTTCTTTGGAGAAATATCCATTCAAGTCTTTTGCCCATGTTTAAATTGGTTTATCTCTTTGTGTTAAGCTGTAGGAGTTTTAAATATACATTTTGGATATTAAATCCCTATCAAATATACGATTTTCAGATATTCTCTCCTATTTCATGGGTTATCCATTTGCTGTCTTGATAATGTCCTTTGATGCAAAAAAGGTTTTTAATTTTGATGAAGTACAGTTTATTTTTCTTTTGTTGCATATGCTTTTGGTTTCATTTCTAAAAGTTCATTGCCAAATCCAAGATCACAGAGATTGGCCCTTTTGTCTTACCCTGCTTTCCCTCACTTGTAACCATTCAGTTTTCATCTAGATTTTAGACGGCAGTCCCTTCACCAGCCAGTGGAAGCATGGGAAGTTCTGCCGGCTTCTGAAAGGAGCTCACAGAGCAGAGGGGACACAAAGCCTCCCATAGTGACCATGCTGTGATGGCTGATGCCAATCTAGTGGCCTTGTGTGGATCTTCACCGGTCCCCGATACTTGCACAAAATGATGAAAGGAAGTAACATGTTCATGAAACTAAACTTATTCTATTTAAGGAACTATTATTACTATGTAAATGGCTCTTTTCCGTAACATTAGAATGTTCTGATGACTGGATGCTGAGCATCAATGGTGATAGGTTCTTCAGAGGCTCTGTTTGGCATATTAAGAGTAAGAAATCCTGTGTCAGATTTCCAAATGTGGTGGGGGGAAATAAAACTAGGTTATGAAAGTCAAAGATTAAGAAGGAACCACACATGCTAGGATTGGGTTCCATGGGCCAATGAAGTATGTCAGGAGTGCCTGCCTGGAATTTCTAGGGAAGGCTTGGTGGGACCTTGCCCAGACTTGCTCAAATATCTGACCCATTTCTACTTTAACCATCATCTTCATGCAAGATTTTTAGAAATGGAGAATGAGAAAAACAGAAGAGCAAAGCAAAGCTAGTAGTTCTGTCTCTTACTCTGAATTCCTCTGTGTAGCCTCTGACTGATTCCTCTTCTATGGCTTTCTTTATACTTAAGGTATATATATATTTTCCTATATATATTTTTTCATATATATGAAAGGGAAAAATTCTGACTCAGAGAGGGACAGTTTTTTCTCATGGGAAAGAACTCTTGTTTGTACTTGGGGACTGAATAAAGTTGGGCTAATGAGTTCACCCTTGTAGAACATTGAAATTCTCCCAAACATACTAATTAAGGTACTTTTTGTCTTTTGTGTTGGTTTAGCTTTGAAGATACTATGAAAATGGCATGCTGCAAACTTGAGGAGCCAAGTTTGGAAGCAGTAGCTTAATGTCCACTTGACGATCAGTCTTGTACTAGAATGGCCTAGTTTAGAGAGTGGTCTCCGGTTTTCTGATGGCTCCCAATACTGGGCTGCTCTACACAGTTGTGTTCCCTCTGGAGCTGCACAGTGCACAGTCTATGTAATTGTAATTAGTGAACTGTGTCACAACAAAAATAGAAATGATAGAAATGAGGCCTGGTGGTGTGGCTCAGTAGTAGAGTGTTTGGCTAGCATGTGTTAGGTCCCGGTTTCGATCCCCAGTACTAGGAGAGACAGGAAAAAATGACAGAGATAGAGATAGTGATAGAAATACATGGAGATAGAAAGATAGATAGAGATAGAGGGGTAGAGAGATGAACTGAACAGGGAACCTAAGACATTTGCATTTGTTTACTAATTATGTACGTGTTCTACTATGAATCCACCTAGATTACATATTGCTGAACATATATTTATTTTTTGGCAGTGTTGGTGATCAAACCCAGAGCCTCTTGTAAGCTAGACTCCCAGCCTACTAGACATGACTTTTTGTTGTTGTTGTTGTTGTTATTGGGGATCGAACTCTGGACCTTGCACGTGCGAGGCAGGCGGTGGCACCACTGAGCTAAATCCCTGGCCCAAACTTGACTTTTTGAAGATAAAAATAAAGCTAATAGCAGCTGTAACGTATTTCACCTGGGCTCCAGTGGATGGTTTTTCAGTACCTCCTGGGGTTGGCCACCCCACTTTGGAAGCATAGCACTCTGAAGAATTCCCATGGTTCTTCTCTCTGGCAGGGCAACACATTTGTAGGTCAAGGTTGATTCCTAACAGTGGAGAATTTTCAGGTCTTGTCTTTCCCACGAGGGCCTGTCCTCACCTGCTGTCTTTCTGTTGCAGAATACACAGTCATCAACGAAGCCTGCCCTGGAGCCGAGTGGAATATTATGTGTCGGGAGTGTTGTGAATATGATCAGATTGAATGCATCTGCCCTGGCAAGAAAGAAGTTGTGGGTTACACCATCCCTTGCTGCAGAAATGAGGAGAATGAATGTGACTCCTGTCTGATTCACCCAGGTAAGTGTGGAATGAGAGAATAGGCTGAATTCCAGCAGGCAGCCATCAGGAGGCTGTGGTGCCATGATTATTCAAAGTGACACAAGTTAGCCCATTCTGACTTCAGGCAAAGACATTAGAGAAGTCAGTTCTCTTTTCACTGTTAAAGTTGCAAATATGAATTCATCCACTCATTCATTAATTTAACAAGTAGACTGAGTAGCGCCTCTGTTCCATGTCATTTACTGCGAGCACAGTGATTAAAAGAAATTGACACAGACCCTGCATTCCAAGAGCTTATAGCCTGATGAGGGAGATGGAGAACAGCTGATGAGGCAGCTATGATACAGTGTTGCATAGGTGCATGTAAGTCCAAAGGGAGAGACACACAGGGTCCCGTGGCAGCATGGATGAGAATAGTGATTAGGTAGAGGGAATTTTAGGCTATATTCTGAAGATATGTTGGTAAAGAGTGGTGGTGTAGTAGAAGTTGGAAATCTTTTAGTAAAGAGTTGAAAGCAAATTTTGTCTTTTGCTGCAATATGGGGAAATAAATGGAGATGGTGATGAATGGAGGCAGGAGAGAAATAATGGTGATCATAATAAAGGTAGAAGCCCGATGTCTAGAGGGAGGTGCAGGGATTTGGGAGTCATTAAAGAGCTGAACACCTTCAAGATAGACTGGACAGCAAAGGAAGGGAAGGGAGGAGCAGAAGTCAAGGATATTGCTCTGGCTTCTGAGAGGGATGTTTGGGTGTCAGGAATAAGAGAGTGTCATTGGGTGAGGTAAGATCTTCCCAGGCCATTTTGCTCATTCTTTTTCCTTACCTTATCCTGGGCCTGACTTCTACTCTACTGCCATCCTCTCCTGCCCCAACTTCAGAAAGGATGGCAGTTTTCTTTTTAATGATTGGAGATTTGATAACTGCACCAAAATTCCAACCTGATGGAGTCCAATGGGGACCCTGAGCCTCAAACAGAAGGATATGTTTCTGTTGTAATTGGGAACTCATTAAACATTTTCTTGGTGTTTGAAAAGTAACTAAGTCCTGCTGTCTTACCCTTCTGACTTCTGCTAGGAGTCTTTCCCTCTCTAGGTCAGGTTGAAAGGAGAATGTCAAGATTTTCAAATGATCTTTCCAAAGACTGAAGGATGAAAGGATATCAAAAGAATACTTCAGGAATTTTTCTCATTTTTGTATTTCTTTTTCTTAAGGAAAAAAAAAATACGTGGAGAATGATCCTCATTGGTACCAGAAACTAACTTTCTTTCATGGGAAGCTATGAAAGAGGAAAGAAAATGAAACTGAAGTCTAAAAATGGTACTTCTAATCCACCTCTCTCCTTGGAAGACAGTAATGCTGACCTTTAAAGTAGAACTGACATGATAGCAATATTGGACAAGGACAGCAAAAAAAGAAAGTCACAAACCCATATCCTCAATGAACATAGATGAAAAAAATCCTTAATAAGACACTTGAAAACCTAATTCAACAACACATTAAAAGGATTATACACCATGATCCAATTGGTTTCATACCAGGAATGCAAGGATGGTTCAACATGTGCAAATCAATAAATGTAAGCGTAACACCACATAAATAGAATCAAGGATAAAAATTGATAATCGTCTCAGTTGATACAGAAAAACTTTCAACAAAATTTAATATTACTTTATGATAAAAGCTCTGAAGAAACTAGATAATGAAAGATGATGCCTCAATATAGTAAAGGATATATATGACAAACCCACAGCCAACATAATTCTAAATGAAAAAAACTAAATGTATTTTCTCTAAAGTCAGGAACATGACAAGGATGTCTTAGCACTTCTATTAAATATAGTACTTGAAATTTTAGCTAGAGTAATTGGGCAAGAAAAAGAAATAAAAAGGATACAAATAAAAATGAAACTAAATTACTCTTATTTTCAAGTGATATGACTCTACACTTAAATCAATTTAAAACTCCACAAAATAGACTAGATCTGATAAATTCAGAAAAGTAGCAGGGCACAAAATCAACATTAAAAATGTTAATGGCTTTTCTATACTTCAATAGTGAAGTAGCTGAGAAAGAAAACTGGAAAATAACTCCATTTGTAATAGCTTTTTCAAAAAAATCCTAGGAATCAATCTAACCTTGGTAGTGAAAGACCCCTACAAAGAAAGTTATAGAACACTGAAGAAAGAAATTGAAAAAGATGCTAGAAGGTAGAAAAACTTCCTATGTTTGTAGACAGAAACAATTAATATTGTTAAAATGGCCATAGTATTCAAAATTATATACAGATTCAATGCAATCCTTTTAAAATTCCAATGATATTCTTCCCAGAACTAGAAAAAACAATCCTAAAATTCATGTGGGAACACAAAGACCCTGCATAGCCAAAGCAATCCTAATCAAAAAGAGTAAGGTGCAAAGCACCACAACACCTGATTTCAAAGTATTCTACAAAACCACAGTTGTACAGCATGTTACTGGGACAAAAATAGACATATAGAGCAATGAAACAGACTCCAGAGTACAGAAACAAACCCACATGTCTACAAGTGCCTGATTTTTAACAAAGGAAACAAAAACATTCATTGGAGAAAAGATAACCTTCTTTAACAAATGGTGCTGAGAAAATTGAATATTGCTTTGTACAAGATTGAAAGTAGATCCCTATCTCTCACCTTGTACACAAATCAATTTAAAATGGATCAAAGACCTAGGTATAACCCCTGGAACTTTGAAACTGCTCAAAGAAAATATAGTGAAAACACTTGAAGCCATAGACCCAGGCAAGACTTTCTGAATAGGACCACAGTAGCATAGGAAATGGCAGCAATGATCAACAAATGGAACTGCATCAAATTAAAAAGTTTCTGCACAGCAAGAGAAACAACTAAGTGAAGAGACCACCTACAGAATGGGAGAAAATCTTTACCAACTGCTCTTCTGACAGAGGATTAATATCTCAAATACATAAAGAACTAAACAGTTTAACAAAAAAAATCAAAGAGTTTAATCAGTAAATGGGCACATGAATTGAACAGACACTTCTCAAAAAAGCAGTACAAATAACCCATAAGTATATGAAAAAATGTTCAACATCTTTAGTTACTAGGGAAATGCAAATCAAAACTACATGTACATTGAGATTTTATCCCACTGTAGTCAGAATGGTTGTCATCAAGAACAATAAAAAACAATAAATGCTGGTGAAGATGCAGAGAAAAATCAATCCTTCTACACTGCTGGTGAGAACAGTCCCTATGGAAATCAACATGGGAGTTCCTCAAAAAAACTAAAACTAGCACTACCATATAACCTAGCTATATCACTTATTGACACATACTTGAAGAAGTTATAGTCAACATACTATAGGGGTACCTGCATACTGATGTTTATTGTGGCTCAATTCACAATAGCCAAGGTATGGAACCAGTCTAAGTGCCCATCCACAGGTGAATAGATCAATACAATGTAGTATATGCAAAAGGGTATCATTCAGCCATAAAAAATGAAATGACAAAGTGATGTCATTTGTAGAAAAGTAGATGGTACTGAGAATCATCATTATGTTAATCAAAATAAGCCAGACTCAAAAAGACAAATATCAATATGTGGAATCTAAAAAAGGGGATGTGAAGGTAGAAGGGGGCTGTTATTAAACAAGAGGATGGGAATAGGTGGATAGGAGGGCATAAGAGAAAGCAACGGGGGATGAACGTGATGAAGATTTATTATATACACATGAAATAACACTTGAAGTACAATATTTTTAATTAACAGACACTAATAGAATATATCTAAAATCACAGTGACTTCAGTATAATTTTTGTTCATTTGATTCCAGAGAAAACCCCACTGCACCAATTTCCTGATGGATAAGTGTAGTTTGTGAAGAAATGGTTGAGAAATGCCCCCAAATTTTCTCGTAAAATTTGAAAGTAAAACCAAGGTCACGATACTACGGGTCCTTGGAAGTCTCTGAATGATTTTCAGTATTTCCCGTGGCTATTGTTGGGTAACCACAGAGTGAGCCTCGGTGTTGCCTACACAGGACCAGTCAGCCGATAGTCCCGCCCAAATGGGAGATGCACATTCCAACGAACCATTTGGTTACCCTGAAAGGAATGGCAAAATAAATTTGTAGAATACAGTAGTAAATTGATGTCCTAGGAGCCATGGTTGGGGATCAAAGTGGATTCTGTGTATGTTATGAATTTCTGCATTTTTATTTATATGTGTAGTTTCATCAATATTAGCCATTACTCATTTCAACACGTGCATTGTCGAATTTTAACACACTAGAAGCACCTTCATGTCTTTCTGTGTCCTTTGGATATAAGCATACTGATTTTAGAAGGCTTCCTTAATTTCTCCAGTGATATTTCAGGCTTCCCATACATTTTCTGCCCAATATCAGCAACCAAGGAACTCTGATCCTGAGACCACAAGCTGGGAAACTGGGGTGTTTCTGGCCATTGGACTGTTATTGTTTCTAGGTGGTTTATTTCTTTAGTGGGGAGAACTAAAAACTGTATTTTTTAAAAGAAAAAATGAGTGTATATTGATATTCAAGTTCAAATAACAAGGTTCTTCACTTATTTTTCTCTCATGGTGAAAACCTATTTCCTATTAATAGTAATCTAATCACTTATTTGCTTTATCTTATATTATGACACAATATATTTATAATAAATAACATAGTGTTATTACCTACAGTAAGACCACTGAATGAAGTGATTTATTTATGGTTATTGTTGACTTCAGAATATATCTCACTACACAGTCAACATACTACCTATTAAAATCAACTGATGTAGCTTTTTTCCCTTGTGTTATGCTATGTATTTGATATGCAGATAAGTTTATAGTTTTCTGTAAATTAAAGTGCAAAGAAATATTCATATTCATTCATGTACTGTTTTGTCTTACCCAAAAGGTAATGTAGCAAAACTTCACTATTTTGATTTTTTTTCCTTATAGTACATACTTATTATCACATCAGTGTTAAGGTATCTTCATTTCTTTTTACAGTTGCATATAACTGCATTGTGTAGTTCACCAGAATTTATGAACATTTGCATTGTTTCCAACCTTTTGTTATTATGAGTATCCTTTATCAAAAATGCATGGGACCAAAAGTGTTTTGGATTTTTAATTATTTTGGATTTTGTAATAGCAGATATGTAATGAGATGACTTGGAGATAGCACCTAAGTCTAAATGCAAAATTCATTTGCTTCATATACACCTCCTCACACATAGCCTAAGGGTAGTTTTACACAGTGTTTTTGGTGTGACTGCATTTTGGCTGTTCCTTGTCACATGATTTCACATATGAAATTTTCCACTGTGGTGTCATGTTGATATGCAAAAAGTTTCAGATTTTGAGTACTATTGAGTGAGTACTATTGAGCATACATAATTTAGGAGTTTTGCAGTGTACCTTTCAGGTAGATTCCCAGAAGAGGAATCAATGGATCAAAGGGAGGTACATGTACCATTTTCCAGCCTTAGCCAAATTCTCCTCCGCACATTTGGCATTTACTCTGGGAGTGTATGAGGGTACTGATTTTCCCGAAGCTTTGCAACAGATTGTTATTCTGTATTTTTGTCAACCTTGTAGGTGGAAAATGGGGTCTCAATGTGGTTTAGTTTCCATTTGTATCATGACAGATGATCATCACTCTGCAGGTGGCAGTGGTGCAGGGTAATTAGGGTCTAGGGACGCCAATGGCAGGGATATTGATAGTGATGTTCAGTAGCATCCAGCAACCACAAAGCCCTCAGTGGACAAATGTGGTTTCCTGTAGTTCTGTGCCGCGTAGACCTGCAGCAGTCTGTGAGCTGCCTAGCAGCTTTTAACATCCCTTGTTCATCTTAATCACCAGGCTGGTTCTTGCAGCTTACACCTGAGGACCAAGAAGGAGAGTTGGAGGAGCCATCGAGGGCAGGCTCTGAGTCCATTTGCCTCCTCAATGAATCAGAGGATAGGAAATTAAAGAGAAAATTGGTCTGTGGGTGAGGTTGGCCTTGGGAAGACACTGACCCAACTGGGACTCAGTAATAGGATACACGACCTACTGGAATTTGATGAATGCTATCAGCAACTCATCTTTTCTGATAGGAGGGAAAGTAAACTCAGGATGGTGTGGAAAGGGCTATGACTGTCTGTTCTATTGAAACCACACACATGTATTATTATAGGCCAAGGAAAACTTAATTGCAACCAAAAGCAAAGAAGCATTCTAAAAGCTCAAGGAAACAAGTAGTCCATTAGCCATTCATTCACTCACTCAAATAGTATTTTTCGAGCACTCATTATATTGCAGCATAATATTAGGTGCTAATGATGTAATGAACAAGATTCAGTCCTTGACTTAAGTCTATTACAGGAAAATAGGTCATAGGCAGCTAGAAATAAGCATGATACATGCATGCAGTGGTGTGGATAAACCAGGTGGAGTTATGGGAAAGCAGAATAAGCATAACTCATAGTTTAGAGGTACTTACTATGTGCCTGGTATCTGTTCATTTATTTTTAAAAGACCTACCTGTGAGGTAGGTACAATTTTTAATCTCAGCTTGACAGGTGAAAACACTAAGGCCACCTAAAGCAGTTTGTGCAAGGATACCCCACTAGACAAAGCAGGACCAGAACTTAGTTCTCTGTTTAGGTCAATTGGACAGAATTATTTCTATCTTTTGTCATTATTCCCAACTCCTAGGAGGTCAAGTTTGCAATGATTCATGCCTGGGAATTGCTCTTCCCTCTCTGGTGTGTCCTGGTGGTGGAGGGCAGGCTGGCCCCTTCCAGGGCAAGCTTGTTGTTGGTCATTAAGATTTTATCTGTGGCATACTTTGCTTATAGATGTATACGACATAGTAGGGCAGGGCATCATGTGCCTCTAATCCCAGCTGCTCAGGAGGCTGAGGTAGGAGGATTGTGAGTTTGAGGCCAGCCTGGGCTGCATAATAAGACCCCATCTTAAAAAACAAAGAAAGCAAAGCAAAGCAAAACAGCAAAATTCCACAAAAAGCAAAAAAGAAGTATATGACATAGAAGAGTATTTATGACATAGAAAGATATTTATTATCAGTTACGAAATTAAAAAGTGAGTTATTAAAATAGGAGGTATAAAATATAGCATAAATCTGATTTTAAGAAACATATAGTACATATATACTTATATATATATATGCAGAGTGTTAGCAGTAAAATTCTCTAGGTGATATAATTTTAGATGTTTTATTGAATTCTTTCACTTCAATTTAAAAAATTTTCTTTGATAAAATGAAATACATCTGTAAAGAGAAAAAACACTCCGGTGATTGATTGTGCCTTTTACTACAAACTATTTCATGTTACTTTAAAACATCAGCCACTAACTGGGCAGATTACTTAGACTTCTCTCTTAAACTCTCTGGTCTGAATCCTGGTGTCTCTTGCATTTTCCTTGGCTTTTCCTTAAGGGTTTGGGCATCTTTCTAGGTCCAGAAGCTCTTCACAGAGCAGGCTCTGAGAAACTGCATAGCTGTTCTCCTATGAAGACTGTTAGAACTTGTGAGACTCACATTCTTCTTGGAAATATTCCAGGTTGTACCATCTTTGAAAACTGCAAGAGCTGCCGGAATGGCTCATGGGGAGGCACTCTGGACGACTTCTACATCAAGGGCTTCTACTGTGCAGAGTGCCGAGCGGGCTGGTACGGCGGAGACTGCATGAGTAAGTACCTGTTGTATGTGTGAGCTCCAGCTCCTGTGTGTGCTGCTTTCAAGTCTCCACTTACAGTGGACTCAAGTTTATCTTATTGGAATCTGAGTTTTGGAAAGCTTGCAACCAGAGGGCTTTCTAGGTAAGACTATGAAAACAAAAGATGTGTTTCCATCTGCTGTGTGTGGGCTGTGGACATCTGTTTGGGACTGTAGGCCCAGGAGGTTTCTAGCTGCTCTCTGAGCGGGACTTTCTCATTAGTGAAGCCAAGGTGCTCTGCACACTGTCTGTATCCTGACCATTTCTGGAGCAAACAATGAATAAGGCTGCAAAAATATTGTCTGTAGTAGTGCATTTAAAATATGCATTTCTATTGGTAAACTTCCGAATCCTGAGTTAATGCGTGGGATGGACAACAAATTGCCACCATGCTAGGAAAGAGGTTGTCCCAGGAAAGAGATTCTTTACTTGATCCCAAAGAGTTACTTAATGTTTATTAGAGTTCCCTTCAGTGTTTCAATAATCTGAAAATAAAGTGGAATTCCAGCCTCTCTCTCTCTCTCAGTTTACCATTTCCCTCTGAAGTTCCCCAGTTGGTAACCATCCCTCTGAGAGTCTGTATCAAAATCAATGCACACGTTACTATTATTGAATTTGAGCAACTGCAAGAGATCCTGCGGGCATTTGGAAATTGGTTCCTGGAGTTCAGGAGAACTGCAGAGATTTAATATACACTTATGGGCATTAGTGAGATGCCACAGGGAGACTCAGAAGCATAAGATGGGCAGAGAGCTAACGTCAGAGAAGAACAACAAACATAAAATGAAAACAAAAGAAGACCAAGGAAGAGGTGGAAAAGAATAATCAGAGAGATGTGGCGAGAGCCAGTAGGAACAGTTTTAGAATCTGGGGAAGTAGTGTTTCCAAATAAGACAAAAAGGTCAAAAGGAATAAGGATAAGAAAGGAATTTTTGTATTTGATAGCGAGAAGGTGACTGGTGACCTAAGCCACAGCATTTTCCTACATATATGTGGAAGAAAGTTTTGAAGGGAAGGAAATAGAGACAAAGAGTGGAGACAACTTCTAAACAAGCACTTACAATAATATTTGAAAAACTTTTAAAGTAGTAGAGCAGGGATGGGAGAAATGAGGTGATAGTTGATAAGAGTTGTGGAAAAGTAGTAAACAGAGTTGTGGAAAAATTTTAGGTTAAGATGGAAAAGATTTAAACAGATTTGTGAGCTGATAAGTGTCAGAGGCTGAAGGGGTAAGTAGAAATAGTGAAGTCAGGAGGAAGTGAGACCAAGAACAAAGGTGAGAGTTAAAAGAAAAGGAATTTCCTCCTTCTAGTCTAGGCTGGGACCAGAGAGAGGAGGATGGTTTATGTAGAACCTACGTCCAGTTGTTAGTTATTGTATGTTAGGAGATGTGCCAAGTCCCTGTGTGCAATGTCTTGTGTTGTCTGTACAATTGCTCTATGAAATCTGTACTATCACCTTCTGGATGATGAACCTGAGGCTCAGAGATGTGGAGTAATTTGCCCAAGGGCACACACGGAGGGGTAAAGCCCAAGAAAGCCAATGTCTGTGCCATTCCTCACCCCTTGTCCTTAATCACAGTACTATGCCACCTCTCACTAGAGATTTCGCCTCTGAAATCTTTCTTTTCTTTGGAAAATCAGAAGTGAAATCTTTGCTGAGAGTAGGGTGGAGTGCACCTGGGGCTTGATGGTACCAAAGGTTTGGGACAGCTATGTAAGAAACAAGAAAGGACCCCGGTTAGGGACTCAGAGGAGCCCCTATGTGGAGTGCCCCATGTGTCCATTAGGGCAGCTGGGCATGGGTCACACCAGCTGTTTGGTTGGAACAAGAGTTGGCTAAAATGTGGCCAGGGTTGGGAAGGACATGAACCCAGAAAGCCTAATAGAGGGAGATGAGGGCTGGAGGTCTTCATGAGGTGGAACATTTGGCTTTGTAGTAAGAAATGGAGAATGTGGATGGAAGTGGTGATGTGGTCAGAGAGTAGAGCTCCAAGCTGAAACTTTCAGGGGTATATGGATAATATTTTATGTGATGTGATTGAAAAATATGGTAAATGTTTAAATTTTTTTAAAATGGCATTACAGTAAATGACACATTGCATCTGCCTCAGAACACTCCCCTTCGGTTCGAACACATTTGTCCCACCATCCTTGCCACTTTCTGATGCAGTTCTGAAAGTCATCTTTTGTGAGTGCCTTTAGTTGGGCTGTCATGCCTGCCTCGATGTCCTGAATGAATTCAAAACATTTGCCTTTCATGAACAATGTGACTGGGGAAGAGCCAGAAGTCGCAGCATGCTAGATTTCGTAAGTAAGGTAGATGAGGACACACTGGAGTGTTTTCAGGAGCCTGCATTTCTCTTGGAAGGTAATCACCTGAAGCATTCCCTGGACTTTTGATCTCACCTTCTGAAGACACGAAAGAGGAATTTTAAATGGCCTCAGAAAGTGGCAAGAATGATGGGATGGGTGTATTTAAAGAAAGGGCGAGTATTTTAAGGCAGGTGAGCATCAGTATGTCTTTTATGAAAAAACGCACATATTTTTATCATACTTTGTATGTTCTGGCCTGGGTTAAACTGCAGGCTCAGGCAGAGGGGCAGCTCCAAGCTGCAGGCCCAGGCAGAGAGACATGGGGTGTCCTTTTCTCAGTGTGTGCTTCAGATGTCATGAGGCCAAGCGAGACCCAGAAGCACACGTCACATCTCTTCTCACATCACATTCACTGCCATACCCCTGGCCGAAGGATGTCTCATGGCTAAGCTGCAAATTGGTGAAGAACACGAGGTGTGTACTCCATCCTGGTGGAGCGGGTACAGACATTTCCTAAAATACTGCAACACTTCTTGCAAGGAAGTGGGTTTGTTTTGGGGACAAAGGGAGAGGCGAGACAGGATGTTTGCAGGCAAGAGATCAAGAAATCTGATGGTAACAAGACAGGATAGTGGGCACACAGAGAGGTAGCTATACAGAGTCTAGCTGGCAGGGCTGGTGACAGTGTTCCCGAGCAGGATCAAGGTGGTCTCAGGGACAGCAGAACTGGCTCAGGGCAACCAGTCATCACCAGAAAACAAGCAGAGCAGAGCTCGTGACTCTATCTGTTCATCTACCAGTTCATTCAAAAATATTTCACGAATGGGTGCTCCGAGGTGCTGGACACATCACGATAAGCAGACAGACATGATCTATGCCACGTAAGGCTTGGAATTTAGAGAGGAGAGATTCTTTAAAAAGCAAAACTTGAATGGTAGTCAGTGCTATGAAGTAAACAGAGAATAAAGGTCAGATTCCTGTCTGATTCTGTTTCTGTATTGGCTCAGTTGTGTCTGTCTGATTCCACCATGCCTGCTCTCAAAGCCTCATTCCACACAGGTTATATTATCACAGCCAGAAGTGCACAAGGAGCATTTCTTATGGGGCACCGGCCTGCCTGCCAGGTTATACAATGAACTTGCAAGGAGTGAAGAATCCATCTGTGGGAACAAGGCTTTCCCTAAGAAGGCACCAGTATGATTTTGTTCGGTTCCTATCACCTGCAATTCTCGTTGGTCCCACATTAATGTGAAGGTAGTTCATACGACGGAGTAATTTATTTCACTGTGAGGTGAATGCCTCCTGGTACAGGGCGCTTTGCTGCCTTCTGCGTTAAGGGTTGCTGAGCACTTTGGATGTCCCAGTCACGGCTGGGGCACAGTGGAGGAATCACAAGGCAGTACAAGCATTTACCCAGTAGATGGCGCCCAAGCAATCCTTTCAACTCGTCCTTTATCCTGCAAGAGGAGGGCTTCTTGCCCAGGGCCCTCCGTAGGGTTTTTTGTTTTGTTTTTGTCTTTGCTTTTCCCTGGTACCCTACAGAGCTTTAGTAAGAAGGAGGAGTCACAGACAAATGCCAGGAAGCATCAGAATAATTATCTTCCAGTGACAGAGCATTGAGTATTGAACAGACCTTAATTTGCTCACTGTCCTTGACAAAGTTTGTGATTGGATCAACCTACTCATGAGAATCTTAAGACTATTTTTCACCAGTTTGTTTCATTCTTACACACAGGCAGATTCATTCCTACCCCAGGAGGCTGCCTACGCCAGATCCCAGAGAGAACTCATTCACATCTTCCTGAAGATGGGTTTAGAAATCTCAAAATATCTCTACTAGGAGCTAGTGGTACTTTCTCTTCCTTTCCCCAACTTCTTAACTTAAAAAATTTCAAATCTACAGAGAATTGAAAGGGTGTATACATTTTTATACTTCATCTGGATTCACCTAGTATTATCATTTTCCAACAGCTGGCTTTGCATCTCTCTTTCTGCATTGTAGATTCATGGATTTTTTTTTTTCCCCCATGTTTTCACATCTTAGCATTAGTTTTCCTTTTGATAATCAAATGGTATCAGATTTGGGTTTGCCCAGCAAAGAACCTTCATACTGTCTCCATACATCATTCTTTCAGGACTTCTTTGCCTTCTTGTGCTCTGCCCCCCCCCGCCCCCATTTCAAGTTCACCTTTATTTCCTATGCTCCAGTCCTGAGACCAGCCATTTCTCCATGAATCTGGGTTCCTTTTAGAGGGAATGGTGCTTATGGCCTGTGATGTAGATACTGCCTAGTAGAGGGACTGGAATTGGAAGTCAACACTAAGGCCTTCTCACAGCTTCTTCACCTGGAAAGTTGAGTTCTTAAATGGAACCACCCTGCCGACTGACCTTGGAGTGGCATTTATTTAACTTGGCTCTCATTCTGAGCTCTTTATCCACCAAAAGAGAAAAGGGTGAGAGGTCCCGGAGCCACCAGGATGCTATGCTAGTGGCTAAGATCACAGTGATCTTAACTTTTCAGTCCCTGAAGGATATTGAAGATCTAAGAAGGTTAGGAAAGCATCCTAAATGACAGAGGATTTGTGGGGAGGGATTACAGGCCCTAATAGTACCTTTATCTCCTGAGTCACATTTTGGACAGAGGCAGAGGAGCAAAGGAACTAGATATAAGCCATGCCCCAAAAATGTTTGTGTGGCTACACTCTCAGAGAAGATGTTTGTCAGGCTGATACCTGAGTCTCAACCGGGAATGATTGAGAGAAAATTTGGGAGGGGAGGGAGAGAGAGAGAGAGAGAGAGAGAGAGAGAGAGAGGCATCTGGAGTGGAGTCATTGAAAATTGGCTCTTTTTAATCCAGCCTTTGTGTCCTGACATTTCCAGAAAAAGAACCATAGCCAGTCGGGTCCAATCTGGGGCTGGTATTATGTGGTTATTAGCAACTTGCACTTGGACCCAGTAGGATCTGGATTTGAATTTCTATTCCTCTGTGACTTGAAAAGTTACTCTATCTTTGAAAATCTCATTTTCTCATTTACAAAATGGAAATATTAACAGTAGCCATTAAAGGGGCTTCTTTTGGAGTGTTAAATGAATACTATCTATAAATCCTTTAATATGAAGTCTGGTAGATAGCACATGCTATGGTTAATGCTATTCTTATTGCTGAACCAGAGTCATGAAAGGAGATTTTTATTGTATTATTTGTTGTGTATGTATGAATGTGTGTGTATTTTCAGTGGGAGAAGAAATTAATATAGGTGCAAAGAAGAACAGTAGAAGAAAATTCTCTAAGAGACAAAAGAATGAGGAGGTAGTCTTCCTAAGACAAGTATTGTATAGTAAATAATATTCTATATTTTCTGTTTGAGAAGCTTTTTGACTCCTGGAAATTAGTGTTTGGACTTTTACAGTGGATTCCATATATTGAAGAACTCATCAATCATAGCTCAGTTTCTGGGAGGGTACAGAATGCATGAAAGAGTTTTCTTTCTTCTCAGGTAATAAGAAATCACTAAATAACCCTCCCCCAAATCACAATTTCCTTTTAAACCATAAAATATCTGTCAACATGGAGCCAAAAGTCCAGATAGATGAGCTCTTCCTAGGTGGACAAGTGATCCAGGATACTTTCATCCCTGTGGCCACCTGTGAGGTTGGTGGCAAGCAGGTGAAGGAGGATGCCTGCCACAGAAGGAGAAGAAACCAGCCAGGCTGTTGAACTGAAATCTAGAGGAAACCCAGAGCAAACATAACCCTCTCCGCCAAATGTTTTCTTAATTTTCTGAGCAAGCAGAGGCTGGTGGTAAGGCTAAAAACCAGACCTTGGGATGATGTAGTCATGCAGCTTTAAAAACTTATGGTCTCAAAGTCTTACAGTCTCATTGGCTCACAGTGTCTCAGTCTTGTAGACATGGAAGTGCAAGAAGTTGGAGGGAAGAGGAGTAGAAAAATCAAAGAGAGATTTGCATATATTCCTGGTGTTTGAATTTCAAGGCTCTTCTAGTGGGATTTTACCCTCACTCCTGTCCCAAACCAGCCAACTCCTGATTGAATCAGACCGATCAATCCCTCACCCTATCTGCCTTTAAGAGAAAAACCTATTACCAACCAAAAGGGATGATATGTTTCCTATTGTGAAGAAGCAAGAAAGTATAATCTACAGTCAAGAGGACAATCAGTCAAAAGAAATAGACCATAGATGACTAAATATTGAAATTGTCAGTTAAGAACTTTGGAATAACTTTAAGATAATATATATTAAAGAAGAGAAAAGATGATTATAATGGATTATGATTATCAGAAATTTTAGATAAGACTTCTAAATATTAAAAAGAACCAAATTATGGGCTGGGGATTTAGCTCAGTGGTTTCTCCTCCTGCCTTGCAAGTGCAAGGACCCTAGTTCGATCCCCAGTACCAAAAACCAAAAACCAAAAACAAAAAGAACCAAATTAAAATTCTAGAACTGAAAAAGCACAATATCTGAAATAAAATAACTAATTGGAGAGGATTAAGAGCTTATTCGTGACAACAAGAGAAAGGATGAGGGAACTAAAGATAGGTTAATAGAAATTAGGCAAACTGAAGCACAGACAAGAGACTGAAAGTAGTCACTCCAAGGTCTTTCTGCTACCTTACTCCATACTTAGAGCTGGATAAGCAGAGCTGTATTCATGTGCATTTTTTGTGAGCACCCTGGCAACTTCAGGGAGGAAAGACTTTCTGTAGTAGAGTGATAGATACAATTTTTGCTGAACAATCATTCCTTCTGAATGGACAGGTCATTCCATATGTTCACGACAGAGCTGTAATTTATATGTCTCACTGTCAAGTGGCTCTGGTCCATGCATGACTGTCCCATCAGGTGGAAAAACTGGCAGGAATGTGTTAAAATGGTTTGCACATGATGATGCATGCCTATAATCCTAGCCCTCTGGAAGGCTGAGGCAGGAGGATTGTCAGTTTGAGCCCAGCCTGAGCAACTTGGCAACTTAGTGAGACTGCTAAAAAAAAAAAAGATTTGCTGGAGCTGGGTGTTGTTTAATTTAAAAATGGTTTAATTAGTCTAGGAGATGAGAGATGTTTATTTGATAGTCATTATTTAGTTAAGAATTCATTGAACACTGGGTCCACACATATAGAAGTGTGAGCAAGACAGATAATGTCCTTGCTCCCATAGAACTGTACCATGAACAGAGGCAAATGTTTAGTAATTATCGTGAAGTATGAACAAGCTAAATTACAGGACGAGTGGCGGAGTAACTTGTGGAGCCCTCATTATGCCCAGTGAAGACCTGAACCCACAATCAAATCCACTGCTTTGCACTTGCTATGAATCAGGCCTTGTTCTAAGGGCCCTCATGTGCTCACCGAATCCTCACTGCAGCCCTCATCAGGGCCATTTTACAGATGAGGACACTGAGGCACAGAGGAGTTAGGTACCTTTCCTGCTGTCACACAGCTTATCAGTGGCAGGACCAAGAAGCAAATTAAGAAGCCTCACCCCAGAGCCTCACCTTGTAACCCCTTGAGGATGGAGGAGCTGAGGCCCTGGCTCTGAGTGCTGGTCTCAGGGTTTGGGCTGTCATGATGGGGTGACCCAAGCCATGGGGAAGGTGGAAGCTTCCTTCTCACTCCTGGCTGGTGCATGGAGCAATTCACATGGCATCATCCAGGTCTTGACATGGCCAGCACTGTCTGGGTGGCTGGGCCTGGTGGATTCAAGGCCATAGTCAGTGATGAGATGTAGCTTCATGGATCTATAGCAGCCGGTCAGAGCCTGGACTGTCCTCAGTGATTCTTGTGCCAAAATACTCTGTGTCTCCAATCCAGACAAGACTCAAAAATAACAATATCGTTTGCATCAATATTAAGCATCTTTAAGACTTTATGTCCTAACCAGGCACAGCGCCAAGGACTTTAAATACAATATTTCATTTAATCCTTAAGCAAGCAAATAAGAAAAATATTCTCCTTTCCAAATGAAAAACCTTGACTCAGGAAATAAAGTGAACTTCTCCAGGAAGTGACCGAACTGAGCTTCAGTCTCAGTCTGGTTTCATTGACTTAGTCCCAGCTCTTGAGTCATCTTTGAAAGTGGAAAAGAAAATGCAAATGCATCTGTCTGCCTGAATGATTATCTAGGTCTTCCTTTTCTTTCTATGAGGAAGGATTAAAGTGAAACAAAGCGGGGCCACTTCTCAGAAGCGTGTTGTGTCTCTCTCTCTCTCCTGCCCTCCCCTCCCCACCTCTAATGCTGGAGATGACAAGCTATCTGTGTGAATGCTGGGGGTGCTCGATTTGGTAGGAATCTTCCAGATCTCTTGTTAGTTTAGAAACTGATGCAGGTTTCTTTTCAACTCTGAAGAAGCCGAGTCTCTCCAGCCACCCATATGTCAGCCTACAGCAATGTGCAAGGGTGGGAGAGGTCGAGGATTTGAGGATGGTCTGGCTTTACTGACAGATCCCTCTACACACACACGCACGCACACACACACACACACACACACACACGCACACGCACACACCTTCTCCCTGCAGCAAGGCGTTGTTAGGGAATCCAAACATGTCTTCCGGGCGGGCCCTTTGCTGGCTCCGGTCTTTCAATTCAGGACCACCTGCTTGGTTGGCCAGCGGTACTTCCTTGGCAGGGACGCTGGGATGTGTTCACTGTTCTGGCCTGGACAGAGAGGTGCAGTTAGTCTGTCCCTCCACCCAGGCCACTATTTCCCTGCAGAGTGGGAGGGGAGCTGAAGGAGGTCCTTGATGTGAGGAGGGAGGGGCTGCTCCTCCCCTTCCTTTTCACCTACTACCCCTGCCTGCAAGCACATTTCCAAGAAGGGGCCTCTTTGTCTCTGGTTGGTTGGGAGTTGCTCCCCATCTTGGGGCCAGCTCTGTCCTCCCCTTCAGAGGAAGAAGGAACAGCATGATGAAGAGCTGAGACAATGGATGTGTTCTGGGCCTGCAGGAATAAGTGATCCACCATTTTCACGTGGCCGGGTCTGGTTTCTGAGTGGAGCTCGTGGCTTTGAGCACCCCCCATCAGCTGCATGAAACCCTGGAGCTGGCTCAAGTCCCAGTGGACTTGCTAAGGACCAGGAATGAGGAGGGCATCAGCTGCTCTTGCATTTGGGGAGGGGCCCAGGGTTCTAGCTCTGTGATTCCAGGTTCCACAGGGAGGAAGGAACTGGAATCAAGTTGGCAGCATTTGCTGCTGGTTCTAACTTGAGGTTTCCAGCAGGAGGTTCACTGGGGAGCTGGGACTTAACACCTTGGAGGCTGGGGAGCTGCCAGTCCCTGAGGGGTGGGGGCTGCACAGGAAGACTTCTTTTTTTGTCTCTCACACCCAGTGTAGCACTTCCGTAGCCCTGCAGCAGATAGGCAGATGTGGGCGATGAAGGTGTGAGGTGTGCTGGAAGAAGGAGGGTGCACTTCCAAGGAGGGGGTTTTCATGTATCTTTTTTGGGAAGGAGAAGAAAAATCCTGCTGCTTCATAATGGAGCAGGAGGAGGCTGAGGTAGGAAGTCCCTAAGACAGTTTAATGTACCAGTCAAGACTCAGCAGCAGGACTATACAGATCCAAGTTCAAAGCCCTGCTCCGCCAGCCAATAGCAGCAACAGCAGCGATTCTTCCACTATGGGGTTTCCACCCCACAAGCAGATTGAAGCCTCACAATTCATATGAAGTAGGTATCACTTCACTGACACCTGACTCAGATTTACTGGGGTTCTGAGAGGTAAAGTGACTTGCCTGATGCTGCATAGCTAGTGAAGATGAAAGTGAGTTTCAAACCAAGGGCAGTCAGACTTGGAAGTTTCTATTCTTAACTTTACAATGAGTACAGTAATTTATGGAGTCTTTTGACTCTCTGTCCATATGATCTTGGGGAAGTTACTTGATTTCTCTATCTTTAGTGTTCTGCATCTGGGAAGTGGGAAGATGAACATTGTTTGCTTAGGTCTTCTATGGGAATTAAGTGAAATAAAGTTTGTGACATGTTTAGTCAGTGCCTGGCTTAAAATGATATCACATTCATTATTCAATTGATATTTATTGAACACTTGCCCTGCTCCATTTTAGGTGTACAAGCTAGAAGAGGTTCCAGAGCTACTAAAGGAAGTAAGAATTTAAAATGCTTAAATAATTCCAGTTAGGGATGAATATTACAAAGAAAATTAAGAGTCAGGATAGTGACTATTGAAAAATAGAACCTATTTCAGCTCAGTCATCCAGGAAGGCCTCTTTGAGGAAGTGTCAGTTGAGCTTGATTCCCAAAGGAAGGAGATGTGAAGAACATGGGTCTCCTAGGTTAAGGGAAAAGCAAGTTCAAAGCCTGGCGTTGGTATCACAGAGAAGGCAGGCATGGCTATGGCAGTGTGAGCAAGTGGATGAGTGGCAGACAAGCTTAGTTTGAGGGGAGGTCTAGGTAGTCCATGAGTAGAAAATATGATGTAATTTAAAGTCTATTGTGCCCAGCAGTTTTCAGATCTCAGGGATGGAAGCCTTTGGAGGTAATCCAGGGGAACTGGGGAGGAGAGAGAGCGAGGATTTGGAGCCCCTGCCTCTGCTTCAATGAGAAAGAAGCCTTCCTTGCATTTTTCCAATTTTTTTTATTACTGGTCTTTATAAGAGCTTGAACAAAAAAAATGAGAGTAAGAAAAACTTTGAAGATTATCAGTCCAGTCCAACAGGCTGGAAGCTATCTCTCCCTTTCGACGTCATGTATTAAAGAGGCACCTGCCACATAACTGGTCATAGAACAGATTAACATGAACATTTTCTAACTGGATGGGGGAGGGGAAAGATGGGCTGTGGGTTCTTCTCCTTTCTGAGCCCTTTGAACTGGAGCTGGCACCTGGAATCTTGGCGAGACAATAGAGTGGCTTGGGCTTTACATTTGCACACATTTAGGTTTGATTCTCTATTCTGAAACTTTGTGTCAAATTTCTGTTTAACTCTCTGATTCTGCTTCCTGAGCTGAAAAAACTGGGATGTTACCACACCTCTTTCCAAGTTGTGAGGCGGATTAAGTGAATTAATTTATGCAAATTACCTAGCACATTTCCAGGTGCTTGAGAAATATTAATTTCCTCTCCCTTATTCTGCTTTGTTCTGTTCTCAGTGGTATGGGATGAACTCAAAGACTCTTAGGAGACCTTCTCCAATCTCTTGTTTTGACCCTGATCTCCATGTACCAACCTTTTCTTCTTTTCTCAGGATGTGGCCAGGTTCTTCGAGCCCCAAAGGGTCAGATTTTGTTGGAGAGCTACCCCTTGAATGCTCGATGTGAATGGACCATTCATGCCAAGCCTGGGTTTATCATCCAACTGAGGTGAGGAACTAGGGCCAGAATTGAGGAATCTGAGGCCATTATGAATGTAATGGGATGGAGGATAAAGATGAGACATTAACACTTTATTCTTCACTCTACTGTCTCTCCCAGACACTTACCTTTTTCCTCTATGTGGGGACAGAGTAGCTCTGATAACCCTAGGATATATATAGAGACTCTTGTGGTCAGGATTTTGTTGAGGGAGTACATTTAATACAGGACACATAGTTTATAGAATTATTCTATAGACAATATTTTATAGATATTCTCCCCAAAAGTTAAATACGGAGGAGTGCAGGAGATTAACCGCACACTAGAGGCCCAAAGAATCCAGCCAAGGGCCTGGATCCCACAGCAATGTCCCACTCAAGTTCAGCTAAAGGCTTAGAGTCCAAGGCAGTGTCCTCCACAAGTTCAGCCAGTGGCTAAGAGCCCATGGCAATGTCTCATGCTTGTCCGTACCAAAGGCCCAAAGGCTGCCAGTGGTGGCAGCCAGAAAACCTGTGGTGGTGGGATGAAGGATTTGTGCCACCAAGCTGAGGGATCCACATTGGAGCCAGGAAGTGATGCTCACGGTAAAGATCAGAGCTCCCCTGATGAAAGCCGCAGCCATTCCCAGTCACAGAGAGGCCCTGAGCTCCTCCTCTGACGAGAACAGCCAAGTTTGCACCGGGAAAACCATCCACAGCAAGCTTCTAGAAAATCAACGGCCAACAAGCTTTCCCTCCAGTTCTCTTTTTATGGCTATTGGCAAGAATCCTCAGGTGGATCCTCCACGCCCAGACCATGCTGATTCAGTTCAGCTGGGCATTACAAGTTGAAGGCGCTTTGTCCACTTACCTCTTCTCTGACCAGTGATGAGGGTGTGATTGAAATCCCTGATCCTCTAGGGTACAAACTTTCCATAAGTATTTTCCGGGTGGATCGATTCACTCTGAGGTTGTCACATCCCAGTTGGATTTCTGTCATTTAGAAGGGGCAACATAGAACTCCAAATTGGAAGCATCCCAAAAGACTGCCCCGCCCCTTCAATCCTCCTTTTCAAAACTCTCTGTGAGCTGGTGTCGCCATATCCTGAGATCCTAGGGTTGGCAGTGTGGCTCATTACTTGAGTTTTCCACCAGGAAAGCTGGCTCAGGGACCAAAAAAAAAAAAAAAAGCCCCCTCAAAGCCTCTGAAGAGCCTCTCTAAGATTCTCCCCAAATACAAAATAGTGGAGGACTGGAAGCATTCAACCTTCCCAGGAAAGATCTCGAGGGAGGCATGAAAATAGGGGATTTCTTTCCGTCTATTTCAACCTGAGCCTCCAATTGAAATGTGATTGTAATGCTGGAAACACTTGGGAACCTATGCACAGTGTATATCCCTAAAGCTCACCAGTTGTCCATCATCCCCCATTTCTATCACTCACCACATCCAGGCTATGACAAAAGCTGTCTTTTTGCCTGTGAAATAATCTCAAGGCCATGCACCTCCCTCCATCCCCACTGCTCCCAGTCTGTTTCAAACCACTGCTAGTTTTCACTGGGATGCTGTCCTGGCTCCTAACTGGCTTCCTTGCTTCCACTTTTGTAGCTCTGCAATCTCCTCTCCTCTGAGTCTAAATCTAGTTATTATTTTCTTGTGTGACCTCCAGGGCCTTTCCATTAGGCTTTGGACTATGATCTGCCTCTTGCTCTTCTCACTGACGTCACTTCTTACTCCTCTGCCCTTCATTCACAGCTTGAGCATCGAAGACTTTCTTTCAGTTTCTCAAACATTCTATGCTCATTACTGCCCCAGAGGCTTTGCACTTATAGAGCCCCTGCCTGGAACTCTTACCCACTGGGTTCACAAGTCAGGCTCCATTGCATTACTTAAGACTCTGCTCATGTGGCAGGCCCTCAGAAATGTCTTCCCTGACTGCATTGTGTTGGAAATTTACCCTCCTCAATCACTTTATGCTCTTACCTGGGTAATTTATACAAAGCACTTAGCACTCTTTGGGATTGCCTTGTTTTTTGGTTTCCTTGCTTATTTATTATCTGTCTTCCTAATCAGAGTTTATTTCCCCAAAGACAGGTGCAATGTCTTTGTATGTTGTCCCTGAGGACTGCCTAGGGTCCACCTGTTCCTTCTGTCACCTTCTCCCCTCTGCAGGTTTGTCATGCTGAGCCTGGAGTTTGACTACATGTGCCAGTATGACTACATGGAGATCCGTGATGGAGACAAAAACGACAGCCCCATTATCAAGCGTCTCTGTGGCAATGAGCGACCAGCACCTGTCCGGAGCACGGGCTCTGCACTCCATGTCCTCTTCCACTCCGATGGCTCCAAGAATTTTGATGGCTTCCATGCCATTTTTGAGGAGATCACAGGTAGAGGCCATGGAGGCAAATACAATCAAATACATGATGAATATTTTAAAAACTTATTGCTGTAACACACACTGCCATTAATCCCTCTCAGAATATTTCTGCTTATTTTTAATGCACTTTTCCCATTGTTCCTGCCACTTTCTGAAGTAGTTCTGGATTCTTTCATAAGTGTCTTTACCAGGTATGAAAAAAAAGTGATTCATGCTGCTGCTGAGTGCCATCCAACAGAAATGCAGGCTTGTAAAAACACTGAAGTGTGTCCTCATACACCTAATCATCTTTGTATATCTTCAGTGCTTTCCAGAGAACAAACACTCCATACAGATTTGCTGAATTGAGCCAAGTAATGTATTTCTACATTGGGATAATTGTATGCTGGAATGGTGGGTAACACACAGAGTAGTATATCCCAGTTTTGTTTTGTTTTTTGAGATAGTCCCCAAAGTGCTCTGTAAAATGTAGGTTCTGAGATCAAACAAGCTTGGAAAAGACTGAATATCATGTGCATTCTTAGAACTTCACAATGTGTATTATGGCCTTGAAGAGGGTTTGCAGTAAAGACACCTGGTTAATTACCACTGAATGTCAGCAGCATTTCCCCAGCACATTTGAGCCCAGAATGCTTATGTAGTTGAGCACATATTAACATCGTAAGGGACTAATATTTACAGAACATATGTTTGGAAATTCTTGAGTGCATTTTCAACAAGGTCACAAAGATGTGTGCCAGTTGGTGTCTCTTGGTACCAGAATGCTGAGCCTTCTTGAAAGAATGCACTCTAAAGCCACCCAAGGATGCTTCTGAGTGCCTATGGGAGAGATATAAGCATGCTTAATGCTCCCGTTTGTGCTTTCCTTATGCCCCTCAGACTAGAGGTACCTTGAGCAAACTTCTGGGGGCTTCAGAAGTGCCAGGTAGCCCCAGCAGCATTCAGCATTTAATAAGTACTAGTTTTAGGCATTGTCAAATAGGAGTAACATGAATTCAGTACAAAGAATAAAAATGTAAGAAGTCAAGTAGAAGACTTGGGTGAAGATTGTGGCCTTGGAGAGATGGACTTACTGCACCATGGCACTAAGGAATGTCTTTTCCTCCCCAGCCTGTTCATCATCTCCTTGTCTGCATGATGGCACATGCCTCCTGGATGCAAGTGGATCTTATAAATGTGCCTGCCTGGCAGGCTATACTGGGCAGCGCTGTGAAAATTGTGAGTATATTCTTGAGTAGAAGTAAAGGTGTTACATGGAGAGGGCTTTGGGAGCTCATAGGGCTGGTTTTCCTTGGTGTCTAGGATGGTCCATCCAAGATGTCACATGGTATAGGTACCCCACCGAGTGATCTAAGGAGAGCAGGACTGTGTGTCTGGAACTACCTACATTTACCTGTTGACATTTCCAGCCCTCACCTGCTTCAAATACCCTTCAAAAGGATACAATGACCTCAGATAGTGTTCAGAGCTCAAAAACACTGAGACAGTAGTCAGTAGTAGAAAGCCACCATCATCGTATTTCCTGTGGCTAAGAGTCTGAACTCTGTCCATCCTAAGATCTGGATTTTAGAGTTACCATCCTATATTTAAAATAGTTGGGAGAAGAAATAAAAAAGAATATTTTGTGACATGAAATTTAAAAAAAATACATGATCATCCTATAAATAAGAAATGAGTCATAGACAAACCAACTAATGTTTACTGAGGGACTACTATGGGTCAGGGTCTGTGGAAAAATCAAATACAGGATACCTTGTCTTTTTATGAAAAAGCCTATCCTGAATTGGTGAGATTAGCTTCATATTTCTCCAGTAGTTTTACAGCAGGCCTGGAATTAAATGGGGGATATGGGAGATGGGATAGAAGAGAAGAGTCATAGCAGAAAGAAATCCTTCCAACTGTGGCCTGCCACAGCTATCGGTCTCTAGGATAGTTCTCATTCTTTAACCCTCATTTGAATACCTCCTCATAACCTGGTACCCAAGCCATATCTTCCCTTTCTTTTTCTTTCCTTCCCTTCTCTTCCTTCCCCCTCTTCCTCTTTTCTTCCCCTCTTTCTTTTCTCTCCTCTTCCCTTCCCTTCTCTCCCCGCCTTTCTTCTCCCTCTCCATGCCATACTCTACTCTCTCTCCCCGTTTCCCCTCTCCCTCATCCTATTTCTCCTCTCCTCTTTTGCTGGTGATTGAACCCAAGGCCACATACATGGTAAGCACATGGTTTTCCACTAAGCTACACCCCAACCCCCGAGCCATATCTTGGCTGTCACATTGAATCATCGAAGTTTTCTAGTTCTTAAAGACAGTAGTCAAAAACTGAAAAATCATAGCCCTTCAGTAAACTGGGGTCCAGCAAAAACCAAGGGAAACCAACTCAAATAAGCAATCCACTCTCAAAGAGATAGAAGTTTCTAATTGATGCTGTTGAGAAAGCAGGGCATAGTTCTCTGATACTAGATTTGAGCTTTTGCCAGAGAGAAACATGCATTTGCCAGCTCTACACTTGTCTTTTGTCCTTGGAAGCATCACCACTGTAAATGGCAGCACCATGACTATGCCGTTCCACCATGTGGTGCCATGGATTGCGCCACTGGTAAAGAGGAACTTCAATACTATGTATGTTGTGAAAATAATTAATCAAAGGTGCCTGCTAACCAAGACCCTGTGTGTGACATGTGTTCTAACATAAGTCTGAGACCTAAAGCAGCTATCACTGAAGGCAACTATTACCCTAGAATGAGATGTGCAGAACAGGAAGAATCAAACTTTGGAGAACAGCAAAGCAGGGCAAATAATGTCCTAGGCAGGGCTCCTCGGGGCAGATCGTTTGGATTCAGAGGGGGAAACAAACAGAAAATGCTTAACTTCTTGATGAACTAACCACATAATATTAGGGTTCTGACAAACAAAGGTAAAACTGGAAGAAAAAAATCACCACACAAGCCAAAATACCTTTAAGAAGCTGCTTCAAATCAGGGAAGAGCAATAAATTGTTCCAAAAGTTATGACTCCTATATACATGGGTAGCTGGTGAGTGAAAAATGAATTTCTCAGCATTGTTATTCCACCAAGAAAAAATAAACATTATGAATAAAGAATGTAAAATTTTGCTCTGATTTGTATCTTGATTCACAAATGGTCACAAATCACTTTAAAATACCAGTATAGGAAAGAGGAGTCTCCTTGCCAGTTTTAAAAATGTAGTTCGAAATCCGTAATTCCTCAGTATCTTGTCATTACAGCTGGGTGAAGATACTAGCAGTGGATATCTGATATGTTATTTACTAGCATCAACATGGGGGATTAAATGTTTACTATTTTCTATAAGATCCTGGCTTGTTTTTCCTGCTAGGAAACTTGATAGGCGTTGTAACTTACTCACTGGGGGAGCATCACACAAGTTAGCCATGGCAGTTTACCTTTTAATTTCTGAACAGATCTTAGTATTTTTATTCCAGAGAAGTCTGTCTGCTAGCAGAGCAAAAAAGAGAAAAAAGGTGAACTGTTTCCTTCATAGGATATCAATGAGTTGGAACAATGTCCTTGTTCTTTCAATATTAGGAAGAAACTCCAGCATTCTGAGATTCCCCAAACTTGAAATGCCCAAATTGGACTCAGTATTTGATTTAAAAATAGCTAGCTCTAAGGGCACTGAACTCAATATTAATCAGAGTTCCTGTCTTTTATTTATATAATATCAAGTCTGATAAGGGAAAGCTCCTTCTAGATACTGCTTTAGCAATCTGTTACAAGTCTTTGTGGGAAGGTAGATGCTCCTTTTTGCAGATGAAAGTTGAGATAGAAGATGGAAGACTTTAACCCCATTAAAATCAAAACCAGAGGTCATAATTGCACATTTCCCATGGAGTTCACAATGCCTCTGACACCATTCTTGCCATATGACATGGTGAAACACCAGGTAATTGATTGGTGCGTTCTGGGGACCCTTATACTCCATTAGTGAGTCCTCAATGGTCTTTCCTTCATAGGAAAGGCTGTTGACAGCCCTTGATACAAGCTATTCTCTTTATTTTCTTTGTGCACGCACATGTCTATAAGTGAGAGTGCGATAGAAATAGATTTTTTATCTTAATTTCAAAAGAAATATATATTTCTTAAAAAATCAAACAATATTATAGCGGTATATAAAATAAAGAGAGAATGCTATTTTTCCCAACCAGTTCTGGTTCCCATAGGAAAAACTGTTAGAAACTTGAGATAGATCCTTTCAGAGTTTTTCCTATGATGTTTAAACCCAAGTTCTCTATATGTCATTATTTCAAACCAGTGGTTCTCAACTGATGGTGATTTTGCTCTCCACCTTGAATCCTAGGTCATAACTGGCAATGCCTGAAGACAATGTTGGTTGTTATAATGTTATAACACTGGTTGGGGACCAATGGGGTGATGCTGGCATCTAGTGGGTTGGTGCCAGGGATGCCACTAAACACCCTACAGTGCATACAGCAATCCCACAACAGCGTTATCCAGCTCAAATGTCAGTAGTGCCAAGGTTGAAAAACTGTTTAAAACAAATGTAGATTAAAGTAAACATACACATTTTCAGGTTATTTTTAGTGGCCATGTTATGGATATTTTTCCAAGCGAGTCCATATTGGTCTACCTCATTTGAAAAAAGCACTGTTGAGTATTCCACTGTATGGATGAATTTTTTAAGATGAACTTGATATTGTATTTTTTTTTGCTATTATGAAGAAGACTACAATGCATATCCTTGCATGTTTTTGTTCACATGTAGAGATATTTTTGTAAGATAAATTCTTAGATGTTGAACTATTAATTGAAAGGGCACACATGTTTAAACTTTGAGAACAATTGACAAAAAAGCCATTAAAAGATTTCTCCAAGCTACAAGATGAGTCATCTCTTATAAATACCAGTCCTCAAAATACAAATTGGGACTCATGTTTCCAAAACTAAGATCTACTCTTGTCAAACTGGAGGTGGATTTAATTTCAAAGGAATTCCATTGATCTGTGGAGAGAGTTCTTCCTCAGACCTCATGAGGTGGTCGATAAAGAAGAAGAAACAATCATCGAGGTTTGGCTTAGTTCCAGGGTCAAGAGCATGTGCAAGACCCCCATTGGGAGAGTCTTCCAGAGCTACTAGCCCATGCTTCACCTTCCCTCAATTGTTTCCCAAGGAAGAAAACTTTCCCCTACTCTTGAGTGACCTTCTCCCAGAGGAGTGGCCCCCTCCTTGGCTTCCAGGCCAACCTAGCCTCCTGCCAGCATCCTCTGCTACCTCCAGCCTCCTTGGGCCACCGTGTAAGAAACTGGGGCCCCTTCTTTCCTCTGAAGTTTCCTGTTCCTTTGTATGGGACACAACAACAAAATAAGTCCTCCAGTAAATGGTCAGAATCTTGTTTTGAAAAAGTGGAGAGTGAGGGATTTATCGCTTGCTCCAATTTCCATGTTGCTTTTGTTCCTCTGGCCCAGTTGACGATGCTGGGGGTGTCCACCCTGCATCCTAATGAAGGACGATGAAACGGGCTGAGTCTCGGGACACAATGCTCACTCTGCGGGCTCTGACGCGCCTTGGAACAAAACAAATTGGCCTCTACCAATTAAAGGCAAATGGTGAATCTGGATTCATTTGGGTTTTGGAGTCTCAGAAGGTTTCCCACTGGCTTGTCCCAACAACTGGGAAGAAAAGAGCGCAGGATGAGAGACACACTGTATACCTTAGCTTCAAAGAGGTGTCCCGCATTTCTCATCAGAAGAAGTGGTTGGAAACTTGGAGGCTTTCATGAAAACATTAATACTGATACACAGGAGAATGTATGGAGATTCCTAGTGGGTAGCAATCAACTCTCCTATCACAGACAGATAAATAATATGCTGTAGGCTTTGTGAGATTTATGTAAATAACTCTTTGATCTCTCAGGTGAAACATCTGAAATAGAATTATTTAAACGGAATTATTCCAGCCTTTTTCTTGATGCCAAACACCTTTCTTACCCTTAATACAGAGCAAACAGGTGCACCTTGGGGTGAAAGGCTTGGAATCTGTCCTCAGAAAGACAGTGAGTCTATAATTTACCAGCCAGGTGACCTTGAGAAAATAATTTAATTTCTACAAACCTGTTTCTCTATTTATAAAATCCACAAAAATTATAACAAATACCTCTCAGGGTGTTTGTGAGAATGGAATGAGGTGATCCACATAAAGGGTTGAATATTATTGTTCTCATTAGTGCTTCTGGCCCCATATTTTGTCCATACAAAAAAGTTTGTCAAAAGGCAGAAGATTCTCCATATAAGGTAGTAGAGCAACAGTACTAGTTTTTACAATCTGATGATTATAAATAAACACACTTTTCTCAGGGTTCTGAGGTTTAAGAAAATTCTTCCAGGACTTTCTAAGTATGTGTGAACTGAGCTTCCCAATCGTTGCTGCACCCTAAGAATTGCTGTCAGTACATCAGCATACAGGCACGAAAGATATGGTTTTAATAGGACAAGTAGTTGCCATCAGCGTCACTGTCAAAAAGCAATCCTGCATTTTGGGAGAAGACATCCATGGAGAACCTTTGCAGCCAGGATGGCCTGGAGAGGTGACTACTGGAATTGATCAATGGAGAAATCCCATGGAGGAACTGGACTTAGTGACTCCAGAGAAGGGCGCTCAAACCATCCTGTTATCTGATCAGCCTCCCTTTTCCTCACTGAGTTTCAGGAGTCTTTCATTTAACATACGGTGGGCTGTGTGTCTGCTTCTGGATGGTCATTTTGGAGATCTAATCTTCAGAGTATCATTTTTGTATTTTGCTAGAGAGATGGGGGTAAAAAGAGAACGATTTGGCTTAAGTGGGTATGCAGATTATAGGAATCCTCCCATGGAACACCTTCCCAGAGATCCATAGTTATTACCAGTAGTATTTAGGAACCTAGAGCCTTCAGAGACTGGAGGAACCCCAAGAAGGGCCAGAAGGCCAGCAGCTAGCAGACCCACCTCTTACTTGTTACCTGGGGCTCCCATCTCTTCACCCTCCTTAAAGTGGACATTAATCTTTGGCATCCTTCTTGGTGTAATTCAGAAGGATGCCATTCTCATTTGAATTTGGATACAAAAAATACAAAGCTGGCACTGAGTACAGTAGGAGCTGCCCTAAAATAGTGATCTGGGGCATGTGTAATATGTGTTGGTGTGTGCAAACACGTGCATGTGTGCGTGTGTGTGTGTGTCTGTGTTTAACTCAGAGGAAATTTTTTTCTTTTCATTTGGATCGATCCTTGATGGCTGAGCTTGAGTCTACCCAGACCAAGTAACATCTTACGATGAACTCTGCTGGGCTTCATGGCCCTGTGGCCTCTTAAACAAGGAAGCATTGCTGTTTTATGGACAGTAAGGTACTTGGGGTTGTCATGTAAGAGATACATTTTGCTAGTCAGTGATTATTTTAGCATGTACATCATTCCTCTCAAACAATAAGCCGAGTGAGGGTATGTAAACTGTTCTCCAGCCCAACCCGTGGGGTGGAGCACCCTGGTGATTCCCCATTGATAGAAGCCTTACTTCTTTCTGCCTGCTCCTTGTCAAGGCCCTCTTGGCTTTGGTAGATGAAGTCACTGAGGCAGGGATTAATACAGCAGGCAGATTTTATTTGGGTCTTGGGTTAAGAGGTACTGTAATCCATTAGAGCTGGGATGAGCTGTCTGCCCACTGATGGCAGAAAGGGGAACACAAAATTGAGAAGAACGGTGAGAATGAAGCTGCACTGACTTCTGATGGAAACAAACATCCTGCTATCCTAGGCCCTGAGATGAACCCCAGCCCTTTCACTGAGACTATGGCTCTCCTAGATTTCCTTAAAGGTGCCTGCTTCACAGAGGACTCACTACCTCTCCTACCTTCCTTCTGAAGGTGAAAGCTTCCTCTTTTTAAAATACAAGGTGTTCTCATTGGTATCCATGTATTAAAATCAATATTTATTATTATTTCTATTCTTAATTTAGGCCAGGTTCTGTATTTCAGCTGACATTGCCCACTTAGTTGTATCAATAGTTCCATGTGGTAGGAACTTTGACCAGCTCCACTTTACAGATTCACCCAGCCAAATACTTTTGGGTGTCATTAAGAACCATGCACCAGGAAAATAAGGCAGGGCTATACCATGTGTATTTTATCCTCTTTTTTGAAAAACCATAAAGCAATTCCAATGTTACTCATTTCCTAATGCAGAGAAGAGGGTCACATTGTGTACAGTTCCTGGAAACTGCTTATAGTAAGGTCTTTGGTAGTGCTGCTGATGATGAATGATGAGCATTACTAAGTGCTGCTTTAAGCACATACTAGGCAGAGCTAAGAGTAATATGCCCAACAGCTCAGGATCCTCTTGCAAGCTCATCCTTAAGGATAAACAAAATTGCCCATCTCAGGCCATTTTCCTAGTGAGCTGTTCTTATATTTCAAAAAGTTGACTCTCGTTACCACTGGAGGTCATTTCCCCAAGTACTTTAGAGTTAGGACTTAGCATGCAGCTAACTCAGAAACCTTCTGAGATTTGGAGAACTCCTCAAAAGATACTATCACCAAGAAATGCAGTAGGTAAAGGAGTGCCAAGTTCTTAACAATTACATAGGTTACCAGGTACTCTATCAAATGGGCATGAACCAGGTTGATTTAAAACAAGAAATAAAATCACCAGGATTTTCTGAAAAAATTGTCCAAGTTGACCTGTCTCTCAGGCACAGGGAGTTTCAGCTGTCTAGTTAAATAGGCCTTCCAAATGCCGGAAAAGTGGTGTTCGAAAGACACAGTGTTCCAGAGGCCCGAGACAATACTGATTAAGATCAAATAACTAATTGTAAGCCTCAGCCTCTAAATTGCTGCCGGATGAATAAATAGCAGTGTGTGCAATCCAAGCATAATTTCACATGGATAGTGTCTCATTCACACCCGCCGAGGGCTGCAAAACATCAGGGAAGCAGAATGCCATTGGTTGGAAAGGGATAAAAAGGGATTTTGGTGAGGATTGAATCATGAGTTGGTGTCATTATTCATGGTTGATGAAGACTCTCATGGGGTAAAATAATTTGCTTTGGTCCAGGAGCACCAATCTCAACTATAAGCTGAGCAGGAAAAAGTAAGGAAGAGATAAGAGATCACTTGATGTGTGTCTCTGAGCATTGGCTTCGGCTTAAGTGGGGTTTCCAGAATGAACAAAGCCCCAATGGAAAAGTCAATACCTTTTCCAAACAGAACCGAGCTTCTATCACAGTTTGTTTCCTTGATTTTGGTGATGAGTGAGCACAAGTGGGTACCAAGGGTAAGGTAGGAATGGAGAGTAGATTCGTCCTTTCATAGTCCCCACCATCAGCTAGATCACAAGAGGATGGACTTTGGGCCTATTTCCTTTGCTCTAGTCCTCAGACAGTCCTACAGCTCTGAAATCCAGCTCTTAGCAAAGAAGCAGAATGGATCCCTGACTTACGTTTTTACATCTGATTATCTGAATGTCATACATGTTTCATTAACATAAAATATGCCAAAAGCAATTATGTTTTTACACATAGTTTTGGAAATCACAACAAACCATTTCTGAAATCAAAGAGGATAGACATACTAATAATTAATTTGAAATAATTTAGAAACTGAACAAGAACATTATCTAAAGGATACTCAAAATAGGAGTCACCTGTATTGTTGATTTTTATCAACTAACATTAGACCCAGGGATTTGTATTCATACACACACACACACCATGCTCTTCTTTGTGCATAAGAACCAGCCCAGCACATTCTAAGTAAGGTCACAGGAATGAGTAAAGAGCAAGGTAATGTTTGTGGAGAAAGTCAGTAATAGCTCTCAGGGGACCTGGGGTCTTAAAGATTTGTTCAACCTCTGCCATCTAGTATTTTTCAGACAGGGATTGGAACGTGGCTTCTCCCATGACAAAGAAGCATCTCTGGGCCCCTTCTAATGACCTCATCTTTTGTAATTGTGCCCCAATGCACTGGCTATGCTACATTAACCATAACATGTGCCTTGCTTAAGTGGTGATCTCTGTTTAGTGCCCAGGGAGAACACAAAGATGATGAAATGAGGAACTCAAATTCCAGGCCTCCAGTGGTTATTTCAGCAGAGGCATCTAAATTAGAATCTGGTTTTGTTTCACTCCACTTCCTACTCATAAATTAAGAGGTTTTCTCTCAGATAACACAGCAGGCTAAAAGGTATCAGTCATTTGTACCCGATGAAATCTTTGTTGTAGCTTAGTCTACAGTCTGCTTCTGCAGTTATCTAATATTTCCTGAGACCACTATCCCCAAATCCTATTCATATTCATTGGAGGCCTCTATCATTACCTGTACTTTACTTCTTGGTTAGGGTCCTATCTTCTGACATAATCTTAGAAGCAAAGTTTTAAAAAGCAATAACTACTTAGCATCAACTGATGCTAATAAGAAAATGTGTATTTATTCCATCCACCCTTGCTCTGTCACCCAGAAGAAATAAGACTGAGTTTCCTACAGTAATGTGTCTTAAAGTTTTAGTTGAACTATTAAGGTTTTTGGTTTTATTTGTGTATTTTGTTTTGCTTGGGAAAGATTTTGATTGGCAAAAATGCGACCTGGGGAAAACGTAATTAGAAGGAAAGCCCCAATCTATTTTTGTTTGTAAGTGCTTAAGTGATATAGAAGAGAGTCTTACAATGTCTAAAATACCTTACTGGAATATGCTTGAATGGATATCACTTCTATTTCTGAGTTTACATGAAAATTTTCCATGTTCAAGATATAGCAAAGCATCTGATAATGCCTTATTCTGCTGGACATAGTAAAGGCATGCATTACAAATATATGTTATAGTTCAGAAAAATGAATTAATCAAATCAACAATCAATAACACCTCACGAGTTTTTTCCAAAGGGTGACATGCGGGATTCCCAAAAGGCAAAGCAGCAAGTGAATTTTTGGGGTCATAGAAGGCTTTTTATGGCTGTTGCCTCCACATTTGAACTTACAGCTTGGGGATCTAAGCAGAAGAAAAAGACAAATATTCATGGGAGGCTATGGTATCATGTTAAATTCCAGATTCATTGAGGAAAATATATTACTTTTGTGCACATGAATATTTTTTTTCACTTTATTAAATTCTTTTATTGGTACATTGTAGGTATACAACACAATTACATTTCTCATTGGGAATTGTACCTTTACATAATGCATCTTGGTTCTTATTTTTCCCCATTCCTAGCCCTCCCTTCACCCCCTCCACCCTTCCCTATTTACAAAGACTTTATTTCCATTTTTTCCATTTCTCATCATTTTTCCTTTCCCTTCTTTCCTTTCCCCTGCCCCTCCCACTACCCCTACCCCTTTGGACCTTTTCTTCCTATTTTACATTACTGATTATTCATTCTAATCATTGGTACATTTTAGGTATACAATATAATGACATTCATCATTGGAAATTTGTGCACAGGAATATTGTGATGGATAGTAATGTCATGGAAGAAAAGAACTGTTGTCTTTCCACGGCAGGGGTCTACCCATGAGTTTTGTCATTATCAGGGAATGGAGAGCTAGGCCCACTTTCTCAGTTAGGGATGGAAATTATGGATGTCCTTTTGTCACATTCAATATTACGTATTTGATGAGAGAATATGGTAGTATATGACTACACCCTAAAGAACTAATTTTCCTGAAACCATTATTACATTGTTCCGATATATTCCCTGAGTTCTCCATTGTCATACCCTTTGTTTATAGCCCTCTGGATCTAGTCATCTCAGCTGCCTTATATTACCACTCTTAGCATACCAGTGAGATAGGAAAGAAAAAGATAAAACTTTATTTGCTTTCAATCAATGTCGGTTTAACTCTAAGACCCACAGTTCAGGCTTATGAGAAATTTCCTCATTCATTGTCAGGTTCTCTGTAGTGCTTCAGGGTTATTAAAAGAGCCCTGTTCCACAGATAACACATTGCCCTGGAGAGTCCTCTGGTGGTGGATTCTGGCCTACACTGTTCAGCTTGAGGAAATCCATTGTTTTAGAGCCCCTGAGTGCTTTAAATAAAGAAGCTTGGCTGAGGTGGAGCCTCAGACTGTTTGTGGGGCCTGAAGGTCCTCTTTGAAAGATTTGGCCTTTACTTGGCTGGCCATTCATCCTCCTTAAGATCTTCCATCACACAGGAGTGATGAACAGTATGGAGCGCTCCATGTCCTGGCCTAAGACCAAGGGTGTCATCACTCTTCAGCAGTGTTCCCAAGGGAAGGCATGAGAGGCCCAGAAGCCCAGGGTGAAGAAAATAGCAGAGCTGCCTTAGGTTACTTTCTCTCCAAAACAGACCCTGAGTCAACCATTTGGGTCCAGGTGATTTATTAAAGGACGTATTCCCAGGATCAACCAGTAATTGAGTTGGGAAGCAGTGATAAGAAAGGGGAAAACATCAAGCAAGAGTATTTTCAACCAAACTCCTAAATGCACCCTAATCCCATAGGGATCATGAGGAATGTAAATGACAATTCAAGGAATAGGAGTCAGGCTTTTGTTCTTCCACATCTATCAGTCATTGGCTATAGGTTACCCTGGGTGGACAAGGGAGAACAAAATCAAAGTAATTCTTAGCTCTCCTTTTGGGCAAGATGGTGCCCATGCCTAAGGGCAGTCTTCTGAAAGTTGCAGGTGTCAGCTCTCAAGAGAGTAGTGTAGATGGAGAAGCTAAAGTATGGGTGTCCCTAGTTGGTAAAAAGTATGAAGGGAGTTGGACGGGGTGCCAATAGTGTTCTTGACAAAAGCCATTACAAAGATGTCACATGTGCTTCTGTAAGATGGCATCACAGCGAACCACTCATATGGTTGCCCTGAGGAAAAATGAATCTAGGATAAAATTTTTTTTCTTTAAATGCTTATGTGAAACAGTATTCCAGAGAAATCCACTGATGACTGGGTTTTTAAAATAGTGCATATTAGTAACATGGAATAATGAGATTTGTCTTGGTATATTGATACATGCATGTAACATATTTTCATCCCCATTACACCCCTCTGTCTTTCCTACCCTTCATCCTGATCTTCCTCATCTCTAGACATCTATCTTCTATGTTTTTTGCCAGTGGTTGATTTTGTTCATGGAGTAGCATGGAGAGACATGCTAAATTTAGTGTGTTATGTCCCCATTCTGAGTCCCCAAAATAACAGGCACTATGTTATTTATTATTAATCATAGACTATTTTACTTAGCAAAGCAGGAGCTTGATGCTCCTTCAGGCCAGAGATGCAGATGTTTTAAATTCTCAATTGGCTTTATCTGGAAATATTCATCACACTGAGAAGAAATGGAACATAGAACCTTTGAAAAATGAAAGAGAAATGTATCATGAATCTGTTTGATGGGCAGATGCAAAGGTTTCTAAAAAGGGAACACGTAGAAAAGAAAAGATAATTTTGAAATCTAACCATGGGAAGGAGCTCTGATGAGATGCAGATGGTCTTTGTACCCACCAGGTAGATATCTAACTGGGAGAGACAAGGAGGGAGGGAAGGAAGGGGTCTTAGAACTCTGTTCAAAAGCATCGTAAGGCAGCATGTGCTTTGGAAAATACAGAAAATGAGAGAGAAGGGAGAATAATGCCCCGTGGCTGTTTGACATAGGATGTAATTTTAAAGCTTTATTGTGCACAATTAAAAATACAAACATACAGACACCATGGTTGGTACCCAGAAGTGTGAGTCAACACAAGTTTGGAAATGCATCATGGGTAAACATTACCATGGCCCCCAAATGGGGAAAGCACTATTGCACTATGCCAAATAAGCCTAATAGTCATTTCTTAGCTCATTATTTCTACTCCATTCTCTCCTCCCCTGGCATGCCACTTACATATTTATTTGTCTTCTCACCGAAGCCAATGTATCTCTTACATCTTTCTGTACATTTTGTCTTTCTCTCTCTTTGGATTACATTCTGAAATTTTTCTTCTAAGTTATCTTTCAGGCTATTAATACTCTTCAGCTCTATTGAATTTGCTAGTAACCTTATCTGCTGTGCTGAGTTTTTAATTTCTGCCATTATAGTTGTCAGCTTTAGATTTTTTCCCCTTGGTTATATTTCAGTGTTTACAGTTATCTGCTAAAGTTCTTGATTTTGTATTTTGTCTCCTTGGATATATTCAGCCTAGTGATTTTTAAGTGGTATCAGACAATGTTATGGTTTCTGTCTAGATGTTCCCTCAAAGCCTCATGTGGTCATAGGTGGAACTTTTCAGAGGTGGCTGAATCTAGGGTGTGTGATGCGGGGATTGCTTCATAGTGTGATGCTAGGATTAAGGGTGCCCTACCCTGGGTGTGAATGCTACCTGCCCTAAGGTTGGATAGCCTGGATAGGGTAAGAGGACAGAGAAAGGGTCTCTGCTTGCTGCTTGCTATTTCACTGCTTTGCTGCCTTCTTCCTGCCATGAACTGTTTCTCCTCTGTGATGCCCCTCTGCCATACTACCCTGCCTTGGAGCCAGGTAACTATGAACTGAAACCTCTACAAAGTGTGAGCCAATTAAACCTTTCTCCCTTTAACTTTGGCTGTCAGATATTTTTGTCTCAGCAATGAGAAAAGTAACTAAGATAGATAACTACATTATCTGGATCTTCTATAACTCTTTTTCTATTGTCTGTATTTTTCTTGATTTTTCAGGCATATTGTCTTTCTTTCTATCTTAGTCAGTTGGGGCTGTTGTAAAAATGTACCACAAACTGAGTGACTTAAACAACAAACATTTATTTCTCACAGTTCTGGAGTCTGGGAAGTCCAGGATCAAGGCTCTGGAAGATTTTTCATCTGGTGAGGGCCTGCTTCCTGATTCATAGATGACTGTTTTCTCTCTGTATCCTCACATAGGGGAAGGAAGGAGAGAAGGAAGGGAGCTCTCTGGGTTGCCTTTTATAAGGCACTAATCTCATTCATGAGGTTCCACCCTTATGACCTAATCACTTCCCAAAAACTCTACCTCCTAATGCCATGATATTGGGGGGTTAGGATTTTAGCATATGAATTGGGGGAGGAGAGACAAACATTAAGTTCATCACACATTTCATTGGATCTCGATTGAAAAGTGTGACTTGGCTTTAGTCTGATAACATTCCATAAGCAATAATTTAAAACTAAATAATAACTCTCTATTCTAAGATCTCATCAAGTTTAAACTGCACCATTGATTTAATTATAACTTTTCTAGGACCAAAAGTGAGCAAATATTATATAAAAAGTATACATGTGATTTGAGGAATGTCAGCTTATAAAAGGGCATACATCTGAGAGTTGTAGAAATACAAAAGTATCCCTCAGCCTCTGGCAGAGGTGTTTTTGTGTTCCAAGTTACTCATTAAGTATTCTATTAAAGTCTTCTCAGCTGAGGATGTAGCTCAGGGGTGCAGCACCTGGCTGGCGAGCACAAGGTCCTGAGTTTGATCCGGTATAAAAAACAAAATAAAACAAAACAAAAAACCCCCAAACCCAAAAATGTCTCCTCAATGAGAAAAGCAAATGATCTTCATTGTCCCAAATCTTTGCGTGACCTCTAAGGACTCAAGAACTACACAAAGTTCCTTCTATTTAAACCCACATTAAATGCTGTAGATATACAAGGAACAATCAAAGTGTACGTGAAAGCTTAAATTAAAAACAAATTATTACAATAAAAGACACAGACTTCAAACACTCTTCTCCCATCATTTTTGCCACTTTCTAAAGCAGTTCTGGAAGACCTCATTCATGAGTGTCTTTAAGAGTGCATTTGTGAAGCTGCATGCTGCTTCCCAGTGCCATTAAATGAAAAGGCAGGCTCATAAAAACATAATGGTGTGTCTTCATCCACCTTATTCACCAGATCGGCACTGTGTGACTTCTAGCTCTTCTCCAAATTCAAAATATCCATTAAAGGTAAATGGTTTAATCAGAACTTTGAGACAGCCATAACAGTGCAATTAAAGACACTCACAAAAGAGAACTTCTAGAACTGCTCCAGTAAGAGGCAAGAATGATGGGATAAGAGTGCTCAAAGCCAGGGGAAATATTGTGAGGGAGAGTAATGACAATGTATTTTTACTGTAATAAAAATTTTAAATTTAAACATTCACAATTTTTTTCATTCACACCTCATTCGATCCATAAGACCCTGTGTGTGGCAAATCATGGGGTGGAGGTCTAGCAGAATATGGAAGTGCTTCCTTTTATAGAAAGGAAAACCCAACTCTCGGGCTTACCTATCAAAACTATCTGTAGACAGGATTTCACATCTTTGTGTTCTCTAAGTATTTCAGAGCTGGCCTTAAATATCACCCAACCTTTCTTGGCCATGAACTTCAGCAAAGCTCAAACTAGATGAGGGATTAGTCTTGAATTATACCAAGCAAAGCCCTTTGATAAGCTAATTGGCTGCTAGAGCCAGGCAGTCCAATGGGGTAAGATCAAGTGAAGAACAAGCCACATTTCAGTGCCATTAGATTGTTGCTATACGGGCATACAGGCCCATAGTTTCCAAACCTGAATCATGTTAGAGGTTACATTTTTATGTGAAATTCTCCAATTTTATGTTGATAACTAATTCCAATTTTTAACAGTAAATTGCAGATAGAATGCACCATTTTTTTTCAGTACTGGGTGTTGAACCTAAGGTCTTTGTACTGAGCTATATCCCCAGCCCCTCTTTCTTTTTATTTTTCATTTTGAGTCAGGGTCCTGCTAAGCCACTAAGTTGCCCAGGCTAGGCTCAAACTTGCCATCTTCCTGCCTCAGGCTCCCAGAGCACAGGCATCACAGATGTAAACCACCAAACCTGGTTGAATACACCATGCTTTTGAGGTGCCTGCAGTCTCTGGGCTCCAATGGTTGCACTCTAGGCAATATGTTCAGAACAGAATGAATCTGTACTAAAAAAAGGGAAGCCCTCTTACAGAAGCAGCATGTACTACTTCCTCTGCCACTTCCTCCCACACCACAGTGGTATTCCTGAAAATACCAGCCCTGGGGTTTTCTGAGTCCACTTGCAGTATCCAAAAGTGCATTGTCCTCTTTTATACCACCTCAGTATTTTTAAACAGTTTTCTGAACAAAGTCCTTTTATTTTTCACTTAAACTAAGAGTTTTAGAGTCACCCATCGGGGTATTGCTCATATTACATAGCCCCAAAGCCCACAGAGTATTATCAGTCATCTTGCCACATGGTCTATGGACAATCTTAAAGTAAGTAGACAAGCCACTCATTTGGCTAATTGTAGCCATCTTTCCAAGTCGCCCAAAGGAAAGACATTTGCTGATTTTTAATTCTCAAATATTTTAGAATGGAGATTTCTTTTGTCAGAAGGCAAACAAACAAGTTGCTTGGAAGATAATTGGGACAGTTAGGGGAAGACAAGTGTGTTAAATGCATGATTGCATTACAGGGGGCAGATGTTTCCTAGGGATGAGCCTGTCTCTTAGAAGAAATGATTAAAAAGAAGCCAGGAGGCTGATAGAGTGATTGGTACCCAAATTCAGTAATTAAAGGTTGATTTCTTCAAGGGACTCATTCTCTTTCCTTTGGCAAGTCATATTCTGTACTGAGCCACAATCTATTTAAGAAAAATATGTTACCTATCTGATAGAATATTTCCAGACTGTATCTCAGATCCTGTTCAGTGCTCAGAATAGCTAGTTATGTCATTTCCAATTTAAGTGCTTGTCCAACAGGAGTTGAAGAATAGAAATGCCTTTGTAATGAATATTGAGGGTACAGATGGAAAGTTTTATTTGGAGATCAGGAGAAACTTGTTGTATTTCTGCAGCAAATGTATTTGTTATCCTCTAGTATTATCTTCTAGTTATTTTTAGTTTAAGCTTTCAGCATTCTTTATTTTCAGCAGAAATAATCTGTAATGACATTAAACAGCAACTTTACATTGCTCAAAATTGTTTTACATATATAAATGCCCACTGAGTCCAGCACTGTTTTGTTTTTGAAGATGAAATATAAAATCTTTATTTCATAACGCACTTTTGTTTCTTATCAGTTCTACTTTCTGGGTACAGCACAGATAGGAAACTGAATAGTCTGGTTTGATTGTCCAAGTGTTAGGGGATGAAGGTGGTAATACAACATCAAAAAACAATAACCTCTGTATTGTAACCTCTGTTTGTAAAGTCTAAGGGAAATACTTATTTTGTCCAGGCTTGCCCAGCTCCTACAGTTTGAGAGAGAAATGAATAAGACTATATGAGGGTCAGACTGGTATCAAATTTGTTTACTTTTAGAATGAAATATTTCTCAATTTAAGAATAAATCATAAAAACAAGGGGGAAGTACAGTTTTAACCCATGCATATTCTATTGAGATTTCTCTTGGTAATTCTTTGGAGCAGCACTGTAAGCAAGCTCTATATCACTGTATTTTTAATTTAATGAAATATGAAAAGATTCTATTCTAAAATTGGATGACTCAGATTTTCAACAGTTCTTTTTTTTCCTCCCTCTCTCTTACTTTTTACTTTTAGTTCTAGAAGAACGAAACTGTTCAGAGCTTGGAGGCCCAGTCAATGGATACAAGAAAATAACTGGAGGGCCTGGGCTTCTCAATGGGAACTATGCAAAAATCGGCACTGTTGTATCATTCTTTTGTAACAACTCCTATGTTCTTAGTGGCAATGAGAAAAGAATTTGCCAGCAAAATGGAGAGTGGTCAGGGAAACAGCCCATCTGCATAAAAGGTAACTTACCGACATACCTAGATTCTGCAGACAGAGATGGATTTGCTGTACTTACTAGTTGTTCTCATTCACGCTTTTAAGCCTCTGAAAAAAATATCTTTCTTAACTTCTCCCTGGAACCATATATAACTCTTTGGTTGGAACCTATCCCTAAAAATATTTGCTTCTTTTATCTGGATATAGGGAGGACTTGCTTACTTTATTCACAACATCTTGAGGGAAAAAAAGAGTGATATAGTTATCAACATTTTGAGGAAAATGACAGGGCTGAGTTTTGTGTGTTTTGTGCATATTCTATCCAAGGATGGAACTTATAAGCATTTACATAGCCACATTTATCCAGTATTAAGTTAGTGCAACAAATAAAAAACCAAATAGGCTCATCATCTCTGGCCGCTTATGTGAGAAGAGGTTAGTGATGTTAAAATGTTAAAAGAAAAAAAAAAGACAGCAAACCCTTGAATATTCAGGAGAGAGTTATAGGAACAAATGAGTAGTTCAGAAGAAGGGAGATCAACATTCCTGAAAGAGGGATAATTGCATGAAGCAGCTAGGATTGAGACCAGCCTGGAAAGCCAGGAAAGATTTGGAAATGTGAAAAGGTATAACCATGGTGTTCCAGGCGGTAGACAGAGGAGAAGATAAGAAGTGTGATAAAAGAAGACTGGTGAACTCATAGTGATGCAATCTAGGGAGCAAATTTTAAAATGTAGGTTGGAAGCAGAAAAGTGGAATGTTGTATGAACAGGCTAGAAGTGTTTCCATTACACCAGAGATGCATAGCTTCTTAACGAAATTTATTCACTAGTAGTTTCAGGTTAGCAGCTCCTCTATTTAGGGGGCAGATCACAATGATCTGGCTGTTTACTGGAAGAAAAGCATGTTCTCATCCTAGATTATCCAAATAATTGCTTCCATCCTCCACTTTCCCTTTGGGTGTTTGTCAACAACCTGGATCCTGGGAAAAGGAATGAAAGAGAATGATTTGTGAAAGGAATAAATCACTTTAGACTTTAGCCAGAAACGACTTTCATCCCTACCAGCAGAGATTCTGATGTTTTATTTCATTAAGTATGGGAATGGTGTCACATATGTCCTTGGAGTTTGTGTCAACTCTACTCTTACAAATTAATACAGCCAAAGTAGTCTAAGTTGCTAATTAGACAAATGTTGGCTGCTTGATTGGGAAAGTGAGATGGGAAGGATTCCTTTTCACTTGTGGAGAAAAAAAAAAAGACTTCAACAAAATTAAATGGGGCTTTGAGCTGTTCTCTAGCGACTGTTAGGGACCTTAATTGCAGAGAAAGGACCTGGAGAAACCAGTTACCAAGACTTATCTATGGTTGATACAGATGTCTGGTTTTAAAGGAGAACCTTCTAATTCCCTGTGTGGGCTCTATTTTAGAAACTTCAGTTTGGACTTTATTCCATTGTGATTAGGTTTGCTAATACCATTCACATGAGCAGATACTCCAATCCCATTAACTGCCACTGTCCCAAGTCACCTAGGCAGAGTAGCTTTTCAGACGCATCTACTGAGGTCTTTGGAGTTAACTGTCAATTTAGGTGAAAGGCAGGATGCTCATTTGCTAAGTGAACTGCTCAAGCTTGGCTGACATACCTTTCCCCTGAGACTGGGGAAATGAGCACCACGCATCCAGAAAGGTGGGTCTGGTATGAATCTGAACTTAGTGATGTGAACAGTGAATATGGAAAAGGACTATGCAGCCTTGTCTGTTTCTTTCTAGCCTGCCGAGAACCAAAGATCTCAGACCTGGTGAGAAGGAGGGTTCTTCCAATGCAAGTTCAATCAAGGTAAGGTAGAAACACCTGAACTTTGCTTTCAAGGGTAATGAATATTTCCCCTCCCTTTCCCTTTTCTCCACTTGTGTTTGGCCAAAGATGGTCTGGGGTTTCTTAGGGACATTGAATGCTAAATGATCATGAAAGAATAGAGCTTGTTAGATTGAGGCTCATTAGCCAGATGCCTGTGGCCAAGAGGTAGCAACTGTTGGAATATGTACAAATTTTATTGGATCGTGGGAAAGTAGGTGGCTGGTGAGAAGCAAGACTTGCAGATGGTCTTTGAGGAACTGGATTTTAATAGCGAGTCTTCCTGAAATTATGATATATTTATTGTGGCAGCTACTGGGAGCTGTGATTCCTACTAAATGCACCCAGCTGTGGTTTAGGAAGATGTTCTTGGTGGTAACCACCTAGATGAGGCAGGCTGATGGAGCCCAGAAACTAGAAATAAGTCACAATTAGGGACTAGTATGCCTGCTTTTTCTCCTGGAAAGACATAGGTGAAGACCACCTGATGGGTAGATAGTAGTGGGCCCACTTCTACTCATCTCCTCTTCCACGTTCTTTTCCCTTCTTTCCCTCCACTCCAGTAATACAAGCATCCTTTGTTTTCCTCTATCACTCCAAGTGCAACTCTGCTTTTGAAATTTACATTTGTGGCTTCTTCTGTCTGGAACCTGCTTCCACTGGATATCATCAAGGCTTAGTGAGGCTATACAGCTCAGTTCTCTGCTCCATTTTCATCTGGGAGTAAGACCTTCCACAACTATCCCTTTACCAGGCTAACTCCTTTACCCTGTGTTCTCTGCCCTTTACTATTTTTCAATTTTTCTCTGTTCATCTTAGCATCCCTCTCCACCTGTTCTCTCTCTCTCTCTCTCTGCCTCTCTCTCTCTCCTCCCCTTCTGTCTCTCCCTTTCTCATATATATCTATATCATCTACAACTACATCTACCTACATTGGCCACCTTTACATCACCAGGACAAAATACCTGAAACTCTGGCTGAAAGGAGGAGAGTGCTCATGGTTTCACAGGTTAAACCCATGGCTGGATTGCTGCAAGGCAAGGCAGAGATATCATGATGGAAAAAACTGCTGAACCCATGACATCCAGGAAGCAGCAGATTGGAAAGAACCAGAGAGAAGGGGCCAGAACCACATTTAGTTCCCAAGGCCATTCCTCCATGACCCCGCCTCCTAATAACCCATTCACCTATGACCTCATGATCCAATCACCTCTCCAAGAGTCTCTTAATCCAGTCAAGCTGATAATCAGCATTAATTGGCACACTCCCCACCACCCCAAATGTAAAAGTAACATGTATAGGAACATTATGTGCCCTATTCATGCTGAAGTGCTAGTGCCTGAAAAGGTTCCTGTCATTTAGAAGACACTCCATAAATGTCTATGGAATGAATGAATTGGATTGGAAATCAAGGTTTCTTGTACTCTCTTAAATCTTGGGTATTCTTAGACAAGTTCTTAAACTTGCCGAGCCTTAGTTTCCTCTTTTGAAAAATAGAGGTAATCATAACAGTTTCTGGGGATTATGCAACTCTAACATCTGCTACATGTTTGCTATATGCCAGTTGCTCTTTTGAGTACTTACACTTATTAGTTCATTTAACCCTCATTGTAACCTACGAGACAGGTATTATTATTCACTTTTTATGGCCATGTTCATTATATGGGTAAACTGAGGCTCAGAGAAGTTAAGTAACTTGTCCCAGGTACATTGCTAGAAGTGGCAAGGCTAGGATGTAAATTCAGTCTCTGGCTTCAAGGTCTGTGCCCTTATGTACTAGATTTAGCACCTTATGTGAAACACCTTCACATAGCACCTTGCACATACAATCACCTATCAGTGGCAGCTACTGTTAGAATCAGTCACAGTGAGTCCCCGTGACTAGCACATATGTCTAAGTGAGCATATCTGTTAATCTCTCACCCCTCCTTGGGTTCTCTCACTTGTTTTTATTTTCTCCTTTTCAAGCAAGGCATTTTCTTGGGAATGGTGGTAGTAAAATACAAACTCTGCCCCTCTTCTGATTGTTGTGATTTCCCTGGGCTGGCCTCTCCTAACGTGGAATCCACCTGTTCTTCCTAAGGAGATACCTTATAGGGAAACCTTGAATTATTAAAAAAGGACACCAAGCTTCTTATTTTAAAGGCAATCCTAATGTGAGAATACATGGCCATGTAGCAGATATCTCAGGTAAAGGAGAAAGCAAGCCTAAAATGTGTTTTTAAATATCTTCCTGGAAGATCTGCTGTGGAAGTGGGATATGTCTATCCCCAGTGGCCGGGCTTACCTGGAAGCCACCAAATACTGTGTAGACCTTCAGTGGCCAACTGATGAGTCTTTTTTGCAAGTTCAAAAGCACCTAAAATTACAGAACTGGGTATAAAAAAGATACGAATATTTGTTGAGTGCAATCACTATGGTTGGAATATTTGCTCTGAGCCAAGCACTTTAGGAATACATGAAATAGATTTCTTACAACAATATCAAATTGGCGTGGTGGAGATTCCACAATGGAAATCATGACTGCTAAGCACTGTCTTGGGTCCCCTCTTCCTTGGCTGTGTGGCCCTGGGAGCTCCCACTTTCTTCTCTGGGCTTCTTTTCCCTACCCATTAAACAAATATGAAGACCCATTGATTCCTAAAGGAATTCTAACTTTCCAGTTGGCAGTCATTATGAACCAGTATAAAATGAACACGAGTTTTACAACGTGTGCAAATCTCCCCCAAGACCCCTGAGTGGTCTCAGGGGACCCCAACTTCAAGGCTCATTTAATATCCCTTTTCCCGTTTATACACAATGCTTCATATTTCTCCCATCCAATGTGCCCTGAGAGGAAGGCCTTTTCTCTGAGATGAACTAATTACATCTGCTAATTGCTAAATCAAGCTACTGTATCAACACAGTTTAGTTCAAGTCAATTCGTAATATTGCCCCCATTATGATAATGTTTAGAGAAAAACTGTGCCTGAATCCTCTCATTCAAATTAACTCCCTTTTTAGTTTAACTTTGCACGTGAATGTGTGTGTGTGTGTGTGTGTGTGTGTGTGTGTGTAGTGTACCTTTGGATAGCAGCTATTATGTCAGATATTGTTCTCTGTGGTTAAAAATCCTAGGCAGATGGAAGCATGCCAGAAATGGAAATGGAGGACTAAAAAGATTGAGATGTGTGTAGAATTTGCAAGAGGTGAAGTGTGTGTGTGTATGTATGTGTGCATGCCCGCAAAGAGAGACACACACATACACAGAGACAGAGAAAGAGGCAGAGACAGAGAGACAGAGTCAGAGAATGAGACAGCCATTTTTTTTCTTCTTCTGTAACCAAATGCCTACATGGAGATTGGCATGGATGCTAAAGAGGCCTCCATGACAGTTTTTTGTCCTGCTCTTTCTCTGGACCCATGTGCCCTGACCCAGGGAGACACCATTACACCAGCTCTACTCAACAGCCTTCAGCAAGCAGAAACTGCAGGATGCCCCTACCAAGAAGCTAGCACTCCCGTTTGGGGACCTGCCCACGGGGTACCAACATCTGCACACCCAGCTCCAGTATGAGTGCATCTCACCCTTCTACCGCCGCCTGGGCAGCAGCCGAAGGACGTGTCTGAGGACTGGGAAGTGGAGTGGGCGGGCGCCGACCTGCATTCCTAGTGAGTTGAGGCTGGTCTCTAAGCTGGAGTATCTTCTGTCTTCCAGGGCTGCTTGTGAAAACCTCTTAACCTTGTTGAAGACTTTTGGGGAAAATCTCGTTCAAAGCAATGGTCCTTCATCGCTTTCCCCAGTTTGGTGCTGTCTGAAATTCCATAGTTAGAGCTCTCCTTCTTTTGCTTCAACTTACCACCCAGGAAGAACTTACTCCTTAAATCTTAAAAGCCTATTTTCTTCTAGATAGTTTTATCACATTTACGTGGAGAAAAGGGAGGGAACAGTAATTAAACACCAAGTGGAAAAGGGTTTAAAGGTGCCAGAGGCCTTCTAGTTATGTTATTATGGTTAGTTACCCCAAGCTATTGCTTTCATAACCATCATTCAGTGCTATCAATGAGGTAACTGTTAATTAAGTAATGAGGCATTGGTTACCTTATATGGCTATAGTGATAATTACTGAGATAATAGGTAGAAACATCTGGAATAGGGATGTATACATACTCAGCTACATTGCCTGTCTTTCTTTGTGAAAGAATAGTATCATTGAATTTATTGTAGTCATATTTATGATGTTAATCTTCTAAAAACCCTATGAGACCATTATTATTCTATCCATTTTATAGGCAAGAAAACTGAGGCTGTAAGCGATAAAATACAACTCACCCTAAGTCCTATTGGTAGTAAATGCCTGAGGTCAGAAGCTACACTTCATTTGACTGCAAAGCCTCCAATATTAACTCCAGACTTTACAGCCAACCGTGTCTAGACTGGTTGCTTAATATTTAAAGAGAGAAGAAAACCAGGTTCCATGGCATAGTGCCTATCACAACCCTAGGTCCACCCTCCCAGATTTGTGCTCTCCTGGCTGAGTGACACATTCCCTTTTGGATGGGAAAGGTCTGAATTTATCTAACTGAACCAATGCTTTCTCCATAGTCTGTGGGAAAATTGAGAACACCACTTCTCCAAAGAGCCCAGTGAGCCGCTGGCCGTGGCAGGCAGCCATCTACAGGAGGACCAGCGGGGTGCAGGAGGGCAGCCTGCACAAGGGCACCTGGTTCCTGATCTGCAGCGGAGCCCTGGTGAACGAGCGCACCGTGGTGGCAGCTGCCCATTGTGTTACTGAGCTGGGGAAGGTCAACGTCATCAAGACGGCAGACCTCAAAGTCATCTTGGGAAAATTCTACCGGGATGATGACCGGGATGAGAAGACCATCCAGAGCTTACGGGTGAGACATGGCTCAACTTGAAAAGTGGGGCTCTGGCTTAGCCAGCTCCAAGCAGTGGAGAAGGGTGACAGCTCTGGCACCTTAGCATGTCAGTCGCTATTCCAGAGCCTGGCACCCAAAAGGAGCTCAGTGTTTTATATCGACAGATCCAGAAAGTGCCATTTAGAAGGATTGTGCAATCTTTTCTCCCTTTACCTGTTTAAAAAAATAAGACAGAGACAAATACCACTTATCGGTGTGGTCATCAGAAGTCAATCATCTCAGAGTAAAATATACTAATAGCATATATGATAAGTTATAACAAATTGAAAATTAGTGAAATTGTTTATTTAATGGCTCGCTCTGCTTGAAACCATCTGCTCTGTGAATGATGTGACTTGTCATTGTACTCTCATAGCCTGACACTGTGCCTAAATCATAGTAGGTTAATAAATATTTCTTGGATAACAAAAGGGTATTAATCACCTATTACATATGGAAACTGTCCAAGGTAGGCTTTGAAGGCATATCAAGGTTTTATGCAAGATTTTCCTAACCAATTTACAGCACACTTTTCTCTTTTCCTGCCCCCCACCTCATCTGTGCATCCATCCATCCATCCAGCCACCCATCCATCCATCCATGCATCCATTCATCTCAGTCCATCCATCTGTCCATCTATCCACTCCCCCACCCATCTGTTCATCCATTTATCCACTTCTTCACCTGTTCTTCCAACTCTCCAGCCATCTGGATAGTTAGAGCTCCCACAATGGAGCTCTAAAGGGAGTTGTTGAGCTCCCACAATGTGGCACTCACTGGAAATAGATACAATAAAGAATAACACATGACTGTTTTCTCTGAAAAGGTCACACCGACAGGGAGAGACCGATATGTCATGATCAGTACGACACAAGAGAAACCCCAAGGAAATGCATTCACATGCAATGGAAGTAATGGAACATATACATTAGAACTTATTTACACTTTGGGTTTCTCATATGAGAGAAATCATATGGTTTAAGCTTGTGTGCCTGATTATTTCACTTAAAATTATGGATTTGAGGTGCATTCATTTTCTTACAAGATCAAAATAAAATATAGACAATAGGAAATGGGGAGATAGATCTTTTGCAAATAGGAAGGGAACCAAGACATTCTGGGCAGGAGAGGAGAGAAGGGGAAATGAACATAAAAAGAATTAAGATATGTCATGTACATGTATCAACTACCCATAATGAACCTATTCATTGTGTACCACAAACGTGTAGAAAAGAAAAAAGAACTTACAGGAAAAAATTATAAGGTTTCACATATATGAGCTTTTAGAGTCCCCTGTCAAACAAAATAATCAGCAAGGCATTGGACAATAAGGGAAGACTATGGAGAAATGTTACGGAATGCTCTGGGAACATATTCATGGGAAACTGCTTATAGAATGTTCTCGTGGAACATGATGCTATCCTTCTGCTTGAAGGTACAGGAAATGCTTACTGTGGACCAGAGAATGCAAACTGGGAGCCCATAGGGGTTTGTGCTTTGGTGATGCTAACATATAATTTCTTAATCAGTTATTTACCAACATTAAAACTTTGAGGTGTTTCAGGTAAAGTTCTGGAGTCCATACTCTGGAAAAAGTAAATTATTGATTGCCTCCATTTCTGTATGGCAGTGGTGAGTGGACTGAAGTGGCTGCTGCCCACTTTAGGTGGATCGTACACTCCCATTCTCTTCAGCCTCTATGCCCTTATCTAATACTACCCGCAAGGCCCTGGTAGACTTTTCAGTTTGCAACCCTGGAAGTAGAGCAAGTGCTTTCAAAGATTCCTTGAGCAAAGTACCTCTGAATGATTATAGTTGCCTCTTGGACAGTTTCTCCCAGTAAGTTAGCCCCAATGATTGCCTGTTCTTGTCCATTGTGGAGCTGGCTGATCCCCATTCTATCCATTCCTTGTCTTTGTAGATTTCTGCTATCATTCTGCATCCCAACTACGATCCCATACTGCTCGATGCTGACATTGCGATCCTGAAGCTCCTGGACAAGGCCCGCATCAGCACCCGTGTCCAGCCCATCTGCCTTGCTGCCACCCGGGACCTCAGTGTCTCCTTCCAGGAGTCCCACATCACTGTGGCTGGCTGGAACATCCTGGCAGATGTGAGGAGCCCTGGTTTCAAGAATGACACCCTGCGCTCAGGGACGGTCAGAGTGGTAGACTCACTGCTGTGTGAGGAGCAGCATGAAGACCATGATATCCCAGTAAGTGTCACTGACAACATGTTCTGTGCCAGCCAGGATCCCTCTACCCCTTCTAATATCTGCACTGCAGAGACAGGCGGCATCGCAGCTGTGTCTTTCCCAGGAAGAGCATCCCCTGAGCCACACTGGCATCTGGTGGGGCTGGTCAGCTGGAGCTATGACAAAACATGCAGCCATAGCATCTCCACAGCCTTCACCAAGGTGCTGCCTTTTAAAGACTGGATTGAGAGAAACATGAAGTGAGCCACTGCATGTCCACTGGGAAGCTTCCTTGTGGATCCATCCACACAGATACTGTGTGATGCGGTGTAAACCTGAAGTGTGATTTTGCCCACGAACTTGGCTACGCCAGGGCTTCTGATTTCAGGGACATAGCTCAGGGGAGGGTGAGAGGTGCTCAGTTTTGGGTAGGCTGCTGCCTTCCTCACTGCATAATCTGACCAGGTGCAAGATACCAGATCTGAGTTTCTTCAAAGAAGACAGTATGAATAGACAAAATCCTCCCATTCAGTTGACCTGGTGGCTCTTCCAGCCACTCAGAAATGTAACTGTCAGGTCCAGCTGTGGCTGAGAGAGGGTTGATCTAGGGGCACTCTGGGCTTCATGGGGCCTCTTTTGAGGCTCCAGCCAAACCAAGTTTCAAACAGCTACCTGTAGGACATTCCAAGGCAATGGAGCTTAGACAGTGCATGCTTTTGTGTATATTGCTACAGTGCAGTCTGGATCTTGTCCTTTCTGATCTCCTGTACACATTTTAATAAAACAAGGGTTGGCTTCTAACCTACAAAACCAATGTACTCTGCTCTCATTTCTGCTTGTTGTTTTTTTCTCTAAGCACCATGGATGGGGCAGATAGCTTGGTGATAGTCCTTTAACACAGAGACAAGGGTTATAATTTCCCAATAATGCATGTGACAGAGCAATGCTATCTTTTTAATACCAAGCCTTGGATCTTGGTAAGTTGTGGAATAGAGGAGGAGAGACATGGTTGCCATCAGATATGGCACAAACAGGAAAATATCAGGAATTTGCTGATTTCTTGTGTCCCCTGCCTGCTCATTTCCTAGATCTAGCATGAAAATCTGCTTTTGTCTTCAGCATGTTTTTATAGCAATTGCAGTCACATAGAAGGTATCATCAAAATGTGTTAATATTTAAATAAAAAACTTTTTATAGTAAAAGACACATTACCATGAGTCCCCCTCAAATACTCCCCCTTGCTTCAAACACATATATCCTATCCTTCTTTCTGATTTCTGAAGCAGTTCTTCAAGTCCTCTTTTGTGAGTCTTTACCAGGTGTGATCATAAATATGGTGGATGCTGTTGCCAAGTGACATCCAATGTAAAGACAGGCTCATAAAAACATTGTGGTGTGTTTTCATGTACCTTATTCAAAAGATCTGGCACTGTGTGACTTGTGGCTCTTCTCTAAAGTAGAAATGGCCATGAAAAGTAAACATTTTGAATCAATTCAGGACATTGAGGCAGCCATGGTAGCACATGTAAAGACACTCAAGAAAGAAGATGTTCAGAACTGATGTGTATTTGAAGCAAGGGGCACTATTCTGGGGGAGATTAATGGTTATCTGTCTTTTACTGTAATAAAATTTTGAAGAATTTAAATGCTCATTATATTTTATGATTACATCTTGTATTAAATCACACCAGATTTAGATGTGCCAAGATCCTATAGCTTCACTGTTTTCTGTAGCTTATGTCAGTTTTCTCCCAAGGTCAAATCCTGTCTCCCACTAAATAATGGAGGAAAACAATGAATTCAGTCCAGTCAAATGCCGTAAGTAACATTCTCTTTTTGAAGTGACTTCTTTTTTCATTATTTCTCCTCCTTCCAGTTTTGTTTTCAAAAAATGATGCCTTGGAGACCTGCACATTTTTAATCTATGATGGGGTCTCGTGACTTCAGGCTGGTTCTTGGGTGTGTGTCTTTCCCATTCTTTGGTGTTTTGCCAACATTTGGTGCTAGAGTCTGTAACTACTGTAACTTATGTTCTGTCTCTACTGCCATGAGGCTTGTAGTCCTTCCTGCTGACCTGACTTTTCCTCAGTTCTTGAGGGAGGCTGATGCTCCTGAGATCTAATGGTAACTCCTATTGACTCTGGTTTGGGTCACTCAACCTCATGGCCCCAGTGGTGACTTCTTTTGCTACTGCCCAGCTAGATTTTAGTGATCTACTCTTCCTTCCTTGGAGTTTATGGAAACTCCTGAGTCTTTTCCATACCACATGAAAGTCGAAAACCTGGGATTGTTACAAGGTATCCTGGGAGATCCTGGTCTCCTATAGACCCTAACAGGAACTTTACTGTTTCCTCAATCTACCTTCAACCTTAAGAACTGTAGCCCCAAAGTAGAAAGTGAGAACATATTTTTCTCCTAGCCTGCCTCCTCATCTTTATGTGTCTTTATGTAACTCTCTGACCCAGAAGAGAATTATTTCTACTCTCTCTATTTTGGTCAGGATTTCTGGGGGCTTTCCATATGTCATATCTTCCTTCTTTCACCCAACCCTACCCACCATCCTCATGGCTTAGAATCTAAAAGTAATGTATTAGTTATCAATTACTGGGTACCAGTTACCCAGCTCTTAGTGGCTTTAAATAATGAATGCTTACTTGCTCACAGTTTTGGTAGACTGGTAATTATAGAGTGCCTTAATCTGAGGTGGCAGTCAACTGAAGCCTTTGATGGAGGCTGAAGGATTTGAGTCTACAGATATTTATTTATCAGGTTACTTAGAGAGATTGTTTTAATACCAGAAAGCTTGGATCTCAAAAAGAGTAATGGAAGATGGATCCAAGAAACCTAAGTTTACATTCTTATCTGTCAATTTCTCTTCTTGGACTCGTTGGTTAGCCTCTATACCTCAGCTTCAGCAGGTGCTCTATTGGTATAGTAAGACCTTGGGATTTTCAGTGGTAGCTGTGATGATTAAATGAGACATTGTATAAAGAAACTAGCTTATCCGCAGTATTATTTTGGGGTCTTAAACGTCCCCTAAAGGCCTGTTTGTTAAGGGCGTGGATGCTAGCCTGTGATGCTATTGGGAGGGGGTGGAACCTTTGGGAGGCAGAGCCTAGTGGGAGAATGTTAGGTTATTGGGGGTGAGCCCTTGAGGGAGATACCAGGACTCTGGCTCTGCCTTTCTATTTGTCTGCCAGGTTCCATGAGATGAGTAGCTTCCTCCACCCACACTTCCACCATGATATACTGTGATGACACATTCCTGAGGCAACAGAGCTATTTGAAACCATGAGCCAAAGTAAATCTTTCCTCCTTATAAGTTGCTTACCTCAGAAATTTTGTCACAGTTCAGAAAGCTGACTAACACATGTGGATGGTGCATAGTCTGGTGCCTGTAACATCTGGCAGGGCTGGAGGCATCTACCTGAGCACAGATCCACAAAGCCTCCACGTCTGCCTCACTGGGCACTTCATATATGGATGCTCCTTCTCACATGCGCCACTGTGTGATGGTTCAGACATCCTATCTGGATCATCATGGTCCCCACTTTCTCAACACTGTCTTATTACCTAGTGGCAATTTTTATTCCTGCCTCACTTTTCAGATTTGGTTCATATTATGTCAGCTCAGCTATGACCTTAACCCTCTCAGAACTTAATCTGGCCCCAGATTCTGGGACCTGCACCCCAGGCTCATTTATTAATAGTTACATGGCCACTTGCCACTACCCCTAGATTTTCCTATCCCAGCACTGCTCTCTCTTGGGCTGTAAATATTCAATCTCACTAATCTATGACTCCAAGCCAGACTATACATGGTGTCTGTTGGAATACTCTCCATCTCTATAACAAGGCTCTTGCATACTATGGTAGGACTCCAAGGATGAGAGGCTTCCTCTTAGCTAGAAATCTAGAGTGTGCATCATTCAGAGACTTTGGGGGGAATCAAAACTCTAAAGAGTTGTATAGAATGCAGAAGCATAATGACCACATAGAACTGCAGGCACTGGTGAAGAAGTCTGAGCAAGGTATTTACCTTTGCTCCTGGTGTTTGATCTGAATCAACAGACCAAGAGTTGGGAAAGAAATCTAGACAGGAAGTTGGCAGAGCAAGGACAAACAGGAACCCATGAGGACAATGGAAAAACATGTTTCTCACTTGTTGCTCCCAATGTCAGTGATGTGATTGATCTGCAGGAAAGCTGGCACCTTTAGCATGCAGCTGCTCACTCACCTTCTGGGATTCAGAGGAGCCGGAATAGGATTTCCAGTAGGTGTTGGAGGAGCCAAAGGCCTGGATACTGTCTCAACTCAGCAAGCTGAGCTGCCAGATCAGTGACATTGTGTATGAATTGCCATGGTGTCCGATGGGCTCTACCAACTTTCAGGGTGTGAAAATAGCTGTTTCATACTCATGTTCAAATCTTATATATGTTTCTCTTGCTCCCACTTTAACCTGGAACCATAGAGGGAAGGGAACTCTGAAACATATGTCCAGTTTCCCTAAGTTGACAAGGAATTAAGTCATCACAGGTCATGGAATCTTAGTGCTGGGAAAGTGGATGTCAAATGAGGACCCTTTTGGGGAGAGCCAGAGAGGCTCCTGTTCACACAGAACAGTCTGGTCCTCATTTATTTTTTGGTGGTTGCTTTGGTTTTCTATAAACACTTGTAGCCCCTGACATCCGGTGTTCTATCTGCTATACTTTAGCACCTAGGGCAGTGACGGCGAACCTTTTACAACTTTCCATGATCCACACATGCCTAGGGGTTGGCTGGCATTCCCAGATAAGCTGTAGTGCTCTTCTCTTGAAAATAAATAATTTCACAGAATCCCAATATCATACAGGCTTATTCCATGACTGTGACAGATCAAGACACAAATGAGATCACCTCATATCTTGTGTAATAACAGACAAATCTCAGGGCACTATGCAGACCACATAAAGACAGCCATCCCTCTCTCCAATTCAACCTGAAAGACTCTTGCTTTTCTACCAATTATAGCTTTTCTACAAATAACAGCTTTTTCTACTAATTTGATGTACTTTATCTAGATAATATTTATTATGATGGCCATTTATGGAAACACTCCCACTTTCTGACAGCACTCAATCCAGAACGTAGCCATATTTCCCTGAAATCTCCCCTAAATCACTTTGAAACCCAAGTCCTGCAAGTTCTAACACATTCTTGATGAGACACTCCCAAGTTCACTCTTCTCCCTCACTGCAAGGAGGAATAAATCCAACTTGTCCAATTACATGTGTGTTTCTATCCATCAACAATGTATACATCAGGAAAAGAAAACTTGTATAAATATTAGAGTACTAAATTTATTGAAATATCATGAGATTGATAAAAATTATCTTTGGCTTCTATAAGAGGTGCTCAAAATGATGATCATTAGCTTACAAACATTTATGATTATGGCAAACGGGTGATGGTGATGAGTGTATACATTTTGGGGGTTGGGTTCTGTAAATGCATGTGTAGATTTTACTTAGCTTTTATGTACCATATGACAAAACTAAAATGATATATAAAATTTAAGTGTGATTTAAACAAGACCCTTTGGGAGTGGCCATGCGTATACATTTAGTGGACTTTCATGGGTAACAAAGTCGTCAACTAAGTCTGTATCTTCTCACATGAACTCCAGCAGGAATTGAGAAAAAGGTGCCATCCAAGGAGGATAGCATCTGCAGCTGACCTCACTCGCAGGGTAGTTGGAGCTTCAGCTAAGTCTTGGGAGTGACAGGAAGGAAGTAAAATATTATAATTAAGGAAAGAACTTGGAAAACACATACAATTAAGCACAATGAAGGACTGTCTCGGAGACAGGCCAATCATTTCTCACCATGAACTCTAAAATGCGGTGCCAGGTCATGTTGGCCAGCCAAGGCAAGGCCAGTCAGATGGGAAGACAATTCGAGTTGGAGCTCAAATGTAGGGATTAATAATGTGGTTTCTTATAGCCCATTTGCAAACATTTTACTCATGTTTCCAAGAGGGTAAAAACATAAAAGTGGAGTTCTAGAAATGCAAGCGAGAGGGCTGTGCTAGACAGCAGGCAGCAGTCGGAAGACCCAACCTAAGCTTCAGTCCCAGCTCCATCACTTACACACTGTCATTTTGGACATGCCACAGTCTGTATCACTGCTGCAGCTCATCTTGAATGGGAGTGAGGTGACTGGAAGATTAAGTGAGGCTATGCATCTGAGAGTTAAGCATGTGAGCAGTACCTGTTCTGTTGTACTCTATAAACATTGGCTGCTATGATGGGGTGGTTCCACTGTTGCTGTTCTTTGGGAAGGGAAGACTGGAGGTTGAGAAGCCCATGATGAGAAATTTTATGAGGGGTGGGGAGAGGAAAGGAAATTTTTAAATGCTGTGAGGTCCATTCATAGGGAAATAAGATTGGAGTGGGGATCAACCACAGGAAAGGATGGGTAGAAATAAATGAGACCCAAGAATAGTGAAGAAGGATGAGTGAGGAACATGGGGATGTATAAGTGGGACTCATTTGGATACACTGCTGAGATGAAGTTCCAGGGGCCTCAGTGATTTTAAAAACGTTTCCTAACAGCATGTAGGTGGAGTGGGGCAACGGTGGTACAGATTGGACTTAGTACAAAAGGGACCATAGACAGTTGGACAAGTAGGAAATTTGCAGCCATCAAATCCTCTTTATAGTACAATACCCATTATCCTCTGGAATTATGAGTATAGGTTTTGAATATGAATTTTCATATTTCTTTGGGCTTGATGAACTTTCATGCTGTTAAATTCATCATTTGCTCAAAGCTTAATGGGCCTTCCACATTTGCAGCCTATATTACAATATTGACTGATAGTCTCTTCCATCCTGAATTCAACCAAGAATTGTGACTTGATTGATTTTCTGTCTGTCATTCATTCGTCAACAAACCGTATTGAGTGCTTGCAATATGCCAAGGACTGGGAACACTAAAGGTGGACAAAGTAGGTCGATGCTTAGCTTCAGTAGTGCGATCCCAGACACACATGGAGAACATTAACAACCATCATCCGTGTTTCCCTGAAAATAAGACTTAGCTGGAAAACAATTGGCATTGAAAGCTAGAGATCAAAAATGCCAGTCCCAAGCAGCCTATCCCTGCCTTACCCGCCTTACAGAGTAGCCACCAAGTAAGAGACACTTTTTCATTGCTGAAACAACATACTGGACATCTACAATTTAAAGGAGGAGAGTATTCAATCCATAATTGGCCGGCTCCAAAACAGAAATAGCATAGTGGAAAGATCTGACAGAGGAAGCTGCTCACATCATGGCAGCCAGGAAGCAGGGAAAGAAGAGGAGGAGCCAGGGTGGGAGCTGCCCTTCCAGATCACTTACACCGTGAAGTACCTCTGACAAGTGCCCCCACCAACAGCAGTCAGCTGCAGTGCCCAAATCCAATCACTTTCATAAGGCCCACCTCTGAGTGCAAAAAGTGCATAAAGCTTTAGTGGGGGTTCAAATCCAAACCACAACAGAGGGGCACTGATTTAATCTAGAGAGGATGAATGACTGTTGTGCCTCCCTGAAGAGAAGATAGATGAGTTAAGGAGTTAATTACTAGAACAAGGGTGGGAAACAGGAGAGCATTCCAGAGAAAGGGAAAAACATGTGCAAAGATCTTGAAAAGGAGGGCTCCCAGCACATTTGAGGAACTTCTAGAAAACTAGTAAGGCTGCAGGGGAAAGTGTGACAGAGTGATGGCACGTGGGGCTGGAGAGGCAGTCACACAATGCAGGCCCACTTCGGAAGCTGGGAGGAGGAGAGAGCTCTGCAAGAACCACACCACATGCATCAAACCTCATGAATTCCTAGAATGTGCAGTAGAAATGATGAGGGAGGACACTGAATCACTGAGTGCAGCTGTTGGCTTTGAGTTTGGTTTTCCTGTGGTCTAACTTGGCCATCAGTGGAGACTTTGGGTCTTGTTGGGTTGAGACAACTTGCTGGTATTCTAACAGGGAAGTATCTTACATGCAGAAGAGATGAGTTAAAGGAAGGAAGCTGACATCCAATGAGAGATGCTAAGAAGACACATATCTTTATTCCTGCCTGATTTTTAAATTCTTCTTTAGAATCCTGTGAAAATTTTGAGTGAAATGCTTTGGATCCCTAGGGCTTGAGGAAGTTTATCTTTTAGGGGGTGTTGGAAAGATGAGAACATTTTGGATTGGTTTGGTAGCAATTTGTGGTCTCTCTTTGCTTTTCTTGGCAGTAGGATTTGCTTTCCCTGGCAGGGCTCTGCCCGGATTTGCAGTTGAGGCCCAGAATTTTAAGAAGATTGTGTCAATGGCTGAGTTTTTAAGGGCTCACTTCATGTTTGTATCTCAATTCACTTAGTGTTTATCCAGAGGCTTGGGCTATGTTTGGTGGAGACCTCTGCTGACAAAGAAAAAAATCAGTAGGTAAAAGTAGGGAACAGTTTTCTTAGGTGAAGAATAAAGTTCAAGATTGGGTTCATGGAAGAAATAAAACTCCACTGTTAAGTTTCTGCACTATGGTCTCTAGGAAAAGGTAATTTTATACAAAAGGGAAAGAAAGAATGCTATTAATCCTTAAATAGGCCTGATTCAGCAAAAGTTGTTTATTTTCAGTGAAAGGGGAAATGGAGTATCACAAACAAAATGGTATCCAGGTGCTAACAAATGAAACTTCAAAGTGAACTGGGATAAGCTCCAATAAAATGGAATTATGCAGAGGCATAATTTAGTCCTTCAGGCTCTGATTTAAGAAAAAAATCTAAATCTATAATATTAATTTAAAACTAAATTGACCGATTGTTATATCTCTTTCTCTTATTAAAGGAAATAACTGTATTAGAAAAATACTTTTGGGATTTGATATACTGCCTCTCTCAGAATTACCAAGTAATTTCATAAAGAAGTGAATAGAAAAAATAGAATGGGGATCACATCATTGGATTTTGTATGGTCACCAAGCCTGGCTTGGGTCTCTGATGCAGTCCTTAATCCAAATCACTTAGCATTTAACCCCATGGAGCTGGTGTCAAGCAAAGCAATTCTCCTGAAAATAAAATATTTCTCTCTATCCTTTTGTTCATCTCAAAGATGTCACTACACTGAATATTGTAATGTCCCAGTGGGAAAAAGGGATGGGAGGAGATGGATGCATAAGTGGCAATCTTTGTGATGATTAGGAGAAATGGGGTAGAAATTAAAATCACTCTCAAAAAGTATTTCCACTTTATACAAGATCAAGCTACTAAAAAGAGACAGTCACTCTAATTCCAAATGTGATGTCTTTATGATGAGCATAAAGAATTTGCCCTAACTCTGACACTGAGCCTCAAGTATCTTGTAATAGAAATGCTGACATAGGGAGTGATATGCTGAGAACTCAGGATTCATCTTTTCCCATTGTCTCCTCTCCTACCTCATCTGCACTAAGTAAATGGAATGGATTCACACTCCTTCTATGACATTTCATCGAGTAACAAACGCAACTATAGAATGTTTCAACCTTCTCAGCTCTCTGTTTAATGAGACGGTTTCTGCCTGAAGAGATTATATTTAGAGCAAGTTCTCAGTCTGAATTGAGATTTCTATGAAGTAACATCTCTTTTCTCATCAGCTCAGAGAGTGAGGTAAAAATAGAATTCCCTTACTTTTTTCTTTTGCCTAATACTTGTTAACAAGAAGAGTGAATGAATTAAATGTGTATCTTAAAGCTCCAAACACCCATGAGACAGATGATTTCCCTTATTTTCTATTCAGTGGACAGAAGCACATAAACAGGGATATAGCCTGCCTCATACCTGGTTGTACTGTGTGGTTGTATCTAAAGCACTACCCCTGGTCTTTTGAGCAATGACAGTGGTGGCAACCAGAATGCTGACATAATAAACCTGATAGTAGCTACCACCATGTACCAGGAAATGTGTTAAGGGCTTTGTATGACATTGCCTCATTTAGTTTTCATGGGAGCCTTGTGGATGAGGTCATTACTGTACTCTTGGATGCCCAGAGTATTAAGTGACTTCTCAAGATCATTCAAAATGGAAAGATGATGATGAACTAAACTTGAATCTCACTGCTCCAAGCATACTTAAACTGGATGGTTTCCAGGGTTGTCTAATTCTGAAGACAATATGTATTGGTTGGTTTTCCCCTTACTAGAAGAAATACCTGACACTTCCTACTTAATGGAGGAGAGGTTTGTTTGGCTTAAGGTATCAGAGGTTTCAGTCCATGGTTGATTGGCTCCAAGGAAGGAATATCATGGCCAAGGGTATGGTAGCCCAGATCCGTTCACTTCATGGTGGCTGGAAAGCAGAGAATGGGAGAAGAGGACCTCCCAAAGGCATATTCCAATGACCCACCTCCTCCCACTGGGCCCAACCTCCTAGCAGCACATTCAGGTAGGAGCATCGGTAGATCAGCCCACTGAGGAGTATAGCACCTCCAAGACTCACTCACCTCTCCCAGAGCCTCTTCTTCCAGTCAAGGTGATAGGTAAGCTTAACTTGTGCATGTTATGACTTCTATGTCCACCTGGCCATCTTTAATAGAATAATTTGGTGCTGCCTCTATAAAAATTTCCTCCTGCTCATTATCACTCTAAAGCCCTTTCGCTTTCTAAAATCTTTCCATTTTCAATGTAGTTTCAGGTGTCTTCAGTTTCTTGGTTTCAAAGCCAACACTAGGTTTTGTATCTTTCCACTAAAATAGGAACACTACAAAATAATTTCATTCATGCTTCTCATTCATCTAAAAATAGTTCACATTTTTAAAAATTAGCATACTTAGATTAATCATCTTATGAAAGAGTTCCTGAAGTCTCGACTGTTTTATTAATATTTTAAAAACTGTAAGGTGGTTAGTCGTGTAGTCTTAATAATTGGGTCAAAGTTTTAAAGATAGATTCAGGCACACAGACTGTCATTCCTCAATTATTTAAGAAGGTCAGAGCACACAATTCAGCTCGATCGCACTATATTCCAGACACACATTTTGAAGCTACAAAAATTATTTAGATTTTGTCAAGAAAGGAACGTAGGCTTATAGGGTTAGGTGAACCACTTGGTGCCATATGTGGAAGAGTGAGGACTTAAACATCAGACTGCTCAACTCCAAAACCCAGGCTGGCTTTACCTGAATATCCACTTGGAAATTGACAAAGAGCACATTTGTTCCCTTTGTAGTTCTGAATTTGCAAAGAATCCCAAATATGTATCTCACTTAATGAGCTGACAGTGAATGGTTTTCTCATTGCGAGGTTCTGGAGAGCATCAACCATCTTAGAAAGAAGGCAGATGAAACAGTAATTGCATTTGAGGGGAGAAGTCAAATTCATATTTCTCAGACATTATAAATGACAGTCCCTTTAGAGTAGGCAACTCTGGGGTCATTTGGCTGCTACTTCTCTCTCTAGGTCAGTTTCTTCTGATAAACTTTGAATCTTGAAACACTTCTCCTCTGTTGTCATCACAAGGGGGAACGGTCTTATTCAGCAGCCTTTTATGGGAAAGCAGTGTCGGGTGTTTTTTCCTTCTCTATATTAGGAGTCCCCCCACCCCTTCCCCTACACAGAGTTGCAATGACCAATCTCAGACAATCTGAAGGAGAACCAAGGCACGGGATGGATTCCTTGGAAGAGTACAGTGGGAAAAGGAAAAGTCTATGTCTCTCCCTTTGTTCAACTCAGCTTCTATAATAACTGGAGAAGAATATTGGGCATGGTTGAATTTAGGACTGGAAAGTATAAGGCTAGCCAGTGACTTCTATGGCAGAAATATACTTTTTCCTGATCTCTATCAAGTGGTCTGACCAAGTCTGATTCTCTGTCAGAACACCCTGTGTGGCAAGGTCCCTGCATGTTACAGGACAACCTGTCCCAATCCCAGGGGCATTCTTATCACTGCAGATTCACAGCAGAGAGACCAAAAGCAAGCGCTTGAAGGAGGACAGCTTATACACGAGCCCCGGACTCATCTATTGGGCCTGGGGATCCATTCTCCACTGTGGTCCACCCCGATGTATTCTCAGTGAGGGAGGACCGCAAGAACTGTCTATGACTTGTTTGCATGTGTTCTCTGCCCTCCATCTTCCAGCTGGCTTTGGTCAATAGGGAGCCTTGGAGGGAAGAAGGTCTGGAGGCAATTGAGGTCAAAGTATTTTTCTCAGAACCCCTGCCACTGGGCAGCTATGGCCGTAGAAGTCTCACGTCCTGTCAGGTGAACCTCTCCATGCAGACTACTCTCTGGATCCTGGTAACCTCCTTTTAAAATGGTTCTTTCATTAAACTCACCATAGTACACTGACTTTGAATATTCTATCTTTTCCTAGCTGGGAACCTGACTGAAACAATCATTATCTGTGTAATTTTGAGCAAATTTGTTAATCTCTCTCGGCTTCAGTTTGCTCTGAGACTTGAGGGTAATAATATCTTCTTTAGAATAGAACAAGGTTATGCATTAAGTTCTATTATACACATAGTAAGCACTCCATGAATGTTTCAGTAGTAATATTATGACTACCATGAACAACTCCAGAAAGGCATTCTTAGAGCTCAGGTTAGGTTTGAAGTCAAGAGACAATAAAATGAAAGGGAAAAAAATTCCTTATGGTCAAAATTCCTTTTTAAAACCCTGGACCAGAGCGCTATATGCTGATTTTTTGGCACACAATCCTGTGAGGAGTTCTTATCCACACTGACCTTTTGAGAGCCCACCAGCTAGAGTTAGAAGGTGTCTGTGTGCAGACGTCCCGTATCCCACCTCTTCAGTTTGCCGTAAGTCTGGAGTCCCTAGAAGAGACTCAGAGATGCTAGAACACTCAAATATACTCCTTGTGCCCCGGAAGGGTGGTCTGTTCTATTCTCATACCCAGGCTCCTTCTGCTTAACACTAACTGGGAGACTTGGAGTTGGTTGTGAGGTCTAAAAGGAGAGAGTGGGGTCATGCTTCAGCTAGGGGCTAGGCTGCCAAGTGGGCCCTGTGGTGAATTAAATTGCTACAAGCAGCTGTGCTCAGGTGCCCAGGATGACTCTTTACTGAGCACTTACTGGGTGCCAGGATGATAGCTCAGCACTTCCTACTGTTTGTTGTTTGTTTTGCTTTGTTTTTTGTTTTTTGGTGGAACTAAGGATTGAATCCAGGGCCTTCAAACTGAGCTACATACCCAGCCCTTTAAAACAAATTTTTTTCTAAATTTTAAGACAAGATCTTGCTAAATCACTAAATTGGCCAGGCTGCGTCAAAACTGGCTATCTCCTGCCTCAGCCTTCCAGAGTGCTAAGATGATAAGTATGCACCACATCTGGCTACTTCCCACGTATCGTTCTCATTTCAATCCTGAGGTGGCCATTATTATCTTTTTCATTTTTGAAATGAGGAAGCCGAGAATCTATAGTTTGTGGACTAATGTGACAGAGTCCACTACACCACAGGGGTAATATTTAAAGCAGTTCTACTGATCCAGACCTGAGCCTTACCCCCGTAGTGTGATGCTGTATTGTGGCTTTCCCACCAAGCTGCAGGTGTACACATCAGAAGTACAAAGATCTATGTTTTTATAACTTCAAGCATTTGTTGTCTAGAATGACAGACAAGAATTGGCCTAGGAAGATTTTAATTCCCCTAATTTGAAGACAAGAAGGTCAATCTTGTATCCTATTTTATCGATTTGCTCCAATTCTTTCCCAGGGCCCTATTTCTGGATCCTTCTCTAGTTTATTAATCCCCTCTTGTCAGTGGTTCCTGACTCTAGCTGTGCAGTAGAATCAATCACTTAGGTAACTCAGAGTCCTCTGGACTGATGGAACAGAAACCTTTAGAAGTTGATCTGAGCATAGCATTTCCTTTTTCTAAAAAGCCCTCTCTGAATATTTGAATGGGCAGCCAGAGTCGGAAATCACTGCTCCAGTTTGTTTTAAAAATGAATTGTTGTGAATGTTGGCAGGGACCCTCTGGGGCCAAGAAAGAGAAGCAATTTGTTCTTAGCCAGGATTAGATGCGACACAGTCCACATGATTTAATAGACCTGGTCTCCCAGGGCAGTGGAATGCAAATGTTTCTCCATTGTCAGAGGTGATATCTGAGCACCCAAGTAGTCATTTATAGAGAAGGTGGCCAGCTGGAATGATGACGCCTCTCTAATCCAGCATACTTGATGCACCTGAATTTTGTCCCATCTTGAACATGAAAAACATAATTAAGAGTGGTTTTCCATGGGATGTTTAAAAATTGAAAATAACTCCATCCCCTTCCTCTTCTCTATCCTTTTTTTAGCTTGTGTCTATGCACCTTAGGATGCCGTGCTGTGACCAGTGGGTGCTAATAAATTGGGCAATTCATCCCTCCATGGCTGTGTGCAGATATGGGGGGGGCGGTATAGCAGTTCAATGGCTTGGTTCACTCAGGCTTAATTTTTTTTTTTTTTTTTTGATACCAGGGATCAAACTTCGGACCTTGTGCTTGTGAGGCAGGCGGCAGCACCACTGAGCTAAATCGCCGGCCATTCAGGCTTAATTTAAAGGGGGTTCTTAATAGCTTAATAGTCCTGGGAGAAGATCTCAGTTTTGTTCTGTATCTGCCCCCTCTGCTGAAAGCAAAGACTAACCACTGAATGGTGACAAGAGAATGATAATTTATGCAGCTGACAACTTCACAGAGCCACACATCTATGGGGCTTAGGAGATGTTAACATCAAGGTGCAAGAAGACAGTTTTTCATTTACAGATTATTTTTTAAAAACATAACAGATTCAATAATAACTAAATTTTTTGTGGGGGGGGGGAGTACCCAAAGATAACCACACAGGTGAAGAGGTGGTTAATCTTTTTTTTTTTTTTTTAAAGAAAATACAAAATTAGAGGGATTCTTGAAAGTTCCTAGGCTGAAAATGATGCAGATCTGGTCAATGGAATGAGACAGACAGGAAAGAGGAGAAGGGAAGAGACAGAGAGGAAGATGTTTGGACTCAGGTTTTGAGGAGTGAGCAGAGATTTATTTTTAATTTCGGTTAAGCTCTCCTCCCTTTCCTTCTTTTTCTTATCTCAGCTGCCTAGACATCCTTCATTTTGCCCAAGAAACTATCCTCCAGAACCCTTAGAACTGAACAATTAGTGAAGCTTACTGGATGCTGGGCTCTATCTAGGTTAAGAGCTTTGCCTGTCGCCTGCATTTCGTTAACTTAGGGCAAATGATGTTCTCATTTTGCAGGTGGGAAAAAGTGAGTTTGAGAAATTTGCCCCAGATTACTCCGCTGGAAGGTGGTGAAGAATTCAAAGCCAGGACACCACGCCTGGCATTTAACCATCTGACGGTCTTGCAGCGCCCTAGCTCCTGGGGAGCCATCCCGGGGACTTTCTGCCAGTTTCCACCTGGCTGCCACATCCCACCTTGTAAGGCTCGCCCCAGCGTGGGAGGAAAGTGCGCCTCCCACCGGGAGGAAGACGGCTGGGACCTCTGTCTGGGGCGCCACCAGATGGGTGGAGTTTTGAGGCTCTCGCCGGGAGGAGCCTAGCAGGTCCCAGGCGGCAGGTTCACACTGCTGACCAGTCCAAGGCGCGTTTACGCCTCGCAAATCTTCTCACAAACGCCCGTTTAATTTTCACCGCGGTCCTGCAAAACGGGTGATTTTGCTTCCCATTGTTCAGCGGAGGAAAATGAGGCTTTGCCTTCTCGGTGGTCACAGGGTCCGCAGGTGGTGGAACTGTAGACGTCTGCCGCTTCCCCGTCCCAGAAATAATAAAAGCTGCCCTCAACTCATTACTATGCAAAGCTGGCCAAGAGGCTCGGACCCTCCCTTGCACCGGCCCACTGGTCTCCGCGAGCCGCCCCCAGGGCTCAGAACCCTGCGGCGAGCCGAGCTCTGGGTGCGGGCGCGTCTCCAGCCCCTTGCGTCCGCCACCTCTGGGCGCCTTCCCGGCCTGCGCCCCCCGGACCACCTAAAACAAAAATATTTAAATAAAATAAAAGGCCTCCTTTGCTCCCCGCCCGCCCCCAGGGAGCTGCATTAATATTAATCTTGATGAATAATTGAGAGCGAGAGATTTATGTAGGCTTCCGCGGCCGCTGCTCAGGCTCTGCGGGGCTGGTTACAGCCGACGCGGGAGATGAGGGTGGGTGTGCCCGCCTGTGCGGGCGAGTGTGAACCAGAGCAGATGTGCCAGGGAGTGAGGAGGAGGAGGCTGCAGGAAATGGGGACGGAGGGGCATCCCAGGTCTCCGCGCTGTCGCCTGCGCCTAGCGAGGTGGCCCGGGACCACGTGGGCTTGAGGGGAAACAATAGCGACTCCTTAGATTCTCCGCTCCTGCCACCGGCTGCCCAAGCTTTCCCGACGACCGGCTGGGTCTCTTTTCTTAGTTGGCTAATTCCTGGCGAGATGCCGGGTGGGGGGGAGGGACGGCAGAGGAGGGACCGCGTCTCGAGAGGAGAGGCGGGGGAGGCGGTTAAAGGAGTCGCCCGAGGCTACGGCGCGGGTGATGTCAGCTCTCGACGAAAATAGAGAGGGATCGCCTGCAAATCCCCAGCTCCGGCGGGGCTAAACCTTGCAATCCCTCCCGGCCGGCGCCGAGCCAGAGCGCAGGGGCCTCCGCCGCCTCCCCCGGCGCGCACAGCCCCGGACACGCGCGCACGCTCGCCACACTCCCCCGCTCTCACGCCGCCGGCCCCGCAGCAAAGCACAGGTGGCGGCGGCGGGGGCGCGCCGTTGGCTCGCTCTCTCTTACAGCCCCAGAGACAGTGCTGACCGCGGGCAGCCAGCCTCGGTTTCCCCCAAGCGTCTCTCCGAGCGCCACGGCGACGCGCGGAGGGGAACGCCGGGCGCGCGCCGTGGAGAGCTGGGACGTGGATTAGCGCCCACAGGAGCCTGCAGCGCCCGTTGAGGCGCTAAAGGGCTTACCCAGGAGGGGGGAGGAAGGGCGGGGAGAGAGTACCCCTTAAATACCGCTCCCCGCCGCGCTCTCAGCTCACCCGGCACCCGCTCGCTCCCTCGCCCGCCGCTTCCGGACTGTGCCGAAGAGGAGGGGGCGTTCCCCAGACCATGGCATCCACTGAAGGGTGAGGGGGCTTTTCTGGGAGCCGCGCGGGGGTGGCGGTCCCCCATCCGGGTTGGGGACCGAGAGGTGTAGCGCTGGGCCTCGGGGATGGTGGAAGAGCGAAGACGGCTGAGAGAGAGAGAGAGAGAGAGAGAGAGAGAGAGAGAGAGAGAGAGAGAGAGAGAGAGAAGGGGTTGTTTTAATTGCACGGGTAAGGTACTGTGGAGGTGTGAAAAGTGTGAAGAAAAAAAATCCTCTTGAGATTACTTTTGTGATTTAAAAACAATACGGATTGGCCAGGGTGTGGTGGGGGAGTGCAGTGGGCGAGCGCGACCCCGGCTGGGAATGGGGGACCCGCCGGAATGAATGAGCTAGACCAGGGCCGGGGCGGGGCGAGGATCAGCGCGCGCTGGCCTTGAACGCCACGTTTGCAGTAGCGGCGCGGCTCTGAGAGCCCTCGGATCCCTCCTTGACCCTGGGTGGCGGACTGGCCAGCTCCAAGGCGGAGTGAAAAAAGATTTGGGTGCTTCCCGGGAGGAGGCGGGAAAACTTGTAGTTTTGGGCAGGATAGGAGTCTTCAGACTCTTGTTGGCTTCTCTGTTTTCTCCAAGGCCCTGGAGTAGCCTCTTGCCTCCTGAGCCTACAGTTAGCATGGAGAAAGCACTTACTGATAAAGACCGCTGTTGTCGGAAAGAGGGAGTTGGGGCTGCGAGAGGCAAAAAGATCCCGTGAACACTCGCGTGTCTAAGGAAGGGTCGGTCTCTGGACCTGTGTCTCCCAGAAAACATTTCAGGCTTGGTAGAGTTTGAGCGGGAATAACATGACTGGTGGGAGAACTCGGTCCAAGGATGAATGCAGAAGATGGCAATGAGCCACTTGTATGTTGCCTGAAAAGTAAATATCAGGGTCGCCTCTGGGCTCAACTGGAGAAGTCTTTGGCCCTGGCTCTTTCCAGAGTTTCTGTCCTATGTTTTATCAACTCCACAGGCTAGTTTGAGGGGAATGGCTCTCTCAGCAGGAGTGAAGACCTGGTGTCCAAAGCGCCCGGTATCCTGACTCCAACTTGAAACAAAGGAAAACAGTTTTAAAGCTGTCTGTGTCCAAGGGAAGGAACTGATCCTTTCTCAGTCCCCTGGAGTCCTTCCAGAGAGGTCATAATATGAAATTTCCTCTTTTTGCTCTAACAGGCTTAGCAATGTGGACTTTTAAAATAACTGTTTCTCAAAAATATTTTCAAGAAAGACACCTACCAAAAAGGAGGGAGGTGGTATCTTGTGCAAAAACAAAAACCAAAAACACCCAGATCGCTAAATTAAATATAAAGAATCCATATAGGGTAATATAGGTGCCTCTCCGTGTTTTTCTTGAAAGGCTTTCATATTAGAAAAGATATAAAGGCTTTTCTGGCTACCTTTAAGGCCTTTCTAAACTTACCTTTGCTTGTAAAGACTAGGTTGGAAAACATCCGTGAAAAAGATGAATGATGGTCCTCTGTCAAATCCTGCATCCAACTCATTCCCAAATTTGCTGGCCAGATAAAGAAGGAAGAAGTGAAGACACCAGAACTTTCCAAACTGAGTGTGTTTATCTCACCTTTGTCCTCAATGACAACTGCTGAATTACTGGACATTAAATACAGAGCAGAAGTAAATTTTAGTATCTAAGAAAGACTCACATACAATAAGTCATCTTTATTGTGCATTGTTAAGAAAAGATTGAACAAAGAAACGTGCATTTAAAGAGGTTAAAAAAAAAAAACCCAAAACCTGGAAGGCTAGGGAACACATATAGAAAGATCTGTGATCCATTATTTAAGAGCAGTAAGAGCAGAAAGATCTGCGATCCATTATTTAAGATCAGCCAAAGATATTCTCAAAGCCCTTTTTTCCAGGAGCATTTAGTGAATCCTTGTTGGGTAGAACATCCATGCTAGGCTTTGGGGCATGGGGCACATGAACACGTAACAGTCTGGGAGCTGACTTTCAGAAGCTCCAGTTGAGAACTTTTATTACTAAATTTTTCTTTTAGGCTGGTATTTCTTGGTTAATACCACTTGTAAAGGAAAATTCACCAAGATTTCCCAGGATGGTCTCCTTTGCTAGCCTTTGCCCTCCAGCAATATTAAAGCTGTTTTTTTTTTTCAAACATCCATTATGGAGAAGTATGCCAAAATAGCCATGTGATTATAGCTTTCAATTTATGTATTTTTAATTCAACTCTGACCTAAGAATTTACCGTGGAGTACTTTGGTAAACTGACCATTTTGGTTTATGTCATGATGTAGATGCCATCAACAAAATACACTGATTACCAATTTTTAAAGAACTGTTAAACGCAACAGTGATATCTTATGCTTATTTAGCACTTCAATTTGAAAACATTCATGTGCATTACAACATTTGAGTTTTTTAATAATTCTATGAAGGAGACAGTCCAATGAAAATAGACTTTAGGAATAAAACTATATAGAATATAATATCTTCTCAGGAGGATCCAGGACTTGGCAGAGCTGTGGGGTTTTCTCTGGAAACATCAGGTATCACTGAAGAGTAAGCTGGGCTAGTTGGTACAGAAGATAACTGGCTTTGTCTCAAATACTTGGTGTATAAACCTACAAGTTGCCTTTTAGAATATTTTCTTTATAATGTATGTACTTGCTTGTTGGGAGCAATGCAACATAATTTTAGGGTAAAATCATTTGGTTAGCCTAGTTCTCCTGCCTACAACCCAGCTATGGAATTCCGAGACATAATTGCATTTTGGCCTCCGATCACAACTGAGACCTCAATGATCGGTGATGCTGGGATTCTCCAGGACAAGAAACATCCTGGGAGCTGAAAACATCCTGGGAGGAACAAACATCTACCCAGTTCCTCCTTGTTCTTGGATTATTACATCTTACTTACGCAGGATGTACTGAACTGTCTGCAAGTCACTTGTTACACTTTGTTTCTCCCGATGTACTGAATAAAAGGTGTGGTAAGCTGGGGGCTTTTGTGTTTGCTGCCCAGAGCAGCACTGATCAGACCCAAAGCTCAGCTTCTTCTCAGTCTCATTTTTCTACCTTTCCTGTAATTTGCCGTGTGCTGCCGTGGCTCGCAGGAGACCAGGACTCACTGCAGAGGTTCTAGTAACGTCCGCTTCCCCTGTTCCCTACACTTGATCTTTGCCTTTTGTACACCATACTCACCATTGTCTGGTTACTTCAAGTTTCTGATTATTTGGAATTGAGATTATGAGTATCTGGTTTCTGTAAAAATCAACAGTGTCTCTTTAGTAGTTCCCAGATGTCAAGAAGCATTTTCTTGTAAAGCAAGGTTTAATTTGATGGTTGAACATTCTTTTTTTTTTTGTACCTGGGATCAAACTCAGGACCTTGCGCTTGTGAGGCAGGTGCGGTGCCACTGAGCTAAACACCCAGCTGAACATTACTTTTTCTGTGTCTTTTGTTGTAGATAGAATTAGAGATAGTTTTTAGGTCCTTGACCCAAAATGAAAAGAGATTGTAAGTAGTGGCTGGTAGATAGACTAGTGTCTGTTATTGAGTGGTCACAGTGGAGTGTCCAGATGCTGGAGAAGCAAGCATTATACATTTTCAGGGCGAGGGACAGCTAGGTCACTACAGTATTTCAGAAATTCAAGGTGATTTGTTTTCTGATTAGCTCCCAGGAACCAAGGTGCCAGGGTAAAAGCCAATCACGAGGGCTTGGGTTTCAGTTTGACTTAGAAAGAATGTGATGTAGAAAACTGTGGGCAGCTAAAGACTCTGGAGAAGGAGACCCCTGAATTTATTATTTCAAGCAAAGGAAAGCAAAAGATAACATTGGCCTCCTCCTTCCCCCGGGGGATGAAGTTGGGGTCAGCTGGAAGAGGACCCCGTGGAGTGGATTTACTGAGGGGTGAGTGGAGGGCCAGGGGTTTGGGCTCTAGAGGGATTTGCATAGTGTGTGCCTCAGGCTTTGCCGGAATTTTGTTTCTTGTTTTCTAGAATATAGAAATTGCCCCCCTTGGGTAAAAATGGATATTAGGGGCGTTATGAGAAAGCCATTTCATGTTTACTAAGACAGTCTCCTGTGTGCAATTGAAAGCTTAATTCTCAAGAAATAATTTCTAAATCCAAATGAAATTCGTAAGGTGGAAGCATGAGGTTATTAGAAATCAAAAACAGGTCTGTGCAGTAGTATCAGTGATGATTTCTTTTCCCCTTTATGTGACATAATTAGGTGTCCTCTCCTTGGGCTTTGTCTTTAAGGGATGTGTCAAATAAGGAAGTCCTTAAAACATGATGCTTCGGCTCCAAAAGCAAGAAATATCTAGCAGCTAAGTGCGAGCTTTCTGGATCAGTGTGCCGTAAACCCTACGCTTCCAGAATTGCAAAGCTTTTTCACACTGGGAAGCTCAACACAGGTTGATTTCAAAGAAAAGCTCTCCACCTTCCCCCATGGCTGTATCACACAATGCCCACGTGTCTGGTTTTCCGCCTTCTAAAGGTAAACTAAACTGTTTTCTATATTGAATATTTCCCTCATTGGACTGTTTGCCTCTCAGAACGAACTGAATCTTCTTCACTTCATTTTGATCACCTGCGATAACTATTTTACTCTAATAAAACCTTAGCAGTAGAAGGCAGAAGTGCCATTTTCAAGATAAAATTTTAGTTTTGTTTTCATTTTAAGAACTTGTCCTCACAGTCTGAAAAAAAAAAAAATCTACCAAATGCCTGCCATTGCCATGCTTATAGCTCTCACTTGCATGCCCCTAACAGCTTGCTGGGGGCAGTCAGGATGCTTCATAGAAAGGGCTTTGGAATCCAGATTATGGCAAATCTCTTTTATTTACCAGGATTGTGAGCTTGCTCTCTCCACCCTCTGTCCATCCCTCACTCCATAATGTTCCAAGTGCCAAGTCCTTGGAATGAATTAATTAAGGGAGTGCTTAAAAATATCTCATTGCTCTATTTCCACATGCTCATCATTGACTGGAGGCAGATGGGCTGCATATTTGTTGGTGGAATAGAAAAGGACTGGCATCTCTTTATAAACCTGTCAGGTTGTCTTTACATAATGGCAGAAAAGACAATGGACCAGCAGGATTAATGGACAATGAAGGGTAGATTCTTAAACTTTTAAAGAGAATACCTCATTGTTTTAGGGCTTTTTTGTTTTGCTTTGTTTTGTTTTGAAAAGGTGGTTTTCTCAACAGTGTTGCTATTTACTCATTTTTTTTTTTCATTCATCTACTGATGTCTCACTTAGACAAGCAGATCTACCGCTGTCTGCTGAACTTCTGGCTGGTGATTTTGGCAATCTTGGCAGCTGCTTTGAATCATAGACTCACTGAGCAATGAACTGCACTTTGCAAATGGGATGAAGGGAATGAGCTCCATTTTGGCAGCTGGACTTGATCGGTGTCAATCCCAGTTCCCTGTAGGATGGGTCCCAGCAGACCAAATGTTAAAGTCCTTGAATGAAGTCTTAGAGGACAAAGGTGGAGACATTGTCCACAGGCTCCCTTGTATATTAAAGGCATCATTTAAATTGCGGAGAGTACTTTCTTCTGTTACATTTGATCAGGGGGCCATCTGTCACTTGCTGTTTGTAATCTGGCACAGGCCTTTCCGTTGTGTCCTCCTGCCATCCCTGGTTCCCAGGCATTGTGCTCTGTGGATCACAGAGCAGGTGACGAAGTTGAGGGTGGGTGAGACCCGTCTGCCTCTGCCCGGGTTTTGCTCTTGGTACAGCACTGAATGTCACGTGCAGGGCACCTGCAGACTGCATGCGGCCCAGTGTATATTTTTTTCTCATAGGGCATTTCAAAAATATTCAGTTTAGTTGCTTAACTGAAACATATTTCACCCTTAAAAAAGGTCTGATTCTGGCTTCTCTTGAAATCAGATGGTCTAATGAAAAAGAATTTGCTTTCCGGCTTTGTACCATTTATTGAGTAGTTACAGCCCAATATTTTAAAAAGTACTTTACATTTATTAACTTATTTAATGCTTATAACGATATGCTGCCACGGGGACTATTATTAGTCATATTTTGCTGGTGTAAACACTGAGGTATAGAATGATTCATAAATTGTCTAAGTGCCCACTGCCAGTGAGTGGAAAGTCAGGCAGTGATCTTGGGGCCTGGATCCATACCCCTAATCAGTCAGCCACACCTCTGTCCTGCAGAGGCAGGAGTTTGCTGGGGCTGAGGAGTGGCTGTACCCTGAGACAGAGCATGTGTCTTGAAGGCTGGGCACAGTTTCTGCGGAACTCTTCACCCTCGGTACTTATTTAACCCATTACATCTCCAAAGCTACTATTGAAGCACTGAGGGCTTGGATTCCATCCTCTGGGTGTTCCATTGCCTAGGGTTTTGGACTGGAAGGCTTCTTGAGAACTCCACTTCTATGTAATGAAAAGTAATTCAGCAGTTTTCCTTTTGAAGCCTTTAACCACTTCTTGTTATTTTATTGGCTTTAGCTTTGCTCTGGGTTGTTCTTAATAAGGAATTCTTTTGCAATTATTATTATCATCGTTATTTTTACTTAAATTCTTTTATTGGTACATTTTAGGTACACAACACATTTACATTTCTCATTGGGAGCTACATGATGCATCTTGATTCTTATTTTTTCCCCATTCCTAGCCCTCCCTTCACCCCCTCCACCCTTCCCTATTTACAAAGACTTTGTTTCCATTTTTTCCATTTCTCATAATTTTTCATTTCCCTTCTTTCCTTTCCCCTACCCGTCCCACTACCCCTACCCTTTTGGACCTTCTCTTCCTATTTCGCGTTATCAATTATTCATTCTAATCATTGGTGCATTTTAGGTATACAATATAATGACAGTCATCATTGGAAATTTGCACCCTTACATAGTCTCTCTTGGTTCTTATTTTTTTCCCCTTCCCCAGCCCTCCCTTCAACCCCTCCATTCCTCCCTATTTATAAAGACTTTGTTTCCATTTTTCATTTTCTCATATTAATGCCATTCCCTTCTTTCCTTTCCCCTACCCCTCCCACTTCTCCTTCCCCATTGCCCCTTTTCTTCCTATTTCACATTATCTATTATACCTTTTAGTCCTTATTTACACTTTCAGTTTCTCACACCAGAGAAACTATTCGGTATTTATACATGTGTGTCCTATTTATTTCACTTGAGAGTATGGCCTCAATGTGCATCCACTTAGCTCTAAATGTCTCTAATTTCTCATTTTTTATGGCTGAGTAGTACTCCATTTTATAAAAAAACCACACTTTCTTTATCCAGTCTCCAATTGATGGGCATTTGGGCTGTTTCCAAGTTTTAGCTATCACAAACTGTGCTGCTACGAACATGGGTGCACATATATCACTGTGGTATGATTCTTTTAATTCCTTGGGGAAGATACCCACCAGAGGAATAGCGGGATCAAATGAGACTTCCAGTCCTAGTTCTTTGAGCTTTCTCCATACTGATTTCCACAGTGGTTGCACCAGTCTACACTCCCACCAGCAGTGGAGCAGGGTTCCTCTTTCCCATCTTCTGCAATTATTGATTATCAAGAAGTGAAGAGCATTGTCTCCTTCTAGATGCAGTGCTTTGAAACATCCCAGGTTATGATGACGTGGGCCAGTCTTTGGAATAGTGTGCCTTGGATATGTGCATGTTAGTGGTGTGGCTGAACATTTAGCAGCCCCTGGAGTTTCCTCTTCCTTTTGCAGTCTTCAAGTGTGGTTGTTTAGGATTGTGACTTAACTTGCCCACTTTCTCAAAACAGCTATTGGCTCTATTGCTCTAGCAATAGACTGATGTTTTTTGTTTTGTAACAGATGCAAACACTGATGACCTAGGGATGCCTTTTGCATTGAGGAAGAAATCTTTCAGAGGCCATATTTCTGTATATTATGCAACAGGGGCCAGACTAAACACCTGACTCCCTTTGGAAGCCTTCAATTATTAGGGAATCCCACTTTCCACAACATTCCATTCTCTTGTGATGAAAAACAAGTTCCTCTACCAAACATATTATTTGGTAATAGTGAATGGTTGCCATAGATCAATAGTGTCCATATTATTAGTATAGATAGATATAGATAGGACAATTCATTTTAACTTATTCAAATGAATATATACAATACCTATGTGACTTCATTCAATCCTCAGGAAAGCTCCTACTGAATATTTTGCAAATGGAGAAACTGAACCTGAGAGAAGTTTAGATTTTCTGTTGTGGCTGGGTTCCTTGTTTTGTTGCCATATAATTCTATGATGCTTCATAGTGTGTGTATTTTGCAATTAATCCACATTGTCTTAAACTTTCACAGACTCGCTCTTTGTTGTTGTTTGTGCTTGTTTGCTTTTGATGTTTTTTTTTTCCCCCCTGGTTCTGGGGATTGAACCTCACATTTCTGCACTGTGTTTTGCTGTGGCTCCAGTGAGAGTCTCCAGCCATTTTGTTGAGAGACAGCAAGATAAGCAAGTGTCCCTGAAGAACAAAGGTTATGATGATTATAAGTGGCTGTGTGCAAGAAGCACAGTAATAATTCCAGAAAGCAGTTAGTTTATCTTTGAATGGAAATGGGACATTTAAAGAAAATGCCACCATAAGAGGAAAGTAGAAATAAATTTAGGCAACTGAGAACAACTGTCATATGTATTTGTAGACATTAAACCAGAGAATTTCAAATGGAAGATGTGGCAGTGCATGAAGGAAGATAAGGAAAAGGAAGACAGAAAAAAGAAGGGAAATGCTCCCTTCCATTGGGTATCAGGAGAAGCCAACTGGTATAGACCAAATTGGGTTTTTGTTTTTTATCTCAGTCTTTCCTTAAAAAGACAGTTGGGATCTGGTATCCAGCTTTATTGGGAAAGTGCATGGAAGTCAACGTAAGCAAAACGCAATCGGATGAACTTGTTAAGGGGTGAAATGGATTGGAATCAACTGACCTGGCACTCATCTCAGACTCCCTATGGAGTCAGGGAGTGATGGCACCTAGGGGAGTGGCTCAGCTGTTATTTTTTATATTTACATGCAACATATGGTCTAGGAAAAGTGTTGAGAGTAAATATTGAACTAATTTCTGAGAATGGATTAGAGAGTAATGGAATTATAGACGGAATATTCCCCAGTGTTTTTCTGGGATTCAGAGTCATCAATCAGCAGACTTATACATGAAATCATCATGGGCTCATAGCACTGGAAGGACCATTGATTTTCAGATCATGACTAATTGCTCAGATTTCAGATGAAGAACTCATCATTTTAGGAGTTCATCTATGAATCTGAGAATACTCAGATTTGTATTCTTTTCCCAGACCTCCGTGTGTTGAATTCGGGGCATTGTTGCTGGTTGGTTGGTGAGACTCTGAGATGGAGATGCCAGGGCATGAAGTTGACTATAAATTAGTGCTGTCAGCATAAAGTCCCGGTAAGGGGAGCAAAGGGAGAGGTTCAAACAGTCACAGCACAGGTCTCAGCATGCCCACGGGAAGATCTGGAGCAAGGATTGCACTTTAGAGTGGTCCCCTGTTGAGACAAGATGCAGGGTCTTTCCACCCTTGCATTAGTAGCCATGGGGCCTGAGTGAGTACAGGACAAGGTTTGGGAGTGGGGTAGAGGTAAGAGCTGTCACTTACTCACACTCCCAGCAGCTGAGCCAGTGAACCTTTCTGTCCTGGTTGAGGCCCAAGGGTGACCACAGCATTCGACATAGACTCCAAGTTCATATGTTGGGGAGACAAGATCATGAATGCAGTTGCTTCATTCTGAATATCCAGGCCTCCATAAAGCTATCATCTATAATATAATGCTATACTTTGTAGATTAAAGAAAATGAAATTACAGTTATATAAGGAAGAATCAGTTCCAGGGATCTGTTGTACAACATGGAGACCACAGTTAATAACAATGTATTGTACACTTGCTGAGAATTGAAAACTGCTGAGAGCACATTTCACATGTCCTCACCACAAAATAATACATGTGCAAGACCATGGAAATGTTAATTACCTTGATTTAGCTATTCCATAATGCATACCTATGTCAAAGCATCACGTTGTACACCATAAATACATAGATCAATTTGTCAATTGTAGATAAATCAACAAAGCTATATTTTATATATTTATTTATATATAAAAGTTCCAGATTTATTAGAAGGTAAAAATAGTTGAAAAAGTCAAGCCTTTCTTGTTGTGTTATAATAAAAAGTTATTTATATGTCATCACTGTGCATGTTTAGAAGTCCTTTTCAGAGGCTTTTCTCAGAGAAATGCAAAGAAAACCAAGCTAATATAGCTACTCAGTTGGAATCCTAAAGACCATGGCCATTTTAAAATAACTGGTAGTCTCCATTTTGTTAGCTTATAGAAGCTCAGAAGGTTAAAGCTAGATCTTAAAAAGAGGACATAGTAGGGAGAAAATGGAAGAGGAAGTGGATTCTTGTGGGCAAGCGTGGGAAGAATTAGGGCTTGTCACCTTTTTCTTCTTAGCTGTGACCCACAGCTACCAAGGAAAGATGGCAGGAGCCATTCTCTCTGCTCCAGTTCTTCCAGGATGCCTGATCCAATGGGAAGATGGGTAACTGAAATCTCTGCCTTGGAGAAGGAAGGCAACTCTAGTTATGCTAATCTGAGTTCTACCTAGAGTGGTTAGTTTAATGCAAGGAGCCAGGAAGAAGAATAAATAAATCGATGGGAACCAGAGTATAATTATCATTGATATTTCCAGTATTGAAACTGATATATTTATATTCTTACCAGTGCTATTTCCTATGGAGTCTTTACCTTGGGGTAAAGTGAGCAGTGGACTGGATGATGCCTTTCAGGAATATCTTCTGCCCTCTTTTATTGCTTCAAGGAATCAGGCATTCTGTCAACTTCCAGCAGGGTTTCTGTGCTGACATTTCTCTGCTTTATATGATGGTATACAAATATATACAGAAACATATAATGTCTGATAATATTCTGCTATATGCTTATATAATAATTGACTTAACCAGTCCTTGAGTGACAGAAATTTAGGTTATCTACAAGTCTTTGTTATTATAACAATGTTGGGTGGAATATGAATGGGGAAATGAGATGGGGCTCTAAGTCCAGTTAAAAGACAGCAGTGGTGGGAGATATGCCTGAACTAGGGCATTGGGATGGATATGGGTTACCAGATTCCAGAGATATTAAAAGTACTCAGTGACCAAGTGCATGTAGGGGGGAGCAGGAAGGAGAGCCTAGAGCTATCTCTTAGATTTCTGGCTTAAGCAAAGAGGGAGATGGGATGGATGTAGAAAAGGAGGAATTCAGGAGAGAAATGGCACATTTGAAGAAGGAGGTGATGACTGGCTAGGTTGGAGTTTTTACATTAGGTGAAGAAGCTGACATGAGTGGCTGGGGGATGTCTGGAGTGTTATTTGTAGTCATAGAAGTAATTAAGCTACCCCCAAAGATCACAGAGACAGAAAAAGGAAGTCCTGGAAGTTCTACCATCTATTAAGATGGGAAGAGGGAGGTGATTCATGATGTGCAGCGTGCCAGGAAGGAAGAAGGGAGTCAGGAGAGAGCAGGTGTCTTGCAGGGGCTGACAGTGTCACAGGATGTAGTGAGAATGAATCATGTACACACTGCAGAGTGGTCACAGGGTCAATCCATTTCAAGGCCACCAGTGTCCTTTGCCAGGGCAGGGTCAGCAAAGTGATGGCTTCTGCCTCTATGTTGGTGTAGGCTGAGGATGTATGGAGAGAAAATAAACGTAAGCTTTTTAAAAAGAGTGGTAGTCGAGGGGAGGATAGGAATGGGAAATTAGCTATAGGGGACAGCAGGATCGCATGTTGGGATATTCGCCTTAGTTTGCAGGTATGTGTGGTCTAGGAGTGTTAACACACTAAGGGAAAGGCTTGGTTGGTGAAGAGGAGGTCTTGAATACACTTCCTGGAAGGAGCTGTTGAAGGAAAGAATTGGAGCCAGAGGCACTCATTGCTGGTTTTAGGGGTCTTCCAGAGAGGGGCAGTATGGCCCTGGAAGCACTTAGCCAAAGCTTCCTGCAGTCTTTCTGTTTGATCTTACAGTGCAGGGAAGGACAACTCAGAACAGAGAGGGAGGAAGAGTCACCTGCCTAGATTTCGAGATCCACGCAATCCATCCCCATGATCCATAGAGTGACAGATCTGCCGGCCAGCTCGCTTACTTCTACAGCCTCATGACTCAACAAGCTAGTTTGGATACAGTTTGGTAGTAGTTGCTATTTTCTTTTAGATTCACCTTCCACAAGTTCCTATGTCTCCCCAGTTGGAATTTGTCTTTCCTTCCCCTTAACCCTTCATTTGTGCCATGTATCTTGTGAAACTTCCTTGGACGCATTCTTTATCTGTCTTCTTTTGGGCTCTGTATTTCCTTTGTATCTGTTCTTGGGCCTTTATATACCACATGTATCCTGATATCCCTTCAATGTGTATTTCTGTTGCAGGTCTTTTCTCCACCTCCAAATTGATAAGTCCTATGGCCTAATTGATGTCTCCATTTGTGCAGTGCATGAGCATCTGGAAATTACAGCAGAACTCTTGATTTTATTTCCTGCAGACTCATTTTTATTCCCTCCCAAGTTTCTTTCATCTGGGTAAACGGCACTGCCATCCATCTAGGTATTCAAAGTCAAACACACAGGTATGAGTCCTGTTTTTTTTTCTTCCTCCAGCCCCAATTAATAAGCTTACCTGGTCTTCTCTTCAAAAAAGTCTTTGAGTCTAGCCCTGTCTCTCCATTGCCCCATCCATCACATTAGCCCTAACAACTATTATTGCACCCCCAGAAGCTGCACAGCTTCCACTTTTTAGTTCTTCAAATGCCCTGTGCTCTGGTCTCTGTCCTCTCACTTAGGACCCATTCTCCTTCCTGAAGGAGTTTCTACCTCCATCTCCCAGCATCTGTCAGAAGGGCCAGTCCCCTCTTACCCTAGAGCATCCTTTGGTTCTCAGCTTCAGTACCATTTCCAAGAGCAGCCTTCTCTCTCCACCCCACCTAAGAGGGGCCTCCCTTTCTCAGTCCTGCCTCATTCCCTCTCTTAGACACTTTCTTGCCACTGGGACATGATACCTGACACCCACAACTTGGGAGAAGTGCTTCATTTTGGATCACCTTTTTAGTCCACAGTCAGCTGGCTTGAAGGCAGAAAGGCATGGTGGTAGGGCCTGGGCAGAGGAAAGCTACTCATGTCATGGCATTCAGGAAGCAGAGAGCGAAGAGAGGAGCAGGGAAGGGAGATGGACCCTTCCAGGCCATGATCCCAGTGGCCTCCCTCTTCCAATTAGACCACACATCCTAACAGCAGGTCAGCTATAGCCCCTGCCATAATCTGGCCACTTTTCCAAATGCATACCTATGATTGCATGTTCTAAATATTTTTAAAGCTTATCCTTTTATTTGCATCTGCCCTCTCACTGGAGTGGAAGCACATGGAGGGCTGGTTGATCATTGCCTCTTCCTAGATCCTAACACAGAGCGCCCAGGCACCATTCACTGGATACTCCTCCACATCAGTCTGGGGAAGAGGGATAGATTCTCAGCAGAGGTGATGCTTGAGCTGGGCCTCATCCAGAGTCTGTCCCCACGGCACCTTGTTCAGACCTGTCTTTTAGCACTTCGGTGTAACAGAGTGTGCTAAGTGTTTTCCTGTCTGTTCACTCACTCTCCTGGTGTCTCTCAAGGGTCAGGACTGCATTCATCTATCTATGCCCCAACTTATTCTCATTATCATAGTAGGTGGTAGTATAATTGCATTGTCTGCTTTGGGGAAGAGACATGCAAGGGCATAGAGAGGACAAAAGGGAACAGGTTTAAGCTGGCAATAGGGCCAAAGTTGAGAAAACACAGCCCTTTGCTTCTTAGGGAGATGGTTCTCTTTGTAAGGTTCTGGTGGTCGGTTGAGCATCCCCATCCACCAGCCAATAATCAGGTTTTTGATTGCAGTGAATTATTAGGGTTCAAGTAGGTTATAAGAAAAATCAGAGGGGGAGCAGCTCACCGTGTGAAGCCGAAAACATACTTGTCATAGTCAGTTATATCCCCCTCCTGCTGAATGGGAAAGACTACAAACTCATACCTGTGGTTCTTGTAAAAGGCAATGAAGTGTATCAGAGAGGAATCTCTGAGCCCTCTGTCTTTCCATCTTTCGAAAGACTGCCTGCCTCCTCTCAGACTCATGTCTGTCTACTTCTTTTCCTCATTCTTTATAAAAGAAAACAAGGAGAAGCTAAAATGAATTTGACACTCAGATGCAAAGAAAGGACCTAAGAGGAAGATGAGTTTTAAATTGCATCGTGACTAAACTTCAGGACTTGACAGATTAACTACTTATACCACTGGTTTAGAAAAGGAAAGCTACCAGAAGCGGATAGCATTGTGGTTCAATTGTTGCTTTTAGCTATTAAAGAGATTCTCAGTGTGCATTTAATCATTCCCAATAGAGTTGCCCTGGTGTGGCCTCCCACAGATCTGGAAATAGTATCTTGTAGTTGGCATGTGGGTTTTCTAGAAACATAAATGAAAATGTTTCTGTCGTTTTTTTTTTGTTTTGTTTTTTTAGAAGCAGAGTTCTTTTCTGTAGTTTTCTGGTGACTGGCCACGTTCAGAGGAGGTCATTATTTTGTTGTGTACTTTTGGAATAAGAATAAAAACTATGTCAGGCACCTTCTTTCTGGGTTTGGAGTGCCCGTACAGTATGAGTCCTACTATTGGATAAAGGACTAATGCATAAAACCCCCTTCCTGAGTCTTATCTCCACTCATCCTCATCATCCTTAGGTGAATGCTGGCTTCTTCCTAGATCCAGAACCAAGGTACCCACCCTGCAGCTTTTGAAATGAATGTAGAATCAAAGCATATTCTGCCTTTTCTAGTGTCCTCCTATACAGAAGTCATTGTCAGTTGTGAAAACAAAGCATAAAAGAATTAAAACAATTTTTTTTAACTCTTTCCTTTCTCCCTCTGAAGACTCTCAGTAGGTCTCAATACAAAACAACTGTAGATCTCCACACACAATGTCCTACGCAGGATTATTCAGTAATCAGAATGGTCTAACCAGTCTGTCCAGCAGGGGGCGTGATGGAGCCGCAAGTCGGCCAGCTGCTGGGCACTGGGGATTTTCCTGCCACCGTGAAGAAAGAGCCAGAGGATGAATCCCTTTTTCCCATGCCAACGCCAGCTGTTGCCCGGATTTTTAGGAAAGGAAGCCCTGACTTTGATTATTTACATTCCAAGTGACCTGGACTTATTAAATCAACCAGAGGCCCAGAGCCTGGAGGCCAAGGCCACGTTGGGGCACCTGGGCTAAGCTGGCTTGTGGTGAGTTGACAGCAGTCACCACTAACCACTCTGTCCCCAGGGCCTCTTCCTTGTCCCTGTCCTCATCCTCCCTGGGAGTCAGCGCCAGGGCTCAAACAAGACCTGCTGGTTCTGGAGCTCAGGTATGTCCAGAGGGGTTTTCTCTGGGTTACTGAAAAACTTTTTAAGATGAAAGGGCCACCGTGGGACAGAAGGGGTCTTTAAAGCAGGAGGGAAAGATATTTGAGGGATTAAAGGGAACATTTGAAAGGGTTGGAAAGCCCCCAGAATAAACAACCCGAGAGTGGAAGCACGAAGAGATATTCTTTTCGTAGGGACAGCCAGTCACCCCAGAATTCGAGCCCGTGTTTCAACCCAATTGGTAAAACATTAAAGTGGGCATGAAAATGCTGTATTTTTGTAAAAGGACACACTCCCGTGAGAGTCAGGGATTGATTCACGTGTCCATATATTTGTCTAATGGGGACTTTCCTTGCCTCTGAGGCGAGCTGCTGATGCAAACCAGTGAGATGACAGCGTGTTCGTGTTGTAAGGGAGCAGGAAGGTCACACTTCTATCCAGCTGTGGCTTTAGTGTCTCAGTGGCAGGCATTTAAAATTAACCTCTGAGGTTCTCATGTCATTGGATCACAGGATAGTTACTGAATAAATAGATGAAAGCAACCAAGGAGCTCAGTGGATGAGTTCTTTGCCGTAAGAATTTCTGGGTTTTCCCTCAAGGCAGTCTTGGACCATTTGGGCATAAAGATGGGAACAGAGGGAAGCAGGCGAGATTCATGGGCAGGTGCCTTGGACAATCCTTGGTTTAATGCTTGCCAGTTGCTATGTTGAAATTTTTAACAAAAAGTGTCTCAAGTTTTGTTTTGCAGTGGATCCCACACATTCTATGGCTAAAGCTAGTTCTGAAGGAAGCCACATATGTGCAGCCTTATATGAAATACTTTCAGTGGTGATTGTGGACATGATGAAGATGAGTGATAACCTCAGGAACACCTGCTTTTCTGCAGTGCACTAGAATATCACTGTAAAGAGATACTTTACGTAAAACAGTTTCTGGGAGTCAGTATTATACAGCAGTTAACAAGATGTGTTTGATGGTCAGGAAGACCCCAGAAATTCATGCATGACTTCAGAGAAGTTAATTAACCTCTCTGAGACTCAGTTTCTTTGTTAGAGACAGTATCCCCCACCTGATAGGGTTTGGAAAGACTTAAGACAATACATATGCTAAGTGCTCAGAGTAGAGCCTGGGACTTGGAAGATTCCTTGAAATGGTGACTGTTACTGTTCTGGAATTACACTTCTGTGTCACTTTTAGTTTGCTGAACTTAGGTTTGGTTTTCCATCAGTCTCCAGACTTTGCGAATCAGGTTGCTAAAGGGTGGTGCCTGCCCCCAGGTATGTTTGCGTAGTTTTTCTTGCAGAGCCCCGGTGATAAAATTAGAAAGTAAACCCAGGAGTCTTTGATCACATGAGTGGTGTATTTGCCTTAGGGAAGGTTTGCTTGAAGATTTTTTTTACTTCAGTGCTTTTAACCTTTCACGTGTTTCTATTCATTCACTACACTAGAAGCCCCTCCAACCCATCACTTAGGGGTTTTTATGGAGATTTTACTATGCAGGCATGACTGATCCAGTCATTGAGTATTGGTGACTAACACCCTATCCAGACTCTCCCCTCCCTGAAGAATTTGGGAACTCTGGGTCTTTCTGGTGACCAGTCCCTATGGAAGCTCATTAGCATACAAAGGCACTTATCACAGCAAAAGTAGTGACACTTCCAACACTTCTGCAGTTACACTGGGATTCCAAGGGTTTTTAAGAGCTGTGTGCCAGTCATTTGGGAAGCAGACCAACTATTTATTCTTGATTGTATCACAACCCCATAATATCAGGGTCTCTCCAAGCAAGGAGTGCCCTACTTCCTCATGAATTCATTCATTTGTTCATTGAGAAACTGTCTAAAGGTTGGACTGATTGTTTAAGGACAAGGTGGGCAGAGGGACAGGGTGCAGAAGAGATATATAGGCCTCGGTCAGGGGCTACAGGCACCATCACCATAGAAGACCCCAAACCTTGGAGGGAAGGGACGGGCTGGAAGACTGCTCTTTCCTTTAACAGTATCTTTTATCTGTGAAGTTCTCTGCCTCAACCCTAGCAATTGGTGATTCAAGATTTCCAGCATCTCAAAAGCACCTTAAGGGATATTTGATTAGTAATCTCCTTGTAGATGGATAAGAGGAATTTGAGTAACTGAGAAACATGTGACAGGAATTACCAGGAGTGTAGATATGTGGATATGTGTGCTGTAGAAAAGATACTCCTATCGTATCTTCCAAATAGAACATAAAAAATAGAATGGAGTTAGGTACCAAAATACACCTAGGTGATTATCTTTCAGAGAAATCAAGTATTTAGTTAGAAATACTGCTGGTTTTCGCTGTTACTGTTTGTAATGTTATCTCTTAAATTTTTATGGGAGTCTAATTTTTCAGGGATGTCTCAATACATCACAGGAGTAAGCCATACAAAATAATGCTCTGTAAGCATGGAGAATTTATCCATAACAAATTTATCCATTTTATATGAAATCCACATTAGTTAGACACAAACAAGATTTCGAAAAGCTATAATACTAAGGATCTCCCTACCTTTCGAGAAAAATCTTTAATATCAGAATATTTTATTACAGATGCTTATTTACATGTCAGTACTTTTTAAAATAGATTTGGGAGCAGAACTTGCAGGGTGTCTTACAGCCTAATTTCTTTCACTTAGCAATGTGTTACCAACATACATTAATATATGACTCTGTACATTTGTTTAGTAGCTATATATGGTTTCCCCTTTGTGGATGTACCGTGCCTTTAAAATCAATCTCTTATTGTTGGACACTTACCTTGTTTCTACTTTTTCACTATTGTCAACATCTAGAATATATACTGACGATAGCCTATATCTTTATTTCCTTAGGGTACACTTTAGAAGTGAAATTACTGACTCAAATAGCGTACTAATTTCTCATTTTGATACTTACCTCCAATTACACAGAGCCTAAGGGGGCTGGAGGTTTCCAAACACAGTTGTCTTTTTAGTCCACATCACTGCAGTGTCTGTTAACAGTACCTGTGGTGTGGAATGACTCGCGGTTTAGCACGATTCCTCATTACACTGTGAAAGTCTGAGCTCAGCTCCTGTATTTGATAAAGTATTTTTTCATGTGCTGACTCCGTATTTTACATATCCTCTCTCATATCCCACATCAGTCTGTATTGAAATATCCACATCCTTTTGTGTTTGGGCTATTCTACAAATTGTAGAACATTGTCTGACTTGTTTTTCTGTAATTGAATAGAGTTCCTACTTTATTCCTGAGGGGTTTTTCTCTGTTACTGGTGCTTTTTGTAAAAAAAAAAAAAAAAAAAAAAAAAGAAAGAAAGAAAGAAGGAAAAGAAAAAAAAGGTGTGTATTAGTCTGTTTTGTGTTACGAACTATGTGCGGGTAACTTCTGAAACAGAGGTTTATGGTGCCTCATGATTGTGGCAGTTGGAAGGTGCAAAAAGCATGATACTAGTGTTTCGGTGGGGCTCTCCTGGCGGTATCACTACATTGGAAAGTGGGGATGGAAGTGGCTGCATGCAGAAGACACCAAGCATATACCTCATTTTATTACTACCCACTCTTGATAGATCTGACTCACTCCACAAGACCCAACCCAAGCCACACTCTAAGACCAGCATTAACCCATTCAGGAGATCGAGCCGCCATGACCTAATTACTTCCACTAGACCCCACCTCCTGAAGGTTCCACTAGCTCCACACTACCTACTAGGGAGCAAGCTTCCAGCATTGCAGCCTCTGGAGGACAGAGCACATCCAAAACATAGCAGAGTGAGTGGCTCCTGACTTTATTCAAACATGATTCCATCTGTGGACCCCGTCTTTTTGCTGGAGATGGAAAGAGATGAGTATCTTCTCTATTTTGAATAGGAATAAATTACCTAACAAGTCGTGTGCAAATGGAAAAGGCCTCCTCTATGATGTAAGCACCTTCACTGCTGGATTCGCCTCCACCATTCATAACCTTCATGTCCTGCTCCCTCCACACCTCCTTGCCACCTCCTGTTGTGATCGGCCATATTTTCTAACTAAGCTCTATGGCAGTGACATCTGTATAACAAAGCCAGATGGAGAACTGAGGAATTCTTCTGGATAAATCAAACAGGGGACATCATCTACTGGGCTTAATTGTCTAGGTAGGTCAAAGTCAAGGTGTTTAGATGAAATAACTAAAAGTACTTGCCTCAGTTTCCCATATGACTTAGGAGGTTTTCAGGGAGCTAAATGTATGCTAAAGGTCAACTCTTGACTTTCTTAGGAATAGGGAGACTAAACTGGGCAGAGGGCAAGATTGGGGGGCAAAGGGAGGAGGAAAGAGGAGCAATAAGGACACACTAAAAGCAAATGTGGGTGGGTCGGCCCTTTTCAGCCTGTTAGGAAATAGATTGCAAGCCCAATGTTTGTATTTTGGCAGTAACTTGCAGGGTGATACAAACAAACTTGCTCAAGTGTCCCTTAGGATTGAGTGGTGGGCTGGCCATGGCAGGTGATGCAGGCCTGGAAAGGTGTCCCCCTTCCCATTCAGATGCTGCTGAGTCCAAATTATCCTCTTCTATTCTTACTGTGCCAGATAGTTGAGTGGTAAAGTGGTAATGGGATCTTCTTTTGCTCAGGGTGAGACTTTATCTATATAAGTAACTTACATCACCTTTCTGTCACAGTCAGACTGTGGCACTATTTTTATTACTGGGGACCCTAAATATCCACTTGAGCTGCATTCAGTTAATGCAATGTAATGTTGCACTGTGGCTTAGTATCTTTTGAAATGGACTCTGGGTAGCAGTCAAGCTCAGGTTTCATTTTCTTCAACAAACTCAGACCATTTTTTGTTTTATCCCCTTCAAAACTGAAAGTGGTCAGTGGATTTGAAACTGGGAAATGGATGCCAAATTGGCTCACATGTTATATTGGGGGTAATATGGTGTTTCTTCTTTTCGCCATGGATTCAGAATGTTCCAGAATAGTTAGCCCTTCTTTATCCTTGAGCCCAAGGTCAAAGTTAGTAGAAGCTAGGGTTTTAGTCCTAGCTCTGCCCCTAGCTTCTGAATCAGAAATCCTTCCATTATATCTCACAGTAATATCTGGGAATTTTAAAGACTGAGAGAAAAAAGAAAATGAGGTTTTCCCCATGTCTTAGTCCATTTGGCTGATATAAAAAATTCATTCCACAAATTGGATGACTTATAAATAGTAGAAATCTATTGCTCAAAGTTCAGGAGGCTGGGAAGAGTAAGGTCAAGGTGGTGGGAAATTTGTCACCTGACAATTCCTCATAAACAGCATCTCCTTGCTGTGTGCAGTGGAAGCGGGAAGGGGAGAGTGAGCTCCCTTGGCCTTTTTTATAGGGGCACTAATCGCATTCATATGGGCTCCACCCTGCTGACCTGGCCACCCCCAAAGACCCGCCTCCTACTGATCATCTTGGCTGATGGAAGAATGTTGGAACACAGACATTCTGACCATAGCATCCCACCTAAAGCCTGAGACTGGCACAGACATATTTAGAGCTTTCCTTCTTCCTGGCAGTAGGTGGGCTTTAGAAACACACTACCTGCTTTATCTGTATCCTTTGCATCATCTTGAGCCTCCCCTTCCCAGCTGCTGGCAAAGCGGGGGTTTCTGAAACTTTCCCTTGATTGACACAGCTCCCTCTGGATGTCCTGGTGGCCAAGTGAGGTGGGAAAAGCCAAACTTCCCTTTGCTCCCGTCCCTCATTTATTCAGGGCCCGACATATATATGGAGGTTGTCAATGGACAGACTTGATCAAAGACCAAAAAATTTAAAAACTGCCACTTTCAGGGTTTAAAAGATAGAATTTCTTAAACTTGGGACAGGAGGTCTCCTGAGAGATAAGTCAGTCTGGGTGCTGGCTTGTGATTTCCTCAGAGGAAATGCTTGCCTTCCAGGGCTCCACCAGGAAAAGACACCCCTGCCCACAGAGCATTGCTGTGACTCCTGAATCATCCTCCCTCCCTGCTTGGGGACAGCACAGGGTTGTCCACTGGAGGGTGTTCTTGAAGTCACTGCTGACCTCATCATTATGGGCGGCAGAGCAGGGCCACCAGGGGGAAGATGCTGCTTCTAGCTCCTGTGGCAGCTCCGCTCTTCCTGGTCTCTGGGATCATTTTGGTGACTGTAGGCTACAATCCCACCTACCAAGGGGGTACCTGGGCTCTGAGGATAATCCATGGCTTTTGGGGCAGGGTGCCCTGCCAACATACCAAGCAGGCATTTTTCTCAGTAACAATGTGGCCTGTGTCTGCACCCTCCATTCATCACAGGGAGCACAGCCTGCTTGATGTGACTGTGCCCAGCCTTCAGCTCCTCTTCCAGCTTCCAAGCATGCCCAGGGCTCAGCTGTGCACAAGTGACAATGACAAGACGTAGTACAGTACCTCTTCCAGCTCCTCCTACTAGCTAGGTAATACCTACAGATTTCATTTTACTGGAGTTGCATCCTGTCTTTGGCTGGTGGTGCAGTGGCTTTGCAGCAGCTAGGGAGAAATGAAAGGTGAGCCGTGGAACGAATTCTCCAGAGACGAGAAGGCAATAGCCTACCTGTTCTGGCTGTTTCTACTGGGTCACCCAGTGATTTTCTAGAGGTAAAATTTCATGGTGCTCTTACTAAAGTTAGCTATTTGTACTTTCACATATTTGAAAAGTGTCCTTTTGCCTCAACCACTTCAGGTTCAAGTCGCTAGCTCTGCATGTCCACATCTTTGGGCATCAATGTCACAGATGCCAAGAGCAGTGGAGACATTCCTGTGGTGCCTAAGCAGCAGAATGAGGCTCTGGATGCATGTGCCTCTGAGACCCCCCATATCTGGTGGGGGGCACGTTGGGGGTCAGAGTGTGGATTCCAGGCATATGCTGCGATGGTGTGAGAAAACCAGGACTGCGGGGTGACCTGTAGTGGGAGGTGATTACCTTTTGGAATAAGTTTGACCCGCAATGGGAGTGGGGTTTATTTATGAGGCAAGGGGAGGTGGTAGAGTGGGAGGGAGGCTAGGAAGCTGCTGAGGAAGGAAGGGCCCGATGGACCACAGCAGCTTTCATCCCAAGTGGGTTGGAGGATTCCTGGTCATGATCACGGGAGTACACAGTGATAGAAGAGAGTCTGTTCTCTCCCATCGTTTAAAACCAAAAACATTTGAGGCAAACAGATGGCCCCCAACTTAGGATGCTTTGACTTAGGATTTTTGACTCTGTGATGGTGTGAAATCACACCCATCCAACCATTCTGTTATTTACTTTCAGTAAGTTCTCAATATATTTTGTGAGATGTTCAACACTTCATTGTAAAATAGGCTTTGTGTTAGGTGAGTTTGCCCAATTGTAGGCTAATATCAGTGTTCTGAGCATGTTTAAGGCAGGCTAGGCTAAGCTGTGACATTTGGCAGGTTGAGTTCATTAAATGCATTTTCAAATTACAACATTTTTGATTTACTAGGGGGTTGGGCTGTAGCCCCAATGTATCTTGAGGAGCATCTGTAATGTCTTTTTCATATCCACAAACTGCTTTATGATGCTCGCCTTATTCACGTTTGTAACAAATTTCACTTGGTTGGTTTTCCAGGGGAAAACATTAAGCCCCGAAGGGAATATTCAAAGCCGGGGAGGAAACAGCAATTGGTGACTTTTTTTTCAAACTTGCACATTTGTCTCAACTCCTCCTGCTGTTTGCCAGATCCACTTTTGATTTAAGGCTTAGTAGTGTGAACACCAGTTTTGAAATCCTTTTGTCATCTCTGTCCAGGACAGCAGAAAGGATTGACGGGTGGGATGTCAGAAGCACTCCAAGAGGGGTGTGGCTGGTGTGGGTCACTTGGGCCATCTGTCTTTGAAGTGACTACGGAGGGGACTCCTGTATTAGCTGTAGGGAGGAATGAGGGGCTGGGCTGGCCTCTGTCTTCAACGTGGCAGATTGAGGAGTCAGAGGAGTTTCTTGGAATATCGAGTGGACAGCTCAAGTGACAATAAAATGTGGTGCCAGTCATTCATTTAGCAGATGTTGCAGAGTAGCTGGCTCTCTGCTAGGTGATAGTACAGCCCTCTGGGAGACAGACCCAGCCCCCATCTGGCAGCCGCATGGATCCAGCAGCCTGGTGCCTGAGGAGAGGATGGATGTACTTGGGCCTCTGCTACCTGCTGGCATCACCCCTGACTCTGACTGCACCCTTAGTACAGGACACCTGGTACCAGATGTTTGGATGTAGAACTAGCTACTGACTGAACAGTGACTTGGCCTCTCTGAGCTTCAGTCACTCATCGCTTCCTGCTATAAAATAGGGATGATAAAATCTACCTTGGAGGGCTGTGATGATGACCATCTGTCGTTTGACCAGTTCTGGAGCATTTAGTGGGAGACAAAATTTAGCTGATTTAAAACCATTATCATTTGAGTCCATTTGTGTGTATATCATTTTGGAGCACCTTACCTGGGCCTTCCGGAAATAGAAAGCTTTAGAACTGTATTAAGGCTACCTTTATGCACCCTCTGCCTCCAAGCCCACATACGCACCTCACAGAGGCTGAATCTGCCAGACTTGGAGGTCCTCAGAGTGCCAAAGCTGGGCAGATGCTGAGGAGCTCAAAGCATCCTCGCCAGTGGTCTTTCCCGAGACTCTGCTGCTCTTGGGAAAAAGAGTGTGGGAACCCTGGGACCTTTCTCTAGGCAGCCAGAGGGTGGGCTTTGAGAGCTCCAGCCCTCTCAGATGTCTGGCAGGAAGAAGTATGAATAATAAACTCAATAAGCATTTGATTGCTGTTTGGCCCTGGGAATTCTTAACAGGCTGTACAGGATCACCCAGCAGAGACCCTTTCCTAAGCAGCATGAGAAGTAGGTTCCTTCCGCCTAGTCCTGTGACTTCCACTGCCCCGGACACAAGGGGGCGCTGCAGTCCCACTTTTGTTCAAAGACAACTGGATGCCCTTCCGGTTTGAGGGAGCCCTAAAAGATCACCGTTTTCCTTGGTGCTTGCATGAGTTCACGTTCTCTGACATCCTATGTGGAAACCAGTGGGAGATGGGCAATGAAGTATGTACCTGGCTTCTTCAAACAACACACAGAAAATTATGCAAGCAATACATTTTTAGGTATTCAAAGAATACAAATAATTTAAAAGTAGTTATAAGCAAAAAAAATTCTATACATCTTGTGAAAATAGTGTTCAGTGCATACAGGCATATATGCATGTGTACACACACACGCACACACACAACATGGAGAACAGGGCGGTTATGAGTGATTCTGATTTATTTACCAAGATAAGGTGTCACTCTGCAAACAATTTTGTTATTTGCTTTTTCACTTAAAAATGGCCCTACTAACCTTTTCTCCCAATCAAGCTTTTCAAGGTGACTTTGGATATTTGAGACTATCAAATCTTGGCTTGGAAGCCTTAAGGTTTGAGGGTTGAAAATGAAAAACCCAGGATATTTTAATGAAAATTCCAAATGGAAGCCAGGGCAGTGTAAATTTCCTCCACTTTGGCCACTTCCAGAGCTGCATCTGAACAATACTTACTCGTTTGGTGGGTGGAAGGCAGGTAACTTCTAAAGCTGGAAGAGCAGTTAAAACCTTTAATTTCCCAGGCAAGGCCATCTCCCCCAAAGCTGTCCCCATTTCCTTCTGGTTGATAGTCAGATGGGTGGTGGGTTTTCCCAGCTACAAAGGTGGAATTTAAAAGTATAGGTAGAAGGGTTTTTTTTGGGGGGGGAGGTGTAGAGGAAAGCATTCACACGTTAGAAATGATGGAACAGTCTTTGGAGTAGGTGCACATCTCAGCTCTGTTACCTGCTGCCCAGCTGGGTGATTTCCAACAAGTTAATTGCATAGAACATCATTTGTAAAATGTAGGAATAAAACTTTTTGCAATATTTTCATCAGTATTAACTAAGGAACAATTACATTCACCCTCCAAATCTGTGAGTTTCACATGCATGAATTCAATTAAAAATATTCCAAAGAAATCAATTGCATTTATACTGAACATGTATGGATTTTTTTCTTGTCATTGTTCCCTAAACAATATAGCATAACAACTATTTATATGGCATTTACAGTATTATAAGTCATTTAGAGATGATTTACAGAATACAAGGCATGATCAAAATACACAGTATATGTCTAAGTTAAAAAATGTATTGCTGCAAAAGACACTTTGCCATTATTCTCCCTTGAGATAACTACTTGTTACTTCAAACATAGGTATCCCAATGTTCTTGCCACTTTCTGAAGCAGTTCTGGAAGTCTCTTTGGTGTGTGTCTTTTATTGGGTGTAATCAAACATACTGTGAATGCTGCTGCTGAGTGCCATCCAACAAAAAGCCAGCCTCCTAAAAACACTAGGATGTTCGGCTTATTCACTGGGTCTGGCAAAGTGTGACTTCTGGCTCTTCTCCAAAATCAAAATGACCATGAAAGTTACAAGTTTTGAAATAATTCAGTACATCAAGGGAACCATATTAGTGTGTCTGATGACGCTCACCACTCACAGAAGAGGACTTCCAGAACTGCTTCAGAATGAGGCCAGATTGATGGGACAAGTGTGCGTGAAGCAAGGGTGAGTATTTAGAGGGGGATTAATGGTAAGGTGCCTTTTACTGTAATAAAGTTTTAAAAATTTAAACATGCACTGTTTTTTCAATCACACCTCATAGATTGGCTGGCACTGCTCTAAGTCAGCACTGTCCAGTAGAAATATAACGGGAGACACAGGTATAGTATTGGATTTTCCTGTAGCCACATGGCAAAAGAAAAGAGAAACAGGTGAAATTAGTTTTAAGAATGCATTTACCTCAGTGTATTTAAATTATTGCTCCAAAATGTCATCAATATAAAAAAGCACTAGTGGGACATTGTATATTATTTCTGATATTATTTTCAAAATCTGCTGTGTATTTTAAACTTTTAAAGCATGTTTCACTTCATGTTGGTCATATTCTGCATACTCATTAACAGCATGGGATAGTACAGCTCTAGCTAGTGCTTCTCAAAGTGAGGTCAGAATTGTTTCCTGTGGTGAGACATCCATTTAGTAGAAAGAAAATCAAATTTAAAAAATAAGTGGAGGAGAACAGAAATCTCTCTTTATCTCTGGTTTTGCTTTCTGTTGCTTGTTATCTGTGGTCAGCCGGAAGAGGTGGCTACAGTACACTAAAGTATTTTCAGAGACAGAAGGAGCAAGGGAGAAGGAAGGGGGCAGAGAGAGAATGGTCACAATCACTTGACTTTTATTACAGTATATTGTTATAATTATTTTCTTTCATTATCAGTTGTTAATCTCTTACTGTGCTTAATTATGAATTAAACTTTATCATAAGCACGTATGTATAGGAAAGAACATATCAGTACTCTCTGAGCTTTCCAGCATTTACTGGGGTCTTGGGGTGTGTGCTCAGTAGATAAGGGGGACCACACTGCACTGCGTGCAGAAAGGATGTGGATTGTTTGATTCCGTTGTGTGTGTGTGTGTGTGCCCTTGTGTGTGTGTGCACACATGTGGATGCGTGTGTGGTTGGTCATGATGACAAACGAAAGACAAGTATTTCTTCCTGGAAGTTGTACTCAAACACGTATGAAATTCACTGCTGACATCCTAAAGTTAAGTAGGTTTTTTGTTTTGCTTTGGTTTTGTAAACCAGGTGAGGTAGGTGCCTCACTTTTTCCTCAGTTAGGCTGTGCCAAAGTTAACTGTAGACTTAATGAGTGTCTAAAATCAGGGCAACCAGTTACTAAATGTCGTGATGATAATTTATAGATGCCAGTCAAAATTCTGGACTTGAAACTTCACTGTCTCCAGATTTAGTCTGTAAGAATCCCCACTGTACAGACAGCAAACTGAAACCTGCAGGAGTGAAATGCTCCTTGGAGACCTGAGCACCTCCAGAGGAGTTTTGAGAGGAGGATGAGTAACTCCATGTGCTCAGCCCCATTTGCAGGTCCTCTAGCTGTATGTGCAGGGGAGACTGGATCAGTTGGCCTGTGATTTAGGTGTCACAAGTTGCTTTTGCTGAAATGTTAGAATATATGAGACAAAAGTTAAAGTGATGTTGCTTTAAATCACTGATCCTCAGATTGATTCTTTTATCGATCCTTTCCAAGTATTTCTGAGCACCTGGGATACCATATGCTGGAGGACAGACCTGTGTCCTGCCTGGGCTGGAAAACCCAGGTAGGGAAGGCAGAGACCCTGGAACAGCTCACAAGACAGCAGAGCAGTTATATTTCCATACCGAGATCTGAGATGGTTCCGAGTGATGTGAAGGAAGGACTTGTGTTGGGCTTGTAGTTCCAAAACAGGTGAAAATGTGAAATGGATAAAACTCACTTTCTGCCCAGTTTCTTATCAATGTGAAGAAAGGAAGTTTAATGAAATCCATGGCTCATTTCGTCTTTCCTTTTCACTAAACATTGTTTAAGGCCCATTTCCTTGAAGTAAATCCTGGGTAACTCCCATCCTGTACGGTTAGGGTTCTCCTGAGGAACATCATCAATAGCAAGCAGATGTATAATTGTGCAAGGGGATTTGTTAGAGAGGCTCACAGGGTGAGAAGTGGGAGAGTCCACAATGGCTGTCTGTGGCTGGAGAGCCAGAGGGTCAAGCAGCTGGTCAGCCCAAGAAGATGGAAGCTGCAGAACAAGAGGGATCAGGATGCAGTGCCAGTCCAAGCTTGAAGGCCTGGAAGCTCAGTGGAGGATTGGAGATGAATTTATCTGGGAGGGCAGAAGAGATTGGAGACTGATGTGCAAAGGTGATGGCATCAAAGGATTCAGTCATCAAGAAGACTGGAGCTCTTCCAAAATGGACGCACTTCCTGTTCTTTCCCTTCTTCACTCATCTAGGCTACAAGGCTTTTGGTTGGTACCACCCACAACCTCTTAGTTTGCTGGCCTACATGTTGATCATCCACAGACACCCAGAATTGTGCTTTGCTAATCTGCTAGGCATTTCTTCCTCTATTAAGTTGACGTATCACAGTTAATGGTCACATAGATCCTAACTGGGTTCCATTTTCTTCCTTTCTCCACTCGGTTGATGTATAGAAAGAACACAGTCTTTGGATTGAGGCAGAGTTAGTTCCAGATCTTGTCTCTAACACTTTAAGACTGTGAGCCTTCAACCATGTTGAAGTTGAACCATGTTCAACTTTGAGACTCTGTTTGCTCATCTGTAAAATGGGTTGATAATGCTGAACTCCTTATGGTATAGTTAAGATTATTTGGGAGAATATATGTTGAGAAAAAAGTTTAAGTGTACAAATTGCTTTTGTGCATACATTTTGGGTGTGATAAGTCTTCATAATAACAGCTCATTGAGTCTAGAAACGGGATGTATTTTTGCCATTTCCTCTTCTTCCGGAAGGGTGCAATGTGAATCCAAGGAAGACAATTGGTTTCTCTTAGTTGAATGACTCATAAACTGAATTCTTAAGATGTCTTTTCTCCATCCATTCACACTTCACTCTTACCCAAGTACATTTTTTTAAGGAATTCAACATTCATGGACAAAAAACCCAGACACATTAAAAAAAAAAAAAAGACCCTTCGGTTGTTACCATGGCAACCAAACACTCTCCTATCACTTATCCAGAAGTGAATTATTCATGAGCTTTGTCCAGGACATAGTCAATAAGCACATCCATTGTTTTCAAGAGGAAGGTAATGTGGCTTTAGCAGCAAATGAGGTCACAGTGCAGCAAAGTGTGTGTGGGAGGGTGTTCTTGTGGCTTCATCCGGTGTGGGAAGGGGCTGAACAAGCCACCTATTCACATGGGATCCTTTTCACTGGCCAGAGACCCTATTTTTCTGGCATTTGGGAGCTGTGTAAAAGGCTGGGCCCTTTCTGAGTCACTTTCCAGAAGCAGGTTCCTTCTATCAGAGTTTTCTTTTTTTTTGCCAGAAAGATTTGATCCATTCCTGCTTAGATAATGCTCCCCCACACAGCAAGACTCTGGGTTCCAGTGCCAGGGTGAGCAGGAACAAGTTCAGTCACCAGTTCTACGAGGGAATGGAGGAGGCCATTAGACGATGATACAGGTGTATTTTTGCAGTTTATTGAGATATAAATTTCTGCCCTTCTTTTTTTTAACAATAAAACGCACTGCAGGTTAGTCATGGATAAGCGTCTCAAACAAGGTAATTTTAAGGCTACTTAGTTCACTTTTTAAATTCTCATTTTCTGCATAAGTAAAATGGGTTTAATAATAGTACCAATCTTTTCAGGGGAAGTTGTGAGGACAAATGAATGTGTGTGGTGAAGTTCTCGACATATGGTAAGCCCCTCAGTATGGCAACTTTGCTATTAAATGATCTAGCCCTAGGCCATGCTGAATTTTTAGAGGTCTATTACGATATTCAAAATGCAACCTTTGAAATCTGATGGTTTTTGAAATATTAATTTTTAAAATTTAAAATTTTGGATTTTCTTTTGCTTTTTTTCTAAAGAACATGCCTGAAATTGTAACAACATGCTGACATCTTTTTCCTCCAGTGTTGCATTTTAGTTTACACCAATGTCCCTGAATTTCATTGCAGTGATGTCTGAACTTATCTGGAATTTAAAAGACGTGTTCTTTTTCTGACACTTTAGAAGAGTGAGAGACGAGAGAAGACACGATAGAGCTAAAAATTTAGATATTCCATTGACAAAGAGAAACCTGGCAGAGTGAAAGAAATATAGCAGGGAGCATGGTTAAGGTCTAGTGAAAAAAAAGGGTCATTATTTTTAAAGCCTGGTTTTGCTCCTTGCTTTCCATCTTTGCCTAAATTCTTGTAACTGACATGATACAGATTCCACAGAGACCTACATCCAGAGAATCCGTAGGGTCAAGATTTTAAAAAGTCATTATATAAGACTGATTAGAAGGTAGTGAAGAGAATCCAGTGAACCAGAGAGAAGTAAAACTAAGCTGTGTGTCTTTGGAGGAACAGACCTTGGGGAAAAATAAAGTAGGAGAGCAGATGGTTGGCCTGGCTCGTGGCAGACTTGGTATTCTGAAATAACTCACAGGTCCTGAACAGTTTGTCTCTAAAGAAAAGACCATTTTACTCTCACCCATGACCCTTATAAGGTCTCCTGCCTGAGGAGAATGAGAGGCAAAACCCTGCAAAACTTGTAGGCTTTAGAACCAGGCAGACAAGCTCTGTAACCTTGGGGAAACTGTCTATCTAACCTATCTGAGTTTTAATTCATCCATTGGAAAAAAAAGGAAATAATATTACTTTCCTTGCAGGGTTGTCACTAGGATGAAAAAGAAACCATCCAAGATGTGCTTGTCAATGTTGCAGATTCTCAGCATCTAGCATCTCCCTTGTGTGTTCTGAAAAAAATCATTTCCTTGCTTCATAGAGGAAGGGAGGGCAAAAATATTTTGAGCTGGGAGATTTACTGGCCTTTCTGAGTTACAATTTAGAAAGGAATGAGGAAGAGCTTATATTGTGGGATATTTCTATTTTACTTTCTCACTGGTTCACTCTGGGGAGTCTAGAAATTGTATTCTCCAGTTGTAATCTGATCTTGTCATCCAGCACATGGGTAAATTTTCTTTTATCACTGTTCTTCTTTGGTTTTTCCTTGTGTAAATTACATATTTCTGGGTAAATTAGCCAAGTGCCACTGTATAGGTGGTGCCATATTTAGGCAGATGACTCCCTACTGGGTACACAGCTGTGTGTGGTAAACCACACAGAGATTCTGAGCCCATGGGCTTCCTGGCCTTGCCACATGGTCATCACCTTTCAAGGTTTTAGAGGGTTTCTAAAATCCTATTAAATCCCCCAAGTTCTAAGACTCAGAGTCTTTGCATAATTTTCCAATGCAGCAGGCATACAAGTGGCCAAACTTTTATGGTCATACTTCTTTCCCCTAAAGCCAGTGAACTTTATGAAAATTTGGAAATTGGGTCAGTGGTGAGTATGCCACCATGGGAAGTGGGTAGGTAACTTTAGCAAGTGGATTGGCTTTCTTGGTAACTCATTCGTCCATGGACCTTAAAGCTGAACCTGTCTGAGACTCGTTTAGTATTCTTGGATCCAGCACATGCTCGTCATTTTGAATTACAGCCATATGCACAGCAGATGGCCTCTGAGTTGGTCTTCCTTATTCAGCAAGAAGGAGGGTCCTGGACATTATCTGTAATTTTCTAAGCATTATGGAATTCAGAAGATGAGATCAGAACTGAGACCATCCAGCAACAACCCACGTGGATAAGAATAGTTATCTTTCATAGTCAGTGTGGAATCTGAAGTCATCTTGAGTTTGGCAAATGAATGAATGAATTTTTTACACATTTGCAGTTAAAATAGTTACAGTGTTATGGTGTAATTTAAGAAAATCATTCGTAGGTCTAATCAACTTTGATTAGTCACCCAACCATAGGTCTAAATTGCATTTGATGAGACAACTGTTATTATTCTGTTTCTTGCTCTTAGATTCCTTGAGATATCTGTACCTAGAAATATCGTTTTCTTTTTTATTTATGTGTATGTATGTTTCTCCTTCAGGCAACAAAATAGTCCTGACTAGCACAGAGGAGGAGAGGGCAGGCCACTGGTAAACTTTGTTGTGTTGTGGCAATGTATTTTTGCAACTATCCCCTTTAACTTTTTAACTGTGAGGGCTCCCAATGTGTCAGTAGGACAATCGCATTTCCCAACACTAAGAAACCCCGTGGGCAGAGTCTAGCACTGATGCTGAACCTTTTAGAGCTTTCGGTAACAAATAGCCCGCTGCAGCATGCATGCTGTAAGTTTGCCACCCGTGGTCTAGAGGGAGATCTCATGCAGTGTATATACTGACCGAGATGGTATCATGGTGGCTGCTCCTCAAGACATCAGCATTGCCTTCCTGAATCCACTAGCTACCAGGCAACTAACACTGACAAAGCATCTGCTGTCAGGCAGACCTGCAGGTAGATGCTCTTGAGTGGCTTTTATCATAATGACAGCAATAGCTTCTGCAGAACTTGCTGTATGCCAGTATTATTTTAAATGCTGCAGGTATGTTAAATCATGTGATCCTCAGAAAACCCCACGATAGTCATCTTCCTTTATGTGTGCAGCGTATGTCCAAAGCCCCTATTTGGCACCTGAAACAGGATAGTACCAAACCTTATATATGCTATGTTTACTCTTATACCTGTGTGCCTATGATGAAGGCATAATGCCTACGAAGTAGGCACAATATGAGATTAATAGTAACTAATGAAAGAATAGAACAATGATATGATTAACAATATACTACATATACAATATATATACAATATACAATAGATATGATGAGAATTATATGATAATATACTGTAACTACTACTCTTGCATCATTACTATTGCACTTTGGGACCTTTATTTAATAAAGTAAGGGTTACTTGAACACGGGCACTGTGATACTGGAACAGTTAATCTGATAATGGAAATGGCTTCTAAGCGACTTGAACGGGAGGTGGCCTCCACAGCATGTACACACTGGACAACTGGCTCATTTGCATCCTGGTAGGGTGGGGCTGGAAGGCATGAGATTTCATCATACTACTCAAAATGGTGCACAATTCAAAACTTATGAATCATTTATTCTAGAACTTATGATTTAATAATTTCAGGCTTCAGTTGGCTGCAGGCAGCTGAAACTGGAAAACAAAACCTTGGATAAAGGGAGATCACTGAATTGTCATCCTTGTGTTGTAGAGAGGGAAACTGAGACCAAGGTGCCTGGGTGATTTGTTTAGTTACATAGCTAGCGAATAGGCGAACCAGTGAATTCTGGAGTCTGTGCTCCTCCACTTGCATGTTGTGCTTGTACTTTCCTTTTCGCTGATTCCCCAGTAACATCTTCATCTCCTTAAGCCTTGTAACAGTGTTTTAGTCTAATTTCTTTCATAACAACCATTGTGCAAATAATGGTGCTCAAAGTAAAACAAACAGCAACAACTTTCAACCAATAAAGATATGAGACAACAAACAAAATAAAATAGAATCACCCATAATGCCACTGTTGTTGTCAGTTTAGCTTATCCTTTAAATATGTGTTTGTTGTTTGTATAAAACTATACATAGTGTTTTGAAGCTTGCTTTTTTTCATTTAGGATTATGTCAGATTTTTTACCACTATATTCTTTCTTAATATAATTTTTAATGGCACAATCAACTTTCATGTTTTTAAATCACAGTTACATCATACGGTTGACTTAACAAATCCCCTTTTTTTGATATTTAGGTTACTTCTAACATTTTATTGTCATAACACAGTCACGAACACCTTGGAATATGCATTTCCCCTTCTATCTTTGATCATTTCCTTAGGTGATGTAAACTTTTAACTTTTGTGGTATCCAGATGAGGAAAGCAGAATCAGATTGAACTTGGTTCAAAAAAACCATTTAAGTTCCTTTCACTCCTAGAGAGCTTCAGATATTAATCCCATAAGTGTGTGAAACATGATCAAGTTATTTATCTTCTGTGTTTTTGGGAGAACGTTAAAATTTAGGGTTTGTAGTTTTAGAAATATTGAGTATCTTCTTTGTGAGAAATGGTCCATGAGGTCCTACCAAGGGTTAGGTAAACAAAGATGTAATAAGCCTGGTTGCCCTTTCTAACTCTTGAAGAATCACCCCATGGCATGGTGGGTCAAGAAGAAATACAAGAGGGTCAAGAAACAAGCAAAATAGGTTTAACAAGAGCTCCGGGGTGGTGAGAATGTTGAAAGATCAATGAGGGCAGGAGAAGTGCAGTGTGAAATAAAGGCACGTAAACCCCGTTAAGTGACTCTGTGGAAAGAGCATTGTGTAATGGTCGGGGACAGACTTGGTGCAAGTCGTTGAGTTTAAATCCTGACTGCACTTCTTAGTTGCTGTGTGATCTTTTACAAGTTGGCTAATTCTTCTGAGCCCCAGGATCTTCATCTGAAAATGGGCACGTTGTGATGCCTTCTTAACAAGATTGGTGTGAAAGTTTAACTGAATTGTGTAAGTTAGGATATAATTACAATTTGTCTGCTACCTGTGCAGTGTATCGTATTGTTAAATTTCATCATCATATTTGTCATCATCCTCAGCTTCACTAAGTGAAAGGGACTGTGTGACAAGAAGTCAGTACTCACGTACTTGCCAGACATGACAATCATCGGGGAAGTTTGGCTTTGTGGGAAAGATAGCCAATGAAAAGGTACAGAATGACATCTATGAGAAATACACGTTGCACTTTGTTTTTCTGAAGTACAAAGTAGGCTTGGCTTGCTTTGCCCACTTGCTTTCTGAAACAGATGAAGGCAGTTTAGGGGACCTCATTGTAGGGAAGGCTGCAGTGCTCTGAACCAGTGGAGTGAGCAGAGTAGACAGGCCAGTGGCTTATACTTACTGTCCCTCTAGTGTTTTTAATAATGGACATTTAGAGATAGCTCTGTACCAAGATTTTTTTTTTTTGGTGTGTTCTTGGTGGAATCCCAACATAAGAGGAAAGAGGGGGAACTTTATTGGCTAATGTAACAGACACGTTTAGGGATTTAGTGAGTTTTGAAACAGCCAGGACCAAAGCTGAAGTGCTGTCATTGAGATCGTTCCTCTCCCCACTTCTTGGGTGTCTGTGTTTCAGCTAACCATGGCCTTGGGCAGTGCAAGGCTTAGAGCATCTCACAATTAATGACCACAGCACTGAAAAGTGGCTCTTTTCCAGTGCTTCTGGGAAGAAGCCCAAGAAAAAGAGTCTCATTGGCCAGACTTTGGCCCCACCCACTTCTGGTCTAACCACTGAGAAAAGAGTTGTTCAGATTGGCCAGAGTTGCCCTGGATCACTGTGTTCACTTCTGTGGACCGGAGGAAGAAGGGGGCTATGAAGAAGTAGTGGGAAGACAAAAGGAAAAGAAAGGAGGAAACGAGGGAAATACATGTGGCAACTACAAACTCATAAAAATCTCACAGTGGGTAGCTTCCACCTGTGCTCCGTAGTACTTCATTCTGAAGTTTGTCATGGTCTCTTTCCTTCCTCCACCTCCATGTATGTGAGATTTTAAAGTTAAGTATTGTTTTCCATCACTTGGAGCTCCAGCAGTTGCTACGAATCCTGCTTTTCTAAGCTGAGGGTGTCATTAGTAGCACAACAGCCACCCTGCGCAGTTTAGCTTCTCCCTACAGATTCTAAAAATACCAGAGGCACGCAAAACAGGCAGGAGCTCTGCGTGGACAGGCGGCACCACTCCCACCTCTGAGTTGCCTTGGTACTGTCCCTGTGGACAGCCATAGACTCACTCAGCTCTTTTCTTTATTATTTTTTATTTTTGGCTCCTCTATCCCTCTGTTTATACAGAAGGGAAGGGGGTTAACTGGTGGAACAGAACTGACAGGAGGAAAGGAAAAAGGAAGCAAACTCGTTCACACTGTTTCTTTGTGGCTCTCTAGAGATCTGAGCTAAGATGTTTCAAGAGATCAGAGCAGCCTGGGAGCAGCACAGATTAGCTGGGATTTAAAATAAAACTCTTTGCCAAGAGATCACCTGGAATAACTGGCACGTATGTACCCATGAAGAGGCCTAAGGACTATAGCATTCAAAGAAGGTTAGTGCTGTGATGATCAGGTCCCTATGCTGGGTTATTTTTCAAAGCTAGAGTAGAGATACAGCCCCCTTTAGGTAAAGTTGACCCATCTAGGGCACCAGCTTTTTAATTCAAGGTTGCGTTCTGTTTCCTGGTTCTGAGGAGCTGAGCGTGTTGGCATCTCAGGCTGTGTACCTGTACTTGGACAACCTGCCTGGTGTTGGTTGTCTTATCAAACCAGTAAGCTCTTGGGTTTTTCAAAAGTTGGCCAAGGGATTAAATGAAACTGTCAGACAGGTTTTGGAAATCCATGAGCCAGAACAGATCTGACCTTTAATAGGCTATGTGGAAGAATGGCTGCTTAAGGAGTTAATGAACCTGACCCAGTATAAGCATGCAAGCGATGTCTTTTGCTAGTGGTGGTTAAATGGAATCTATTAGATGTTGCTAACAGTGGTCATAGAAAGGATGAAAAGAAGCCATAGCGTCTTACCAACCCCGTGGATGTCTGGATTTATGAACTTTTCTGTTAACTGTTGGGAATTGTTACCTGATTAATAGATTACCCAGAAGTTGTTCTCAGAGCAAGCTTTCAGTTGGCTGCTTTATGGCAGGATTCTGGAATTTAAATTAAAAAGTGAAGCCTTGGAGGATAAGCATGAGTAAGTGAGGTCTTGGGACAGAATGTACTTAGCATTGTTTCCATCCATACGTGAGTGGTGGAAGCGACTGTACCCTGGACATATGCTTCTCATTGGAAAATCCGATCAAATGTCTCTGTCTCTCTAGACCAGTTCTCATGGAAAGTCCTTGGCATCTTCTCAAACCTCAAGTGAAGGCATTTGAGGTCCAAAATTGCTAGGTAATCACTTGCATGGGACATGGCAGAGGCAGCAATGCCTTGCTCTTTGTGGGTGGGAATTTGCTTCTCCAAGATTTCACATCTGCCTAAAACAAAAACAAAACAACAAAAAACAAACAAATTTGCATTGCTTGTTTAAATTCTATCTAACTGTGGCAAAGGAGGTAGGATAGTGTGAGCCTGGGCAACCTAGTAAAAACAACAGCAGCAACAGCAGCAGTGAGATCTTATGTTTACGTGTATGCCAAGCACTGTTCTGTGTCCTAAATTTTTGTGTATTCAATTCACAGACAGTGGAGTTTCAGACTTGTTATTTCATCTTCTTCTTCCTCTTTTATGAGCTGAAATTGGCCAGACTGGCTGTCCATCCTTTCTAAGATGGCCAACTTTAACTGCATCTTTATCAGCTTGACTTGTAATAGAATGTAAGTAAAGATGAGTAAGGGTCGTATACGTATTTGGAGATGCCCTTGTCTTTCAGACTCTCGTTGGTTTTGTGAACACTAAATTCAAAGCACAGATCTCAGTCCATTGAGAGATCTGATTTCAAGCGAGGACCTATTGTATTTCTCCTGCTCTTCTTGCTTCTAATGCATTAAAAGGTCCTTAATTTTCTGCTAGGTGGTAATTAGTTTTCATGAAAAAGATGAACTGTGGATGCTTAGAGGTGCTCATTAAAGGCACAAATTGCTGATGGGAATGAAAAAAGTGAATTCTTTGGGAGAGAAAGGGTTTTGACAGCCTTGGTTGGTAACAGTTTGAAGCTGCAGATCAGCTAGTATCACTGCTGTTTTGTGTCCTTTGCTCTGCCTTTAGTGAAAGATGTAGTTATGAGCAGCGAGCTGCTCTAGTGCCACTGTCTTCCCAGGGGGCAGGGTCCCTGGCTGTCTTTTATGTTGTCACCCAAACAACTTTCCAGAGTAACCAGTCCCAAAAGGAAGGCTTTGCAAAGGCATCTAACACTTCAGCTTGAGCCTGGCTTTTAGGATCTGCAAGTTCTGCCTTTTCCTAAACTCAAATTCTGCTTTTCTATTTCAGAATTTGAAATTCTGAACTGTGAATGGGCTTTGGGAATGGGTGGCAGCGGTGTTACTGGTGATATTTTCAGAGGCAAAACCAATCTACTGGGCTTGGATTTACAGGACCCAATGTGAGTTAATTTTGTCTAAAGCTACTAAAGGGACTCCCAGATTTATTTACAATGTTGGTTCCATTTGCTATCTGCAAGTGTTTTTATTTAGCATTGACTATTTACCAAAATGGATTGTCAATCTTACTACTTAAAAGCCCACATTGGAATTAAGGAAAGGGCTGTTTGGAATTTTCTAGGTAAGTAAGAATGTGTAGGTATCTGTCTTAGTTTCCCATCACTGAGACATAATACCTGACATGCACAAGTTAAAGGAGGAGAGCTTTATTTTTGGCTCACAGTTTCTGAAGTTTCAGTCCATGGTTAGTAGGCTCATGTGCAGAAACAGCATGGTGGAAGGAGAGCTACTGACATCATGGTGGCTAGGAAGCAGTGAGTGAGAGAAGGGAAGAAATAGGGAGAGATAACCATTCCAGACCATGCCTCTTCCAGTCAGACCCCCCCCCCCAACAGCATGCCCCAGCCTCTCAGCTCAGAAGAGGATGAGTACACCAATAAATACAGCAACACACACAAGGTCCTGGGAGGACATTTCCCAGTATCTAAACTAGATGATTTAGGCCAAAACCAAAAAGTAAGCGAAACAAATACACAAAAGGTATTCTGTTTGTTTAGGGTTGAAATTATCTAGATTTGACAACCCTTATGGGCAAAATCAGCTGGATAATGGCCCAGTCAGCATGGACATGTGGATCAGGACTCTCTTTGTGGGCTATTTCTCAGAGGTTCCTGGGGTTTTCATTTCCTGGCCCCTACTCGATGCTTTTTTTTTTACCTTGCAAGTCTTTACACAATAAGAGAGCACAGGCTTTTGACATTGAGACTATGTTAGCTTAAGTTTTGGCTTGACTACTAAGCTAGCTGGTGCTGGACAAGTTACTTCCCCTTTCTGAGCTTCAAGTCCCTCTTTTGCTAATGGGTCAGTTACCGCGCCCCTCTTGTAATGAGGGGATGTAAAGGATCTGCTATGTAGCATAGGCTCTGTGGCATTCATGTGGTTCAGTCCACATCCCACTCTTTGAGTTAAAGCCAAAGCAAGGGATGATTTGACAAAATAGCAAGTCCAACATTGTTTGAAAGGAGAAATTAAATAAGCTTACTGCCTCTGAAGACAGTGGTGGCTTCCATGGTATCTCTCAGCTCCACAGCTAACTGGCTGTGTGTCCTTGTGAAGCTGCTTAACCCCTCTGATCAATTTCCCAGTCTGTAAAATGGGACTGGTAATTAAGGCTCCTTCCTCACAAGGCTATGGTAAGTATTAAATGTGCAAATGCAGCAGGGTGTTTTCCCTCATGTAGGAAAGGGACTAGTGCCTCAGTTTCTCCATTACCTTTCTGGTGCTCAGCTGTCCTGCCCCTCAGGAGGCCACTTGCTCTCCCTGGCTTGCCCGTTCCTCAGAGTCCTGCTGCATTTCTGGGTGCACCCTCCTGCCTCCAAGTGACCCTGTTCCCTCTGAGTGGTCCATCCTGACTCGGCAGCAGCCATCAGTGTGTGGGACTCGACTGGATTTGGTGGAGACGAGAGCCAAAGAGAAGGAAAGATGACAGAGCCATCTGTAAGTAATCTGTCTTGCTGAAGCAGATCCAGCTTGCTGAGTGTAAGCGTTGTTAACTTTTAAAAAAGTTATTCACAATTTAAAACAGGTTTAATGTCAAATCAAGATGAGCACTTACTCACATATGTGAGTGGAGACAATATAATTTGATTATAATAACAAGGGTAGACAGGTTAGTTTATAAACGGAGACTGGCAACAGCTTTGAGTCTTTCATCATTTGTATTTTGTTAACAATTATTTTTACTTTGAGGCTTACAGAACAGTTGCCAAAATAACACATAGAATCTCCATATTCTGCAAACTCACCCTCCTCTGATCCCACTTTACATAATCGTAGACCATAGATCACAGCCCAGCCATTTGCCCGCTGTGAGGACTGTTGACGGAGAGCTTGCTTAGACTCTGCCGGCTACCCCGTGTCAAGACCCTTTCTATTCCAGAGTCCTACCCTGCATCCACGTCTCCATCAGCCCCTCCAAACTGGGCATTCCCTGGTCTTTTCTATGACCTTGACCCTTTCAAAGAGGACTGATCAGATATTTTGCAGAAAGCCTCTCAATTTGAGGTTGTCTGATATTTTCCCCACTTCCTGCTTTTTTTCCCCACTTCCTGCTTTTTCACTGACTGCACTGCACATGCTTTTCTGCTCAAGTCAGTGGTCCAGTGACAAGTTTGGTAGTGACAAGTTACTAGTTCTGATTACCTAGATTTTTCTGACCCAAGCCTGACTGAGTGTGATCGATCCTGGAAATTAGGAGTTAGGATTCTGGAGCCAGGCAGCCTGGATTCTGTTCGTGGCTGTGTGACCTACCTGCTGTGGGACCTTATGCCTGTGTCTTGGCCTCTCTGTGCCTTCCTGATCCACTTTGCAGAATGCGGAGGCCGGTAGGCTGTGCGGAAAAGTAAGTGCAGTTACGAAGCACATAGAGCAGTGCCTCGCGTATAGGGATCATGCTGTGTGTCCTGGCTGTTGGGTTGGCTGCGCCCTCCTCCATTCTCATCCCCCGCCCTCTATGACCCTGCTGTCCAGGTCCAGCCACACACTGATGCCACGTCTCAGGTCTGCAAGTCGGCAGGTTTTGTGTGTGTGTGTGTGTGTGTGTGTGTGTGTGTGTGTGTGTGTGTACTTCTGACCAGAGAGATGGCTTCGCGGCAAAGCCCTGGGGTTTCCAGACATGGGTCTCCTGCCCAGGCTAGAATAGCTGCTTCATGCAGAAGTGCAGCCCTGGCTGCTCGTGCATCACTGAGGTTCTGGCTCCAGGGCCTTTGGTTGTGCTGCCTCATCTACCACCTTCCTCCTTCACCTGCTTGGCAACCGCTCCAGGCTCCTCTGCTTGCTCTCCTTCTCTTTCCCCCTGCTCTGCACTCCTTGGGCCTCTCCCAAGTCCCTCTCTGCATCTTGCCACTCTAGACTGAGCACAGGTGTGGCGGGGACACCCTGCTTTTCTAGGAAGGCTGACTGAGGACTGGATGGGTCCCCAGCCCTGTGACTTAAACATTGCCTAAATCCCTGTCCTCCCATTTCTTTGTGCCTAAGAGAAGGTAATACTAGTAATCATTATAATTCAATTCACTGAGGCTTTCCTTCCTAGGAGGCACCACTGTAAATGTTACCTTTGGTATTTTATTTAATGCTTACCACAACCGTATGGAATAAACACTAACGTGATCCCATTTTACGATGAGAAAACCACAAAAACAGGGAGTTTAAGTGACTTATCCAAGATCACAGAGCTAAGACATGAATGAGTCAGGATTCAAAGTCAGCTTGGTTTGGGAATCCGTATTTCTACTAAGTGAGAGAGCTAAATAAGATCATCTGTACAGAGCACTTAGCCAAGTACCTGGCTCAGAGTTAATACTTTAAACTTTTGCTTTTATTAATCTCCTGATCTGATTTTGGTTTCCTCTGGCTCCTGGTTTATGGCTATGGGATGCTGTTTCTAGTGTTTGCTAAACACTGACCTGGAGCCCTAGATCATAGGCAACAGGTATCGTGCCCACTTGTTGTGCAAGTTTATCCCATCTGTGTTGCCCCCTAATCTCCTAACCAGCAGATGGTCCATCCACAGCTCTTTGACTTGATGCAGCTCAGCCTGCAGTCCTCCATCTGTTTTTGATCAACTCTTCTGTCTTCTGCTGTCTTCACTGTCCATTCAGTTTAACCTTGCACCTTAACCTTTGGTTCTGCCTCTCTTGCCTTCACCTACAGCCCCACCTCCCCTAGTACCTGGACTAGCTACTTCCTTCTCCTTGCTCGGTCCCTGGCTTGGTCTGGGGGCAGATCCTCGTGACCCGTGTTCCTTGTTGCGCTTGCCCAGCTTGTGAGGGAGCCCAATCCAGTTAAGGAAGTGGCAGCACCTGGCCTTGGGCCTGAAGGCCTGAAAGGAGGCATTCAGAGGAGAAGGGGGTATGAAAGGACAGCCACAGAAGGGCCAAGAGGCAGGAGGTGGCCAACATTTCAGATGTAACATTTTGTTCCCTGGTCCCAGGAGACCCTTTACCTTATTCTGGACTGGAGGCACCTTTGAGAGGAGGCTGTCTTGGTGCCCAGACATGGCTCAGGCCCTGCTTCGGTGGTCCCTGTACTTCTGAAATTGGGACCTCTGAGTTGTACATAGGTCTGAGTATTTGATCATGATGTGTACAGTGGGTAGAGTCCAGATGGCTCTGCCTGACTGCCTGGGTTTGCATCCCAAAATATCATGTGCCAAGAAAACTCAGGCAAGTTACTGGAGTCCTCTATGCCTCAGTTTCTCCATCTGCAAAATCGAGGTACTTAAAGGTACCAATCTCAAAAATGTATGTTAGGGAGTAAATGTGATAACACGTGTAAAGAGCTTAGACAAAGCATGGCATAGGGCAGGAGCTCCGAAGGGTGATGCATTGTAGATTTACTATGACTGCGAACTTCTCGAGACTACTGATGGCATTGTACTCATATTCAGGGCTAGTTCTGGGCTAGATACATCCTTCCTGGTCATTGAGAATAAGTTTGCAATAAGCACTGGAGGATTTGAGAATAAATATCTCAACTTGTAGGGAGTTTGTGCTTGGGAGATTGTAAAAGAAACATGAAAGCTAATAGTCATTCTCAGGGAGTTTTAATGTGGGCTCCATGCTTGGGCTGTAGCCACTAAGCAGGAGGCATGAGAGGAGCTTCCACAATGAGACCATAGAGAATAACGCACAATGGGGCCATCAGCTAGGTAGCAGGAGCTGTGGATAAAGGCTCTGTGTAAAATGAGGACAGCCTGCATCTTGGTGCATTGTCTGTTGCTGTAACTGAATGCCCTAGACTGAGTAATATATAAGGAAAGGGCTTTATGCAGATCAGGGTTTTGCATGCTGGGAAGTTTAAGATGGTGTGGCAGCATCTGGTTAGGTCCTGCTTGCTTGTGGGGACTCTGCAGAGTGGCAAGATTGTGTAGAGGGAATGAGCATCCTAGTTCAGAGGGACAAAAGAGGCAGCCTTGTGGCTGTCACCCTTTGTCAAGCCTGCTTCCTTTTCTTATCCTTGCTGTCCTCCTCTGCTTTCTCCTCAAGTCCTTTCCTTCCCCACCCTCTTCCTTCTATCCCATGCCCCCTTCAGTAGCCACAGATGGTGGTAGAGATGCCATGAACTAAGAAAGAATCAGGTTCTAGGCCACGTCCCGAGACTTCTTCCTACGTATCCCATGAACATTAGTGGTTTCCTTAGCTGCTCTTTTTTTGTGTGTTGGTTCTGCTTTTAAAAAATTTAGACCTGCAAACTGGCTGAGTGCATTTCAAGATCAGGTAGAATAGTACTTTTTACTTAGCACTTCTTTCACGTCTTTATGAATCACCTAGGGATTGTTAGAAGTGTGGCTTCTCACTCTGCAGACCTGAGTGGAGCCTGAGAATCTGCATCTGCAGGGGCTCCTGGGTGAAGTGGCTGCTGCTTGTGTGCATGCTGAACCACAGGAAGCCAGCCTGTCATGTCCACCAGCCATGCTTCCAACTGCACAACTGCAAGCACAGTGTCTCCAGCATGGTGGCAGTGTTGCCCACTCTCTTCCCCCAGTACCCAGGTCCATCATAGTGAGCTATCACCTAAGCCTTTTTAATTTTTTTCTTTTTTGAGACATTGTGGCTAAGTTGCCCAAGTTGGGCTTGAACTTGTGATCCTCCTACCTCAGCAAACCAGAACACTGGGATTACAGGTGTGCTGTTGTCCACTCTTAATATTCAATGAGGCCCTAGAGTCCTCCCTCTGCAGACACTCTGAGGCCTCAGAACTTTTCCCATGTATGGTGTTACTGCAGAGAATGAGTCACGGCTTCAGGTTCAGTGTCTCCAGGGTGGCACTTTGCTTGTTGCTGCAGACTCCTCCACAGCCATTGGCCACCAACCATGGCAGACCCTTGTTCAGGTCACCAGGAAGGGAGTGATGTGAATGAAGGCCAGGACGGTAGCCACAAACAGGAGGCAAATGAAATGACAGGAGGTGATGAACTAGGTCTCATGGAAGTTTCAGTGATACATAGCACAAAGGTGAATTGCTTAGAACAGATGAGGCAAGAGGTTCTCCTTGAGGGCGGCCACCAGGCTTACAGGTACAGGACCAGAGTGAATATGGATGAGTCAACTCATCTCATTGCTCTGCAAGAAAGCAGCTCAAAGTCACCCTGTTGATGGGCGAGGGGGATGGCAGCCTCTGGGACTCTACCTTGTGGAAAAGAAATGATATATCCAAGTAGAAGGGGCAAGGTTTCCTAGGTACCAGCTATTGTTGGCATCTCTCCTGCCATCTTTTCTTCCCTTTCACCTGCTGGCTCATGCAGCTTTTCTTTCCTTGGCCTGGAGGTCATGGAAGTTCTCCCTGACTCCTAAGCCACTGGGGAGGTGGGCTTTCCTTTCCCACCTTTCTGTTTCTCCTCACCGCCACCTGCCTCTAGGGAAAGCCACTCAGGTGAATGCAAATTGTTCTCATCTCTCCTTGTGCTGGCCCTTCTTCCCCACTGAACCCTTTGCTGCCTGCTTGGCTGTATGTGGGAAAGAATCTACCTCTCCCTAGACCACAAGAGTGACTTAGAATGCTGGTCTTGCTCTTTGGGATTCTCTCCCTATCCATAAAGAGTCTCCGTTAGGCTGCTGAGAGTTTGCCAAGACTCTGGTCTGAGGCTTTCTTGGGTAGGGAGACATGGTTACCCACAACCAGCATGATCCTTGTTCACGTCACAGCCAAAGTGACTCGGGTAGTTATCCCAGAAGAAAAACTCTGACTGCTTTCTAGAGAGGCTTAGCTCTGTAAGGGTAGATGGTGTCACCATTAAAGTGAGCACAGAAGGGCGAAGGAGTGTTCTCTGGTCACCCTCTACTGCATCACTTTCTCTAAAGAATGCGAGCTCTGGAATTATGCACGCCTAGACTCAATTCTTAGAGCTATCATTCAGTCGATCTTCAGCAAGGTCAATCCTCATTTTCCTTTATCTGAAAAATGGGGCCAGTGACACTAGATTTCTATCACGTTGTGCAGATTAAATTGGTTGCTCTGTAAAAGCCTTCACCTAACCGATGGTTACATGAATGGCAAGTATTAGCTATTATCACGGTCAACACCTGCCCTACAGACCGATTCAGCCCATATACTTTCTGTCCAGGGCTCTTGCCCAGGAGCTCCTTGTGCTTCAAGTGTCCTCTCCTCTCACCCTCCCTCAGTATTGTGAGTCTGTTAAAATATTACTTTATCTTGTCTCTAACTCCTGGTTTTCAACAACCAGATGCTTTATTTTTAAGCATTTAAAAAAATTCTATTTTAATTAGTACATATTTGCAGTACATAATGACTTATTTGTATATGGATTGTCTCTTACTTTGCTGCTGTATTCTGATTATTGTTACCACTAGTTATGTATTTGAGATACCACCAGGCTATCTCACCACTCCCTCCGGCCTCAATACGTGATATATTAGCCACTTTCCTGTTGCTTGGACAAAATACCCAAAACCCACAATTTAAAAGAGGTTTATTTGGGCTCGCAGTTTTCAGAGGATTCAGTCCATCATGGTCGGCTGTCTTCAAGGCAGAAACAACATGGTAGAAGAGCATGGTGGAAGAAAACTCCTCACCCCATGGTTGCCAGGAAGCAGAGAGAGAAGGAAAGAGTGGGGACAAGAATACACCCTTCCTGGTCACTTCCCCAGTGACCCACCTCCAACCAGGCCCTGCCTCCTAACAGCACATTTAGCGACGGAACTCATCAATGGAGGAATCCACTGATAAGTACAATGGCCCCACGACCCACTCACTTCCACACACATGAAGGACATTTCAGATCTAAACCATAATACATGCACACTGTCATCAACCTTGATTTTTATTCTCAGAGGGTAAGGTTAGCCCTGAATGGCCTGCAAGGTAGAACACAACAGGTAATCAACAGAAATTCAGGATTAACATATAGAATCTTCCTGTGGAAATGCCAACCTTTTTTCAGGCATCAGTGTCTGGTTGCATCATGCTTGGATGGATTTGAGGGAGCTTGTGTTTGGAATAATGCTTTGACAGACATCAACAAAGCCACTTTCACATTAGAGGACATATGTTTCCACCCAGGGTTCCCCTTCTTGTGATGCCCCCATAGCCTCAGATGCCCTCAGCCTTGGCACTCAACTCCTCGTGATGCTGGCTGACACACTCGTGAGATTCCAAGGAGTACCAGTCCTTTACTGCAGAATCAACTGGCCAGATCCAAGCCATTCAGAGTCCAGGGAGTGCTGGGGACATTGATTGGCTTTTCTGGTCAGTGCTCCCAACATGGGCTTAGGACTCTGCCATAGACTTTTGGGGTGTGTTCTTGGTGGGACCCTGTGGTGTGATGCAAGCATCCCTTGATTCTGTCTCACAGGCTCCAAGTATTTTCTTTCCCACCTTCGGCACAGTGTCCATTCATTCTCTGCACATTATTTTGCCTCAGCTTGGGGAGGGGAAGAAGCCGGGGCTTCAGATATGGCACTTTGAGCCTTATAAGCTGATGTTATTCTAAGGATGGAGAACCTACAACACAGTCAGACTCTGTGGGCCACACTGAAATGTAGTTTGCAAATTTTATGCTGAAAAAGTGCCTAATCCTCCCCTCCTCCTACCTAGAGTCCCATGGTGAAGGATACTCCTCTATTACTTGAGTCCTAGAGCCCCCATCTCTGGGAAGGCAGCAGGGAAGAAAACTCCATTCCAGCAGCTGTAATCTCTGCTGCCCACTCCCTGCCCACTCCAGAGCAGGACTGGATATTTCAGTCCAGAGGGGACCAGAGGGAGGAAAAGCAGCAACATATGTAGTATGCTGCCTCCCAGACGTGGGCTCTTCTATAACGTTCAACTGTTCTCTCCAGGTGGTGAGCCAAAGGAGAGCTTAATTAAAATCAGGTGGGAAATGTATAAACAGAACATTAAAAATAAAAATGTGCAGGACTGACATCACCCACATCCAACCTCAGGAGATGACTGTAGGGATCTGTGCCTCATGATCCTTCTCCCAGTGGAAGATCCTTCTTCCACCAAATGGCGAATACCAGGGCGACACATTGGGGGCCCAAGACAGGGCAGGCCTATTGCAACTGGGTCTGAATCTGCTTGGACAGATGGCCCAGTCAGTACACCAAGGTCCTCTGTATCTCAGTGTGAGGTGGCTAAGCAAGTGTGTGGAGTTGGGAAAGATGGAACAGGACAGGAATAAAAGTACCTGGCTTAAAATACAGATGACAATCCTTGCTGCTCCTGACACTTAAGGCAGTTGCTTAAAGACGTGGGAGAAGCAAGGCTGTGTGACCTCGATAAATGGCCCACCTGGGCCTTACTCTCTTCCTCTGTAGGAAGGGTATTGAAATGCCTGCCACACATAGTAGATGATAGTAAAGAAGAGTGGCAGCTGTCATTGACTGAGCATGACTGCTAGCCAAGCATTCCTTGACGGCCTTCACATTATGAAGAAGGGACTAGGATTATCCCTGTTTTTCAGGTGAGAAAATTGCTCAGAGAGATTTAGAGAATTTGACAAAGTCACCCAGCTGGAAATAGTGGAGCAAGCTGATCTGACAGGCTGTGAAACTGGTGTTGCCAATAAGTCAAGTGTCTCAGTGTAGGCATCCAGGAGACAATGGAGCTTGTCTGAAAGCGTGGAAGAGATTCTGTGATGGGACAGGAGATGAGGTGAGAGCACACGAGATGGTTGGGGAGACCCCGATGAAGAGTTAAGCAACATCGGATCATGGGGTCAGAGAATTATTTCCTTTTCTGCTCGCTTTCAGTCTTTCTGATTATGACAAGAGAAAACCTTGGCTAGGTGCCCTTGTGCCTTTAACTCGATACTACTATCTTTTAAACAAAAAAATAGCAAGTGCCAGAGGCCTCACCAGATGACAGCATCTAGCTAGTCTGCAATAAAAAGTTGCTGCTGCCATATTCGTTTTCATGGTCATCTTGTGGACAGGTGATACTAGTTTTACATTGACAGCAGTAATGTAAAATTTTGTCTCTTAAAACACATTGATGAAATTATAAAGAATCAGTCAGTGTTCAGTATTTTCAAGGGAATAAGAGCAGAGGTGGGTTCAAGGTGTAGCCGAGGTGGGGAAGGCTGAGTGACCTGACAGTGAGCAAAGGATCACGCGGAGAAGTTCTCAGCTGGTGCTGCCCATGGTTCATACTCAATGAAGGTCGAAGACAGAGGGGCAAAAGCAGGCAACTCTCACTTCCGGTGTCTTCAGAGGAGGAAAGAAATGAGCCATTTGGAAACTGAACCTAAAGGTCTTTCCCCTGACATTGTGGGATGAATTTAGCTTGCTCTGCAAGCTGCTGGATAAAGCAGGGGGATGAGAATATGAAGTTCGTTTTTATCTTCATTGAACTGTAGAAGCTGTAGTAGTCACTTTGGTATTGCTGGGATAAAATGCCTGATAGTTACATCTTAATAGTTTACATTTTTATTTTGGATCACTCTTTCCATCCAAGGCCGGCTGGTTCCAAGGCAGAAATGGCATGGCAGAGCGAAGGTGCTCATACCGTGGCAGGCAGGAAGCAGAAGGAGAAGGGAAAACATGGGGAGAAGAATACACCCTTCCAGGTTACAGGCCCAGTGGCCCACCTGCAACTAGGCACATTTAGCTATGAAGTCATCAATGGATGAATCCCCTCATGAGTAGAGTGCCCCAAGATCCAAATATGTGAGACTTTTAGGGGACATTTAAATTGATGCCATTACAGAAACTGATTGCTGTGCCTGGAATTTGATCTCAGTGTCAGAGCCTGCACTAGAAACATGAGGCTCCAGATGGGAAGGGACTTCCCCCCGGGTCACCCTGGGTTAAAAGAACTGTCATGACTATTACTAGTTCTGTTTCCTGCCCAGCTCCATCATCATTAGTCTTTTTCCACAACAGTGAGCAGATCTGTTCTGGCTCCTGGTGAATGAAGACAGCCCAGGGCCAGATCTCCCTGTCTATAGATGCCCTCCAAGTCCCCAGAGTTGCACAAGGCACTGTGAGTGACAGGGACACTTCACAAAGGGAGGGAAGTAAATAATAATCTCCAAACTCCTGGAGCTGACAGGGTTCTTCTGGCTGATTTTGCCTTCAGAAGAGGGTCATTTGGGAGGTGAGAACCCTGGGCCTACTATAACAGGGTCAGTTAGGAAGGTCCCTAGGAGTGAGAAGCCCTGTGTTAGCTTTTACCAGGTTATGCTGCAGTAACAACTACCCCCAAACTTCAGTGGCTCCCAACAACAAAAGTTTGTTTCTTGTGACCGTTACATGTTGGTTGTAAGCCAGCTGTAGGTTGCTCCAGTCTACTGGGACCCAGGATAAAGACGCAGCCTGGGAAGTATTCTTTGGTAGCAGAGGAAAAAAAGAGCAATGACAGAACCATGGAAAGTTCTTAGTGCTTCTGCTCAGAGGTGACAGATACGACTTCTGGTCTGTTTTAGTTTGGCTCCTAGGGTAAGATTCTAGGATGAGGACTCAAGCTCTTTTAGGTCATTGGGAGGTGCAGGAAACACCAACAGGGAAGTGGAGAAATGAGTGAATCAAGGCTGCCATGAGAGGCTGGGTTAGCACCTGGCCACCACTGTGGGCGACTTGAGTCTCATCTTATTCCTCATGGGGAAATTCTGGAAAACAGGCACATAGCATGCTGCAGGATCATTTCCCCCAGAAATCACATAGGAACCTTGGAAGCTGAGTGCTGGGGCTAGAACCTGATCTCAGGATCAGAGCCTGCAATAGGAACCCGAGGCTCCAGATGGGGAAGGGACTTCCTCAGGGTTACAGGGTCATGTGTCTGAGAGTAACTGCAGTGTGACCACCACTTTCCCATTCCCAGCCTAGCTCCACCTTGGGGTTCATGGTTCTATGGGACATGCAAAACTGTCAGTCACTGGTGAGGGCAACTCCTGGGAGGACTGATTCCCCAGCACTCCTGGCCTGCATGGCACAGGCAAAGGAACTTTCTAGCTTCTTAGAAAGGCTTTAGACAGAGTGACAGACACTAGGAGGTGGGCAATGGCCCCAGCAAATTGGAGTGCTAAGGGCGGAGGGGTGTGGCTGAGGCAGGAAAGCATGAGACCTGCCCAACATTTCCTTGGCCAAAGGAGCTGCCTGCCGTGTCACCAGGGATGGGGAACTGTGATACTCCCACAGGGGTGCAGCTGATATTTGAGACCCAAGCTCAGTGTTTTCGGCAGGATCTGAGCCCAGATTTATGAAGTGCAGAGTGGGTGATGCCTCACTGAACGCCGTGTGGAGCAGACTCTTTCAACCTTGGTACTGCTGATGTTTTGGGCTGGGTGATTCTTTACTAGGGCTCCTGTCCTGTGCATTGTAGGGTACTTTGCACCATCCTGGCCTCTACCCATCAGGTCTCTGTAGCTTCCCCCCTCTCTGTTTTCTATTTGTGACAAGTGAAGTGTCCCCAGACATTGCCAAGTGTCAGTGGTGGGTGGGTGGATAGTCCTTCCAAAGGACTGGTTATATAGATTATATATGCATTGCCAATTTCCAAGGAATTGAAATAAATTGTATTCTCAATTTATTGTAAGTAAATTAGAGGCAGTCACAGCCTAATGCAGAGACAGATATATACGCCATACAGTGGTACTTCGGTTCATGAACTTTTTCTCCACGATTCTGGTTGCAAACTGGAAAAGAACCAAATCAAATTTCCCCATAAAGTCAACATGGAACCTAACCATTGAATTTGATTTCATTCTCATCCAACTTGGTGTGTGACCCAAAACAACAGTTTGAAACAATATGTGTTATATCTGCACAATGGAGTACTACTTAGTCATAAAGAAGGATAAATCTGAGTCATTTGTAAGAAAATTGATGCACAGTGAGACCTTAATACTAAGGGAAACAAATCAGATGCAGAAGGTTAAATAGCACACGGTTTCTCTTATATGAGAAACCCAAAGTATAAATAATTTAAAGAGCAAAATAAAAAATGGATGATAGGAAATAGGTAGACATCATGGAGGTGGGAAGGGGTCTCGGCATGGAGGGAGACTGGAGGGATGGGAAGGGGAAATAAAAAGGATCAAGATGCATTATGTACATGTACCACTTCCCCATGATGAATGTTATATATCACAAACATATGCTAATAAAAAGGAGGGAAATAAAATGTTTTAATCAGAAAAAATAGTACATTGAAATGTGTTCCTAATGAAACTTTTAGGAGTAGGGAACATCAATTCTGTTAAGGGCTGGGGTGGTCAGGGAAGGTTTTACAGTAGCAGGGACAGTTGGACTAGGCTTTGAAGGATGAAGAGGAGTTTTCCAGGTGAGTAATGCCCCAGAAGGCCAATTGTGGGGCTATAATTAAACCAGCTTTCCATGTGATTGGTAATGTGAAAGGAGCAAAGCCAAGGGCTTTGGGGGTGCTTAGAGGAGTCACCCAAAGGCATGGATACAGCCCAGCCTCAGAGAGAGCAGAAAGGCCCTTGGTCTACTATATTTAACTAAAAGACAGGGCCAGTTAGTCCTAAGGTCTCCTCAGGGTCTCCTCAGTGTCCTTTCCTGTTTTCCCCTTTGATGTCTGCCACATGATGTGATTTGATTCGGCAAAGAAAACTGGATAGGGCTTCCTGGGGCCCCAGCGCTCTGCTTTCGTAACTGTACCCGTACCCGGGAAACTGGCTGTTGAGGTTCTCTCCTGCTGGCTTCCTAGCTGTGCTCTGACCACACTCAGCATGCAGCTGTGAGTTCATCTGGGCCTGGTCCTGCCCCGCTGTGCTGTCCACCGGCTGCCAGCCCTGGCTCTCCGTTTGTAGAACAGGTGAGAGACTCCCCTCACGGGGCTGCCCGAGGACGGCGTCATAGTCTGTCAGCCCCGGGCCCTGCTCCTCCTCACACAGGGAGGCAGGACTCAGCGCTAGCCAGCTGCTGTTACCATGGTGACACAGATTGAGGGCACAATGACAGCCAACTTGTGTTAGGCGCTCCTGGGGTCCCAGGCTCTGTGTGTATTAACCGATGACCATAAGACGCATTCACAGTTGCTGTGTTTTCTAACGCAATGACTGAGGCAGAGTCGATCCCCTGTCTCGTGTGTGGTTTGTGATCGGTGCTGAGACTCCAGGCAGTGGTCAAAGGATAATCACTGCTGAATTGTGGCATCCTCCATATTTCCCCATAACTCTACTTAGGAAGAAAAGAACAGAGGCTTAGAGATTTATTAATACCAAACAGAATCAGTGTAACTCCTATTGGGTACGAGCTTTTCTCACCTGTTCCGTGAAGGCCTTTAAGATGCTTGTGGCATTGGAATAAGGTCAGAGAGCAGAGATGCATCTTTGACCTGGCTTCTGAGAATCTCCTTGGGTACATGATGAGTCAACCCAAACTGACAGAAAGGTCTGCAAGTGACAAAAGGGAAACTTTCAGTTGCTTGACTGTCCCTGCAGCCCTCACCCTGGTGTCACCTTCAAGGTTTGGAAATAAAATGTAGAGGGAGAAAGTTTGTTGGAGATGCCACCATGCCCAGAACCGCCAGGAGTCTCTTCTCTACCCCTGTGGCAGGGATGCAGATGGTGTGCTCAGGGCTGCAGGGGACAGTCTGCTCTCAAAACTGCTCACTCCTGTCATGGACAGAGGGGCAGTGAGGAAAAGCACGCAGGGTCCTGGTGGCTGTGGGGTACCATCATTCTGCATGGCCCAGACCGTGGCCACTTGCTGTTGTCATCTTGAACAGTCAGCTGCCTGGCTAGGAACATATGATACAGCTCAGGGAGGCCACGAAGCTGGCCCAGCATGGAACAGGAAAGAATCAGCAAGGGACAGCTCTGATTGTCCTCTTGTCCCATCAGCACCTGTGGCGCCCCAGTGACTAGGCGAGATGTGTTTCTCTTTGCTTTGGCTTCATTCCTGGATGTCATCCTTGCTGGCCCCATGTGTTTGAGGCAAGTGACTTTCTCTTTCTCTCTCTGCCTCATCAGGGATTCTGGTTTGCTGGAGGCACCTAGTTGATAGGAAGTGTTCTGTGTCTGCTCTTCTGTTTGTCACGTCTGCCGGTGACCAGGTGTGTTGGAGATATCCCTGAGGACCCTGCATCCTAGAAACCCACAGGTTGCAGGGGTCAAAGACACCCTCTAGTCCTCGGTCTGAAATGTATCTGAAGTCGTGTGGTGAGCTCCCTGTTTTATGAATTATGAAATCCTTTGGCAATGCAGAAGAGGCATGTGTAGTGGCTTTGCAGTCATTAGCTGGCCCCTGTCTCTCCCTCCCTTCTCACTGCCAGGCAGCAGCCTACTGTTGCCTCCTACTCAGACATGCATGGCCTGGAGCAAACCAATGCCTTCTGGGACAGAATGTTGATGTTGGATAGCCTGGGTTCAAGCCAACCCTGGCTAATTGATTAACTGTCTGTTTTCTCCACATGGCACCCCAAAGATGGTGTGGCTCTCCGAGCCTCACTGGCATGCACCCCTGCACTCTCCATCCTTTCTCATATATTCAGGCCACACCCTCTTCCCCCTTACCTAGAGTTAGCAGAGCCCTGCAGCGAGGGACAGGGTGTGTGATGGTTACGGGCACAGGCTCCTGAGTCCGACTTTGAAGGTCTGCTATTGGCTGCTGTGTGAGCTTGGGCTCATCCTCTCTGTGCCTTCTCCTTGTCCACAAATGGGAATAAGATCAGTGTCTACTTCATAAAGTTGTACAAAGCAAACCGAATATATCTGAGGACCTTAGAATGTGTCTGGCACATGGAAAGTCTTTAGGAAGGCTCCCTAGTACCAATATCTCAAAGGATAAATGGCAGGAGAAGAGGATGTAGATGCTGTATCTAGAAGTTGAATATAGTCAGATCGGTTAAGGAGATAGGATGCCAGAAAGTCCAGTTTGCTGTGGATTTGCCATCGTTCCCATGGCGACTCTCAATAACAGAATTGTTCAAAGGACATTGAGTGCTCACAAAGGCAGTGGCTGTTTTGCCCAAGAAATATTCATGTGATGAATAAATAAATACCAATGATGATAATAATAGTTGCCGTGTGTTGCGTGCTATGTTTCTGCCATGTTTACATATATTAACTGACTTAATTTTCATAATGATCTTATGCATTATTATTGTAGTCATCTTTTTATTTATTATTATTATTTCTTGTGCTACTGGGAATTGAACCCAGGGTCCTTACCACTGAGCTACATCCCAAGCCTTCGTCATCTCTTTTATGAATGAAGTTTTTGAGGTTCAGCATTGTTAGGTAGTGTGTCCAGGACACACAGCTCATGAGAAGTGGAAGTAGGATTTAAATCTCAGATGGAGCTCTGAATAATACCCTCCACATGCTCCACCACACTCCATTTTTGCGTATTTATCTATAGTTGTAAATAGAAACCAACTAAAATACAATCCTTTCTTGGATGCAGTATCTCCTGTGAATATCTCAGATTGGGACTGAAATGGCCCATGGTGGGATCAGAGACACTTTGTAAAGGAGCCACAAATATGGTGAGGATTCTAGAATCTAGGGCAGTGGTGGAGAATCTATGGCATGTGTGCTGTAGCAGGCACGCGGAGCCCTCTCTGTCAGCATGACAGCCCAAGGTTTGCCAAATTATCAGCATGCATACGACAGCAAAGATCACATAGTGCAAAAGCATGCTGAATGCAAACTTTTATCTTGCAAAGTTCAAATGGGAAAGGGAACAAGAGAGGGAGGAGGGAGAAAAGAAGGAAAGGAAAGGGAATAGAAGGAAAAAATGGAAAAAGCTTTTGTAAATAAGGAGGGGAAGAGAGGTTGAAGGGAGGGGAGGGGAATGGGAAAAAAGAAGAAGCAAGATATATTATGTACAGGTACAAATTCCCTATGATAAATGTTATCATTATGTATATCTAAAATGTACCAGTAAAACAAAGGAGCTGTTTGTATCATTGAAAGCTCTGTTACTGTGTTTTTTTTCTGAAGACGAAAGATGTTAATGTATGAGTTGTTTCTTCTAAACCAAAACCTGAGTATTCAGGCTTAATTGCAGTGTTGGCACTTTGTGATAAATAAGTGGGTTTAGGGTTGCAGTTTGGGCACTTGTCTCTAGAAGGTTCGCCATCACTGGTCTAGTGGATCAGGTCCTCAGCATTCAGAGATTGTACAAACGTTCCACTTTGGGGGTTCCACATCAGGTCTCGTGCAAAGTGTCTTTGTTCTCTGTGCTCTGGGGCGGATGACAGCTTAGATATCTCCTGGCCTCTTGCCTATTGTTACTCATCCTGGTTGCAAACTGAGGCTCCATTCTCTATGCTGTACTTCAGTCAGATTAGTAGTTCTCTGAAGTACCCTGAATCCTGCCCGGCTTCTGACAAAAGCCTTGATTATTCTTCCCTATCACAAAAATAAATCCAACTATGTAGCTTCCCCAGTTGCTGCTCCCTAAACCAGAAGGATTGCCACAGTATGGAGTCTCTCATGGTGACAAGGGGTGAGGGGAACATGAAGAGGAGAAGGATAAGTAGCCATCTCCAGGGGCTGGAGGCCAGTTAGCCTGGGCTGGAGACGTCACTCCATGCATGGCTTTTGCATTGCAGAGCGTTACTTCAGAGTATTTTCCTTGCATCACTAAATTCATGATATGTATATGGTGCTTATGTAGGAAAGTAAAACAAAAAGGGAATAGGAGGTCTCAATAACCTTGTGTGTGGCTGGGTTAAACAAAGTTGACTAAATTTCTTTACTGCGGAACTTTTCAGAGCCTTTATTACTTAATGCACCTTACCTTCTAGGGCAGGCAGCTTGGGCTGGGGATTTAGCTCAGTGGTTTCACCGCCTGCTGTGCAAGCGCAAGGACCTGAGTTCAATCCCTGGTACCAAAAAAAAAAAAAAAAAACTAGGGCAGGCAGCTTTTCCCAGTCTTATTTGACTCTCTACCATTAGATCTGGGAGCATTTGAGGAATTAGCATTCAGAAGAACACACCTGAGAAATGGTGCTATTGGCCCTGGAAGCCATTGAAGGCGACACGGGCACTGGTGTTCAAACTTATCCCAGAACAGGATGAACTTTCATTTTTTATTTTATTAGAAGAGTTAGGCCCTTCAAAAATTCACAAATAAATTAAGTTATTGGAGTTAAACATAGAGAAGGATCAGAAGCTGGAATGTCTCTGGGTCTTAAAAGGAACTGTTGTCTTTCATTTACATTGGGAATTATAAATTAGAGTGACTAAGTCGGGGCTGAATGTCAAAGAGCACATCTTCCGTCTTCCAGGGATTGCATGGTTAATGGTCACAGTAGTTGGAAGGATGGGGTTAGAGAAAGAAAGGCAGGTGCCCAAGAGACTCTGAGAGCTGGCTCAGTGGCTTAATGTGAGCTGCTCCACCAGCCAGTGGACATTCACAAAGCCTAGAAAGGAAGCAGGTGAGGCTCTAGCTGAAGAAGAAGAAAGGGTCATCAAAAGCCTAACATGATCAAGATGAGGTCGATAACTCCCGTGATTGCATAATGTGCAAACAAACTCTTAGTGACCCTGGGGTCTGAAAGCAAGTGAAAGGCAACAATAAGACAATTTGAGATTTCTTTGATGTCAAAACTCTGGCTAGGTAAACTTTAAAGCACCTGACAGGTTTTCCCTGAGGTACTGCAGGACGGTGATGGAAGATAAAGCTCATTCCAGTGGCCTACAGCCAGTGCGTTCCTGGAGCAGAAAGAATGGTCAGGTCAGAAACTCGGGCTGGGGTGGGGTGGAGTGGATAGTGAGAGGGAATGAGAAAGGAAGAACCACGTTGCATTCCTGGAGACAGAGGAGAAATGACAGGAGAGGAAGGACAGGGATAGTTTACTATGAAATACTCATGAGAGCCCAAATTGGCTTTTGGCAGATCACTTGATTTTCCCAGGACTGAAGTAACATGAGCTTCCTCCAACAAAGTACGTCTTTGTTAAAAGCAGAGAGGCTCAGAGAAAGAAATAGGAGTTGGAGGCATAATCTGTGAGTCTGCAAAAAATTTACTTCTGAAATGCCTCAGGATGGTGTCTGAAATGCATGGGTACTTGAACCCCAGTGCCTGACTACAAACCAGGCAGAAAGTACGCTTCCCAGTGAATGTGTTGAATCCATCATTGACTGGATGTCTGATGTTTAGATCTTGCTGCATGGAATTTTCCACTTGCTTAAATAATGTATTGATAAAATCTCCAGTGGTGAGCTGGAAAGGCTATATCTTTTACCAAACCATCATCCATGATTTCCTCTTCTAAAACTTAATCACTAGAGGTGTGTGATGCCATCCTCAGTGAGAATATCATCTACATTAAACCACAGGTTCTTTCTAGAAGTTTGAAGTGAGTGTCTTATGCAAGCCATGCTGAAGAAATTGGTTCAAATAAAAATCCACGTATTCTGGTTCTGCCGTGTACCCGTCCTGTGATAGTTGAGTTTCTACTTGTAAAGATGGAGTAAAAGAAATGAACTTATTGCAACATTTAAAAAAATTTCATTAGTGCGTATTAGTAACACATAACAACATTATTTTCATCCCCACTACCTTCCTCTCTCTTTCTTGTCAACTGAGTAGCCTTACTGCAAAAGGTCTGGGGACCAAAGATTCCCAGGCAAAAATGTCAGCAGGGTTACACTGTTGCCTGTTCTTGGTGTGATGGGAAAATCAGCAGGTTTGATTCTGCTGGTGGGAAGATATTTTCTAGTACTGCTGAATCCGTAAAGTACTTGGTCTAATGTTATCTTCAGGACCTTGTTGAGAATTTTTCTTCTCTCTTGCAACACAGAGTATAGGTGTTACAAAGCTCACCAGCTCCTGTGTTCCCTCAGAATGCTTTTCTTCTCCTCCAGAAGTGGAAAGAAACTGCTGGTACTCATCCTGTCCTTCAGCACAAATCTATTTGAAGCTCACTAGGTTTAGGGTTCAGTTTTAGGGTTCATCAGAATTAGGGTGATACTCAAATACTCTATCCTTTGACATATTGGTCTCTGTATTCAGAAATCCAAGAAGATGATAAAAATCTAAATCATTAATGAAGCGGAACTGCTGATAGGAGTGACAAAGGTAACTAAAAAGAATAGGTTGTGTGAGAAAGCTGAATTTTGAGAAAGAGCTCTCAGTAGTTCCCAGACATTGTGGATGAAAAATCTAATAAGACTCCCTTTTTATTTTTTTACAACAATGTAAGTGGCTTTGTCTGGTTATATTTTGTTCTCTTTCTCCTCATTATTTAAGAAAATTCAAAGTTCATTTGTTTTGCAGTTTTGTTTTTTTAAAAAGACTAGTAATATACAATTATAAAAATTCTATATGGTCACTGCAGAGAATTAGCATATATGAAAGTATAAATAAGGGGGAAAATCACTTGCAATACCTTCAACCAGAGACAATCACAGTTAAAAGTGTTGATGTGTCTGTTTCCAGCTGGAGTGTATGACACGTTTCAGATCATCTTATGTACTTTTAGACCAGTATCTGTTTTTCACTTGCCTCTCCATTTTGTTCATTTTTCTTTTTTAGAATAGGAACTTAAGCCATTTTACTGTAATATTATTTTCTAACCCCCTTCTAGCCTTAGGCATTGTTCTTACGTCCCCTCTTAAATTTTGTGGGCCGTGTACAAGGTCTGCCTCATGCTCAGCTTTATGGATGGTATAGTGGCCATATGGGAATGTGAATAACAAATGATGTCTTTAATGGCTCTATTATCGCTCACTACTGCTGTGGCATTGTTTGCTTAATCTTTTTGCAGTGACTGAACTGGGCTGCTTCCAGTTTTCCTGTTTTATAAATAGTGCTTCCAGTGACCATCTTTATCTGTATCGGATTTGTTTTTCTTAGCAATCGTTCTCTGAACCATATTCTCAAATGGGATTATTAGAGCCACAGACTCAAAGAGATTTATAATATTTGTTATCCATTTCTGGAAAATGAAAGCCTGATTGATGCTGCTACTCCTGATGTCTTAAGTGTGATTGTTGTGCAAAGCCACACTCTGATTTCAGTCATCTTACTTTGATTTGCTGTCTTACTACTGATCTAATATTAAGTTAAATAGGTTTAAAAGAGGTTTAGCTTTTAGGTTTAAATTATTTTTTAAAATGTTTACCCTTTTTTTTCTTTCTTTCCTTCTTTCTTTCTTTCTTTCTTTCTTTCTTTCTTTCTTTCTTTCTTTCTTTCTTTCTTTCTTTCTTTCTTTTTGTAGTGGATATTGAACGCAGGGCCTTTACACCAAGCTACATTCCCAGGCCTTTATGTTTTTTTATTTTAAGACAGGGTCTCTCTAAGTTGTTAAGTTGCCCAGTCTGGGCCTGAACTCATAATCCTCCTGCCTCAGCCTCCCAGAGTGCTGGAATTACAGGTGTGCACTTCCATACCTGGCTAACTTTTATCTTTTTATAACGAGATACAAAATATAATAAAAAATGTGTAAATTACATGAATAAAAATTATTGCCTGAATAAACAATAAATTATATATATATATACACATATGGAATATGATATTAGAAAAGCAATTCTTACATTTTATGTAAGAAAATTAACACTTTGATTTTTTTTTGTATTAAATTCTTTTATTGGTACATTGTAGCTATACAACACAATTACATTTCTCATTGGGAATTGTACCTTTACATAATGCATCTTGGTTCTTATTTTTTCCCCATTCCTAGCCCTCCCTTCACGCCCTCCACCCTTCCCTATTTACAAAGACTTTATTTCCATTTTTTCCACTTCTCATCATTTTTCCTTTCCCTTCTTTCCTTTCCCCTGCCCCTCCTACTATCCCTACCCCTTTGAACCTTTTTGTCCTATTTTGCATTATCGATTATTCATTCTAATCATTGGTACATTTTAGGTATACAATATAATGACATTCATCATTGGAAATGTGCACCTTTACATAGTCTCTCTTGGTTCTTATTTTTCACCGTTCCTCAGTCCTCCCTTCAACCTCTCCTTTTCTCCCTATTTACAAAGATTTTGTTCCTATTTTTCCATTTTCTCATATTAATCCCATTCCCTTCTATCCTTCCCCCTAGCCCTCCCACTTCCTTCCCCTTTGCCCCTTTTCTTCCTATTTCACATTACCTATTATACATTTAGTCCTTATTTACACTTTCAGTTTCTCACACCAGAGAAACTATTTGGTATTTACACATGTGTGTCCTATTTATTTCACTTAAGAGTATCACCTCAATGTGCATCCACTTAGCTATAAATGTCTCTAATTTCTCATTTTTTATGGCTGAGTAGTACTCCATTTTATAAAAAAACCACATTTTCTTTATCCAGTTTCCAGTTGATGGGCATTTGGGCTGTTTCCAAGTTTTAGCTATTACAAACTGCGCTGCTATGAATATGAACATGGGTGCACATATATCACTGTGGTATGATTCTTTTAATTCTTTGGGGAAGATCCCCAGCAGTGGAATAGCAGGGTCAAATGAGACTTCCAGTCCTAGTTCTTTGAGGTATCTCCATACTGATTTCCACAGTGGTTGCACCAGTCTACACTCCCACCAGCAGTGGAGCAGGGTTCCTCTTTCCCCACAGCCCTGCCAGCATTGATTATTGGTTGATTTCATGATAGCAACCATTGTTTCTGGAGTGAAGTGGAATCTCAGCATTGTTTTCATTTGCCAATGACCAGTGATGTTGAACATTTTTTCATGTATTTATTTGCTATTTCTACTTCTTTGTCTGAGAAATGTCTGTTCATTTCAGATGCCCATTTTCGGATTGGGCCTTTAAATTTGGGAGGTCTGATCTTTTTAAGTTCTTTATAGATTTGAGATAGTAGACGTTTGTCTGAGGAAGAGCAGGTGAAGATTTTTTCCCACATTGTGGGTTGTCTCTTCACACTGCTGGTGGTTTCTCTTGCTGTGCAGAAGCTTTTTAATAAGAAGAGATCCCATTTGTTGATTGTTTGTGCTAGTTCACGGGCAACTGAGGTTTTGTTCATAAAATCTTTTCCTACACCGATGTCTTCAAGGGTTCTACCTAACCTCTTTTCCAACTGGTTCAGAGTTTCTATTTTAATATTTAGATCTTTAATCCATTTTGATTTTAGTTTAGTGCATGGTGAGAGATATAGGTCTAGTTTTAATCTTTGGCAAGTTGAAACCCGATTTTTGCAGCACCATTTATTAAAGAGGCTATCTTTCCTCCAGTGAGGCTGTTTGGCTCCTTTGTCAAAGATGAGATGGCTGAGTGTGTCTGGCATTGTTTCTGCATCTTCTAATCTGTTCCACTGGTCCTCAGGTCTGTTTCTTTGCCAGTACCATGCTGTTTTTATCACAGTAGCTTTGTAGTATAGTTGCAGGTTGGGGATTAACACTTTGATTTTGTTGGAAAAGTTTTGAAAGAACAAAATTTGCTTCTACCCTCAAATTCTAGTATTTTTTGTCTTCTTTCCAAATTGTCAGCAATCTTGTTATCTCTCAGCTCCACTTACCTAATTGCCCTCAATGTTTCTAGATGAGCCTAAACAATAATGGCAAAGTGACATTGTACACCCTCAAATGACTGAGAAGGATCTTTGAATTATGTTCCCCCTGAGAGAAAAGACACATATGTTTTGGACCCAAAGCAGCTATCTTTGGATGCATCCTCTCTTTGTCCATGTCCCAACCAAATGTCCCTGGCACAGAATCTCAGCTGAGCCCTGGGTCTCAGAGGGCTTAGCAACCTCATGGCCACAGGGCTTGACACATGGACATTAGTGAATTTTCTCCAAAATAGCCTTTCTATGTCCAAGGACACCAACATCTTCTGCCCATGAATTTGATAGAACAAAGCAACACATTTCCTCTAATATTTCTGTAAAATACTCATTAGTGATGATACACTGTTGCTTATACATTTTTAAAGATGAATTTGGAAAAATAAATCACAGGGAGCCCTAATCTGGGTGTATTTAGTGGCTTTCAGTCCGTTGAGGAATTCCTGGAGGCTGGCTAAGGTGGTGCTGTGGAATCTTTAGGTCAAGATGGTTGCTTGTCTAACAACCTGCTCAGAAGGCCAGGCCAGCTGTTGCAAACAGATGGCTGTGTATCATGTGTTTCATGGATTGTGTTGTTTCTATCTAAAGAGAGAAAATAGCTCTGTAGCAATCAGTGTTGCTGCTTCACATATGAAAAATCTGAGATCCACAATGCCTAATTTGTCCAAGGAGATGATCATCTAGCGTTAGTTAAGTCTAGATCTGTAGTGGGCCTCACTCCGAAGCTGGGTGTAGACCGCTTCTGCTGTCCTACATTCACTGCAGGAGTCAGGGTGGCCAGCATACAGGACCCATGGGTGCCTCTCTCCCTGTGAGTCTCAGCGTGCTTCCGAGGGCTGATCTCTTAAACTGGTGCTAGTTATGGGAGAAAATAGAAAAGGGCCACAGGGAGTAGCTGGAGATGTGGGAGAAGAGGGTCAAGGTTTGGGAGGAGGGAGATTGGATTGGGGTCCATGACCCTTCAGTTCTAACAGTGAGCCCGTCATAGCGGATCTCATTCATAGACACTCTGGACAATTGATCTTCTTTCATCCTAAGAGTGATGTCTATGCTTTAAGCCTTTCTCCCAACAAGGTAGAGAAATGTGAGCCAAAGGAGCCTGCCAGAAAGGAGAAATTCGAAGGCTTGCGTTTTATTCTTGGCAATCAAGCAAATTTTATTTCATGCCCCATCATCTATATGTGTTTATTTCTATGTAAACATGATATTTTAAAAGTTAGCACACTTTTCTGATTTTAATATGTAATAATTTATAAGAATGTTTACTGATTTTGTAACAGCAGTTCTTGGAGAAAAATGAGGTTAATTGTAAGACATATTCCATATGAGAAACATTAAGATAGGAGGAAAATGTGTATCTTAATCTTAGGATCAAAAAAGTTCCTGGTATATGTGTCATGTTTCAGTGTGGCTAGACCTGTCTTGAGTCATGTATGTTTGTGCATGTCGAGTAGATAAGAACCTTGCAGACAATACACAATCTTAGATGTGTTGCTGGATGGCAGAAGTGGGGTGGTTAGGTGAGAAATGTGAAGAATTTCCCAGGGCTCTTTCTGGTCCTTCTGTATCCTCTGACAACTGTTAGGGTAAAATTTAACAACCTTGGCACTACTGGCATTTAGGGCCAAAAAATTCTTTGTTGTGGGGAACAATTAGCAGCCTTCTTGGCTAATATCCATTTCTTCCCCTAGTTATGACAACCACAAGGGTCTACAGACATTACAAAATTGCCCCTCACTGACAACCATGGTTGAGGCAGCAGAGAAACATCTGAAGAAGTGGGCCCATATCAGTCCTTGGCCTCAAGCTCTTTACTGTTCCAGGAGGTCTCTTGTTCCACTATGCTACCTGTAGGATCCCTTTGTCATCGCATAACAGATTGGATGCTACATCAGCAAAATGGCCAAATGAGTTTTAAAGATCCATTTAGGTGTAAGATTGTTCTCAGTTGATAGAATTATGGGATTAATGATAACCAGTAACACCATTCTAATAGTCCTATCTGTTTAAGTCTTCCTTCTTTAACATTTAAAATGTATTTTAACATGCTCTCGTCAGCTTGAACCACCAGTGGTCCATGCATGACTGTCCCATCAGATGGCTTGTACCAGCCAAGTCGGAAGGATAAGAAAGTCTGCTTGGGAAGAGCAGAGATGGGAGCATTGCTTCTCTACATTTATATGCCGTGTGCAGTTAAGACAATGAACCTTATGATCCTGGAGACAGGGAAGGAGAAAGCCAGTGTGGCTCACCTGTCTCTACCAGAAAGTTCTTTACCAACTGTATGTACTCCATACTAAATTGCCCTTGGTTGTTGGATACACTCAAAACTCAATGATAGATTTTTTGAATAAGACACCAGAATATGTGTAATCAAAAAGGATAGTGTGTTTAAATTTTTAAAAATATATTACAGTAAAAGACATCGCTGTTAATCCCCTACCCCCAAATATTCCTACTTTCTTGGAACACACTGATCCTATTGTTCTTGTCACTTTCTGAAGCAGTTCTGGAAGTCCTCTTTCATGAGTGTCTTTAGTTGAGCTGTTGTGGCTGCCTCAGTGTTCTGAATTGACTCAAAACATTTACATTTCATGGTCATTTTGACTTTGAGGAACAGGCAGAAGTTGCATGGTGAATAAGGTGGATGCGGAGGTACTGTAATGTTTTATGGGCCTGCTTTTCTGTTGGATGTCACTCAGCCGCAGCATTCACTGTATTTTTTAAAATCATGCTTTGTTGAGACATTTCATGAAAGAAGACTTACAGAACTGCTTGAGAAAGTGGCAAGAACAATAGGATAAGTGTGTTTGAAGTAAGTAGGGGAATACTTTGAGGGAAATTGACAGCAATGTGTCTTTTACTGTAACATGTTTTTAAAAGTTTAAACATTCACTATATATTTTGACTACACAGCATGTGTGTGTATGTATACCTTTGTGTGTGTACAAAATAGTATGTGTCACAATTTCAGAAATGTTAAATGTTAAAAAATTAAAAACCTGTCTTGGAAGCAAGGTATCGCAACTCAAGGTCAATCTCAAAATGGTTATTACTGCGATGACTGACAACCTCTTGGCCACTGCTATGAGGTGGGTTAGTTTTAGGGACTAACTCTGCTCTCAGACACCCTCCCCAGCATGTTGATTAAACCTTTTACTACCTATGCAGACTGTCCTAGCTCCTGCACCCTGGGACCTGAATTCTTGATTTACCATGCAGTACAGTTTGGCAACACAAGAGCGCACTCCAACCTTCTCAGCCTAAGCCTTACAGCAAGTGTGTTCCCTATGGAGAGTTAACACAGCCAGGGACAGACAGTTTATGATTCTAGGTAGGGTGAACATTAAGGGCAGAAATGGTGCCATTCCTTTGGAGAAGGTATGAGGCCTGGCTTGTTCCTCTGGAGGCAGCTTTGGGATGGCCTCTAGGAAGATAGGCTTGGCCCTTGGACAGGAGGAAAATGCCCCCTGTCTGTGACCTCAGAAGCTCAGCCAAGGCAGGAGTGGATAAAGAGCCAAGTGCCCTCCCCGCTGGCCAGAAATAGTGCAGGCTTCATCATAGCACTGTCCATCATTAAACTTCCCTCTCCAGGAGGCCGTGGCTTGGACTGGAAGGGGTTGGGATGTGTTTGGGTAATTTACTCCCAACTCTGTCTACTCTTCCTTTGGCATCAGAGGCTGGCTTGTGAATCCAGGAGTTCGAGAAGGAGAGGATATTGACGTGAGCGAGGCAAGAAGGAGGAATGTATGACAGTGAGATTACCTACAGATTGTCATTCTTTGCCTTCTTCCTCTTTCTCGTCAGCTCATTTTAGTGACATTTTTGTTTCTGGTTTAAAGTTCAATTCATGCATGTTGTAGAAATTTTGAGACAAAAGAGCCAATAAAGAAATAAAGACCATGCACTATCCTGTATTCACAAATTGCCACTGGGAACTTGTGTGTCATCTTTTTTCCCCCTTTTGATGCAATGTGCAATTTTTATAACATGTGATCATAATATATATGCAGTTTCTATCTGGTCTTTTAAATGCACACTTAACATACTCCCCGTGTTATTGTAACTCATGGTGTCAGTAAAATAACTTTAAAACTAGACTATTTTTAGCTTGAAACTCCCCCAGAGCCAAGGCTGAGTGGGGTGGAAAGGCTGAAAGAACTCATATCTGTGTTGGTAGATGCGCTGGTGTTGGATGTTCTTTAGGCTGACTCCACAGTCACAGGAAAAACTGAGGTGCCATGCAGGAGATCTGAGGTGTGCTGGACATTTTCAGGAGTGGGAAGGAAACGGGTGCATCACCAACCTCGCCGGGAAAGGATCATGCAGAGAGGGCAGCAAGGTCTCCTCCATAAAGCCTTTTTGGTTTGTTTTCTGTCTCTAACATCAACCAGTTAGCTGATCAGTATTAACCCACTTGACTCTCTAAACCTCAGTATTCTCATCTGCAAAGTGGATTAATATGTCATGTGTTTCATTGAGTTATTGGAGGATAGTACTTGACTTGGAGTAAGTACCCAATAAATGTTCACTATCATTTATATATTGCTGTTATTCATCTCTGGAGCAAAGACTGGTCCAGTGGATTCCATTGGCTGAGGAGAGTGAATGGGCAGGTTCACTCTTTAATCTCTAAAAGGAAGTAAAAATGTTGGTGGGTTTTAATGTGGTCTGTCAGAAAGATGGTGGGTTTATGGCTTAGGGTGTTTGAAAGAATGGAAGCTTTGGTTCTTTCCATGATATTTTCTGGCCAAGAGTGGAGGGGGCTTCAGAACCTGATAGGTCCAGACCAGAGAAAGGCCCAACTTCAGCCCAAGCAGCTTCCTCATCAGGCTTAACAGGCAGCTAGGAATATTTGAGTAAGTCATCAAAGGGCCTGTTGCCCAAGCCTCATCTTTTGGAATCTTACACTGAAAAGCAAGAATAGCATCTTTTCTCACTGCATGTTTTTGGAAGGATCCCCAGGTGCCAGTGGCTCAGGTCTGGCTCAGGTGAGGAGCCAAGAGGGAGAACCATCTGGGTCTCAATCCCAGCTTTGCAATATATTAGCTGTATGACCCTATTAGTCTATCAGCCTCTCTACCTGCTCAGCTAATGTAGGATAAATATTTGTACCTTTTGGGTTATTCTGAGGACTAAAAGACACAAAGCCTATGATGTGCCTAGCCCTGGGCTGGACTCAGTACAGATGCTTAATAAATGTGGGTACCACCGTTCACCTCCACATTTTGCAAGATACAGTGAGGTAGAGTAAGAGGGTCTCTTGGTTTCTTCATCTGTGAATAAGGAGCTAGAACAAAAAGAATGAAAATCAGAGGCTCATATATCTTTTAGGGCTTGAGAGATGTCCTCTTGTGATTTGACTATTAGTCTGCATTTCCTGAAAACCAGTTTGGGCCTCCAGAATGCCCTGGTGTGCTTAGAAGATAGTGAATATGAACCGGGTGCTGTCCTGAGCTCTTTGCATGGGTGACCCCATTCAGGGCTTTCATGTCATGGAGGAGAAAAAAGGTCTAGAGGACACTGAGAAACTTACCTATGTTTTCTCAGCTGTTAAGAGGTGGAACTGGGATTTGTACCTAAATCTCTCTCTGCACCCATGTTCACAACCACCCCATATATATGGGTCTCTAATGATAGAGGACTTTTGCCCTTGGCTTGAAAAAATAAGTATGGGACAGATTAGAACGATCCTTTTCACTGTTAAATACTAAGCTCATTGAGCCCAAGCACTGTGTGTGATTTTTCTCCCTCCCCACGCAGGCCTGCAGCAAATAGGAAATCGTGGAGGCACATGTTGGAAACAGCAGCATCCAGATCAGATGTCCTGTGAGGAAGAAGCACCTGATTTCTAATAACCCACAGTTCACTAGACGCTTATGATTGCTATCGGAGAGAGCAGGATTCTTAGATCGCTGGTGGCTACCTGGAGCCAAGGGCAGTGAGAATCTGGAGGAACAAGGCCCTTCCCTCTCTTTATTTCCTTACAAAGGGAATGGAGTAACCAGCAGAAGATGAGGAGCTGAGACTAGGAAGGCAGCTCTGCAAGCTTCTTAAGAGGACATCTGAATTTTTGGTCTATTGTCCTTTGATTTTCTTTGCACCTTTGATTCCTTCATGATTCTCCCTTTTGATTCCGCCCTGGTTTTTAAACTTTATTTTCATCTGTGTGGCCTGTACCTTATCAAGCTTCAAATCTCACTACCTGGGCTCCTGCAGTACCCTGATTCCTGTGCCTGCTTCCAGCTTCGCCCCTGCTGTTCCAGATTCAACCCCATGCATTCTACATGTTTCTGACCTTGCCCTTGCCAGTCTGCTTCTGCTCTGGGTTTCCTCTGCCTGATGGTTCTCTCTCCTTTTTCTTCCCTACCCAGAGCCTGCCCATGACTCCAAAGCTCTGCAGACATCTGCCTCCTTTGTGAGTATGTTGTGAAGGAACCCATCAGTCTCTTTGCCTTCTTAAGTCTAGCAGCACTAACATTGTCTTTGGTGACTGGACACATGCTTGCTCCTATCCCCCTGGAAGGGCTTTGCTTGGCTCTTGGACCAGAACTTTTCAACTGTCTGTCTCCTTCCCCATTTATGTCGTAAGTTTCTGTCTTATTTGTCAAAACCCACCCTTCTGAGAATTGAGGGACAACAAAGATGAATCCTAGGACTTGTTCATCACTTAATACAGGAGGAGAGACTCCCAGAAATATATGTCCATGGCCCAACCCAATTTAGACGGTTTTCTCCCCAGCCACTGGGCTCGCCAAGCCAGGCATACCTCACCTTTTCCATTCTGCATCTTTCTTATGTCAAACCAGATGTCCAAGGTATGCTTTGGGGGTGGCCCCAGCTCATGGGCCTCTTGTGAGGCAGACTCTGCTCATCACTTCCAGGTTGATTAGCTGTGTTACAGAAACTCCCCCCACAGGGGCATGGGAGGAACTGTGCAGGTCTGGGCACCTTCTCTGAGCCAGAGCTGCCTGAGGTCCCCCCAGGGGAGCCCAGATTTGTCCCAGGGAGTCTGGCCCCAGCAAGTTCCTGGTTGGAAGTTGGTTGCAGAGGAAAGGGCCCTTTTTGCCATCCCTGCATTCTCAATGTTTCTAGCCACCAACTTCTTTGCCTTCCTTTTTCTTAGGAGCAAATGAATTTGGTTATTCATTTAACAAACATTGGCAGAGCACAGGGATCTGTTATGCCATGCTTTACCTGGCACATTGCTTGATGCAAAAGTAAATATGACGGTCTGCTCTAAATAATGAGCATCTTTCTAAGAAACCAAAGGATTGATAGGGAGGGTGGCAAAGATGGGAACATATTTGGCCTTGCTGATCAATCCTAGAACTCATTCACTCTGAATCTAGATTTAGCCTTAGAATCCTTTTCAACACATTGCTGCAAGCAGCCACTATTACTGAATTTGGACATTGCTCATGAGTTGTAATCTACTTGTAATCCATTATTGTCTTTAAAGTGATCCAGAGGCCACTGAGACAGAGAAAGGGGGATTTCAGAACAGTGTATTGAGTTACTAAGTCTGGCCAGGGAAGACTAGTAGAATAACTTAGGAAAAATTCAGAAGCCCCGGACAATTCCCTCTAAGAAACCCTCATGCTTCTGCTGTCTCTCTAGCTCCTTTGTGTCTGACTCATCTGCTTAAGGACTTTTATTCTTGTTTATGTCCCCAGTTGGAGAGCTAATCTCTTTCCTTAGCTTTTACTAGGGCTGTGAAATAGTTAACTCCCAAAGCAATATCTTCCCTGCAAAGAAAGAAAGTACTATCAGCCAAGATTCTTACCATCTAATGCTTTCAATCACTCAACAAATACTTGCGGAATGCCTCCTGTGAGTCCTCAGTGAACAGAATAAGAACCTGCTCTCAGGGAGCCTAGAGTCTGGTCACATCTTCTGTTGTTAGTTGCTCTTGCATTGTAGTTCATGTCTCTTCCACCAGGCCAGACCCCTTGCTGTTAGTCATTGTACCCTCCCAACCCTGTGCACACGTGTCTTAGTTACTTCCTCGTGACTGGGACAAAATATCCAACACCCACAACTTCCAAGGAAGAGGGGTTTATTTTGGCTCACATTTTCATTCTATGGTTGGCTGATTCCAAGGGCCCAAAGGGCATGGTGAAAGGGTCTTTTGGAGGAGAGCTGCTCATGTCATGCTAGCCAGGAAGCAGAAGGAAGAACTCTTCCAGGACATGGCCTCAGGGGGACCTCTCTTCTGACCAGCCGCCCCCCCAGCATACTCAGCTCACAAGAGATTGGAGAGCTGACAGGAGAAGGGATGTACCAAGGAGGCGAAGGGTGGAGACATAGTCCTGGCCTATGCCAGCTCAACAGGCATTGGGATGGAAATGCATGCTTCCTTTGGAAAGCCGTCATGCCTAGGATGCATGAAAAACGTTCTGGGTCTAGATTCCAGCTTCTCTACTTAATAACTGTGAGACTTTGGTCGAGTTACTAAATTTCTCTGTGCCTTGGCATTCTCATCTGCAAAATGGGTCTCAAACTCACGTCAGCCTTATAGAGTGGTTGTGAAGTTTAAATGAATTAATGAGTTTAAATAAGTATAAAATAGTTAAAATAATCCTTGGTACAAGTATTGACTATTACTTAGATTTTCCTTGCAGTGGGACTGACTGATGATTTTCACTGTAATTTTTATATCTTTTGGCAGAAAAATGCATGTTAGTTGTGTAATCTGAAAAAACCCAATAAAATGATTTCTTTCTCCTAGAGATGTGGACAGAGTCTGGTAGCAAGGGGATTATAGTTAGCCCTGGCACCTCGGCCTTTGCCCAGTGTGCATATTTCATGATGCACTTGGTGCAGAAAGGTGATCTCCAGCTCCCCTCTCACCCAGCTGCCTCTGGCCTGGTCCCCACCAGACAGCAGCAGCTCCAGTGGTCCTGCATGGTGTCATGACTGAGACACTGAGAACAGGGAGTAAAATCAGCCACCATCAGTATGGTGGCAGGCGAAGGGGCTGGGTTTTCTGAGGCTCAGCAGAAGCTTCTGAGAGCTGGAAGGGGTTTTGTAGAGCCAGAGGGAGAGAGGAGGCAAGCATGAGTGAATTGGCAAAAGCAGGAGTGAGCTCCACGTGTTTTATGGAGTGTTTTATGGAATGGCTGTAATTGGAACCCTGGTAGTTAGCAAGAGTTATTAGGTGTGACGGACTGAATGGGAGAGCCTGTGTTGGCATGGGTGACCCTGGCATGGGAAACAGGCCAGGCACTGTGGGGTGGGTTTCTTGGGTCGGTCATGATGCTTAAATTACCTTATGTATGATACTTAAAATGGCTATCTTTTTCTCTCTTGAGGCCTTTAAAATTCAACTTAGAGACTAAAAATACATGTCAGTTATTTTGAGCTCACTGCTTGAAACAGAGCTGCTAAGCTGGATTGAATGGTCCAAGTTACTTACTACTTTTGGGGGACCCAAGCGCCTCTGGGTCACTTCCAACTCGGAGTACAGTGGAGCGTGATCCAGCCAGTGTGCCTAGGACTCCAGCCCATTTCCTATTACAGAGAGAAGAGTAGTGAGCAGACTCAAGATTGCATTCTTCATTGCCTCGGGTAAACTTCTCAAACCCAGGTAGCAGGAAGGATCTCCCATTCTTTTGGAAATTCAGAACCAATAGATTGTTGGAAGGAGGGTTTGACTTTCTTTTAGTCTTTCTTTTACTCCATGAGGATGGGCAGCCAGAATTGGAGCTCCAGTGCTCTATCAGAAGCAACAAGGAATTGGAGTAAAACAGAAGGTCATAACCAGGAACCTTGAGCAAAGGTCTTCATGGATCTGAAATTATAAGGGAAATTTGTCTGAATGTGCATTTTCGGGGGGAGTCCATTAATCCCACCAAGCAGTACCCACAGAATTTTTCCGTGCACATAATAGTGAGGGGAGTCTCCTTTCTGTTTCTAGGTTTTGTTATGTCTCCTCCTACTTGAGGGCTTTTGCACTAGCTCTTCCCTCTCAGAATACTTTCCCCCAAGATTCCAACATCATTACTCTTACTTTCTTTAAGTACTGAAGAAGTGTCACTTCCAGACCACCTTGTATTAAATATCCCGTCACTGTCTGTCCCACCCACTATTACATTGCTTTGTTATTCTTTGTAGCACTTATTCCCATATGGCATTAATTAGTTGTTTATTATCTTCTTCCTTATTATAACTCTCTAGGTGTTCACATCAGTATCTGCAGCATGTAGAAGAACAGAGCCAAGCCCAGAATGAATGCTCAAAAAATATCTTTTGAATGGATGAATGAATGAATAACTTTTATCATATTTGCGCTGCAAATGTCTTAGTCACTTTCTCATCACTGATACCCAACACCCCACAATTTAAAGGAGGAGAGGTTTTTTTGGGCTCATGTTTTCAGTTCATGGTTAGCTGGCTCCAAGGCAGGAAGGGCAAAGTGGAAGAGCTGTCGGAGGAGATGTGCTCCTGTCATAGCAGCCAGGAAGCAGAGTGAAGGGAGGAGATATCCCCTTTCAGGTCACAGCCACAGCGTGTCAGCCTCTTATGACCAGGTCCCACCTCCCAGCAGTGTGTTAAGCTCTGGACTCATCAATGGATGTGTCCACCAGTGAGTACCACACTCACACACACGATCGGTCACTGCCCAGAAGCCCAACCTCTGAACACATGAGGCTTTTGGGGGACATTCTAGATCTAAACCATAACTCAGATGTAAAAAATACCTTTTAACTGATGGAAAGAGAGGATCTGAGTTGTCAGTAAGACCATTTCTCAGCTACACACCTTGAAACCAAACATTTCATCTGCTATGAAATGATCACAGCAATCTGCACTGCAATAGACGTTTAGGCAGAAGCCTTCCAGAGATTTCATGTTAGTGAATTTCACCAGTACTTTGAACACACCAGCGCTCTCTCTCTCTCTCTCTCTCTCTCTCTCTCTCTCTCTCTCTCTCTCTCTCTCTAAATGGAAAGGCCAGGTTCTGGTTCATAGATACTGGATTATCCTCACTTGAACACTGGATGCTACCATTCTGACACACCAGCATGGGTTCTGTGCTTTGTCTGAGGACCCAAGAAGTGTAAGAACAGGACAGTAATCGAAATCCCACCTGCAAATTCCAGTCTCAGTCATGATTACTCCATTCTGGAAAAGACATCCTAGGGGTTGAACACAGTGGCCGAGATCTGAACAGGCTCAGAACTTTCAGATGCATGAACACCAACGTGAACATGGTGTAACTGCCTCTGTTATTAAATAAGGATGGATAGGATTAAGGGATGGAAAAAGGATCCTGTAATTCCTCTGATTTTAAAAGAGACAGTGAAAAGAAATTAGATACCACCCTAGAAATTGATATGATGTCCTTCCTTTTGAAAAAAATAGTGCCACTCTCGACTGAGAAGTGCATTCCCTCTGAGAGAGACAAACATGCTCTGTGCTGGACTAACCGTTTGCTTTGGTTCTCAAGCATAAATGCCAGAATTGTTTGATGCAAAATCATTATCTTTAGTATCTTCACCAGGTGAGCTAATGGGTAAATTTGTTGTCTAGAGCTTATTACATTCTTGGAAACTTCCTTTGTAAATTACAACTTCTTAGCCTTAGATTTTATAAAATTAATATATATATATGCTTTTTCCATTTTGGGTAGCTAATTCACCATTTCACAAATGAAACTTTGTGATACATGAACATAGCACTATCTTAAAAGTAAAAGCCTACCCAAAAATCCTATAAAATATATAAAGAGCTCTTTTTACCCACCTGCCTCCAAAATCCTCTTCCTTTTTGGCAGTAATCCCTACAATTCTTTTACTTCTCCTTCTAGAATTTCTGTGTATTATAAATTTCTTTATATAAATTTCTGCATTATGAATGTTCCTGTGCCTGTACAATTGTTAGCATACACTTAAAGATGCCTCTTGGATATTTTCTGTGTCACTGCATACAGGGATACATCTTTCTTTTAACACGTCCATGATCTTCTGTAGCATCAGAATGTAATGCTATTTAACCACCCATCTATTGATGGAATTAGGTTATTTCTCAGTTTCTCCTGTTACAAAGCGTTCTACAAAGAATACATGTCTTTTTGATCACACATACACATTTTTCTAGGCTAGATATTAAGAAAATATTTTTGCATGCCAAAATACATTGCATATGTAACATTTTGTAGGCACTGCCAAACTCTCCTCACTCTCAGTACTAGTTTGGACCCCATGTTAAACTTCCATGTCTTTGCAAATCATAAACATTGTCCATTAAAAAATATGCATATTTGGTCAGTTTGATGTGCAAACATTGATGCTTCGCTTACTTGTCCTGACTTCTAAGGTGGCTGAGAAGCTTTTCGTATGTTGCTTGTGGTGTTTCCCACATGTGGGTTTTTAACATAATGTCAGACATTTTCATTACTAGGACTATTTCAGAAATGTATCTCTGGTATGTAGCTAGTAGTCCAAATATGCTCTCATTGATTGGTATTGATAGTTAATATTTCCATACCTATTGGTCAAAGTGTGCCAGTCCAAGTCCAACCTCCCTCCATTTCTGCCAACTGCAGTTTCAGTGTCCCCTGTATCTGTGGCCCCCTCCCTTGGAGCAGCGATGAAGAGGACAATACACAGGCTTCGGGGGGCCTTTCAACACCCTACTCTAGCACAGTCCCAGCCTCCTTTTAGATAGTTTGGCCTCCTGGTGTACCATTTCTACAATCCCTTCTCCCTCTCTCAGCCAAACATACTCATCTCTTGCTTTATCTATAGTTTCTGGCCTTCGTGGGTGTCATGATGACAGACTGCTGGTTTCCTTCTTCAGTTGGTCCCTGCTTGCTTTGTTGATTTCCCAGAAACATGCTTGCATAATTTCCTCTAGACCTTAGCCTCCACATACTAAACCAGAAGGACACATGGGGGCTAAGAAGACCCTTACAACATAACTTGTTATGTTAAGAGTCCAGAGACGCTGAGTCCCACTTGAGTGTCTGTGGAGTTTTCTAGGAAGTCTGAAAGCTATTTTTTAGACTGAGTTTTATGTTGTCTCTTTCAGTTGATTAATTCTTTAAAAAGCATTTCTTTATTTCAGAAATGGCCATAGAGAAGGAGGAAAGTGGAAAGGATAGTTTCAGCTACTGCTATGTCACAGACATATAAGAGAAATTATTGCATCTCATTTGCTCTTCTCTAGTCTTGTACAGATAAGGAAACTGAGGCTCTCGGGGTTCAGAGTGAGTTGCTGAGGATCCTACAGCTAATTCTTAGTGGGGAAAATTATGTCTATTTCAAAAGATTCCTTTGTTTTAATTCCAAGGGACAGCTGCTTAACTTAATCTGACTTAAGTGATGAAGAGATCATATTAGTTAATTAGCTGGAAAATCTACAGGTAGCTTCTGGCATAGCTGGTTCCAGAGGCTAAACTCATATCATCAGGACTCATTTTGTTTCTATGTCTCTTTGTCTTCAAACACAGTCAGGTGTTTTCCATGCAAACTACTGAAAGCTGTGGACTTGCCCACTAGCAGCTCAAAAGTTTCAGCAGACAAAAACTTCTCCCTGCTACTCTTTCTAGAAAAAGTCATGACTGACTCCTGCTAGATCAAGTTGGCCTAAATACCTACCCATGATTGTGGTGAAAGGGTAGAGTATCCTGATTCACAGGCCTGAGAGGGGCAATGGGTCACCTTGTCCCAAATCATAGGGAGAGGGGTTGAGGAGGGAGGTCAAGAGGCTAGAACCAAAAGAGTAGCAAGCAGACACCAGGTAAGTGACATAGGGTGTGTGTGTGTATGTGTAGTAGTAGTAGTAGTAGTAGCAGTAGTAGTAGTAGTAGAAGTCTGCAAGTTTTTAAAAGGGCCAGATAACAAATATTTTAAGATTTCTGTTACACCTATTCAAATTTGTTCTGGGAGTGAAGGAGGAACCACAAATGATAGGTAAACAATAGGCTTGACTGTGTTCTAATGAAATTTTGTTTACAAAAATTCAGTGGGCTGAGTTTGGCCCATGGCTATACTTCACTCTTGGTCTATGCATAAAATAGAATTTTCTTCTCTTATATATTCTAAAGATTTTAACACATAAATTCTGTCACACCAAAGGATCTAACTAATGCTGGCTATTATTATTATTACCAGTATTATTATTGCCATAGTAATAATAATGAGAAGGTAATAATAAAGAGGCAATAATAACATTGATAATAGTTATAACATTAATTGAATAATTATATATAGTGATTTTGAGTCATAGGTTAGCACTTTCGTATTCTAGGATTGCTTTTGTATTATTGGTGGAGCTTCCCCTCTACATAATCATGGAGCTGGAGGCACTGCAGAGGCATCAATTCAAATACCTCCTTTCATAGGTGAATCTCAGGCTCAGATAAGAAAGGGTGGATGCACGAATCTATACAGCAAGCTGGAAGCAGTTTTGGAGTTTGCAGCTATTCCCTATGATTCTTACACAACTTTGAAGGACTCTATCTTATAGGCATCTGGTATACCTGGCACATTTTTAGCAAACAGGTATAGTCAGATAGTATTCATTGCTGTTTGGGTCCAAACTGGGTATTGCTAAGATTTTTGGCATGTCTGTGAGTGGAAAGATCTGATTTGAGACCAGCCAGCAGGTGTTATGTGACTCATGAGAATTCTGTTATGAAGATGACTCAAGTGTCTGTTTTACACCACGATTTCCAAATGCCCCTCACTACATTTGAAAAAAAAGAAATAGACAAATACTTACTCACTGACTACCCTCTTTGTCAGTCTTCTTCGTGGCTTAGTGTCCTGACAGCTACCTAAATACCTAGCCTTCATCTTGGCTGCATGCTGGTAAGAGGATTCCCTTCTAATCCCCCATCACTGTGAGTACTGAGAGGCCCATGGGACTTTTGTCTACACTCAGTGTAAATTCTTTCACCAAATTCTTCATGACTCTGGAAAAACCCTCCCTGGATTTGGTTAGCCACAGGTTCTGCATTGATCCAGGACGTGGGTATTGTAAAACCACAACATTTTAGCTCTTCATTTTCATTTTCCACATTTATTTCTAACTGTCATCACTCAGAACCATTTATATAAACCAATGCAAAGAAAGAGATTCATAGATCAAAAGTAAGCTGTTGAATCTTGAAGAAGTTACAGATACTTTAGAGATCTTAGTAAACAGAATGGAAAATTGGGGATCTGGTTTACTAAGCTAAAGGTCAGTAAACTTTTTCTGTAAAGGTCCAGATGCGAAATATTTTTGGCCTGGTGGTCATATGATAGGCTGTGATTTACAGTCCTGCTATAAGTGCTGGTAAATTCAAATATAAGACCAAAAGATGGAGTGTTTCAATTGGCATTGGAGGACTTGAATATAGACTTTAAAAACATGGGCTTTGTTGTTGGATAAATGTAGGTTTGGCTCTGTGGTTCTGTGGTTTACTAGGTAATTTTAGGCATGTTAGTTCCCTTAATGCCTTGTTTATAAATTGGAGATAATAATAGTACTTTACTCACCCCCCTCTCCTCCCATAGAATTATTGATTATAGAGAACCAAGCAAAGGAAATCCCTTACTTCAGTGCTGGGATGCTCTGTGAATGATAATAGTTATAATCTAGTGGAGTCAAATCTATATAGCACATGTGCTGCAGCAGGCTACTTGTATCTTTGAAAGCTCAAACTGGCTCACCATTGCTGGTATTATCAGTACTGTCTAATCAAACCCATTGGGTGAACACAGCTATTAAAGAGCACAGGTAACAATAATGCACTGTATATTCAAAAGGCTAGAAGAAAGGATTGTGAGTGGTTTTATATTTTACCATAAAGACACGATCAATGTTTATGGAAATAAATGTGTTTAACCTGATCTAAGTCTTGATGATGTATTCATATATGTAAACACTACATGGTACCCTATAGCATGTGCACAATTTTTATATTTTATCTAGCAGTTAAAAATATTTTAAAAATTTAAACAAGAACATACCTTTAATGAATTAATCTGTCTAGCCACCTTCAAAGGGATCTAGGCAGAGAGCATTAAGAAATCTTTTTTCAGTATCCTCTTTGGGAACAGTCTGAAGGGACTGGGTGGAATTTTACTTTGCATTATTTATTGCTAGGATCCTAACTCGGGATAGTATCTTCTTTCCTTAAAAAAACTGATACCTCATGTCATCCAGAGGAAAATCTCAGATTAAAAATCACTTTCTGAATATTTCCTCCAGCACAGAGTTAAGTGAAGTGTCATGCCCAGGACTTGGACTGTCAACATGGTCTGAGAACCAGTGGTGAGGGGCAATTACAGGCCAGAGGAGCTCTGGGGCCTTGGATAATTAGCTCCCAGTGACTTCATCTTGCTGTCTTTGCTTGTGCAATTACTGTTGCTATGGCTGGAGTTTGAAAGAATTTGGCCCAGGGCTACTTATATGCTCAGCATCTTGGGGGAATGCTGCTTGCGTAAGTTTTGTGGATATTTGTGACAAGTTAGCAGTTGTGAGATTGAGGTTGGATGTGGTGGTGAGAATCCAGTATGAGCAGTTTGCTTGACAGTGGCAAAATAAAACAAAGCAATGCAAAACAACCATCTTTCCTTCTGCGCAAACACACACACACACACGTGTGCACACACATACACACACCACTTGGTACAACTGAAGTTCAGGCCTATGATGTAGCAACTAAAGGAACATCTAAGAACATTATTTTCATCTTAAAGTTCTGGACTTTTGTGGCCACCATGCTGTAGTGAAAAGGAATTGGGCTTGGATGGAGACAGACCAGGGAGTAATTCCTGGCTCTGCCCTTTCCTGGCTACTTGACAATATGCAGGTTATGTACCTGCTTCTTCAGCTATAAAATGACTAACAGTCATTTTACACATTTTCTCACATTGCACAAAGTGTCCATCTTTAGAGATGTTTCCAAACACTGGTGTTTAGCCAGCCTTTATAGGCTGAGTCCAAATCACCAATCTGCACATCCTGCCTTCCCACTGTAGACTTGTAAAGAAAAGACTGATGTCATGTCTTAGTGTTTTAGCACATACTGAGTCTTTACTCTAGAGATCTAATCTTGGGGCCATTGATAATAAGGAGATTGCAGTGAAGACCATGAAATCTTCATCTTTTGTAATCTACTAGTCCTTCACACGTTGCCTCTGCCTGCTCTTCAGAAGGTGAAATCGCAGGTGTTTGCTTTTGTTTTCTCTTGTCTCCAGGGTCAAAATTGTAAATTATGTGACATCTTTAATAGCAACAATATGATTGACTTTGTTAAACCACTTCATACTAACTTTGTAGCTGAGTGAGTAAATATTTACTCCTTCTTTGGGGATTTCATTTAAGCACACAGAGAAAGCTTCCGTCTGTACAATGGTGGGGCTCCGTGGGGCAAGGGCTGATAATTTAACCAGAACTAGGCAGGTATATACATGACATGAGGAGATAGCTCACTTCCTCTTAACACTTCTTTCAGAAAAACAACAGTGGAAACTTGATAATACATTCTAAATGAACCTTGGTATTGGTGTCAAAGAAGCAACAGGGACTGGCCGGGACAGTGCCAGACTAGAAAATGGATGTGTGTTTAAAAGATAGTCGCAGTTCTGGCTGATAGCTGCCATTAGGGAATCTAGGTTCCACTTTCCAGTGCTTTAATAGAAAGGTGAAATTTGGATTTTGTGGTGAACTCAACCAGCTGTTAAACATTGTTAAGTAATTCCAATTTAAAAAGCAGTAATAACAGTGGCCCTCGGCTATGCTTCAGTTTGTAAGTATCCTAGAGATTGACTGGGAACGTTGTGCGCGGAGGGAAGAGGTTGAAGGGAGAAATAATGATGAGGGCTAAAATTCCAAAAATTATGTGTATAATCTAAGACTCTTCACAGTAAAAAAAAAAAAGAAAAGAAAAAGCTTACCTATTTTATTCCGATTTTATTATGTTCCATAGACTTTGCTAATGCAGGAAAGTAAACGCTTTGGATTCCTTTCCATAACAGAATTGAAAGAAAGTGCATCGATATTTAGTTAAGAAAAACTTACATAATTAACAATTTGCTGGGATTTATCATTGTAAATTAAAAGGTTTTAATGAAAGGACATGTGAAATTGCTTAGCTAGGAAGTCCACCAGAAGCTGCATCTAAGATCTTGTGATCTTGTTCCAGTCCTTTATAGTTCATGTTGTTAAAATTACTGTTCAGTAAGCTTAGTAATAAAGAAAAGGAATCCTTATCTTAAGTGAATAATTCTGTTCTTTTTGGTTTAACAATATAGGAAAAAAGTTATATTTTCTTAGCAGCTGAGAAAGAGCTCTATGGGGGGGAGTAAACAAATACTTGATAGACTATGTGAGGATGGGGGTGAGATCCACTTCGGAAAGCATGCTTGGGAAACAACAGCCAGGCAGCTGCTGGACAAACCATCAGATATGTGTTTAACTCAGTAGGCTAAGGAAGTATGGGGAAAAGAAAAAAAAATGCAAAACATGAAATTTTAGTGGGTGTTTTCTTTGCATAAAGCACTATATCCATTTCTCAGTAATGGATCTTGGAGTTGTATCTGTTCGCTAGTAAGGGACAATGATCTACATTCACCATGTGCTGAATGTAGCCTTGGGAGGACGGGGAGAGAGAGGGTAGGTAAGGGAAGAAGGCAAGATTACCCAAGGTAGAAAAGCCTGCAGGTTCTGAGTTAACTCAAGGCCTAGCATGTATTTGAGTCCAGGTGTCTCATGTTAATGAACATTGTAGATCTTATCAAACCCCTATTACTACATTTTGTCTTAACGTTTAACTCAATCCACCAGTTTTTACTGAATTCCTATTAGATGCCTCACATTACACGTACAGAAGATTCAAGCAAATATCAGGACATGATCCTTGCTTTGATGTCATAATTTAAGAGCCAACCAGATGAGTCACAGATTCAGGAAGAAACTATGCTCAGTGATAAATCAAATATTTTACAAGCTGAACAGGAACAAGTCTTTCTTCCAAGGCACTTGGGATGGAAAGCTTTCACTCTAGTTTCCCAGAGGTCGAGTGGTGTTGATAATCCTGAAGCCAGGATCGCTCACCATCACCATTTTCAGAGCAGCTGATTGTGGTACTATTAAGATGACTTCAGGAAGTGCATGAAAAGTTAAAGCCTGACCATTTGTGGGAACTGAAAGCTCTTCCTGCCTTTGGTAAGGTCACAAGACATTAGTTGGAGCCTCTGGTGCACTTCCTAGCTAAGGAGTTTCATGTATTCTTTCTTCGTGCTTTATTGAGCTTCTTTCTAAAGCCAGCTTCACCAGAGGAACTTCCCATCTAGTACTTGAGCAGAGAAAGTTCCTACCACACCTTCCCAGAGGCATCTCCCTGATACTGTGGGCTTGGACCACTCCAGTACCTCCAAATCACTCATTCCCCAACAACTGTTACACATTGTTGGTCTTCCATATCCATATCCAAAGATTTCACATCCATGATTCAACCAACCACAGATTGAAAATATATGAAAAAAAAGTTCCTGTCCTGGATATACACAAACTTTCTTTTTTCCCCCTGCCATTATTCCAAAGTAATAAAGTATAATAAGTATTTACATAGCATTCACAGTGTATTAAGTATTATAAGTGATCTAGAGATTATTTAAATATGATTGAGGATGTGCACAGGTTATCATGAAAATACTGTGCCATTTTGTATAAGGAAGCTATGGATCCTCTGATTTTGGAATACTTGGGGATCCTGCAACAAATCCCCCATGGGTACCAAGGGCAAATCTATATACTGAGCTTGGGCTTGATATTACTACTATACCTTCACAGAGTCTGAAGTCTAGCAGAGCAGGCATTAGACATGAAGCACGCCACATAAATAGGATGAGCAGTACAATGTAAGGTCACAGTCGTAAAAAGTAAATGAGGGCCTCAAGAAAGGATTATTCAAAGTAAGAACATTGAGACTTCAATTCTGATAGGAGAAATGATATATTCTGTGAGCATTATGAACTACATCTGTCTGTTAAAAAGTAGGGGAAGAAATGGATAATGAGAGAGGATGTACTGTATTCTACTGTGGACTACGCTGTATCAGCGCCTCTAGAGCTTGGTGAACCAGCCTGCCTCAAGAAACCACCAGTGTGAGAAACAGAGTCTTCTCACCAGAAGGAATTCACCTGGTTGGAAGACTCCTCTTCAGTGGTGATTGAGTGGCTCCATCGATTACTTATAAAATTAGCATATCAAGTTAGTTAAAACCTGAGTGGGCATTCAGCAAGCTGAGTTGACCTGTGGAATCAGCAGGGACTAAATACTTAGTGACTGATCAATAGCCACAAATTTAATGGCTCTTTAGAAGGATCCAAAGTTAAGAAAAGGCATAGATCCTCTGGGAGGACTTGAAATGCTTCCTTGGGTGATGGATGCCGTTTAGAGGCATCATGTTGCTCTGCCTTTTAAAACAAGTTATTGGCTAAGGAGAGAGAGGTGTTGATTTATTCTGTGCTTCCAGGGCCTTCCTGAAAGCAGGAGGAAGTGAGGAAGGGGGTATCTAGAAGATTTATGCTGTTATCTCTATAAAGGAGGCCGGAAATCCAGTATTTGCCAGAAACATTGACCCTCTGAACAGAGTTTTAGAAGGAGCAGATGAGAGGAAATTCAGTGTCTACCACCTGATTGCTCAGGCTTCTTGCAGATACAAGTAAGATACTGTGGAAAGCATTTCGCATTAACTAATGCTATTGTTGTCTCAATCACCACAAATCAAAAAGCTTAAAATAAGACAAATTTATTATCTTAATGTTCTGAAAGTCAGAAATCTGAAATGGGTCTCAGTGGACTAAAATCGAGATGTCAGCATGGAAGTATTCCTTTTTGGAGCCTTTAAGAAGAACCCATTTCATTGCTTTTGCCAGCTGCTAGAAGCTTCCAACAACATTCCTTGGTTCGTGACCCCTTCTTCTATCTTTAGCCAGCAATATTGGACTGAATCTCATGTTGCCATCTCTGGAGTTGTCTCTCTCCCCTTTCCCTCCTCCACTTATAACAACTTGGTGATTACATTGGGCCCACCTGGATAATCCAAAATAATCTCCCCATCTCAAGGCCAGCTGATTAGTGACTTTAATTGTACCTGGAACCTTAAAGCCCCTTTGCTTCAGTCTAGGTTCAGTCAGCAGGGCCTTTGGGGAAAATTGATGAGGACATGGGAAGATGTTCTGGTCCTGAAGAGTTTCTTAGGATCCATTTGTCAAGTGTCAGTATCTCTAAGTATGGAACCTCCAAAAAGAGATCCTTCTACTAGAGAGCATGAACTTTTATTCAAAGAGTCAATGGCATCATGACATTGAGGACCTTGGCTAGCACAGCTGTGGCCTTCACTGTCACACAAGGGAAGTTCTTTTTCTAGACACTGGAGATTTCCAAGCTGAACCTTCCCAGTCAGTCTTCCAGATAGGGCTGTAGCTGGGATACTGACTAAGCAATGATTTAACTGGCTCTGGAACCTTTGGGCACCAAGCAAAAGGTGGGCAAGGCATATGGTAGCTGGAACTTTCTCTGTATCTTGGTCACATCTTAAAATTGCTTTTTTCAGTGGGATCCTTTCCCTTCCTGAAGCACAGCAATCTATCTGCTTTTTCTCTCCTTTCTAGGCTGACCAGCTGAGCTTGCAAAGCAGCACTAATCCCAAGCAGGAAGGAGGGTGGGGAGGAAATTTCAGCCAAAGCAGATGGTGTGCTTTAAAAAATACTGCTTTTTGCATCTGGAAATGGGGCCAATTTCCCTGTGGCTCAAAACCCTACCTGAGTCTCTCCAGTTTACTGAAGTTGTGTGAAGTTTGCAAATTTGTTTTTGTGTTGTTCTGTGAACCAAGGATGGGTAGCAATTATTTCACAGTTGACATACTGTTGGGAACTGGGCTGCTCAAGATGTTCCTCGATCATGTCATAGTCTTATTTTTAGAAGAGGTTCCCAATTTGGGATGATCAAACACCCCACCCAATCTTCCACTAGGTCATAGAGACTCACTGTTCCTTGGCGTTTTAATTCTGTTTAGGGTGGTAGAAGAAGGCAAATACCTTGGAACAAGGATGGCTTAAATCTGTCCCTTGGGGACAATTTCTCTAAAATCTAGAGGCTTTATGCTTAAGGTTGTACTCCTGATCTTTTTTGAGTTCATCTAGTTATTCTACTGAGGTTGAGGGTAGTAGGAATTCTCAGGCCCCACCCACTCTGGCCTTCCTAGGACTTTCTCATCAGATACTCCATCGATCCTTTCCTGAATTTTCTTTCAGAGGAGCTTTCTAATGACCCAGTGAACTGGATGCCATTGTCTAAGAGAATAAATGTCTTATCCAGCCACAGCTGGAAAGGGAGATTTTAACCAAGAACCCAATGGCCATGTAATTATGTAATTGCATTCCATTAACTTACCTTCTATAGGCTGCTCAGTAGAGCTGGTGTTTTAGCTTGTTTCCAGGCGAAACACATACAAATTTTATGCATCCATTCAGAATTCTGTCTCCTAATACTTTTTGCCCATTATGTGAAGACATTCAAAGGCCCAACCTGCTCTTGCCATTCATGTCATTAGTGAGTTTGCCCCTGCCCTTGGCCTGAGAGGAGGAACTCCTTTCCCTCAATTTTCATCCTGAGTGTTTCTGAGATTCACTTCTCTAGTTCCACTGTGAATGATAGTGGTGGTTTTTTAATTATTTGGTAGTGAGTTTGGCAGTTGCCTGGCCCCAGTTCCAGTTTACCTATGTTCCCTTGTCATTGACCTGTCTGTCTTAGAAATGTGGACTGAGAATTGTTCAAGGGTGATGGAGGTTTAAGAAGGTGCTCATGGCTGAATTGCGGACTGCATTCAACCCAACCCAGCTTTACTGATCCTAGAAAAATATGCTTTTGTTGAAGAGATAGAAAAGGCAAAAAATGGAAGTAAAGACTTCCATTTGATTGGTTGTTAGATTGTCTGTTATCTTTCTTACTGTGGAGGGATGTGATTTAGCCATTCATGGTAAATGAAACAATTTTTCTCATGGTAAACTCAAAATATATTCAGCCGTGAGTAACTAGAATGGAATCTTGTATCCCTGAAAGTGTTGTTAATACTTTTTTTACCCATGTGGAGAATTATAGAATCACAGAATTTTAGACCATTAAATATTTTCTAACTCATATTTTACATACTAAGAGTTTAGGACCTAAAGTATAAAATAGGTGAAATCAGTACCTGAATCCTGTTGGTATCTAACATTAAGAATGTGTTTTTACCATTTTGTAGCACTTTTCTTTTCTGTCTGTGATCATGAGCCGGGACTTTACATCCATGGACCCTTGTGCTGTTTTTGACACCACCAGTCAGCAGCAACCCTAAAATTGACACCTAGGTCTCCTTGCCTCCGATCTCATGGGGTCTTATTTTTGCCATCTAGGTCCAAGCCCTACATAATCTGGGGTAGCAGTTAACTGCTCTCTAGGCAGACCCTCAGATGTTCAGGGAGAAGGTTACAAGAAGGTTCAGGGAGGAGGACATATCATTTGTGAAGGCTAGAGTATCTCACAGGAGGACCTTTAGGAAAGTGTGTTTGTGGCTTAATGCATAGGCACAGTGGCTGAAAATAAACAGAAAAAGGGATAGAAGAGACTCTCCATGCTGTGATCCTCTAGCTTTCATTCACAGGACCTGTGGGGACAAGGAGCTGTGAGAGAAGGACATAGTTATTGGCCAGCGAGCACCCTCGACATGATTAAGTCAGGGCTTGCCGGATCTGGGGTCGGGGGTGGAAGGACTCAAAGGCTATTTGGAAATGTCAGGCTGTCTTAGAGTTTCAGATCCTGTTATAGCAAGGATGGTGTTGTTTAGGGAGCTGGGGAAATGCTACATGTGGGATAGTCATAGCTGTAATCACCACTGCATGGTACCCAGTACTCAAAGCTGACATCATTGGCGTTTTTCAGTCTCCTTGATCAAATACACTGCATGGGGCAAAGTCCCTTCAACAAACATAATTGTTGTTCTTGAGGTTCTGACCTAGTATGTCCCATAGGGGCAATTTCTGGACATCTATGTGGCTCTCCTGTGGTTCCCTAGGTCCTTGGGCCCAGGTTCAAACTTAGGCAGCAGAGGAGCAGATGAGTGAGGCCCACTGCAGACCTCATGTCCTCCAGGCCAAACATACCAGTTGCTTTTAGGCTCCCTGGAGGAATGTTCTGCTGCCACCTCATTCAGCCAGCGAAGAAGGAAAAAACAATTGGTGCCAGATGAGGTGACAGTGGAGCATGCAACAGGAAGTTTGTCTCCAGCACCACATCTAATGAGCCTGTTATTATAGGCTCTTGGCAGAGCGAGGCAAATTGAATGCTAATGAAAAGCAGGTTCTGAGAATAGTTGAAAACTTCATGTTAGTCCCATTACAGGGTCTCTTTGAGTCACAGAGGGTTATTTGCATGATAAGCTAAGCATTCCATTGAAACAGGACTCACGTGGATATGCGTGAGAAGGAACTAGGCAATAATTGCAAAATTAACAGCTGTTTAAATAATTCAATAGAGAGGCTAAGGCTGAAGAATATTATAGGCTCATTGTTCAAGTTTTAATTATCCTAACAGCTGTCTCATCATACAGCCTTACTTTTTTGGGCAGTGGAGGCCATTGGAGAGGTCTGGCTGAGTTGGTCTACTGAAACTTCCAGTGTTAAAGAATTTCATAGCTAACTCCTCTTCCCAGGAAGTACTCAAGTAGAAATAGAGGTGACCAATAGTGTCAGGGAGCTCTGTTAAATTGGTGTGTCCTGGGTATTTAAATTCCTCATTGCTTTGTCCCATCTGTGCAGCCATAGGACGTAGGGAGTATTAATAAAGACGTAAGTATGCAAACTGGAAATGAATTACTATATTAATCCAGGGGACCTAATCAGCCCAAGTCCTGCTTTCTCTGCTCACTGCCCCGGAAGTAAAACCTTAGGCTGCTGAAGCCTCAGGCCTTCCCTTATGTCCAACTCACTTCCTTCCAGCAACCATTTCTCCCCTGAGAGCTGGGAGCAATCATCAGAACCCCATCATAGTCATGATGCTAACAGGGCCCAGAAGTACATATTTGACTTCTCATTTGAATCAGTGTCTTTGCTAAAACCCAACATGTGGACGTCAGAGGTTGCATCTGGTGAGAGCTTTAGCCTCCAGGATGGATATACAAATTTCTGTAGTGTATCTAGTCTCTTTAATTGCTAAGGTATGGACAAACTGCATATTTAATTTGAGCAGACCCCTCATTTCCTTCAGGTTTATGTTCAAATGTCCCTTTATCACAGAAACTTAGCCTGACCACTTGATATAAAATTGCATTACTTCCCTATGTCCTATTCTCCACCACCTTTACCTTTCTCCTGCCACCTATTGCTACTTATAAAAGATTTATCTACTCTCTGGTTTTCCCTCTACAATGTCTACTCCATGAGAACAAAGACTGTCTTTTTTGTTTATTGCACTATTTTTGGCTCCTAGACCAGGGTAGAACCTGTAATATGTGGCCAATAGAAATTCATGGAATACACTTGATCTTAGCCAAAAGGCCGAGAAGCGATTAGAAATTCATGGAATAAATGAAAGAATGGTAAGAGCTTGCTGAAGTGTATGCTGCCAGCCTATCTGTAGAGGGGCTGCATTCCTGGAAGAAAACAAGGTACTCTTGAGAAATTCTTAATTTCTTTTAGCAAAATTTGTCAAGCACTAAGTACTAGATGTTAAAAATCACAGTCCTGCTCTCTCAGGACGCATACAGTGGTGCAGGACGCAGTTATCTAAATTAAATCCATTCATTAAGATCCAAGTCAGAAATCAGCCCCTCCTGGGAACTTTTCTTGAGCACCCCTTCTGCCTCGATTTTCTTTGGCGTCTTTTGCAAGACTTCATCTCTATCCATATGACAGGCAGATGATTACAGTCTGTTCCCTTCCTTAGTAAAGGCTTCTTAAGAATGAGGATTGTACCTTACTCATTACTGAGTATGGTGTCTGATACCAGAGATGATCAGTAATGCAAGTTACCCATTATTGCTGCTGTTGCTGTCTGCATTCAGTAACCAGCATTTCATAGCTGTGTGTGTCACGCAGTTTTAATCATGATATCTATTCTTTTGAAGTTATGTAGGCTTAGAAACAGCTCTCTATTATGTTATATAATACTCTATAATGCCATGTTCCATAATATTCTCTATTTTGGAATCTGTTTGTGTTCTGAAGTAGTGATTAATTAGGTAGGCGTAAAATTCTACAAAGTTTTGGGGGGCAGGGTCCCTGAGTCCCAGCTACAGTTTAAAAAATGATCACCAATGTGCATATGTGAGACACTCTTAGAAGCCTGAAGCATCTGTTTAATTCAAAGAGCACAAGTCACAGGACTTCTCCCAATAAATACTTGTGGGTTCGTGACATTTTGGTGCTGCCGCTTTGATGTGGCTGACTTGATTGAGGGCTTCAGGAACATGTTGTCATGGCCTGAAAAGCAAACCATTAAATAGGCAGCAATTTTGAACAACTAAGAAATGTGTGCAACAGGCATCCAGCCACTTCTCAGGACTGGGTGTGTATGTTAGCCTAATATTTGTATGTTTTCACTTTGACATGGCTGTTTTGATGCCTGAAGCTTCATTGCATCACATGGATCTTGCCAGAACGTTTGCTTTACATAACTTGCTAGTCTCACTTAAATATCAACCATGTGCCTGATTCTAATTTCAATGGCGGGGGGAATGCCATTCAGTTCAAAGAAGAAGGCAAGGATATTTACCATCTCAAGGGGGCCATAGAGTTTTGCCAAGAGTTGGCTACGGAAATACACAGACCCCTTCAGAACACATACTACCTCTCTTCTTTGTTGCCCATTTCCTGATTTAGAGCTTCATGTTGCAGTATTGGCTAGAGAAATGTTTAAAAATGGAAAGGGATCCCAATGCAAACATAGAAATATGGTCTACCCATGTTAAAAAGATCAGTTCGATCATTTTCTCCTGCTGTGCTGTAAAAAGTGCTTTGGTGTCTGTTTTACTTGGCAGTAGGAGGAAGTGGTATTAGTGGCTCACTGATCAGAGAGGCCCTTGTCCACAGGCTGTGGGCACACATGCCCTATTTTCTTCCTTAGGTGGTCTGAGTGATCATTAGTGCATGCATGTATTGAGAGGTCAGAGGTTGCCTCAAGCATTAGCTAGATGCTAGGCTACTAAGAGGAGACTAACAAGCTTACGTATTGACTAATATTTTCATCTGAATATTCGACCAAATCATGCAAAATTATTCCCAATGTTAAAACATTTTGGTAGCAAGTATATTAAGCAGCCTGTTATGAAAAAAAAAAAGCAAGCCATAATATTGTATTTGAGTCCCTGGTTTTAACCTTGAGAGTGAAAGTTAAGTTCTTGGCATCCTATTGGAATGGTGGTGCAGTTGGGTAGGTCAACTGAATTTAATGTCATCCTTGTTGGGAACTTGACAAGTAGTGTCTCTTCTTCAGGTTCCCTGGAAAAAGGAACTTCCCATGACAAGCACAATGCTAGCATATTATTGTTTAATTTTCATGTGGTAGGTATCACACCATGGTTTTCACACTTGACACAGCTAGCGTGAGACAGTCAGTATTTGGAGCCACTGCTCTCTGACTCTAAAGCTCACAACCTTCTCACTATAGCAGATGATTCCAAGTCACTAGTCTGCAGATAGGCATTGGTTCCAGATGAAGGTTTGTGTAGTCTGTGGTGAGAATATCTGGGGAAGGGTAACTCCTTGGTATCTTAGAAGCCACTAGCCTGTCATCTGCACAGGGACAGTAGCCTGTCCTTCTAGATATTAAAAGCTTTTCCTTTTCTTGTATCAAATGATGGTGGATGGAAATGGCAGCTATAAAAATGTCCAAAGTTGGCAAAGTAAAACCTTGGCATCCCTGTGTCAATGACACAAGCTTAATTGTGGAATCTTATTGGCCTGGGAAATGACAAAGCTGGGGAAGGAGCAATGTCCCCATTTCCCTGCCCAGGGCTCCACGGGGCAGACTGCCAGGATGACTTGAGTTCCCTGAGGTTTAACCAAAGCTTCACTGGCAGAAGAAAGTGATCAAAATGTTTCTGAAAACCATACTCCTTTGACTCCCAGTGGTCTTGACCGGTGGGCAGTTCAGCAGAGTCCTGATAGTACAGTGGCCTTTTAAAAAACACAGTAGGTTGAGCTCTCTTTCAGCTGGATGAACTGTCTTTTCTGAAAGAGAGGAAGACTTGGGTTCTTAGCATCTGTGACTTTTATAAGATGTGAAAAGCTTGAGCTTGGAGGCCTTTTCATTTTGGCATAACTCAGGCTGCTGCTCTCCTGAAAACATCACCTTTTTGCTGTTGTTAAAAGAATGAAAGAGCTCAGATTTTGGAGCCAGGTATATCTGGATTTGAATCCCGATGTCCTCTAGCCTTGAAACCTTCAGCAAGTTAGTCTCTGTAAAATGGGGTGGAAATACTTCTCTCCCAGGGTCTACACTGGGGGCAACTCTTGGAAAAACCTATCACTCACTGCTTGTGGGATTCCCTTCTTTACCATGAGGATCCTCAGTCTTGGGAATCAAAGCACCTGACACACAGGTGATTGGCGTGTCATGTTGTCCTACCTACAGACAACCTGGAATCCAGAGTGCCCTGAGTCACACTCGTTTTCTGTCCCCAGCGGTGTGGTCAGGGCACTGTGACCTGAGCCACTGAAGGCATGTAGGTGTGGTGCCCACGGTCTCTAACCACCGCTCCACTTCCATTGCAGTGCCAATAATATGCCGAAGCAAGTGGAAGTGCGCATGCACGACAGCCATCTCAGCTCAGAGGAGCGGAAGCACCGACACCTAGGCCTGCGCTTGTGCGACAAGCTGGGGAAGAACCTCCTCCTCACCCTGACTGTCTTTGGTAGGTGCCTGAGCCACCCAAGCCCTCTTCTCTGGTGCTTTTCTGGCTCTGTGGGGGAGCTGGTCTGAGCAGCCAGTCTGCTCTGCCCAATGCCCAGTTGGTTCAGGTATCACTGCTGCAGTAGTATCATCCTGAATCCAACTACTGCAGCTGTGTGCCCTCCTCCTTTGGGTCCTAGTGGTTCTCCCACTTTACACATACGGGTTCCAGTAAGAGTGTCAGCATGCTGATTCCTAGGCCATCCCCATGGAGACTGCCTTGGAGCATCTGCAGTGAGGCCCTAGAATCCACATTTAGCAAACCTTTAGGTGATTCCAAAGCAGGTAGCAAGAGGATCACATTTAGAGAAGTACCTGCATCAAGATAAGATGACCATGGCAGAAAACCCCACTAAAAGGATGCCCAGACTCTGGCCTTCTGCAAAATGTTAAGTTAGATTAATTGGGCACTTTAACTAGGGAGGTCAGTGTAGCACTTTATCCTGATACCTTGACCTGCTCCAGCTTCAACTCAAAAGCCTTCCGTCTTCCCTCCTCAACCTGTGGTGGTTCTTTTGTATAGACTGTTGATAGAATCTCAGTGTTAAATATTCCACCAGGGTTTGTGGAAATGAGGTCAACTGCAGCTTCTTATAATGCCAGCCATGCCATCTCTCTTCTGTCTCTCCCTCGTTCTTTGGTTCTCCCTTTAGCTACGCAGGGAAGCAATACCAATTCATTGTTCCCACTCTGTCATACTGACCCCACACCCACCCACACATCCTCCATCCTGTGGCCTCTCCTTCGAGCCAGTTTTCTCATCTGTCAGGGTCAAGACCAGGAGGTAACCACTGTTCAGTTCACGTAGTGATAGGAAACCACAAGCATGGCTGGGTGTCACAAGGGCTACCCTCCATGTAAACAGATCTCATTCATCACAGGACTGTGAAGAAGCTGGACTATGATTCTTTCTTGTAGAACAGTAAGGTCAGACTTTCAGTCACATCACTCCCTCCATGTTCCTAGAGTTAATTCCTGGAATTAACTCTATAAATCAGACCTGGGAACTCCTCCCCTCCTTTACAGCTAGACTTCTACGCAGCCTCACTGATGGTCCCTGGCCGTCCTTTACATTGGCCATCCATCCATCCATTTTCAGAGATTTAAATTTTTTTGTTTTTTGGTGGGATCTGTGTATCTGTAAAGGACAAGGGGCCTGGCAGAATCTCTGTCTAACTTGGTTCTTCTAAAATTATAGATTTTTAAAGCCTCTCCTTGAGTTTCCGTAAGATCGGTAAGTCTAGGAATTGAGTAAAAGGACCTAGAAATCAAGGACAAATCTGGAAAGTAGATGGATGGAGATTTGCAGTAGTTTGGTCAATTAAACATTTTTATCCGGCCTCCAGTTAAAATGGATGACACATTTAATAGCCAAGGCATGTGGCCAGTCCTGGGCTGGGAGGAGAAGCCATATCAGCCAGTGTGAGTTGTTTCTACTGAAAATCTCTGGTGTTACAATAGGAGCCAAGTCTCCTTCCCCACCTCACCTTTAGAAGGCTCTCCTTGATTCTTCCAGTGCTGCTTGTTAGAATAGTTGGAGCTGTAGAAAGTCCTCTTTATAGTTGTCAAATCAATTTCACTTAATGTTTTTACTATATCTGATATAGGCATCTGTAGAAAAAGGGAAAGGGCGTGTTACCAGAGACCCCTGCAGTGGTCCTGGTCTCCTGTGAGCCAATACAATGTCCGCGAGATAGAAAAGTGGGAAATAAAGACACAGAGACAGAGACTTGAGAGAAACTGAGTCTTGGGCTGATCTAAGCTGCTCTGGGCAGCAAAGACAAAGGACTCCCAGGACATCTGGTGTTTATTACAAGTGTAGGAATGGGAGAAGCTGGGCAGGCCTGGGGACACCTGCTGATAACAAGTATCAAGCAGGCAGGACGGTAGAATGAAGGCACAAGCATATCTTTTGTGAAGAGAACAAAGGGTTAATTCAGAGGGGAAAAATTTAGCTGGAGTCAGTTGACCTTGGCTGGAAGTGAACTCAGCCAAGCTCTGCTGCTTCCAGTGTAACACAGGGGCAAGAAGCTTGTGTCCCTATAGCCTGCTAATACTGGGCAGAGGTGTCTGCTGCAGGCATCATCTAATAAGGCAGAAGCATGAGAAAGGTCAGTTTCACCAAGAAAAGAACATACCTATCCATTTGACTAAGGCAAAAAATAAATTCAGATTTCCCCCCTTTTCTGCTTCCTTGTAGGTGTCATCCTGGGGGCAGTATGTGGAGGGCTTCTTCGCTTGGCCTCTCCCATCCACCCTGATGTGGTTATGTTAATAGCTTTCCCTGGGGACATACTCATGAGGATGCTAAAAATGCTCATTCTCCCTCTCATCATCTCCAGTTTAATCACAGGTAAGACCACCTCTCTGGTGTCTCTCCAAAGGGAATTATTGTCCTGTCCTGGCTTTCATATTGACTGTAAATTCTACATTTGGCCAAGTGAGTGAATGTGATCATCTGTGTCATTTCACTTCAAAGCTTTGGATTTCCTGCCTCTGAAATGGAGATGATCAACCCTAAAAGAAAAAAATGCTTGCCATCTGTTGATTGGGCCACCTTTTTCTCTAATCACAAAAGATAAAAAGGAAACAGCCCACATGTTAAAGCGATATCTCTAGTGATTTTAATTTTTAATGTATATTTTCTCAATTTCCTAAATTATGTTTTGTTCAGAAACTGATAAAGGTAACAAATGGAAAAGGACATTGTCTTTATTATTTAATTTGGCATGGACAGTGGTGAGCACTAAAAATAAATGAAATGTTAGAAATGAAAGCCCTTTGACTTTTTTAGGAGAAGGGTGCTGTTAAAGTGTAGCATCGGGCTTACTTATTTTTGGCTAAAAGGATTAATTATTATATGTAAGAGCATTTTTTCCCTTTGCCATAGGGTTATACTGTTAATTTCCTCCTTACTAAATAATATTGCTCCAGCAGGGCATTGGTTGGTGTTTAAAGACTAGCTCTTGAGCTGAGGATGCGAAGCTGGGCCTTGTTCCATATATGGGTGCCAGTTATCTGTGACCTTGAGAAATTGCCCTCTGGACTGACCATCTTATGTAGGAGGTGAAGTACCAATAACACCAAGAGATTCACATGTTGTTCTTGGTTGTTTTAAAGTCCCATAGGTAGCTGACCACTGAATCTAGTGGCTAGAGCTCAGGATCAAGTGCTCAGGGGCTCGGTGGGGTGTTATCAGTCACCCCTAGGTTGAGTGAATCTGTGTTTTTGCTTCAAGTGGTTCCTTCCAAACCAGAGAAAATGTTCTCCACACTTGTTGAACAGATTGTATGTAGGCCAAACTGGTCAGGAAACCTGACTTTCATTGGCCAGAATTAGACCATAGTTTGTAAAGAAAAGGAAGTCATATATAGGTCAGTTTCAGAGAAGTTAACATCAATGACTTCTCCCCCACAGCAAAGAGGATGGATCCCCAGAAAGAGACTAAATCTTTCTTGACTAGTAAAAGAAGGAACTGAAATCAGGAAGTGGACACATTGAAACAACAACTGGAAAAAAAACCCAGTGAGACTGGAGTTTTTGTGACTTGCTTGGAGTTTCCTCTAACCTCCCTCAGTATAGATGAAGCACCACCGCTGGCAGCTGCCTTATGCACGTGTTTTCTGATCCCTACATGAGGTTGGGAAATAAGGAACATCATGCTTCGCCTCAGAGAGATGAGAGGGCTCTGCTGAGTCCTCATTCTCAGATTCTGCATTTCAGTGACTAGTGAGGTATTCAAAAGGCATTTTGAGCCGCACATGGATCTACCAGCTTTTTATTTTCCTAAGTCAGGACATTAAGTGATACTAATAAACATGAGAAACTAGTGTGTACCAGCACCATCACTTCATAAAAGAAAGGATGCCATGATGGAAAGGACATCATCTCACAATTAAAACTGAAATATCTTCAACTTTAAGTCACACTTGCACATTGACAAAAATGTAGTGAACAACCAGTTGCAAACTCTGAACCAGACAGTTGCCTGCTCTCCTTAGTTCTCAAGAATCTTGAAAATAAACATGGAAAATAGTCAAATATTTAGTACTAGATTTAGTTAACCATGCATGCATTTGAGTAATAAAAAGCCAAGGATTCTAGACGTGGAGAAATGGGTCATTAGCAGATACATAACAAAATTAATCTTTCTGGATTGCTTTTCAACCCAGGGTTGTCAGGCCTGGATGCTAAAGCCAGTGGTCGCTTAGGCACGAGAGCCATGATATATTATATGTCCACGACCGTCATCGCTGCTGTGCTGGGGGTCATCCTGGTCTTGGCCATCCACCCTGGGAATCCCAAACTCAAGAAGCAGCTGGGTCCTGGAAAGAAGAATGATGAAGTCTCTAGCCTGGATGCCTTCTTGGATCTTATCCGAAATCTCTTCCCAGAAAACCTGGTCCAAGCCTGTTTCCAACAGGTAACCTGAAGTCCTGGTGGTCTGTCTTCTCCAATCATCTAAGTTACTGAAGTGGTAGCTTAGACCACTCTGGGTAGCAATTGTCTTAATATTTAATTGTCTCTGTCTAGGCCCAGGGTTGTATGACACGGTCTGGGCTAGGATCTTGACTTGGAACCTTGTGGTATTTTTTAACTCCTCCCCCCTTTTTTCTTGCTTGCTTAATGTCTCTTTGCTCTGAGATCTGCTTTCTTCCTCTTCTTCCTTTTCTTTAAGTTGCTATCTCTGAGTAATCCACAAGTACATTTTTATCAGTCATGCCCACAATCCTTTGAAATGCCCAATGATGCTCAGTCTTGCAGCGTAGCAAAACCACGTGTAGCACTTTTAAAAATATATAACTAGCCTATAGAATCAGAGTCTGTAATCTTCCAAAATGCATTTGAGGTCTGGATATTTTTTTAAGTTGTGGATTTGAATAGTATGTGTGGACCTGAAAAGGCTGAATAGTATAGAAGTACATAAAATAAAAATTAGAAGTTCCCACTCTCCCTCCAAGAGCTACTCATATTGGGCATTGACTCCTATCATACATCTTTTTTCCCATGTGTGCATGTGTATATGACCTCGAAAACAAATTCAACCCATGATGCCTCTTGCTTTTCTCATGCAGCAGTGTAAAAGGTTCGTTCCTTTTTCTATGATCATGTAATATTCCCAAAGAATAATGAATTCCTAGAAGTGGAAATGTCTTGAAAAAAGCTGTAGAATTTGTTGAATGTTGCAACATGGCACTATAGAAGTCATTGGCAGTGTGTATACTCCAACCAACTGCATACATACATATGGATTTCTTTTAAACTTGTGATCTTTAAAAACAGATGATTCTATTGAGTAGAACCACTGAGTCAGCTGCCTAGGCCCCACTCATGACTAGCTCATTTTCTGTTCCCACAGCAAGCCTACATTAGAACACACCTCAGTTCTCAGCAGCCCAGCTAGAGGCTAAGCTAGATACACTGGGACTCCTCTAGCCATTTCCAGGAAATCACAGAAAAAAATGAATTTAGGAAACAAGAAGCTTAGAGGAAAGTCTGTATTCCCAGCTGTCCCTAAAATGCAGTTGCCAATCCATACAGAACCCAGATTACTTTAGGCCAGGATATGATCTCTAATTTTAAATACCATTTTACAAAGAAATGATTTGTAATGGAAATGATGGATATGCTCATTAACCTAATTTGATTATTACACTGTGTATACATGTACAGAGGAACAGCACAGTATACCCTATAAATACAGTTCTTACAACAATTAATAAAATAAAACTTCAAAAAACATTTAAATGCCATTTTGGTGATACGGGGAGCATGGACCTGTATTAAAAGAAACTGTCCTAGGCAAAGGAGTAGGATGAGGAGTGACAAAGAGATGGAGAAAGGGGTGCTGCTGTAGCCCTCTCAGTGTCATGTGCTTGTTTTTTCTGCTAGCCAGAGTAGAAAGATGAAATTGCTTGCTTTGGAGCAATAGACCCACTGACTGCCAAGTATTTTCTTGATGTTATAGAAAGCTGCCTGGGAGTGAGCTAGGAGAAGATTGAGGTTGGGAGCCCTGGGAAGGTCAGATCTGGGTCTGCTGGCTTGGTCTGTTTATCTTAGTCCAAACACCTAGTAGGCAGGACCAAGAAGCAGCCAGGTCCTTGAGTGGTTGCTTGGGTCTTGGAGTGAGTTTTGGAGGGATTGGCCATGTTCACGCTCAGGGACCTCTCTGTCAGTGGGCAATCTTTGCAGTTAGCTGCCTATGGCAGGGGACTCTGTCTGCAACTATGGGATGGAGGACATTCCCTGTACCACCTCCACCCTGATTCCATCACTTCACAGGCAAAAATTATATGAGCAATGGTTCCTAGTCCCCCAGCTAAGCACAGTCAAAGTCCCTTTGAGTTCAGACAGTCTGAGGAATGACAGTGTAGAACCCATCCTCCACCCAAGGTAAAGGTGGGTATATCCTTAAGCATGGCACACAGGGTCTTAAAGAGGTGTTGAGGTGAGGAGTCCATTCTTAGAGTGTCATGGCATTCCCCAAAAGAGAGCATACACAAGAAGTCGCTTTCATGTCCCTGAGGGATGACAGGAAGTGACTTAAAATCATATCTCTTGAGTGATGAAGGCTTTCTGGTCAGAAATCAAAAGAATCAGAGATCAAAAGAAGCTAAGCTGTCCCTGGAATGGAGGCTGCCTCACCCACGGCAGCAGGGCGTGGCTTGCCCACATCAGGTCCCTGGGTCTTTGAGAGCAGGGAGGGAGGCAGGAAGTCCTGCTACTTGCTGTCTGGCTGTAAGGTTTCCAAGAGAGTAACTGGCTATAAAGTGTGGCCTGACAACATTAAATCAAGTCCAGCAACAGAAGTCACATGGGATCTTTTCCTCTGGGGAATTCAGTGATCAGTGTGTGTGTTAGTTACTTTTCTTTAGTTACTGAGACAATGACAGAAATACCCGATACCCAAAGTTAAAGGGGAAAGAGTTTACTTAGTTCACAGTTCATAGAGCTTTCAGTCCATAATCAGCTGGCTCCGAGGCAGAGTGGCACATGGCAGACGGGTGTCACAGAGGAGAAACAGTTCATGGCACCTACAAAGTAGCAAAAGCACCAAGGGAAATTTAACAGCATCTTTCTGCCCCTTTTATTTTATCCAGACTACCAGGATTAGGGTTGTGCCAAACCGACGGTGTACTGGTTTAGTAACACACCCTTAATCCCAGCATCACACACTCTAGATTCAGTTACCTCTGAAAAAGCCACCTATGACTGCATGAGGCTTTGGGGGAACATCTAGACACAAACCATAACGGTGTGTGTGTTCACCCAGCCACTATTTGTGAGTGCTACTGACTGCTGGGCTCTTTGCTTAACAAAAGATGCCACAAGGAATGACAGGGACAAGGGCCCAGCCCCATGGACCTTATGTATGTTTAAGAGGCAGGAGAGAGCCTGAAGCAAACTAGGTGCACACACATGAAACTTAAAAACTGTGAGAGCTAGAGTCAGGAAAAGGATGGACTGAGTAGTAACTAGTAACGCCAGGAGATGTCTGAGGGGATCAGAATGAGTGAGGTCAGAGAAGAACTGGGGAGAGCCCTTGAGCAGCCTGGCAAAGGCTGGAAAGTATTTGGTATGCTCAGAGAAGAGAAGGGAAGCTGGTATGTGGAGAATGAGTAGTATTGAGTGAAGAAAGGAAAAGCCAGCTCAGGCCAAGCTCACATTTGCATTCTTACTCTAAAGGGGTTTGAATCAGGGAAATGACTGGCTCTGGTTTTTTAAAAAATCAATCTGGCAGCTGTGGATATAGAGGGAGCTATAGGTAGCCATACTTTTCCGTAGATGGTAGGTAGACAAGAAGAAAGGGGGTAGTAAGTTAGGAGGCTTTTGTAGACTTTAAGGAGAGAGATGATGGAGAATGGGATGTGGTAGACTGGAGCTGGTACCCGGATGGAGTTGTACAACACTAACAGGCTCTGTGAATCCAGAATTCAGGTGAGGACCAGGCCTCAGTTCCGGTGTTCCTATCCCTTCAGCTTTAACTGAAACCCCTGCCCTGTGCTGTTTGGATGTAAGATTTTGGAGTCAAACACATGATTTTGAACCCTGTTTCAGTAACGAATCAGCAGCCTACTCTTGGGTTAGGAATCTGCCCTTGGGTTAGTTACTGCTAAGAGGTAGTAGATACAAATAAAATAGCATGTGAGCTCTTACCTGAACTTGAAAGCCACATTTAGATCCATGATCGTTTCTCCAGCTAACCTGAGCTTTAGCTTCCTTAGCATTCTCAGAATAGGTGGCCAGCTTTCTTCCCTGGGTGCATGACTCTGCTATACTCGTGACTTCCATTCTGATCATTCCTGTGCTGTCTTTTCATGCCACTGGTGCCCAGAGCAAGGGGTGAGGGACCTGCCTGTTCTTCCACACAGCTGACCCTGGGCATCCTTTCTGCTGCATCAGAGCATGTGGCCAGGCTGGGACTGAGACACCTGCCTCACCTCTGGGAACACCACCTTTGTCATCTGGTCGGCTTGGCCTTGCTGCCTGTTGGGCCCACTGTGGGAGGATCAAGTCCACATAGTTTGCCATTCAGTACAGGGAGCGGGAAGAACTCAGTAGCAGTCAGGCTATTGAAGTTGAAGTCCCAGCTCTGCCAGTAACTGTGATGTCCGCAAAGTCACTTAACTTCTCCATGCATCCTCTTCCATATCTATTCAGGGTTCAGCCATCTGCCACCTTCTACATGCCAGTGCTGACATTCTAGGATTCTGCATGAATTTTATTTTAATGCCCTGGGATATGGTGGGCTTGGGGGATCAGATGTGAATTTTCTCAGCAGTCTGCATGCAGGGTAGGATCACTGCCTCGGATGCTGAGGAAAAGCGTGAGAGGTTCCTCGGGACCCATCTGCAGGCTTGGAAAACATTGAACAAGGGTTAGTTGGTATAGCTGCCCAGAAGGAATGGATATTTTCCAAACTTACATTTGGATCTGGAATACAAGCAAGTGCTCCTGCCATGGTGGCTGCTGCCACTGTTACGCTTGGTGCCCAAACAGAGATCCCAGTGGAGCTTGGCTCTGGAAGGAGCCCAGACTGAGGGTTGGGCTGCAGTGACTGTCCAGCAGGCACAGAAGGCCATCTAGCTGGGTCACACAACTCTGAGGGCCATCCAAGTCAGGCTTTTAAACTTGTCCCTGAGGCCCAGAGGTACGATCATGAGAATGAAAGGAAATGACATCCATCCCCCAGTTTTAAGCTTGTGTCCCATTCCATTAGGTCACAATGCTTGTAGCAAAGTACAAGCTAATTTTATAAATTCTGCCATTGTTTAGGATTAGGACAGCTGCATGCAACTATATGTGTGTGGTAAAATGTCACTTTGTTAAACAAACATAAAACATTCTCCAATGTTCATAATGTTGTTTGGGCGTTTCTTAATTATTTTCAATATAAAATACTTTGGCCAGATTTTGTTGACCTTTCAGACTAAACCTCATCTTTATGATTTTCTTCTTCTTTTTTTACTCCCTTAGATTCAAACAGTGACAAAGAAAGTCCTGGTGGCCCCTCAGACAGAGGAGGCCAATGCCACCAGCACCCTTGTCTCCCTGTTGAACAAGACTGTGACAGAGGCCCCTGAGGAAACAGAGATGGTTCTCAAGAAGGGGCTGGAGTTCAAGGACGGGATGAATGTCTTAGGTAGGCAGACTGGTGGTCCGGGGTTCATCTTCCTGGGGGTGGTGCCTCTGTCTCCTTGATGATGGTGGCCCACCTTTCCTGATGCTCATTCGCCAACCCTGGGCTCCTCAGCCTCCCTCCATCCCTTGTCAGAAACTGATAACTCTGTTGTCCTCTAGGTGGAGCAGGAGGCTCTCTCTGGGGAGCAGTTGGAAAGCCAAGGGGTTTGAGAACCAAGCAATTAAGGAAGAGGGAGGAGAGATGGGCAGAAGACAGAGCCTCAGAGGACTTAGTGGCTAGAGTCTGGAGTCCGGCTAGGAAAAGAGGAAGGGGCTGACATTTGTTGGGCACATCCCCTGACTCTCTGGATGGTCTTGGCAAGTTACCTTGCGTGCTTTTCCACATTATTAAGTTACACATCCATTTCTCCGTTTCTTTCGTTTCTTAAGCAGTTTTTGAGCTGTGCCTGTGCACCAGTACTTTGCTAAGCACGGCATTGCCTGTCCCCACCTCTCACCATCTATAAACAAATGTAAAGCTATCCATATTGTAAAGCATTGAAATAAGAGCCAAAGGGGCTTTACAGATTATCTTGTTTAGCTCTCTGGGATTCCAGTAAGCCCTTTCCCCCAACCTAGTAACTTCTTAGCATTCCACCCCAGAGCGACTCTAATGCCGAGTAGACTTGGGCTTGGATCCTTGTGGGCCACTCCCTGATTACCTGACCTTGGGCAAGTTGCTCCACTTCTCTGAGCCTCAGTTGTGAAATGGAGATGGGATTGGCTTTGGGTCTGTAGATCACTGGGAGGATTAAATGAGGTTGTGCATGTAAAGCACAGTAGTACCTGTCCTGTGCTCTATTCAGATGAAGTAGGACCATTAGTAAAAGTGGGTGGTGAGCTGAGGAGCTCAATCAGAAAACAGCCCTTCAGGGCATGACATTTCCCTCAGGTGAGAGTCTCCTTTGCTCACTTTACTCCCAGTCATTTCCATTTTAGGGGTCCACTCCCCTCCAAAATCCACATCCACGACTAGGATGATATTCCCAAGACAAGAAAGAGAGACATTTTTTCAGTCCATAGAATTGGAGAAATAGGGTATCTGGGTTTCTAAGCAAGGTCTTCCAAGCAAGATTTCTAAGGACTCAGGTGAGAGCTGTTTAGAAACAGATGAGTTCAGTGGTCCTTTTCCTTTGTCATCTAGATCAACTGCCCTTGTCTCTTTGGTTGGGTTGCCAGATAAAATGTAAGAGGCCAGTTAAATTTTAATTTTAGATAAATAACAAGTAACTTTTTAGTGTAGCTCCTACATATTACACTAAGAAAATTGATTCATTGTGAATCTGAAATTGAGATTGTAATTGGGTGTCATATTTGTTTGTTCTGAATGAAGTAGCCCTCCTCTTTACCCACCCAGATTGTAGAAAGAGGCAGAGGGAGCAAGATTGTCCCAAGATTGTCCTGAGAAGCAGAAATGGATCTTTTTTCTTTGGCCTGGCGGGAAGCCGGTTGAGTAAGTGAGAGAGACAGGGAGGAGATAAGCTTCCTAGGCTACCAGGCAATGAAAGATCAATAAACATTGTTGACAATCAGAGGAGAAAGTGGGAGAGTTTCTATGAGAAAGTCTGGAGCTGAATTTTCAGGGGAGTCTTTTTTTGTGTGTGATTTTTTTGTGGTACTGGGGATGGAACCCACATGCTACGCAAGCTCTCTGTCGCTGAGCTACACCCCATCTCCAGAAGGAGATTTTGCAAACATCCTTAGCAGCTCTTTCTCCCACTGCCCAGATATCTGTGACCCTTCCAGAACCTTCCCAAGTCTCCCCATCTCTTCTGGAAGGTCATGAATGAAGACCCAGCCCCCTTTCTCACAGTATCCCCCACACTCTTAAAGAGGCCGTGGTCATGAGGTAAAAGCCAAGCCTTTGGAATGAATCAGTCCCATCCTGGTCATTTCAGTGCTGGTAGATTCTAGGAAATCACATGACCTTTGGCAGTGCTGGGGAGTTTCAACACAACTTGCTGCTCTTTCAACTCCAGTGACCAAGTGTAAGAGGGCTTTGTTCAAGTGGAACACCCCAGTCCCAGTGAGTGATTTCAATTAGGCAATGTTTATGGAGGGAAATGACAAGCTGAATGTGGGTTTCTATCCAAGTGCAGATCAAGGCTCTGGGAAGTTAGAATTGTCGAGAAACTTCCCATTTACCAATCATGGCTGAAATAAGGTTCTTTCCATGGTCTTCCAAGGGTAGAGATGGTGGCTTTTTGTGTTTGCTTTTTCTGTCCTGCTCTTTGACTTTGGAAAGTCCCAAGGATTGAACACTGAAATAAATGAAGATTATAGACCTCCCACAGAGATCTATTTCTCTCCTAAAAACCCTCCAGAACCAGTTCTGGACTCTAATCTCAATTGCTTAAAGCAACTCCAGTTGTTCCTTTAAAAAATCTCTGTTCTGTACTCACAGATATGGCCAGGTCTGCTGACCCTGAGGGGAGCTTTCTCATTCCAAGTCCTTGGGACTTAAGACCTTGAGCATTTTCTCTTAAATTTTTCAAATGGCATTAATGAAGTAATGTTAGGTATTTTCTGCCACAATAGTCAGATTTATTGTTTTTCACCACATACCTAGCAAACTGTTCTCCATGGGCTTATAATCAGGAATAACCTGAAATTGATTTCGTGCTGCAGAAGTAGTCCAATTGACTGGGGTATAATATTCAGTGAGTCCTTGCCTTTCTGAGCCAATAACTCCCTTGTGAAGTCAGTTGTCAAGGTCTCTGACTAAGAGCTAAGAAGGGAGATATTAAATACTAAGTACATGTATTTGCAACCCGGAGTGTAAGGGTCGATTCTTTGGGCTGAAGAGAGGATCCTGCAATGGGTAGTTAATCAGTCTGGGTTAGGTAGTGAGGCTAGCATTTCAGTGACTAGGGGAAGGGTAATAATATCAGAGGTTCAGGGAGAAGAAGTTTCCCTCTAAGAGAATCAAATAATAATGCTACAATTAATGCTAATTATAATGGTACAATTTATCTGACACAGGTTGAGACTCCAGGCATAACTAGACATGATAGGAAACTGGATATAATATGGAGGGACTAAGAATTAGCCTGGCAAACTGGGGGAGGTTAGGTGTGGGGAAGAGGATAGAGGGAGAGAGATGAGAAGATTGCCCATGCTTCAAGGTCAGAGAAAAAGTCTAGTGGACAAGCAAAGCCTTATAGCCAAGGGTACAACAACACTGATTTATAATCTATGTAAGTAGTTGGAATTGGGGCCCAAAAATAGGAAATAATGGCTCAGGAGTAATTGTCAACACACAGTAATTGTCAAACAGAAATCTAGCAATCTCCAAGTATTACTGGGAATATCTGTTAGCCACATTGCAAGCCCCAGTGGTGGGTCAGGGTGAGAAGCTGAGGAGGTGGAAGGACTGACTTGGGTGGTGGGGAAGAATCTCCTGGAGACAGAAAAGGCAGGCCTGCTCTTGGAGGAACTAAACTACAGGGCACATTCCCAGGACCTCTGGTACAGGGGATGAGGAAAAGCTATCACAGAAATAAGAAGACCCACGATCAAATGTTGCACTTGCTCCAGGACCTAGTGCGATTTAGTGCTGATATCAAGCGCAAAGACTGAGCTCCTCAAATCATCGGGAGCGGGGGGAGTGGTACAGTTTACCGTGGAGTGGTACAGGGCTTAACCAGGGTGTAAGGGAAGGGAGAACAGGGCTGGGGCGGGGGCAAGAGGGGCAAAATCTGACACTGAAATCTGTTCTGCCTTTACAATCCAGAGAGAGAGAGAGAGAGAGAGAGAGGCATTCTAACCATTTTAATTATGAAATGAATATGAATTATGGCAGTTTTGAATATAAATAACAGGTCACACTTTTAGAAGCTAGATAAATTGGACTTTCCCAAACTTATTTTGGATTTCTTATTGTTTTCCACATTATTTTTCAACATTTCTCCTCCTTCTTACGTTAGGTATGCAGCAACAGAAAAATAACTTTAACATTTAGGAATTTTCAAGAGTGAAACATACCAGCCATATATTAATTCAAGGCCGGACCAAAATAATTTAGACATCACCTTAGCAAAGACTTTATTGGCTAATTGGTCTCTGCTGTTCCAATATTGGCTCCAAAGTATGTATGATAATCCCCAAGTTCCAACCTTTCTTTGTTAGTCCTTGTAATAAGGGAATCTGCTTACCCATGATTTCACAAGATTTCATAAGGGAGGAGGTTAAGGAAACACCTTTTAGTTTGGAAAGAAATTTAGATAATTTTCTTCAAAGAACTACACTTGCAGTTTAACTCGCTCATGTAAATATGTTAAGGAAAGCCTCAGTTATCCAAAGGGAAAACACTTTCAGTGTAAAATGTAATGCTTTTTGTCTAATTTATAGGCTAATGAGCAGTGACTCTGAACTGCTCCACGTGTGAAAAATGATAAAGAACCAGGGAAAAGAAAACATATTGTATAATTTGTCTTTCCGTGTGATGTGATTCACCCAACAGGTCTGATCGGGTTTTTCATTGCCTTTGGTGTCGCTATGGGGAAGATGGGTGAGCAGGCCAAGCTGATGGTGGAGTTCTTCAACATTCTGAATGAAATTGTAATGAAGTTAGTGATTATGATCATGTGGTAAGTGCCTTTATTCTTACTTCAGATTAGCTGGGTATGAGAAGAACTTGAGGTCCCCAAAGGATACTGGAGCCCTTCCAGCAGGAAGGAGTGAGCGTGAGGTGTCAGATGGCTCTCCAGAAAAAATTTGAGAAAGGGGTCGACATCTCCTTTCCTTGAGCTTCCCCTAGAACAGATGTCAGCAAATGATGACCATTGGGCCACATCTGATGATTGTATTTGCTATGAATTGAGAATGGGTGGTTTTTTTTGCTTAAATTCTTTTATTGGTACATTTTAGGTATACAATACGTTTACATTCATCATTGGGTGCTTGTACCTGTACATGATGCATCTTGGTTCTTATTTTTTCCCCATTCCCTGTGCTCCCTTCACCCCCTCCACCTTTTCCTATTTACAAAGGCTTTGTTTCCATTTTTTTCTTTTCTCATAATTTCCCTTCTTTCCTTTCCCCTTCCGCTCCCACTTCCCCTACAACTTTGGACCTTTTCTTCCTATTTTGAATTATCAATTATTCATTTTAATCATTTTAATCCTTATGTACACTTTCATTTTCTCACACTAGAGAAACTATTCGGTATTTACACATGTGGGTTTTGTTGTTTTACATGTCTGTCTTAGTGCAGGCTGCTATAATAAAGTACCATAGATTGCTTGGGTGGTTTGTACAGAGCAGAATTTGTTTCTCATAGCTCTGAAGGTTGGAAGTCTGAGATCAGGTGCTAGCATGGTCAGGTTATGCTTAGGGGCCTCTTCTGAGATATAAATGACCAACTTCTCTTTGGGTCCTCACATAGTGGAAAGAGAACAAGACAGATCTCTGGGAATTATTTAGTAAGGCCATTGTTTTAGTCCATTTCAGCTGTTATAATGAAATACCTTAGTCTGAATAAATTTTAAATAGTAGAAGTTTGTTGCTCACCGTTCTGGAGGCTAGGAAATCCAAAATCAGCTTCCCGGGCAATGCTAGATGTCTGAATACAGAGATAACTGGATTGACGAACTTAATTCTTTCCTCCATTCTGGTTGCAAATCAAATTGGACCAGAACCAAATCAAATTCAATGATTAGATTTATTGTTGACCTTATGGGGAAATTTGACTCAGTTCTCAGCCAATTCAGTTTGCGACCAGAATTGTGGAAAGAATTGAGTTCGTGAACTGAATGAAGCACCACTGTATTTTGTTTGTGTGAAGATTTCAGATGACAAGGTAGTACTGTACAAAGTATCCTTTAAATGCTTCAGATCCATACAAATCTGCTGAAAGTTTAATAAATAATAATACATAAAATGGAATATGCTTCTTTAGGCATCAGAATCTGCCCTTGTTTCCTAGAATTTCTCAAAGAATGTACATTCCTGCTCTGAAGACGATGCTGATGGTGTGCATAATGTATGCAGATTTCTTCCTGCTTCCACACCTGTATCATTTCTACTGAGCCAAATCTTAGGAAAGGGAATTGTCCAGAAATCTGATGAGTCTGTGGGATAAAGTGTAGCCTCCCTTCTCCCCAAGACTGGAGGGTGGTGTGGATTAAGAATTTCCCATGCATTGGAACCCAAACTCCTACAGTATAGCCTCATCTCCTGGGGGATGAAGAGACATTGTGAAGCAGGAGTGAGGCCTCAGGAATGATTCCTGACAGCTGTTGGGTTACCTCATCTAGGCAGTCAGGAGGGTGTTAATGACGGGAGATGCCTGATTCTACACATTCCTTTCATTCTTTAGCTGCCTCACATTTGATAACGATGTGTTTAATGTTCTGTGTAAAAAAGCCACACACTCTAACTGACTGCTGAAAGCTGAAGCAATCAGGTTTTTTTTGTATTCCTCTCTATGTAGTAGTAAAAATAGCAATAACAGTAAAAATTAACATTGAGAAGATAATAGTTATTAAGTTATAATCCAGAATTATTAATTTTTGATACATATTAGTACTACTGCTATTACTATATGTGTATTAGCCCATTTATTATTGAGGAAATATTATTATTAAATTATATCTAAGATTTACCAAATTCCTGCTATCTGCTTAATATTATCCTAGATTTTTAACACGAATTAGATCACTTTTTCCTTGTAGTATTACCTAACAAAAACAGGCACTTTCATTAGCCCGAGGTCCAGATGAGAAAGCACAGAGGCTGGCCTGCCCTGTGCTGTGGAGTTATGCGGAAGGTGGTGTCTAACTCAGTGTCTTTCTGACTCCAGATTGGGTGGAATTCAGGGTCCTCTTGTAACAAGCTGTGTGACATTGGCCAGGGAGGCACATTCCAAACCCCAATATCCTGGTCCTTAAAATGAGATGTTTGTAGAATCCAGTGTTGCTGTGAGAAGCAATTTAGATTGTGAATCACAATCATGGAACATTTTCTTTGTGTTGGAAACTCTCTTGGCATTTTCGTGAACTGGCATTACTATGGCTGCCTTGTTAAGACCGTTATTATCATCTTTGGAAGTATGGCCATTTTCACTATATTGGTTCTTCCTACCCAGGAGCAAGGGATGTCTTTCCATTTTCTTATATCTTCCTCGATCTCCTTTTTCAGAGTGCTGTAGTTTTCAGTGTAGAGGTCTTCTGCTTCCTTCGTTACATTGATTCCTAGATACTACATTTTTTTGGATGCTATTGTAAGAGGAATTGTTTCCCTAATTTCTCTCTCAGTGAGTCTGTTATTTGTGTACAAGGCGGCTATTGTTTTTTGAGTGTTGACCTTTCATCCAGCTACTGTACTGAATCTGTCAATTAAGTCTATAGAAGTCTTTTGGCGGAGTTTTTTGTGTCTTCTATGTAAAGTATCATATCATCAGCAAATAATGACAGTTTAACTTCTTTCTTTTCTATCCTTATTCCTTTTATTTCTTCCTCTTTTCTAATTGCTGTGGCTAATCTTTCCAGAGCTAAATTGAACAGGAGTGGTTATAGTGGGGATCCTTGTCTTGTTCCTGATTTTAGCCTGAAAGTTTTCAGTTTTTGACTATTTAGTATGATGTTGGCTGTTGTGACTTCTTTAAGAACCCTGAAAAGCCCTTTATTTTGGAGTGGCTTTCATATCCTAATTTTTTTCAAAGTTCTTTTAAAATTTTAGTTTTGGAATCTGAAAAACTTTCATAATCTCCCACTATAAAAACATAAAGTAAGAAATAAAGTCTTTACCCACTCTTCAAAATATCGCTACCAGTTTATCATCCCACTCATCTATCCATACTTGTAAAGCAGAAGCTCTTATTTCATGACACTAATCATCACCAAGAGTGAAGGGGATTCTGGCTAAACAGGATTCTAGCTGAAGATAGCCACTGTGAGCAGTTCTCATCTGGTGGATGGTAGAGGATGAGGAACCTGATCAGATATGGTGGGTCATCAGATTGAGGCTGGGGATTCTCTTTAAACTGACTCAGCAGGGTTCTTTGCTAAAACTAGGTTTTATAAGGAAGTGTATGGATGGGCCCAGAAAGTGGGGTAATCTGACTAAAGTTTGGTCAAACGAAGAATCTTTATCAATAACCCAGCTATTCTTTCATTTAATAAATATTCTGATCTGTGCCAATAATGATTGTAGTCACTGGTTATATAATGATGAATAAGACAGAGGGTTCTTGCCTTCATGCAACTTATGTTCTAATGAAAAGAGAAGGACAAGTAAAAGGAAGCTGTTAGGGCTTAATTATGACGTATACCCCCAAAGTCTCATGTACTATGGGCTTGATCCCCAAGGCAACAGTGTTCAGAAGTAAGGCCTAGAGGGGTGATAGGTTCATGAGGGCTTTAACTTCATCAAGTCAGTTAACCCACAGATGAGATTAATCTGATGGCATTATTGGGAGGTGATGCAAACAGACCTAGTGAAGGAAGTGGATCATAGGGCCATGACCCTAGGGACTTTATCCATTCTCTGGTCCTTCCTCTCTGACTCTCTCCCTCTCTCTCTCTGCTCTCTGGCTGCCATGAGGTGAGCAGCTTTTCCCTGCCACATCCTTCTGCCATAATGTTTCTGCCTTGGAGCCTCCTGCCCCAAACATGATCTGAAACCATGAGTCAAAAAAACACCTCTCCTCCCTTACGTTGATTTTCTCAAGTATTTGGTTACAGTGACAAAAAGCTGGCTAACCAGAAATAAAGAGGGATTCAGATTGTGCTAAGTGCTGCAGAGATGATAAAGCAGGGCTGTGAGACAGAGTGCTCGGGGTAGGGTGTGTGTGTGTGTGTGTGTGTGTGTGATGGCAGTGAGGGACAGATAGGGCTGTGTGGGAAGGTGACAGCAGGAAGACCTGCAGAGTGGGCGGCAGGCAGCTTGGTGAAGAACTGAGGGGAGAATATTCCCAGGGGAGGAAATAATAAGTGAGAGCCTTCTGAGGGTCAGAATAAAGGGCTGATTGGCCTGAGTGTGGTTGGTTGGAGACATAGGCAATTCTTGAGTTCCTTGATTTAACTACCCCATGTGTCTGTCCTACCATCTTGTGCCAAGCCTTAACTTCAAAGCTCTTAAGTAAAGTGGAACTAAAGTAAATTGCTTCCAGTAGCTAATCTACATCTCATCATCTGAAGATGAGATTTTTGTTCCTTGAAACACTGGTTTCCAAGTATATCAGATTACCTGGGAACATATTTAAAATATAAAAGTCCTAAGGCCAGCCCTAGGTGGTGAGCCCAGGGAAGACATACTGTTAACAGACAGCAGGGTGATTCTGATGCAGCTGGTCCTTGAGTAAAGACACGTGGACTGAGTTCTGGGTATGTTGAGTGCTGTAGATGACTTTGTGATGTGGAATAAAGAATAGTGGTGTGTGTGTGTGTGTATGTGTGTGTGTGTGTGTGTGTGTGAAACCTTTAGGCTGACAGGAGCTAAGGTTCAAGGTGAATGGAGGCTACTATATACAATGGATGAGGTGAGAGTATGAAAAAGAATCAGACAGGCCAGTCGTGGATGAATAGTGGCCTTGAAAGCGCATGAGCTGAGACTGTGACAATCTAAAGGCGGCATGGAAGCCGTTCCCTCCTCCTAGCTCACTCAATGGTCATATTTTAGAAACTCAGAAATAAGGCCATCAATTACTGGGCGTCATTTGGTTTTAGAATTCTCAATGGATCCTTGAGCCTCTATACATTTTGATTTGTGGCTTTCTTTGTTGACTTCATTTCAGAAATTGTAGATCTTGAGCATTTGCCTTTTCTTTTCCATGGAATGTCATTTGCAATGAGATAATTCTTTGATATGGAAGCCCAGGAACTCAGAAGTCCCAGGTTCTGAATAGAGACTTGTTTCTTGTTTTCAAAACAGTTACAGGGAACTAATGGCTCTAAAAGGCATCATAGAAACAAAGGTTCTTTCCTTGTACCATAATTAAGGCTTACACTAGTCCTGGAGACCAAGGTGCTTGGGTTAACACAAGGTGCTGCATTCCATATTTATTAACCCCAAACTTGACCTCTTAGCCTTCAAGTAATACTCTCCATTTACAGTGGAAGCTCATGCTTTTCCGAAGCAAGCTGCATGCTCTGAAGGTAAACTCTTGCTTCTGTCTAGTCTGTTTGGCTTGGGCTCAAATGCATTCTCCAGGGACCTGTATAGCTAGTCTCCTTGGCAAAGAGCCTTGCAAACATTTTCTCTCCATTCTACAAATTGCTTGACTCAGAAACAAAAGAAAATTGAACGGCACCTGAAACAGCTCATATCTATGTTTTTCTGCATTTCTTTAAAGGGTGATTGGTGTTTGGGCAAGAATTGATCTCTTGCTTTATTAAGTTAAATGCTTTCTGGCTTCATAGGAAGGTTCATCCTGCTCAGTTATTTGCAACCTCAGTGGCAGAGTGCTGGCCCCTGGGATAATCTTGTTGATTAATGAGATGTTGTGACTATGGGCACACTGAGAAAATGTCAGATGGAGGGGAAGACAAGAGTTTAATGATACTGCAGACTGTCTGTACCAAACTCTCTAATGTCTAAGGAAACAGTTCTCAGACAGAGCCAGCCTGCACCCCTAGGAGATGACACGTGATGTTCAGGCTCCATGTTCATCAGGGAAGAGTAGCTATGCTAATGTCATAACTTATCACTGTCAATCACACATCCATTCTTTCAGGGTAAGGTTCCTCTTGAGAGAATATTTTGTTCATAAAGACATGTGCCATTGGGCAGCCTGTGAGATGTTTTAGAAAGCCTCATTAACTCAGACTTGACTCATTAAGCATGGAAAATAAGAGGATATGGGATCTATGTGCGAAAATAGAACTGATACAGAATCATTTTGTCAGGAGTCTGAGAGCTAATGGTACCAATAGGCACAGAGAGGGATTTTTAACAGTGTGCTCATGTGCGTGTTTAAAAGTTTAATCCTCATAGCAACCTAGTGAGGATGAAGTCAACCTCTCCAAGCCTTGATGTCCATATCTGTAAAATGGGAATAAGCCACTGAACAAGCTCATTTAGCTGTAAGTGGCTGGGAAAAGGTAAAGTCTTCTGTAGTTGTATGACTTTCAGCTGCTTTTCACAGCTTTTCTTTAACTATTTTAAGGAAAAGACTTGATCTAGGCACAAATGAAAAAAAGTCTATTTAGATAATATTTCTTTCTTTCTTGACTCTTTCCCCTGGAGCCCTATCTAGGAACTTTATTTTCTCCATAGTCTTTCTTACAAATATGCTTATAATTTTTAAGAAGGTATCAATCTTCCCCAAAATATTTTTATTTCAGTAACTTTCACAATTTGCACAAATTCAGGCCCCAGCCAAACCACTTGGATTAAAAAAACAAAAAAGCATGTGGCCAGAATTGCAAATAAGCTCAAAATGAGAGAGAAAACAGCTCTCCCAAGAGTGCAAACCAAAGTAGTTTATCGCTCTCCATAAAATAATAATAATATAGAAATATAAAATAGGTTTATAAGGGATAAATTGTTATATGATGAATTGTCTCCTTATCTACAAAGAGCTATGATTGCTCACTAAAGGGAAAGGACTTGGGTTGATAGGGGAATACCCCCGAGCTGTGGAGTTTCACAGATCTGTGGTTGTTCTCTTACTTCCTGATTTTGTAGCCTTGGGCTGATGATTCAGCTTTTCCAAACTATAATTTTTCATTTTCCAAATAAAAATAAGGATACCTACCTACATTTTAGGGTTATGGTAAGAATTAAGTGAAGCTGAAGACGGGGCTCTCCCACATTGAAACACAATGAATGGTGGCCAACATTTCTCTTAAAGTGATGCAAAAATACTTTCTGGCTTAGAAGTCATAAAACTTTATTTCTCTAAATGGACTCCTTGGCTCAGATGGTTTTCTTGTTTTGGCAGCTTGCTCTCTCTTTCTCTCTCTCTTTCCCTCTCTCTTTCCCTCTCCCTCTCTCATTTTAATATATTCCCTGTCTTCCAAGGCACAGACAATGCAAATTTACATACCTTCGCTTATAAATTTCCAAAAAAGCTCCAAAAGTTATTCTCAAATTTCTAGGAAGGAGCTGAAGAAGACAGAAATCAAACAAGATTTGCAAAGATATATCTTATGTTTCTCAACGTTTAACCTGTTGGTTACCTGAAAGATGGTAAAGCTAAAAGATGGTAAGGCATGTCTCCTTTGTCCTAAAACTCACCTGAAAAACAAAGTTAGCCTTTGGACTTTTTGTCAGAGCAGGAGTCATAGAGCCATAAAACAGACTTCAGTTAAGGCAGTTAGTCTGAAATAAAAAATAACATCTACTGAATCTCATGATCCTATCTCAGCAAAACTCTTTAGACAGAAAATGAAGGGTTTCCCTTGGGGTGCAGTACATAGAAGGGCCCAGATTTAAGTTCTAAATCCCATAATGATGTCTTCAATGGTCTTTTTCCTTTTCTTTTGTGTTTTTCAGGTACTCTCCCCTGGGTATCGCCTGCCTCATTTGTGGGAAGATCATCGCAATCAAGGATTTAGAAGTAGTCGCTAGGCAACTGGGGATGTACATGATCACAGTGATCGTGGGTCTCATCATCCATGGGGGCATCTTTCTCCCTTTGATTTACTTCGTAGTGACCAGGAAGAATCCTTTCTCCTTTTTTGCTGGCATTTTCCAAGCTTGGATTACTGCCCTGGGCACTGCTTCCAGGTAGAGAGTACAGAAACATCACATTTCTCATTGCATGCTCTTTTGCTCTGTTTGTTACTTCATATTTTTCAAAATTCTCCTATCACAATGTTCAGTGAGAACACTCTTCACATATTATTAAATATTTTTGAAAAGGTGAATTTTTGGCTTTTTCTAGGAACTTTGGAACCTGCCGATGAGCATGTTTGCTGGTTTGCAACTGTGTTGGAAATATGATCGTATACTACATTTCTAAATGAATACATGCTCTTAATTTGCATGCTTAACTTGGTACATAAAGTATTAATTGAGTTTAACTTTAAATTTTTTCCAGAATGGTAGAACAGGATGTGGTGCAGTTAACATCCCACCTGTGATTGGGAAAATGTTATGACAAAATATCATTCTATTGAGATGCTGGCAATTAATTTTCCAAAAGTAGGAGAACCAGCTTTTACAGGTACACATATGTTAAGTAAGAGTTTTCAGACACGTAGAAGTCAGCCAAGTCTTTGACCTTGGCATGAACTTCTAATGGATCATTCTGTCCCGGTTTAATTTTAACCATGCTTATTTGACTTGACCTTGACAGAGACTCAGTTCCTCCTTCATAACTTAGTTTTGGTAATTAGGGAGCTACCAAGGACCTGAGGTATATGCAAAGAAAATGATTTCGTAGTACTGGGGATTAAACTCAGGGCCTTAGCACTGAGCTACATTCCAACTCCTTTTTTATTTTTTATTTTAAAACAGGGTCTTGTTAAGTTGTTAAGTTGCTAAGTTGTTCTGGCTGGGCTCAAATTTGTAATCCTCCTGCCTCAGCCTCCCGGAGTTCTGGGATTACAAGTGTGTCTCACCACACCCCAGCTAATAATTTTTAATGGACTAAAATTAGTGAAAATGAAACAAAGAAAAAGAAATACATAAGCGATGCCTGACAGTTTAGAAGCCCAAAGAACAAAAGAGTTTTAGAGACTCACCCTGCAGTAGTTTTATTCTTGGGTCACAAAACACAAGACAGGCGGTAGGGAGGTAAACAAACCCTGACACCCACAGCTCAGGGCCGCGTTCTCACTTAGCCCGTGATAGGCATGGCTGATGAGCTGGCCCTCCGTGACAGTGTGGCCTGCTGTTTTAAGGCCACTGAGCAAACAGTCAGGTTTTCTTTAGGTGACTTAACAGACCCACAGTGGTGACCAGCTGGGAAGTCAAATCATGACTTCCATCCTGCAAATCAATGAGAAGTCCATACTACTAAAATCTGGGCTCTCAGGAAAAGCTGAAATTTATACAATCTTGAGAACCCAGGTTTGGCACCCCGTTTCCCAAGATAAAGAAAAACACTTCAATATTTCCCTTTTCCTTTTTGATTTTATGGATCCTTCTGTGGCTAAGTATCTCTGCTTATAAAGATCCCAGAGGAAAAAGTAAATCTTTGTTTTTCAAAACTAAAACCAATCTTGTTTACTTTTATTTTTGTTTTCTGGTTATAACATAGTATTTGGTCATTGTGATAAAGTCCAAGTGTGGATATGATTTTAAAGAAGACAATGGACATCACCAGTTAGTTATGTATCACCAAATGGTAATTGATAATAACCTTTTAGTTAATCTTCATGTTTGTATATCTTTCCAATTCTTACTATGTACTTGGGAACTGCTATTTTTTCACTGATCAATGTTAAGAAATTATATTATATCTATTAATAGAGATATTTGCTATTATTTTGTAAACTATATAAAGTACACTGTAGACATCTCACTCTACCCAGTAGGGTACATTTAAAGTATGTCTATTGAAAACAGCTGTGACAAGCATCCTCATAGATACATCTCTGCAAAATTGTCAGATGATTTTCTCAAGATACACTTCTAGAAGCAGAGTTCTTTAGTCGAATGGTATGCACAGTTCTGAAATGTATCATCAGATTGCAATTTAGGAAAGCTCATTATCTTATGTTCCCCTTGGGTTTGAGAGTGAGCCCTTTACCATCTACTCCCCAGGGCTGGACATATGTCATATTCTGGACATATGTCAGTTACTTCAATGCATTCCAATCACATTTGTAAAAACGTATCTTATTGAATTTGTACATCTTTGATTACTGATGAGGGAAAACTGTATTTTTGTGTTCTTATTGATTGTTCTTTCTTCTGCCTCTTGAATTATGTATGAACCAGCTTATTTTTCCTTTGGGGTACTTATCTTTTCCTGATTGGTTCCTGCCTCAAAGGCCTATGACCATCTTCAATATTGGTAATAATAATATCAGATACATACATAATATCCTATTTATATATAAGAATTTTTAAAAATTAATTTTATTGGTACATTTTAGGTATACAATATAATGACATTCATCATTGGAGATTTGTACCTTTACATAATCTATCTTGCTTATTGTTTTCCCTGTTCCCTTGCCCTCCCTTCAACCCCTCCACCCCTCCTGATTTACAGACTTTGTTTCCATTTTTTCATTTTTGCATATTAATTCCATTCCCTTCTTTCCTTTCCCCAATCCCTCCCAGTTCCCCTTCCCCTATGCACCTTTTCTTCCTATTTCACATTATCTATTATACATTTTGATCCTTATTTACACTTTCAGTTTCTCACACCAGAGAAACGACTTGGTATTTACACATGTGTGTCCTATTTATTTCACTTAAGAGTATCGCCTCAATGTGCATCCATTTAGCTATAAATGACTCTAAGTTCTCATTCTTTATGGCTGAGTAGTACTCCATTTTATAAAAAAAACCCCACATTTTCTTTATCCAGTCTCAAGTTGATGGGCAATTGGGCTGTTTCCAAGTTTTAGCTATTATAAACTGTGCCGCTGTGAACATGGGTGCACATATATCACTGTGGTATGATTCTTTTGGGAAGATCCCCAGCAGGGGAATATCTGGGTAAAATGGGACCTGTAATCCTAGTTCTTTGAGGTATCTCCTTACTGATTTCCACAGTGGTTTCACCAGTCTACACTCCCACCAGCAGTGGGGCAGGGTTCCTTTTCCCCACAACCCTGCCAGCATTTGTTATTGGTTGATTTCATGATAGCAGCCATTTTTTTCTGGGGTGAGGTGGTATATATAAGAATATTAACGCCTATGTCACATGTTGCAAATAATGTCCACAGTTCTGCATTTGGCATTTGTCTTAAGCATTTAAAGTACTTTTGCCACTAGAAGTTTTTAATTTGTATGTAGTCAAGGCTGTGAATATATCCTGTGGTATTTAGCATTTTAGTTTTGCTCAGGCCTGCTGTTTCCACCCATAACTATAAAATCTTACCTTATATTTTCTTCTGGTATCCTTGTGATTTCAATCTTTAAAATATTTCAAAAATATTATGATGTTCTTTTGAATGATTAGACCCTCATCCCAATATATTTTTAAGACATTGTAAATCTTAAAGGGCTGTGGATGGTACCTCCTGGTATCTAAGACAAAGACAAATGCTTGTGTGCTGAAAATGTTAGACACATTTCTTCCCTTACCTTTGTATTGCATTTGAAAAGAATATCATTTTAATCTTTACTTAAAATGTGATTTTTTTCCCCTGATGTTGTCTCTTTTTTTCAAAAAGCAATGTGGCAGGAATCATATACCAAGAATCAATAATTAACTCAGGGGGCCCTTAATGGGGAAAAAAATGGAAAACTTAGGCCCACAGGGGAAATGATGTAAAACCTAGGGTCATCCTACGAAGTACCCTTTCTTCCTATTTGGACTTCATATGATTGAGAATGTCCAAGGTGGTTGATTGACTCTTCTCAATGGATACGGAGACTGGTGTCAAAGAGGATGCATACCTCTGTGCATCCTTCTGACTTCAGTGTATGCTGTTAAAACTAATCTGGAAAAGAAGAATCTCGAGTATCTGACATTATTATTAGCAACATTGGAAGACAGTCATATGGCCTTTGAGGTAGGAGCCAAAAAGCAATGCCAGAATGTTAGCCTGTCAACACAGGAAAGCATTGAAATTCTCAAGTCCAATTTGGATTGACTGGGTAATGTGAATTTGTAAGAAAAAAAATATATCATCCACCCAATACAGAGGTAGAGATTATTTTTATATCTTGCCAATCATTTTTCCCAATCTCTATAATTATCTAAAGACCTTTTAATGACATGTCAGAAAAATGAATGCTGTAATAAAAATTAATGTATTTCAGTGATTCCAGAAGTATGCTTAGAGCCATACAAATGAGGATTTTTAGATTATTCATAGTGTCCTGCCAGCCCTTTAGAAGAGTTCCAGAAAAGGGTGAGGGGAAGGGATGAGAGGAATAAAGACACACTAACTTCTCACTAAAACAGCTGGGGCAGCAAGCCAGGTACAACAGTATCGCCTGCATGCAAATGAGGCCAACCCCAGCTTTTCACTTGGGCTCACAAGTTTTCACTTTTGAGACATCCCCAAACATTCATTTCTTCACCCGAAGTGTGAGAAAGAGGCATTGCACAGGCCCTTGACCTGTAATCGCAAAGTCTGTTCTGGTAGGATGACTCTGGCTCCCCGAAAGATATTAGAGGTTGCAGGTCAGTTTATGATGCAGATTTGGGGATCTCCAATTTTAGAACTCTGGGCTTCTTAGTCCGGAGTAGATCCTGGAATCTACATTTTACTTAGCTGATGGGTTTTTTTCCACTCCAAGAAACTGGGAACTTGATATCTGTGTCCAACCTGGTTGGAGCCCCCAATTCTAACTAGTAGAACATGGTAATTATGACTAAGGCTGTAAGTGCAAGAGAGAAAACACCTCCAAATGCTGTCTGCAATGGAGGTTTTCCAATTTGTTTTGCTAAGACTTCAGTAGAGCAAAATCAAAAGAGAATGTACCGCAGTGTACTTCCATGCTATTTGAGTGTTCTGCATTGTTTTTTATTTTACTTAAACTTTGAAGCAAATCAACTTCCTATGCAGAAAATTCTGGCTCAGGCACCCTTGTTCTTACAGGTCTCCTATTTTTGAAGACATGTGAACATGTCAGGAATCTAGCCTTTGAGGCTGGGTCAGGTGGTTTAATCCCCAGCCCATACTGTGTCTTTGATTAGCTACAGAGTGCATGTTTTTCTGCACCATGTCATTGTAGAGACTTGGAGCTGGCAATGGCTCTATATCCAGGATTTTGACTACATGTGAATTTCCTCAGTGAATTGCACAAAGCTGGGATTCCTTTCAAGGTTGTTTGACACGTTTCCCCAGCATTCTCCAAATTAGCAGGCCCAGACCAGGGCAATTCCCAGGAGCCGGGTACAATCACCATTGTTATTTTGTTGGAGACAGCATTTCTAGCATGAAGCTACAGGTCATTCAGAAATTCTTTATTACATTTTACAGTTGACAGCTGATTCTTTTCTGACATAATATTGTTTTTGCTATCCAATTCATGTGGTCTTTCAGATATGCTTCAGTATTTAATCCAAGATGAAAGTAGTGACCAAAAGAAGATGAGAACTCAAAGCTCTGAGTCCTGGCTCAAAAGCCAAGACAATGAAAATATTTTTTCTGCCTATTACCATTTTAATAAGATTGAATTTGAACCTCTAACTCACTGGATTTTAATTTGGCTCAGTATACTGCTTCTTTGCATGTTACATTGCCTGACTGGAACGAAAAGAACAAAATCTTTCCAGTGTTATTTGTTTGTGCTTTGTCTTGCTTCTCTAAAGTAGATATATTCTCTCTCTCTCTCTTTCCCTCTCTCTCTCTCTCTCTCTCCCCCTCCCTCTCCCCCTAGTGCTGGAACTTTGCCTGTTACCTTCCGTTGCCTGGAAGAAAATCTGGGGATTGACAAGCGTGTGACCAGATTTGTCCTCCCAGTTGGAGCAACCATTAATATGGATGGCACAGCCCTTTATGAAGCAGTGGCCGCCATTTTTATAGCCCAAATGAATGGCGTTGTCCTGGATGGAGGTCAGATTGTGACTGTAAGGTGAGTGAAATTAAAGCGAGGGGCACAAAAACAACCTTCCCTGATCCCCCTCCTCACTAACTCCTTTTGACAAAGGCTACTTGAATTTCAGTTCCCCTGGTGGACAATAACAGGCAATAACAAGAGGAATTATTGGCAACTTTCAAAAGGAAAAGATTATGACAGGAAAGAAGCAGGCTCATATGAACCCCTTCTGTTCGTATTACACATGGCAATTGGCTCTTGATTGTCAACAGTCCTGTGATGTAGCCAGGGCATTTATTTCTATGCCCATGTAATAGATGAGGAAACTCAGGTTCCAGGAAGCATTGCTGATTGTCCAAGGATACACCAGGAGTCATGAGCTCACAGGGCTGGGCCTGGGGCTGACATAAGCTGATCCTGAATCCAATTTTTCTTTCATTAAAATACGCTCCTTTCAATATTCCAGGAGGTGAGGGCAGAAGTGATGAAATACTAAAATAAATTCCTCAACAGAACCTAAAACATTTTATTACAAATAGCACATATTTTTGTTTTTACTAAAGCTACTTTACCATACCTATTCATTATTATAAAAAATTCAGAGCATACACTCTTCCAAGTGGCCATTAAAATATACTTCTTCTCCATAAACTTAAAAATCACACCTACTAGCCAAGCCAACTTTTCAGCTCCTTATGTATATGTAGAGTCATTGAAAGCACCAATCTTTAAATTATCCAAAGTTGTATTGATATTATAGCATGACATAAAATTTCAGAATCTTCATTTCAACAGCATCATTCCCACTTCAAACAGGAGTTTCAGTTCAGTCAGAAGACAGTATCTGGCTTTGTGGAAGTGAAACAAGCAATGAGGCAGTTATTGGTATTGTTAGGTCTCTCCCTACTCCCAGTGGCTTAATTTCCCCATTAGCAAATGAGAAAGATATTCAGAATTGGTAGTTCATGAGCTGAAGCCAGCTCAGAACCTTACTCTGTCTGCCTTGCAGTATGTTGTAAAAACTTAGAATTTTAGTGTCTTGTGAGATAATTGCTTTCCAGTTCACAACATTCCCTCTGTTCCTTATTACTTATACCTGGTCAGCATCACCTGCCACTACAGCTTGGCTGTTTAGTACATTTGAGCTTGTGACATTTGGACTCTACAATTAGTGTTTACTTTTCCTCTCTTAGATTCTGTGAGATCAGTAAATATGTGAGTAGGTGAGTCACCTTCTGTATAACAGATGTATTTGCAGAAAAAACAAAATTCCAAAAATTGGAACAGAAAAGGCCCAAGAGATTCATTATGAAGAAAGAACTAGGGAGACATGGAAATCCACTCATTTGTTATCTCTGAGTGGTGAACTTTTTATAAGTAATGCTTTGAACATGTCCAGCAATCCTGAAGAAAAGGGTTAGCCACTGACCCAATTTCACAGAATAATAAAGTGAGGCTTAGAGCATTTATGTGATAAACTTAGGTCCCATAACTATGGGTGCCAGAGGCATAGGTCAAATCTCTATTCCATAGCCAATATCTTTCATCAACCCTTTTTGATTTTTTTTTTTTATACCGGGGATCGAACTCAGGACCTTGCACTTGTGAGGCGGACACGGAGACACTGAGCTAAATCCCTGGCCCCCTTCTTTCTGATTTTGACTCAGAGAAAGATATTAAAATCACTGTTGGGTCTTATTCCCTCTCCGTTGGACATTAAGAAGAGAGAATGTCTTCTGAATTCAGATTAATGCACTGACATTCTTCTCCCTTATGTCAAACCCTAGACAACACTGCCAACCTCTATTTTAGAAATTCTGGTAATAATCAGGTGTCTGGTTGGCTCACAGTTCATTTGACAATTTGTTCTCTGGGAGGACTTTCACGGTCTAGGAGCCACTTTAGGAGACTTGTCCTAAGAGTCAGGATCCACTCATATCTAATTTCTCTACGTGCTGGGATTTTTGAAAAGTCCAAACTCAGGGACTAATCAGTGCCTGTAGTAATACCAGAAGTTGCCAGTAGTCATGTCCTTTATGTGGTCTATAGGGTGATACTGCACCAGGTACAACTACTTTAGATCCTTGCTTGATTTTTCTAGCTCTAGGGCATTTAACCAGCTCAGAGATTTTTTTGGGGGGGCATCACCAATTTTCTCATCTTTTCTTATAACCATTCCAAAAGATTTAATAAATACATGCATTTGAGCTCATTTTAGCAACTAAGCAAGCAAAAAGAAAAGTCATGTTTAATAACAGAAAACATGAATACTAATCACAAATTTTACTAGTGGCTGTAGGAAATCTAGTAAACTAAGGAACTGAGGCTCAGAGAATAGGTCACACAGCTTTCCAAATGCTGATGTTATGTTTCCATAGATTGAGGACCTTAACCTGTGATCTTAAAAACATCCCTAGAAAATAAATATTGGGTTCTGTAGTTTATAAATGAGGAAGAGGAAGCACAGAAAGGTCAAGTAATTTGTCCAAGATCATATTGTTTTTAAGTGGTAAAGACAGGATTTGAATCCAAACTCTGGGTCTGTGCTTTTAACCATTATGCACGCTGCCTCAACTACACTATATTGTAGGGTTGCATATGTTAATCTGGTGAATCTTTACGATCACTTGTAGTATGTGTTCCACAGAGGTGCATCAGTTTCCTCCTCTGTATGATGAGGACAACAATCACACAATCTGGGGTGGTTGAGACCATTGTCCAGCACATCGTCACTTGTGAAGAAGGGTAGCTATAAGGACTATTACTATGCATGATATTCAATAAAGTACAATAGCACTCCTACAATACCAGAGAAAAATGTGGCAGTGATGTACTGTATACCGCGAAGTCACTCACAATGGAAAACTTGCTTCGGGTCAGTGTGGCAAGCCTTCTAAATCATGTCTTAACAGATATCATGTGAGATTTCTAACCTCCCTTGCTTTAAACCTCACAGGTGAAAAGAGCTTCTTAGTGAAACCCTTTACAAATCATCTGGTGCCTCTATTCTTGGCCTTAATGAGAACCTGGTTCTCCATCGGGTTCACACTATGAGTTGGGAATTTAGGGAGAAGAGAATGGACTATGTGATGGAATTTGTGCTGGAATTAATTTATTTTATCTATGTAGGGTTTGTTTTATATTTACAACAGTTTTCTCTGAGCAAAGGATAAGGTTGGTGATATACATTTAAGTCTCTGGCCACTGAGTTCGGCCAAATCTCCTGAACTGTAGACACTGCAAGAGCTGCTTGGTGATGGTGGTGATGGAGGCATGAAATACGTAGTTCCACTACCTGCAAATTGTTTGGAAGAAAATAGCCAAGTCCAGCTTCATGCTATGCTGCCAATAAATCCCTCATCCTTGCCTTTCCCTGCTTGCTGAAGAGTGGCTGAGAATTCTCGGTATATTCATTAATCCGTAGAGCTTTCAGGGTGGGGGGATAGGGACTATTGAGAGCTAGATGACACTGAAACCACACAGATGGGTGTTCATGTCCCAGCCATGGTTTATTAAAGCTGTGTGAGCCAAAATTTCCCCACCCATCCAATCCATGGTTTCTCGTGACGAAAGCAAATATGGCCATATATATACCTTTCAGTGTTACTGTGAAGATTTGCCTTGATGGCGTGTATATGATACCTGGCACTGTTTCCAGGAAACAGCCCTAGAGAAGCGAGGGGAGTGGACAGCCAGAAGGGCAGAAAAGGACAAAGGGAATAGGCTTATCACTACGTAAGGAGCTGTTACAGGGCTTAGACTTCTGCAGACCACTTTTCCCATGGGAGGAGGAGGGTATTATTAGGGTGACGGAGCCTACTATCAGGAAGGATTTTCTTGGCAGGATTTTGTCCCAAGTAAACACAAGCTCCTCAGATAAAAAGGCCACAGTGCAAGGGGACCGGTAAGAGCGACTCAACAAAAACAATCAGTGTTACAAATAAAATGCTGGAGGCCAAGATTGTCGGAGCTTCAGAAGTCCCCATTCCCTGGTGTTCTGTCTGTCTTGGGGAACTGGCTGAGAATCCCCACCTTTCAGCTGTTGGAGTTTGAGGGAAGTTTTCATTGTAAAGTTGCCTCATCCTGACGAGATTCCCTAAGCATAACAGTTCACATCACAGATTAGCCTTGATTCTCTGACTTAAAGGAAGTTTACTATTGTGAGTAACCTCATGATATTCAGTATGTCATTGCCACATTTTTCTCTGATACTGTAGGAATGCTTTTGTACTTTATTGAACATGACTAATAGCAACAGTCCTAATAGACTCTTCTGAGCATTTTTTTTTTACTTGTTAGCTCCTGAAAGTTTTTTGGTATTTCACAAGAGTGAGATACCATTATTATTTCCTTTTTAAAGCAAGGCACAAAAAGGTTAATATGCCTAAAGTCAGGTGCTTAATAAGTGGTAGAGCTCGGATTTGAACATAGGTTGTTCAAAAGCAGAACTTTCACTGAGAACCACTGGCATCTGAACTGGGTCAGACCTAAACCTGGGAAGGATGGCAATGTGGAAAAAACACCTCAACCCATAGACTCTTGAGGGTCTACATTTTACATTTCCTCTCATGTAAAGTTAGGTAAGTTCAAATTACTCTCGACTGTATGATCCCCAGATTCCATGCTCGGTCATACTGATCACCTGGACTTGATTAAGACACATTGAGAAGCTGGCTCTCATTCTGGAGCCTGAGTGCCTACTGTAGGTACTCCAGAATTTTATAATCACAAAAAAACCCAGCCCTCCTCCTTTTCTTTTCAGTGCCCACAAAATCAAGCAGGGGATCCCTATTTTCAGAAGCATTCTTCTATTTAGAAATGACAGCTTCTGTAAATGGCACCTTGACAAAAGAGGAGAAAAATCACTACCAATCATGGGGTCCCAGAGACCCCCTGGTGTCCATACAGCGCCCTTGCGCTCTAGATTAACGTTTTCCCAGAGATGTCAAAATGGTACTGGATGTGGCCTTGTCCCTGCTTGCAGAGAAGATAATGAAGTGCTCCAGAAAGAAAGATTTCTTTTATTCCATTATCTTTGCTTGGGGCCCTCTTGCTGAATAATGTATTTTCCAGCCCATAAAGATCCAGGCAACTGAATTTAATGTCATTTGGAATCTGTTGATTTCTTGCCCTGATGTCCATTCATTTGGGTTTGGATAGTTCCTATTCTGAGTGCTCATGTTAGCATTGGCAGTGACTTCCTCAGACTCTCGCCACGTAGTCCCGAGGCTGGTGCTCAGAGACGTAAGCAGAAATGAATGCAGTTGTGTTCTCATGGGAAGGTTAAGGGTGATTTGTTTTTCTTCTTTAATATTTCCTTGCCTGCTTTTAGAGTTACAATTCCATTATTGGAGTCCTGTGATACATTAGACTAACTGATATCATAATGGAAATAAAGCTCCAATCCATGAATTTATAGACTTCATCTCAGTTGAGCAGAATCCAAACAGCCCCTAATTTCCAGGTCTCTGTCCTTTAGCTTTCCCTATTCCTTGGGGGGAAGAGGAGGAGGGAATTTATGGCTGCAGGGAAATTGGAACTTGAGAATGCCAGGGATGGTTTTGCCAAGACTCTTTCTCTTCCCATGACCTGGCTTTCTCTTTCGCTTTCTCATAGCCTCACAGCCACGCTGGCAAGCGTTGGCGCCGCCAGTATCCCTAGTGCTGGGTTGGTCACCATGCTCCTAATCCTGACAGCAGTGGGCCTGCCGACAGAGGACATTAGCCTGCTGGTGGCTGTGGACTGGCTGCTGTAAGTGCCTGAGATGGGGTTCCGCTGGGGATTGTGATGAATGCCCTCAGGGGTGGACAAGTGGCAAAGCTGTAGCCATTCCCCATGGCAACTCCCTCACTTCCTCCTTGCCTCTAACATATACTGAATATCTCTTGAGAACCAGAGAAGAAAAAGGTGGAATCTACGAGAGCTTCAGTTTAGTGGATTAATCAGTAGATTATAACACCAAGTTAGAAGTATAGTAATTAGGGATCAACTACCGATGAATGCAAAGAAACTCCAAACACTATACTGAGTGAACAAATCTAGATAGAAAGGAGTATGTACTATGTGATTCCATCTATGTGAGGTGCTAGGAAAAGATAATGTAATCTATAGCAGCAGAAAGAGATCACTGGTTTCTGGGAGTGTGGTGTAGTGAGTGGAGATTAACTGAGAAAGGGCACAAGGAAACCCGAAGGAGTAATAGAAATGTTCTTGATACACAGGTGTCTATATATTATTAAAATTTGCCAAACCATGCAACTGAAATGCACACATTTCTTTGTGCATAAACTACAAAGTAAAGTTTTTTAAATAGTGCACAAATAAAAACAGAGTGATAGGATGGAAGGACAGGATGGAGAATATCAGAAAATGGTGAAAATGGTTACTGAATGTGAGTGCTTACTTGCACCACTACTATGCTGAGCACTCTAAATATTCCTCCATAATGATCCTGAAAGTTTTTTATTATTCCCATATTATAGATGAGGAAATAATCTTAAAGAGGTGAGGTAACTTGGGAATAAACAGTGATTCGACCTTAGACCTTGGTTTGGGAGCCTACCATGTTCTTGTTCATGGCCAAATTCAAGCTTCAAAAGGCAATGATAGCTAAGTCAGGTCATAACTATATAGGTAGAAATTAGCCAGGAATGCACAGATGGAAGGGAAACAGAACATTCCAGTCAAGGCTGCCCTGTACAAAGCCACTGACGCTGCAAACAGTGTGGAGCCCCATAAATGATAAAAGGAGAGGCAAGATGGGCAGACTTGAATGCCATCCAGGGAAGCTTGAATTTGACCACATACACGTAGCCCAGCCACAATTCCCAGTGAAGGGCATTTTCCTAGTGTAGAAGATTTGCTTCCCCTTCATGAAAGTAGGAAAGTCCACCAAAAGTCCCCCAATAGGCTGTTTGGAATGGATCTTCTCTTAAGGGGCCATTTAGACCCTGCTGTTCTATGTACATTAATGCCCTCCATCTAGTCTGGAGTCAAATGATAAAGTCTTTGATACCATGACCTTTGATGTTAGAGATGTAATGACAGGTGCTGATACAGAAATCCAAGGCCCACATTTATGTTGCAAACCATCTGACATACAGCTGGCAATTTTTCTGACATTTATTGGCATGGATTTTGAGAGCCAGGAAGCACATATTACGGACTTGAGTTTGAACCTCTTCCATGGCCCCACCCTTCCAAAGAGAGGAAGATGCAAGAGCCTGATGAGAAGAACATCTGGGAAGGCTAGAGGAAGCCAGGCCTCTGCATAAAATGTGCCTGTATTGGTGCAGACAGAGGGGTGTAGGCTATAAATAAGAAGAGGCTACCTGGACACAGTCAGTTCAACACAGGAGTCATGGATCTTTCTGGTTGGCTCCTTTGCCATCAGGGAAATGTCCTTGCAGTATGTTGAGTGGGAAGGTCAAGAACAAACTAAATAATCTCATGTTTGCCTCTGCCAGTCTCAGGTAGGTTTCTCTCTGCTAACTTGGTTTCACTCTGTGCTCTGCTTTGGCATCAAGAGTCAGCCTTTTGGGGCCGAGGATTTAGCTCAGTGGTTTTGCCGCCTGCTGTGCAAGCGCAAGGACCCGAGTTCGATCCCTGGTACCAAAAACAAAAAACCAACAAAAAAAGAAAGTCAGCCTTTCTCGTGGTATCTGGCCAGACAAAGTAGCTACGATTCAGTGGTGACGTGTGGCAGGAAAGACCAGGAGACGAAAAGACAAGGAGACAAAGGAGTGGGGTAGGATTTGAATGGGGAGGAGGAAACGGGGAGGGGGGGGAATGAAGACATTGTCAGTGGTATGGAAATGAAGTACAAAGTAGGAGTTTAATAAATGTGTGCTAGCCTTGACCACACAGCTGCAGTGTGATCATCAGGGCCTTTCCACACAAGAAGAAAGGCAGAGGATGCTAGTCAGGTTCCACTTGCTTCCCTGTGACTTGTTGCATGCTCACTCCCACCCCTCTGCCTCTTGAGCCTCCTCAATTGGAGTTGTCATTGTCTGCATTGGTTCCTTGTCTGCTGAGACTGTGTTGCCTGCTCTTTTCTTGGACTCGTTCCTAAGGCCTGAGATCTACTCTTCTATATTTATCTTTTAAAAAATTATTGCTATAGAGGCTCTTCCCTCATTACAGTGTAAGTGCCTTTGAGTGGAAAAATATGTAGTAATATTATCAGGAATAGAGAAAAGGGGTTGATAATTGGTGGGCACTGCTACATCTGTTTTGTATACTCCTTGAAAATCTCTGCATCACAGGTGGGAAACTGAGAACGGAGAGAGTTAAGTGTCTTCCCTGAGGCACAGCATAGCTTGTATGGTGTCTTGCTACTCTCTCGTCACTGTATCTGACACCCACAACTTAAAGGAGGAGAGGTTTATTTTGGCTCACAGTTTCAGTCCATGGTCATGTGGCTCCAAGGCAGAAACTGCATGGGGGAAGGGCATCAAGGAGGAAAAGGTGCTCTCGCCATGGCAGCCAGGAAGCAGAGAGAGAAGGGAGGAGCCTGCCACAAGAATACATCCTTTCAGGTCATGTGCCCTGTGATCCACCTCCAACCAGGTCCCACCTCCCAACATCACATTTAACTACTGAACTCACCAGTGGATGACTCCACTGATGAGTACATCACCACCATGATCCAATCACCTTCCACACACATGAGAATTTAGGAAGACATTTTAGATCTAAACCATAACATGTTCTGGGTCCTTCACTCCACCTTGTGCCACCTCCTAATTTGTACCAAGCAGTTCATCTGTGAGAAGAGGAGCAGAGAGGTCCAAAATTGGAAAGGTTAGGGACAACAGACTGACAAGGTCTCCCTCCTTGTGCTGTAGTTTGGATGTTTAGGGACAGTAGACTGATAGGGTCCCCCTATGGTATTGTTTGGATGTTTGTTCCCTTCAAAATGCATGTTGAAATTTAATTTTTATTGTAGCATATTAAGAGGTAAGAGTTTTAAGATGTGATTAGGTTATGAGGACTGGCATTGGTGCCATCATAAAAAAGGTGAGCTTCACCTCTTCTTGCTCCCTCTTTGCTCTTCTACTGTCTTCCATAAGCTAGTGCAGCAAGATGGCCCTGACCAGATTCTGGCCCTGACCAGATTCTTGATCTTGGACTTCCCAGATTCCAGAATTGTGAAGAAATAAATTTCTGTTTATAAATTACCAAGTCTCAGGTGTTTTGTAATAGCAGTGCAAATGAACAAAGACATCCCTGGTTCTACATAACAACCAGATTTTCTGTTTGACACATTTTTTTCTCCCTTCCAGGACTAAAACAAAACAAATAGCCTAACTGGGAACAAATGCGGATGTAAGCAAGGCATCAGCCTCTCTTAGAATTCAAGTCCTCCAGCCCCAGTAGGTCTCATATTGTGGACTTTGGCACTCGTTTGCTTTCAAGCCTGTTGCATGAGAATCACTTTATGAAACATTCAAGACCTTGCCTACTTCCAACCTAAGTGTTAGCAAATGGAATGGGAGACTGGGTCCTCTCGAATTACCCTAGGCAGATGCTCACATGCTCACACTTGAACAAGAAAGCGGTGTGTCACAACACCAGGTTTGAAATGGGCCATCAGGAGGGAGTTGGCTGAACACAAACAAGAAAATGATGATACATGTGGATTAACTGTATTGATAAAATCATATAAGAGAAAACTACTGGGCTGGAACTGAAAAGAGAAAAAGAAGTGAAGTTCTCTTCAGCTTTCTTCAGTTCTGAGGCTCTGATCTCAGATGTAGGAGGATATAATCAAGGGGGAGAACAACCCAGAGGCAGGAGAGCTGACTCTGAGCTCTGCACTTATTATCTCTAGGACTTTAGCAATGCACTCAGTCTCTGGCCCTCAGTTATGTTGTGTGTACAATGGGAACTCTAATTTAAGCTTGAGTGAAGTAGTCTAAACCCAATTTCTTTGAGTGCCCTTCTAGTTTTAAGACCTGACATAAAATTCTGTGGAAGATGGCTATTGTTTTTTACAAATAATTACAAACATTTCTTTTAAGAAGAATAGAAAAAAAAGTAAAAGTAAGGGATCCTGGGAAGATAGACACTGGAGGCTGAGTGGGCCCAATCTGCTTTGAATTAGCAATGATGCTGCATTCTTTCTCACCAGCAAGAGGAGTTCTGGAAACAGGAACTTGATGGGGAAGCACCATGGCTTTTGGGAACTCATTAGTGCATAAGTGGGGTAAGTGCCGGGTTGAGGTAGGGGTGCAAGGGGAGGCTGACTGTTCTTAGAAAAGTAGTTTGTAGAGGAGGAAAAAAGGAGTGGAGTTTTTTCTTCTCTAGGCAAAGTCTGTAAGCTTTTGTAACTTTAGCAATTTTTCAATTTAAAACCAAACAAAGCCTTCAGTGACATTTAATGTGTCCCAGTGTTTTCCAACTGCTGGAGACCAGCCAGCCTCATTACTGCCCACTAAATCCTGGCCGCTTTTCAATGGGCAAACTTAGCTGCTCTGTAAATGTCATGGAGGAAACCAAGATTCCAGGCCCTGAAAGTGCCTCAGTCTGAGAGCACCAGATAGCCAGGATGCACTAAAATCAGAACCTTCTCCTGAGCCCAGGAAACCATTTGTGTTGGGAAGGCTGGGCAGATACTTGTTAGAGACATGCTGACACCTTTCTCCATGAAGAAGGAGGCATGAAGTAAAAACTGGGAGCCAATATCAGGAAGAGGTAATAAATAAATGGGTCTGGTCACATCTAGAAAAGGAAAGCCAAAATAAAGTGAATTTAAGAGTACGTGTGGCCCACTGCTCACATAACATTCTGCTGGTGAGATCTTTTCTGGACTTGCATTTGCTATTTGGGGATGTAGTTGAGATGGGGCAAAGAGGGGAGAATTTAAGGAGCTCCCATCCTGCAGGAGAGACTGAAGCTCCTCGCACTGGCATCCATCTGTAAAGGGAAGAGAGCTTTGGTTCTGACAGGTGAGTGTGCACCAGAGTCTCATGGAGACTCATAAGATCTGGGCTGGGGCCCAAGAATCAGCATCTCTAAGAAGTTGCCAGGTGATGCTCATGATGTAGTCCAAGCCCTCATTTCAGGAGCAGTGGATTAGAGTAAGGGAGGTTCTTGGTAATCAGAAGTTCCTGACTGTGCGTTTATAAGCACCTATACTCTTTTTTGAGAAACTTCTGACAGTTCACAAATTTGTTAATGAAAATGCCTTCAAAGGATGCAAGATGGTAATAGCTAAGGTTCAGTGAGTGTCCTTTAAGTGTTAGACATTGTTCTAAGTGCTTTACATGGATTTGCAGCTAACAGTATTATGTCTGTTTTACAGTTGAGGAAACTGAGGCCCATAGAGAAGTAACTTATCCCAATTTAGTGGATATTCAATGGTTAAACTTGGATTAAAGCCCAGACAACCCGAATGTGCCAGGCCTGGTAATATGGGTCCTCATTCCCTTATTTAAAACATATGTGTATACACACACGCGCACACACAAGTACACACACACACACACACACACACACACACACACACACATAACGGACTTAATCTCTACTCTGTACCAGAAGGAAAAGAAAACAAAGAATCTCTGAAAATTCTAGAGACTTACGTTTGTCTTAAGTATTTGGCTTTGGTTTTTCTGGATACACTTAATTCTCATTTTTACCTTCTATGCCATCTCCAATCTATGTCAACCTTACTGTGAAAGGTGATCTCTTTTCCACCACCAGGTCCTTTGGTCCTCCCAAAGTGTCTCTGACTCCAGCCAATGCAATTGTAGAGTAAAGGGTGGGGTAGGGCTATAGCTCTGCCTGACAAAATCATTTAAAAATATATCACAAAAGAAATATGTGCTCATGAAAAGGGGAGGGGCAAACTCAGGAGAGCGAGAAAATGAAAACTACTCCCTTGCTTAGCGTTGAATCTCAAGTGTTGTTTCTCTGACCTCATTGTCTCCTATTTCCTCCTGGATCAAGTCCTGCATATCAACTTATCACCACTAGAATATCCAACCAGATGTTCTGCTAGAGAAAAATCAGGATTCATCTGCTTCCAACTTAAACTAACAATCCATCGTTCTCTGCCTCTGTCATATAGCCAACTCCTGTCTCTTGCCTGTGCCATAAGTGAATAGAATTGGCCCTCCATGATTTCCATACCTTTGAGTTTAACCAACCATGGATAGAAAATACTGAAAAAATTACCACTGTACTGAATACACTTTTTTCCCTTGTCATTAGTCTAAATTATACAGCATAGCTGTTTATGTAGCATTTCCAATGTATTAGTTACTATTAGTAATCTAGAAGTAATTTAAGGTACATTGGAAGATAAATGTAGGTTATATGCAAATACTAGGCTATTTTGCATAGGAGACTTGAGTATCCATGGATTTTGGTATCCCTAAAGGTGTTCTGGAACCTATCCTCCAAAATATGGATGACTACAAAACAGCCTTCAGAGAACCTCTGGTCTAGTAGTGAGGTTAAAAAAAAATCCCAACAGATGTGGTCAAGAATTTCCAACAGAATGTGCTAGGTGTTTCAGCAGGAGTCTGCATGAGATTCTGCGGGGGAGTTAAAGAGGAAGTGATTTCATTTGGATTTTACTTGAACTAATAATAGTAGTGTGGTAACAACTAATGGCTTGGCACATGCACTTGTGCCATGTAAGCCTTTGATATGCAGAGTGTTTGTGAAGAACCTCTTGGATGACAAGTGCTCAATGCATGTCGGTAGTTATTCTCTTCTTCAAGTGCTTGGGGGTGGATGACTTGGCATAATTTGCAAATAAATCTGAGTGTGGAAGGTTAAGTAACTTGCTATGCTGCACCTAGGATTGCAATACAGGTTGGCATCCGAAGATCACACCCCTACTCCATGCTTAGTGTGCCGGCTTCCCTTCCTTAATCACATGTGGCTCTAGACCTCTGAGGCCCAGAATTGTGCCAGCCTTCCCTAGACCTGGAGCCTTAGGTGACCCTTCTGCCACACTGTGTACCTAAAGACAGTCCCACGGCAACTTGCTTTCTGAGAGCAGACACTATGGTTTGTTTCTATTAGATTGAATCGTATGAAACTGCCACTATTTGGCCTTTTTAGACTATAGAAATGGCAATTTCATATGGTCTAACCCAATTCAAGGAACCAGATGAATTGTGAGTGACCCTGCTTGGCTCTGTTTTTCTGTGAGAATCAGGACTTTCAGGCAAGCCCACATTTTTCTGCCAGAGGATTTAGACAAAGAGATAGAAAATAGACCAAGCACCTTGACAATTGCTTTTCTTCAGCAAACCAGATCCAGTGATTCAATTCAATTTGAAATAACTGTCAAGCCCCATCTCATTTTTATTTCTTGGCAGTCCCAAAAGAATAACTGTGTTGTCTGCAGTGAGTCTATTAAATGCAAGATTCTGCTCTCTTCTCCATCCTGTCTTGCAGTCCTGACACACACAACATCCAGACCCAACTCCAATTACTCTCCTCCATCTCCCTCGCTTGCCTTCCCTCTCCCTTCTTCCCTCCCTCCTAAAAACTCCCAAGGTTAACATGAAACATGTAGTTTCCAGAGAGGTCACGGATGATTATGAGGGAAAATGAAAATATTTGCCTATGGAGGAAACTTTCCACATGTGAACCACAATTTCCAGATCCTGGTTTTAGCCAGAGTTGGACTTCCCCAGTATTGATAGACATTCCCCTGGGGATACTCTGCTTTGCGATGTTTTCAGGAAGAAAGATACACACGAATAGCCATGATTGAGTACCTGGATGAGCATTCTGGGAATTTTCCCAGAATGCTTTGTGGTAGAGAAACCTAGCATGAAAGGGATCGGATATTGTAGTTTAATCCAAATTGGCATCATGCTATTCGACAGGTCTCCTTCAATCCTTGACATCTCACTTAGAAGTATATCTTCATAAACATACTGCTGTAAGTGATGTAAGTTTTGTAAGTGATGTTACTGATGCAGTGATGGAGAAGAGTTCCTCTCTGAAAGATACAAACATCATCTTTGCTTTGAATCCTATCCTCTTAAATTTCCTTTGAGACCTGGGTCCATAAATTATTCCCTCTTCTCAATACCTTTAGTTTCCCCTTCTTTATTGGCTCTTTGTTCTTTGGAATTAGACATCTTCAAGTATTCCACCTCTTAAAATAAAAGCAAAGGAAAAAAATTCTATCTTCTTTCTTGCTCCATTAACCATTCCCTCTCCTCATCTACTCTGTCAGTCTTTTTGAATAAGGTGATTATACATGATGTCTCTACTTCTTTACTTCACAATTTTTTACTTACAGTGAGCTGGCTTAGATCCCTACCTCTGTATAGAAACAGCCATTGACAGATTAATGGTGGCTTGTTTGTTGTTAAAACCAAGAGACTCTTTTCCTTAACCTCTAGGCAGTACCTGGCATTGTCTACCATGACCTTATTTTTAAAACATACTTCTTTTTACTTATGAAATGCCAAACTCTCCTAGTTCTTTTTCACCTCTGCAGGCCTTTGGTCCTCTGTTGGTTGCCCTCAATGCTGTAGCCTAAACTGTCTGCTTTTCTCATTCTACATACATTCCAGGGGTGCACTGAATCCCCTGTGACATCCATAACCTCCTCTATGTGACGATTCCTAATTTACCACCTGCATCTCAGATGTGTCTTTGACCATGAGTCAATATTCCTCTACACCTATGGGACATCTGCCCTTGACCAGGTCACTTGCCTCCCATTTAACACTTTCAAACTGAAATCTGAAGTTTTCCCACCCCAACCAGTTGTGCTTCCTACATATGGTGTCACTATCCACCGGTTGCCCCAACCAGAAATCTAAGAAGAACCCTGGATTATTTTCTTTTGTATTCCCTTTAGCCAATTAGACTTCAGACTTCGAGTCCTATAATTCCATCTCTAAAGACTCCACCTGCTGATACTATCATCTTGGGAATTAGATTTCAGTGTGTGGCTTTGGGGGAAAAAAAATATTCAGACCACAGCAGCAAGTCATCCAGATCCCACTGTTCATCGGTGATTGAGCTAGAAGGCAAATCAGGGCTGTCTGGCTCTGAGGTGCTTTGCAACATGTGGTAGACAGTAGACACTGGAATCATACTGCCTGTGTTCTAATTTGGCAATATGAGTTTACCAGGATGTGGTTAACCTCCTCAGGCCTCAGTTTTATCTGTGTATTAAATGTGAATAAAAATACCTCTTCTAGAGTTCCAGTAGGGATTAAGGTAATAACTATAACGTATATTCCTTCAAGTGGTATGATGTAAATATTAGCTATAACTGTCACCATCACCATCATCATCATTACTTTTAGGGCCTCTATTTGCCAAAAAACAGGCTCTACTGGGCCATAAGATGAGTGAGTATTCAATGTTGGTTTGAAAACTAGCATTCTTTGGAATCTAACCGTTGGTTAAGGGTGTTCAGTAAACTCTAAGAGGTCTTAAAAGTACTGGTTGAGTATCTACTATTGGAAATGCTTGGGACCAGAAAAATTTCAGATTTCACATTTTTTTTCAGATTTTAGAATATTTTCTTTATACATAATGAGATATCCTGGTGTTAGAACCCAAGTTAAAATATGAAATAAATTTATATTTCATGTACACCTTATTCATAAAGCCTGAAGATAACTTTACATAGTATGTTGAGTGTACCTGTATTTTGTCTCCAACCTGTCATATGAGGTCAGGTGTGGAATTTGCCACTTGCAATATCATGATAGCTCACAAAATTTTTAGATTTGGTTGCATTTCCGATTTTTTGGTTAGGGATGTTCAACCTGTATAGTCAAATAGCTCCAGAACAGATCACAGCTATATGGTAGATATTCATCACACGTATGACAGACACTATTTAACACAGCAGGTTAGTCAAGAGTGATGTCATAGGTGCTGCCCTATAAGTAGAGTTAATGTTTTCAGGGGAAAATAGTAGCTTAACCAGCCACATGTGGAAATTCTATCTGGCAGCTGCCAAAATCATATTTGAATGACCTGATGTAACTTATAGTAATATTAGAAGTACGTATCATATATGAAATAATATTTTATCGTTGTTAACTAAATGTCTAAATGTCTGGCACTTTGTTAATTGTCATAACAACTCATATATTGGACAATTTTATTATTTCAATATGAGACAACTAAGGCTCCAACAGGTAAGGACAAGTCTGGCATTTGAAACCAAGTCAGGCTGCCTCTTTTCTTTTTTCTTTTTCTTTAAAAAATTCTTTTTCTTTTTTAAGATTTATTTTTTGCTGATACATATAAAACAAAATTATACATATTAATGGAGTATCATGTAATGATCTCGTGCTGGGGCTTCTTAGCAGTCTACTTCAAGGGCTTGATTTTGTGGATGAGCTCAAGACCCCATCTTCATTCATGTCCAGACTTTGTTACCCTCAAGCAGATTCTCCAGGGCAGAAGTGTGGCCAAAGCATTCTAAGATGGAGAGATATCCCTGAGAGTTTAGTTCAGTTCTCATGTTCCCCATGGGTAGCATCTTCCTGATTGAAATCAGAGGGACATGTGACTTACACCTTGCAAACAGCTGGCCTTGCAAGGGAGCCAGGCCAGACTCTCCCTAGTGCAATTTCATTACTATTTTCTAATGAGAAATAGATTTGGTCACACCAAGTAGAATTCACATTAGGCCTTTATTCTGAGAAAAATGTTAAAGTTTCCACTTTGCCTGGAACTAATCACAGTCTTCATATTCTTCAATTGAAGTCTACAGTGTCCTGGACTAAGAATATCTTAGCAGCTTCTTTCCTAACCTTTTACTTTTTTATATATTTGCTTACTCACTTAATGTTTTTTCCAGCGTTCTTCTCTCTAAACTTTGGTTAGCTAGTAAACATAGACAAAAGGATTCTTCATACAATTTGGCTTGAATTTATGGACAGACCACAGCTTAATTCTTAAGAAATTAATTAGCTTTGTTGGTATAGATTTTCTAAGAGGAAGAGTTATCAATCATCATATTTTTTTAAACTTAGAACTTCAAGATTAGAAAAAGGATATTCCTTTTTTTATTGGTACCAAGGATTGAATTCGGAACCTTGCGCTTGTGAGGCAGGCGGCAGAACCACTAACTAAGCTAAATCCCTGGCCTGAGAAAGGATATTCTTAATACCTTCTGGTTCCAGAAACATTGTGGAAGATTTGATATTTTTAGTTGACTAGAAAGAATAAGTAGAACACACAGTCACAACACACATTGGTCAACGAGAAAATTGTGTCTATGTTTCTTGTGCAACAACTGCGTCTGTAGGAGTTGGGTTGGGGTTTTGGGGTGGGGAAAGGCAGAGTTACTTTACATCCATGTGAAAAAGATGGATTTCCTATCATGAGAGAGTTCACAATTCATTTGTTCTTCCCAGTAGAAATAATAAGTAAAATAAGCAGGGATCATTTGGAGGATTCAAAGAACAGTGTAAACCAGGAAAAACTGTTGGCCACAACTAGGTGTCTTTGAAGGCTGGGTACTAATTTGGGGATTTGAATGTACTATTTCTCTCTAATTTTTTATTTCTTTCTCTTTTTGCCTTTTCTTTGCTGTTGCTTATTGGTGGTTTATCATTTATCAACATTATGCTAAGCGCATTACCTACCTTATTTTATTTAATTTCCACACAAGTCTATGAAAGAAGTGTAGTTATTACCTCTAATTGAAAAACAAGGAAATCAAAGTTCATAGAGATTAAGTAACTTGTCCCAGGTCAGACAGAGGGAAGAGGTGAAGCCAGAATTTAACCCTAAAAATCTCTTGTTCTAGACTTTGATCTCTCAACCACCATGTCATACTGCTTCCTCACTTAACCCTCTTCTGTTCTCTGTCTCCAGGGACAGGATGAGAACTTCAGTCAATGTTGTGGGTGACTCTTTTGGGGCTGGGATTGTCTATCACCTCTCCAAGTCTGAGCTGGATACCATTGACTCCCAACACCGAGTGCATGAAGACATTGAAATGACCAAGACTCAGTCCATTTATGATGACATGAAGAATCACAGGGAAAACAACTCTAATCAGTGTGTCTATGCTGCACACAACTCTGTCGTAGTAGATGAGTGCAAGGTATCTTTCCCATTCCTGGACATTGAAACCTGTATATAGTAGTGCATGCTCCATTCTTAGAAGATAAACATAAAGCCCTGCATCCATTATTATCACATATTTTTTAAAAGAATCATGTAACCCCAGCTTCTGTGAGTGCCAGATCATCTAGCTCTGTGTCTAACATGATGGAAAATCAACATGCCCCAAACTGAAAATCAACCAGCTGCTTATTTCATCGTGATGTATTCTGATTCCCACATCCACCCTGCTCCACTAATTTGACTATTTTACACATGAATTTGTGGTTGTTGGAGCTTTACTGGCTCCTCAAATGGAATATTGAGAGAAATAGACAGAATTTCATTTTTATAGCATGAATATTCCTTCTTGCACATATTAGCCAAAAATATGCTCATATATTTGCTGATCTATCTTTCTCTTAATTGTCTCTGTGGGAAGGGTGTTTTTTTGGTTTTTTGTTTGGTTTTTTTTGGGTGCCAGGGATCAAACTTGGGTCCTTGTGCTTGTGCAGCAGGCGGCAAAAGGAAGGGTGTTTTAATGTGGCAGTTACCTTTCTCCCAAAATGGGGAAGCAGTTTTAAGAATAACTGTCTTTCAGAACAATGATCCAGGGAAGTCTTTTAAAAAACATTGTCCTCTCATACTGCCCGGCAGTGCCATCTTTTCTGGAGCACAGATGTTCTGGGTTCTCCTCCAGGCTGTTGGGTACCAAGTCTTAAGCTTGATGGGCTGTGTCTCCCCTTCATTATAACCAACTTGACATTGTTAAAAGGCTAAGTGTCATGACCAGAGTGAAGCAAACTTGGAGAAACCCTGGCAGATTCACAGAGTTACCCTTTTTCACCCATGATGTTTTGCTAAAATGTTTCTGTATAGCAACTGAGGACAGTCTGAACCCAAGACAGACCTCTGGTACCTTTCTGACTCTTGTTGGTAAGATCAAAATTAATCTTTAATTTCTTCCTGTGCTACGTCTGGGACTTTCCAAGTACACATCATGGTATCTGCCAGACAACTAAGATTGACAGAGAAACAGTTCTCTCTACTGGACAAAATTCTGGTGGACAAAATCTTGTGCTTATCTCCTTTACTTTAGGTGCCTGTGTGGGTGACCAGAGCTACGATACAAATTAGGGAGGGAACCTACCCGTCAAAAGGCAGTTAATTCACTGACTCAGCAAACAACTACATTTGTAAAAATTCAAATGTACCTAAATGGGATAATCCATTCTTTTGAAAAGTTAGTGTTTTTCCAATCTGAAGTAATGTGCCAGATTATTCTTATGGAATGGCTTTATACACTATTATATTTAACAAATACTTGTGTGCTTTGTGAGGTTTAGTTGAGTGTCCCCACCTCATTCCTGTAAGGTCCTATATTTTGATCATTCATCAAGTATTCATTGAGTCTGTGTTTCCTACAAAGCCCTGAATTAGGCACTGGAGGACGGCCAAAAGAATATACAGTGATACAGGGGAGATGAACTTGGACTCAAACTGCCATACAAGAAAAATAGTTTGAGACACAATGAATTCCCTATATATATATTTTTTTTCAGTTTCATAGCTGTATTAAAAATAAGCCTGGTGGCTAATTATGGTAAGGCCCATTTGGAGCTTCTCAAGAGATTTCTTAATATTTTCAAGAACACATTTTTGAAAGGCAAGGTAAATGGGCATGGAGATGTCCTTAGGTTTCAGAATTCCTGGATCTTTCTTTTTTTAAATAACATCAGAAGAAATCTGCTTCATTTATTTAAGTAAAATACTTCCAATTTTAAAGGAAGATGTTTGTGAATTCCCTTCTGTAGGAAGTAAGTTAATGGGAAGGGAACATTTCTCATCACCTAAAAAATGTCTGGCATATTGTAGGTACTCAATAAGTATTTCTTGAATGTAGCTTTTTAGTATCTAGATTCCATGCTATATTTCAGAAAACTTTTTTGCTGGACAGTTTCATAAAGATAGTTGTTCAGTCTCTTTATAAAATTGACTACCCAACCAACCACCTGAAGACACATTGGTTAATTGGCATTTAGATGGTCAGTGACCAAACTGAACAGGAAATGAGGATGATGAAAATGGGCATGTTGGTTTACTAATTATTACAGATGTTGTATTTTTAGGGAAAGAGTTTGGGTTCAGCTCAGTTAAGCTGAGTTGCTTCTCAGGCTTTGCCAGGTGAGACAAGTTGACTCTTCTCATTTTAGATCGGTTAAGTATGTTGACACTGATAAGGGAGGAGTTAGCCAGAGCTATTGGGATGAATGTACACTCTTTTTCACAATATGGGGGTCACATTTTCATTTCCCTGAACTTTCTTCCAGTCCATTGCTGCTTCTCCATTTTTAAAACCATGGAAGATGTCAATGCGTTCTGCCAATGCCCTCCCCTTTTGCTTTCCTATCACCAAGTGGTTAGACCAGAAAGAAATGGAATGGATTGGCATGTGGAGTCTCAATTTCCTTTATTCAGCTAGAAAAAGAAATACCAGAAAAGCCACTGTCCCAGCTCCTTTTGAAACACGGTCCATGGTATTTACAGACAAAAGACAAAAAGCAGCTCCCCGAAGTACAGTCTGGTTCTTCCAAAGGCACAACCCTTATAAGATTGCACTGCCGTTGATCTGGTTCATTCCTAAAAGCCATATCAGCACATTTAAGCTCATAGCAAACAAGCAGCTTTCTCCAGACAGACAGTCTGTCCCTGTCTGTCCTTGACAGTTCACTGAAGGGCAAACCAACTTGCTGCAGCTCTGGTCAAAATTTTAACCACTTCAAGTATTGTTATGTCATGTTGGTCTCTCTATTTTCAAATCCTTGGCTGGTAATACTAGTAGTTTAAAGTCATGCAACATCTTTTTAAATTTTAGTCAGAATAACTGCATGTGCGAAGCTATTGCTAACTGCATGGACTTTCTAAAAATGGGGAGGTGGGACTTGGAAGAATGAATAGTTTTTTCTTTTTTATTTGCTTGGTTTGTGAAGGGCACTTGGTTCTCTGTACTTAGCATGTTATATATTTGTGATGCATGCATTTCACTTCCACTTGGGTAAGAAGAAAGTCAGATTTCTTTCAAACATTGCTGCGTTTGTCATGTCTCCATATTCTAATGCTTCCATAAATCCAGTCTCTCCATTATGTGGAATATCAGTCGTGGGTTTAAGTATGCACATGACGTTGAGGACAGACAGACAGAAGGTAAGCTAGGAAAACTACTTAGAAGTGGAGGGGAGAACCTTCCATTCTGCATAAGGGTTCAGTTCACTTTGAGCCAGGGGAATATGATGTAGATAATCTGGTCATTATATTTGATTAATAAGTTGTCTGCACTGAAATAATTTAGATTACATAGTCATTGATATTAAGATTTTAATCCTTCCCTTCTTTTTCTTTTTAATTTTTAAAACCAAGATTGCTTCTTTGGTAGAGCCAAACCATCATGATTTCTGATTTTAAAACTGAATACGTACAAAGTCCTCCTGGCCTCATTGCAACTGAACCTTTTACATGCATGAGTAGAACTAGCTACCTAGTTCCGGATATTTTTTTTTTCTCTGTGGTTGTATGGAGTAGCACATTTCAGTCACTATATTTTAAGGACTATGTCATTCTGCAATGAGTCCTATGGGTAGTGAGGCACCCTACAACCCTAAAAATATAACAGAAGTTATCCCCCTTCTGCAATGCCTCAATACCCACAAGACGAATGTCGATATTTTAATTCACAAATCCTTGTTGCGCACCAGAACAGATTCAGAGCCAATTTGGAATAACCCTACTTAAAACTAATATTCCTGTCATTTGTTATAACCTGAGATCTAGTGCTTCTCCATATAGCCCATGGCTTTTTCCTGGTTCATGGCCCGTAAGCTGGATGTTGATGATAATTACTTTCAGGTAACTCTGGCACCCAACGGAAAGTCAGCCGACTGCAGTGTTGAGGAAGAGCCTTGGAAACGGGAAAAATAAGGATCTGACTCTCAGCACATTCTTGAATAAACTCCCCAGCATATTGTATGGTAAAAGATGATGTAAACAAGCTTTCTTTAAAAAGGAAAAAAACGCATCTATTTCTATGTTTACTTAATCTGTTAGCTGAGGCTTAGAGGAGCTGTGGCGAGTCTGTGATGACAGGCACAGTGCTGTGTTTTTGCCAAATAATGCTTCATAACTGGCTAATTTTCTCACTCGTATTACGGTTTGAATGGATGTGCTGGAGGAATCCCTTTGAATTGAAGACGCATTCTTGCCAGCTTCTCTTCTCTCTCAGTGCAGAACTGTGGATGCTCTTTTCCCAAGTGACATGATAAAAGCAGTGTGGTGCCCTTTGGGGACTTGGGACAGTGAGCATTCACACAGTGTGTTAGTCTTTAAAGTGTTCCTGTCTTGCCTGTTTTCACACAAGAGATTCTGCTAAAAGCCTCTAGAAGTAACTCCTGTTCAGTCTTGTAGAGTTTGCACTTGTGCTGATTAAAAGCTAGTATCCGTGTTAGGGAATCCACGCATCTTACCTTTCGTGTGCTCTTTGAGGTGAATGTTTCAAAGAGAGTTTTAGTGGGAGCCATACTCTTACAGGCAGCTCATTATGGAACCCATCGCCTCTCTGCCCTGCCCTATCTAGTTTGTGTGAATAATGGTTAAAATTTCAAAAGATGTGTCATAATTCTCTCTAAATTTGACATCGGGTTAGGAAGTATTTTGCATACAACCACCATATATACATGTTAACAAACTTAATGGAGTGCAGACGACATAAATTTTAACCAGATTTAACTATCCAAATTCATTTGCATTTTATTTGTATTCATTTGGCACAGTGAGATTATGTGATTTATATTTTTTCTCTTTGTTTCACCCAAAAGATTTTCATTTGGGTTTCTAACAAAAAAATAATTCTTTGAATCTCTAAATGATTTCCATTGTATTCTCATCCACCTAGACGGGCCGATCCTTTGTCTTCCACATATGGAGGACGCTTGTGTTAGCTGTATCTCTTTTCGTGTCATACCTTGAAAAGACGAACTGGTATCTAACCAATATGTAGAAGGCTTTTTGTTATATCAAAGCACATAAAACTAATTACAGGACATGGTTGGAAGCAGAGCCAGTCTTCCTCCTCAGTAGGAAAGGAACAGAAAACAAACATGTACAAAATCCTATAAAGGTGATGTTTCTTTGGCATAGACCAGCCAGTCTTGGTCCATGAAGTGAGAACAAAGGATGACTGCACAACTTCCCAGATGAAACTTTTCAAGGCTATGAAAATTTGTAGGAATAAATAATATAATTGGCACATCAGAGGGCCTTGCATGTGGAAGGCAGCCAGAAAATCCTTGATGATTGGTTATGCAAGCTGAAGTTTTGTATGTCTCTACTACAATTTTCTATTGAATGACCCACAGTATTTTCCGAAGGTTGCTGGGTTGGAGAGTTAGCTGGGGATTTGAGTCATTGAGAGATAATGCACAACAGATTCTAAGAAGTAGGTAGAACATTAGTCCACATGTCTACATCTCCCATGAGGCCAGCAGAGGGATGCAGAAGTATTCATAAATAAGTATAGAATCCAAATTCTCTAAGAATAGGGACTGGTTGGGCATCACCCACGCTTTATTACCTAATCCTTATGACTTCTGTCTTCCAACCCATACAGCGTTGGAACATACAAAAGATGAGATTCCAGTTGTTTTTTGCCTCTTAAACCCTAGTTATTTTTGGATATGGATTGCTACTGAGCAGTATTAAGCAGATTTTTAAAAAGACCTTGGTCTTTGTTTTCATAAGATGGACAGCTAATAGAGGGGCTAAGGTCATGCTCAAATATAGTAGAGAGGGAACATATCCTTTACAGCAGACATGTGGGCCAAAGGGATAGTGGGTTTAGCTGTGAAACCCAGGATTTTTCTTTAAGTGCTACTCCAAGAGCTTTTTTATGGTGAGCAGAAAGATCTAGGCAGAGCATCTAGGAGCCGCTTGCTTTTTTGCTGTAGAAGGCCAACTTGACACCTGTATACACCAACATGTTTCTCAAAGGGGTGGTCGTTTTCTCAAGGAGAATTTCAGAATCATCTTCTCTACTCTGTGTTTGAAAATCTTTCTGGTTTCTTTTCTCTCTAGCTTTTTCCTAGCTATGCTGCTAGCCTGTAAATATGTAAGGGAGCAGTGTGTTCAAAAGAGAATTCACAGCTTCACAAAGCAGCCTTTTGTGGTTTGAAATTGCATACAACATCTAATGAGAATACACTTAGGAAACCAGATTTATCTGGAAATTCAATAAATTATATTAAAATGAAATAATTTATCAAATTCAAGAATAGCCTAAATATCCACACTGCATGTATAGCTGACATACGAGTATGTCCTCTGATGTTTTAGGCCTCATTCATTCTTCCATGCCATGCCCCTTGGGGATTCTCTTGTCCAGAATATGTGCCATAAAGAGAACAAATGGATCCAGAGTATACCTCTAATAGCCTTGACCTAAATGGGGTACCTGTCAATTATGTGTAGAGATTTATGCTAATGGGCTTATCCAGATACAAATGCTGATAATAATCCATTAATATTTGATGATACATAAATGTTGTATATCTATGTATAGAAAGAGCAGGTCAGGTACATATACTGCATCTGGTAAGGTTTATAAATCAGGACTTTGTCAATACCACTTTGTCATAGGCTTATTTTTTTAGGAATTAGAATCATTTCAGAGAAAACCAATTAAATAGAAATTCATCCTTTGCTTTTTGGGAAACCCAAGTGAGTGCACTCTTTAAGCATTTACTAAAGTTGAACAAATCCATCCCAATCAGTGAGAAGATAGCTTATTTTTCAAAGTAATGTCTTGCTTTAGATATTTGAGGATAGGTTCCCCACCCCCACCCCCCAGTATGAAGTACATCAGAGGATCTAGGCCACCATTTTGTTTATGTAAACAGATCTTCAGTAAAGGACCTTAAGTAACTTTAGGACCTCAGGTAGCTATCAGATCCCGTTTTTCACTTCTCATTGGGCATTGAAACATAGCCTGTGGTCTCCTTGGTTGCTGAAGTTACCATGCTCTGCAAAAGACAAATATTTGTTTCTCCTCTCCAACCACTAATTAGCCTGGATGTTCACAAAAGCTTAAGGAAAAAGGTGCCAAAATTCCTAGCTCCTGGATTTAGACTCGTGGAAGCTGAGAAAGGCTTGAGAGAAATTCAGTTCATGCAGAGATTTCTGGTAGTTGATGCCAGAAATCCCAATGATCAGTTGATCAGGTGTCAAGGTCATTTCTACTTGTGCAGGGGGAAGTATGTTATTTACAAATGTATCTAGTCGAAAAGCTTTGCAGAGTTGAGTGGCTGGGAAACTTATCCTTTGGATCCCCAACAGGAAAACCAATCCTGTCTGCCATGTTTATCCAAATATCATACTTCCTTTCTTAATAACAAAAATATAATTTTTATTTTTGTCAGAATCAAGGCTTCTGCCTATGCAATATCTTCCCATGAAATACAGCAATAAATCCAAGTAGGTATGCACATGCTCAGATAATTCTCCATGGTTCTAACCCTTGAAAAACAAGTCTCAGCAGCTCTTGCCTGGTTTGATGACTAAAAGCGCACAGCAGTTGCACCCCAGGGAAGGTGGTTCCCCCCACTTAGCTGATTTCTAACTCTCAGGGCCATCAGTCATCTGGGTTGCTGGTTTTGCTTCGCTTATTCTCCATGTGAACTCATTCCAAGACAAGAAAAGGGATTGATTGAGATTTTTTTGTTACTATCATACTCATTCTTTGAATAAGGATATTGGGGTCTGGGGACATAAGAACAAGACTAAGTTAAAGCACAGCCTAAAGTGAGAGTTAAGTAAATCTAGTTGTTGGAGAAGATTAATGTTCCCAATATTTGTAGTAATTTCAAGTTAAACCCAGGAGAATAGTCACCAACCAGGCAGGTGGCACTAGAGGCAGATTGTTCTCCTTGGGTGTAGTGAGTTCAAAGCTGCTCATGAAACATTAGTTTATGATTTCTCTAAAAGAAAAATCTTATTTCCACTCTTCCTCCTTCCTATTCCACTGCTTAAGAGAAAACTTAGTAAATGACCATATAGGTTAGTATGAGGATTCTTTTTAGAATAAATAATAATCTGAATTGAAGCCTATCTGATTTTATGGCATAGCAGAATTAATCCAGGAATTGGCACAGAGATGATAAGAAACAGCATAGTTTGGTAAAAGAAATGTTTGACATAGACTCTGCCCAGTTTTAGCTGTATGACTTACACAAGCCACTTCTTGTCTAGAGCTTTATTTTCCCTCACTTGAAAGATGAAAATGTTGAATTAAATGATTAAAATCCCGCTAGCCCTACAAATTCCTGATATTACAATATGTTTTACTTTTTTCTTTCTTAAGAGAGTTACTTCTATGAAATATCACTATTTATATTTTAAGTCAGAGGGATTCCATTCTAACAATCAATTTAGATTTTTCTCATTCCCCTCTTTAAGCCTCTATTTTAAATTTATAACAAGCTTGCTAAGTGGTCATGTTAATCTATGGCTTGAGACACCAATAAACATCCTTTTGTAAAAGTTCCCTTTACCTAAACTCACTATCCTAGTAGAAGTAGTGATTCAGCTCAGGGAAAACTGCCGCCAGAGTCACCGTAAGGGACCAGATGTGTCTATTGCTGCACACAATCTTTTGCATCATTCCTGCTGTAGCAACAGAGCCCATTCCAAATACCCAAACCACATAATTTTATCCAAAGGCTCCTAATTGCCAACCCAGTATGGGAATTTGGGAGCCTTTGGCAAATAAAGTTGAGCACTCATGAAATTTGGTGCAAGACTTACACAATCGCAGAAATAGTCTGTAAATACCTTCCCTCCTCCGCAGGTATGCAGACATGCACACCCATGTACAAGTAAGCTGAGCTGAGCCCTTTCTCTGGAGGGATAGGCAAGGATATTTGATTGAACTCATTTCTATGTTTTCCACTTGATTTTCTTGTATCATGGGCATCACACTGCAGCTAGAGAAGCTCTAACTTAGGTGGATGAAGTTTTGCTATCACTTCCCTTTTCAAAGCCTGTGGAGTTTCTAGTGAGTAGGATACAAGGTGTGGTCCACAGGTTTCGTGTCACCAGCCATGACCTTCAAACAACCTCCTGTACTTTCTGGCATTATTGCAATGGGCCATTGCTTGCCTCTTTGCCCTATGTCCAACCTTCTCCTAAATACAGAGTGGAGATGCTATTGCTTGTGTGGTGAGCGCATTTATTGCTAGAGAACACTTCATTTCTTCAGATTTTGGGAAGTGAGGTGTAACTCTAGGACTGGATTTCAGGATTTTTATTTGTTGTTGTTGTTGTTGTTTACTTGTTTCTTCTATCAGTTTAAAAGACCTGATATGAGAGCAGCAAGATAAACAGTTTTTCAACTGACCCTCAGAAGAACCTGTAGGAAAGTGACAGAAGTCCCTAAACTCACATTCCATTTACTCTAAATAATATCTTGAATAATTACTGTTCACTTCTTTTTTTTTTTTTCTGAGTCCAGCCTTGCTTCACCTTCCAATCTCTGAGCCGACTCTCTATTTTAATATTTTTAAAACTTTTCAGTTGTTATGCAGGGATTTTTTTGTGCTAAGAATGAAACCTACTCCTGGAACAGACCTTATCACTTGGCACAGCCAGCACTGGACCTTGACAATGGGTAACCGCAGGTCCCCAGTTGCTCTGGAGACGCTTCCAATCCCTGGGTGAGTGTTGGAACCTAACAACTGACTGTTACCCTTGTCATCATCCCCTGTGGAGTTGGGGATGATGCAGCATGAGCCTTGCTACTTGTGGGGCTCTGTTTCTTCTCATGGCAACTATTTAGCCAGCCTGGAAACAGTCTGTTGCCTTTGATAGGGGACAAACATACTCACCAGCCAAACAAGTTGGACCAGCACATCTCTGAGGTTTCTTCCCCGTGGAGCAAATTCTCTGAGATGTACAAACAGAAAGCTAGCTCTCTGGTGGCTTAGGACACCACGAGATCGCTTTCCTCACTAGGAACTCATCCTTTGGCAACCAGATTCTTCTACAAATCACCTTAATTCCCTCCCTTCCTCCTTCCCCTAAAAAAATCTCAGCATTGCATCTCCATGTTGCACAACACAGATCAGATTATCTGGTCACTATAGAGATTTGTATATAAAAAAAGCTACTTTTTGGAGAATTTTTGTATATTGTTTTTCTATTTGTTTTCTACAGCTTGAGGAGAGAGCTGGCAAACTGTGAATCTAATTTTATCTTGCTGCCAGCAGATACCTATTTTTTGGCTTCCTGGTAAGAGTCCATGCTACCAGGGACAATCTATTGTTATCTGATCAGTATTACACCCCAAATTACGATAAATTACTTCAGCTCAGTTTTACATTCTTTCTTCAACAAATCCCCAAGCTTCTTTACTATTATTTATTTTAAAAAGCATGAGAATATGTATTTATAGTCCTGGATATTATATGTTTAATATTAATTTAGCCTTTCATAATGTTATAGGTTTGTATCTATTCTTCAGAAATCATAAAGAACTCAGTGGAGACTGAATTCATCTATTTAGTATCTGTAATTTTGCAGACAGATATTTTCTTATTATATTTTCTATATAACCACATATGTAGAACTGTAACTAATAGAGCACAAAAAGTTTCTATGACAACCTAGAGCTATCAGTTGTTTTCTGAGCATTTAGCCACGTTCAAAAAATTTAAGAACTTAGTCCTCAGTGATCCAGTGAATATCACCATTCAGAACAAAGAATTGCTTAAATCAAGTGGTTAAGATGTATGTTTGAACAATCTTTCTAACTCACAGAATGGTGCTCATTTTTATTTTTGACACCAGGCCTTGTTTTTCCAGCTGATCATTCTAAGTTTTTGCTTTTCTCTAAGATCATCAAAAGCAAAATGATAATAGTGCAATCATTTCTACATCACAATCTCTCATGCCTTTCTAAATGTTTATGTGAAAATTGGCTTAGAAAAATTTTGAGTAGCAAAGACTAAGAATGAGTGCTGCGAGGGAAATCAGGACAGATTTATTGCAGTTAATTCTTGCTAAGCAAAATGACAATAAGTGTCACACTATTAAATGAATTGAGCACATTATTTTTTAAATAAAAAAGTTCATACTGGTTATGAAGCAATGCTGTATGTATCACTGGGGACTGGAGGTGGGAGCTTAGAGTCACAGTGAAATTGTTTAAGAAGCCCGGGTAGTTTTTGTCCTCAGGTGAATAACAAACTATATAATCTTCCTAACAGATAAATCAGTAGTCACTGAAAAGACGAGGTATCTTTCCTCCGCCAAACACAGTTTCTGAGATGGCGGTAGGACTAGTATTTTTACCATGTTTTAAGCAGTAGTCAGTTATAGAGAGAGTGTACTAGATGTATTTGAACCTGCTCCTCATTAAGCAAACAGATTAGATGTGCCCTCAATTGGATAGGATTGCGTCTGTTTTCAAGTACAGCTAGCTGTCAAAGCATGAAGTTCTTGTGTTTACTCACTGATGCTTGGTCCATGCATGAAGAACAGTGCCTATACACTTTGTGTAGCTATAATGTAGGTATCTCTGTGTAATTTCCGTGAAATGGTGTATAGATGTATTGTAATTTAATTTAAATGTTACTTTTCGCTGTTCATCTAGACACAATAGGCATGTTGATTGGTGTTTTGTAAACCCTTCTTTTTCTTCTTAGATACCTAGCAGTGAATCATTTCTACTCTTTCTTAATGTGATTTGGGGATATGTATCAGTGAATAACTTATCTATGAAACCATTGTACCCATGATTGCTTGAATGTCTGTATGTGTCCAGCACCTTTGTAAATACACAATTCAGAGGAGGGATGGGTTGGATGAGTGTCCTGGTTCTTAGTGAAAGGGCATTTGTTGTCTATATAATACTTGATGAATATAACTGTGGAGCTTTCCGTGATCTAGGCTTAGGTAGGTATAGAGTGAGGACATTCACCTACAGTCCTTTGTTTGGTGGATGGAGCTCAGAGAGACAAAGGATTAGTTTTCTCTTGTGCATGTTACCATCATGTCTTTAGGGAAGGATCAGCCTCTCTGGTTGCCAAATATTCATCCTAATGTATGTGACCTGAAAGTTCTGAAGAGCCTTGTCCCACTTAGCCTCTTGAGTTAGAATGGGAAAAATATTTACTGACTAGCTGTAGGTGAAACCCCATAGAAGCACAGTTCTGGCAGCAAATGGCACAGTTGTCATAGAAAGATTGAGTACTAGAAGCACAGGAACAGTGTACAACTTTGGGGGTTGCAGGTAGCAACTGCTGAAGCACAGATCCTATATATGTGAAGGGAGTATGACCTCCTCTACCCACGTGCTCTGTGTGTATGTTTGGAAGTGACTGAAGATGAGATTAACGAATGAAATTATACACTTGCCTCCAGAAACACACATTCTGTCTAATTAGCACTAAATGCAATGTCTAGAGCTCCTTCCCCAAGGACAGAGAAGAAATAGCAACACTGAGTGCCCCTCTTTTTTTCTCAAGGGCACAAAGCCCAGGATCATGAGGGCATAAAGCTCATTAATTTGCAATGGCTTCTTTGGATGAGTGGAATAAGCGGATATGGTGGATGGGCATATTTTTCCTTGAAAATGTGGCTTCTTCAAATTCAAGATGAAAAACTTACTGAAAAAAATTACCCTTATAGGTAAGATTATCCTTAAAGAGTCTTGTATATCCAGAATGAAAGATGAGAATAATTGTTTTCCTCACACTCACAATCCTTACTTAGCTGAAGCCATGTTGTATAGAGCATCTATAGCACATTGTATTTAAAGACTAATGTAAAAGATAAAAAGTTCAACTAATTTTTGGATTGTTTCTTATAAATGGTACTAGGAAATGCCTTCTTGGCAAAGCACATTTTGGGTAGATGAGGTCTTTCATTTTCACCTTTAGCTTTCTACACTTTCTTACAATGTTGACTGATTACTGTAACATTTCATGTGTAAAATTACTGGGTACTCTTTGTATGCTGGAAGTAACCTGTGAATTCAAAATTTCACTAAGTGTTTTAACCTTCATGTATATAGTTCTCATCAATAAATGTGGATTTCAATTTCTCTTGGTTGTTGCCTCTTCTTTAATTCCTACTTCAGCCTATTGTTGCTACAAGGTAAGGGTCTCTAATGGTCCTTATGGAAAAAGATTTATAGATTGAAGGCTATAGATCCAAATGAATATTTTCTAGGAAACTTCAATATATATGATGTCTATATATGGTAGAGTCATATGTAATAGTCCTTACTGTGTAAAGAAAAGAGGTTATTTTGGCTCATGGTTTTGGAGGCTGAAATGTCCCAGTTCAGTGGCCACATCCAACAAGGCCTTCATAGTACATCATTATGTGGCAAATAGCATCACATGGACAAAATGCATACAAGAGTGGCCTGCGGCAGTGCAGAAGAGCCCAAACGCATGGGATAGCCTTGCTTTATAACAACCCATTCTCATGGTAAATAATCAAGTTGTGAGAGACATAATCCACTCATTGGAGATGAGCATTAGTCTTTTCTGAAGGTGATTTCCCCAGTGACCTAATTACCTCCCACTAGGCCCCACCTTTTAAAAGTTCCATCACTTCTCAACATTGCCACACCTGGGCCAAACCTAGCAATCCAAACCATAGCCAGAAGTATAAGAGAGACTCCATCTCTGTTTCTGCAGTTATCAAGGCAGGGAAAAAAGAACATGGCAAATGTTGCACTGATTCTTAAAGCTTCTTCCTGAATGTTATGTGCCCTACTTCTGTTCATATTTCAATGGCAAAAGTGAACTGATAGCTTTACTTAACTTCAAGGGGCCAGGAAGTGCAACCTCACTGACTGCATAGGAAGAAAACTTTAAATAGTTAGTGAATAGCTCTAATGCCTATTGGGCCATGAAAATTCTTTAAATCATTTATAAAGGATAATATATAAATATACAGTCTCTCAATGAGTCCAATAAACTTTTCCTCCAATTCTAAAAAAATTATTACTAGGGAAGTTGTTAGTTCCTTTTCTCTCATTGCTGAGACAAAATACCCCACACCTAAAATTAAAAGGGGGAAAGGTTTATTTGGCTTGCAGTTTGTAGAGGTTTCAGTCCATAATCAGCTGGCTTCAAGGAAGAGTAGCAGAGGGGCAACAGTTCACGGCAGTGGAAGACAGCAAAAGCAACAAGGGATCTTAAGAGCATCTTTCTGCCCCTTTTATCTTATTCAGACTACTAGGATTAGGACAATGCCAAACCAACCACTCACTTGTAGTGGTTTAGTATTCACATTCCCTTAATCCCAGCATCACACATTCCAGATTCAGCCTCCTTTGAAAAATCATGAGGCTTTTGGGGAGACATCTAAACACAAGCCATAACAGGAAGCAAATGGAAAATACTAAAAGATCATGTTAGAAAAATAAAATGCGTGGTCCTTAACTGTAGGCTCACCCTCAGATGGAGAGATGCTTATTGCAGTGAAAGGTGTTTGTCTAGAAATGCAGACATCCCCAGATAAGGACAGGCTCTCTATATATTCCAGGGCACCCACTGGTAGATGGTCTGGATTAGGTGCATTGCTCTCTCCCTTTCTTTCTAAATGGGAAAATAGGCAAATATTTTAAGTAGTGAAATGCATAGATGTGATACATCAAAATTCTTTTCATTACCATTTATTCAATTGTTGTTAAAAATTGATGCTTTATTTGAACAGACATTTCCTTTTTCTCTTGCAGCCAAGTCTATATCACATCCACATTCAAAATATTAGCAAAATCTTAATTACAAAAAATATGCTCATTAGTATATTTCCAGGCTGCCATTTTATTTTAAGGTAGCACAGAGCCACAAATCAGAGTTAATATAAACTTCTGAACCTTTGGTATGGATACAGCTTGATCAAAATCAGCTGCTCCTTCCAGCGAAGACATAGCCAGACAGAAACTTGGCTTTGCTTGCTCAGGGACTATGACCCCTTTCTCCTGCCTCAGAGGTGTTAAATGCAACCATTGTGAGGGCCAGGTAAGTGTTGCTTTGTTACCACTGGAAAAAGAAGAAAGAAGAGGAGGAAAGGAGGCTGCATGGTGAATAGAGGGAGTGTGTGTAGAGAAGCAATTGTGGGCTGAGTTATGACACAGGAGTTCTGATCTTTGCTCAGTGATTAAATGATAGCATGTGTGTGACTACAAAGCTCCTAATCAGAGTCTCTACCCTTTGTCCATGGCTGTACTTGTCACTTTCCTGTTGCTGGACACAATATCTGATACCCACAACTGAAAGGAGGTTTAATATTGTCCATGTTTTAAGAGGATCCAGTCCATGGTCAGCTGGCTCCAAGGTAGAAACATCATGGTGGATAAGTGTGCTGGAGCAAAGGTGCTTAGTAGTTTATGGCAACCAGGAAACAGAGCAGAGAACAGTGCCAGAGAGGAAGGGGTGAGGAATCAGATATAGACCTAACGGCCACAGTTCCATGGCCAACCCAAATATACCCAAATTGTGCTCCACCGCTCCCCAAGGCTGACCCCAAAACTGATCGGGCTACACCAAACCACCACAATGACTCCCACAGCAGGCTCCCGTAGCAGGCTTCCTTAGCAGGCCCAGCTTCCAAGGGTGTACCACCCTTTGCACCCTAGTAGTCTGTCTATACACTACACCCTATTTTATGGAGTCTACCTTTCCAAGGAGAACACTGAGGCAAGCAAAAACATTTCCAGGGGAGAATTTATAGTTAAAACTAAGGATTTCTTACCTCAGGCTCACATAAGGCCTTTGAGCACAGGTGTGACAGTAGCTAAGCAGGGTGCACTTAGCCTTTGATGCTTTCTTTCATCAATAATGTGTGAGACCCAGTGGGCTCCACCCAACATCAGCAGGCTACTGCTCTGATGTAAACTGTCATTTGACAGAGGAAGTTACACACACACACACACACACACACACACACACAATCTACCCAACAACTGCTCCTTCAGCTACATCTGTCTTAGTTCCAGCTTAGATAATAAAGTACCATAGACTTATTAACTGCCAAAATTCATTTCTCACAGTTCTAGAAGCTGGAAGTATGAGATGAGGGGGCCACATGCTCAGGTTCTGGTGAGGACTCTGGGCTGGGTTTCAGACTATAGTCTGCTCTTGTGTCCTCACCTGGCAGAAGAGAGGAAAGGGAGATTTCTGCTGACCCTTTTACAAGGACACTAATTTCATTCATGAGGGCTCTGCCCTCATGGCTTAATCAACTACCAAAGGCCCTGCTTCCTAATACCACCAGCTTGGAGGTTAAGATTTCACTACATGAATTTTGGGGTATGACATAGTCATCCAGTTCATTGCAACGTTATGGCCCCACAAAGGAGGACTGTTGGGCCATAAATAGCAATATCTCTGAAGAGGATGTGCTATGTGGCTGCCACCTAAGGCATGAGGCTCATAGGTACCTCCTTCCAGGCGCAGTGACATAAACAGGAAGCCAGGGCTCTCTACATTAAAGAGCCACAGGTGAGGGAGGGTTCAAGAAAGCTTTCCTCAGGGGCTTTTCCCCCTTGTCAGCCCAGACAGGAAGGCAAGGGTGGAGGTGCTGCCCACACAATTGACGTGGGTCATGCAAGAATAGAAGATTGTGGAGTCCCTGGCAAAAACAAATGTTTCTAGCCTAATGCTTTTTCTTCTTGGTAGTTTTCTAAGTTTAGTTAATTCGTCCTTCCACTGAGGTAGCAAAGGGTAAATTTGTTCTCTTGTTATAAGAAAACCTGAACCACAGTCAGGAATCCTGATCGTGTTCCCTCAGCTTGTTCAAAAAGAGCATAAAAAGAATAAAGCCATCCAACATAAATACTCCTTTTACTCTCAAACACTGAAAAGCAGTGACTTTAAACGCTGATGAATTCCATAAAATAGATGAATAAAACGTTATTCCACCATTTCCCTCTTGCTCCTACTGAGTCAGATGGAATATGTGAGACATCAAAATCTTTGTCTGTTTTTAGGGTAATCAGATTTTAGCCATCCAAATATTGTCTGGAAAAACAGAGTGGCCTCCAGTTAGTGGGAAAAGGAAAATATAAAACTGCCATCATCTCTGCTACCCTTTTTGTTGCACTACCTGGCTCTGCTGGAATTCTCCAATGGCTCCTGTCATTTCTCAAATGTTTTTTGGCCTGGATAGAATCCTGCTCACCAGAGGGAGGAGCCATGGAATTTTCCAGTTGCCTGTGACTGAATCCAAGCTTCAGCTGGAACAGAGTCTTCCTACTCCACCTGATCCTTGACTTTCATCTTGGTGAGGAGGAAAGAGATTCTTCCCAATTGTGATACCATAAAGGACCTCAGAGGGAAATTATTTCAAGTTTAGCCCATCCCTTCTTGCAAATGCAGAAATCTACACTCTAAATGAACTAGAGGTAACTCAGTGTCAAACCACAGTTAAATCCTGGTCCCTTTCCTAGCTTTTGATTGCTTACTTAACCTCACTTTCTTCCTCCATGGAGTGGAGCTAATTATGACTATGATGTACAGGAACTGATGAAAGAACATCCATAGGGTAGTTAGTATCATCATCATCATCCTTACTGTTATTAGTCACAACTTCTTAGGGACTAAGCTGGAAGAAGACATACTTCTTTTCTCACTGTTCAGCCCTTCCCACCCATATCACAAGGACACACACATAATTCATAGCTTAACTGCCCTCTCAAAAATCTGAGCTTTGTTAGTAGATTCACATTTCTTAACCCAGCCAGGCATGACCCAGCCAGGGCAGCTCATCCTCTTTCCCAGAGAAAGTTCCTAGACATTATGGGATCATCTCATGTAGTGTTCTAGCTGCTTTCTTTTTCTTGCCAAGGCTCTGATGCAAGGCACTGGATTTCTTTAGGGAAAAGAGGTAAGTCTCAGCCTGACCAAAGTGGTCTCTCACCAGGATGGGACATTGTCTTGGCCCTTCTAATGGGAAACAGGACATCCAGAAATGAAGCAATTCTTTTCTTCACTGGGAGAAGTCCCTCAGGGAGCCCCTGCCTCACAGGACTTCATGCACCAGTAGAGACAAATGTCATGAGAAAGGCCGTCTCTGTAGAATGTGCCCAACTCAGCAGGACCATCCAGAATTCCCTTGGCTGAGTCTATTCCCAGGGGCTTCCCTTCCCATCATTTCTCTCTCCTTTGCCCTGTTTTCATTCACAAGTGGTGGTTCACTTTCCCTTTCAATAGTTCCAAGAATAGAAGTTGTGACAAACTTTTGGAGCTTTTTGGTTGGGGAAGTTCATACATTGCTATGCAAGAATCGTCTCAAAATGGAGCCCCTCTATTGTCATCAGAGACTTCAAGGGCACTCTCACAATCTTAAGAGTCTGCTATTTGTGATTATGATAACACTATAACTGTACAATAAAATTCTCATACAAGAAATTGCTATGTGCAATTAATAGTAAAGTATTAATAATTATATTAATAATATAATTATTGATTATCATAGGTAAAAATTCCTAGGAGCAGAGCTGGCTATGGTACTCCAGTTCACATGCTTTTTTTTGAGGGAGTACTTTTCAGAAAGTCTTTTAAGGGCAGGAGGGGAGCAGGACACAAAAAGAGTTGAGCAAGAAGATAGCCTTGGGGAAAATCTAACTTTCAGTTTCCCGCCTTGAAAAAAGGAGACTTGTCTTTGAGCACCCATATTCATCAGACTTTGGCCATGGATTCCTTTTAGGTATTCATTCTAGTGTAAGGACCCTCCACCTGCAGAGAACATTTGCTGGAATTGGGTAGTTGTGAATTGTCACCCATTAACACAACAGTTAGGGAATGAGTGCTCCAACCTTGGATGGGATCTGGGTACAGTGCCAATAGCATCCCCTAAAGCTTCCATTCCCCACTTGCCTACCATGTGGCAGCCTCTGTGTCCATGAGACATTTGGTTGTCACAACAACTCTGTAAGGTGGGTACTATCACTGTCTGTATTTTGCACATAAGAAAATTGAGATTCAGAGAGGAAACCATATCCACAACAGAACAAGCTGACTTAGAGGTCATCTTTGTTTTAATGCTTCCTCGTGTTCACTCTGTTTTCCCAAACAACCCAGTGAGGTATATGGCCATGATGCCATTTCTAGTAGCATTTAACCTGTGTGCTCAGTGCAACACTCCTTGGTCTTTAGTCTTGATGTCCAGCTATCTGTGAGACTTTGGAGCACTCCAAGAGGATTGGATCTGCTTTTCATCCCATAGGGTCCTACACTGCCTCTTGAAATCATGAAATCCATGTGTGGCAAAGAGGAAAGATCTCAGAATCAATGGAAGAGGTACAACTAATTGAGCCTCAGATGCACCTGTAATAGTTGGTCTTCATAGTTAGAATAATCTCTTCCCTAAATTACTGCCAAGACAACAAGCCAATGAGACTCATCTTAATCATCAACCCTGACCAACTGAGAGCAAGAAAGATTCTCAGGCTCTATCTGGACTCACAAGGAAAGAAGCAAAATTGATTATCAGTGGCTACAAAGAAAGAAGGAAGGAGGAGTAACTAATGTTTGTCTGTGTCTGCTATGCTTAATGGTATCAGTCAGGTTAGGCTACGTTGTGCTGCATTGATGAATAAAACCCAAATCTCAGTGGCTTGCACCAGAGTTCCACTGTGGGTCTGCAGATGGTCCTGCTCACTGTAATTATTCAGGGACCATATGTGACAAGCCAGCCACTATCTTTAACAGGCTTTCATGCCATGCCAGAAGGAGAAAGAGCACGAGGTAGGTTCTCACATAAGAATTAAGTGTCACCTCAGTTAACAACCTATTGGCCAAACTAGCCACATTATTTCCTATGGTTCTAAGGAAGAATAAAACACAATCCCGCACATTCTCAGAATGAGAACAGGAGGGGGAAATCCAGAAATGTGTGGTAAATAGCACAAATAAATGCCCAAGCTCACTTCTCTAGTCACCTAATATTTGCTATGTTCTGTTCTCACTCACCTTCTTCCCAAGATCCATAAAAGTCTCATCCAGTATTAGTTTTGAGATGAAAGTCTAGGATCTCAGTATGATGCATGGAAGTTGCTACATATTATTCATACATAGACCCTGTTGCCCCTGAAACCACACACGTTGTCTGGAGCACCTCTCCTCCCTCCATATCCAGCACACACCCTGCAATGGTGGGAAATAGAGAAGGAGAATTTCCTGGTTAGATCCTGATCTGACCCCTGGGAGGGCTTCTTGAGTCCATCCTACCTCTTACCATTATCCAACCCCAGGGCTCTTAATTGCATTTTCTCCCATTTTTTCCATCACTCCTCTGACACATCTGAAGAAAACATTTGGGAACCATCTCTCCTTCAGCAACAGCCTTTGCTTTCTGCTCATAGGAAGTTAGTGTTCAGGTTCATTGTAAGTCTGGCATAGGTCTGTGGGTGAAGCTCAGTGGCACAGTGCTGGCCTAGCACGTGTGAAGCCCTGAGTTCAATCCCCAGCATCTGCCAAAAGAAGAAAGAGCAAGCCCTCCCTAGTTAGTTTTTTTGTTGAGGTCCATGGTTTCTTTGGTATTGCATCTCTTAAAATCTCTGCTGGTGGTTTAGACTCCTAGCAGTCTCATTTACCAAGAGCCCTTTATAAATATTTCTATTTCTCTGAAATTGTGGATACCTTGAGTCAACCAGGCTTACAGCAGAGTCACATCCTTCCATTTATTCTTCCCTGAGCCATTTTTTAATTGAAAGAATATGCTGATGCCACATTAGTCTGCGTGGAACTTAGATATGATGACCATGCACTTTAACTGATTTTGCCTTTGAGGCTGAGTTAGTTTTTACTGCAGAAAGAATCTCTCCAGTTGTCTGGTGTTTTGGGGGGACTGAGAAGCACTTAACTCTTCCAACTCTACAAATCTTTACATTTCTAGAATCTCCCTTTCCCTCTAGCTGGTAAAGAACTATTTGAGATGGCAGCTGAGACATTGGTCAGGGAATTTGAGGGGCTAAGATGACAGTGCTGGTCTGGGACCAGTGATGAGCCTATAACACAAATAAGCAGTCAACTTCATTATTTTAGGCCACTGACCGTTTGCAATTGTATGTCCTTCAAATAACTGCCTGATCCCTCAAGCAATGTTATCTCCTGTTCTGGTGTTTCTGCTTAGATGTTTCCACTTGGTGTGGCTTCACTTGGAAATAAAATAAAACAATTCTTCTGTGCAGTAGCATATGATCCCCATGAAAATGATATGTGCTTAACTGTTGTGAAGAAAAGGAGCTCGGAACCAAGCTGACTGTGTCAATTTGAGTAAGAAACACCCAATTAAATTGGATCAGCATAGTTCTGGGTGTGCTTGAGGGGCTCAGTTTCTTTGGAGGAGCTCCAGTCTTCACTTTCACCTTGGATGTTGCCTCCTGGCTTCCAGCACAGACTTCAGCTTCCATCAGAGCCCCTTTGGTCTCCTGACGGGAACTCCCATGGGACACTACAGTGAGCTCCAGGCCTTCAACTGAATCCTTTGGGTCGCCCCCTTACAGACAGCCCTTTTGCACTTTTCCTTACCTGACTGTTATATATTTATATATCTTGTGTTAAATCTGCTTCTCCAGTAAACACTGACTAATACAGTCCCTAAAGATGTCCTTCTAAGCCAGAATGGAGGGAAAGGCAGAAGATAAAGTCAGTTTTTGCTGATATAATGTGATACTGGAGTTGTTTTCTTAGACTGAGTCTAGAGAGTTTCAGAATCACACAAAGATTTTTTTTTTTCTCGAACAATTTCAAATTGAAAGTGAAAGTTTTTCAACAGCCATGTTATTGGAAGCTAAAATGATGACTTGGTTAATTAAAACTATGGCTAAAAATTGATATTGCAGCTTTATTTCTGCATCTAGGGGATGAATCTTTAGCAATTTTCTGAAGAGATGGAATCTTCTTTTGCCAACTGGGTTCTTGCTGTGGAGAAATGCCTAGTGGAGCAGAGAGATGGTGCTCTTCATCAACATTTATTGCACATGTATTAGGTTAAGGCACTGGCATATGTATATCTCTATACATATCCATTAATTGAATCCTCACAACTCAGTGGCACAGTTACCTTCATCCAGTCCATTTGACAGATGAAGAGACTGAAACCCAAATATATTAAGTAAGATGTTTTGGGCATAATATCCAGTAAGTAAGCTAGTGATCAGAAAGTAAAAGATGCCCCTCTTCTCCTTTTTCCTGGGTATTTGGATCCTAGGAGTGTCTTAGTCACTTTCTCATCACTGAGAAACAATACCCAACAGCCACAATTTAAAGGAGGAGAGGTTTATCTTGGCTCACAGTTTGTAAAGGTTTCAATCTAAAGTTGGCTGGCTCAGAGGCAGGACAGTGTGCTGGAAAGGCCAGGTGGGGGAGAGCTGTTCAAGTAAGGCATGGGGACCAGGAAGCAATGAGGGTCAAGGGAGGAGCTGGGATGGAAGCTATAACCCAAAAAGTTTGTGTTATAAAATTTTTTCCGAAACTCTCTAGACTCAGTCTAAGAAAAACAATTCCAGTATCACATTATATCAGCAGAGACTAACTTTATCTTCTGCCTTTCCCTCCATTCTGGCTTGGAAGGACATCTTTAGTGACTGTATCAGTCAGTACTTACTAGAGCAGCAGATTTAATGCAAGATATACAAATATATAAGAGTCAGATGTGGAAAGTGCAAAAGGCTGTCTGTGAGCTGGGGATCTGAAGGATCCAACTGAAGGTCTGGAGCTCACTGTAATGTCCTGTGACACACTTCTTCCAACCAGGACCTACCTCCTAACAGCAAGGCAGCTAGGATGCCCCCATCATCCAATCACTCTCCAAAGGTCCTGCCTCTGGTCCCATTTGGCTTTATCAGGACATCTAGATAGAAACCATAACAGGGAGGGAGATTATTTTTGCCGAGATCCACCAGCTCTACAATTGGACACAGCCATCCTATTGCTATCATTGTGACTTTCTCTCTTCATTTCTTGCTTGTTGCATGACATTTGCTCAATATTCAAAGTCCTGGGCAGGAGAATTGTTTGTGTTACCCATCCTCTGCTTCTGCCCTCTTGGTGACATAAGCATCTCAGCAGCTGGACTCAGAGGCACTCATTCTGCTCACACCCATGGTATTGCTTCCGACAACAGCTACAGCGAGAACTCTTCTGTCATGTACTTTCTGTCTTTCAAAATCTGAGGAAATCTTTTGCCAAAGTCCCTTTGAATTTCTTTGTACTTGTGGGGAAACCACTTTTATTGATTTGAGTTTGTTGTAGGGAAGAAAATACATAAATGAGTATATTCAATCTATGGACTGATTGGGTGGACCATCAATTCTCAAGTAGAAGTAAGAGTGTGTTTCTTACCAACAATTTGTGTCAGGCAGGTAGTGAGCTGCCCACATCACAGCCCTCTCCCTAGACAAAGCCCATCATGCTGTTGGTCCACTAGTTAGATCCACTGCAATGGCTTGGTGACATTCTGCTAGAGGTTTAACAGCTGGGATAAGGGATATATTCTCAGTTTAGTTCCAGGATATGGCTTAGATTGGAAGTAGTCAAACATCTTACCCCCATTCAAATACTCCAGAAAAATCTCTGAAACACAACCAGTGAAGTTGGTTCTTTTTCTGCTCTGTAAGATATTTCTGGCTATTATTTATTCAAACTATATGACTGAGTCTCTATGTACCAGGCACTCTTCTAGGTGCAGAGGACCTAAACATGAAACTGATTATGAGGGTCATACACTCAGCTACTGGTTGATTGAAAAGTTTACATAGAAGTAGTGAGGGTGGAAAGGAATGGGCCAAATTTCCTTACCCCAAGTCACACAAGATGTGTGTGTGTGTGTGTGTGTGTGTGTGTGTGTGTGTAATGGTCCATCCTGGAGAGGGCAATGTAAGAAGCACTTTTCCAAAAGATGTTCTTTATCTTCCCAAGAGATGTTCCTGTCCCTCATCTCTTTTTCTTTAACCCCATCAACCTCTGGTGTCCCCATGCCGCTTTTCATAGCAATAGTCCATTTTAGCTCTTTCTGCTCCCTTCATCTCTCTCTGCTTTCTGTCAGATGTCAATTGTTTTTCTCCTCCGCAAGTTTATGATCATTCCACAGGGAGAGGGGTGGGCTCAGGCTCTGTGGGCTCTGGATTCCCAGGGGTGAGAAACCCCTTATCTCTAGAACCCAAAGGGTGGGGAGAGAAACATGGGGAGAGGTCACTTGGTTGTGGCTGGTTTCCCCTCGATTACCTAAAATCAAATTACCCCTCCAGCATTAATTTCCCTTAGAAACCTCTTGTTCTGACCTGTGTAATAAGGTCCCATTCATTCTGACACTTTTCCTAGTAGAATTTATACCCTGGACTTATTATGCTTAAAGAATATTCACTCCTACCTTGCCTCTGAGTGTTTTGTCTGACACTTTTATTTAACAATAAAGAATATCTTGTCAAATTACATTTCCCTAAACCTTGGAGGCAGAGGGGAATCTCAGTTCATTCAGTCACAATGACACTATTTGAAATGTAACCCATGCATATAATTTGTTAACAAATTTAGAGAATATTTTTGGAACACAAAATACTTTCAGCATAAAATTTCTGGAAATAAGGAATTTTCCAGTGAATGGATGTTTGAATATTTATATTTCTATGGAAATGGAGTAGACCTTTACTTTTGTACTTTGATGTAAAATTCTTTTTAAGGAAGAACAAAGGGCAACCAATAAGCCAATCTCTTTGTTAGGTAATCCTAGATTATTTTTGTAAAACCATTTATCCAAAAGTATCAAAAAGAATAATTTCAAATAAAAATCAAGAGCCATAGACCAGCACAATACTGATCTTTCTTCAAACACCAAATGAACAAGTAATTTGTGCTACGCTTAGAGACAACTAGTAGATAAAACTGTTTTAGAGTTCCTGCTCATTTTGAAACTCATTTAATACCTCATCAGTCCTGACACCAGCCCTTTTTGGAAACTGTAATGAAAAGTATTTCTATTGAAAGGATTGCTATGTTCAGAAGGGTACAACATAGCACTACACTTAAGAAAATATGTTCTGGCTCCAGGCCAGATGTGTGGCATCTGGAGTAACTATACTTCCTGTGCATCAGTTTCCTCATCTGTAGAATGAAGAGAAAATGAAATTTATCTTCTACACTTATGGGCTCTGTGCCTGTTTAAAACCTTTAAAATACTGACACATTTCTGATAACTCTGTAAGCTACACTCTATTTAATCACAGAGAGAGTAGAGAACTTAACTGAGTAATACTCATGCCATGTTTAAGGCAGAGTGTGATAGATAGTAAATGTCTAGTATCAGCTGTCATAAATCAGTAACTTCCTCCACATCCTTCTGTCACAGCAGGTACTCAGATGTAACTATTCGTGTCCCTCAGATAAGAAGGTGTAAGGCAATGTATGGTACGGTACAAAGAATACAGCAGGTACTCAACAGCTGATGGTTACATTGCAACTCATTCATGCTTTCTTTCTTTGGTGATCTATGAATCCTTTTCAAAATATACGATGTTGATTTTTAAAACAACTTTAGGCCGTCATTTGTACTCTGATCATTTTTCCCACCCAGGCAACCCAGTTTCACTCCCACTCTACACTAATCCCCTAGTGCCAAGATCTGCAGCTTCACTCTCTTCTTTCTGGTTTTACCTCAGGGATCTAAGGAGTGAAGTCAGGCAACAAGACTCAACTTCTATAGGACCAAAGGGAGGGTCTGAGGCATCCACTAGGGGGCACATATCAACAGGGCAGAGGAAGCCAAGACGGTTGAAAACGGCAGAGAAAACATCAGTTTCGGGAAAACGTATAAACCTGGATGGGAAAATTCCCATTGATTTCATCCTTTGCTTGCCTGATGAACTCATAGGACTTTCCACAGCTTTCACACAGAGCTCTGCATTTTGTCCAGGGGAAATGATACAAAACGGGATCAGGAATTCCTTGCCTATTAAACCAGATCCCAGCGTGGTGCCGCCCTAAGAGAGAGCCCACCTTTGCCACTGACTCTGCAACTAAGGCCATAGAGTCTCGCTATGTAGTCCAGGCTGGCCTGGAACTCACAGTGATCCTCCTGCCTCAGCTTCCCGAGCACTGGGATTATAGGGGTGCCCCACCATGCCTGACAGGCTTTATATTTCTGAGCAGCAGTCTCCCAAAACCGAATAAAAGTGGCTTCAGAGGCTCGAAGAGGCCAAATGCTGCTGACAAACACCACTGAAAAATATGAGAGATCCTATTCTTACAAGACTCTTTGAGATATACTTTACATGTATCTTTTGATTTATATATGCATGTACGCATAGATGAGCCTTAATAAAAAGCTAATTCTATTTTATTTTTTAACCCTTTTAATATTATTAATTTTATTGGTACATTTTAGGTATACAATACAGTTACATTCAACATTGGGAATTTTCACCTTTACATACTCTCTTGGTTCTTATTTTTTTCCCCATTCCCCTGCCCTCCCTTCATCCCCTCCACCCCTCCCTATTTACAAACACTTTGTTTCCATTTTTTTCATTTTTTCATATTAATTCCATTTCTCTTCTTTCCTATCCCCTTCCCCTCCCACTTCCCCTTCCCCTTTGCCCCTTTTCTTACTATTTTACATTATCTATTTTACCTTTTAGTCCTTATTCACACTTTCAGTTTCTCACACCAGAGAAACTATTCAATATTTACACATATATGTCCTATTTATTTCACTTAAGAGTATGGCCTCAATGCGCAGCCATTTAGCTATAAATGTCTCTAATTTCTTGTTCTTTATGGCTGAATAGTAATCCATTTTATAGAAAAACCACATTTTCTTTATCCAGTCTCCAGTTGTTGGGCAATTGGGCTGTTTAAAAAGCTAATTTTAATTCTTCCTAAACTACTGTTAAAATCTTTTTCTTCTTTGGATTCTCCTATTTTTACCCTGACAGCTTTTCATGGCGTTACTTTCTTCAGTTTTTAATGAGATTTAAGAAATGCTGAGACATGGGGGAAAATAAACAGGAAAGCTCTTGCTGAGCTCCAGTAACCCAGCCCGAAGTTTGAATTGCTCTTCAGCTTTTATTGCTGAAAACCTGTCTCTCCACTTCTGCATGGATCAGTTCCCACTTTGTCAGTCCCAGCTCTCCTGAGCTAGACCCCTGGGATTTCATTCCCATCTCCTCTCTCTCCTCATCTAAGAGCCACCCTGAAGCTTGGCTCTGGCAAGATCTTTGTATAATAATATGCTGACAATAAAAACTTGTGTATTTCACCACTCCCTGGAAAACAGTACGGGGAGTCTTTCTTTCTTCCTGAGGCCACTTGAAATCTCAGGGTGGAGGAGGTAGGTTTGCAGGACTCCAATTCTTGGAAGGGTTTGGAAGAGACTCAGAAATTCTTGGGTCACCTTTGATTTCTTCCAAATCATGGTTCATATTCTCTCTAGGTTCCTACTGTATATACACACAAAAGAAGTGTTGAAGATGATCGTTTTATTTCATTTAATTATCCAGCAGTTTTTCTGGTAGAACTTATTATTCCCATTTTACAGATGAGGAAACTGCAGCAGGGAGTTGTTAAGTAACTAATATAAGGTCAGACATAAGTAAATGACAGTGGTTGGATTTGAACTGAGAATCTGATATTAAAGACCATCATTTAAAACTAAACATTAGCTGTCTTTCCTGGGGTTCTTGCCATTCCTCTTTAGAGAGTGAGGAAGGAGAAAGTATTTTGGACAAGACTTCTGGAAAACAGTAGTCACCACATGATGAGGTAAGCAGTCTGGAAGCCTAAGGGGGCAAGACTGAGGGGGCGAGTTATGGGGAGGCCTGACAGGCAAACTACTGGTGTTGAAGACAAGATGTTAACACAGGCAAGAAATAGGGCTTGAGGCTAAGGGGCTAAGCCAGACTCCTTCTCTCTTGACCCCAGGGCATCCTGGCAAAATTCGTACTTCCACATGACCGGGTTCTTCCCCTTCCAATAAATACAGCATCCATGAGGTTGTTTATGGATTCCTAAAGTAATTCCTTTGCCAATAGGACCTAAATGGTGAGTACGTCTTTACTCACTCATTCCAAAACCTGTCCAGGGATTTCTAAAAGCCTCCTCTGGCCCACCAGGCACAGAGAGCTGGGGAGTGCTTTCCTGGTTTGTGACATCTGGAGATGATCCCCAAATGTCGACAAATGTAATTTACTAAACATCTGACAATAGGCAATAAGGCCCATGAAGTCAGAGACTTTGGACCGAGCTAAGTTCTATCTAGGTTCTTCCACTTTCTATTTGTATGGTTTCAGAATGGTAATTAATTTCTCTATACTTCTAGCTGACTCATTTGTTGAAATGGGATAAAAATTTCATCCTCATTGGTTGTGGGGAAAATTCAGAGATGTGTGAACCCCAATGTTCTTAAGCGATCAGTAGCAGATGGTGAATTTTGCAACCTTGATTGAGCTGGGATTTCTGTGGTACATTGGAGATACAAAGCTGGATGTTGGTTTTAAGAGACCTGCCATACAGTGGGAGAGATAGGCCCATTGGCAAATTAACAAAATTTCAGAGTAAGAATTGTGGTAGTGTATAGTAGTAGGGGACGAGGTAAAAAGGTAGAACAAAAAAGAAGGAAATTAGCTCAGCCTGGGTAGTGGTCGGTTGAGGCGACCATTGAAGCCATGAGTGGATGCTCAGCTTTGGTTAATGTGCACCCAAAACATGGATGACCAAGATTTCATCAAGGAATGCCAGCTGTCTGCTTCCTGGACCCCTTGCTTTTAAGTCTTGCTTTGAAAACAAAAGACTTTCTATTAAAATCAAAAGGCTCCCCTCACAAAAATGCCTTGGATTTTGAAATAATGTGATTCTAGTCACCCTAGCAATATACATTTAAAAGCCAGAGTTCAGGAAATTGGAGGCAATGGTGAAGGGTAAGTTTAAGAACCTAAAGTGCATAAGTGGGAGTCAAAAGGTAGGAATTCATATATATATATATATGTGTGTGTGTGTGTGTGTGTGTGTTTTGGTACTGAGGATCAAACTTGGGACCTTCTGCTTGCAAGGCAGGTGACAGAACCACTGAGTTAAATCCCTGGCCCAGGAATTCATATTTTTGAGGTCCTAATATGAACCAAACACTGTCAGATACCTAATATCTTATGTAATTCTCATAGCAACCCCATGATGATTTTACTGCCCCTCTTTTACAGACAAGAAAACTAAGACTCAAAGAATTGAAGATGTATGAGTGGGATTGGATAGTTAATTAGTGGTAGAATCAGTTTTTAATTTTGATTCCAAATCTCATGGTTTTTCTATAGTACCAGGCAATTTTTCAAATATGTGTGTACACATGATTCTGCTCCTCCCATCTCCAAAAAGCCTGGCATTTATTAAGTTGTTTATGGTTCTCTAAATTAATGCCATTGCCAACACAGCTTAAACAGAGACTGTACCTTAAACATAAACATGAGAAGTACCCTTGAGTCATGGAATCCTTCAACATACTTTATTAATGGCCTTGATAATTCGCCTCCTTGTAGCTTTACTTTTTGCAACGTGACTTTGTGGCTTCTCTCGCTTTGTGATAACCTATTTTCCTTTAAATATGGGCTGTTCTTCTGACTGGCTTTGGGCAGTAAAATATGGCAGAATACTAGAATGCTATGCTACTTCAGGGCCTCTACCACCAGGATTCCTACCAGGTTAGACTGGTCATCTGGCAGCATAGGAGGCACATGGTAAAAGGTTCTGGGCATCCAAGATGAAGCCATCCTAGACCAGATAGCTTCAGCTAACCAATTTATAAATCGCGCACACATGTCTGAGTCAATGAGCCCTTCCCCAGGTCAACGGAAGTACCCAATGAGTTGACTCATGAGAAATAAGTAAATGTTTGTTGTTTTAAGCCGCTGATTTTGGTGTGGTTTTTAATCCATCAATAGTTAACGGATACAATCAAAAATTAATTTTCTTTCAAGTCAGAGGTCAATAAAGGCCAAGCATGTATTATTTCAATTTAAACTGATTATTCCCTGGACAATCGTTGGACAGCTGTCTTCTTGGGATCTCCCTCTGTCACTTCAGGAATTCCCGTTACTTTGTTTTCTGAAACTCCTGGCTTCCGCTTTCATGGTAACTCCCTTTATTTGGCAGTTCCAGTGGGACTCACCTGTTAAGAGTTGAATGGATTTATAGACGATGCATATCTGACATATCTTCATTCTACCCTTTTCTTAATTTGTGGGGTAGCTAAGTTAGAGGATCTACCTTGAAACAGTTCCCTCTGAATTTTGAAGGCACTCTGAAGGACCATCTACCTTCCAAAGTGGCTATTCAGAAGTGGGACTCTATTCGGATTCTTGACCCTCTATATGCTTATTTTTTTCCCCTAGAAACCTATAGAATCATCTCTTTGCTCCAAATGTTATGTATTTTTATGATATCATGCCTTAGTGTGTGGGTCTGTTTTTATCCATTGGAGTAAGCATTCAATCCTTAGTCAAGAGATTCATGTTCTTAAATTCTGGAAATTTTCCTTAATTTACTGATTAGATGATTTTTTACATGTTAGATTTCTTGGAGTGGATCTCAATCTTTCTGTTATTGGGTTTGTTATTTTTTGGTTTTTTTTTCGGGTACCAATTCCTGAACTCAGGACCCAGTGCTTGCAAGGTAGGAGTGGAGCCATTGAGCTAAATCCCCAGCCCCTGGGTCTCAATCTTTCTAATATATTCCCATTTCCATTTCTTTGTCTTTGCTCTATTTTTAAAGCTTGTGTCTTCTACTTTATCTTCCAAGCCTTCTGTTGAGTTTATTTTTAAATCTGTGCCTTCATATTTATATTTTAAAAGCTCCTTTTTAAGGTGTTGTCTGAATGTTCCTTGTTTGAGCATTGTGTCCTCCCTTCATAGATAACACTATCTCCTCTTACTCTACTGAGCCTATTAATGATCTTTTTAAAGAGGACTTTCTTCCATGAATTGTCTCTGACTAGTCTAAGCTGTCTTGTTTTCTTCAGCTCCTGTCTTTAATATTAGGTGTTTTCTGCAAGTTTCCAGCTCCCCTGGTGGTCACCCATGTGTAAATTGAGCTACAGACAGCTGATTGGGGGTCCTGCAGGCCTAGTGGGGTGTGAGATGTGACCTTCACTGCAAATTGTTTTGCTTGTCCATTGCCTTGGGGCACTGCTGTTTTGGTATCTTTAGGGTTTTTTTCTCAGGCCTATCAAATTCCCCAGAAAGCCTGAGCTTCCCCCTGGAAACACGCCTGGCTGCCAGTGTTCTGGGAGCCAAGGAGAAGGGAAACACCTAGAAGTCTCAACATTCCTTATGGAGTGGGCTCAGTTTGTCCTGTTGCCCCTCAGCCTGACTCTGTTTTGCCTACTCTAGAGAATCAATGTCTGGCCTTCTGCTAGAATTGAGAAAGCACAACTGTGTAGAGCAGAGAAGGGGGCTGGAGTTCTGACTGCTTCTTAAATAGACCTTAAGCTTCTTTCTAATCCAATCCCACCTTTCCTATCACTTCCAGAGTAGATAATGCTGCCAATTCCTGAGCATTTGGAGGATCCTGCCACATAAACTTGGTTATTTCTCAACTTTCCCCATTGCTGGTTTAGGATTCAGCTCTTCTATATTTGTTTAATCAGTTGTCAATTGACCACTACTTTCCAGCTTCAAAGTTTTATTGCTATTGTCTCTTCTTCCAGTATCTTCTACCTAGTTCATTCCTTTTGACAGTATGTCTTCACTGTCTTTATACGACCGTATGAAGGAATGGAAGTGAGAATGCCCACACTCCTCTCTTTAACTCGGAATCCCAGAGTAGTTTTCGGCTTTTAAAGAATTATCACCTCACAGCATTTCACTTAGTTTAAAAACTGGGATGGGCTGAGGATTTAGCTTAGTGGTTCTGGCGCCTGCCTTGCAAGTGCAAGGTCCTGAGTTCGATCCCCAGTACCCAAAAAAACCCAAACAAAACAAAACAAAAAACACACAAAAAAACTGAGGACCACACACTGCCTTTGAAAAAAATCAAACTTTCTCCAAAACAACACTTTAAGTCATGGAAACCCGTATAATTTTTCCTTTAGAAAAAATGAGTGTGAGGATTCAGTCACCTCTGAAAGCTTTGACTGTTGCTTCTATATTACCCAGACATGCAGATCATTCCAGTTCTGCCCTTCCCAACCTCCTAGTCCACCTTAAATTAGAGACTCCTGAGTCCATTTCATTTAGCCTTTTAATGTTAGCCTTTTAATACTTTCCAATAAGGACTTTCAACTTGGCAATAGACATATCATGCTTTCATTAATAAATATACAAAAACCGGAGAGAGGATGTGCTCTGAAAACTCAAAGTAATGGTAGCAATGGTCATTGTATGTACATGAACAATTGGCTAGTTTCTGAAAAATAAACACAAAGGACTTACAAATGGACATACTTACAACATCAAACTGAATGGACCATGTTATTCTTTTCTTTCTTTTTTTTTTTACTGGAGACTGAACGCAGGGCCTTTGGACTGAGCTACATCCCTCCCACCCCCCTTTATGAGACAGGCTCTTGCTAAGTTACTAAATTGCTCAGGCTAGGCTTGGACTTGTGAGCCTCCTGCTTCTGCCTCCCAGAATGCTGGGTTTATAGACGTGCACCACAACACCCAGTTTGGGTCATGTTATTCCTGTTCCTACGTGCATTTTACTCTTCCAGAAAAGTTGGATATTTCTACTCTGCAGTAAAAGGATTAAATAAATATTGGCTACAAAATTGGCTCTTGGTGTAATGGTTCTCAATGTAAAACTTTTTGAGATGTTCAGTTGGAAGAATCCATTTTACTAGGCTAGAACCTGTAAAATATACTCTTGAAAGTGTCTTTGGCATCCTTCAAATTTTTACCCAGAGTTAATTTAAAGAAAGCCCTCAGGAGACATGAAAGATTTATCATTGCAGGGAAAAGTACATCTTAAACTCTCAGGCTGCTTTGCAAGATAAATGCTGGCTTCCTACTTTTATAAATAAGATCCCGTTTAAGGACTTAGCCCAGGTCACCTGGCAGGTCACCGGCAGGAAAGACACATAATCAAATTGTGCTTCAAGTGTCATGGCTGCTATGTCAAATCGTCTCCCACGCCAGCTTGTTTGTTGGGACTGTCTAGAATGGGTGGGCAGTCATCTCTATCTGTGAGATTTGCTTGACTCCGTGTGCCCATAAGACAATCTGAGGGATGAGTAGAGACCAGGTCCTGGAAAACAGGGCATTTTAACACCAATGGCAGCAACAACTCAAAGTGGTGTGATCTCCATTTTCTTTTAACTTAAAAAGAAAGAAAAAGAAAACCAAGTAGCTGACTATATAACTAACTGGTCAATATATTCACAGAAGAAGAGAAAGGAGTTTTTTGAAGATCATGGCAGGGGTACAGGGAGAGAGGACATAAGGAGGGTAGGAAGACCAGAGGTTTGGAATGAGCATGGAAGGCTTGCAAATCTCTGTATCAACCCACCACTGATCTAAGTTAGAAGTTGTTTTCCTTCTTCTTTTGTTATTTAAGAAACATTCCCAATTAAACTTATCAATTTAGGCAACAAGTGATGTTTCTGGATGTTTGAGGAAATCAGATCCCAGTTTATAGAACCCTTCACTGTATAGATTCAGTCTCTATGATTATAAGTAGTCTTTGGGAGTTCCAGGACCAATGAGACATCCTGACTGATGAAGAAATGTCATGAAAAACTTGCCAACTCGGAAAAAACATGAGGACAGAGGAAAGAGCCATTATTCACTCATTTAGCCATAAACCTGCTCATCTTGTGATAAGATTCCAATGGTGGGAAGCCCTGTAACTTGGGATTCCCCACATGCTTAACTCATCTGGAGGGGCAAGTGCATACAGACAATGTTGAAGTATAAACAAATACAGCCATAAATAGTCAAACAGGATTTACAGAGCATTCCACCTCACCAGCCTGTGCCAATCAGTTGGCCCCTGACTCTTCTTTCATTTCTATTGGCTTCTCTTTTTATAACAAGATGTCAAAAGGCACTTTCATGTTACTTTTGGAAATCACTAAGAGAATGAACATATGAGAAATTGGACTCCACAATGATGGGTTATGCACATTAAATGTGACTTTTCAAGGCCTTTCAGAGGAGAGAAACATGGCCATTAAAACTCAAAAATGGCAGAAACTCTTCTGCTCACAATTCTGATTCCAGAAAAGAAGAGTAAGCCTTTGGACATCTTTGGAAATAAAATAGTGCTGTCTTCCTTGATCTTCTAGGCAATTTAGCAGAGTAGGGGCAAAGAGGCTATGAGATGAGTTTAGGGAACCATTCTCAGATCTTTCTGAAGAGCTACAGAGATCTGGACCTTGCAGTTTAGAAAGTGAAAGATCACAGCACGAAGGTTAAGATGGAAAAAGTACAGAAGTTTATTGTGAATTAGCTTAAACCCTTTTGTTCCTCTGACAAAGAAACCTGGGGAAAAATCATACTGATCAAAGGACGTTCGGGGTTTAATATTTCAAAAACACAGATAAATAGCTTACTACAGATAAATAGCTTCACCCTTTGGGTGTCTCCCCGAAGCAACTCATAAATTTCCATGGAGTCTGTATGAGAGGATGTGTAACCAGTATACTCCAATCTCCTACCCCACTGGAAACCAATGACCCAGGATTAGGCTACTGGAGAGGCGATATGGACCCATTCAAATTTCCTCCCAGGAACCAATCCCTCCTGGCCCCAGGAATATCCTTGGCTGCTGGCTGTTACCTGGCAAGTGGGGCTTGGGGGTGTTGAGTATCAGAAACATGAATTTGTGGCATTTAGAAGCCATCCATGACATACCCCAGGGGATAAAAAGACCTCTAGGTAGAAAGCAGAACTATCAAGTTCTTGTGGATTATTAATTGGGCTCTCGTTTCACAAAGCAATGTTATTTTTATCAACTGGACCTGACTTTAAAAAAAAAAAAAAACACAAAAACAAAAAGGAATAGAAAATTTTATGCTAAAAATAGTTCTCCAATAAAACAATCAGTAGCACATTGCATCTGTTAAGTGTCCCAGGTCCCTGTAATGGTTGTGTCTCCAACTATGTTTTTTTTTTGTTTCCAAGATAATGGTGTAGATCTTACACCCCAATCTTCATGTCCACATTTTGCAGGTTCCGTGTCTCATCGGCTGTCATAAACTGGTCTGGGGTCTCTGATGGTTCCTTGTTCACCAAATGCACCATTTCCTGAGACTTGCTGGCCTCTCCGTTGAGTCCACTTGGCTTTCTGTCCTCCACTGCTCCATTGCCATTGTTGATCACCAACTTTTTCTTCTGCCCACACCTAACAATTTAAAAGAATTATGTTAGAAAGGGCACAGTGACTCAACCATCACCGTCATGATCATCATCAGTGATCATCACCATGGTCATCACTGCAATTTCTGATGGTCTTAATATGTGCTAATCCCCAACTTGTTCAATACTCTCGCTACTTTATCTTACTGAATCTTAGCAAGCGATATTTATCAAAGTGAGGTTTATGGATTAGCAGCAAAAGTAACAATGTGACCTTGTGAGAAATGCAAATTCTTGGTCCCACCCCAGACCTACTGAGTTAGAAAACTCTAGTCCCAGGATCTGAGGTTTAATAAGTCCTTGGGGAGCTACTGATGCACAAATATGAGAATCAATGTCCACAACTCTGGGAATCCAGTGCTACTGTAATCCCCTACTATAGTCAAAAAGACCATCGGGAGCTGAAATTTCAGGATCTTCTCCATGCTACTGAAAAAGCAGTCAGAGTCAGTCTTCAAACTACTCTGATTCTCAAGTTCTAATTCTCCTTCCATCATACTGCACAATGGAAATGTCTGCCTCTTGTAAGCACTTCAGCAGTTCCTGAAAACTTAGATAAACCATCAACACGGTCACTATAAATCATTCTGATCTGCTTATTCAAGAAAGTCCCACTACTTCCTCTCCCGTCAACACTTTGTTGGCCTTGTCACTGTTACTTCTGCACTTAGAGAAAAGAATCAAATGACATCGTTCTAGAAACATAAAGTCATTGATTTGTCCCTAACATTGCTTAATTTTTGTATAACCCTGGATGTAGAAGATTTAACAACCTAAGACACACTATTCACTGTAACGTTAAGGTTTCTCAGGAACTACTCGAAATTCAAAAGCATAAGAAGGTCTTCTATGTGAAAGCATGACCTTGATCTTGACCTTGAGAAATGTCATACCATGGCCTCATACCTCCCAGCCTGATGCAATGTTTCCTCTTTCCTGTAACACAATCACTGCCACTCATGCAAAATTACAAGCAAACTGGGAAGAGCAGAGATGAACTACCACTTATTAAATACTTCCTGAATCCCAGACATGTTAAAAGTAATTTCTGTTATCTTTACAATAATCCTGCAAAGCAGCTTTTCTCCCCATTATACAGCAGTAGAAACTGAGGCCCAGAGAAGTTTAATAACTTCTTTGAGGTCTTATAAGGGGTAAGATTGACAATAATCAAACCTAGACCTTTATGACAAGCCAGGCTCTGCCTGGCTCTGTCAATGCTGCCAACCATCTGGAGATTTGGAAACAGTATGAAGTCAGGATTGTTCACTTTGCCACTGGATGTTTGGAGTTGTAGAGACAAAGCCTCTATTATTTATTATCATGGGCTGTAGGGGGCCCTGCCCCCCCCCCCCCCGCTGGAACTCTTGAGTGCCTTCTACAGACATGCCCGGGCTTGTTGAAGATCTACCCGGCAACAAAAAAGTAGCCCCAGTACACTCCTCTTGCTCCTCCCCTCTCGCCCTACGGTATATATGTTGTAACAGCTTCCGTAATAAACGAGACTTGATCAGAAACCTGTCTTGTCTCCATCTCTCGTGTCCCCTGTCCCCTCTCATCCTCGCTCCCCCTCTAGGGTCTCCGTTGACTTACCCGCGGGCCGAGACAATGGGCCATTCCTTGTAGAACTGCCAAAGCCATAAACTTTAATCTCTTGTTTGGGGAAACAGAAATTATACCTCCCCAACAGGAGGTAGATCCTATATCCTCTGGCAGGAGGCTTTGTGAAGGGTGGGAAAGATGCTCGAATTGTGATTTATAAGGGCTGGGAAGATGGATGGAGGCCACATAGACAGTAGGGTGCATGGTCAAGAGCAGAGCGTTGAAGGTTTGGATTTGAGACCTTAGAGTTATGTGACTGGGGGTTGACTCCCTTAACCTCTCTGAGCCTGTTTTCGAACCTGTAAAATCAGGCCGTTAAGAGAATCGATCTCACAGAATGGCGAAAAGCCCTTCACGCAGAACCTGAGACTCAATAATAAATCTATTATTATTATTTGTTGCTCTAATGAACAGTGTGGGTTAAGGAGAATAAGGCCTTGGATAAGTACTTAGAACAGTATCTGGAATACAGTCACCATTCAAGAAGTGCTGGCTGAGGAGTAGGGGAAGTGGGAGGGGTAGGGGAAAGAAAAGAAGGGAAAAGAAAAAATATGAGAAAAGGAACAAAATGGAAACAAAGTCTTTGTAAACAGGGAAGGGTGGAGGTGGGTGAAGGGTGGGCAGGGAATGAGGAAAAAATCAAAACCAAGATATATCACGTAAAGGTACAAGCTCCCAATGATGAATGTAACTGTACTGTATACCTAAAACATAACAATAAACTTAATGAAAAAAAAAAGAAGTGATAGCTGTAATTGTTAATGCAACTAACTTCACTAGCTTCTGGCTGCCTCCACCTACCTTGTTTTATGCACCCTGAGGATGGCTTAAAAGGCTAACTGCAGACTACTGCTGCTTGTATTATTCCAAATTCTCAGGTGGTACCCTGTGTTCTTTGGAGAAACATTGCCTAACTGAAGTAATTCCTATTTGCCTGTCCTATGGATGGTTGAGAGATGGGAACAAAACATTGTAGGAAAGTCATGAAAAACTGTGCATGCAAGTGGGGTGAGGATTAATATTAATCTAATTGAAGCTGATTTTGAAAGTGGCAACACTTGAACTATAGAATGTGGGAATATCGTATTGGCCCATTTCCCTTTGGATTCATGCATCTCTATTATCTGTCTGAGTTATTTCAGGAAGGCAAAATGATTCTCATAAAGAACACAGACCAATATTGAGTTCTCTGGACATTTAATATGTACCTTTAAAAGGCAAGTTCTAAATTTTTAAAATATTTCTTAGTTTTAGGAAATTAGAAGGAATATGAGAGCTGAGGAGGCTTCGACGATCATCCAGTCCAGCTTCTTCATTGTGTAAACTGGACATGGAGTCCAAGAGGTCAAGGGTATTATCCAAAGCGACACGTACAGCTTGCTGCCAGAATCACAGTTGAGATTTTCTATCTCCAAAGATCAGAGAACTTCACTGAATTGAATCTTGCTACCTTTGTCTCCTCTTCCCTTACATCTCAGGGATTTTCTGGGCACACAGAGACCACACAGTGCAGAAGGACCCAGACTGAGATCTTCCCAGGCTGGTTGGATAAGCTGGATAGGGTTTAGAATGCAGATAGCATATGGGTTGTGTCGCAAAAGACTTGGGCAAGTAATTTAACAGCTGATTTCATGTCCCTTCTACAAGAAAGGGACATGAAAATCCTGAAAGATATTTATGGATTTCTTTTATACTGTTTTAGATCTGTACCACCCCATATAAGTAGCCACCAGCCACATGTGGCTATTTCAATTTAAACTGAATTTAAACTGAAATAAGCAAAAATAAAAATTGACTTCTTCAGTGGAAATAGTCCCATTTTAAGTGCTCAAGAGTCTCAGAGGTTTAATAGTTAGGGACCAAACATTCCTATCACTGTGGGAAGTTCGCTTGGAAGGCGTTGTTGTAGAGGACAGGAAGAGGTCGGGGCAGACTAGACTGTCGCATAAAAGAAAGAAAGCATTTCTAAATAGAGCCGAATAGAGAGAACCTTCCAAGCAGAAAGTGGGTGACCACCCTTTGGGTTTACCGAAAATATGATTATTCCCATGAAAGTGAAGTCTGGTAGGGCATTTTCTGCACAGTCAGCACAGAGGCATCCTTAAATCACTCCTGTTTTCTGAAGCCTTCTGTGGCAAGGACCTCATGCCTTTTCTCCTCTTCAGACACATCTTTCAGAGGAAGGCACCCAAGAACTGCTTCTTCGGGCCTTATTCAGGATCTACTAACCCAACTGACTGCTACAACAAAGTGCTCTTAAGGAGAGCCAAGAAAGTACAATCTCCAGGGGAAAGCCCTAATTCATGGAGTCTGATTTCATGAAGAGCATCAAGGAAAGCTGTTGTGGGAAGAGCTGAAGAAATTGTGGAACCCCCAGTGAATCAGTGTCCTTCAGATGAGGTGATTCACAGAGCACTTTGAAGCCCACAGCCAGTCCTGCATCTCAACATAAAAGTGAACACTTTTCTACTTTCATTCTTTCAACTCTAATTCCTGTGATAATGACTGGCTCTGAGGCTGTTCTCCATTAACAGTTACTGGCCCCAGTTTAGCAGTGGCCCTATTGCCACTAAACCTCAAGATTCTTTTAGAGAAGGGATGGTACTTTTCATCGTCTCTCCTCTCTTCTTCACCAGTGCTAACAGTCAGAGGATCCACTCCAAAGATGCCTGCTGAGGGCTGGGGATTTAGCTCAGTGGTTTCGCTGCCCGCTGTGCAAGCGCAAGGACCAGAGTTCGATTCCCAGTGCAAAAAAAAAAAAAAAAAAGGCCTGCTGAATAAATGAATTCCCTTTGGAGGCCCTATTTCCAGCTAAACTTTCTTTGATGGAAATAGGATTCTGTACATCTCTTACATATCACGCTCAAAGCAGAAAGGCCCCAGCCTTCTAAGAGGATTAGAAATGGGCTGTCAGCTGTAGGCACACAGCATACATTCAGGGGCCTGTGCAGCCCTTAACCACTGCATAGCAAATCTGTTTTCAATTATCAAATCAGGACACAGTAATTTATGGCATCCAAACAACTACTTTCCCGGTGAGATACTTGCTGTGCCGAATCCTGCAAATCCTGCTTGTCCCTGTTTGCCTGTTGCTAGGGTGACTGCTGGTCTTGAGAGGAGGGGGAGGGGAACCGTGGGGCTCCTTCTCTGCTCTGACAAGACAGGGAGCGACTGGGGAGCTAACCAGCCACAATGTTCCGACTCCAGCTGCTCTGGGGACAGTTGAGATGCTTCTCAGAGGGCTCCCCACGTCGACAGCATCCAGGCCAAAGTTGCCATGGTGACATGTGCAAAGCTTATAGACTGTATGTGCGAGCCAAAGTGCTACATTCGAGGGCCAGGAATAAAAAGGGCTGATTTCAAACAATAGGAAATTCATATTTAATTAAGCAAAAGTAACCCAAGGGAAAACAAGGAAGCCGGGGCTAAGTATAAAGACTCTTTGTAAGGGCTTCCCCAAGTCCCATTTAAATTCAACTAAAAAAACCAAACCAAAACAAAACTCTTTCCATTTAGTCCTAGGAGCCCATTGGAAGTCTTTTAGATTTTTCTCCTAGTTTCTGTTCCTTATGGGAATCAGCTATCTTGACTATTTTTTTATTATGCCACAAAATACATAGATAGCAACACAGCTATTTGGCTTTACTATAGCACTTTTATTAACTTGTAGAAACATAAAATGGCATCATTTGATGTCTTCAGATAATTAGAAAACCTGTAAAGGCTGTGCATGGCACTGGAGTTAGATGTCTATTGCTTTTTTTTTTTTTTTGGTACTGGGGCTCGAACTCGGGTCCTTGTGCTTGCAAGGCAGGCGTGGTGCCACTGAGCTAAATCCCCGGCCCTCTATTGCTTTTTAAAAGCCAACAACAGAGTTTATAATTCTCTCCAGGGCTTCTCCCAAACTCAGGGGCATTTCCTGGCTTGTGAGATGATTGACATGTGTAATAAAGGTGGCCCTGCTTGGAACTAAAACTCTCTTCCCTTCTAAGAAGCAGTCTCAAGGGATGGCTACAAAGAGTTAATGTTCCTGTGCGTACACTCAGAGAAAACAAACTTTTTTTTAATTTAAAGGTAGAAAATGTATTTATTTAAAAATTTATTTATTTAAAGGTAGGAAATTAGACTCATAGCTTTAAGATACCTCTGGCTAAAGTTCATTTTCTCTGTTGGCGGAATGATTACTACTTTACTTCACTTTAAGTAGCATTATTTCTGGAGCCTGGCCATGGCGCAAGCAGGTATATGCATCCTGACTTGGAGCCAGCCAACTTTGAACTAAAACCTCTACAGACTGTAAGCTTAAATAAACTTTTCCTCCTTTAACTTTGGGAGTTGGGTACTTTGTCTCAGCAATGAGAAAAGTAACTAAGACACTTTCTGAAAGAAAGTTCTTCATGGTTCTATACACCTTTCTGTTCAGAAGCTCTTCCTAGGCAATAATCTGAACGCTTCCAACTTCAGTTTTCAGAAAATAGAAAATAACATCATTATAAAAACAAGCAACAAACAAAATGAAAAACCATGGTCTGCTTCAGGTAAGGGTTGTGGACAGTTAGTTCCATGGACCTCAAATGGGCTGATGGCAGTGACTGATCAATCCCTGAATCATGAGACATTTTGTGTATTGTTAATGCACTTAATAAATCAGTGAGTGAGTATATATTTTTATATGCCTTTATGGTGAGATATTTTGTAACTTTTATCAGAGTCCCCAGTTTAACCCTGAAAAAATTAAGAACCATGAGATTCAACCAATATGTAAGAGTCCAAATAATTTTGCTAAATATTGGGATTCTTGTTAAATGAGACTCCGGGCTTGTGTCTGAGTTTCTCCATTTCTAACAAGCTCCCAGGGTGCTGAAGCCTTGCAGGGATCACACTCTGAGCAGCAAGGATGTAAGGCCTCAGTTTAAAAGATGTCCTTCAAAGTCACAGGCCCCAACGAGCAGTCTCTTACCTTCTCCGACTGTTGACAGCGATGCAAACAGCAAGAATCAAAGCCAGGGCCAAGAGCGATGCCAAGATGATGAGCCATTCTGGTGTGAGTGAACCAAAAGACATGTGTGAGCATCAGAAATACACTTTGTAAACCAAAGATGCAACTGGGAAATTGACCTGGGCTAAACAAGAACTACAGTCAGCACTGCAGAAAGGCTTGACCAAAGGGTCCAGCCAACCAGCATCTCATTCTAAAGGAGTGATTTTGCTACAGGAGTTTGTTCCATAGACCTCTTATACTAATCTTTTATCATCAGTTAGGATTTTCAAGTCCCACCTGGAGAAATAGGTTTCCAAAAACATATAGAATGAAACTCGTTGAAATTTGTAGATGCTTTTGGTGAAATATTATTAAATAGATTAAAGGAAATTTATGCCTCCATTGAGAGAAACATGCCTTTTCTGTATGAGAACATTTGCCTTCTATTTTATTCAGAAACAAAAATGGAGAGCCTGGGACAAAGAAAGGAGGAAGGAAGGTAAATTTGTAAACATTCATGGAGGGTCTTTCGGGCCTACTTGACAAAAGCCTTCAAAATATTCATGTTTCTGATCCAGCAGTTATACCTCAGGGAACATACAGGACCCCAAATTTAGCTGCAAAGATATTCATTACCATATTATCTGTAATAGTAGAAGTTGGAAGTAACCTAATATCAAATAGTAAGACATTTGCTAAATAAGTCAAGATATATCCATTGTATTATGATAAAGGGAAAATATTCAATAACATGGAAAGCTGTGGTCAACCAGGAAGGAATGCTGACCAAGCAGCACGTATGGTTTAATGCCATTTTTGTACATAGATTACATTGCAAAATGACAGGAAGAATGGGTATTACAATGATAACATAACCACGGTGCTTCTGGGTGGTGAAATAATACACAATTTACACTTTCATCCATTTGTTTGGCTGTATTTTCTAAAATGTCCTTGATAATCATGAGTTATTTATGGGCTAATAAATACTTTATATGTTTTGAAATCAGGGCTAATAGGAGTAAAATATGACTTGGCAAGTTGAATCCATTCAGTGATGTATGTGTGCAATGAGTCAAGACTTGAAGGAAGTGGGAGGGCTAGGGGAAAGGATAGAAGGGAATGGGATTAATGTGAGAAAATGGAAAAATAGGAACAAAATCTTTGTAAATAGGGAGGACTGGAGGGGTTGAAGGGAGGGCTGGGCAAGGGTGAAAAATAAGAACCAAGAGAGATTATGTAAAGGTGCAAATTTCCAATGATGGATGTCATTATATTGTATACCTAAAATGTACCAATGATTAGAATGAATAATCGATAATGCAAAATAGGAAGAAAAGGTCCAAAGGGGTAGGGGTAGTGGGACGGGCAGGGGAAAGGAAAGAAGGGAAAGGAAAAGTGCTGAGAAATGGAAAGAATGGAAATAAAGTCTTTGTAAATAGGGAAGGGTGGAGGGCGTGAAGGGAGGGCTAGGAATGGGGAAATAATAAGAACCAAGATGCATTATGTAAAGGTACAATTCCCAGTGAGAAATGTAATTGTGTTGTATACCTACAATGTACCAATAAAAGACTTTTTTTAAAAAAAGTCTGCCCTAATTATTTCAGGGGACTGTTATAAAAATCAAATCAGAGATTAGATATCAAAGTTTAGAACTGTTAAAATGCCTAAGTTTGGATCTTTTGTGCTGTTCATAGAACATAGAATCCTGGAATTTAAAAAGAAAATTGTGTAAAGCTACTGAAATACTGCTTTGGGGTAGGGAAGTGGGGAGGGGTCTGAGACAAGGACTGTGTGGTTCAGTATCAAGAGAGGGGCCGGACTCCTGCCTGGGTCTTGTCTACCTGGGATTCAGGTTCCACCGTGGAGTGAGTTCAGGACCCTGGCTCCACGTAGTGTGGACATGTGTTGCCATTAGGGAAGGTCTCTATGTTCTGGGGAGAATCTCCCCCTCCCTTTGATCTTACGATTGTGAGCTGACTGCTTTGTCAGCCTCAAAAACACGTTTCACTGCATAAACTCTTTTAATTCTACTTCACAGGTGAAGAAAGTCAGGGACAGACATGTGTCCACATCCTGAACTCCTATCCTCTGTGATTTATTGTCCTTCTACCCATCTACTGAGTGTCTTTTCTTGGAAAACCCTGAGAGGGGCTTAGAAAACAGAAAAACAAACACCTGTGCCTAGTCCTATGAAGTTTCTGAGGAAGGAGGGATTATATTTGCCTGAAATGTAAAGGAAAGATTCACAAAGGTTTCTTTTAGTTGGGTTTTTCCGTGTGAGTAGGAGTTTGTTATCCTCCATAGTGGGAAAAGGGCCCATGGGCATGAAAAAAGCAGCGGATCTGGGAATCAGAGATAATAGCCAAACACAGGGCTCGTGAGTGTCTGAGGATGTGGGTAGCCATGCATGGAACTTGGAGGCTATTTCTGCAGATGACGAGAAGCCTTGGTAGAGAAGCTGCATTTTATCCTCTACACCAGAACTTGCAAACTGGTGGCCCCAGGGGTCCAGATTTGGCCCCCAGGCATTGGCCCATTAGTGTATAAAATTATTTTAGTTCACTGCCAACATTTTAATAAAGTAACGAGATTTTACAAAAAAAAAAAAAAAGACTTGAGAAAGAAGAAAGGTGAGAAGTCATTCACTGTCCACTTCTCTTTGCAAGTCTTGGTTTCCTCCCATTTCCACTTTTGGCTCACCTCAAGGAGGATGACAGGAAGCCAGGTACCATTTCTGTTCTTCTTCCCCCCAATCCTGGCCTGGTCTCCAGCTCTGAGATGTCAAACACTCACCCTACTAGGACAGGAAGAACCCTATGCCTGACTGCTGCTGTGTTGCTCTTGTCCTTCCCTCTCTCTCTCCACATGCTCTGCCTTCAGGTGTGCTTGGGCAAGCCAAAGCAAAGGAGCATCACATATCCCATATTCTTCCCTCTCCCCAAGGAGGCTCAGTTTGGAGACTTCAGAGGACAGGAGAACTAATATTAGGGTATGCCTTCCTTTTTGCAATCTCCCTTTACAAATGTTTGATTTTGACCCCAACCCCAAAGAACAATTTGCACCAGATGCCTTAAAGATCGATGTCCAGGATAGCCAGGTGTTCCAGATGCCTCACTGTATAGTTTGTAATACTATTTTCTGAAAATTTTCTTCCAGCCTGATCAGTGGACTGCCTCTCAAGAAAAACTAGTTTGGGAACCAGAACAACGATTTCACTCCATCCAACCCAGATTGCTCTTTTATCCCCTCTGTCTGCAATGTGAAAATTACATGCTTTGCTTTGGCCCCAGTAATAAAGGGGAAACTGGGCAGGGAAAGAAAGGACTTGAGTATGACACGGAGCCCTGGGCATGATTACTCTCTCGGGAAGGAAGCTTTGGTAACTAAAGGGATACTTCCCTGTGACAGGCCAGGGACAGGTTTGAACGTAAGTTCAGTTCCTCTATGGAGCCCAGGGGACCAAGGAAAAGAAATGTTCTACCCTTTCTTGGCAAGAGGTTAGAGTACTCTCATGCATCCTTCAACTTGCAAAGAGAAACCAACAGGTTCAAGGATTGGGCAATTAGGAGTATGTACACTTGATTAGGTCTCTTCTTCCTTCCTGGGACATTTTGAGAAACTTGCTTTAACCATGTTTTTCCTCCTGTACAGTTTGAAACTCACCTGGAATTTGGGGTCTCCTTTGAGGAGGAGAGGGTGTGCTTGCTCCAGCTCGAGTCCCACTTGAGTGTCCTAAGGAGATAAGCAAAAAGTTGTCTCCTCCCAAGTTTGGAATGCACTGCTAGGAGTTCCAACCTCCAAGATCTACATCACCAAGAAGCTATTTATATATTGCAGCCACAGACATCTATAAAGTATTGTGCAAAAGATTAGCACCCCTAAAAGGTCAGTGCAATTAAGGCTAAGGCTTAGATGTGTTATATGTATGTGGGAACATGAAAATCTCAGGAGCAGTGGTTTGTGCAGTACTAAGACTTGTTTCTAGAGCTCGAAAGTCATGGGTTCGAGCTCTACCTCTGCCTCTTGCTAGTAACTTGTGCTAGGTAAGGTTGTCTTTGACAAGTCTAGGTTTTCTCTCTTATAATATAGAGATAGTAAGATACTGCACTTCATCAGCATTTTACAGAGGTTCAAAGAAAGAAGTGCACAAACATGGTAACTGTATGTAGTTGTTATTTCCTATGTTTAATGTAGGACCTTGCTTCCCAAAGTGTGACCATCTAAACCAGTACCAGAACCATTGCTTGAGGGCTTGCTGGGAATACAGAATCTCAGGCTTTATTCCAGACCTACTGAATCAGTATCTTCATCTTCATGAGATTCCCCAGGGGATTCAGATGTGCCAGAAAACCCAAAGTGAGCCCAAAAATCACATCCACTATCATCACAGAAGTAAATATGAACACCGAGAAATATAGGTTTGGGGGCAATGGCCTTTACTTTCAATGAAAAATCAACTTATTAGAGTCCCTGCTAACTCACTAGTGAATGTCTGACTTTTGTTAGAAAAATGAACACTTTTCTACCAATAAATAACAAAATAAGGAAATGAACCAAAGAAACCACCCAAGTTGGGAGGAAGCATTGCAAAACAGATGCTCTACAAGTCAAAACCACAGGTGGCTTCTCAAAATGAGGAAGGCATCAAGTTTTAAAAGAAACATCTAAGACATCTTGCTAAGAGGCTTACCTAAAACTAAAGCTTCATGGTTATTTTGTTTTGTTTTGTTTTGTTTTTATATGTTTCATCCACTAGTTGAGAGTAAAAGTTGAAAATGTTCCACTAAAATGAGCTTTTTATCTCATAGCAAATGGGGACATGCTGTAGTATCCTCCAGGCCACCAATGGGAGAAAAACCTAGGGAAGTCTGTTTGGCTAATTGGTGGATGACAATGGTAGGCTTAGATATTCAAACTTTGGACTCTGTAGAACAGACACTAAAATCTTGATTGCAATGGTTATTTGGGGGTAGGAGGGCTCAACAATTTGAAGTTTTTGTTAAAACTTAAAATGGAGCAAAACAAATTCTTACCAGATGTCTGGCTGTTTCAGCATACACCCTCTCATTTTGACAGTGACCTTTTATTTCACAACCTCAAAGGCCTCCAAGGCATTTTGCCTACCTGTTCCCACTGTGTTTGGCCATTGGAAGGTTTTCACCTGAGATACTGGCCAACTAAACTGGAGATCTTTGGTTTTGGAAACCACCTAAAAGGTACCATCATCTTTGCTGATCTTTTTTTCTGACTCATAGCAGCCTTTGATATTCAAAAGACAGGCCATTAATAGATCATATCTCTTTATTTTGATTTTCAAAAAAAGGGCTCCAAGCAAGTAAAGATCTGGATGTGTGCACAACAAAATGAAACTTCTTGTTTGAACAATATACACCTGCATGGGAGCCAAACAAAAGAGATGAGGGCCTGCCCACCCGATTCTCATTTCAAGCAAAAACCAAAGAGCATAGGCAAGATACAGCAGGCTTCTCTTGTGCCCTAAAGATCCACTAATCCAACCAGGGTAGAACCAACCAGGAGAGCAAGTTCTGCAAACCAGGAGACTGAGCACTCTGGTTGGAAGATGAGACCCAACCTGATAAGTGCGAACAGTGATCATTCAACTGGCTTCAACTATGAGAAAGACAGTGGAAGATAGAGCTTCTTAAATTTTAACATGTGCACAAACCACCTGGGAGGAGGAACTTGGTTAAAATGCAGATACTGATGCAATGTCCCCACAATTGGCCAGAGATTCTCCATTTCCAACAAGCTCCTAAGTAATGTCTCTATTGCTGGTCCAAGGACCATACGTAGAGTAGCTGGGGTCTGTTGGCTTTAGAGAGCATGGCTCTTAATAATAACTTCCTACTGTTCCCAAATACTTTCCCATTCCTGATACCTTGTGCTCCTCAAAAACACTCCAGGAGGTAACTGAAATAGATGATCTGATCTTCTTTACTGATAAGGAAACTGAGGATGGAACATTAAGTACCCTATCCAAGGACCCCAGTGAGTCTCAGACTACTGCCTGTACTTCAGAAGCATTTCTAATAAACCCTATGTCCCAGGGTAGAAACATAAAGGGTTATTATTGTAGCCATCATGTAAATATCCTTCTTCAGATTAGCTTTAAACCTGGAAGCAACCTTTGCTCCAACTTGGGCATGCAGGGAAGGGTGATAACTTATACGGATATGAGTCACTTGCTTTTTGTGATGCTTGGGAGATCACAGTAGGTGGGAATAGCAGAACCTCTCAATAGCCCCAGGACTAAAAGGTCAGAAGTAAACCTCATGTCAGACTTTGCTGTCTGAAGTAACATTTTCAGGGGGCGTGATCTGAGTCAGAGCAAACAGGAATCGATTTAATAATGCATGCCTGGCAGTAGTTAGTCACTATGGTGCTTTCTCTAGCAATGGAGAGCTTATGAAGGGCAACAGGAGACCCTGGGTTTAAACCTGGCTCACTAGTATATCAACTTGGCAAAGTTACTTACTTTATCCAGGATTTAGTTTCCTCATCTGTGATATGGGGACAATAAGAGTATTATGTACATCATGGGGTCTCTAGGATAATTAAATCCGTTATTATCAGATGAACTCTAAATTTGCTGAGAGTGGCTATCCTTGGACTACAGAAATATCAGTTTAATATGGTCTAACCTAATGCAGGTAAAGTGTTTTGGATAATGTTACTTACATTCACATAGTAAATTCTCAAATGCTTGTTACTGTGCTACGTACCAGAGATTGTGCTAAGGGCTTTACATGTATTCTATCATTTAGACTTTGAAACAATGCCCTCTGACAATTATTATCCAAACTTCATTAGGAAATTGAACCTCAGGCCCTTTAAGCATCTTGCTCCTTTACTATGTAGAGGAACTGAGATCAAACACAAGCTATTCTTATTTCAAGACCCATGCTCACGGTCACTCTGGCACAGGGCAATGTTAAATTGGGACCCTACTTGGATTCTTCCTGATCCTTTCAGATGAAAGACTTTTCTCCAGAGCAGTAGTCACCGAAGTCCCAGAAGTATCAGCATTACCAGGGAATTTATTAGAAATATAAATGCTTGGGCTCTTCCCTACACCAACCGATTCAAAACCTTTTCAGGGTGAGGACCAGAAATGTGATTTAATAAGTCCTCTCTGTGATTGTAATGCCTGCTAAGAGAGTATCATTCCCTCCTCTAGAGACACTGACTCATACTTTATTAGTAATCATCAAGTTGAATGATTTTAGCAGTAAATGACTAAAGCAATTTCAAACTCACCATCAGATTTCGAATCACTAGTAGTATGGGAGCGTTCGTTGGGGTCTATGAACGTGTCTTGATCTCCTGTAATGGCCAATGAAGGGAAGTTAGTCCTGGGTCTCTGCTCACTCTGCAAGCTGCATTTCCTTATGCTGTATTTTCACAAGTCCATTAAGAAGCTTAGTCTTTTAAAGGTAACCAAGAAATGATGTGAAAAGAGTCTTGACTGGATTCATAACATGAATTACCACTCTTTGTTTAGCTCACTGATGAGTGGGCTACAGACTCTGTCAAAATTAAGGAAACGGAGGCAGCACAGGCCATTTAAAACCACACCATAGAACGTGTGATTTTGGTAGGAATTCAAGAACAGTGGTGTGAGACACTTACACTAAAATATTATGATGGATTCGCAGGTCTGAGGCTGAAACTAGGCAATGTGGATGTTAAATAAGGACTATAAGAATTAGACTGAGGTGTGTGATCACTGGAAAATTGTACTCTGGCTCAGGGGATGAGATTTTTACAGAGATTTCTCTGAGCCACAAAATTGGACTGTATTTAAGCAATACCGGGTTTGAATGATGTAAAGATTCAAAAAGAAAATCCAGAGACTTATTTAAAGTAAAGCGAAAAAAGAGATGATAAGAGGATAACATGTAGAAAATTTGTTCCTGGGTATTAGAACAAGGTCCAGATAATATTTTTTGAAAATTAAGCCATATGTTGGACATCAGTAATTAATATAATCTCAAATATCCATTACAGGAAGGCTTTTAGATAGAGAAAAACTCATGAGTTGCTAAAATCTAAATCCATAATTAAAAATTTAGATTTGACATATGGAAATTCCCTGACTCCTCCCCAAACCCTCAACAATTTTAAAGCATACTGGAATCTTTAAACTCACACACACAGAGTTCAGCAGTTTCACAAACTGGATGTAGTTACTGATTCTGAAAATGCATATAAGGAATATAGAGTAGCTTGATCATTACCATTTCCTTGATTAGGAAAGATGGAGATGGGTCACTTGTAATCACTCTCCTCATTACATTAAAGACACAGATTGCTTTGTTCCTGGGCTGAAGGTTAGAATAACAGAAAACAGCACGAACAAGAATGCCACGTTGATAGTTCCATGATCAAAATCACCATCACTAAACCCAGCACCACCACTGCCACCACGATCACAAATGCTTTAGTTCTTAATATTAATGAGCATAAAGATTGAAAAAAGGTATAGGCAGAAATATACATATATGAGTGTTTTGGAAGGAAATTTAAGAAGAGAAGGGAATGTCTTACTAATTATTGAATCCATGGAGAACCATGAAAAATCCATCTATATCATGACTTCATATGCAAATATAGAAGAAATACCAATTTGGTAGAAAGAATTTTATTTGCTAACAACTAGGCTTTATGAGCCTTCTAGGATTATTAAAATTGCCATTGAATATTTAAATACATTAGGTTGTACAACAGGCCTTGCTTTGCCAAGAGAAACTAGACTGAACTGTAAGATTCACTCCTCCAGAAGAAAACTGACAATGGTACTTAGAGTTTTTAATAAGGGAGAGCAGGATTATGCTTCACAAAACACTAAGTAATATAAAGGGGCTTTGTCTTTCCAGTACTGCTGATGTCAGTATTTTTTAAACCATTTTCTTTGAAGCCCTAAAGTGGGCAGTCCAAAGGAACAACACCAAGCATGTGACATCCTGGATTTTCTTGTCCTACCTTACTCAGAACATTGCAATTGCTCTCTGTTTTACATACAGGATTCTCTTACGATATATTTTTTCTTTTGGGGGGAGGGGGATCTCTACTATAAACACAATATGTGTTAATGATTGAATAGTTAGAAGCACTTGAACAATTGGTACTAGAGGAGAGAAATCAGTTTTTAGTTTCTTAGCCAGTTCTTCTTTTTTCAGTATCAGTTTCTTAATGCAAACGGAGGAAGAAAAAACCCAGCAGAGAGGACTGGTTATTTGAGCAGTCTTATTCTGGGTCCCTGTCAAACTTCATGGAATAAACCATCTCTTTACCATTACAATAAAAGAAGTGGTTCCTGGGCCGGGGATTTAGCTTAGTGGTTCCTCCACCTGCCTCGCAAATGCAAGGACCCGAGTTTGATCCCTGGTACCAAAAAAAAAAAAAAAAAAAAAAAAAACCAACAACAACAAGAAGTAGTTCCTATTGTTAATATTAGATTTAAAAATGAAGTTTTAAATGCATCATAACTAAAGAGGTTTATTCACCAACCCATCACCAAAAGTAAAATTGATTAATCCATTACCAAAAATAAAAAATTAAGAACAAAGATTCTTATGTTGAGTGAAACTTTACTAAATAAGCAGGATTTATTAATTGAATCCAATGAAATTGCTAACATACAATTATTTTGATCCATAAGAATATTATTTTCATATGGCTCACCTTGATACATCACAAGGTGAGGAATAGAATAAGAAATTCTACCATAACAGCCAACTCACAAAAATAAATGGAAAATATATTAATAAATGGAAACATTATTTTACCTCAAGTAATTCCAAATTTCCTGGCACCAGAATTGATAACAAGCGATGAAAACCTTTCCCATGTCACAAAGAGGCCTAATCACAGTCTATATAGAAACTAATTCTGTAATAGGGAAGTATATGTTGTTTCTCTCTCTAGAGAAAGTAAACCAGATAATAAATGGTCCAATTACCTGGTAAGGAGTGATCAACATCAGAGTTAGGCTCTTCAACAACAGTAACTTCAGTTTCTCCAATGGCCCCAGTATTAGCAGGGGTCACTGGGATGAGGGTCCTGTTTTCTTTTGTTTCTGGGTAATGAGGGGTATAACCTTCCAGTGAAGTAGTTGAGTCTTCAGGAAGATTTGCACCTCTTCTGCCCCCTTTGGCAGGATCTCTATCTGTGTGGAGGTGGAGTCAGTGACAAACCCACATCTGTAATATCACCACTCACCACCTACCCATCTTCAGAATATGCAATGGCTGCAAAAGCTTTTCAATAGTTCCAATAGTTTCAAAAGTTCCAAGAGCAAAAACAAAAGACAGAGTTTGCCACACTATTAAACAAAATCAGTATTTTGCAATAGACACCATCTGAACATTGCTCAACAGAAGAGATTTTGGTGATCCTAATACCCACAAGAAGCATTTTTGCAACATTTGCCCGAGTTACTAAGGTAAGACTTATGTCATCACAACTGTAACCTTGAAGTCAACTCAGGTACTAGATAACTATGAGGTCTCTCTCAATTGGATCCACCTTTGGTGGAGTGGAGGAAACATACCATTGAATTGAAGGGTAAAATTATGCTACCTGCAACTGCAATAGCAAATGAATGATTTAAAAAACTCAAGGCTTCCAACTTAATTATTGTTTCCTATGCCAGATAGGCACTGCTTCCTAGTCACCAGCACTGTAGAGTTATGCTCCAGAGGAAAAATGGTACAATAATATTATTAATGGAAGTAATATGAGTTATATAATCAGAATTTTGCACCAATTGTATATCTTATAGAAGCAATGTATCATTTTAACCAAATCACTAACCATAGCATTAAAGAAATCTGACTTTTAAGACGAGCAATACAGTTCATGCTTAATGGTCTTCTAAGAGGTCTTCTAAGAGGTCTACAAAGCAGAAAAATCAGAGACCACCACCATATGCACCTTTTGGTGAAAAGGAACAGTATCAATAACAGCCAGTACATGTACCTCCACCAAAGACACTGCAAGAGCACCCATGAGAGATTGATTTTTATCAACAGCTGAAGCCAACTGGGTTCTATAATCCTTACTGCCAGATGTCAGAGTAGAAGTTGTTGGATGGTCTTTATCTTCTTCCAATTCTCCATGTGAGGTAGAGAAGCTCTGAGAATCGCTCTGCTCTGCTTTAATGAGGGATGAATCCAGTGTTAATTTGGAACCATGATTCAGGTCCTCTGTCATCTGCTAATAGGGAGGATCTACCTATACTATTCAAAGGGATAGGTACATAGTGAGAAGGAGATTTGTGCACAACACTGTCCTTTGATTGAAAGAAACATCAGAATTCTATTTTGACAATTGTTGGCCCCTTTGTCTTTCAGTATAAGGAATAAAGGTAAGGCTGCAAGGTGAAGACTGAGTCCAAATTTTCCCCACCCTGGATCATCCCACATGATAGCATTGCTCCTGGGAACTCAGAAGAACCAGAGAATGCAGAGATGTGGAAAAGGAACGTTTGAATTTCAGTGCTCCTATCAACAATCAGGAACATCTAACTACTGTTCAAGAAGTGTGACTGTACAGAAACAACACTACATAGTGTATCTACAAAAGAGAAAGAAGCCCATTGGGTTAATTTGCTCAAGGAACTCAAATCAAATTTGCACAAGGAAATTCATAACTCCCTTCTAAAGATCATTAAATTAACCTAACAATTTTACTCTATTATTAGGCTTTTGACCTCATCTGTGCACAGGGATTCTCATCACCACACCAAGGAAATGCTTGCCTGCACAAACACAGAGGCTTCAGTGATTTGTATACATTTGAGGCTGAACTACTGCCCAGATCTGAAAGCACTTTGGCTGTTTTGAGTTTATTTCCTTTTAATTCTTGTAAGAATGGTGCTTATTGCCAAGTTCCAGGTGCAAGTGTTCCATAAAACACAAACTATAAGCCATGCCCATCACCAAATAAATATCGAAACCAAGATTCAGACATTCACCAAATCCCAAATCCAACATCTGAATAAAAACTAATAGTAATATAAAATGGAAATACAAGTCCTTCATTAGCAGAGGCCATTCATAGGTTTATTACAGCTCCTTTGATGCTTAACATTGTGCTCATTTACACTGCTGACAATCAACACACGCCTGCTGATTTTTTCCTTTGCCTAGAGGGCTCATATACAGGGCTCTGCCCATTATTTGCAGTGAAATGCGGCCCTCTTAATTCTGGATTTCTTTCATATTCTGCCAAGAAATTATGAATGATTTTAGACTGATCTCTAGATTATTGCTGAACATACGGTGGCAATTAAGGCTACCAGAAATGTAATATCCTTTCCTACTAGATGTTTAGTGATAGAGATATTAGCAAATATTCCTTTTTTATTCCAAGAAACGTGCCAGCTCTGTCAATTTTCAACACTACACTTTGCCCTTCCTTTGTGGGCTAATGTGATTTCGCTACTGTATGATTATCTGGCACCCAAATGCCCTTTCACTATCAGAAAAGCAATCCCTCTTCTGCCTTGACTGGAGGAAGGGTGGAAGTAAAAATGAGATGACCAGTTAAAACCCAAAGAACCACTGTCCTAGCTGTGGTCTTCGATGGCACTGACATGACCACTTAGAGAAGGAAAATCAAATTGAGTGGAGTTCTACAGCCTTTTTATTTATTCTTAACATAAAGTCATTGGATCTGGAGGCACCAAGAATGAAGGTAAAATCAGATATAAAGAACCTCACAAGAAATACAGACAATGAAGACAGCTTAACACCCTGGGCTGAACCAAGCCACATAGCAAACAATGCACCATTCCCACCACCAGCTTGGCCAGCATCTTGGCCAAATGAACAGGAGCTGAAGCAGGGGGCTAGGTTGACAAAGGACTCAGTGTCATTATCCTTACGAGTTGTCACTGAAAGAGGTCTTGTCCTGTCCAAGTCTTCCACCAAATCTGTGTTTGGATCTGCAGTAGGCTGAACTGATGCACTATGACTGGTGTCCACATCTGAAGGAATTAAATCAGTGTTATTGCTTTCTTTCCTAAACCACCACCTGAGGGCCATTTATATTCTATAGCCAAGTTATTTTTATATTTGAACCTGGTAAGAGGAAAGAAAATATATATTGATTCACGTCTTTAGAATTAAGATAAAGTATTGTTTCTTCAAGAGTGTTCCAAGAAGTAGCTGGCTTTCATTTAAGGACTGAATTGTACGAAAGCTATGATTTTGTTTGTTTGCACTGGGTGTAGAAGCACTACACATGAACATATAATGAGACTCCAAAACCTTGCCGAGACAGAAACATAACCCATGTGTGACTTTGTCCCATTCCATACACATAGCCTTTCTTAGCGACTCACACAATCTGACACATGGAGAAAAGCCAAAATGCACTGTTCAGGCACTGTTTTGCGACTTCCTGCTTATTGGGCGAATAACTTTTATAACAGCCTTCTGCCTTCATTTAGTCCTTTTTTTCTTCACAAAGCGAGCATACAGATAAAGACATAAAATCCTCATACTGTGTTATCTAGGCAGAGACCATAGGGAGTACACGGGGGAGAAATAAGAAGCAATGGGTGTCAAGCAATCATTTTCCCCCTAAACACAAGTATGAGCTGAGTTTGGAATTTACTGTGCACAAAATGTTGAGTGGTGCAGAAATTTTAATGGTCATCACAGATCTATTCTGCTGAAATAACAAGTCCTAAGTGAAACAGAGGCCAAACAATCCATAAATGCCATCAATATTGCTGGCTCTCCACTTTAGTCAGTCCATCCACAATAGTACCTCTGGGAAGATTTAATCAGTTCCAAATGACTCCAGAGAAAAGCACTGGACTCCTGGGCACCCACATCTGCACTGCAGCCCTTATGTGCTAACAAAAAAGATGATCAAGATCTACGTAGGTCAAAAATGTGTGGCCACCTCTGCTATCCCAGATATCAAAGAAGAGGAAAGGCCAGCTAATCCAAACCAAAATTTCAAATGGATAGTCTGCCAGAAAAAGCCCTGCCTGTCCAGCCACTCTGGTTCAGTTCCCTCTTATGTGTAGAATCTTTCTTTTTTTTTTTTTGGTACCAGGAATTGAACTCAGGACCTTGCACTTGCAAGGCAGGCGGTGGAACCACTGAGCGAAATCCCCAGCCCTATGTGTAGAATCTTTTAAGAGACCTCACACGACTCCAGAGTTGAAGCCAACTATGTTTTCTTTGACATGCTTATCCATGTAGAGGAATCTCTTCCCTCAGTATGGAGATTTAATATTGATTCTGAGGATCTTTTACTGGCTTGGTATTCCACCACGAATGTCATCAGAGCCTCCAGAATCCATTTGCATAAAAAATGTGGACTGGATCTGCATATGGCACTTTAATAACTCAGTGTAGCAGCCTCAACCTTGCCAGTCAGACCTCTCTTCATTTATGACAAATGGGCCCACTCACTCTGACACAGTCATGCTTTGACTTCCTTTCCTTTATGGTTCTCCTTAAGTGAGTCTCCTTCATAGAAATTCTTCCTCCCACTTTCTTTCTCTGATTACTCAGGGATTTTTGTTTTTCAAAAATAAGATCTTGGGCCAGGGATTTAGCTCAGCGGTTCTGCCACCTGCCTCGCAAGCTCAAGGTCCCGAGTTCGATTCCTGGTAACAAAAAAAAAAGATTTAATCCATCTTTCTCTAATGCTAGCTGGAAGGTATGGTCTCCTTTGAATTTCTTGTATTTATTGTTGGCAACATTCATTTCACAGGTATTACTTATTGTCTCACATTGTTAGATCTATTTTGCTTCCAACTCTTTTTTTTGCCAGCTAAATTTTAAAGTTCTTAAGAGAAATGACCATGAATTATACACCCTTTTGTTTCCATAATGCTTCTCACATTAGCAGGTATTTAATGCTGATTATAGTTCAAGGGATATCTGGATCACTAATATTTGGGGAAGAAATAGAGTGTTCTAAGAAAATGAAACTATAGAAATTGTTGGATTCATTTTAGAGATAATTTTGTACTTGGTTAATACCAAGGGACATACTCATTATGCTCTTAGAACTCATTTAGTGAAGTTTATGTGATACAGATGTTTGGCAATTTATATCCAGAAAATATATTTTATTTCGTGACTGTAAAATCACACCCTATTTTGGTACTTTTGATTTATCACTCTTTTGGAATGTTACATTTCTGTAATCAGGACAGCTTGTCTAAAAAAAACCAAACAAACCTTGAGTTAACTCTATTCATGGGTATAGTAAAAAATATTGATTCTTCTACTTATTTGATACAGATACAGGAGAGGTACCACATGCTATCTATTCTTGAATATTCTCTCAGGTAAGCTGTAATCTGTCATAACCAAGGAAAATTTTTTTCTGAATATAAAAATTGGTCAAATAAATTCACAATTTTCCATTCTCGCAGAACTACCACTAGTGTCTTTCTTTCTCTTTTAGAAATTCTCATGAAAAAATATAAAAGAATATTTAAGAAAAAAAAATTTCATCTGTTATAAAAATTTTCCACCCATTAAATTCAAAAACATTCATTGAGGGCCAACAGTAAACTACCAGGCAACATGTAATCTCTAGGCATTTTTTTTTGTACCAGGGATCAAACTCTAGATCTTGCACTTGTGAGGCAGGCACCAGAACCACTGAGCTAAATCCCTGGCCCCTACCATGTAATCTCTAAATGTGGCAAGAATAAATAATAAAGTTTTCTGAGCCTTTTAGTTACTTGTTTAGAATAACTACTCACCAATTTTTTAACCTCTCAGATTTCTTTACAAGACAAATATCTTTGAGTCTGTAGTAGAAATAGCCACTGAATCCATCAGTTTGTTTATTTGAAAACCTTGCATGTAGAAGTAGAAAGGAAATCTCATGAATACCCCTCCCTTAGAGGAAATGACTTCTACTCTTAGCAGCCTAGGAATAATTATTTTTTAACCCTCCCATGAAATTCTTCACTTTCAGCCTAGAAATTCATATTCATTTGGTTACCAGTCTGTTACGGCTTGTAACTAGATGTCCCACCAAAGCCTCATGCCCTCATAGGTGGGGCTTTTTGGAGCTGGTTGGTTCTAGGGCATGTGATAGTAGGATTAAGGGTGTGTGCTACTAAATTAGTTCACTGATTAGTATTAGCATAGTTCTGGGTATGGATAATGGGAAGGCCTACCTTGGGTATGGGTAGCACCATCCAGAAACCTTGTAGCCTGGATGGGATAAAAGGTAAAGGGAGGTTTGCTACTTGCTGCTTTCTGCCTGGCACACCATGAACTGTTTCTCCTCTGCCATGCTGTCCTGCCTTGGAGCCAGCTGACTATGGACTGAAACCTCTACAAACTGTCAGCTAAATAAAATTTTCCTCCTTTAACTTATGGGTGTTGGCTATTTTGTCCAAGCAATGAGAAAAGTAACTAAGGCATGCTGTTATGAAGAAACTAACTTGTGATGAAACCTGAACATCTTTAGAAAAATAGATTCATCTAAAATGAAAGGGATATTTCTGGGGGAAAAAATAGTCAGTGAATGTTAAAAACATAATACATAAAAATGCTCAGAGGCTATTACCCATCCTTCTTTCTGTCTGATGACCTCTTCCCATTGGATGTGAGATTGGGTCGAAGAACTCAGTCCAGGAAATGTCCTCTTGACTCTGTGTTGTCATTCTTTGACTTGGACGGCTGCTGTGAGCTGAGACTGTCGTGACTATGCAGTTCAAACATTTGTCAAAGTGTTAAATGACATTTGGCTAGGGATACACTGATTTTTTTTTTTTATTCTCTGGACAAGACAATGAGACTATCTTCCTGGTACAAAGAGAAAAGAAGTTGCATAAATGCAGAATGTTTTAGGAGGTTTGGTTCATTCATGCTAATTTTCTTGGCAATCAGCATGCGCCTTGGAGGACACAAAACATTTTCAACTTCTGCATGAACAGAAGATGAATTATAGGCATCAAAGGAAGATGAAGAAGTAGTTCTTGACCCATGCTGCCACAGTTCCTAAAGGAGGAAGTGCAAGAGCCCAGGTGCTGATGTCACCATAAGACAACCAAATCCCAATAAAATGCATAAGGATCTAGAGAAAGATTCAGGCAGCAGCTTCTCCAGTAATAAAGAGGAAAGCAAATGCCATTCATCACAAAAACATGAATGAAATCTTCTAGAAGCATTACCTTCTAACAATGAGATTTATGGCATAAGTGACAAAAGAATGTAGCTCATGACCTTTGCTTCATTCTGTGCCAGTACAGAAGTAGAGATAGAAAAGATAATAGTACTATCATCCAGCAACAACCACACCACATAGCCATTCACTGAATCTACTGCTTTACTAGGGATTTATTTAGAAATTGCCATGCACTGGAAGGATGTTATGCACTATATTTTATAATGAAAATGGAAAGGAGGACAACTTTCCACTTATACCAAGTAAGAATGTGAGATTAACATTCCTTACTAGGCAGGACAGATCTCAATGCTTAAGCCACACAGACAAAAGAATCATGCATAGGAGCTTGCATCACTTAGACATGATGACAAGTCTCGAGTCCCATTTCTACAATTCCACAAATCTGAGAAAAAAACATTGTATACTCAAGAAGAAATTACCAAACAGATATGAACAAAAGGCCAAATGGCATCAGACAGGTGTCAATTTTCTCATGTCTGGATCCAATTTTTCAAGTACTACAGTTCTGACAAAATTCTTTCTCACAAGCCTAGTAGTTCCCAGAACCACACTGCAACCCTAACCCTAACCCTAACCACACATTAGATAGTGGGTTCCTTTACAGAACAGAAGGAAGTATTTTATAAGATCAGGGTCTCTGCAGTGGATGTCCAAAACTAGATATGGAAGTGACATACTCAAGGGGATAGTCCTTATGTACTTTTATATTTGTTCCTGTTCAGGTGATTTGTTAGGAGCGTTTAAGATTTGGCTTTGTGTTCTCTACAACATGACTTATTAAGAAATCTAACATCTTATGACAGTTCTTTCAGTGTCCTTTTGTTCAACATCCTCAATGCCCCACATTTAACTCAAAGGAAGTTCCACCCACATTTGCTTATGAAACTATTCATTACCAGTTGTCCCTGTGGTTGAATCAGAGTCTTCTCTTGGTGTTTGGGGATATTCCCCATGCCATTCTCTCTCAAACCACTGTTCCTTCTGGGTAGCTGTTTCTTCTGTTGTGCTACTAGGAGCTGCCCAGGCTGTGAGAAGAATGTCAATTGTGAGCCACACTTATCCAATTTCCCCACCAACAGCTCTTACCTTCTACTTTAAGGGCACAGGCATGTGGGGAGAGAAGGCAGAAAAGGAAGACCACCCAGAGATAGGTCACTGATATTCTGAAAGTAATATTAGAAATTAAATGGTCTAATCCTTTAATTCTTTTAGACTGAAAAACTAGGGCCCAAAGAAAGTCTGTTTCGGTCATAATCATGTAGATAGATTGGACACCAAGTTAGGAACAGACTATAGTCTATGAATGCCCAGTATTATTCTCATTTTACTTTAGTCTAGGACCTCACACATCCTCTCACAGAGAACTGTTTGTTCAAAGAATAATCTCTTTGCCCCAGTGATTCTGGAGGAGGAAATATATTTTAAAACAACTTATGACAATATCAGCATAGTAGGAGAACTTCTCAAATGTGTCACATAATATATAGTCACAAACATTTGAAGCGTATCAGTGATTTATTTTCCCAGTATGAAAACTTTTGGGATGTCTAAGATGTTTTTACACTGACTCATTACATGGTTATGCCTATGTGACATCTAAAATTGCTTCTTAACAAAACTAATCCAGTGCCTATTCTAGCTAGTTTGCTTTTATGCAAAAGCAAGGTGAAACAGGCTTAAACCTCCATCCACCTTCTTTAAAAGAAACAAAATAAATGGAATAAAATTCCATCAGGTTGCTCTCAGGAAAAGTCAGAAAGCCTGTAACATTTTCATCTATAGAAACTAATAGCAAGTTTCTAGTTCATCTAGAAAATGAATGCTTATAAGCTTGCCAAATGAAATTATTTTATGTGGCTTATAAAATTGGTTGTATCTCATTATCTTAGGAAATGAGACGTGTGATTTGATAACAACAAATATATTTTCTAAAATAAAACTTATTTCCTCATTGCCTTTGCATTGGCCAAACTAACCCTGGGGTTAACTGGTTATCCAAGGGGAGAAAAAAGTCAGAATTTTAAATTTGATCTCCCACTGACTAAATCAACTCCTCAAATAATGATGTTAGAAAAACCCTGCATGTAATTACAGAAAAGGAAAAACTGATTCAAACACAGACTGCCATAGTAATCAAAGCTTAAAGGAAAAAAGAAGCCAGTACATGCGTGTGTGTGCAAACACACACACACACACACACAATTCTACACTCCTTCAATCACTACTTTTATAAACACAATGATCCTTTCAGGACCCAGTAAGTCTCTGATGTTTTCAGTGCAAGTAGGAATGGGTTAGGGGAATGTAAGATTTCCATTACAGAATATGAAAACTGACTCTCTTTTAGAAGTTGTAATGTCCACTTGGTAAAGCCTAGAAGTCACCCGTCAGAATCCTTTTAACTTTTTGCAAGCATTATTACTGCTTTCCCTTTGTCAAGTTCTGTTATATTTGGCTTCTCAACTATCCTCTATGAGTGATGCCCTCAAACCACCTTCGTTTGACACTAGGTTCATTAATTCCAAGCCTCTTAGATAGCTTTCTGCTTAGGTACAAGCTTTTGAGAATAATTTCTGAGATACACAGGTAGAACCCAAAGATGACTGGTACTGAATCTTGCTGCATATACATTTCTGCTTCCTCTCTATTCCTTTTCTTTGTTAACTTAACCTAGAATTCTTATGCATGTATCAAATCTATTGAAGTAAGTAAAGGGATGTAAGGTTTGTTGGACATGGCCAGTACAGTGGTTGGGACTTATTAATTTATGTCTTAAACTTTTCTTCTGTTGTCTGAATACATAAATCAAACCAGAGATTCCAAACTCCTTTGGCTTCTAGGTAGCTGTTTCTTAGCCTTTCTTTTTAGGAGCATTTAAAGCTATGAAAATAGCAGTTGAACCATAGCTTTTAAAATGTTAGAGGCTATTTTTCAAATAAAAGCTTACTTTATTCCCAAAAAGATAGGCATGTCTCAGAGGTACAAATCTGAAAGAAGAATATGTACTTTTTACTTTTTCTTGGTTTTGATTTTTGGTCATACTCCTCACCACTCAAGTCCAATGGCGAGACTTAAGATTGTTTTAGAAAATGATATGTTTGTGCATAAGCAGAAATAACAGTAAGAACACCAAAGGCTTCCTCAAGCTATCCTGGGTTTGAAAACAGAAAAAAGTCAGCTGTAGAATTCTAATATAGACCACTTCAGCTACTGACTCTGCTCCAAGAGTACAATGGATGAAATTCTACAACAGAGTGATGAACAGAAGGTGAAAAAGAAACTGGATTTATCACAGATCTTCATAGAAGTTAAGAATTCCAAAGATCCTTCCACTTAATAAGCTTTCCTTCCAGATCCCATTAGCAAGCACCCAAAGGGCATGCTCTCCTCCATACATTTCCATAAACACATACAAATCTCCCAAAAGAACCTCTATGCATCTGGAACACAAACTGTAACTCAGATCTACTTTTTCAACACTCTGGCCTTTTGGGCAACCTGACAAGTTAGCATTTTTCTTCCAATTTCTAAAAAATTGTGTGCTGATTTGTCTCCTTAAGATCTACAGATAGGGCCGGGGATTTAGCTCAGTGGTTTCGCTGCCTGCTGCACAAGCGCAAGGACCCGAGTTCGATCCCTGGTACCAAAAAAGCCCCCAAAAATAAAACAAACAAACAAACAAAAGATCTACAGATAAAAGAAATTACTGTGGAGAAACAGAAGATGTGTCCAATGTCTAAACAATGTCTTCCCTAGCCCCTGGAATGCCTTTACTAACACATGTAAATGACTGCTGACTGTCATCCTTCTTACTTGTACTCGTAGAATGTGGGGTCTCCTCTGAGTCCTGATGCTCATGGTGAATGACAGGAGGCTGTGCATCCTGGGTCCAGTCTTCTCCATGAACACTGGTGCCATTTCTGTCTACATCTGTTGTGATGATGGTTAAATACACTGTGACTTTTATCAAGCAACTTTTAATGATTTCTTTCTTCCAGGAAAGCATACACTATGCTTAAACACTATCTCTGAGCATCTACACTGAATAAATTTTAGTGATTTTACTAAAATGTCCCCAAAAGAAAATGAACAGGCATGACATTTCTCTGTGAACAGGCATGACATTCCACCATAGCCACTCTGTCAGAGACAGCACCATAAACCATTCCAATGCATTCATTTTTATAACAAAGCAACACAAAATAGCTTGTGCCCAGGTGGCCTGATTGATAAATGATTCCTAGGTGAAGCTAAATATCTTCATGAAGAGTTTACTAAGAATCTGTGATGAGATATTAAATAAATTTCCCACTGTGTCTTGATGATTGGCCACTGTAGTACCATGGGCTTTGAAGGAAAAATATTCTTTAATTAAACGTGCATAAGCCATTACCAGTCATCCTTGTGGTTGTCTGAAGTAGTACTTCTGTGTTTGAATGGCTTGGCTTCCATTGGATCCAATCCTGGAACTGTTTTGTGTGGTCAGAAACTCGTGGAGTGGTTGAAACTGTGATAATGATGATTGAAGCAATTAGGAAAATGTTATTTCTTGAGCCTTCTCCAGTTGTTTTGCACATTTCTCCTTCTGTAGGCTATACGACTCATCTATACGAAGTTGTATAGATGGCTGTGTAGAAATGGAGGAAAAGCAGAGAGCGCCTTCAGCTTGGCTCAGCCACATGGTTAAGCATCTCAATGTCCTTCACATTCTGTCACAGAGTACCTTGGGGTTCAGAACATGAGATCTTCTGGGAAAAGCAGTCGAGGAAGCTAGGGCAACAGGAGTAACAGCTTTGAAAACACCAGCCCTCCACCAAGGATCATGAAAGACGCCAGAGTTTTGTCCATCCATGCAAACTACAGTGGCCCTCAGCACTTGAAAGCCAAAGAAATTTGGACCACTAGCTAGAGTGCTGCCTGTAGATCCTTAGCCCAAAGAGGTTAATAATGGAAAGTTATACCACAACAATCACTGTTCGTTAGTAATTTTGCTAGGGATAGAAATATCCTGAGCACCCAGAGCTTTCCTCTAGATGATTCTGAGAAAAAATATCTACCTAGAATTGCCATGTTGCTTAGTGATATATTTCTGAATATTTATCAAACACCTATGGTATTCTCATCAAATACAAAATATATCAACAGCAAGCCATTCACAGCCTGAAAGAAAAACAAGATGCATACATTCAATAGGAAAAGGCCAGAAGTAACCAATCACCATCAGAACGGCATGCTGAAAATAAAGAAAGTATACATCCACCAATACTCTGATACTGTCACCCAAAATATTAGGCCTAGAATAGGAGACACAACTAACAGAAGGATCATGACAAAATCAGAGCCAAATATCTTTTCTGAAAAGCTACTTGCAAATCAATCTTCTTTCAAACTTTGATTTTATACCCAAATAATGCAAAGTTATTTCACAAGTTAAGAAAATCAAAATTGGAATCACTGACCACATTCATATTCTCTCTCTCTCTCTCTCTCTCTCTCTCTCTCTCTCTCTCTCTCTCATACTGGGGATCAAACTCAGGACCTTGTGCTTGCAAGGCAGGCATGGCACCCTGAGCTAAATCCCTGGCCCCAACCACATTCTCAATAAGCATGAAAAACTGGAAAATACACCACAGAGACAAAAAAATAACATGAGGAATTTTTCCCTAGAGCCTGGCCATGTGGCTTATTTCCAGGTTGATCTTTTGGGGTTGCCACCCAAGGGAGTTTAATTTCTCAAGGCCTCGTTTTTACTGTTGGGCCCACCTGCAAGGCTGGGCCACATCCTGAACTCAGGAGACAGTATAGTGCAGCTCCAGTGCTTAAACACAATATAGACTAAGCTCCACAGAGGTGTTCAGCCTAAGGAATATACCACTTAAAAGTTTTAATATAAAAACTTAAGTTCATCTTGCGTATACTCAAGCCATATACTCAGATGTCTTCAAGGACTAAGTTAAATTTTTTGATTTCTTCAATCCTGAGTGATAGTCATTTGGGAATTAAACTCTCAGGTTTCAGTGAGACAGACACAACTTCTTTGACCCAAGAGAGAGCTCACATAGCACCCTAAGAGTCTTTGCTCTAAGGAAAAACAGAGCTGTGATAAGAGTCAATTTCAGAGTTCTCATCTTTGTCTAGCAAAATATGAGGTCATTATACCTAAGTGTAGGAAACACAATCATTTATTAAAATACTAGACTAATTCTTATGCTTTTTAAATTTTTCAAAGAATATTTTCAGTTCAATTTCCAGCTCTTTGTTCTCACAAACTTGTATACTATTGTGTAGTGTTTTCACCATTTGCTTTCCATAATTAGCACTGTCTTGTTAAGTCTGGATTGTCACTCACCCTTTCCACCTTTTTTCTGCTCTACTGGTACCCAGCATGTTTGATAAAACCCTCGGTTTGTTCCTTTGACTTTAACTAGGCTTTACTAAGACAATTCTTGAAATCTACCTTTCATTTTCTGAGCCTTTCAAGAACCTTCTTAGCCCTAGAAATTTAGGATCATCTACAACTTTTAATTAATATCTTCCTAATCACATTCTCCAAGTTTACTGCTCCAGTAGTTCATGTGCTCTTTCCCTGAAGGCAAAAGCTCTGGCTTTATTTGTCTTTGTATACTGAGCACCTAGTGTAGCAGGTACACAATGAATATTTGTTATACAGTTTTAATATACCATTCTCTGGAAAGCTTGATAATTTAAAGAGAGCCTACAGTAGTAGACTTCATTGATAAACAAAACAGAAATACCACAAAGCATTCAAAATTCTGTGACATATTTTCCCCACTTCTCCTCTAAATATGTTTTGGCTTTCATTAAAAACAATTTATTTCTTCCTCCACAATCTCATCAAGATATAACTAAGGTATAATTGTAGGTCCACTCATTTTTCACATTAAGAAAGGCACCATTTAGATTAATCAGTAAGCCCTGCACACAATCTACTGTAATTGGTTATTCTTACTGGTACTGGAGATAAAATCTTCATCATCATCAATGCCTGATCCAGAAAAACTGAGGTGTATGTCTATGTCCTCTTCATTTTCTTCACTGGGGGCCCAGCCTTTTGACATGGTATTTGAATCCGTACCTGTTATAGTGACTTGCATTAGTAGCTGAGCTGGATGCCAAGCAACCCATTTGTCAAAGGAAGATAGGCAGAGAAGGTATAACAGCTCCCAAGATTTTAAGAAGAAAGTGAGACAGTTGACTTGTCTACTCCAATTTCTTATGTTCTTGTCTATGAAGCTAATACACAGACCTCAAAACAATTGGTTATGTTCTTTATGATTGAACATTCTCTTTAAGGAGGCTAAAGGAATAAATATGAACCCAGCCCTGCCATACAAACAAAACAAGGCCAATGGAAATTTCCTTATGCTTTCAGATGCATTTCTTATTAACTCATTAACATATTCTGTCAAAACCAGGCTATCAAGAATAGAATAGAAAAGTTTCACGTGTGCCTATTTGCTTAGTCAGGACACTTTGAGAAAAATCTTGAAATGTAACCCCATTTCAATCACTTTTGAAATGCTGCAGTTCCATTCATAATGTGTTAATTCATTGTTTAAACCTTGCATAAGATCTCTGTAGCTGTAAATCCAAATGGAAGCAACACTCCAATTCCCAACAATACTTTTAAATAGAGAACGCAAAACAAAAAAAGCTATTCAACTAGAGAAATTATTCCTGGCCTTTTTAGTCAAGAAGGGTTGATGAAAGTGGACTACAGTCCAGATCATAGCAACTTCTCATTCTTTTGGATGCAGTCATAATTAAGGACATGGAAACTACCTCTTCTTGGTGGTTATTACAGAAAATATCTTTTTACCAAAAAAAGGATTTTCTACCTTTTGAATGAGATTCAGACTGTCTTACAGGATAACCCTTTGTTTTTCATACTATTAGTACCCAAGAATAATTCAATTGATGGAGATTTTCTGTATTTCATTAACTCTAGCTATGCTATTTTATTTTCTCTTCAGAAATTCAGAAGCTTTTACAACTTTGGTAATTTTAAAATATGCATAAGCACTCTTTCAGAGTTGAAGTTTTGTTTTATTATCAAGAAAAACCTACCCCTTTTTCATTTTCTGTAGTAGCTCCTCCTGGACTATCTTAATCCCATGGAGTAGAAAGATGAAAACTGCCTATTAGTACTGCAATATTAAACATATAGATCTTAGAGCCCATGATCCTACTTAAATCATCACAAACATTTGTGAAACTGAGATGGACTTTAGACTCTAACAGCATTCCATAGGTTAATAAGAATTATTAAAGACTATCAAAAAACATATAAGATAGCCATAACTTATTAGCAGCGATTTTTGTTGTTGTGTGAAGATAACTCTCAGAATTTGATGGTTGAAACAACCATGAAAACCAGTCCCGGGTTTCTTGCCTCTTGGTTGCTGTTTCAAGAGTTGCACCACTAGTGCTCATCAAAGCTGTTGTAACCATGATTGAATTGATTGTGGAAAGGTTAATTAGCAGTTCCTAAGAAACAGCATTGAATACGCTTTCACTCTTTTCCTACTTAAGAAAATCATCGATATTCAACATAGACAGTGGAAAGAAAGAGAGAAGGCAAAGAAGTTCCATTTATTTTAGAGGCTCAAACTTGAGTTCATAAAATATCAGAGATGGAAGGACCAAAAACATCATGCGGTTCATGCTCCTCATTTTAAAAGATGAAAAAATTATGCTGAACAGAGCTTCTAATATCCAAAATCTGAAAGCTAATCAGCCACAGAGACGTCTCAAGGACAGCATGAGCTACCTTTAAAATTTGAAAGTCTATAATGTAAAAAAGGAATGAATTTTTTTCTCATCTCCCAGAAGGCCAAGTGAAGACCTGTTATGAATATTGTCAGGGAGATGGATGCTCTTTCAAATATTAGATTTTAAAAAGCAATAATCTGAACTACACAACAATGAACTTCTTTATGAAGTATTATGTTTCCCACCATCAGTGAGATCATTTGGCAGGAAAGTTGTGTAAGAGATTAAATGATTAGAAGTGTTGATTGAACTAGACCAATTAAGATCCACTCCATATCTGAGGATTTATGATTCTAAAATCCAGCTATTTAGAGTCTTAGCCCCTTGATCTTCTACACAATGTATCTTGGCCAACCAATATCATTCTCCAAGAATTCAGGATATGATATTTTTTCCAGCAGTCACAGATATATGATCTCAGAAATCCAAAACACAAGAGAGAATGACGCACGAAGTCTGTTGAAGAAGATGCCTTTCCACTTTTCCCAGATAGACTCCCAATCCTGCAGCAAACTTGCCCCCAAAACCCAGACAGACAGGCAGAGAAGAAGTGACCTGATAATCACACTGATAAGACCAGAAGCAAGAGTCTTTACTTGAAAAGACTGCCGTTTTTGTCACCATAATATGCCCCCAGAAGAATATTAGGTAATAACAGATTTTTAAAAACTGAGAACAAGTTCAGACAGAGAGGCTGAAGCCATCAACCATCATTAAATCTCCACATAGAAAGTAAGGTGAAGTTTCTTTTTTTCTTTTTTTAGAAAGGCAAGAAGAAACATGACCAGTAAGATCTTTTCTTTCATATTATTTGTTCTATGAAGATAAGCATTGTAAACACTTAAAAAATAGCATTTCCTTTATTCTAAAATCTCTCTCCCCTCCCCTTCACCTAACATGATCTTAATATCTATGATATGGCAGCCACAATATAACATCATTCTTTACATGATTATTTGTAGAAATGAAGGATATCTCATGTTTTATAAGATAAACAATTTAAAAGACCATTTTCCATATTTATCCCCTTCTGCAACATGACTTTTTATTTTGAAATACGGCCATATTCTCCATCAAAATTAATAAACGAGGATATAGTTGGAATCTCTAATTGTTATAGATTGAATCTCCCTCTTTCTCTTCCCAAAGCTCCCAGGTCAAAGTACTTTGCAGGAATCTAGAGACAACAGTCAAATATCCAGGAACTTGTTACTGAGCTAGATGCTGGTGTGGAGCAACAGGTCATTTATTTATAGTATCTTCTGGTAAAGGCATTGTGTCCAAACAACTGTCCATGGTCTAACATTCCATCTGTAAATTAGCACTTCCCTCTTTTATTACTGAGCATATAATTAAGTCGGCAGAAACTAGGTGTGCGCATCTGCTAATAGGCTTCTGTTAACAGGCTAGAAATAGAGGACATTTTGTGGATTAATCTCCTGGTCAAAGCCTCTGAAGGAAAATAATACTGATTCTATGAAACCATTGTCAAAAAAGAAAAGAAATGGGGTCAATTAGGAGCATCCAGTCATATTCCCAGATCCACAGGCATCTGTGATAAACAAAATGGGACCAAACCATGCTTTTATTAGATGCTGAAAGGGCATCACTGGGAAACTGCAGTGTGATAATGGATATCTTTTTATTTAACACTAAAAGACTTGGCATACAGGACACCTGATAAGCAAAGACATAACAGTTTACTTGTTGTTACTGTTGTCGTGAGATTCTGAGTCAGAGGCTGTGAATTACCAAACCAGGACCATATCCAATTACTTTGCTCCTGAGCTGCTGTGTGGCTGTTTGAGGTAACTGGATCAATTATGAAAATATCATTTAGTGAGGTTCCCTCTTAACATTTACTTTCTATTCAGTCTATATTCAATTGTCTGCATGTATAATAAAGATTGGAAAAGATAAATCAAGGTCTGGTTTTATCTTTCCAGCCTCCTAATATCTCCCAGGTATCTTAGGATAACAACACCCATGCAAATATGTGTGGATATCAATCCAAAGCTTCTTGGTCTTCACATTGAACCCCCAGAAATCATGATCAGAGCACAATCAAGCAGCAACTTAATATTGTGATAGAAAGAGATTTGCTCTTTTCTTGAATGGGTGACTCAGCCATGAATTGAAGGTCTTTGATGCAGTATAACATAACATTGCTCCCATTCATTTATCTTTGGAGTGCCCTTGGGAAGGCCTGCCTGCATCTTTTGGGTCTGTCTAGCATTGTGCCCAGGTAGCTAGTAATAACAACTGGTATTTTAAAGTTCCACCCATTCCCATTAAACTCAGCTCCTCCTTCTACTTGAGCAAGAACTTGGCAAAGGGTGTGTGTTCAAAATGTTAAAATTTAAAAAAGCTTTCTCAAGTATCCATCTATCACTTTGTCACGTTTCATTCAAATTCAATATGTACTTTGAGAAATAAAACAAAACTGCCGAAGTTAAATATCGAACTCTATTCAAATTAGAGAAAGGTTGGGGCTGGGGATTTAGCTCAGTGGTACCATGCCTGCCTGGCAAGCACAAGGTCCTGAGTTTGGATTCCTAGTACCAGAAAAAATAAAAAAATTAGAGAAAGGTCAATAGTAACACTTTGTAATTTAAAAATCTCTTGTACTCTCATGTTGGAGTTAAGGCCAGAATGCTTCCCTACAGAAGCAAAATGGCAAAAAATCATCAGGATAAATATTTAACCCAGCTAGGATGTTAAAAAAACATTTAAAATCGCATGCCCTTTTGAAAAATCTGATACATGTTGGCCTCTCTTCTCAAAGAAAGGACCTGACAGATGAACACTCTCAAAATCTTCTGCATTATTTCAGGTGATTCTTGACTACCTAATAGAACCTACGGAAAATCCATGAAGCCAAGTTAAAAATTACACATACCAAATCCCTACAACAAACACTGAGCAGTTCTAAAAGAATATATTAGTTCAGAAAGAGAGCAAAGAGATAGGAGCCAGTTTCACTCATGAAGCCCTCAGTAAGCCCGAGCACCCCCTGGACTGTCCACAGACACCACATTCTCGTTTCAGAAACTTTGTTAAAGATGCAGAGTTTCCAACACACTCACTGTAGGGTATACCGGGGGAAAAAGTACAAGAAATAAGCATTCACAAGCAAGATAGAAATAGGTATTATCTCTGTCCTCCTGCATAAGAGGGAAGAATAAAAAAACAGTTGCGGCTTAGCCAGCTCCCAATTTGTTTTACCCAACTATTTCATGCCAGATCCCCAGCAAAAAATTATTAGTTTGACACCCAGAAGACAAGGAAACAGAGCTTTCCAAGGCAAGAGTCTGCTTCCTGAATTAGTTTAGATTTCCTTTTTTTCCAGAGAGTTCGAGGAAGGGCCTGATAACATGCCTCCAGGAAAGCTCTTCCAAAAATAATATTTACAATCAATGGCCTTCAGGAGAGAGTTGTTCTTACCAGCTTTCCCTACGACCACCCACTAAGGACACTTACAGGAGTGATTCCATCAAGCCAAAGACCAGCTTCTTCTCTATGCTCAGCCAGCCCTCCTCTTGACCTCTACTCTCCTGAATGCATTAGGGAGGATTTGCAACCACTCCCTCTCAATCCATCCCAACTCTCAGTCCAACAGTGATAAGGCCCTGGGAATCTCCTTATGATTCTACTCTAATTTTTTTTTTTCTAGTTTGTGTTATGCTACCTCAGTTTTGTTTCTTTTTTTGATACTCATTTTGCATGAATTAATCCTTCTGGAGCTGCCTTACTGAATCCTAAAGCACTTCAATTACTCTTGAAGTAACCCTGACTCACCCTGGGCAAATTAAGTCTCTTTCTTCATTAACTATAACTGTTAAAAGAAACTTAGCTAAGAGTTCTCTGTAAGGAGGAAAGTAAAATTCTTTGCTCAACTCAAATCCTGAGCTATATTTTAGTTAAGTCTCGCACACTCCTTTTCTTTGATTACTAAACTAGGATGTCTTATCTGTGGATATGCTCACCCCTCTGAACCTCGGTAACTACTAGAATATCTGACACAGAGAAAACTACAAATATTGGCTGACTGAATAAAAACCCCTCACTCATCCTGACTTCTCTTCAATATTACTTTCTTTGTTCTTTTGAGACACTCACTGCTTTTATATAGGCTATCTGCAGCATGAATGTTAACTTCATCTAATTCCTACAAGACACATTGTGATAGGATTTTCTTCCTTGGTAGGAAATGGGAACAGGTTATACCTGTTCTGTATCCTACAGAGATCATTAATTACTGTGTTTTCCAACATCTGACAAAATTGTGTACTGTAATGAGAAGCGTCTTCAACATGGTTAGGTTAAAAAGGCAGGCAAACGAGATATGGTGGCAGACACCTGTGATCCCAGCACTCTTAGAGGCTGAGGCAGGAGGATTGTGAGTTCGAGCCAAGCCTGGGCAATTTAGTGACTTAGTGTGACCTTGTCTCAAAATAAAAAATCAAAAATGGGCTGGAAATGGAGCTTAGTGCAAAGACCCCTGGGACCAATATCTTGTGCTGAAGAAAACAAAAAAGGCTGGCAACCCAAGAAACAGGGAGCAGCCAGCAGCACAGCCTGCTTGGCTGACAGAAACCCCTCCTGAGGTGTTGCCATCTCGAGAGCCACAGCCTGGAATGCATGGGCAGTTGGGGTAGATCTGCTTTTTGAAGTGCTTCAAGGAATTTTTCAGGAATGACCAGAACCTCAAACCTATTCATATTAACCCTCCTGAAAGCCACTAACAAATTTAAAACACTATTTGGCAAGTCACCTAAGATTCAGTCAGAGTCCTGAGAAGGTTTCCCTGGCTTCTGGGTGACAAGGGAGAGAAGGGGCCCCACCTCAAGTATTCACAAACCAATTTGTGGCACACTGTCTGGAGGCCAGAGTTTCACCCCTTAGGAGCCAAAGCCGGGAGAAGGGAATATCCACACCATACTAAGAAATTTGCTCAAAATACAGATGCCATAGTTGTGTTTGAAGAATCCTCCACAGAAAGAGCACAGCCAATCTGGAAACCTATTTTAAAACAAACCATAAGAAAATGCAGAGAGGTAAGTGAAGAAAGAGATGAGAGGGAGATGTAAGCACTTTCCATTCTGATGGAACTGCAGCCTAGATGCATGAACCCAAAGCCACCTAACGCAGCATTCACATGGTTCCATTCTTGCAGTTCCCATACACCGGATAAGCATCAAGGACCTTGCCCAGCAGACTGGAGTATAGAATTCTGAAGCTAATAGATCTGATCAGAAAACTGCTTCAATGCACTTCCCTTGGACCCAAAGCAAACGAATTGTTTAGTGAATCATCATTGATGAATATGACAAAATATTATGCAATCAATAACTTGAGTGTAAACCAGATTAAAGCATGAAAATACAAAATTAGCTATAAAAAAGACCCTACAGGAAAGTACGCATACTCTATGATCCCAACACTGTTTTTGAAAACACTGTTACCCATGGTGGAAGAAAGACATTAGCAAAAGTAGAAATTGTTCCTGTATCAAGTCTGAGGTGTCACCATATTCCCAGGGATAAGAAAATAAAGGGAAATGGGTTCTTTAAAAAACAAACAAACAAAAAACAAAACAAAGACCTTCCAGTATGGCATATCTTATCCCAATGTGAGAAAACAAGAGTTGTAGATGGAGGACAAAGATTGTAGGCCACACTAGTCAATACACACAACACACTGATAAACACAGTAATCCACCTCCCCAAATGATGTCACATGTCTAGATGTCTAGAGACAAGAGAAAATCAACTCTTGAGTGCATATAATGTAGGGAGATCACAGATATTTTGCCAAAGAATTGCTATCAGAAAGGACACTGATTCAGACTCCTTACTGGTACTCCCATAGACTCCGGTGTTCGCCAGATCAGAGGTTGGGTGTGTGGTTGGAAGGTGGGTATGGAAGATGCTGTAACCTCCCAAAGTGCTCCTTTCACTGGAGGATCCACTGCTCACATCCTCATCCAAAGGGTTGATGGGGTTGATGTCTTCTGGGTTTGTTCTGTATTCTCCTTTCTTGGTGTAGCGGGTGCCATCACGATTGACAATGCCTTGGGGGAAAGAAAAGACATTTTCAGAACTTTCCAGCTGATGGTTTTTGAGTATAGGGAAGTCTATGGGATGGCATACAAAATAGTGACTTTGAAGCTATATTCTTTTTATTAAGAAGACTACATATTTACCTAGTGGTGAGATACTGTGGCTGATGTAAGAAGAAAGAGGACCCTCCTCTACCCTCATGTTATGGCTTGTATCTAGATATCCCCCTCAAAGCTACATGTGCATCTAGGAAGGGCTTTTTGGAGGTGGCTGTATCTAGGGTCTGAATGTGGATTAAGGATGTGATACTGGGGTTATGGGTGTGTGATACTGAATTAGTCTACTAATTGGTTTATTATATTTCTGGGTGTGGATAATGGGAAACCCCATCCTGTGTTAGAGTGGCACCACCCAAAAGGCTTGTAGCATGGATGGAATAAAAAGGGAAAGGAAGGCTTTGCTGTTGCTGCTTGCTGCTTGTTGCCTTATGCCTGCCACACCATGAGTTGTTTCTCCTCTGCTGTGCCCCTTGCTTTGGAGCCAGCCAACTAAGGACTGAAACCTCTACACACTGTGAACTGAAATGAACTTTTCCTCCATTAACATGTGGATGTTGGGTATATGTTTCAGCAATGAGAAAGTAACTTAAGACACCCCTCAAACCCTAGAAATTAGAAGTCAAAAGATGAAGTACTGGGGAGCCCCCACATTTGAATTTAAGTTCCAGGTAGCTCTAGACCAGGTAACCTAGTGAGCTTCAGTTGCTCATTTGTAAAGCAAGGATAATATTACTTTCTGGATGAAGTTGTTATGGGGCTTATGTGATATATGGCAAGTAAAGTGTTCAGCACAGTATTCAAAATAAACAGATGCTCAATAAATAATAATTCTCCCACCTGGTCATCCTGATTCTACTTTCTGAAATATATGTAAAATTTGTTGCTATTAATTTTGTCCATTTCTATAAAGGATTTGAAATAGCAGACTAATAAACTACACAAGGAAAATACATCTCTAATCCATGAGGAAAGAGATTTTCTTTCTTGGGAACAAATTTTGGCTAAGCAAACCCCCATTGGCTGGGAAATTGGTGCCTAAATATTGACAGAGCCTCTGCCATACTCTAAAATTTAACCTTAAGATTGGTAAACACAGATGTGTATAAAGATCAACACCTTTGGTTTAAACAGGCAAGTGACTAGAATGGACCAGAATAGAAAAAGTACAAATGAATTGAGTCATTGCTCTTGCCTGAAAGTATTTGTTGCCTTCAAATTGGGGCCATTCACTATATGTGTGCATATAGCTTAAATGATTTTCTGCTGAATTACACTGGCAAAACTAGAGATTCTTTTTGCCCACCTACCAAGCTTGCTCAAATGGAACTAGTAGTATAGCACAACTAAAAATCCCAAGTACCAACACCTTGATAATCTCTTCAGATGAACATCTAAAATAGAAACATGACTGACTATCTTAGTCCATTTTCTGTTGCTATAACAAAAAATACCTGAGACCAGATCATCTGTGTAGAGTAGAAGTTTACCTGGCTCACAGCTCTGGAGGCTAGGCTAGAAAGTCTAAGAGAAGGGTTCTGGCACCTGGTAGGGTCTTCTTGATATTTCATAATATGCAGAGCACATGACATGTTACACGACACAGCAAGTGTGTTAGCTCAGGTCTCTCTCTTCTAATAAGGCTACTAATGGATCATGGAGGCTCTTGATTCCATCTAATCTTAATTACTGCCCCAAAGCCTCAACTCAAATCCATAAACATATGACATAAAAATTTTTAGGGGACATATTCAAATCACAGCATTGACCAGACTTAAATCTGACCTTTAAAAGAGATCTATGGGAACCAAGGAAATTTGGCATTAACTGAACATCTACTATGGGCCAGGCATACTATTTCTTAAGTTTCACAACAATTCTTACATGCTGTGCCATTTTGCATATGAGAAAACTGAAGCTCAGCAAAAGTAAGTCATGCCTCTAAAAGTCAGTGTGATCAAGACTCATAATCACACAAGTGGTGAGGAAATAAGATTTCAAAACAATCCCAACTAGTACATCACATTTCACATGGTAGCCAATATAGAAACGGAAGCTTCCTCTTTCTATGGCAAGACACAGAGCAAGGACAATTCCTTCCCTGACAGTGGGAGGCTGGATTCATGTGGTCTGGGAAAATTCTCATGCCCTTACTGCTATTACCTCCACATCCATCCATCTTGCTGGGGTATGGTTGTGAGGATGCAGAAATCAGACCCCTCAATACTATGCTACTGCCCAACAAAATGATGATTAGAGGCAAACGGTCAGGATTAACAGGCTGACCTAGTTGATATTTTCTGTTTTCTAAACTACCATCTCATACTTCTGCAGATAACCAAGATGATTTGAGGGAGCTATTGAATTCCACATCAGATATCTTTCAATATTCAGTAATAGCAAACAAAACAAATCCCATTTGGAGCCAGAATGCCCCCACCCCTGACACTACTAACTTTCTAGAAGAAAAAGTACAGCTTAGACTCACAGCCTTCAGCAACTACAAGTGAAAAACAGTATTTACTCTTTCTTACATTTAAGTTGATTTTAAGGGTAACTTCTGGTTAGGAAAACTAATGTTGGTTTCCTGTTTGCAGTTTCTTTTTCAAAATAAATTATTTTAAGTAGAAGAGAATAGATCAATTAAGACAAAATATAGCTAGTAAGTGATAGTGCTAGGTAGTACACAGCTATGCCCAAAATATGGGAAAGTAGTTTTCAAACGATTAAGTTTGAGGAACAAAGAATCAAAGAAAAGCAGAGGGCAGTTTCAAGCCAACATAGAAAAAGGAGAAGGAACACTGAATCATAGTCAACCTTCCCTAGCCTTAGGGAAATGAGTAACATTTTATTCAGATATAAACTATAGAAAACACACCTCCCTTCACCCCCTCCACCCTTCAGGGCTAGGAATGGGGAAAAAATAAGAACCAAGATGCATCATGTAAAGGTACAATTCCCAATGAGAAATGTAATTGTGGTGTATACCTACAATGTACCAATAAAAGAATTTAATAAAATAAAAAAATAAAAAATGGCTTCCAGTATAATCTGCAAATTAGAAATTCACTCATTTCAAGTGTACAGGTGTGAGTGTTTTAGGGTTTTAGTTTTCTAGAAATGTTATATAAATGGAACCATCAACACCTGGTTTTCTGTGCCGGACACAGTGTTATTAAAGTAACCACCGTATCAACAACAACAACAAAAAGAAAACACACCGATGCTTTTCCCAAGAGTGGGAAAACTTGATCAAGATGAGAAGAGATACTTACTTATGGTAACTTGTCCTTCAAAGGAATTGGGCAGGTCTGTGACTGATGTACAATCTTCTTCATCGAGAGGAGCTGTGGGGCAAGGGGAACAAAATGAAAACCCTAACCCTATGTGAGTTAACTCTATCCCCATTTCTGTAAGGCAGTTAGCATGGACTTTTATTATAACTTATCACAAATAATTTTCTTTTCCTGAAACTTGGTAAGTCTACTAGGAGTTTCATTGCTCTTCAGGACACATTTTCCATTTTTTGTTTAACTGTATAAGCTCCTGGAAACCCGAACCCCAATAATTTCATTTATTAACATATGTATTTTGTATCTGAAACTGTGGAAGTTTGGGAGTTCAATTATTAATAAAATAGATTATGGGTCCTTCTGTAATGAAGAAGAGTTAGGATTATTTAAATTCTTGATGTAAAAGTAACATTGGATCATTCATTGTAAAAAAATTTTTTAATAAAGAAATGTATGAATTATCATGAAAAATCATTTTTCATTCCAGATACCAACAGAAACGATGCGAAACCATGATAGACACTATCAGCACAAATAGCATGACAATCTGAAAATTAAAATAACAATCGAGGCATTTGATTCAAATATTTAAAACCAATTAATCATTAGTCCATTTTTTAGTATATTATTTTATTAATGTAATGATCTCTCTAAGTGCATACTGCTTCACAACACATAGCTGAGGTTGGCAATCTCTGCACAGGCCCCTAAGATATTTCCTGAGACAACTGTCTTGGCATAGCTCACAATGGGCCCTTCTGGCTTCTTTTTCCTTTGTTTTCCATTACCTTCTACTCCCAATCTTTTCTTCAGGATTTTCAGCTGTACCTTGCACTGTCTGATCACCTACAGGTGTTGCTGGTAGCCTTCTGAGCAGTACTGTTTGGAACTCTTGGAAAATAAACTCTGAAAGTCCCACCTGTGTGCCATTCCTGTGGTTCTACCAACCTACTGCAGAGGAGTTTAATCCAGCATTCATCCCTACCCAAATGCTGCATTCAGTAGCTAGACCTTGTGGTGAGCTCTAAAGCATTCAGAGCTTTAAACAGGTTTTGCTCTGATAGAAGGTTGGATTCATTTGTTCAATACAGCTTTTATTGTGTATGTGTGTGTGTGTGTGTGTGTGTGTGTGTGTGTTTAAACATAAAATGGCAATTTATTTGTTAAGTTGCTCTCCTCTAGAGTTGCTTTTTGGCAAAGAAAAAAAGGGATGGATGGGCACATGCATGGAGGGACAGAAGGACAAAGGGACAGAGACAGTCAGGTAGGGTCCTGTCATAGGAAGGTTGTGATTACAAGTATTCTAAAAGTTCTGCCATAAACTGCTGGATAACATTGGACAAAAACACAAGTTGGACAAAACAGGTGTTGGTTGCTTCCTAATACTTAGGAATATCTTTCCTACATTTAAGGAAGGAGATGTCTTTTACTCCAGCGTTTCTTTGACCTCATAGTGAAAGGAACTATTAAACTAGGAAAAAGTAGGTTTAAGAAAGATCTATTTTTATAAAATCTGATTTAAAGGATTTATCAGGGAGAGATTCTTCATAAGGGAAGGTCACCTCCTTGGTGAAGCCATTTCTCATCATGCAATCTAAACTGGCCATTGTGTCATTTCCCCCACACCTGTCACCATCACATGTCATCTTGCTTTCATGTCTTCTTCATGTGCACCACTGCCTAACATTATCTTGCTCAGTTCATGTGATGACTGTTCATGGTGTGTCTCCCAAATCCCGCTTCCCTCTACCACCCCCAGTATAAATTTATAAGCTCCACAAGATGAGTAGTAACCTTATCTTATCTTGTTCAGAACATTTATGTGTGACCTAATAAATATTTGTTGAATGAATGACAAAGTAAAAATGTATCAATATAATTTCCCAAGGATCAATTCTCTCAGTAAGCATACTTACGATACTTAAGACTTCCCTAAATGGTATACAAATATACAGAAGTCAAAAAGCATGCAGATAAACCTTGAACAGAATGCCACAACTGAAGGAAGTTACAGATATGGATGCTTCTTGATTCTTTTAAAGCATTTATGCAATGCATGTGTGTCAGGCCCTTTAGGAATAAAAGACATAAACACATTTCTGCTCCTATTTCTGAGGAATTCACAAAGTTATGGAGAAAATAATTAATAGTACTATAGTTCTTTATAGCTTTCAAAAAAATTTTTTTTTACTCCAATACTGTCTGATTTGAAAATTAAGGGCATATTGCCAACTGGTATCTGCCCCAGTTGTCTTGAGGATGGCAGAGAACAGCTTGGCCTATGAGATGCTTCTCATGTTTATATGTTGCACTTACTCAAAAATGGGGCTTAAATTATGACTTCTTGATGCCAGGGAAGCCACACCCTCCCAAAAATTCAGTCACAACCACAGGTAACAGTAACATATTGAGAATTTCCAGGAGATAAGTTATAATGGGATGGGGCATGTCAAAAACATTAAGAATAAGACAGTTTTGTGAATGATAACAGTCTGTGTTCACATGGACCCCCCCTCCCCTACTTCATGCTCCATTTCATCTAAACTTTTATGAAGAACATCAAATCTGGCAAGTATACCAAGATAAATGGTGACCCAAATGTGCAATGAATACATTCATGCTCCCACATCAGGTCCTAAGGCCTCATTAGACAGTTTTTCATTCTATTTAATGAGTACTGCATTACTGGGAGATTTAGCCTGCTGAGGTGACCCCGAGCCAAGGGACTGGTTAGAGATGCTAAGATGGGTTTCCTGGTGGGCTACATTCTCAGAAACCTTGGTTCCACTGCACCAAAATGGCCAAAAGAAGCATTGATTGGGCTGGGGATTTAGCTCAGTGGTTCCGCCACCTGCCTTGCAAGCACAATGTCCCAAGTTCAATCCCCAGTACCAAAAACAAAAAAAAAGAGAAGCACTGATTATTCAGGCTCACCACTGATCAATGACCTTGAACTAATTTTTTACGCCTTCCCACAGAAGTCTTCAGGCTCATGTTATGCCTTCACTACTGAAAGATGAGGCAGTAAAAATAACAAAGCCTTTTCAGGGGTTGCCTGATTTTTTAATTTGTAAGACACAAAAATACCATTAAGATTTTAAGTGCACAAAGCTATCTACTAAAAGCCAGTTGGCATTGTTTTCTGTGGCCAGTTTACAGGAAATCCCAGCACTGGGGCTTCATCATGTGTTTGTAGTACTCAAGCTAAGTTAGCCGCTAGGATCTTTCCAATGGGATCCCTTGCATGGAGCAAGACGTTATCAAGATCTTCAGCTTACTTAATGCCTCACACTGACTCCAAACCAAGATATTTCAACATTTATTTAGCTTTGGCCACTTTTACCCCTTCTCTAGTTTCTTTATTTTGTGTCTCATTGCTTCAACAAGAGTGTTAATTCCTTTAAGGCAAAAAATACAACCTCTGGTTCTTTCTTACACCTTCTGTGCCTAGTACACTATTATAGCTGACCAATAAATATTCTCTTTAAACTTAAAGAAAACTTACAAAAGAAGCCTGTCAACATTGAATCAATTTGGAAAAGACAGAAAAAGAAAAACAGTACTTCTAACTTTCCTATTTTCATGTAGCCATTTGAGTAAGAATTATACCTGTTATTGTTCTCTTTTTCTATGAAGAAGAAAGTTAATCAGTGCTATTGACCCCTGCCCTGGGGTCAGGGTGTAGAAAAAAGCCATAGTAGTTGCCTGCCTAGCAGGCTTTAGTTCCAGGCCATAAAACAGCATTAGCTTTTGCTTTTTGGAATTAAAGCTCGCAAAACTTTAACTCAAAGTGATACCAACTTGTGAAACAAGGCAAGACAATGTGGGAACACAACTACATCATTTATTACATACTTTCCCTGGACAAGATCCAGTAGGAGAAGCAACGAGCAGTATCTAGAGACTCTGAAGGTGTGTGGCTCGTGCCAGGCCCCTGCCACTAAACCAGTCCCTTCATCTGTGACCTTGGGTGCCAAGATGGAGCAGGCCAGATCCCATGTCACTCTGTGTCTAGTTCCCGCTTAACTCTATGTGGTTTTGCTGACTATAACATCGTTAGAATGGGCATTTTTGGTATGGAACATGCAGTGTCTGACCTCAATTTGACTTTCTCCCTTTTGATCAAATTTTTCATCATTTTTTATTTTTGTTCATACAACAAGGAGGAGAAAACATTCTGCAATTTTCTTTGGTTTGTGTGTCTTTATAGGTTTAGTGAACTATATATATATATATATATTTGGCAAAATTTACTGGCACAACATACTCCACTTCAATTATCCAGCCCTGGTAACTTTCTTTTTCTCTTAAACTCTCAATTTCCTCTCTGAATTACCACTCTGAACCTTACTGTTCATGCAACACTCAGTAAGTGATGCAGTCTCAACACTAATGTAACCTCACAAGGTCTTTGATGCTCCTTCTGTAGCTTAAAAATCCACTCAGATTTTATATTCTATCAGTGTACATAAATCTATATTTGTTATGTAGATAATCTCCTAAGTTACTTTTCAGCTAACTTAATGTCCCCTTCCCATCATTAAGGGAGACTGAAACTCCAGGAAGATGTGTCCAGTTCACCTCAAGGCTTCGCCTTTCCCTTTCAGGGGGAACTTGAAGGCTCAGTCCGAAAAGGTGACTTTTGATTGTTGGCATTCAAAAATTGGACAATGATGGTTTGGACTGCAAAGGATCCTGAAGATTTCATGATGCACAAAATTCTTTGATTTTTCTGGGGCTTGAATTAGACTCATAAGCATGAATTTTTGTGCCACTGATTAGAACAAAGTTTCATAGATGGAGAATTAAGCTGGCTAACAGCCCAGCATCTAAATCTTCTCTTAACTTTCTCTTCCTTTAGTTGTCTCAAGTGTGGTAAAGGACACTCAGGAAGGGCTGGCCTTCCTGTCTATTGTATATCTTTCCTAGTCTTCAACATGAAACAGATACTCTCAGCTAAGTCTTTCGGCTTGCATCCCCAAACTCTCACAAGATTCATGTCACTCCCTTAGACAAAGCCTGCAATGATTTCCCATCATACTGAGAATGGACTGTCCTACGTGATCTACCTTCTGACTTAGTTCTCCCTTTCCGGACACTTAGCCCTCTGATCACTGGACTTCAGCCACCCTGGCCTCCCTGGAACAGGAGAGGACACTACTGAAAGCTGGCTTTGCACTGGCTGCCCCTTCTGTCAATAACTTCACTCCTTCTTTATGACCTGGGCTCCCCTAAATGTATTTCTTGAGGGGGTATTTTCCCTGGCCACCTTCTCTGAAAAAAATTCCTAGCACTTTATATCTTCATATGTTGCTTTTTTTCAATAGCACTCTTTGACTTCATGTAAGGTATGTAATATTTATTTGTTTATTGATTGTTCTCCCAATGGGCTCCATGGAGACAGGAATCTTGTCTCTGTTGTACAGAGAGTCAGAGAGCCTTTGTTATATGAATGGAGGCTCTGTGCATCTCCACCTAAGCCATGATTGAGCTGCTACCATCCAGCCACACCACCAAAGATAACATAAAAACAGTGCACTTAGAACCAACCTGATGCGTTGAAGCAGTACGTGTCGTAGTGGGAGGTGTTGGAGGGGAGGATGTATACCCCTGTGTTGTTGGCTGCACAGATGGCGTTGGGGTTGATCCGGGGGATCACCACATGCCCTTCTATGAACCCGTACCTGCCACGAAGAAATGAGAGGTTAGCAACCTGCAAGGCTGCGGCAGAAACTTCCTAAGATCCCGTCAAGTGACATCTAATGCAATGCATTGCTTCACTCCATTCATCCCTAGGGATGCTGGAAGTTTCAACAGCTGGGTTACAGGAAATCCACTGATAACAACACAGGAGAGTGAAAGAGATCAACAAGGGAGATAGAGATAATGTGATTTTATTTACAGACTCATGAACAGCTTTTGCTTTGTTTTTTAAAGAAAGAAAATTCATGAAAAAAAATTAGTGTCAAATATAACTGGTGCTCAGCGGCATTGAGTTGGCTTAAACAAGCAGAAGAAAGCCCCAAGTTACAGAAGAGAGAATACAGTGTGAGTTTCCTTCTGGCACTCAAGGAACTTTATCTTTTCCAGACAAGACACAACATGGCCCACTTCCCTACCATGAGAAGAGGTGGTTCTTCATTTCAGCCCACAAATTTCAGACCTGCCTCATTTCCCATCCACCACTTTTTATTCCTCGCCTCACCTTTCCACACCACACTCCATTATCCCAAACACAAAGCCTTGTTCATGGGCCAAACACCACCATGTTTTGCCTCATGAGCATCCCAAGCATAATTCTATTGCCAGTGGAACTAAACTGACCATCATTAAAATAAGAATCATTGGAATTCAGTGAGTAGTTGGCAATGGCTTGTTCCGCTCAGTAACACTGCAGAAGCAGCAAAGCTGGTAAAACATTTACTCCCTGGCTCCCTATACAGATGTTTCTGGAGGCATGTGACAGCTGGAGTTCCTTTCAGACACAAGGTACTGAGTCCAGCTGCTTTTAGTAGCACCCTGGTGGCCACATGTTCACTTATAACACATTTTTTTCCAAATATAACCTGACTCAAAAGTTGAAAGGTGGACTGAGAAAATACCATTTGCAAGGGAGGAGGTGGTAACATTAGGAGGACAGGAAGGGAAGAGTTAAATTCAGCTGGTTTTTGAAATTGCAATGCTGGCTAAAATGAACTGTATAGATCCTTTTAATCCTTCCTGCCAGAGGCAACCACCCAGAGTGCATCGCCCTGTAAGACCCAGAGAAAGATGTATGAGTTGGATATTTCTAAGCACCTAGAACTCATTATGTTGCAACAGTAGCTCGCATGACTAATTCCTACCTGCACCGTCCAACTGGTTTTCCCAAAGTCTCCTTCACTCAATAGGGGGAGGGGTACAATTAAATGTTAATAAGTTTTCATGTATGAGAGTTGCTACTAATCAGGCTGGGGCAGGTCAAAAAGTAGCAGCTGCTGAGGCTTCACCCTTTTCTATGAGGTTGCCATTTGTCCTGTGCAGGCATCTGATTCTTGGCTACCCAAGTGAAAGTATGGAAATGAGTTTCACAACACTTAATGCCAGTTATAGGTGAAATGATAGACTTCTTTGGCACAGTGTTTCCTTTCTGTTTTTTTCTAAACAGTACTCCACAGTGAACCTACTCCCCCATCACATCATGTTGACAAATACGCATAATACCGACTCTCTAGGATCTAACACAGTCCCTTTGTAAGTTATGACTTACAAATTTTCGCTATACCATGTTGCCTGTTGCCCGTGGAAATACACTGACATAAACTGGGGATATTAAAATGTATGTGTGGATGTGGCATAAGTAGGTTATTATTTGCAGGGGGTGGAAATATTCAGCAAATCCATACAACATATTTCCCTCCCCTTTTGCCCTCAAAGCCTGGGTAGGGCTTGGTCTTTAAAATCTTCTCCTGGGCTCAGTCTAAGGAGGATGCAATCCCGACTCTTCCCTGTGCAGTCTGTGAGTTACAGGACACGTTGCAGAGTTTACCTATGAAGTAGGGTAGTGATATCCACCCACAAGGCAGTGTAAGGATTAAGCTAAGGGAGCAGCTGGACACCCACCATCTCGCTGCTCCACGATTGCCCCTGGCAAGAATAAGAGCTCCCTAGTTCTCAGCACATCTGTATATTTCACCCAGTGTGCCTCGCCTGTATTTTATTTCACTATCAGAATTCAGCTTACCAAATCCCCTTTCTTAGCCCAGTGGCCTAGTCCAGACCAGATTTAAATAATCAGCCTTAGCAATAGAATAAATGCATTTGCTAATTGATCTTCCTTCATTGCTGCCAACATCTCAGGTTCAGTAGCTACCAGAGTAGTCTCTTCTCCTCTGCTCCTCTTACCTCCTTCTGATCTCCAAGAGAATTTCTTCAATGATGAAAATTATATATATATAATTTATATATATATATGTCATTCAACACAGTAGTCTCTGTCCATTTGAGGCTAATTGAGTGCTTAAAATATAGCTAGTGCCACTGAAGTTTTCATGTTATTTAATTATAATTAATTCAAGTATAAATTGCCAAATGTGGCTAGCAGCTATCACATTACAGTAATTTTATACTAAAGATTCTCCTCTTCTCTTTTAGGAAAAGAGTCCTGGCTACCACTCCTGAAGTAGGTGACTAATGCTGTAATTAAGAACAGGGGATGGATGCGCTGAACTTACACTGAATAGTTTCAGTAGAGAGAGCTGCAGCTTGACTTTCCAAAAGCACTGGGGTGGGGGCACTGAAGACAGAGGGGAACTGTGTGCTACCTAAGCAGCAGGATGGGGTGGGGAACCTTAGAGCAATTACTGAGATCATCCAGACCCCTTCTAATGAAATCAAACCAAACCAAACCAAACATGTCTCTGTGCTTGCCACCACGGCTTGTTCTGCATGGACCACATGCCACAGGAATCAGAAAAATAAGGCGTCAGCCTGTTGTGAGCTCCTGGAGCAAAATGGTCTGAGGGACGCTCTCCAGAGCACTGAGGTACTTAGTAGGAGCCCTCTCAGAGATCGTAACAATAATGTATCTTCATCTATCTAAATACTTTCACTCGCTTGTATGTACTTCCTCAAACCAGAGCAACACAGAGGAGAAAGAGAAAAGAGGGATGTTTAAAAAGTCTGCTTTGAGCCAAGTCGGCAGGGCCAAGACTCTACCAGCCACATATTTACTTTAAACACTGTTATTTGCTTTAGGTTTTTCTTGTGGTTCCAACCATGATATTGCGTGCATCTTCAAAGCTGGGAGAACGCTGTGGAAGCACATTAGACAAGAGGATTCCGACCGACATGACCCTTAATGGCTTCCTCTAGCCTCCCTCTCTATGATTCACAAAGGTATCTTTAGCCGGCTTTAAATTCCAGCTGTCATACTGGTTCCACATTGATTTGGCCAAATTAATAGGTGGGGCTGGCTCTTTAGGCAATAATCTATGCAGCTTTCAGGGAAGAGGCTTCCTAGTCCAAAGCCATGCGCCCTGCACCCAGGCCCTTGGCTTTCCCCAGTGGGGCTGCTTGATGGTCTCTCACCTGCAGGTCTCAAAGCCCTTGCTGAGTGCCAGCTCCATCTGGGCCATGGTGGGCAGGGTGGTGTTGAAAGCCTTGCAGAGGTCGGCTGCCTCCGTCCGAGAGATGCTGTAGCGTCCATTTTTCTCCACGTGGAATACACCTGCATAGCGGCATGTGATGTTCAGATCTATGGGATGAAACAGAAATGTCAGAATCATTTGCATAAACAATCAGCACAAAAAATAGATGGGTACTGAAGAAGTTCCTTTTTGAGAAGGCTCATTAAAAAACCAAATAAACCACTGGCCAGAGCCTTCAACATGCACTCTGGCATTCAAAACAACATTGCTTTAAACTCAAATTTAAGATAAGATATGCTAAAGTACTGTGAGTCTTACATTCTCTCCACTGCCTGCTACACAATGCTTTCAAAAAGCATACAATTTAAAGTAACAGAAACTAATGGAAAACTATAAAATGCAGGGAAGTAAAGAAGGAAAACAAGCCCACCGCCATCAAGAGAACTACAGCATTTGCTGCATCTTCCTCCAGTTTGTTTACTGAATACACACACATTTTACATAACACACACACACATACACTTGCATAGTGTAAATAGTACTAAATACACAGTTCTATATTTGGAAGTCCTTTTCCATTTAATCTTTCATTATAAGCATTTTTCCACAATCAAGTGATATTGCTTCCTCTTATGACCTCCCACGGCTTCTAACTGCACCCGGAATAAATTTGCTTATCATGGTCAAGACCACTGCAAGCTGGCTCTGGTTTCCCACTCCAGCCTCTAAGTAGCTTGCTGGGCTCTGAGCACAAAGCTTTCCTTCCATTCCCTCAGGCACTCTAACTGAGCTCCTTCCCCTCCCTCCCAGGACACACAGCTGCCCTCCCCTCTATATGGAATGTTCCATGCTCAGAGAGTCACGTGGGTGGTTCACGGTTGTCTTCAGAATTTCAACTCTGCAACTCCTTACCTCCAAGTCCTTCCCTGCACACTCCTGTGCAGCCCCAGCCTCTCTCTCCCCTCACCTGACTCTTGCTTCACAATAACATTCTCATCTATGTGTGCATTGGTTATGTGTGTGTCAGTGTCCTCTCCTTGGAAGAACAGCTCTGAGAAGGTATAGGTCGTTCACTTGCTTGCAACTATACTCTAACACCTATAGCAGTGGCTGACCAAGAGTTGGTGCTGTGTTCATCAAATACCGGTTGAATGAATGAATGGCCCACTGAAATTTTCTCCAAAACATACTTCTAATCAATACTCCCAAAGCCTGCTCTTTGCTCTCAAGTGTTAATGGCACTGAAAATGAAATGTGACTGGTATCAACTGGGTAAATGATTATTTGATGCAAAGAGTTTTGTGAGCTTTGTAGACATTAATCTAAAATCTCTATCAGGAGCATGAAAATCATTCTATTCTATTTGATCCTGTGTGTAACAATTCCAAAAGACTTCAAAGACCTTAACTGAAAACTCAAAACTCGTTATTCTTTCAGGACTCTATGATCCCCAGTGTGCATTTAAGTAAACTCTACCTGGGAAAGTTAAGGTACTAACACTGCCCTGTAATGCTGGATTCCTCCTGAGCACTTCCCTGGTCCTCAGTGACAGCCTTTCTCTGGAAGCCCTGCTAATGTTGTCTCTGGACCATGGCCCAGGTGCAGGCATCATTCCATGTTAGTTAAAGGCCAGGGCTAGAATCAGACAGAACTGGCTTTGACCTAGAGCCCAGATTTCACCTTGTGTAAGTCTAGAATGAGCTTGGGAAAATGCTGCTTACATACCAACAGGAAAATCGAGGCTCAGAGAAGCAGCCCAAATAAGTATTTCTGTCTAGAACTATAAGCTCCTTCTAAACCCCATTTCTTTGTCTTACATGCCAGAGCTGATGGCCAAGAGGCGATCCCTCCTTACTGCAATGTCCCAGGTGCCCAGCCCCTTTGTAGTTCTGTGGGTATCATCTTCACCAGAACCCTGAGGTATGAGTTTTAGACATATACACATTATTTAAAGGTAAAGAAACTGAACTTCCAAAAATGAACAACTTCTCAAAGTCAGCCACTTATTAAATGGGAGAGCTAGAAATCTACCTCAGATCTCTTCAGATCTGCTTTGAGCCACCTTGTTACATACCCAGAGATCCCTTCATGTCCCTAGAGCACCTGCAGAAAGAGGAGAGGCCCAGCTAAACAACTACTTCATGAGGACAAAGATAGGGTTATTATACTGCAGCTGTCATCTTTCTGCTTCTAGGGCAGGAAGTAGGTTCCAAACACTAGAAATCAGTGTCTGACAAATGCAAAACTAGAAAGAGAACAAATAAAATTCTGTATTATCTACCTTCATTCTGAAAATTACAAAAGAAGAAATAAGAAGTGAAGCTTGAAAAGACAATCATTTTCCTTTTGTTCTGTTTGTGTCATTAGCAAGTGAGTGCTAAAAAAATAAAAGCAAGGCAACAAAACCCAAATGTCAGAGTGAGGTGAAATGGAGAAAACATGTTTTTGTGCAGTGACTTCTTTATCAGGTCTAACAGGTCCTCCAAAGTCGCTCATACAACACCTGGCTGATGAGGCAATGCAAATCGAGAGGAAGGAAATGCACAAGGCCCTTTTGAAATGCTATTTGTTTTTTGCTGACATTTTCAGCTTCAGGCTCAGTTGGGCAATCTCACAAAGGGAACCTGTCCCTCTGAGTGACAGCCTTTCTGGGGCCTTTCCTTGTCCAGCACACAAAAGAAAAATGAGGTGTCCCAGACAACTTTTTGGAGGACAGGCTGCCAAGGGAGCCTCCAGCCGAATGCTAGGGGAGGCCAACTACCTATCTCCTCCTGGTGCAGCGAGTTGCTGTCACTCCCCAGATTAAAAATAAAGTCTGAGGTATGGACAGTGGTTCGGAACTGAACAGCAGTTTCTTTCTTATTAAAATCAATTCCAGCTTGCTATCTGGCAGGCAGAATATGCAAATATAAGAGAAACCAATTCAGGCTGAGACTTCTGAGAACTATCCCTTGAGTTCCATGTGTAGCAGCCAACATAACTTTATAGATGGTGTGTGCGTGCATGGTGTACGTATGTTGATATGTGTGCATACCAGTGAGTGTGTGTGTGCATGGGCCCAGGTGAGCCAGGATGAAACAGATAAACTCAACCTTCAAATTCTTAGACTTTGAGACGTAAGCCAGGCCTGACACATTGCAGGTATCTGCAAAAGGCTGCTAAATAAATAAACTATTGGCAAAGTGAAAATCCCACAGCTTACATTTACCTTCATCTTATCAAAAGATATAACTCCTAACCCTAACGGCATCTGGGCACTTAGGAATTGCAAATACGGTGCCAAACACTTCCTTTCAGGTCTGCTATCCTATGAGTGTTCAGAGTCCCTCTCCTCTAAGTTCTTCTTGCCTTAAAAGAGACCAAGGCCACAAGGCCACATATGATTTAAGCCCTGACAACTTATAGAGACATTCCAACAGGCTTCCCTAATATTTATGCAAACCCAAATTATTACCCTGGAGGCTATTAATGATACCAACAGCAGTAATAGTAGCTAATACTTATTATGTACTTAAGTATTCCAGTCACTCTTGCAAGCACTTTACAAGTATTAACTCATTTTATCCCTAAAACAACCCTTCGGGGTGGGTAATATTTTCTCCCCACTTTGCAGATATAGAGCACAGGAAGTGGAAACTATGAAGAAACATGCCGCGTTCACTGAGGTCATAATGATAAAGTCTCCCTGGGCTTAACCACTCGCTGCTACTCCTAGCTCTGAGTCAGGTCATCTTTCCAACCTCTCTATTTCACCAATGCATAGCTGACATGAAAATAAACATGAAAGTAAGAGTGAAGTGTGGGTAGCCAGGGGCCACAGAGCACCTCTGTACAGGGCATTAGTGTCCATGGCAGTGGTGAGGGCCCTGCTGCAAACTCCTGCAGGAAGGATGGGATCCTAGGATGTCTGCGGTGTCCCTAGAAACAGGGACTTTGGGTACTTGGGAGCTATTCTGACTCAAGAAGCAAGTATTAAAAGGCCAGTTGCATCTCTAAAACAAAGATTTCCAACTGGAAATATATAAAGAATATTTTCTATTGAGCCCTCTGTTCTCCAAAAATGAATACACTGACCCACGTCCCTTCCTCTAAGAGATGGAATGGGCTCAACAAAGACATGGACTATGCGAGGCCACTTTCAGATGCAAGCAATGTCATCCAGGCCTTTAGAGTGGTATTTCACAGCCCTGGATAGAAAGGGAGCTGGGAGAAAGAAGTTTGCCACCTGGAATCTAGGAGATGGTCTTCAAAAGGGCCGCGAAGTTATGAAACTGTGCAGACTCTGTACATGGACAGGTGTTTGGAGGGGCAATGCCCTAGGTTTTACTTGTTTCTCAAAAAGTCTGTGGCTCAGCTGGGTGAAGAATTTTTCTCCAAGGTCTTGTTTCATTAGATTGGAAATTCCAAATTCTGGAATCTTAGAAATTCACAGTGGGCTTTAGGACCACAGCGACTGTATCTCTTCCCTTCCCACCATTATATTGCAGTACCTCATACAGCTGCACCTTATAGGCAAACACTGAATGAATGAAACGAATTAAATGCTGAGTGAATAGTGAATGTTCTCTTCTTGCCTCCCACCCCCCACAGGACAAACAGACTTATGGGGCCCAAAATGATTCCCCATCAGGTCCCTCTTCACATTGCTCTGGAGTCACCAGCAGAGCTGTGTTGAGAATTCTATACAGGACACTGAAAATGTCTTAAAGCTGAAGCTTAGCTCCTGTGAATATTTTCTATTTTCCCTGAAAGCAATTATTTCCAAGGCCCATTTTCATTTTGTGACTGGTTTTGTCTGTCTGAACTTTGAAGCTCTCGTCTCTGAATGGGAATGGCATGCTCTCATACTATCGGAGGCCATATCTGAGGCCAGATTTCCTGACAGAGTACAGGAAACAGGCCACCAAAAGACAACCCACAGCCATACTTGCCAAAGAGAGAGGGCCACCTGTCCAAACCTCACTTCTCTACACGGACTCAAATGAATTAGTCTGTATTTCTAACACGAGACATTCAGATATGCCTGGTCCCTATCTGTCATCTCTCTAGAAGGCATAAGACAAATTAGGTATTTTTCTACTGATTTATTCTCAGAGTACACCACTTGAAAGGAGAAGTTGCTTTATTATGAAGATAGGAGGAAGGTCAGTTCCTGCTACTCCATGACTTGTCTAATTTCCACAGTTCACTCATTATGGGCATATTAACAGCAAGCCCAGATGGTATGCATTCTAGATTCAAGGTTTTCAAGGTTTTCCACCTAATAATTCATTTTATTCTCATGAAAATCCTATACACGATTATATTTTATTATCCCCATTTGATATATGCATTAACTGATTCATTGAGAAGTTGGAAGCGCAGTGACTGGTAGAGGCAGGTTTCTGACTCGGCAGTCTGATCACAGTGTTACCTCATAGCTTCTACATGGGACAGATTCTAAAACTACAGGAAGCCCACTTGCTCTCCATGTGATTTTTAAAGTATGGAGAGGTGATTATTAAAGAGAGCTCTACAGAAAAGAACTTGAGCATATTAAATATTATTTTCAAATCAGAGTTCCCTTGATTCTGGATCATAAGGCTTAAAGGGTAGGGCCTTTGTTCAAGGGCTTGGCAAAGCTTCCATGGAAAACAACCTCACTAATGGAACTTCCACCCTCTCCCAGGAGAGAAGGTTCTGAAGTCTCAGTGTCCATTGGGTTTCCCCAACAGTGAGCTGGCCATGCCTCTCAGATCCAACCTGTTGCTCTTTCCTTGATGCCCTTAGGAACTGAAAGAGTTCAATCCCATCCCTGCTACAACCTTCCTGCTCCCTGTCCTTTATAGCCTGAGTGCTCTGCCCATGGACAAGCAGAGCTAATGAGGAGAGGATTCTAGGATCAAGAGTTGGCCCAGGGCTGGATCACCATACTGAAGGATGTCTTTGTAACATCCTGAGATGCCAAACTCAAAGGTCTAGACCAATGATGGTGAAATTTTTAGAGACTTGGTGCCCAAATTGCAATCCAAACCCCACTTATTTATCACCAAGTGCCAACAATGCCATTAAACCTGAATACTGAGATTTTAGTTGAGAAAAGCAATTCATACATTTGGCTCTTGCACTGACAGAGAGGGTCTTGCGTGCCTGCTGTGGCACACGTGCCATAGGCTCACCACTACTGGCCTAGACAGACCACATTAAGACCCCAGGCTGATCCACCTGGAGCCTGGCATTTTGGCCTGATGGCATCCAACATGATGGAACACCTGGGAGCCAACCACAGAAATCTCTTCCGCAGTGGCAGCCCAAAGCATTGGTGAGCTCTCCACATTTTTCATCTTTATACAGTATTTATTATGAAAAGACCAGGACTATTTCTGTGCTCAGATCTGCTGAGTTCATGTCCATAATAGAAAATTTGCAACTTATAAACCTAACTGAGATGATTCTGATTAGAAGTGGGGAGGAAAGGGGCTAAATTATTCTTCAAGCTTTATTGCTAATTGGAGCATCAGTGTATAGAGCCAGGAGGGACATCCGAGAGCTTCTAACCATGTTCTCTGTAAGACAAGAGAAAATAAAACTGATCATGCCCAAGCAAGGTCCCCTGGACAATTACAAGAAAGGAACAACCCCAGGAGACCATGATTACAGATTCCTGACTCCTAATCCAGTGTTCTTGCACCAAACTTTTTTTTATAAGCAGGTTGAGAAAGCTGTTCCCAATAAAGCCACAGTCCACTTGTCTTAACAAGACATGAAGCAGTCATTCTGTTCTTCATTTGTTTGATGTCTTCAAAGCCCAGAAGTTTCCATCTGGGAGTCTTTTGAGCTATTATGGTCCATGCTGCCACCCAGGCCTGCCAGTCCAGAAAGCTGGCAGTCTTCCCACTAGCCCCACATCACTGGCCCCCATCTCCTGACACTCATGTGATGGGAACCTTGTCAAAGAGGGCATTGTTTACCATCCACTTCTGAATGAGGCCAGAATCACACTCGGTGGCTGAATCGCCTTTGGCTGCCCAGTGCAGACCATGAGTCTCAAGTGACTCAGTCTCTCCCGGAATTGCCCGGGAGGTGGGTGAGGGTTTAAAGAGTACAGAAAAGAGTCATAAACAATCATACCCAAGGGAATTTCCTCTAGCTTTCAACTGAGCTAGTCATCTCTTGGCACTTAAGACAGGAAAGACACCTCAATTTCTTAGTGCCTGGCTAGACCCTCTGGCCTCAGCCTCTTGTCCAAAGAGCATGGATCCTCTCATGGCAGCTGACCCTAACCAACAGGGACTGTCACATTCACTCTAGCAGAGAACAATCCAAAGGGTTCCCTCAGATGCTACCCTGACCCTGCAGCCAAGGCCTCCAAACAGCCAACCCAAGGCATGGTCTGGAAAGACCTTGACAGCTTTCAGAGTTTGAAGAGAGGCTCTTATCTGCCTCCTGGTGCAGTGATGAGGACTTGCACACCAAGAACCCACTGAGGACCCCCACTCCTGATCCGGGCTCCAACAGAGTCTTATTTCTGCCAACAGAGAGTGTGAGCCCATGAACGGTTGCCTCACTGCACAAGAATCTGGAAGGCCAAGTGGTCTTTGGGGAGCAAGTCTTCAGGAAGATAGATGAAGGGAAGAAACCACACTGTGTACCCTTGTTTGTTCCCATGGTGATCAGGAAATCTACTGGCCTCAAAACCTTTGTTTGCTTCTTTTGTGAATCTTATTGATTTAGCAGATTGCCTAACACAAACCCAGGATATGGTAAGTAAACTGAAAAAGCATCTCAGGTGCCCACATAGGGTTTTTCCTATTGTCAGTAGAAAAAGGATGTCCTACTGTTTTGAAATTTGATTTTTTTTCTCTGGATAGTTACTGTCACATCATCTAATTTGTATACAGTTTCTGCTCAGGTCTGGAACCAGCACTTTGAGGAAATGAGTAACTTTAGATTGAAGGAAGTACCTTCTGAGAGTTGAAGTAGAGTGAGAAACAGTTACTTACAGGAAACACTTGTATTTGGGGGGCAATTAATGGAGTCCTGACATGCTGATCAGTTAGGGACCTCCAGCTAAAAGAAGGATGCATTGGTTTTAGCCTAAATCCTGTTCGTTATAACCTACAGGACCTTGAATAATTCATAGTAGTTTCCCTGGGCACACTGAGTCTTCTTACCTCTTGGGATGAAATAAAAAGTCAGGAAATCTTTGTAGCTTGTGGGATAAAGGAGGACATACACAACTGGGGCAGGATGAAAATCCCAGAAAGCCTTTGAAAAATCTCTGTGAATCAAGACACATGTGGGTTTCACCTTCTGCAGAACAGAATGGATCAATGGATCAATCATAGGCTTTGGTAATCTTGCCATGAGTTTCCTTCATTAATTATGAAGCACTTTCCTACCCAGGAAACCCATTGAAGCCCAAGGAGTAGACAGTATGCACCCAATTTACAGATGAAGAAATTAAGGAACAAGAGACTCAGAGACTCAATGTCATATAGGGTATTTGAGAAACCCAGACATCAATTTAGATCTTCCAGGCCTCCTGATTTTTCCCATTACCTCACAATGCTGCCACCTTTTTTGCTTTGAGGTGTCAAGAGGGAAGTGACCATGCTCAGAGAGGTCAGTGATGGTTTCAAATTTTCTTCTACTTCCTGTTATAAGGTGCTGGACAGAACCATGATGTTTAAGACAAATAAAAGCAGAGCCCCAATGAGAGTTGGCATGAGGATGGCAGGGCAGACTCCAGAGCCTTGATCTACCAGCTGTTCATTCTTACTGAGCACCCACCCCTCCCTACCCATGGCCTAGCAATTCCACAATGCCTAGGAGGCCCTGTGGACCAGTCTGCAAAACACAGTAGGGGCAATCATGGCAATGATGATCATCACTAAGTAAGTCTTGCAATGTACCTGATGATTAGTCACCACACATGACACCTCTATAAACAGTCTGAACAATTTTTACAGGGTCCTGCAGCTCACAAGTTGGAGCCCACAGGACATGCATCAGGTGAAAATGCTTTAGAAATAAAACGGGCTTAGCATTATGATTTTTTTTTATTTTCCCTCGGGATAAGCATAGAAATGCTTTGCAACTTAATGTCCTTCATAAAGATTGCTTCCGTGTGGAGATGGAAAAGTCTGAATTTCCAATATACTCAGTGGGAACTGCAGCTGGATGAATAGTGCACTTAACAGGATTCAGAGAATCAGAAACTGAAGTAAAGTTTCAGTTGCTGTTCTTCAAGATAGAAAATGTGGGGAGTAAAAAGTCACCACCAGTTACCGCAGAGCCCAGCTCCAACACACAGAACAGGGTAGCTCCAATTTTGATTTCCCTTCCCCTTGCCTGTCTTTCAGCATCTTCTTAAGTGAGATCTGAAAGATACTGGAATATATGGAGCTGCTATTTTGTGTGGGACAACAGTTCTAGGTGTTGTAACAGGTGTTACACTTGAGACTTCAAATGATCACCCCTACTTCACAGTGAGGTGCAGAGTATAACCAGCCCAATATCCTACTACGAAAGTAGCAAAAGACAGGAGTCAAACTCCAGGATGACTGACACCTGGTCTCTGACATGAGTTCATCAAGACTCAGTTTACCAAAGCCACAGCTCTCGCCTCAGAGCATGCAGATTCTTGCACTGAGGGATTGGATATGCAAGTCAACTGTGGGGCAAAGGGTGTGGTTGGAACACACAGACTTTTACAGCTGGTACTGCCAAGCCGGGGCCTGGGCTTTCCAGTCACAGTACGCTAATGGGGCACCTACTGTGTATCAGGTTCTGTGCCAGGGACTTCACACAGACTATCTCATTCAAACCACCACAGTAGTTGTATAAGTGCAATTCTAATAATAAACCTTTCTACAGATAAAAAGACTGAGGCTGGCAGCATCTAAGAAAAAAACCTGTCCACGATTGTACAGGTAGAGGATCAGGCAGACTCCTCCCTTCTTTCTTAGCTGCCGAACACCAATGCTTCTCTTATCATAGCATCTTGACCTCAGGAAGTTCCAGCTGAGAACCACAATCATGCTTGTTCCCAGATAGAGCACTATGGAGTTAATATTTTAATGCCTTGCAAATAGAGCTAGCTAGTAGAAGCATGCTGATTACTACTTTCCCCTCCCAAGGGTTAGCTAATAGAACAAAAAAAGGGAAGCATTAAAGAGAAAAATCAGCCCTGCACTAAGAGTTAAAAGGCCTGTGCTTAAATAGGGCCAACCTTCCAGGGATCCATTGTAAGAGGAAAGATTTGATGAATGGATTGGATTTCTGCCTGACTGGGGTGGAATGTAGACAGGTCAATACCTCTGTTCTTCCCTTGACTACTCTTTGCAAACAGTATCTAGTTCAGATTCTCCTTATACAGGTGCTCTTTACCCACCTCCGCAACACCATCACTTCAAATCATAGGAAGGACAATGTCAGACAGACCCCAATGGTCAATAGGTGCCTGGAAATCCCCAGAGGCCTCTTTGCTTGTCACTCAAAAAGCCTCATCTGAATGCAAATGAGTGGACACTTCTTAGGAATAACCATGACTTGTTGAAATTTGTAAGAAAACTGTCATTCATAAACCTTGATGCTTGGTCACAAGTTGCCCTTTATCTACAGTTCACCTTACAAATAATACCGACTTACAGGTGGATTAATACAGAACAACAGTCATGCCTTTAGGTCACCCTTTTCCTCTTCAAATATATCAACAGTGCAGTTACGCAGCTGCAAAAATATTTATTTGCAACTACAAAGCACTGTAAATGATTAAGAGGCGTCTGAGATTTCCACTGATTCTAAATTTGGCAGCTCAAAAATTGTCAGGTCACATTTTAAAAACTCAATCTCTCTCTTTTCTCATTTTCTACCAGGTGCTAAAATGAAAAGGGGGGTGTGTGTGTGTGTGTGTGTGTGTACACACGCGCATGTGCACACATGTGCATACATGCACGGATAAAAGGGGCAAGGTCTTCCTCCCCCTGCAAGAGCTCCACCATTGTTCATTCTTCAGATGCTCTGAGAGGTACATAAACATTTCAAAGCAGGAGAGGCTGACTTGGGGGGGATATTTAAAAAATCTGGGCCAAAAGGTTTCTAAGATTAGTGTGGTTCCAACTACCTCGTGAACTAAGGGCCTGTAATTCATGCCTCTTCCTAGGCTTTCAATCTGTGAAATCCCATCTGCAGCAACAGATGCCAGGCTCAAATGCCAAGCTTCAGAGAACTCATTTCTGACAAGCTTTTAAATATAACTCTAACCACAGGTTTCGGACCAAAATCTTTACTGTTTATTTCATGCTCAGCTGGGGTGGGCCACACATAACTTCCTGCTTTTAAGGAACCTGATTCATGCAAAAACCCAAAGGCTTAGAAGTGCAGAAAGATACAAATGACCCTTCTGTGAAGTTGTCAAGGAAAATAAGGTGTTCATTTTCCTTCACACAAATGGCCATTGAACATGACAAGGGGCCACACCTGACGAAGGCTAATTCTTTCACTGCAGGCATTGGAGTGAAGCTCTGAAAACTTCCGAGTGAGAAGAAATGGCCTCTTCTTATGAAATCTGTAGGAATGGCACAAGGTGTGACTGGCAGCAACTTCCGTGAAATACAGATGTTATGTGCCAGATGTGATCCTGGGTACTGGGGAGCCAGACAGAGTCCTGCCCTCCAAAGGTTTACCTTCCAGTGTGAGGACATAAACACTAAAAAGGTGATACAGCTGCGAATCATATAATTTCAGGTCCTGGCAGTGTTAGGCAGGAAATAAGAGAATATGATTGAAAATGTCAGATAGTGAAATGTGATGCTCATTCTTCTAGGAAGTTATGGGAATATTTTATTTATTTATTATGGGGCTATAGATGAGATCAAATACCTGGCAAAAGGAAATGTCACCCCACCCGCTCACACGCATGCACACACACACACACACACACACACACACACACACACACTCAGATCAAATCATGGTTAGAATCCAAATCAGATTTGGAATCCATCTCTGCCTTCCAGGGCTTATAAAGAGATGTCCCTAGAATTTCAGCCTAGGAGGACAGACAAGAAAGATGTGGAAAGTAAAGGTTATGTCAATTAAATGGCCTACCTTTGAAGACAAGAGTTCCATGTGGGTCATATGCTGGGTACTGAGTTGATCAAAATAGGGCTATGTCTACCCCTTCTGGGTTTTAGCCGGAAACTCAGTGCAATTAAGACAGTTCCAGAGTATCCCAACAGAGTATGGCTGTGATGTATCCAATCTCGAGCCCTCTGAAACCTGACAGGAACCTCCTGGCTGCACAAAACCTATACTATCCAATAATTCCCAGTTACTGGAAACTGGAGATTGCACTTATTTATTTCCATGGTATTGTAGGATCGTGAAGGCCATGCTCATAGGAAAGAAGACTCCTAGTCTCACCCACGGGATACTAGGTGGGCCATATTTTGTTAAAGTTTAAATTTTTGTTTGTTCATCAGTAAAATGAAGGTGATACCTTCGTTCTGGGGTACTTTTAAGGATTAAGTAAAGAAATCCACCTAAGCACTTGGCAAAGTGTCTGACTCTTAGCAAAGTGCCTGGTACTTTATAGCTATTAGCCAACATCCCTAAGATTAAAGTGCCCTCAAGGCAGCTTATAGGTAAAGTGCCTCTTGCACTAACTTAACTCCTGATTAACTGTTCAGCTCACTCACTGTATCCTGGTCACAGCTCTTCCAGACCTCCAGTTATTTAGGGTCAGGAGCCTAACTACGCGGATGCATGGATTGTCACTCGACATAATATGCATGAGAGATAGATGACAGCAATAATTGATAGGATACAATATGACAGATTAAAGAGACACAGAGAAATAGTCTGTCTATAAATCCCTATTCTAGGGAGCGGACTGCATCCAGTGATACTAACCCACAGAACCAAAGTGGGTTCCAGTGGGACCATGCCTGCTTTATCTTTATATCCCCAGCGTCTGACTTATAGCATGGTGTGCAATAAATGTCTCTTTATTTTAGGGGGGAAAGCATTAATGAGAATGTCCAGTGCCACGGAGCTTAACTCTATGCTTCTTTTTGATACACTATGAGGGCTTGAAGGAGTCACTGCACCTCCGAAAGTCCCTGTTTATTCATCAGACAAGGAAGCAGTTAGACTTGATCTCTAGGTCCCAACCTAGCTTTTGTCTCTAGAAGGAGTTTGTATTTCCTCTTAACCCACTCTCAAAACACTCCAGGAACCTGAGTGGCTCCCTCTTGCCTGCAAGGTCAGTGCCATTTTGCTCTGCTATTGAGGCAACTCTGGTGCAATCAACAAGTCAGGCAGAGAGAACTGGCCAGCAAAAAGAAATAATAGACAGAAAAAGAAAGAGTATGACCAGCATCCTGCTCTTACATTACACCAAGTAAAGCCTTTCAGCACACAGAGCCTTACAGTTTGCCTCTTGAAGCTGGAGAGAAGGATGGTTTCAATTAAGAGAAACTTGTTTCCTTAGAGGGCATCTTCCTAAATTACTACAAACAACCCCAGTGCTCCCTGAGGTGGATTTCAGCACTTTGGGCCAACTCTAAGGATTCTTCAGGCCTGAGACAGTCTTTGCAGGAGGCGCTGCTATACAGACCACACCCATCTGAACAGCGAGGCAGTTGTGGGACCCTCTCCTCCCATTGGGTCCCTGGCCTTGGGTTGTCCTGGGGGCTCCACTACCTCTGGGAAGAGCAGGGAGAGGAAAGTTCGCATTACCTCCTTTCCTGAAGATGCCTGCCAATACTTCTGAATTTTTTTCTGGCTTCTTAGTTCTCAAGAAACCAGAAAGAAAAAGAAAAAAATCTAAATTTTTAGAAAATAAAGAAGAGACTCCTTGAATTTTCAAAGCCTCTAAGTTCTGGGAATATAAGAACAGAATTAACTCCGTAGAAGTGAGTGGGAACTTGTGGAATAGTATTAAAAGGAAGAAGGGACTTTGAATTGTACTCTAGCCTTAGTGCATAAGATCTGAGCCATCTTAGGCAAGTACTTCCCTTTAACGAGCCTCCATTTCTCAGCCTCTAAAGTGGCTATGATGAAATTCAGCCCCTCATGGATTAAAATCCTTGTGCTCAAAGAGAAGTCAATGAGAGTGAGATAATAAATATATGCAAAGTACCAACAGAGAGTTTGGATCATAACAAGTACTCAGGAAATGTCAATCTTAGTCCTTCCCCCATGGGAAGATAAAACCTTGAGCAAGTGACCTCAGCTCTCCCACATACCAAGGGGACCCATATGTTCTTAATTTATGACATGTAAAAAATCATTTGTGCTTTGATAATCTGCTGTTTTATCCCCAGTAACAGTCCAAAGCCACACTCTCATGAAATAAAAGGCAAGAGGGAAGCTGACAGAACTGCAAATTCTCTTATTAAAAGGTTCAGCAGCCTGACTCACTGCTGAGGTGTGACCAGGAGTGGCGAGGTAGTCCTTTCTCTGAAAGAGAGCAGAACTAAGCAGTGAAAGGAGATTACTGCTATTTTTTGGAGATGAGAGTTGAATACCACAATGACTGACAAGTAGGTACCTCTGCACTCCGATGCTGGTCCCCCATTCACAACCAAGAAATTCCAAGCTGAGCTCCTGGGGAGGAAGTGGGCTATGGGCAACTTCCCAGAATGAGAAGGAAGCTATTGCATTAAACTGCCTGTAAGGGTTTCTCTGTACCCTTAAAGTCAGGGGACAGCACTGTAAAGGAGGAAAATGTCACCTCCTCCTCTAGCCCCATCGCCAGCTGCCAGGACAGAAGGCAGGAAAAGCTGATCCTGCTGAGACAGGCAACCTGGGAGATTGACTGTAATTTGTGCAAGTAGAGACAGGACCTAGAGTGTGTTTTCCTGTTCACTTTCACCATCTCCAGCGAAGGTTCCCGGAATATCCCTGGCTGCTTTATCTGCTCAGCAACAGTGGTTCCAGTAAGCACATATGGGCGTCAGCACTCTGGTGTGCCTTCCCCACCAAATTAAATGAGATCTTACTGGCTAATGTTATGCCTAGAAATGGAATGAAAATCTCCCAAAGGCAGCTAGAAGAATTTCTCAAGTGTACCTGGAGCACAGTTAGGGCTGAATGGCAAAGGGAGAGACCTATGATTGTTATGATCATAACAAGGATCATAATTATTACTGTTGCATGCTTACTCTGTGCCGGGAATTCAATCGAGAGCTTCACGTACACAAGCACATCGGTCCTTGCACAACCCTAAGCTGTAGGTATTATAATTCTGTTTTAAAGATGAGAACATTGAGGTGCAAAGAAGGTAGATGAATTGCTTAGTGCAACATAATTGGTGCATGGCAGGACTTGAACCCAGCTGTAACTTCAAGGCTCACACTGCTTTCTGAGCACTCAGGACACCAGCAAATCCCTGCCAATTCACAGACTCAACTCTCTGGGCCAATTGGGTAAACAATGTCAAGTCTAGCCTTTAGACGCAGCTAGGAGGCCTGGCTTTGAGAGAATGGAGACCTGGCTCCCAGAGGTGCTGCACCCTCTGTGAAGAACAGTCTGTTTCTGAATGTCTTTCAGGGAATCTGGGATGCTCATTTGGAAAAGAAACCAGATGAGTTTTCCAAAATTGTCAACAATGCAGATAAGGCAGTACACAGAAACAGCTGTTGATTTTAGTTCTCCAAACAAAATAAAGAATAGAAAGCTTAAGCAGATAATAAGGCACCTTTCCTATATCAGGCAACACAGCTGAAGGAAATCTGGGAGGTGACTACGGGCGCTTGTTTAAAATGAAAGAGAACTGTCCCAGAAAGGAGCCACTGATAGCTTCTGCCTTCACCCCCAACAAGGAGTGTGAAGTCTCTCAGGCCTGTTTCCCAAAACCTTGCCCCAACTATCCCATTTCTAAAAGGGAAATGTTTCCTCCTTGTCCTTCACATCCACCCTGAGTGGTCAGAGGCTGTGTTCAGCTTCCCTTATAGCATCCTCTCAGGGAGCCACAGGAAACATTATGTCTTAGGCGAATCACTCAAGGGAGGAGGTGAGGGAACTGGGGTGGTGCACAACCAAAAAGAGGAATGAGAGAAAGGCGGCCTGCTTATCTATCCTCCTGTGCTTCGCAAGCACCTGCCTTTTATTTGAACAGAAATACATTTTTAAAAACATAGATGAATGGATGGATGGACAGCTAGAAGGAAGGAAGGAAGGAAGGAAAAAGGAAGGAAGAGAGGGAGGGAAGGAGGGAGAGAGGGAAGGAAGGAGGGAGAGAGGGAAGGAAGGAGGGAGAGAGGGAGAGGAGGAGGGAGAGAGGGAAGGAAGAATATAATAGAATGTGTGGTGCAGTGGAAACTGAAAGCTTATTCTAATGGGAAGCCTTTGCTGTCCCCAAGGAAAGCCTCTCTTAGGAAATGCTATTTCAATTGAAAACTCAAGGACAGATTATGAGCTAACTGGCCAGGCTAATGCCAAACAAGGCTTACAGTCAGGAAATTCACCCTCAAGATAAAGCATAAGTCATTTTGGCTTAATAGAATCCACTTTGTCCAGATCTTTCATTGTTAGATACTGAAAAGAACTGGCCTCCTTCCTGTGTAAGAAAGAATGCATCTGCAAGGTCCATCTTTAAACACACCTAGATAGAATCATCATAAATCCTTTAACTTTATTTAGGTAATTAAAAAAGGAATAGAAAACAACAAAAAAATCCTGGAGGTGGATTAGGAGGTTCATAAGCTAACTTCATGGAGGCAGAGGATAGACCCAGAAAACCTTCCTGATCATTTTTTGAAGTTTGTTAGAAGTTGAGATATTGGATCCTTGAGCTTTGAACTCAAAAAACTATTAGGAAGAACTTCTATGAAAGAGCAGTTATGAATATAAAATTCAAAAGTCAACTCAAGATTCCTTAAAATCAAATCAGGCCCAATGAAAGCCAGTGTAACACGGACATCGGCTCTGGGGGTTGATGGGGGTTGAACACTACAATTCAAATACTGAATCTACACTTATTATCTATCACTTTGACCTTTAATAACCTTGGGAAAGTCATTAAACTTTCTCCTACATGAAAAGATAATAATGCCAACCACAAAGTTAACGTGAAGACTGGATTAGATAATGGAGCTGAAAACACTTTACATGCATTGAAACACTCTAGTAGAAAAGTGTAATAGAAAGGGGAAGCCAGCTCTTTCCCTTGGGGATCATCATTGCATAATTTACAGGAAGAGATGCTCATCCAAGGTCATAGCAATTCTTTTTTTTTTTAATGGATCATTGCAGAGTAGTTGTCCTCAGGCATGGTATAGCTCCAACAGTGCTGAGTTGCAAGTAATGAGATTACAGTAATAGTAATGTGCTCAAGTATGCAAAAGATGGGCTAGTTCTTGCAAATTATAACAAATTGCAGGTTATTTCTGGATATTACTTCCGTTTATGGGAGAGATAAAAGAATAAGTTTATAGCTAGTATGACTGAGAAAAACCACAGATGATGTTGGCCTCGAGTTGTAGTGTGTCTCCCGTGTGAATTCTATGACAAAATGTGTCTTCTCAGAAAAAGGTGGAGGATGTGGCTTAGGAAAACTAGACCTTAGGTTTACCTTTTTTCTCTATCCCATACAAAAGTCTCACACCATAACTCTACCAGGTGGCAGCTGTACTCATTGTAACAGACTTTGTTACCAGTGCACCAAAGTTCTTCCAACTAGACCCAAGTTTTGACCAGAAACATTGAGCTTGTGCTTCAGGGAAGGGGAGGTCCAGACTCCCAACTCCAGTGGATGAATCAGGACTAGTCTAAGTCAAGGACAGTGGTCTGAGATCTCTTTGGCTGTCATGGGTTAGGTGTAGGCGTGAGATTCTATTCGTTCAAAGAGAAGCAAAGATGAGTGGATTGAGGACTTCTGGAAAAGCCATTCCTTATGTTGAGAAGAGGTGTAGAGGTGTTTGTAAATAAGCCTTCCCCGTCTTCTGCTGTTGAATATTAACTGTTTTCAAAGGATGCTCAACATGCTTGTAGCTTTGAGTCTTTTGGGGAAAATGTGGAAGGCAAACAGAAGGAAGAAAATAGGGCAGCAGAGTGGAAATTTGGGGGAAAATAACCTAGATCTTGACAATATTACTGAGTTCCTGGAAGTCTATCCCCAGACTTCTTGTTGTGGGAGATAATATTTTATGAGAGTGGACTGTTCTGAGATTCAGCTGGTATGCACTGATATGGATATACAAAATTATATTTGATGGATGACATCTCATGGTTTGATGCATAGATGAGTAGTAGCTTATGTTCAGTCCAGACAGCTGTAACTCCATTCCTATCTCTCCTATTCAAGAAAGCACATCTGAGTAACAGTGGATGAGAAGGATATTATTGTCATCACCATGGGGGGAATAACTTTGAATCTATTCTCACTCACCAGACACAGTTGTTGACAAAGCAACATACAGATTAGCTTTCACTTCTATTCTACTAACTGTTAAATATTTTTATTATTACCTGTGCATTTGAAAGTATCTTTAATGATTTTTGTTTGTTTGTTTCTTCAGCACATCCACATTACTTTCTGAAAGAATCTAATATCATCATCTCCAAGAAGTCACTAACAGTCAAGGAGATAAAGCAGTTAGGTGCCTGTAGCCAAATGGCTGGACATCCACACCCTAGAGTTTTTGACCATCCCTTCTTCCCTGGAGCCACTAATGTACCTGCATGACCACTGGAAGGCATCAAGAAAACCACCTCATACACACATGCCAATCAAGCCCTGGGTCCAAGCCTCAATCACAAGATCAAGAAACTTCCAAAATGGCTAAGTTTCAACCCTAAACCAAGGCTTAACGTTCAAGATATCTACGTAAAGTATGAATTTTCTCCTATGGCTTAAAATCACGTTTACACCAGGTGGCACTTCTTGTTTCTCCAGAATTTGGGTTCCTCTGCTCCAACATGTGCTTTGAAAAGCCTGAGTCAGCTGCTCCGAGATTCTCTTCCCACCACTGTCTACCGCAAGGAAGACATGATAAACCAGTAGCTTTCATGGTTTTGTTTTTCTTGCTGTCTTACACAGAGGACCCAAGGGAGAGGCGGCCAGAAGAGGAGGTGGTTTACCTAGAGCTGCTGTGTAGAGCTTTGCTCCACCCACCAGACTGTTCCTCACTTTGAGAGCTGAAGGGGTTCGAAGAAATCCAACCAGCGGGTCCTCAAGGAAGAGTGGGAACCCTGAAGACATAGTTAATGGTACTAATCCTATGGGTGTCAAGGGCCCTAGGTCACATGAGGTCTCTCTGTTAGATGCTCTCACAAAATCTTGTGCTTCTCCTTCATAGCACTTACCACAAGTATAATTAAATAAGGGCTCATTAGTTATTTAATGTCTATCTCCCTAGATAGACTATAAGTTCTGTGAGGGAAGAGATGGTGCCTCTCTGGCTTAAAGTTGTGTTCCCAGTGCCTCACAGAACATAATACATATGATGTTCATTCAGATGTTGTGAGTGAACAGTTGTTCATTTGCAAACCATTGATTGTTGACTTAACTCATTGAATTACTCAGCTGGGCAAAGCCCAGGCCAGGACGCTTTAGGCTTGTTGGTTCCAAATGCTCATTAACTCAAACAAGACCAAAATAACAGCAAATATTGATATACACAAGCAGGTCCAATGCAGGAAGATTACACTCCAGAAAGGTGTAATCATTCCATTTCCCATGGTGCCACTAAAACACAGCTCCTTTTATCTTCTTTTCTTTTTGGACTCCAGACCTTTTTTTCTATCCCTTCAAAGGGTAAAATGGAAAGGGTACTAGCCTAGAAGTCAGAAGACCAAGGTTTGGCTCCTAACTAGTGGTATGACCTTGGACAAGACACTTGAAGTCCTCAAGACTTCTTTCCATTTTCTATTCAATAATTCCTAACACTCTTTCCATTCTGACATGGTTTGGCTTTTGGTCACTGGACCATGATAACTTCTCTCTTAGGGCTCTTCCTCTATTTCTCCACTTCTTCTTAGTTACTGTTATATGGGTCCAGTTCAGCCTGCACCTTCTTTGTCAACCCATCAGTTCTAGAAAAATATTAGATAACTACCCCTGCTCCTAGAACTTTCATTGAGTACCCTAGCAAAGGCATTGAGACTCATATTGGCAGAGAACTCCAGTCCCCTGGCAGCCTGAATGCATTCACATTCCTCAGGAAATGGCACAACCAAGAAGCCTGAGTCAATACTGGACCCTCTTAGATAAGGAGGGAATGGCAGGTCTAAGATTGGTGAGCATTCCAAAGAATACAGTTTCAACGATTGGGGTCAACTAGCAACAGGAGACATAGATAAGGTGAGAGTTACCTCAGGTAATAATGGAACCTTGTAGTTTTACATCACGTGCTTCTGCCTAACAGCACAAAACACTTTCACACCAGCAGGCAAAGGTGGAGAGGTCTAGGAGAGGCAGAGGGATTATTATCCCCAGGTAGTTCATACAGTATATTGAAACACTAGACAGATAAAGCCAATAGCCCAAGGTCACACAATTAGGCTTTCACAGGGTGGGAATTAGAGCAGAGTGTCCTAATCTTACCCATGGGGTATTTCTAGTAGACTCTTGATGGAGCCTTTTGTTTATACCTTGGTTCCTCTCTTATCTTACCTGCCCAGGTAGTGAGCCTACTTTTTCTCTTGGAGATGAGTAGTGGGAAACTTGAGTGGCCCAATGTGGGCTGGCCAGCCTGAGCTCAGAATTCAGCTTTCTTGACTTGGATTCTCAGAGCAGGACCCAAATGGGGCCAGTCTGTGGAATGCAGCTATTTTTGCATATTGAAGGCATAGAAGAGCTTCCAGTGGCAGCTGAGAATGCAGAGACTCCAGGGCTGATAAAAGTTGTAATTAACATGCACATACAACTCTTTCATCTTCAAAGACTTTCTTCACATTAGCTAGTTCTTTGTCCTGTCACCCTCATGAGTGAGGCATCATTTTTGTCTTCTCAGTTTGCAGATGGAGAAGGTGATGTAGAAAAGGAGGTCTTTGCCAGGAAGTCTGGCCCTTGTTCAAACAGAAGAGATCCCTGCCTCTGAGCATCTATATTCACTTGGGGTGATGGGAAAACAGAATAGAAGTGAATCATAAGAGAAAGCACAAGTGACTGAACTCATACTCTGCATAAGAGACTATACTCACTGTTCAGAAAGGAAGGGAAGTGTACCAGATGGTTAGTTGGCTAGATTCCTGAATGGCTACATTCCCAAAAGATTCTACAAACAACTATCAAAAGCATAAACTGGAGAAAGCTGCTGCTATACTATAGTGATAGCCAGTGACACAGAGGGATCAAGACCTCCATATTTTGCCCAAAGCAGACATTACTAATGGATCACAGCACTCTCTGTAAAAGAGTCAATGTTTGGCTTCTTAGTATAGTACTTCAGGCAGCCTCTAGTAATCAATGGGAAGTATTACATGAGATGAAATTTATTTACTATTTTTGCTGTGAGATTTGTTTGGGATTCACTTAAGTTGCCGCTCTCCAACTCAGGTAAGATTGTCAGTGTTCTATCTTAACCAATATTGGGGCTGGCCTGTTTCTGAACTCTGCTAGCATTGTCTGACAGAGTGAGTCATGAGAACTTCTGAGTCTTTGGGGCGGAATAACTGAATCTTGTAGAAGGTGCCATAATTATTTGATTACCTGGCACCTCTCCAACCTTATCCCTCACATAGACACTCTTATCTAGGTGGGCCACCCCTCTTCTGGCCCCAGTCAAACCATATTCATGTTTGTCTTTTCTCTGGAGTTTTTCTCCTTTCATCTCTTTGTATCAATCTTCTTTCTACACTGGTAGAAAGAAATTACTCAAGTCAAATTCCTCAAAGTCTTCCCATATAATTGCAGTTCACAGAGATGTCTGTTTATTTTTTCTGACCTCCCAATTCTCAGTTATATTTTCTCTTATATCATTCTTTTATCTGTTTAACTTCTCCCACTAAACCATAAGATCTCCAAAGACACTAGCTCTTCCACCTTCCTTACATCTTTCCAGAGTACCAACCACATAATATATTTTAATAAATTGAATTGGTCAGTTCATCCACATTTTATAATTGGAGAAGCAGAAGCAACCAACAAGGAAAGGTCCCTGCCCACTGTCATCCTGTGACTAAAAGGGAGAAACGCTAAACCTCTGCTGGTTGTGTGTGGGTTCTCACTTCTCCAGTACTTGTGTCTGTGTGATTGGCTGGAGATACAACTGAATCATATTCAACAGTAATTAAAGGCATTGTATATGACAGGAGACCCTAAGCCATATGGGATTTAATTTCAACTAGTGGTCAGATTATTCCAAACAGGTATGAAGTGGGAACAACCAGAATGATCTTTGATCTGACTGAAGACTTTCAGTGACTCACAGAAAGGTGGAATCAGATAGGGGATTTCATTTCAAACCCACTCTGAGAAACTCCTTAGTAAAGCGGTCTTTATGATTTCCTTCCCTCCCACCCCCCAGCAGCAAGCATTTCTCTGATTTTGATTGGGTGGGTGGGTGGGACTTTAGCAGAAATCTAAAAGGCTCTCAGTAGAAGCTGCAACTTGCCATTTCACAGGGCTGTCTTTCTCAGTGCCTGGACAGGATTTTCTTTGTGCATGTAATTTTTATTTTGTTTTTCTTTTTTATTCTTTACATTTAAGACTCTCATGTTGTTTTTCATACAATACTAGAATACACCCTCTAAGTACTTCACTTTGCACCAAAGTGTTGCAGGGGCTTCTTGAGGAAAGCTGCAAAATTCAAGGTGCTTATGAACTTCAAGAATAAAGGACACAATCTTTTCTCCTCTTCAGAGGCTGGCTCTTCTGGCTACTTGAAGCAATGTTTTTTTGAAGTACAATTTAAAGCAAAAGACACTGCATTCAGATCTTGCAGGTAATCCCAGGGCTGGCTTCCTATGGTGTTAGCTGTGTGACTGGAACGTGTTGTTACCTTCTCTGACCCGAGCTTCTTTATCTGCTCACTCTCCAGGTGGTAAGAGGATTTGGTGGCATATGGGCAAAGCAATTCGTCCCTAGGAGTCACTTTTGCCCACTGAAGTTTACAGTGTTAACTGGGTCCATATGCTTGTTTCTGGCATAGATTAATAATTCACTTCTGACATTTAATACAAACCAGGCCCTGTGCTATAGTATTGTTATTCTTTCCATTAAGTTTTATGAATCTTAAGTATTAAAGGCCCAAAGAATGGTGAATTCATCGACCACAAGGCCTGGAAAGGACTTCAGAGAACACTTCAAATGCAGCTTTCTCAGTTCACACATGGAAAAAAGAAGACAAACAGAGGTAAAGGCGTTTGCTCAGCATCCAATAATGAACTAGTACAAGAGAGGAACTGAAATATAACATAATCATGTTTATTCTTATGATACTTTCTGTGAATTATATACATAGCTTAGAAATTATGTGCTATAGATCATTTTAGACACCATGTGTGACTGCCTCATTTCATGATGCTTGAGTAGCAGAGAAGGGAATCAGCTGGAAGTCTGGTTGTCTCATAGCCCTGACACCTTCTGTGTTACCTTGCTCCAAAGCTCAGCTTCCTTATTCTCACTTCAGACAGTTACATCCTGTACTCTCACTAAGCATACACTTATATCTATATGATCTTTGGTCTGGAAGGTCTTTAAGCCACTAGCTGAAAGAAACATTGCTATTCTTTTTTTTTTTCCTTTTAGCATACTGACCAAAATGCCAATGTCTTTTTTTTTTTTTTAGTATTACAGAGAACATGACTTTGAGGTTCAGTGTTCTTTATACATGAGGACAGATTTGATGCTAAGGACTAAGGCATACAAGCAGCCAGACCTAAAGGAAATCAAGATCCCTGTTCTACTAGACAAAACCTAGTGAGTTCTTTTCTTTCTTGCCTTGCCTGACATGTCAAACTTCATGAAGGAAGGATCCACTCAAACTGGAAATAGTGCCGAGAAAGGAAATTTAAAAGAAGCTTGAGAATTTCACTAGAAAAAAGAATGTTTTTCCTACATACCAGGGAGAAAGAGGGGCGGGGGGCGGGCAAAAAAGTCGGCAGAACTATAAAAATCACAAATGGTAAATGATGGAGTTTTGCTTTGCTAGTTAAGTCTAGAAACTGTATTCATTTAGTCAACCATCTAAATACTTATTGAGCACTTATGTCTTCATCACTTTCTCATCCCTGAGACACAATACCAGACATCCACAACTTAAAGGAGGAGGGGTTTATTTTGGCTCACAGTTTCAGAAGTTTCAGTCCGTGGTTGGCAGGCTCAAATGCAGAAATGGCATGGTGGAAGGGCCTGCCATTGAGGAAAGTTGCTCATGTTGTGGCAGCCAGGAAGCACAGAACAGAGAGAGACCCTTCCAAATCACATCCCCAGGGACCCATGTCCAACCAGACCCCACCTCCTGAACACATGAGACCTAAACCGTAACAACTTACTAGAGTTGAGGGATTGTGCTGACAGCAGAGAGTTATAGTGGATACAAAAATGCACACAGGCCACGGGCTTCATCTTAAGGACCTTGAGAGCCATTACATAGCTGTGAGGTAACCCTTGAGCTTTTAAATGGAGAAAAGCTTGAGGAGTTTTTGTGAATTATCAATAGAAACAACTAGTGAGCAACAGAGGAAAGTAAAAGTCACTTAGGGGAGCTTAAAGAGATAAGTCTGATGACCTCTAAGGCTGGTATCATGAAAACAACTAATCCCCACACAGGGGATCCAATGCAAAGGCAAACCTCCAGGCTGGAGATTTCTTCTCCAAACTCTTCTCTGCATGTATGATTGCACCTTTATGGGTTTCCTGAGCCCCTGTCCTTCCCCTTGCAGGTACAGACCTTGCAACTCAAGGTGGCTGCAGGACTGACATCAACTGGTCTGCAGGCTGCATGAGGGTACTCAGCTCTGTTGTACTCTGCCTCTTGGATGGGCCACCGTCAGCACTGGCAATGGTTATGATTGCCTTATGGTAGATACTCACTTAATGCTTTCAGACTTTACAAAGATTAGGGTCAGGGTTACCGGCAGAAATGACCTTCTAGATCAAAGGCAGGTATTGGACACATGGCACTGTACATCTCTCCCTGGCCTCTTAATTTGCACACTTAACTCAGTGATCACTTGTGAAGAAGCTTTACAGTTGTCACCCTGATACCTTAGAAAGAGGAAGTAGAAAAAAATGCTGACTAGTTCTGTGGCTGCTGTGTGGTTCCTTCTAGAAGGCATGGCAGGCCTGCTAAGTGGAAAGAGATGCACTGAAATTTAAGCAGATAACGAATCTCACTAAGTCCCTGTCCCCAGGCTAAAAGCCTGAACCTCCTCCTACAGACTGAGTCAGATGTACCCAAGACACTTTGCCTCTTTCCTTCCTGGGTAGCTTGTTTGTCAGTTAGAGGTACCCAGAAAAAAACCTCACTTGCTTTCTGATGTGACATTCACCTTCCAGGCCACACGGATGCCAGGTCATCTGGTTTGGGCTGGGGAGAAGGCAACAACAGCCTTCTAGCTTGAGCTAAATCCTTTGTGCACTGATGTATGTAGCCTGTGTCCAGATGGCCTGCTGCCTCAGACTTAGTTTCCCTTACTTCCTCTCAATTCTAACTACTAGAGAGAAGATTCTGGAACCAAGGACCATTAAACAGAGGACAAATATTTTGCTGCTATTGAGTTAGTTCATTTCCCAGTTTTGTCAATCACAAGCCACAGTTCTAGATAATAGAGAAATACTGATGAGCAACCTCCACCTTCCATCCGGGTGAGAATCAGATGATAATGAACAAGCAACTCAATTTACCATCCCTTTCTGTCCTACTCCTTCCCAATTCCCCATCACATAGAGGAGAGCAGAACTTCTATTCAGGGATCGGAATGAATGAGCCACTCAGAGTGTGAATGGAAAGAAGTTTCCATTACAACTTCTTTCTCCTTCATTTTTTCGATACCAGTCCACTCCTCTGACAAAATGTTTAAAAAGGGAAGGCAAACCCAGCTCTATGGGTGTTATAACCCATCCACAACGAGATTCCTAAATGGAGTTCTTGAAAACAACCAGGGTACTACCTACCATATATAACCATCCAGGTTTCTAGAGTGCCCTGACATCTTAATATACCAAGGAAAACATTGCAAAATAGTTACTAAGTGCACTTAACTCTGTTGCCAGTTCACTTGGGCTTGAATCCTTGGCCTTGGTCAAGTTACTTAAATTCTATCAGTTGTACAAACTGTCTCCTTGGTGATTCTGTGGCTTATTTTCCTTATATGTAAAAGAGGGGTAATAGCAAGACTATCTTCCTGGGGTTGGTGCATGGATTAAGTAAGTTATGTATAGGAAACATCATTCTATGGTGCTGGCATATAGTCAACACTCTATGTTTGCTGTTATTATTAATAGTATGATGGTAACTCAGAAATGTTAACTAGCCACAAAAAAAGCAGCGCAAAAGGTGCAAAAGCTCAGGGGGTAAAAATTTACTTTCAGTTTCAAGGAAACTTGCAATGATACCACAGTAAATGCTCAAAATTACTCAACATGTAGACAATCTCTCTCCCAACTTGGAGTTTTGCAATCAACCTTTACTCTCAAAAGGTGAAGACCCAAGGAAGGGTTTCAGGACTTGCGCTGTGCAAAACATCTCCTTGATGACTCAGCCCATCCCCATCTACCTTCAATCTGTCTGCTCACACTTGCACTTAAGAGGGACACTTGCCTCAGGAGGACACACCCAGTCAGCCAGTGTACCTCAGACTTAGGTAGATCTGGTTCCTTGAGCGTTTGTCCCCTCCACAGTGTTCAGCCTCTCCTTCTGCATTTGACTCCGTGTCTCAGAGTCTCCCTGGGCAAGTGCTCCATGAGAGGCAGGACCTGCCCACTGTGGGCAACTTCCACTGGGCAAGCTTGAGCAAAGGGTGCCATGTGGCTTTCTGCTGGGCATCAGGCTTCCCTGTGGCTCTATCCCTTCAGGACCTGCAGCATCACCATGTTGGATAGCAGCTGCCTGATTACTCAGAGACACACTGAAGACAGCCAGAATCTTCTGAGAGGCCCTTCTGCTTCTCTCCCAGCTACCACCACTCTGCAGAAGCAGGCATGGGGGTCTGGTGGGTGTGGGTCTCTCACCCAAGGATTCCAACTTCAGATCCGCAACTCCCACATCATTAGACTTGCAAGCTGGGCACTGCTGGGGAGTGTTTCATTTTGAAACTTAAATTTAGGGGTGGTGTCATCATCGTTCCTGGCTCCCTCTCCCTTCTCAGCCCAACTATCTAGTAACCCTGTCCTCAGACAGGCATCCTCAGCCATAGCCACTCAAGCCACAAACAGACAGCTGAGCTCGGGTAGCTGGATGGCCAAGCCCTCTCCTCAGCCCTGCCCAAAGCCATGCCTCCATCACCAAAGATCACAAACCCAGTCCCTGGCATTAAGGGGATCTCACAGGGCTGTAGAAGACAGAGAGAAGAGAATTACCCCATTCATTCCTCTGGCAAATGAGGCTGACTTTGCATTTGTTGGCCTGTTGGCTGGTTTAGAGAAAGTATGGCTTCTTTTTCATACTGGGGATTAATCACAGAGCCTTTGCACTGAGCTACATCCCCAGCCCTCTTTTGATTTTTTTTTATGTTGCAAAAGGATCTTCCTAAGCTGCTTGGGCTTGGCTCAAACTTTCAATTCTTCTGCCTCGGCCTCCCTGAGTACTGGGATTGCAGGCTTGTTCCACCACACCTGGCTGGTACTATGCTTTTTAAGAACAATTTCACTTGCTGAGTGAAAAGTGGAGCCTGAATTTCAAGTGGAAGGCACCAGCTCTTCCCCAAAGAGCATCCTTGTCCTCATTCAAGCAGAGACACAAAGGAAACTGAGTCATCAGCTTCTCACTGTGCAAATCCTCAGAATTTCTCTCTGAGATAGAAAAGATCCCTCATGAAAACTATGTTGACCGTCTGCCACCTGCTTCAGCTCATTCTTTCCCAAGAATCACTTCCTTCTCGGGCTCTGGGTGGAGTGGGCCAAAATGGAGGTGCTGGGGAAACACAACTGTGGTTTGTATCTTGTCCTCAGCCCCAGGACCGACCCCTGCAGAGGCCCAGCTCGCCTCTCACTACCTCTTCTCACTAAGGGACCTCAGCCCAGAAGCCCCTAACACCACAGGCTGATTTGAAACCTTGCTTAGGTGGCCTCATGACTTTTGCAGAGATCCACGGCAGCCCACTGTCCAGGACCTCAAGATTTTTCCTCACTGGGGCCACACAGAACTGGCTAATAAGCATGCCGCAAAGGGGCTGGGTGGGTCACTGCATCTGAAAAGCCTGCAGGGCCAGCATGATAGTCTGCAGGCCTCTTTCTCAATTTTTAGACAGAGAGCATTGCCCTGACTTGTCTCTTAGACGGGGAGCAACCTCTCCCTTTTTTCCAAGCCTGCAAATGAGAGCATGTCTAGAAGGGCAGCTGGACTCTGATAAGGAAATTGACTTATTTTAGCACCAAATAACTAGGTTGGCATCTCTGACAGCTGTGGCCAAGCCTGGAAAGAGACAGGTCAGGACAGGGCAGGGCAGGGCAGAACAGCCAAGAGTCCACAGCCTGCCAGAGGGTGGAGAGAGAAGCCTCCTGCCAGGTTATGCCAGCCACGGGGGACAGGGAGGGCAGGGGAACCATGGCAATTCCTCACAGAATGGAAGGGGCGCAGGCATGGAAGTGACAACGGGGGTGGGGTAGACAATGGGGAATCCCAAGTGGACCACTGCAGCCTGGAGCAAGTGACTTCATCTCCCTAAGTGAACCTCCATTTCTCTATCAGGAAGATGGAGTTAAAATACTAATATATAGGGCTATTACGAGGCTTACATAGGAGAACCTATGCTAAACCCCAAACCCCATAGCTTAAGGCCTAGCACAGTCAGTGCACAGCAGGTGGCATTTCCTAGGGACTTCAGGCCCTGCTTTGTATAGAACCATCTGGTGCAATAGCAGAGTGTCTGGCTCTTTAAAGTGGGTGCTCCTAAGCAGCTAGTGATGTTCCGGGAGGAACTAGGAGCCTTGGAACAAGACAGAGTATTTCTCAAGTACACTTTGCTTTATGGTAAGACACAGATATCATTATTCTTATGTTAAACTCCAACTGGGTATGTTGTGCAGAGTTGTAATGAGCGTACAAGATAGTATTCAAGGTATTAAACAAATGTTGCCTCCTCGAACTGCAGGGAGTGGGGTAGGGCTCCTAGGACGGCAAGGGTTTTTCTGAGACAGCATGTGTGAAAAGTGCCCTGCTTTAACACCGTAACATGTCCCAGAAAAGGGAAGTCACCAGCCCGTCTCTTGCAGTCAACTTCCTCTTGAGAAAGACACAAGGGGTTTTTCTAAATGCTCCTTAGAATCCCTGTCTCTGAGTCTATGACAGTGAATCGGAAAATATTTCTTGAATGAATGCTAGAGGATCTGTCATAAATTAGGAATTTCATTCAGTCCAGCATGGGGTATTTTGAAAGAAAATGGAGCCTTTTCCCACCAGCTGCCAGCTTTCCAACACACATACTCGTCACCACATTTTGCAAGAAGTCCATGTCTAATGCATATCAAGGGAATAACTGAATTCACCCATGCTAACCTCAGCAGGATGGAGCTTTGCTTCTTTGTTTCTTCACGTGGGAAAACAGCCAAATCTCTAACTCCCAGCAAAGGAGGCCTCTCTAATTCCCAGTGGCAGCAAAAAGGTACTTGCCACCCCAAGCCTCAGGGCTCTCAGACACACCCCTCTTTCTCAACACCAGAGATACAGTTCTCCAGCAAGGACCTCTCACCAGAGGGGAAAGGAGGACTCAGCCCTGGGACCCTCTACCTAAAGCCACCCCCCCGGGCACAAACACATACAACGACTCTTTCAAGATCCCTGTTCTCCAACTGTTTGAGTTTTTGTATCCAACGTGCCTTAACTACCTTTGGCCATTTTTTACTTGTTGATTTCTGATACAAAGACTGCACTCTGCCTTCCTCTCCCCACTCAGCCCCAAGTTTCCTCTTTGTCTTCCAGAGCACACCACTCCAGGAATAGGAATTTCCCCCCTTTTCCTTTTCTCCTCCCAAGTCTGCCCACCTAGAACTAAGCCCTCTGCTAAGTCAGGTTGCCTTCTCCAGTCTTAGTTCCTTCCGAACAAATTTACAAGCGCATGAAAGTGGAAGTCAGGCAGTCATTGATACTTCCCTGTGCTTCCTTCAAACGATGCTGCCCAAATGATAACAGAAACCCTTTCCGAGGCAAAAGGAAGCTTGCTGGACTCTAGGAAAGCCTGAGGGTAAGGACAACACCCAGTATTTGCAGGTGGGGCCCTTTAGAAGAAAAAGGAGACAGACTGGGCAGAGTTAGGAGTCTGAATCCTCAGACAATGCAGAAGACATCACTGGTGGGAACACAAAGCGCACTTCCCAGGAAGCCAGGTGCAATGGTTTTTGCCTTTTGAGCTCCAGTTCCCTTCTGGAAGCTTCTACTATGGCCTCTGGTCCACCAGAACTCCCCTTCCCCTGAAATCCTTTCTGACTTTGCCCATCCCTTATATTCTAACTTTTTTTGACCAAGCCTTAGGCTTTGGGACTTGATCAATCTGAGTTCATATCCTGTGCCACCCCTGGCTGTGTGAACACCGAAAAGTTACTTAACCTCTCTGAGCCTAAGTTTATCTCCTGTAAACAAGGACACTTCTCATTTGGCCCTTGTGAGTGTAAAATGAGATAATACACAGAGCGCCCGCAACAGTGAAAGGCTGCCATCAACGGCAGCTCTTACTACTTTTGCTGTTATTATTATTTGTACTGCTTCTGCATTAGGAATCAACATTCTAGATCTCCACCTATCCTCATTCTAGAGTACCCAGGCTGGACTGTGTCTTTTGCTTATTTTTTTTTTGGTGCTTCCCCAGAACTGGGTTTAATAAATACTGCTGAGTAGAATTAACCATAGGCTGAGCTGTCTTAATGACCCTGCTGGCACTTCTTAAAAGAAAAATTAATTTTGCTAGCGATAAGCAAATCGGCCATGTAATTATCTCCTCATATACGGACAAAGAAAATGATTGCCTGGAGTTGAGCCATGTGGGAGTAACTCACATACAGCCCCTCCCCTCCACAGCCACCAAGGCGGTTTGGATGGGACCTGGAGCCTTGGTGCCCGGATTTCTGGATTTCTGATACCTCCCTGGTATCCAGGATCCCCTCCCACTCTGAGGTTTCCTGGCAGGGAACAGGAGCCACTTACTGTTGGGTTTCCCCAGGCTGATTGGTATACCAGGAGGTGGCAAGGACTGAGCAACCGGCCCTGTCACCTAAGGGTCCTCCCTGCCCCAGGCGGGAGCCACAGATACTCAGGATCTCTCCGCAGAGCTGGTTCAAGTTCCCACAAGCCTTGAGGTGGTCAGGGACAGGAGCAGACTGTGGGAGCTTCAGAAACCAGGTTCCGTGGGGACGCATCCTTGCCACTTCCCAGGAGGCCCTTCTGGAAAGCTCATGGCCAAGGCCTCTCACATGTGTGACTCCGGGGCCACCTGGCCGCCAGCCCCTATCCCTGCCCCGCCCCAGCCAGCCCTTGGGCACGGGAGCCGGTTAGTCCAGGCACCGGCTGCTGCGCTGTGAGCAATGCCAGTACAGTTACTTTCTGCCATGTGCTCCAGCCCTAGCGACCTCACCCAAGATTGCGCGCGGGCAGCCTGCCCGGCAAACTTTTCTTCTCTCTTTCTCTTTTCCCTTTAACAAGAAAACAGTGCTCACCACCAACAAACTCTCCGAACGCTTAGAGCAAACCCCAGCCTTGCTTCCCCGAGCCCAAGTCGCTCGCCGCCCACCTGACTGCAGTCCCTCCCCGCGGGCCGCTCCTACTGTGGGGCTCCTGCGGGACCCAGGCTACCCAGGCTCCCACTCGCGCTGCCCCGGCCGCGGCGGCACTCACCGATGTGGACCTGGGCCAGGCTCAGCTGCAGGAGGCAGAGTCCCCAGGCTGCGCGCCACCAGAACTTGTCCATGGTGTCGAGTGAACCCAGAGTGCAAGCGTGTGCGGCTGGAGGGTCCCGATGCGCGGGGACACGAGAGGACGGGGCGAGGAAGGCGGACCAGACCTGTCCGAGGCTGGTGGCCGCTGGGCAATGAGGCCGCCTCGGAAGTTGGCGGCAGTTTTAACTCGAAGGGTGAAAGAGTGACCTAAGAGGGAGGGAGCGAGCGAAGGACACACCCAAGCGAGGGGCTGTGACTCAGCCGCCAGCAGCGGTTTAAAGACGCACCAGCCTTCCTGGGCGCTGCCCCTGCGCCCTGGCTGCGCTAGCCAGAGAAGTTTTGAAGTTGTAGATTGGGGGGGGGGGGTGTCTGTCCCGAGTGCGCCTGCGTCGAGCACACCACCCCACCCCGCGAGCGCCCCCGGCTGTGCGCCCCAGGGGCCCGGCTTCCTCTACCCGCCCGCCCTCCCGGGAAGGCGGGCTCCTGAAGGAGAATGACTGAGTCCTGAAACCTCGCCCAGCTGATTCAGTCTCTGGCCTCTCCTTTCCCGCTAAATTTCTCTGAGTAGGCTCGGGAATGATTGTCTGGGTTTCCCAGGCAGCTGGGTATCCTGGGAGAGAAGCTGGGACAGTGGGGGAAGTCCTGCCCAGGATAATGGTGCTTTCCAGGCCAGGGTGGGGAGTGAGGAGAGCTAGGGAGAACTGATTCTTCTTCCCCTCCGCGGGAAGTGAAGTTTATTTGGCTTAGGAGGATTTTTGTTCCTGCTCCTAGAAAGCTAGGGATCACTAGCCCAGCAACCCACGTGTTCATCCTCCATTCTCTCCCAGGATGTCGCCTTTCTGTTCCACCCACTCACACACCCATTCACCCTCCCAAATACACTCCCATCCACCCACCTACCTATCTACACATCTTTTCCTTGGATTCTTCCAGGGCTTACACATCCACATGCCCTATTCTTCCTGTATCTACCCCCTTCTACCCATCTTCTTGATCATCCACTAATCCAACCACGAATCCTTTTGTTTATCCATCCATCCAAACACCAGTTCTCCTACTCATCCACTCACACAACTTCTCATCCATCATTTCATGCATTCTTTTCACATCTCTTCATAAACCATCATACATACACCATCTTCTCCATTTATCCATTCACAGACTGAGGGCATCCACCCTCTGTACTCCATCTACATATCCACTCATCATTTTACTCAACCTCTTATCCACCCTCACATCCATCCATTCTCACTTGCTCTCATTCATACTCCTTCCTAAGCAAACATTAATCCACTTCTCCCCAGCTATTCTACCCCATAAATCTCAAAGAGGGACAGATATTGTCACATTTTTTGAGGGAAGTGTTTTGACTTTGAAAATATGAAAACCCACATTTGGAATCATCATTCCATATCTACCTATAGTAGGCTTTGATTTAATATTTGGAAATCAAGAGCAGTGCTTATTTTTAATATAAACTCCCAAAAGTAAATCCAAATGGACTCATTGCCTGATGAAATATACAGAAAATGAAAGTGGTTATCAGTGGCTGTGGCAGGACCCTCAAAGGAACCATGCCGAAATTTCACAGACAAGGTAAGATTTTGTAATTTACTGAAAAAAAATTTAGAAAAGTGTACCCAGCCATCTACTCACACCTCCATTCATAAAACATGTAGTGAGTGCCCAAGAGTGGTAAGGTATAAATAAGACTTGGCCTTGACTTCAGGAATCTCGTGCTGGGGTAGGGAACAGACTCAGAAGGAGGCTGTTACTCAGAATAGAATACGTGCTGCAAAATACCATTGGACCTTCATATCTGCAGATAGAAAATGTTTTAAAAATGGCACCTGTTCTGAACACATATGGACTTTTACAATCATTATTGCCTGAACTATACTGTATAAGCACTATTTACATAGCATTTACATTGTATTAATAGGTGCGTGATAAGTTATCTAGGGATGATTTAAGGTCTATGGAAGGCTATAAGTAGGTTTTATACAAACACTACACCTTTTTTATGTAAGGGGCTTGAGCTTCCACAGATTTCAGTATGCTTGGGGAGGTCCTGGGACCAATCCCCCATGGTTGCCATGGATACCAAGAAATGACTGAATGCATGTTCGGGTGTTATCAGTCTTGTAGTCCTAGAGAAGGGAGTCACACTCTTTCCTGGAGAACACCAAGGAAACTTCCCAAAGGAGGTGAGGTGATCCATTAGACAGGTCCAGAGGATGAGAAAGAATTCCTCCAATGAAACAGTGGAGACAGGTCATCCACAGGCAGTAGTCTGTGGTGAAGAATAGCAAGGCTTCAGGAGCCAAATGCCTGGGTCCAAATCCTGCCTTGGCTGCCTATTAGTTGCATGACTCTGAAAAGATAATGAGCCCTTATGTACCTCAATGTCTTCAAACATAAAATAGACCTAGTAATAGTATCTGCTTCATAGAATTGGTGAGGATTAAATGACTCAAAAGTCCCACACATATTAAGCACTAGATATATCTACATAGATGCCTATAGTAAGTAATATATGAAATAATTTGAAAGTCCTGGACATATAGAGTGCTGGATGTATGTATATAGATGCATATAGTAAGAACTTGAAGGTAGTTTAAAAACCTTCAAGTATAGGAAAAGACTTGAATATTAGATCACATGAAGAGATTGAATGAAAGACAGCAAGATAAGGCAAGAGAGATAGAGGCCAGATGGTGAACTGTTTCAGGGAGATTGAACTTGGTCTTGTAGCACATAAGGGACCAATGTAAATTTCTAAAACTAGTATTATGTTAAAATAAGTATAACACAAACTTTACCATTTTATCCATTCTAAAGTGTGCAGTTGGGTGGTGTTTAATACATTCACAGCCTTACCATTGCTCCAGGGTAAATATTTCAGGTGGGAGAGCCTAGTACCTTGCATTTTCATGGAGAGTTTAGGGGCTGAAAATCACTGTCTTAACCTACTACCTAACCTCTCTGTGGCTTGTGTGTCTGGATTCAAAGGATTACATGTCTGAAAGGAAGACAGTGCCACTGAACTCTTACCTGAAGAGCAAGCACTTTGAGAAAGCTGCCAGTAACAGGGAAGAGCTGTCCTTGAGGCTGGCGGTGACCATAAGGACATTTTCCTGAAACAACTAGGGGCAACTGGCTGCTAGTTAGAGCCTGAGGCCCTAACTAGGTGGGAAAGCAGCCCTCTTAGGTTTCCTGGAGAACACTAAGGAATGGCCTGGAACACCTCCTGTGACCTCCAGGGATTTCAGCTTGTTTGGAGGAGGGGAGGGAAATGGGGGAAATAATATTTCCAAGACATTGGACCTGGAGGTTCCTTGGGGAGCCTTCAGAACCAGACATAGAGGTCACACAGTTCAGTCCAAAGGCTTAAGAAAGTGGGCTGTCCCCCTCCACTGTCCCTGTCTTACCACAGAAGTTCCACTCATATCTGTTTTATATACTACAGTAGTGTGAACGATTTCATTTTGACAAAGGATTTTACTCTTAACAGATAGATAAAAACCACTAAATGAGGTGCTCTCAAATCCTGATCCTTTTTGCAATTAGTCCAATAAGCAATATTGCTAATGAAGAACACAGGTCTGAAAGTGCTTTGCAAACTGTAGAGGGGCATGCAAATTTTAGTGATTATTATTAGGATTATTCTCCCAGAGGGGAGTATGTTGTCTGCCTGCTTCCCGATAGTTTAGTAAGGTACTGAGGCTGGCTTGCCCCATCTCACAAGTGACTCATTTCTAATAACGGACCTGGTGACTTACCGAGCTCTCTGAGCTCCACTCCAAACATGACCCTACCTACACCACTGCTCGCACCAAGCTTCCTCTGTCCTCTCCTTTGAGCCTGTATAGAGGTTAAAATCCTTCAAGGGACTAATTTTAGGCATTCTGTATCTGCTGTGTGTTACACAAACCACCTTCTTAAGCTGAACCCTGAGATGTGGGAAACTGGAGAGGAGAGCTTGAATCTATCTGTGTTGACATGAGATCACACTATTCAGAAAGAAGCCAGGATTCTCTCAGCAGCATTGGACTTTGAAAACCCAAGTCCCAGCATTGACTCTGCTTTTATCATCAGCTGGATGATCTAACCTCTGGGAGTTTCAGTTACCCCATCCACAAAATGAGTCTGATAAGACTTTTCTCATAGTTTATGAGTAGTAAATGAAAGCGGGCATCAGGACCCTTTTGGGATGCCTGCTTCCTGGGGGGATCAATGACCCACCACTCTAAGCCACCTGAGAAAAGGGAGACGGCTCTGTTGGGTACCAGTACATATTCAGTCTCTGTATATGGCACATCCCAGTCTCTGGAATGTCTGCTGTGTTCCATAAATAAGCATTACATAAATGCACAAATGACTGATAGTCTTTTCCTTCCCATCGTGGCATATGGGAGTGTTTCAGGAATCACATGAGCTAATAGGTGGAAGTACTTAGATAATGTGACAATTTCTAAATAAATGCAAACGGCATTTGGAGTAACCGCCTTGGTAAGATAGCAGCGTGGCCAGAGCATTGTTCACTCTGGCAGATTTGTGGGGTTTTTTTTGCTAAAATACTGGGACCTGATACCTTCTGACTAGTAATAATACATCTTGTTCTTTTTAAACACAGAAAAGTCAAATCTAAACCAAATGTGACTAGGAGTGAGATGATCAAGGTTTAGAGATATGGGACTGAAACATGGAATTCAGGGATTACAAATGCAGCAGGTCATGGACTCTTTTAAAAGGACAATATTCAGTTCTTTCAGGGGCATTTCCCAGAAAAGGACCAATTTGTCAAGGTAAAAAAGTGTCATTCCACTTAAACTTGAACTCTTAAATCCATTTTTGGTTTACACTCCCAGGATGACTTCTTCACATGCAAATGAGCAGTGGTGGGAAAAAAACCTCTGATAAAATAATTATTAATGAAGAAGTCTCAATTAACTGGTAACTGGGAAGCAGTTTTTATAGTAAATAAATGACCTTGAATGACTAGTCTTAAACTAACCAAATGTGATTCTGGAACTGAACCTTTAAGGTTAAGAAGGCTTTCAAATGATGGGAAAAAAATAAATAAATAGATAAATAAATAAATAAATAGCTGGTATGACTGCTGCATTCTGGAAATTCCAAGGGGAAAGATACCTCTGGATTCTAGATATCCCTGTGTCAGTCAAGAAGTGGATTTTACACAGACCTTTATAGACCTTTGCCTTGTGTAGTAGACAAATAAGACCAAATCCTAGAGCTGATGGTAGCAAATTTAGAAACGTGCATATTTGAAGATGAAATTTGAATTAATGGCTCATTTGAGGGTAAAATTTAAATTAATGCTGTGTTACTTTATGTAGCAAGTTAATTGAAAGGAAGATAAGAGAAAGAGTGTACATTTTATACATCATTACTTAAAATAAAGGTAACTGTATTCCTCTGAAGTATAGGTACGGCTAAAATGCATGTTTACTTCTCCCTACTTCATATCAAGTGATTTGTTATATATCTATTTCACATGATTTATGTTCATCACATCCATGCTGGTATGTAAATAGCAACTGATACCCTTCGTGTTGACTGAAAATTGTTCTTTTCATTCATTCATTATGTAACTACTATATTTTGGACAAAATGTATACATTCTTAGTTCTGTCATAATTAGTCACCACCTCTCCATCACTTCCACCATTACTACCAATATCACCACTACCATAATCACCATTATCAGCACCGTCATGGCTGCCATCACCACTACCAACCTCAACACCACCATTACCATCAAGCATCACCACTAGTATTACCACTACTATCACACAACCACCATTAACATTATAGCTAACAGCCAGCATTTACTACACAGCGGAACTAATGTCATTTAATTCTCACAACAGTTCTCTATGAAAAGCTAATTCTCATTTTATAGATAAGAAAACTGAGGCTTATGAAGGTTAGATGACTAGTCCAAAGTTGGATCTTCAGTTTACTTAGCAAATCTGTCCTGTCATTAAAGGATGTAGGCTAGAAATTTTTTATCCCCTCCTGATTCTTGACCTAGAAAAAATGCTAAATTGATGAAGTCCAAATTAGTCTTCACTGAATTTTATACCAATCAGTTATTTTTAAGAAAATCTTCTCTGGAAGCCTTTGTTGGGGCTGAAAAGGTGGAATGGGGTCTACTAAGGTAGAGGATAGAGTATGTTGTGTCTCATAGCTCCCTGAAATATTAGAATCCTAGAATAAGGCTACTTTAAGTACCCAGACTCAGACATTGATTACTCATTAGATAATTTGAGATTCACAGAGCACTATGCTTTTATTCCCAAATGAATCATCATGAGACTGTTGTCTTTTCTGACTAGAAATGAGCAACATCCTCTGTTTATAGCACCCAAGAGCTTCTTCAGTGACTATACTCACAAGATACTTTGAATTGTTGGCCAACCCACAGGTTATAGTTCTTTTTCTATTTCCAAGAAGTAGCTCCTGGCAGTCATAATTTTGCTATGTAGCCCCCACCTCCCATGTCAATGATTGATTGGACCCAGTGGTAGATGCCTGATACAAACCTGGCCAATCAGATTTCTTCTTGGAATTTGGGATTGGAGTGCAGCTGAACATATATGCCACAAAATTAGAAGGTATGTGGAAGCCATATACTTCCATCCATGTGGATGGAGAAGCAAGAAAAAGAATTTGGCAGAAGCTCAGAGAAAAGCAGAAAATATTTCTTTTTTTTTTTTTTTGGCACCGGGGATTGAACTTGGGTCCTTGCGCTTGTGCAGCAGGCGGCAAAACCACTGAGCTAAATCCCTGGCCCCAGAAAATATTTCTTTAGTTCTGACACTTTGCAGATACCTTGGCTGTTATGAGCTACCCTGATTTCCTTATAATTAATCTCTTTCTTTCTGCTTATCTTATCTTAAGCTGATTTCTGTTCTTGGCATCCAAAAACAAATTGATGAACATGGGAAGACATCACTCCATCATAAACACAAGACAGTAAACAGAGGCTCAAGTGGGTGGTAGAAGTGCCCACTACTGTGTCTTGAATTCAAGATTTGACTAAATCTCAGGTGTTCTGTTTTATGCTCTTTACACCAGTTGGTCTTACAAACAACTCCTCCCAAACATCATCAGTTCTACCCAAAGAATGCACTTATCTCTCCTTTCCTGTGACAGAGACATCTCTCATGGTCTGGCCACAATTGCACAGCAATCCAAATGAGTGGCAAGTCCTCTGAACCATGTTTTCCCAGACCTTCAGCAGAGAGTCGCTTTCTGCCTGAATGTGCCTCACAATCAAGTTCCAAGGCAATACCTTTGAGTTGGCAGATGATAGCAGCTTCTACTATTTAGCATACAGGCAGAAAGTTTCGGCCAAGTCCTGGTTGAGCTTAATGTCAACACTTGCAGAAAAAAAATAGGCGCAGAATGTGGAGGTTAGGCCTGGCCAAACTCATTGCTGGATACTGTTCCCCAACCACAGAAGACTGCTACTCTAGAAAATATTGTGTGGGTGAGAAAGAGACTTGTTGAACTGAACTTAATTAGAAGAGGAAGTGGGAGGCAGGAGAAAGAAGACTGAAAGAGACATGTTGATGGAGTGTAGGTAGGAAGGTGAAAGCAGGACAAAAGGCATAGATAGACACAAAGCCACTGTGATGTGAAAGAGACTGTCTCTTTCATTGAGAAAGTGGGTAAAGGGTAAAAGCCAACTTTAATAAGGTGATGAGGGAAAGTGTGTCTGAAAAGGTTGACATTTGAGCCAAACTTGCAAATATGAAAGGGGAAAGAAGACACAGCAAATATTAAGCATTGAGATGAGAATCTGAGGTGTTTTTGAGGGGCAGAAAAGGCTAATGTGGTTGGACAGAATGAACAGGAAGGCAAATAGCAGGAAATGAGATTGAAGCAGAGGGTATTTCTAGCCATGGTAAGAAGTGTGAATTTTATGCTGATTGTGATGGAATGGCTTTAGTGGGTTTCCCCTAAAAATTAGTGGTGATCGCTTTGGTGGCTGGGATAAGAAAGATTCTGAGACTTTACAGCTCAATGGGTAAATGTTCATTGACAGATTAATAATATACATCATATCTGCAGGATGAAGAAATGATAATGCTAGGTCTGGGAGTATAGCTCAATGGTAGAGCACTTGTCTAGCATAGGTGAGGTATAGATTGGACCCCAAGCACTGCAAAAAAAAATGATAATAGTAATGATCAATATTTGACATCTCTAATTGTGATGGAGAGCTACTTTGTATTAGTCATGGCAGTTTGGTTTATGCTGCAGTAACCATATCAACAAAATTTCAGTGGTTGAACACAACTACCCAGGTAATTGCATGCCAGGCTACTTTCGCTGCAGGTCCAGACAATGATCTTCTGAGTTATTGGTGATTTTTTTCTCCAAAAATAAGTAAAGGTTTAATGGAAGGATACCTACATATGGTGCAAAAGGAAAATGGAAATCTTTCTTTCTTTTCTTTAGAAAGGAAAAACATAATTAGTTATAGAAAATTGTAATCAGAATTACATACATAGAGAGAAAGTAAAAGAATTCCTGAGTGGTTTTCCCTCAACTTCAACAACTACCCAGTCATAGCCCATTTTATCTTTCTGCTCCTCCCACTTCCTTCCTCACTGCTGGATTATTTTGAAACAAATCCTCAGCATCATAAGTTTTTATCTGTCGATATTTAAGTATGTATCTCTAAAAGATAAGAACTCTTTGAAATGATATAACCACAATACTATTATTACATTATTGGTAATTTGAAATCTTTTCTCATTAAAGGTCTTATAGATGTAGTATAAAAGTATACGTATTATTCTTAAATCAAATAACTTTCCCCGTTTTTTTTTCAGTTCTGGGGATTGAACCTAAGACCTTTCCACTGAGCTACATCCCCAGTCCATTTTCTTTTTGTGACAGGGTCTCACTAAATCACTAAGTTGCCCAGGATGGGCTCAAATTTATCATCCTCCTGTCTCAGTCTCCAGAGTGCTGAGATTACATGGATGCACCCAGCTAAATAATGTTATTTAAAAAATATACTAAGATACAATAAACAAAATTGGTGTATTCAGGTGTGTAAGAACATACACCCACACACAGAGACACACACTCTGTGGCTCTGACATCACTTCTAGGGAAATGCCCAGTCCTGAGGATCACCTCGCCCACATGCCAGGTGGGTCTGCTAAGGTTCTGTCTGCAGGAGAACTGGGAAGAGACTTGCCCACCCTTGTATCCTTCTGTGAGAGTGGAGGGAGTATCTTCTCAGTCTTCCATCCAGCCCACAGCACCAGGTTGTGAAAAGTGAAGTGGGCAGGGCAGCACAGCCTGAGAAGCAGGAGGTAAGGCCAGTGTGTAGTGTCCTCTAGGGAAGGTCCTACTCGCTGATGCCTCAATCTACCCTCTGAACTTCGAGAGCCTTACCCACCCCCTCTACCTTTAGGACCATGAGTTTAGAAGACCTTTCCTTACCAGCAGGTTTGGAGCAGGGATGGGGGCATGAGAGCTCTGAGCCTTCAGGAAAACCTGGAGGGAAAGTCCACAAAGACAAATTTGGTTTTAGTCCTCATTGTACCCAAGTCTGGCCTTCTCCGAAGCAACCACGATCCCCTTTCCAGGTCCAGGTGAGGCTATGCCAAGGATGATTAGCACTGTCCATGTCATTGCTTACCCTTGTTAATAAGTAGAACACTTTCTTTACTCTGGCCTGGCACTGTAGGGCAGTAGGACACTGGGGACAGGACAGGGAGTCATGTGTCTCTGCAACAAATGGACTGGCAAAGGCATTGCTATTCCCCCATGTCATGGAGAAACTGTCCTACATCCGGGGACAATATCCCACGACGTGTGTGTAATGGGCTTGTGCTGGGCAAGAAGGGATGATATCTGGATGCAGAGGAACTTGCCCATTTCTTGGGCATTGTTCTTCCTTCTCATCCTTCACTCTTTCTCCTTGGAACTTCTATTGTCTCTCTTTCTCTCCCACGCTTCCCTCATCCTTGCTTCTTCATTTCTCCCCCCTTCATTCTCCCTGCATTCCTATCTCTTGACATGGTTCCCTCCCACCAGCTGCATACTATATAAGCCCACGCTTTGGGTTTAAATTCACTCTCTTCACCTTGGGACTTGCTGCTGCCTGCCACCTCCTCAGCCCGGGTTTGTCCCTTTCTCTCCCCCCACCCACAGCATCAACTCCTGGTGGCCTCATTTGGGCCTTTTGTGTGTTTCCACTCACGACAATCTGGAAACTCAACCCCAGAGCAGAACAATTAGTCTAGGGTGAAGCCCTCAGGGTATCCCCTGTCACACCTCTCTGTATGAAAAACCATGGCAGGCTTCTCTGGACCTTGGCTGGAGAGGAAGAAAGAGTGACAGCAAGTTATTTCATGAGAAGGGCCAATTGATGCCTTGTTTTCTGGGGTGAAGTTAATGCTTTGTTGTCCGGGGCGAAGTTTGAGGACCAGTTAATGCTTTGTTGTCTGGGGTGAAGTTTGGAGCTAAGCCTACACCGTAGATAGTTTCAGAGAGCCCCATCTGAATGGGCAGATCAGTGGAGGACAAGGAACATATCACATATGTTATCAGACAGTCACTAAAGGAAGGGCTGCTGAAAGATCAGGACATCTCACTTAATTCTGTGCTGGAAAAATGCCATTGCTTAAAAAATTTGAGGACCAAAGAGGTACAATAGTTCACATACACTCACACAGCCAGGAGACAGTGCAGTGGAGCCAGCAATGGAACCTGGGCTCACACCGAAGCCTTGTTCATTCCACCATGATGATGGCCTCTGTGGATGGAGGACAGGAGGAAACCGGCTAACGATAATGCCCTTTCTGTCCTAGCCATTTGAGCAAGCCTTTTCTCATCGCACACCCCAGCATTTGCTTCTGCCTTTCTTCCGCTTGCTCATTTGCATCTCACTTCCTCTAGTTAAAGTTATGGTGTGCACGTCTTTACCTCTCCTCCACCCTGCCTCTGTGGTGTCACCCGCCTCATGGTTAAGCTCCAAAACCCCTCCCTGCTGCATGGATCTTCAGGACCCAAGCTGTGTGGAGTCAGAATCAAGGTTTCCTTCTCTGTAGGATGCTTGCCGGAACTTGTGCCCAGGTCTGCACTATTTGCTTCAAAGTAGAAAGAGAAGTAACATCAGGAGGGGAGGAGAAACTCACCTCACTCCAGGTGAATATCAGCAGGTGAATATCAGCTTCAGGTGAATATCAGCAGGACAAATGAGACTGAGCCATGTTTCCTCCAGGACATTCCCCACCCCTGCCATATGCCTACCAGTGAGCTAGCTGGTACACACACACACACAAACACACACACACACACACACACACACACACACACACACACACACAGCATGATTCTACTTACCATGCCCCAGCAGATCTGTTCTGCTTGTGACAAGAATCTCTATAATGATGACAACAACTTTGGTAAAATGAAAAGAAAAAAAATCTACCTAAGATCCCACTGATTATTAAAAGTTATTATCTTTGCTTTGCATATTTCCTGTAATCCCATGTGGGTAGATTTTTATCTTTTTTTTCACTATGCCTTCATGGTATACACACAGTTTTCTATTTCATTACTTTTATTGCTCATTTTACCTTATATTCTCTATTGTTTGCTTTTAATGTAGGTTCCAGAATTACTACTCTTAAATTGCATCTAGCATTCCATTGATTAGATATAACATAATTTATTAAAACATGTCTCTATTAAAACATTTAATTTGCTTCTTTGGCTCATAGTGATATAAAACACCATAGTAGAAATTTTTCTGCCTGCTATCCTTGCCTCCATTGAATTATTTTCTCAGAAAATTGATCAGGAATGGGAATTGTTATAAATAATTTAATTGTAATATGAAGTCAGTATTAAGAATAGAGTTCTAATGACTCATTCAAAATTCAGGTTTGGTACTTCCTAGCTCTGTGACATTGGACAACTATTGAATCTCTCGAAGCCTCAATTGTCCCAAATGTAAGACAAAGCTAAAATAATGCTTAATTCATGGGGTTGTAGTGAAGACCCCAAAAAATAAATAAATAATGTATATTCAAAATACTAATACTACTCCTGCTCTAGTTCCTGCTAACATTCACACTAATGTCTGTTCCTTTAGACCAACACCAAGATGACTCAACAGTATGTGGGTCAAATCAAAATTTTCCTAGAGGCAAATACAGCCCAGATTGCAATCAATCATCCCATCAAATCATTCTACATCCTCTTACTTCACTCACACCTTTCCTCAGCCCTGCATTGGTGCTGTAATATGGATATTGAGCATCCTCTGAAGGCCCACAGGTTAAAGGCTTGGTCTCCAAAGAGGTGCTGCTTGGAGATGGTAGAGACTGTAAGAGGAGGGGCCTCGGCTCGGGAAGTACAGCTCAGTGGAAGAGCACTTGCCTAGCACGTGTGAGACCTTGGGTCCTCAGCACCACAGACAAGGCAGGAGTAGGGTGGTGTAGTGGGAGGCTTTAGCTTGCTGGGGGGGCAAATCCTTCGAAAAGAATTGTTGAACACTGATCTCTTGCATACTTGTCCATGAGGTGAACAGTCCTCCTGGGTCACACACTTTCCTCATGATCGTCTGTGTTGCCCAAGTAACACAGTCAATTAGTCATGGACTGAAACCTTCAAAACTCTGAGCCAAAAAAAAGCCTTTTCTCTTCACAAGCCAATTATCTGAGGTATTTTCTACAGTGTTAGGAAGCTGACTAACGTAGTCAGAGACTTTAATCAACCCCCCCCCACACACACACATGCACATGCACACACAAGCTATAGGAAATAAAATTATATAAGAACAGTAGGCCAGTAGATGTGATGTGCTATGGCTTGTGTCTAGATGTCCCCACAAAGGCTCATGTGGTCATAGGTGAGGCTTTTTCTGGATCTAGAGTGTGTGATGCTAGGATCTATTCATGGTGTAATTCTAGAATGAAGGGCACTGAAGGGTGAGAGTGCTATCCACCCTAAGTAGCCTGGATAAGATATAAGGGATAGATAGAGCTGTAGTTGGCCCTTGTTGCTTTGCTACCTTCTGCCCACCATGAACTCTTTCTCCACTGTGATGGCCCTCTGCCATGCTGCCCTGGTGTGGAGCCAGCCAATGATAGACTAAAACCTCTACAGATTGTGAGCTAAATAAACCTTTCCTCCTTTAACTTTGGGTGAATGATATTTTGTCTCAGCAATGAGAAAAGTAACTAAGACATGATGTGAGGTTTCAACTTCATACAATTACTAGTATCTTCATTTTAATATTTGTATTGACAAATCAGTTTTTATTTTGTAGTTGAAGTTAGGGCTTAGGGGTCCAATGAGTAATGCCTTTCACTTCCCTTCCTGATTTTGGAAACAGGTACATTCAGGAGTCTCAATGGACCTCAATATCAGCTTTATTGCTAGGAAAGGAGGAAGGAAATATAGCTTACATATACAGCCACGGGGGACTTCCTTTTTGTTTGTTTTTTTTTCCTGTACCAGGGATGAAACTCAAGACCTTGCACTTGTGAGGCAGGTGCTGGAACCACTGAGCTAAATCCCCAGCCCTGGGACTTCCTAATATTGTCCCTTGAAATAAACTTGCAGTACCCCTCTCCAGCCCCAAATCCCACTTCTGATGTTTCCACAGAATGGGTAGTAGCTCAGAATGGACCTTCACTGCAGACAGGTATATTTCAAAGAGGGGGTAGGAGGGTCTGGATGAAGAATATTCAGTTTTTCTCCAAACTCAGTCAGAAAAGAGAGTTCTCTCTTCCTCTTATGGGGATAAGTGTGTAAAGAATGACCAGAGAGGCCAGAAATGTTCCGCAACATGGACGTATCAGACTAGGACACGGCAAGGTCTAACTGTGTAGTCCACATTGGCCTGGACCTCACTGTCCTCCTGCCTTGGCCTTCCTAATGCTGGGATTACAGGCATGTGCCACCATGCCTGGCTATTGCTAGGTTTCAAATGAAGAATTTTTTCCTAAACCCCCCTCATACACACACACACACACACACACACACACACAAACACATACACACACTGAATAAGCCACTGCTACACCAATCTCCAAGCAAAGGGGTGGAACCGCCATTATTGTCTGAGACCTGTTCATGGAGCTATGAGCTGGGAAGACAGCAAACAGATGTCCATGGGCAGGCAGCCATGTTTGTTTTGCCTCACCAGGCATTTGTTCCCGAGCATATGATTTTGGTGAGGCAATCTCCTCTATCTCTGTTTTCTCTTCTCTGAACCTCAATTTCCTCATCTACCTTCTGCACCTTGCAAAGCCGCTGTGATGAGCAAGTGAGATAATGTGTCTACAGTACATGGGCTGTATAAACTTTGGATGGGATGAGCATGGTGCTCAGCACAGAAGCTTTCTCTTCCCTACCACCACCAACATGTAGCTAGTTGCAGATTTGTACAGGGGTTTGGGCAGCTGAAGTAGGAAATGCTCATGCTTGTGGCCTGGAAACTGGAAGGATCTCATCACTGGGGTAAGACTTCTTCCTTTACTTCCAGATAGAATTAAAACATGCAAACAAAAATTAAAGCACACTAGGCCAACAGACCTATGAAAAGGTGCTCAACATCACTAATCATCAAGAACATGAAAAATCACAATGAGATACCCCTCAAACCCCTTAGCTCTTGTTGAACAGTGAAATGAGCCTGGCACATAGTAGATACTTAGCATATATTTGTTGCTTGAGTATATATTAATTTATCGCTTATAACAATCCTGGTCTTATAACAAGGGCACACAGTGGTAAAAGTAAGCGGCCTAAAGCCACACAACTTGTTAAGTAAATAAAGTAGAGCAAAACCCAGCTGTATAACTCAGGGCCCTGTCTTTTTAGACTTTAAAAAAATAGTTAACATTTATTAAGCACATACTGGGAGACAATACTTGACATATGCTGTCTTCAGCCATTAAAAGTCAACCCTATAAAATGGATAGTATTATCCCAGCTTGAGAAATGAGGAATCTGAGGCTGAGAATATAAGACACTTGGCCAGAGGCACACAGCTGGTGAATGACAGAGGTGGGATCTAAATTGCAGAAGGCATGACTCAAAAGCACTCTTTCTAGTATGCTATGATAAAGAACCACAGAATCTATATCTCCTGTCTCAACAATGAAATGAAATATTAAACCTCTAGCACTTGGAGACCAAGTCTTACACAATTGAGGTGTACCATTGGTGAGTACAGAACAGAGGCCTGGAACTGCTAGAATTTTGGGGACTTGGGAGTCTCTGAATAGAAAGAAACTGAAGAGATTTGGTGGGCGATTCCTCATTCCTGATCCACTGAGGCATAAAGTTGCAAGGAGGCAGAAGGGTGGGAGCTCCTGGGCAGAGAGTGCTGATACTGGGCCATAGCCCTGAAGCTCATTAGCTGGAGAGCCTTGGGCAAATGGCATAGCCTCTGTTACCTTTAAATTCCTCACTGCGAAATGAGGACAATTCTAGTGCACCTCAATCCAAGGAGATGGTGGCTGTATTGCTCTTAATGGTTGTCATCATCATCGTTTCTACCAGAGTTCACAGCAGCCAGGCTCTGGAAGAGGGACTGTGGTGCTCAGACGTCATGAGACTCCCACCCCTTGAGACCTCCCCACAACAACTGCCTCTGAGTTTTAAGGCAGGATTCCTCAAACTACATAGAAGTGAGCTGCTGTCCCTGCAGCAAAGGAGGAAAGGACTGACAAAGGATGGCCTGCCCACCCCAGGAAGCTTCCCCTAAGCCCTGCCTGGTATCTGCCTAGTATCTCCCACAGCCTCCAAATCTCCAGCACAGCACTCCTACTTGCACTGGCCCAGACACAGCCCAAGGCCGCACTCTCTGGCCAGTCACAAGGTTCACATCTCTGACTCTAATCGGCAGCTGTTGGCCAGTGGTTCCAGCTATTAATACCATGACTGAAACAGGAGCTGTGAGCTCAATCTGGCACTGGGATGCTGCTTCCTCCTCCACTGGGGTGGGGAGCAGAAAGCTGGAGACAGCACAGCGGCCTGTGAAGCCCTGGGCACTGAACTAGCGCAGGGCACTGGCTGCCCAGAGAGGTCTTCAGATTTCCAGGCCAAGACTTCCAGCCCCTTCCAGACCTCCCTTGAGTCAGAGCAGGCTTGCTCACTGGGAGAAGCAACTTCCCCTGCACAGCCAGTGCTCCCAGTGGGTTCTAGAATCAGCCTGTGAGCCTGCAAGTGCTGAGTCATGGAACATTAGAGTGGGCAAAGCCTTTGATCCAAGCACCCCGTTTCATAGGTGAAGAAACTGAGGCCCAGAGGGATGAAGTGACTACTCTCAGATGGCACAATGAGTCAGGCAGGGCTGGGGCAGGAACACCGGGCCGCAGAGAGCGAGCCTGGGGCTTTTTTGCATTGTGCAAAACCACAGAGCACATCCCAGCCCTCTTTCCCAAAAAAGCCTGGACCCCATGATCCACTGGGGGTTTGAGACCTCAGCACACAGCAGCCCACCTCATTCGGCACACACCTTTGAAAGAAGACCTGCCAGAAACAGGGGAAGGATAAAAATGATGGCAAAAAAAAGTATACTTTGACATGGAAAGATGCTTGCCCTACAGTGTGAAATGAAAAAGAAGCAAATTCCCCAAGCAGAATTTATCTTAGGACTCCATCTGGATCAAGGCGCACAGTGTATAGAAATAGACTGGAAGGAAAAGAAAAGCTTTTACAAGGGAGGCAGGAAAATGGAGGGGGAGGCTTATTGTTTTTCTCCTTTTCGGTTATCCATATTTTCTTAAGTTTCTACTTTGAGGCTGTTTAAATCACAAATAACAGTCTTTAAAACAACAGTTTTAAAAGAATACGAAATAAATAAGCAAGCGCCAGGGCCAGTCTGTCACCCTCGGCCTGACAGGCTGGGCTTGCCGTACATCCCAGGCAGGACAGGCGCACCCATTGCACAAGGCGTCAGTGGTTTCCCTTCCGGTGAGGCCCGAGCAAGCTGAGACCTGAGGGAGCAGCCACCCTGCAGTTCTGCTGAGGTCGGTCGGGGAGCAGAGGCTCCAGCTCGGTGCACTCTCGGATCACCAGACCCCAGGCTCACCACCGACTCAGCTGACAACATGTCTGGCAGTAGGAGGCAGAAGCAACCAAGCCTGTGGTGTGGGACTTGGGGGAAAAAAAGAAAGAAGCTCAGAAGGACTTCTTAAGAAATCTCTCCGGCTCAGTCACACCCTCCAGGAAACCTCATGGTCCAGGTTGATCTTTCAGACATGCTCACCTTACATTTTGCTGCCACTTGCCCAAAATGTTTCCAGGGCCCTTGGAACCAGCCCACGGTACTGGGTTATCCCCCAAGGCTATCTGCCATGTGGGAACCTCCTGGCCTGCTTGCTGCCTACAGGCTGGGTGCTGGAGTTTGGGTCTTAAAGGACTCAGTGGCCCATATGTTAAAGGCTCCATCTCAAGCAAGGTGTTATGGAGAAGTGACAGAAACTTAAGAGAGGGGTCTAGTGGAAGGTCTTTTGGTAACTGGTAGTGTAAATTCAAAGGGGATAGTGGGACCCCAGACTCTTCCCCTTTGTTTTTTGTTTTTGTTTTTGTTGTGTGTGTGTGTGTGTGTCCCAGAGATGAGTTGAAAGGTTTTGCACTACCATACATTCCTGCTGTGATGCACCATCTACTCCACAATGGAGAAGCCTAAAAGCAATAGGTCCATCTGACATGGACCAGAACCTCCTAAACTATGAGCCAAAATAAACCTCTCCCTCCCTCCCTTCCTCTCTCTTTCTCTGACAAGCTCTCATTACATAGACCAAGCTGGCCTTGAATTTGCAGTCTTTCTGCCTCAGCTGCCTGATGTAGATTACAGATGCATCAGATTATCAGATGCTGGGATTACAAGTGTGTGTCAACTCACCCAGCTAACCCTTTCTGTTTGTAAGTCCGTTATCTCAGTTGTTACACTGATAGAAAGCTGACCAACATACTGAAGAATGGTGGGTCTTGTCATCAGTGCTGCAAAGTTCAGAGAACGTTTAGATAGAACCATAGCCTCATGCCACATACCAAGTTGTGACTATGGTGCCTGCCCACATTGCAGCTGGGATCTGTTATTTCCTGTAGCAACCTGTTCCAAATGCTGGCTTGTTTTGTTTTTTAATTCATTAAGTTTATAGGTACATTTAGGGATACAATATGATGACATTCCTCGTACCTTAACATGATGTATCTTACTTCTTATTTTTTTCTTCATTCCCCTGTCCTCCCTTCAACCCCTCCACCCCTATGTACAAAGATTTTGTTTTCTTTTTTCCCCTTTCTCATATTTTTTTCTTTCCCTTCTTTCCTTTCTGCTGCTCCTCACACTTCCCCTCACACTTTCACATTATGGGGCACACATGTGTAAATACTGAATAGTTTCTCTGGTGTGAGAAACTGAAAGTGTAAATAAGGATTAAAATGGGCCAGGCATTTAGCTCAGTGGCACCGCCCCTGCCTCACAAGTGCAAGGTCCTGAGTTCGATCCCTGGTACCAAAAAAAATAAGGATCAAATTGTATAATGTGAAATAGGAAGAAAAGGTCCAAAGGGGAAGGGGAAGTGGGAGGGGTAGGGGAAAGGAAAGAAGGGAAAGGAATTAATATGAGAAAAGGAAAACATGAAAACAAAGTCTTTGTAAATAGGGAGGTGTGGAGGGGTTGAAGGGAGGGCAGGGGAATGGGGAAAAAAATAAGAACCAAGATATATTATGTAAAGGTACAAATTCCTAACAATGAATGTCATCATATTGTATACCTAAAATGTACCAATAAAATTAATAAATGAAAAAAAAAGAGTATGGCCTCAATGTGCATCCATTTAGCTATAAATATCTCTAGTTTCTCATTCTTTACAGCTGAGTAGTACTCCATTTTATATATATATAAAACACATCTTCTTTATCCAGCCTCCAGTTGATGGGCACTTGGGTTGTTACAAAGTTTTAGCTATTACAAACTGTGCAGTGATGAACATTGGTGCACATATATCACTGTGGTATGATTCTTTTAATTCTATTGGGAAGATACCCAGTAGGGGAATAACTGGGTCAAATGGGACCTCTAGCCCTAGTTCTTTGAGGTATCTCCATACTGATTTCCACAGTGGTTGCACCAGACTACACTCCCACCAACAGTGGAGAAAGGTTCCTTTCTCCCCACAGCCCCGCAGCATTTGTTACTGGTTGATTTATTGATACCAGCCATTCTTTCTGGGGTGAGGTGGAATCTCAGCATTGTTTTCATTTGCATCTCTTGAATGACCAGTGATATTGAACATTTTTTCATGTTTATTTGATGTTTCTACTCTTTGAGAAATGTCTCTTCATTTCAGATGCCCATTTTTGGACCGGGTCTTTAAATTTGGGAGTTCTGATTTTTTTTAAGTTCTTTATATATTCTAGATAGTAGACCTTTGTCTGGGAACAGCTGGTAAAATTTTTTTCCCACGTTGTAGTTTGTCTTGCACTGCAGAAGCTTTTTAATAAGATGAGATCCCAGTTGTTGATTCTTTGTGCTAGTTCACATGTGAATGAGGTTTTGTTCATGAAATCTTTTCCTATGCCAATGGCTTCAAGAATTCTACCTAACCTCTCTTCCACCTGGTTTAATGTTTCTATTTTAATATTTAGATCTTTCCTCCATTTTGATTTTAGTTTAGTGCATGGTCAGAGATATAGGTCTAGTTTTAATCTTCGGCAAGTTGAAACCCAATTTTTCCAGCGCCATTTATTAAAGAGGCTATCTTTCCTCCAGCGAGGGTGTTTGGGTCCTTTGTCAAAGATGAGGTGGCTGCATATGTCTGGAATTGTTTCTACATCTTCTAATCTGTTTTACTGATCCTCAGGTCTGTTTCTTTGCCAATGCCATGCTGTTTTTATCACAGTAGTTTTGTAATATAGTTCGACTTGGATATTGTGTGACTTCCTACCTTGCTTTGTTGCCTAGAATTGCTTTTGCTATTCTAGGTCTCTTTTCTTCTTGTTCCAAATGAATTTTTGGATTGTTTCTCAAGATCTGTGAAATATGCTGTTGGAATTTCAATTGGGATTGAATTGAATCTATTTAGCAGTTTTGGAAGTGTGGCCATTTTCATTATATTGGTTCTTCCTACCCAGGAGCAAGAGATGTCTTTATGTCTTTCCACTTTCTGATATCCTCTTTGATCTCTTTTTTTCAGAGTGCTGCAGTTTTCAGAGTAGAGGTCTTTGATTTCTTTCCTTAGATTGATTCCTAGGTATTTCATTTTTGGGATGCTATTGTGAAAGTTGTTTCTCCAGTTCCTCTCTCAGTGAGTCTGTTGTTCATGTACAGGAAGGGTATTGACTTTTGGGTGTTGACTTTGTATCCAGGTACTCTACTGAATTTGGTTATTAACTCTGGAAGACTTTTGGTGGAGTTCTTGAGGTCTTCTATATAGAGTATCATATCATCTGCAAATAATGACAATTTAACTTCTTCATTTCCTATCTTTATTTCTTTTATTTCTTTCTCTCGTCTAATTACTCTGGCTAGTGTTTGCAGAACTATATTGAATGGGAGTGGTGTTCCTGATTTTAGCATGAAGGATTTCAGTTTTTGACCATTTAGTATGATGTTGGCTGTTGGTTTTTCATAGATGACTTTTATCAGGTTGCGATAGAAATCATCTATTACAATTTTCTGTAGGGTTTTTTTTTATCATAAAAGGATTTTGGATTTTGTTGAATGCTTTTTCTGCATCTATTGAGATGATTATATGGCTATTTCAAAATACAGTTTTGCAAGGTACCTCAATCTGGGTTGGAGGTTATTTTCTTTTAGGGCTTCAAATACTTCACTCCATGCTCTTCTTGACTTGAGGGTTTGTGTTGAGAAGTCTGCTGTGATTCTGATCAGCTTTCCTTTGTATGTGATTTGTTTCTTTTCTCTAACTGCTTGTAATATTTTGTTCTTCTGTTGGGTTTCTGGATTCTTGACTATTATATGCCTACATGTAGATTTTTTTTGATCATGGCTAGTTGGGGTCCTGTATGCCTCACTTATCTGTATGTCAAATTCTTTTCCCTTGCTTGGAAAGTTTTCTGCAATTACTTCTGTGAACAGTTTCTTAATGTTGTTTTCACTATCTCCTGTTTCTTCATTGACTCTGATCAGTCTTATGTTATTCTTCTTTGCATCATCTAGCAGCTGCTGGATTGATTTCTCGTGGTCACTTACCATTTTAAAGACATTTTTCTTTTCCTGGTCACTAATTGCAATCTCATCTTCTATATCTGAAATTCTGTCCTCGCATTGGCTCATTCTGTTGTGTAAACTTTCAATGGAGTTTTTAATCTCCTGGATATCTGTTTGCATCTGTTTTATGGATTCCATTTATTTCCTATGCTGAGATTCCATCATGTTCATGAGATCCTCTTTTTTTTTTTCCTATGTCTCCTCTAGAGTTATTAATCATGTCTTTCACTATGGACACCATCTCTGTTGTTATCTGAGAAATTATTTCTGATTTTATTTTTCCAGATCCTCTTTCATTGCCAGTTCAGGGAGTCCAGGTGCTTGAGTTTCAGATTGTTCCATCTCATTGCCCTTTGGAGTTGATTTTCATGATCTGGAGGTCTGGTTTTGAGTCTTGTTTAGGTGTCTTCTCATTTCTGTTGTTGTTGTTGTTGATGATGATGCTTTTGGTTTAATTCCTGGTTGCTGATTGTAAAATGCTTATTGCAAGTATCTTCATTGCTAGCATTTAGAACCCTTAAGGAATGGCTACTTCTTGGATTGTCTTCCACGTTTAGTTGGCCTCTGGGTTTTGAGTCTATAATGGCTCTTAGGTAATCTCAGTCTTGGTATACCAGGAAGGACAAGTAACTAGAATAACCACATCACTGTGGCCAAAGTAATACAATCAGCATCAACAATAGCATCAAACACAGACTAGAAAATGACAAATGTGGTAACTATTAATCTACCACCTTTGACCTCATGAACCAAACTTGTGGTTATATATCAAAATCTAGAACCAACCAGAAATATATTTGCAGTAAATAAACCCTTCAATATAGTGAAGTTGCCCTGAGGGGAGATTTAGAAAGAGTTTGGGTATAGAGAAATAGAAGAAGAGTGAAAGGTTAGAAGTAAGTTTAGAGGATACAGGAAGATCATGCAAACTTTGGGAAACTGGTGAAGACAGAAGGAAAAGAGAGAAGGAAGGAAAAAAAACCAAGAACAGAACAAACTGACAGCAACAGAAAAATCAGAAACTGAATTCTCATTCCTATAAAAATAAGAACAATTTAAAAAAGCAGGACAAAAACAGGAGCAAGAAAAGCAAGAAATTAAGAAGGAGAAAAGAAAAGAAGAAAAAAATGTCCCTTTCAAGGCATGTCTCTGTTGTCTCAGGCATACAATGTGAGTAGCATATAGATTGTGTCAGCTGATCTCAGCAAGCCAGCTGTAGCAGTCCTCTGAAGTTCAGGCTGGTTTCTGTCTGTGAGGCTGGAACTGAGCTCCCTGACCTCCTTCAGGTTTGAACTCTGCACAGTTCTACTGCAGGCTTGAGGTGCCCCTCCCCCACAATGAGTGTGGTTCCAGTAGGAGGTGTTGACCACAACAACTCACCACATGCTGCAGTCTGCTGTGGCTTTATTGAGGTGACTCTTTGCTCTCCCAGTGGTCTTCAATTCTCAACAAGCCTCAGAGAGGTCTTCTCTCTACTGCTCACCACTGAACCAATTCTGGGGCTCAGAGTGAAGGCCTTATGGATCCCTGAGCTGTTCTGCTGTCAAGCAGGCTTCTGGCTGGGGCCTGTGCACCCTTATTACTGGCATCTGGGTGGGCCTCTGGTTGGGGCCTGTATACCCACACTACTGTTGTCTGGGCAGGCCTCTCACTCAGTTGTTGATACTGTTTCCCCAAGGGCCTGTTTATGGGAAATGCCATCATTACACATGAAAGGGGCAGCTTCTCCTGTCACATAAGAGTGGGTCATACAACTCCTTCACATGGTGGGAACAAATGGCAGAGGAAACTTTAGCAATCATATCCAAGGGCATCATGGAGTAGACTGGCTGAGGAACTGAGTCCTAGCTCTGCTTCTTACTAGTCTGTGCTCTTGTGCCAATAAGAGAACTTCCAGAGCCTCAGTTTCTTAATGCTTTTTAAAATGAATCTTGGCCTTGCATACATGATTGAATGAGTCAAAATCTCTGCATCAGAGATTGGCACAATTCACCCATGAAGTATCTGGTTTGCTGCTTGTTTTTTAATAGTCCTCAAGCTAGCGTGGTATGTATGTATGGTGCTAAGGATCAAACCCAAGAACTCATGCATGCTAGGTAAGCACTCTACCACTGAGCCACATCACCAGCCTGGATTTTTATATTCTAAAATGGTTAAAGAAAATCAGGAGAAGGTGACTATTTTATAATGCATTAAATAAAATTTCATCTAATTCAAATGTCAGAGTCTATAATAAAGTTTTATTAGAATATAACTGAGCTTATTTGTTATATACGGTATTGCCTATGGCTTCTATAGTGCTAGAACAACAGGCTGAGTAGTTACTGTGGAGATCAGATGGTCCACAAGCAATAAGACATCTGGTTCCCTAGGAAAAAGAAAATCATTTGCTGACAACTGATCTGAATGGTTTGGCAAATGGTAGAATGTTGAAAAAGTACTATTCCTTTTCCTGGGTCCTCATCACATTCTTTGCAAGTCCTCTCTTCCAGGTGTCATTCTGTCTTGTCCATAACAAAGAGTCTTGACAAAAAATACCACTGCTTTGGGAGGGTAATCAAGGGGAAGGCTCACTGCGATCATCAGACTTAAAATTGGAAGATCAAGTTCAGGAGATCAGATCTCTTTCTGACACCAACTGGTTGTGCGACCTGGGGAAAATGATTTAATCTTCTAAGCCTCAGTTTTCCTTTCTCTAAAATGGGATAATAATAATAGCTAATGTAGACATATCACGTATTGTGTAATAGGCATTGTTCCAATTACTTACCTCAGTAACTTATTTAATCACAGCAGTTCTTTGAGGTTAAGCATTGTCAACACCCTTTGGATGGGCAAAGAAAGGGGAGGCACATGGAAGGTGAAGCAGTTGTCCAGTTTCATAGCCAGAGTGGAATTCAAACTCAGTCTAGTGCCATCATCCTGGGTATTCAAATAAATACAGTATAAGGTCCTGCATATTCCATAGACTTACTGGGAAATTCAACTGACATAAAGGTTTGGAATATCTTTTGAACTGACAAGTAAAAATCATATATATTTATGGGGCACAACATATGTATATATTATGAAATAGTTGAGTTAAGCTATTTAGCATATGTCTCACTTCACATACTTTTGTTCTGTGTGTTGTGTATGAGAACCCTTAAAGTCTAATCTAAGAAATTTTCAAGCATATGGTATGTTATTATTAACAATAGTCACCATGCTGTAAAATAGATCTCCTGCACTTATTCCTCCTATCTGAAATGTGTGTTGTTTGACCAACATCTCTCTAATCATTTCAACACAGTTTCTAGTAACCACCCTTTTACTTTTGGTGAGATCAATGTTTTGTTGCCATAGAGGGAAAAAATGTATATTTAGAATTAGGCAGCTGGACTCCATTTATGTAACACCAATTTTGTTGGCAACATCCAAAGCATCACCATCAGGTGAGTTCAGTGTTTTTAGATGCCATTTATAAGTGAGATTGTGAGGTATGTGCATTATTGTGCCTGGCTTATTAGTTTATTTCATTTAATATAATATTCTCCAAGATTATCCATATTTTTTGTATGAAAATATTTCCTTTTCTTAAGGTGGAGTTATACTCCATTGTGTATACGCATGATATTTTAATAATTCATCCTCTGATAGACCCTAACCCTAACCCTAGCCCTAACCCTAACCGAACCCTAAGTCATTCTCAGGAAAGACTAATTCTGCACTATCCATGACCCTTACGAAAAGAAGAACCCTAACCCTAACAATCATACCCACACTCCAAATGACAGGTACATGAATTGGAACCATAAATGTAAACCTACTCCTAACCTTAACTCTCACCCTAAGCCAAAGGACCAAATCCCAATACCAAGTCCTTGATATTCAAATTTATCCATCTCCGTCCCCACGAACTTATGCTAATAATAACTTCCCAACCCACACTGGAAGACACAGGCATTTCAATTTCAAAGCTGTCTATCACCCTGAACCTAACCCTAACCCTAGCCCTAACACTAGAAAAACCCTAAGTCATTGTCAAGTATGGCTATTTCTGCACTATCCATAAACCTTAGGAAAAGAAAAACCCAAAACCTAACAATCATACCCACATTCCAAAGGTCAGGTACATGAATTGGAACACTAAACCTAAACCTACTCCTAAACCTAACCCTAAACCTAAGCTGTAGGACCAAATCCCAATACCCAGATACTTGACATTCCACATTATCAATCATCATCGCCATGAACTTATGCTAATACTAACTTTCCAACCTACACTGGAAGACATAGGCATTTCAATTTCAATGCTATTTGTCAAACTGAACCTAACCCTAACCCTAGCCCTAAACTTACATGAAGCGAAAGTCATTCTCATGTACCGCTATTTCCGTTCTAACCATGACGCTTACGAAAAGAAGAAGCCTAATCCTAACAGTCATACCAACACTCCAATGGTCAGGTACATGAATTGGAACCCTAAAACTAAACCTACTCCTAACCTTTACCCTAACACAAAGCTGCAGGACGAAATCCCAATACACAGGTACTTGACATTCCACATTATCCCTCAATCTCACCACAAACTTTCGCTAATACTAACTTTAAAACACACACTGGAAGAAAGAGGCATTTTTATTTCAATGCTATCTATCACCCTGACCCTATCCCTAACCCTAGCCCTAACCCTACCAGAACCATAAGTCAATCTCAGGTACCGCTGTTTCTGCACTATCCATGGCCTTTACGAAATGAAGAAGAATAACCCTAAAAATCATACCCACACTCCAAACATCAGTTACATGAATTGGAACGCTACACCTAAACCTACACCTAACCCTAACCTTAACACTAACCGCAGGACCAAACCCCAATACGAAGGTACTTGACATTTGACACTAACCATCCCTGTCACCACGAACTTTCGGTAATACTAACTTTCCAACACACACTGGACCACACAGGCATTTATATTTCAATGCTATCTATCACCCTGACCCTAACCCTACTCCTGGCTCTAACCCTTGCCGAACACTAACTCATTTTCAGGTACCCCTATTTGCTCACTAACCATGACCATAACAAAAAGAACCCTAAGCCTAACATTCATAACCACACTCTAAAAGTCAGGTACATGAATTGGAAACCTAAACCAAAACCTACTCCTAACCCTAACCCTAACCCTAAGCCGCAGGACCAAATCACAGTATACAGGTGCTTGACAATAGACATTAAGCTTCCCCCTCCCTATGAACTTATGCTAATACTAACTTTCCAACCCACACTGGAAGACAAAGGCATTTCAATTTGAATGCTATCACCCTGATGCGAACCCTAACACTAGCCCCTAACCCTATCCGAGCCCGAAGTCCTGCAGAGGTACCACTATTTCTGCACTACACATGAGGTTAGGAAAAGAACACCCCTAACCCTAACAATCATATCCACACTACTAACATCTGGTAGAAGAATTGGAACTCTAAACCTAAACCTACTCCTAACCCGAACCCTAACCGTAAGCTGCAGGACCAAATCACAGTACCCAGGTGCTTGACAATAGACATTATGCTCCCCCCTCCACATGAATTTACACTAATACTAACTTTCCAACCCACACTGGAAGACAAAGGCATTTCAATTTCACTGCTATCTATCACCCTGATCCAAACCCTAACCCTAAACCTTAACCCTATCCAAACCCTAAGTCCGTCTCAGGTACCACTATTTCTGCACTACACATGACCATTATGAAAAGAAGACCCCTAACTCTAACAATCATACCCACACTCCAAACATCAAGTACATGAATTGGAACACTAAACTTAAACCTACTCCTAATGCTAACCCTAACCTTAAGCTGCAGGACCAAATCACAGTACCCAGGTGCTTGACAATAAACATTATGCTTCGCCCTCCCCATGAACTTACACCACTGCTAACTTTCCAACACACACTGGAAGACAAAGGTATTTCAATTTCAATGCTATCTATCACCCTGATCTGAACCCAACCCTAGTCCTTAACTGTATCTGAACCCTAACTCATTCTCAGGTACCACTATTTCTACACTATACATGACCGTTACGAAAAGACGACCCCTAGCCCTAACAACCCACACTCCAAACGTCAGGTACATGAATTGGAACCCGAAACCTAAGTCTACTCCTAACCCTAACCCTAACCCTAGGCTGCAGGACCAAATCACAGTACCCAGGGGCTTGACAACAGACATTATGCTTACCCCTACCCATGAACTTACAGTAATGCTAACATTCCGACCCACACTGGAAGAAAAAGGCATTTCAATTTCAGTGCTACCCATCACCCTGACCTGAACCCTAACCCTAGACCTTATCCCTATCCAAACCCTAAGTCATTCTCAGGTACCACTATTTCTGCACTACAAACGACCGGTACGAAAAGAAGAACCCCAACCCTAACAACCATACCCACACTACAAATGTCAGCTACATGAATTGGAACCCTAAACCTAAACCTACTCCTAACACTGACCCTAAGCCTAAGCCGCAGGACAAAATCACAGTACCCAGGGGCTTGACAATAGACATTATGCTTCCCTCTCCACATGAACTTATGCTAATACTAACTGCCCAACCCACACTGGAAGACAAAGGCATTTCAATTTCAATGCTATCTATCAGCCTGATCCGAACCCTAACCCTAGCCCTTAACACTATTCGAACCCTAAGTCATTCTCACGTACCATTATTTGTGCACTACACATGACCCATACATAAAGAAGAACCCTAAACCTTCCAGTGTGGGTTGGAAAGTTAGCATTAGCATAAGTTCATGGGTAGGGGGAATCATAATGTCTATTGTCAAGCACCTGGGTACTGTGATTTGGTCCTGCGGCTTACGGTTAGGGTTAGGGTTAGGAGTAGGTTTAGGTTTAGGGTTCCAATTCATGTACCTGGCGTTTGGAGTGTTGGTATGATGGTTAGGGTTAGGGGTCTTCTTTTCCTAACGGTCATGTATAGTGTAGAAATAGTGGTACCTGAGAATGAGTTAGGGTTCGGATACAGTTAAGGGCTAGGGTTAGGGTTCAGATCAGGGTGATAGATAGCATTGAAATTGAAATGCCTTTGTCTTCCAGTGTTGGTTGGAAAGTTAGTATTAGCGTAAGTTCATGGGTAGGGGGAAGCATAATGTCTATTGTCAAGCAACTGGGTACTGGGCTGTGGTCCTGTGGCTTAGGGGTAGGGTTAGGGTTAGGAGTACGTTTAGGTTTAGGGTTCTAAATCATGTACCTGGCGTTTGGAGTGTTGGTATGATTGTTAGGGTTAGGGGGCTTCCTTTCCTAACGGTCAGGTATAGTGCAAAAATAGTGTGGCCCAAGCAGGACTTACTGTTCAGATATGGTTAAGGGCTAGGGTTAGGGTTAGGATCAGGGTGATAGATAGCATTGAAATTGAAATGCCTTTGTCTTCCAGTGTGGGTTGGAAAGTTAGCATTAGTGTAAGTTCATGCGGAGGGGGAAGCATAATGTCTATTGTCAAGCACCTGGGTACTGTGTCTTTGTCCTGTGGGTTAGGGGTAGGGTTAGGGTTAGGAGTAGGTTTGGGTTTAGGGTTCCAATTCATGTACCTGATGATTGGAGTGCGGATATGATTGTTAGGGTTGGGGTTCTTCTTTTCGTAACGGTCATTTGTAGTGCAGAAATAGTGGTACCTGAGAATGACTTAGGCTTCTGATAGAGATAAGGGCTAGGGTTAGGGTTCGGATCAGGGTGATAGATAGCATTGAAATTGAAATGCCTTTGTCTTCCAGTGTGGGTTGGAAAGTTAGCATTAACGTAAGTTCATGGGTTGGGGGAAGCATAATGTCTATTGTCAAGTACCTGGGTGCTGTGATTTGGTCCTGCGGCTTACGGTTAGGGTTAGGGTTAGGAGTAGGTTTAGGTTTAGGGTTCCAATTCTGGTACCTGATGTTTGGAGTGTGGGTATGATTGTTAGGGTTAGGGGTCTTCTTTTCGTAACGGTCATGTATAGTGGAGAAATAGTGTGACCTGAGCAGGACTTAGGGTTCAGATAGGGTTAAGGGTTAGGGTTAGGGTTCAGATCAGGCTGATAGCATTGAAATTGAAATGCCTTTGTCTTCCAGTGTGGTTTGAAAGTTAATATTAGCGTAAGTTCATGCGGACGTGGAAGCATAATATCTACTGTCAAGCAACTGTGTACTGGGCTTTGGTCCTGTGGCTTATGGGTAGGGTTAGGGTTAGGAGTAGGTTTAGGTTTAGGGTTCCAATTCATGTACCTGATGTTTGGAGTGTGGATATGATTGTTAGGGTTGGGGTTCTTATTTTCGTAACGGGCATTTGTAGTGCAGAAATAGTGGTACCTGAGAATGACTTAGGGTTCAGATAGGGATAAGGGCTAGGGTTAGGGTTCGGATCAGGGTGATAGATAGCATTGAAATTGAAATGCCTTTGTCTTCCAGTGTGGGTTGGAAAGTTCATATTAGCGTAAGTTCATGGGTAGGGGGAAGCATAATGTCTATTGTCAAGCACCTGGGTACTGTGATTTGGTCCTGTGGCTTATGGTTAGGGTTAGGGTTAGGAGTAGGTTTAGGTTTAGGGTTCCAATTCATGTACCTGGCGTTTGGAGTGTTGGTATGATTGTTAGGCTTAGGGGTCTTCTTTTCCTAACGGTCATGTATAGTGTAGAAATAGTTGTACCTGAGAATGACTTAGGGTTCGGATAGGGTTAAGGGCTAGGGTTAGGGTTCGAATCAGGCTGATAGATAGCATTGAAATTGAAATGCCTTTGTCTTCCAGTGTGGGTTGGAAAGTTAGTATTAGCGTAAGTTCTTGCAGAGGGGGAAGCATAATGTCTATTGTCAAGCAACTGGGTACTGGGCCTTTGTCCTGTGGCTTAGGGGTAGGGTTAGGGTTAGGTGTAGGTTTTTGTTAAGGGTTCCAATTCATGTACCTGACGTTTGGAGTGTGGATATGATTGTTACGGTTGGGGTACTTCTTTTTGTAAAGGTCATTTGTAGTGCACAAATAGTGGTACCTGAGAATGACTTAGGGTTCGGATAGGGTTAAGGGCTAGGGTTAGGGTTCGGATCAGGGTGATAGATAGCATTGAAATTGAAATGCCTTTGTCTTCCAGTGTGGGTTGGAAAGTTAGCATTAGTGTAAGTTCATGGGTAGTGGGAAGAATAATGTCTATTTTCAAGCACCCGGGAGCTATGATTTGGTCTTGCAGCTTAGGCGTAGTGTTAGGGTTAGGGGTAAGTTTGATTTTGATGTTCCAATTCATGTATGTGACGTTTGGCGTGTGGGTATGATTGCTAAGGTTATGGTCTTTGTTTTCGTAAGGGCCATGGATAGTGTGGAAAAAGCAGTACCTGAGAATGACTTAGTGTTCAGGTAGGGTTAGATCAACGGTTTGGGATAGAGTCTGGGTGATAGATAACATTGAAATAGAAATGCTTGTGTCCATATCCTAAACCCAGCCCTTAACCCTATCTGAACCCTAAGTCATTCTCAGGTACCGCTATTTCCGCAGTGCACATGATCATTACCAAAAGAAGAATCCCGACCCTAACAATCATACCCACACTCCATACGTCAGGTACATGAATTGGAAACCTAAACCTAAACCTACCCCTCACCCTAACCCTAACCCTAAGCCGCAGAACCAAATCACAGTACCCAGGTGCTTGACAATAGACATTATGCTTCCCCCTCCCGATGAACTTACGCTAATACTAACTTTCCAACCCACAGTGGAAGACAAAGGCATTTCAATTTCAGTGCTCTCTATCACCCTTATACTAACCCTAACCCTAGCCCTTAACCCTATCTGAACCCTAAGTCCTTCTCAGGTAACACTATTTCTGCACTACACATGCACATGGGCATATCGGTGTCTCTTTAACATACAGATTTCACATACTTTGTGGTTTTTAAATTTATTTTGCAATATTTTTATTCATTCACGTAGATATATAATTACAATACAGTAAAAAATTTATCCAGTAGTAGGTTTGCTGGATAATATGAAAGTTCTATATTTAGTCTGGGGTGTGTCTATGCTGTTTTCTAGGAATTCACATAATTTTTAGTGATTTGTCAAATTCTATACCTATGTAAACTTATCTTGAAAGAAGAGGAAAAGGTAAGGTTTCCATATATCTCCCTAATGATGTCACTTCAGTGTAGCAGAACCTAGAGTCAAGACTAGATGGCTTCTACTTCCTTGATCTTTTGGAGCAAGAGAGGAAAACATCCACCTGATTCTCAAAGCCAAGCAGCAACTTCTTAAGCTCTGCTGTCAGTCAACCTATGACTGACAAAAAGCCACCTATCTCTCCATGTGGCCTAGAAGCTGGTGGCAACCTTCTCAACTTGGCTTCTGGTCTCCTGCCATCCACTGCTCCCTGCCCCATCTTGGTAAGATGGCTGATGACAGCCCACATTTCTCAGATAAGAGTGCTGGTCTCAGCTCTAAGTGGCCCCAAATTTAACTTCAGTCACAGGCTCCAAGTGGTTTCCTTGCTGAGCAGTCCTGAAATGGTGGCTAAGTCCAGATATCATCTTGGAAGAAACTTGAGTGCTCCCTTTGGCAGCACATATACTAAAATTGGAAGAAACCTGAAGTGGGTTGTCCATACTACCTTCTCTCTGCACTGGCCTTACCCTTCCAGTATCCACAGGTGTTACTCCTGTGCTGCCCCCAGGCTGAATGAGACAGTTTTTTAATAGAAATCCTTCCTACACCTCCCTCCAGCCCAGTGTTCATCACTTCTTCCCCTGCCTCTCACTCCGTACATTCACACAGAGATGATAATTAAGTGTTGAAGGTTGGGGCAGGCTCTGTCTTGCCCTTTTGTTTAATTGATCCACATGAGGATGTCATGCCCATGCTATGGGCTCCTGTGTGGCTGAGAGGGTGGAGGGCTGGCACTAAAGACACATTAGGCATGACATTTGATTAATAGCTTACACTTGGAGGTTGAAAAAATGCCTTCAACATGTCCTAGCCATGGGACCTTGGACAAGTTAGCTAACCTTTTTATGTCTCTGTTTTCTTATGACCAAAATGGAAAGAGCACTCACCTCAACGAACTGTTATGAGAATTCAATAATACATGCAGAGAGCCTGTGATTGTGCCTGACATAGATTAAGTGTTCAACAAACACAAGCTGTTACTTCAAGACAGGATCAAAAAATAGGTGTGTGTTTAAATTTTTAAAAACTTATTACAGTAAAAGCCACATTGTCAGGAATCCCTTTCAGAATACTTCCCCTCACTTCAAAGACAGTTATCTCATCATTCTTGCCACTTCCTGAACAGTTCTGGAAATTCTCTTTCATGAGTGTCTTTAGCTGCACTGTCGTGGCTGCCTCAGTGTCCTGAATTGAATCAAAACATTTACCTTTCATGGCTATTTTGACGTTCAAAAACCAGAAGTCACACTCTGCCAGATCCCATGAATAAGGTGGATGAGGACACACAATGTCTTCATGACCCCGCCTTTCTGTTGGATGGCACTTGGCAGCAGGATTCACTGTAATTTTTATCATAACTTATAAAGACACTCACAAAAGAGGACTTCCAGAACTGCTTTGGAAAATGGCAGGAATGACAGGATAAGGGTGTTCAAAGGAAGGAGGAGGATTCTGAGGGGAATTGATGACAAGATGTCCTTTACTGTAATAAATTTTTAAAATTTAAATATTCACCATATTTTTGATTACCCCTTTTAGCAAATCCCTCAGCAACAGGAACCTCAAGAATGTGGCAAAAGCTTCCCTCAAATGCTTCTACAGTGTCCTGTACCAGAATCCATCCTTGATTTACCCAATAGGTATTGAGGGCCTACTAATCACCAAGCACTATAAGAATTCAAGGACCTCTCATTGGAGGGAGAGAGGTGAAAGGCATATACACAGATATCTACTCTGGAGCCAGGACTTCAAAGCACTGGGTCCTGGGGCTGTGGGAGGGACCCTTCAGCCCCCCCATCCTCTTTTGTAACCATGAGGCTGTGGTGGAGGAGGGACCCAGAGGCAGGAAGACCTGCTGAAGGAAATAAAGTTGCTTTGAGTCCCGAGACCTATTTAGGTCCCCACAAGAAGACAGGGCAAGAAAGACATTCCAGGCAGCTGGCACCGTGATAGAAAGTCACAGTGCAGCCTAAAGTTCCAGCCCAGGCCCTGAACTCAGTGCTCTGGGAGTTTGTGGGGGGAAGCATGGAAGTTCCTTTTAGCATTGAACATTAAGGCCATGGCTGCCCAACACTGGGCAGAAGTGGGAAGGAAACACTGCAAAAGCCACAGCTGGGAGGGAGAGGTTCCAAGCCAGGGCCTCTCCTTCTCAAGGTGATCCAGAGACTAAGTCAAAACCCAATCTTGAACCAAGACAATATCTGCTGGCAGCCAGAGAGGCCCTGCAAGAATTAAAAGCAAGAAAGGATGGCTAGGCATGGTAGTGCTGAGGCTGAGGCTAAGGTGAGAGGATTGCAAGTCTGAGGTCAGCCTGGGCAACATGGCAAGGTCCCATCTTGAGAAAAAAGAGAAAAACAGGAGAGCAAGAAAGGATGATAAGGCCCACCCTCTAAAGCCCAATATGAAGGGAAGGGAACCAGCCAGGACTGACGAGGGAAAGAAAGAGAACTATCCAGAGAAGTGCTGTCCTAGTAAGCCAAGGATGGAACTCCTTCCTCAAGACCCTAGTGGTGGGAAGAGCTCTCACCATTTCTGCTTGCAAGAAATAGAAGAGGTCAGAGCCATGATCTAGTCAGATACTTGGTTGAGACCATGTCTAGCTACCCTCATGCTGGGACCGCAGCACTCCCTCCTTCTCGAGTTCTCCCTCTGAATGCAGCAAGGCTTTTGGCTTAGCCTGCACTGTGCTGCCACTCTCGGGTATCCATACAGAGTTAGGGGCTGGGGGAGATGTGGCTTTGAAGGGAAGAAAGCACCGGACTCAGACTCAGATGCAGAAGCCCCAGGTCTTGGTTTAGTCTTTTTCTTTAACCAGCAGCATGAATTGCACAAGTTTCACCCTTTCTGGCCTCCATTTCCTTATCTGTACAATGGGACTGGGAAGTTGGTTTCCAACAGTTGCCATGGAGGAATAAATGTGATGTGGAGAACACTGGGAATGGTAATGTTATCTGATTTCTTCACTCTATGTGACTTTTCTGGAATGGGGTCTCTTTGCTCTGGTTCACAGTCATGTGTTGACATTCAGTGCACATTCCTAGCATGTTTGAAGCTGGTTCTACCTGAAATAATTGGAAAGGAAGGAAATTATTTTCAGGCTTCAGTGAATCCCTCTTACCTGCTCCAACCTTATGGTCAACCACAGTGCCAGGGTGAGACTTGATTTAGAGCTATGAAGGGAACCACTGGGCAATAGCAAAGTGCCAGGAAAAATTTGGTGTTCACTTCTTTTGTCTATTTTGACCCATAGGGGAGTTATTATTGTCTCTCCAGGAGCCAAATGTTGAGATACTGGAAAATATCTGACAGGTTCCTCTGGCATTTTGCCATTAGTTCCTCCTCTTGTTCCTGCTTGGAATGTTGAGATGATTCCTGGAACTTTAAGAGCCATTTTGTAACCATGAGGACAAGAGTTTCATGCTATGGATAAGCCACGTTTCTGATGGCATCTTTGACCTGCCATATAACCATGGACCACCTATCTCCTGAAATACAAAATTCCTAATTGTTAAAGTCACTGTATATGTTGGAGAGGGCTGGGGTGGGAAGACAAAATCTGTTATTTGTCGATAAGCATGGTAATAAGGAAATGTACAGTTTTCTTCTGTAAATACTAAGTCAATGCCACCTTGGTCACCTTCTACATCCCATCAAAGGACTTATCACTTGTTACAGGAGCCAGCTCCTCTACTTACACATCCACCCCAGCAGGCTGCAAGCACAATTCATGTGTAACTATGCATTGTGTGCTGATTGCTGTTGCATGCCAAGACCACCAGAGTTTCTGTCAAATATTAGTTTTTCGGTGTAAATCAGGAAATGCAAAGTAGGCTTTGAATTCTAATTTTCAAGATATATCTAACTCTCTTTAACCTAGGAACCATTGATCTGGCCAATTTTGAAATCTCTGTTGTTACATGAAAAAGTGTACCTTTAAAAGGGCTTACCTAAAATAACCAAAGCCATGTGCAGAAATTTGTAAACAACTCTCTCCACCTTCTACAGAGCCACCCATGGCCCATCATGGCTGCTCTCAACTTGCCAGGACAGGACCCAGAGGGACATGTGCACAAATCCCTGACAGATTCTGATGGCAAATGTGCTGAGAAACAGCACATCCCACCCATATGGAGAGCTTGATTGATTATACATAAATATATAAATGGAAACAATCATGGACATATTCTTCATGTCATTTTCCTATCTTAAACTTCTCAGTCACTTTTATACTTGTAAAATTACTTCTTCCATGATGTTTGGAAAGTTCTAGTAGTCTCTTCCTCTTCCTTGTCTCATGACTCTCTCCTCAAAAACAGCTGTTTTTACCATGTCCCCAAATCATTCACATTTCTTATGCATCCAGCTTGAATGTAACTTTTTTCATTTGCTTTCATTCCCAAAAAATCCTCGGAGAGTCAAAATATTGATGAGAATGCAAAGGCCATATATAAGTATATCCAACAAATGTGGAGTTCATTTGTTCAGGATGTTTGTTGGCTGTCACTTGGGCGCTGTGACAGCTGATGCTTCAGAGCTGCCTCCTCAGCTTCTTTTGTAGGTACTTTTTTTTTTGGTACTGGGGATCGAACTTGGGACTTTGCGCTTGCGAGGCAGGTGGTGGCACCACTGAGCTAAATCCCCAGCTCAGCTTCTTCTTTTGGGGTTTGGGTTAGGACTACACGTTTAGTGTCCTCTGAAGTTAGGTGTAGCCACATGGACTGAGATCTTTATTCTCTTTCATCTGTCAGTTGAATCGGTTCAGACCTCAAGGTCTTAGGGGATGATGGAGCTACAGGATAGAAAGAGCTTGAGCCTTTTGGTGGCTACAGAGATCTGTGGACCTGCACTAGCTGCTACAGGAATAAGAATTAATTTTGTGGTTCCAAACCAATGCTTTGGAAGTTTATTTGTTAAAGCACCTAGGATAATTGACAGATTATTCCTTACTTATCCAAAACACTGCCTTAGAGTCTCTATTCTAAAATGATGTCACCCTGTGCTTTATATTAGAGCTCCTTATATCTTTGACTACATTAAATATGCTTAGATTTTGTGGCTGTCTACCTTGGCTGAACAATAAAAACTGAGGAGCTTTAAAATTCTCAGTGCTTGGACTTCATTCCCAAAGGTCTTGATTCATTTGGTTGGTGGTGGAATGTTATCTTTCCTAAATTCAAAGAACTCCACAGCTGATTTTCACAGAGTAGACAGAGTTAATAGTCACTAAAGCAGAAGTTCTCAAACTTGAGTGTACATCAGAACACTCGTAGGACTTACAATACAAATGTTGGGACCTCATCCCTACAGATTCTGATTCTGTACATCTGGAGTGCAGCCTGCGAGTTTTCTTATCTATGTTCCCAGATGAGACTCTTGCTGTTGTTCAGGGAACACAGTTTCACAACCATAGACCAGATCTTTAAATCTCCCTCAGTGACAACAACAATAGCTGATGTCATACTTAGAAAATACTAATCACTCAACAACTGAGTGTATACTTCAATTAAAAATAAAGACACACAGGGCTTTGTAGTTAATAATGTACCTCCTCTTTGTTTTTCAATAGATTCAGATTGAGTTTGCTTAGTTGTGCAATCTAACCAAGACACTCTAGAGGAACAGGAACAGGGACAATGGTCAAGGGAGAATACAACACAAGGGTTTGAGTTGGCATGTGGAAGCAAATATTTACCTTGCAAGGACATAGCACCATGTAATATTTCCCTATTTTTTGCCTTTAATTAAGGGAGATTTCAAGAAACAAGAAGGAAATCCAGGCACTTCTGATGAGAATAGCAGCGTTCAATGAAGGAAGGAGAGTCTTAGCAGGAAAAATTACCTGAATACACACACACACACACACACACACACACACACACACACAGAGGATTTACACCAGAAGTAAGAAAAATTAGATTTGGTATCTCAATGAGACATTAAATCATAGTGGATGGAAGTAAGGAAGTCTGGTGAACCAATCGTCATTTTTGTTGACTCTGTTTACCTGGGGCTTCTCTATTTCCCCTAAAGAAAGACACAGCCTCAATCACAGCTCTAATTGAAACACCTTCCATAGTTTAAAATCTCTCTCCACACAGACCTCAATAACCCACAATTTTATATTTATGATACATGTATGTACATGTACACATACATACACACATATACAGAGACATACATATGATATCAGTGATTTACATGGTGCCAAAGCCATTCAAATTCAGTAGAACTGACAACTTTGCACTTAGCATCACTACTATTTTATTTAACTCTTACTCTACTTTAAATCCACTAATTATTTTGATTACATACTATATACAGGTAAAGTATAATCAATAAAAATGTCTATTTATTAGATACTACTTATTTATAAAATATAGAAACCGAGTCTGGTTGTTATGGCATTAGAGGGGTTTAGGGTGAGAAAGAGGGGTTTATTGAAAGACATTGCTATATTGTAAGAACCAATGAATTAGGATTAGAATCGAAGCAGCCAAGGAGAGCACCCCATTCATCCCCAGAGTGGGTGTGATCAGGTACTTGTGCCAACTGGACATTTTAAGTGCTTCTGACTCCCGTGCTGGGCATGCCATATTGCTGCTTTAATAGCAACACTGAGGCTTTTTTTTTTTTTGCTTAGATTCTTTTATTGGTACATTTTAGGTATACAATACATTTACATTTATCATTGGGTGCTTGTACCTGTACATGATATATCTTGGTTCTTATTTTTTCCCCATTACCTGTGCACCCTTCACCCCCTCCACCCTTCCCTATTTACAAAGACTTCGTTTCCATTTTTTTCTTTTCTCATAATTTTTCCTTTCCCTTCTTTCCTTTCCCCTTCCCCTCCCACTTCCCCTACCCCTTTGGACCTTTTCTTCCTATTTCAGATTATCAATTATTCATTTTAATAGTTTTAATCCTTATTTACACTTTCAGTTTCTCACACTAGAGAAACTATTCGGTATTGACACATGTCCTGTTTATTTCACTTAAGAGTATGGCCTCAATATGCATCCATTTAGCTATAAATGTCTCTAGTTTCTCTTTCATTATGGCTGAGTAGTACTCCATTTTATAGAAAAAAACACATCTTCTTTATCCAGTCTCCAGTTGATGGGCACTTGGGCTGTTTCCAAGCTTTAGCTATTGTGAACTGGGCCGCTATAAACATGGGTGCACATATATTGCTGTGGTATGATTCTTTTAATTCTTTTGGTAAGATCTCCAGCAGGGGAATAGCTGGGTCAAATGGGACCTCTAGTTCTACTTCTTTGAGGTATCCCCATACTGATTTCAGGATTGTTTTCATTTGCATCTCTTGAGTGACCAGTAATGTTGAACATTTTTTTATATGCTTATTTGCTGCTTTTACTTCTTTGAGAAATGTCTGTTCATTTCAGATCCCCATTTTTGAATTGGGACTTTAAATTTGGAAGAAAAGGTACAAAGGGGAAGGGACGCTTCTCCATTGTTGGTGAGAGTGCAGACTGGTGCAACCACTGTGGAAATCAGTATGGATTCCAATTTTTCCAACACCATTTATTAAATAGGCTACCTTTCCTCCAATGAGGGTGGTTGGCTCCTTTGTCAAAGATGAGGTGGCTGAGTATGTCTGGAGTTGTTTCATGAGGTGGCTGGGTATGTCTGGAGTTGTTTCTGCATCTTCTAATCTATTCCACTGATCCTCAGGTCTGTTCTTTTGCCAGTAGCATGCTGGTTTTATCAAAGTAGCTTTGTAGTATAGATTCAAGTTGGGGACTGTGATACCCCCTGCCATGTCTCTGTTGCCTAGAATTGCTTTTGCTATTCTAGGTCTCTTCTGGTTCCAAATAAATTTTTGGATTGTTTTCTCTAGTTCTGTGATGTATATTGTTGGAATTTCAATCAGGATTGCACTAAATCTATATAGTAGTTTTGGAAGTATGGCCATTTTCACTATATTGGTTCTTCCTACCCAGGAACAAGGGATGTCTTTCCATTTTCTTATGTCCTCTTTGATCTCTTTTTTCAGAGTGCTGTAGTTTTCAGTGTAGAGGTCTTTTGATTCCTTTATTAGATTGATTCCTAGATATTTCATTTTTTTGGATGCTATTGTGAAGGGAATTGTTTCCCTAATTTCTCTCTCAGTGAGTCTGTTATTTGTGTATAAGAAGGCTATTGTTTTTTGAGTGTTGACTGTATATCCAGCTACTCTACTGAATCTGTCAATTAAGTCTAGAAGTCTTTTGGTGGAGTTTTTTTGAGTTTTCTATGTAAAGTATATTGTCAGCAAATAATGACAGTTTAACTTCTTCCTTTCCTATCTTTATTCCTTTTATTTCTTTATCTTTTCTAATTGCTGTAGATAATGTTTCCAGAACTATATTAAACAGGAGTGGTGATCGTGGGCAGGCATGCTTGTTTTGTTCCTGATTTTAGCCTGAAAGTTTTCAATTTTTGATTATTTAATATGATGTTGGCTGTTGGTTTTTCATAGATAGCCTTAATCAGGTTGAGATACAGACCTTCTATTCCAATTTTCTCTAGAGTTTTTTTTTTTTATCATGAATGGGTGTTGGATTTTGTCAAATGCCTTTTCTGCATCTATTGAGATGATCATATGGTTTTTGTCCTTGGCTCTGTTAATATAGTGTATTACATTTATTGATTTATGGATGTTGAACCATCCTTGCATCCCTGGGATAAATGTGACTAGGTCAGGGTGTGTGATGTTCTTGCTGACTTCTGTATTCTGTTTGCCAGTATCTTTTTGAGGATTTTTGCATCTATGTTCATTAGGGAGATTGGCCTATAGTTCTCTTTTTGGGTTGGGCCTTTCCCTGGTTTTGGAATCAAAGTAACACTTGCTTCCAGGAGTGAATTTGGAAGTATTGCTTCCCTTTCAATTTCCTTGATGAGTTTAAAGAGTAATGGCAATAGTTCTTCTTAAATAACTTGTAGAATTCAGCAGTAAAGCCATCAGGACCTGGGCTTTTCTTTGTTAGTTAATTTTTTATTACATTTTCAATTTCACTCATTGTAATTGGGGTGTTTAGAATTTCTATACCTTCTTCATTTAACTTTGGCATTTCGTATGTATCTAGGAATCTGTCCATTTCTTCTGTGTTTTCCATTTTATTAGAGTACAGGTTCTCGAAGTAGGTATTGATGATCCTCTAGATTTCTGCTGGGTCTGTTGTGACTTCACCTTTTTGGTTCTTAATTGCATGGATTTGAGCTTTTCTTTCCTTTTCTTGATAAGGTTGGCTAAAGTATTATAGATTTTATTTATTTGTTCAAAAAACCAACTCTTTGATTCATTGTTTTTTGTATCATTCTCTTAGTCTCCATTGCCTTGATTTCTGCTCTGATCTTTATAATTTCCTCTCTTGTGCAAGCTTTGGGTTTGTTATGCTTTTCTTTTGGAATGAGCTTGAGGTTCTGCATTAGGTTATTAATTTGAGTTCTCTCTGCTTTCCTAATATGACCATTGACTTCTATGAATTTCTCACATAGAACTGCTTTCATTGTGTCTCATAGATTCCTGTATGTTGTACTGGCATTATAATTTACTTATACAAACTGTTTAATTTCTTCCTTAATTTCCTCTATGACCCATTGGTTGTTCAGGAAGGTGTTATTCAATTTCCATGTGTTTGTGGGGGTTTTGCGGTTTCTTATGTTATTGACCTTCATTTTATTGCACTATGGTCTGATAATATACAGGGGGTAATTTCAATTCTTTTACATTTACTTAGACATGTTGGATGAGCTAGCATGTGGTCTATTTTGGAGAATGACCCATGTGCAGCCGAAAAGAATGTGTATTCTGATTTTGTGGGGTGGAACACTCTGTAAACATCTATTAAGTCCATTTGTTCAGTAGCTTGGTTCAGTTCTACAATTTCATTGTTAATTTTTTGTCTAGATGATCTATTTGTGATAGCAGAGTATTAAGGTCCCCCACTACAATTGTATTAGTGCTTATTTGGTTTTTCATGTCCATTAATATTTGTTTTGTATAGTTCGGAGCATTCATATTTGGTGCATATATATTTATGATTGTCATCTCTTCCTCTTGGATTGCTCCCTTCACAAAGATGTAGTGACCATCTTTGTCTCTCTTAATTAGTTTTGGTTTGAAATCTACTTTGTCTGCAAATAAGATTTCTACCCCTGCTTTTTTCTGGGTTCCTGTCATGTGGAGAACTGTTTTCCATCCTTTTAGTTTCAGTCTATGAATTTCTTTTTAAGTTAGGTGTGTTTCTTGTATACAGCATATTGTTGGATTTTGCTTCTTACTCCATTCTGCCAGTCTATTTCTTTTGATTGGTGAATTGAGGCCATTACCATTGATGGTTATAATTGATAGATATTGATTCATCCCTGTCATGATGTTTTACTGTTGTTGGCACTTCTATTTTGTGTTTTTCCCCCTTTCCCTTTAGTTTCTTACCATGCCTGGTGGCTTCCCTCTGTTGCGCCTCCTGGAGACCTTCATTGTCTTTTTCTAGGATATTGCTTGGAATTGTTTGGAGTGCTGATTTGGTGTTTATGAAACTTCTCAGGTGTTCTTTCTTGTGGAAGTATCTAATTTCCCCACTGATTTTGAAAGATAATTTTGTAGGATACAGCAGCCTTTGGTATCTTTGGTAGGTTGAAAGTTATTTTCTTTTAGGGCTTGAAATACTTCACTGCAGGCTCTCCTTGACTTGAAGGTTTGTGTTGAGAAGTCTGCCATGGTTCTGATGGGCTTTCCTTTGTAGGAGATTTGTTTCTTTTCTCTACTGCTTATAGGATTTTGATTTTCTGTTGGGTTTCTGGGATCTTGACGATTACATGTCTAGGTGTAGTTTTTTTTTTTTGATTGTGGCTAGTTGGAGTTCTATATGCCTCACTTATCTGTACGTCCAATTCTCTACCTCTGTCTGGGAAGTTTTCTACTATTACTTCTGTGAACATTTTTTTATGTCAATTGTACTTTCCCCTATTTTTTCGTGGACTCCTATCAGTCTTATGTTATTCTTCTTTGCATCATCTAGCAGCTGCTGGGTGGATTTCTTGTGGTCCCTTACTATTTTTAAGAAATCTCTGTTTTCATGGTCATTAACCACAATCCTGTCTTCTGTATCTGATATTCTATCTTCACATTTCCTTAATCTGCTGTGCATACTTTCAATGGAGTTTTTAATATCCTGAATATGTGTTTGAATCTGTTTCATGGATTCCATTTCTTTCTTATGTTGGGTGATCATGGTTTCCATTTCTTTCTTATGCTGGGCATTCATGGCTACCAATATGTTTCTGAGCTCATCTAGTTTTTTATCTGTTTCTGTTCTAGAGCCTCTAATCATGTCTTTTACTCTGCTTACCATCTCTGTAGTTATCTGGGAGATTATTTCTGCTTTGAATTTTTCTAGAGCCCCATTCATCTGTTTTGTTACTTCCTGTGCTATCAGTTCAGGGTGTCCAGGTGGTTGATTACCAGACTTTTCCACCTCATTTCCCCCCAGAATTTGTCTTTTGTAGGGTGGAAGTCTGAGTTTGTGCCTTGCTTAAATGTCTTCTCATTTTTGTTTTTAGTGCTGTCCTTTGTTTAATTCCTGGGTTGATACTTCGAAGTTGCTTATTGTAAGTATCTTTGTTGCTTGTCTTCCAGATATAGCTGGTCTTTAGGTTTTGAGTCTCTAATGGCTCTAAGGCTATTTCAGTTTACCAGGAAGGACTACTAATTATATCAACCACAACACCTTAGCCCAAGTGATACACTCCTCAACATCATAGCATCAAGTACATCTTAGAAAATGACAATTTGTGGTAGTTACTAATCTATCACCTTTAACTGTGTGAATTAAGTCAAAATTGAGGACCAAGCCAACATATATTTATAGTGAATAAACTCTTCTATATAGCAACTTTACCCTTTGGGATGGGGAGTTAGAAGGAATTGGGGAGGGAGGGATAGGTAGGTAGAAGGATAGGGGAAGGTTAGCAGTGAGGCCAGAGGACAAAGGTGAGAGAAGGAAAAAGAGAAGAAAAGAAAAATAAAGAAGAAATATGAATTAGGGCCAGAACAGGAACACAAAGGGGGATGAAGAACAATGTGGGACAGCAAGGGAGTGAGTAAGAGAAAGAAAAGAGAAAAGAAAGAAAAAAGAGAAAAATAAAAATTTGAAAAGAGTAGAAAAAGAAATAAAAATTAAAGACAAGAGCAAAAAAATTAATAATAATTTTGAAAATAACAAATAAAAGATAAAAATGAAGGGCCTCCTTCAGGGTATGTCTCTGCTGTCACAATAGACAATATGGGCAGCAGTGTGCAGATAATTTAAGTCAATGAGTCTCAGCAAGCCAGTCGCAGACCCGTGAAATTCAAGCAGATTTCTGGCTGCAAGTCCCAAGTTGAGCTCCCTGTCCTCCTGCAGGGTTGAACTCTGCAAGGGTCTACTGTAGGTTCCAGCTGCTCTTCCCCTGAAGATAGTCCAGGTTCTGATGAGAGGTGATGATCCCTCCAACTTACCAAGTACGGTGGTCTGGTGTGCCTTTATTGCAGAAATTCTCTTCACTTTTCCAGTGAGCTTCAGTTTTCATCAAGGAGCCTGAGAGAGGCCCTCTCTCTGTTGTTCACTTCTGCAGCTCAGGACAATGGCCTTTATGGTCCCCCTGTGCCTTTGTAGTGTGGAACCAAGTAGGGGCACAGCCAGGAGGCGGGGGGTGGGAGGCGGCCGCTAAGCTGGTGGCTGGTGGGCGAGTCTAGGGGTCCTCACCATCTCGCTTGTCACAGGTGGGCATGGCGACCCGGACGTTGCGGGGCTCCAGAGGGCTAGGGACCTCTCAGCCCCAGAGGCTAAGCTGGTGGCCGGTGATGACACTGAGGCTTTAAGGAAATACAGGGAATTGTCCTTGCTGTCACCAGTTTTTGCTGTAGGATTTCTGGGTTTTTGCCTCACTAGGCCTCTCTCTCTCCCCAGTATCTGTAGGAATAGTCTAATCTACAGAACCCAGGTCATGTGGGATGATTTTCCTATGAGGGGCCCTGGAAAGTGTTCTTTCCCTTCCATTAGGAGTCACAAGGTAGGAAGTTCTCCATTCACAGCAATGGGGTTTAGATCTGAACAGCCAAATAAAATAACAGATGTCCATTCTGCTAATTTTAGAAAAATAAGCATCACACAATTTTCATTTCCTTAAAAAATTCTGCTCTTCAAATCATATAGAAATATTTTTTAAAAATGAATGGGCTTACTAAAAGAAAGTCTTGTTTCTTTGGCATAAAAAGTGCTTTCATAAAGGCTGAAGATCTTAAAGAGCCTCAAAAACTGATTTTGTGGCTCTGAACATTTTAATAAAAAACTAGTAAGTGGACGGCAAGTGTATATGGAAGCACTAGACCTAGTCGAGACTAGTTATCTGGATTTTAGCTCTTTGCCCTTTCAACTTTAGAGACTTATTCATCTTTACTGTTTAAATTTTGGCATAAAAAAGATCAAAATGATGGCTGAAGAAGGGGCTATTTATAACGGTATAGACCTCCCTAGTGGAAACAAGGAATAATGAAGAACTCGGAGAGGCTAGCAACATAAGAAGCTTTCATGATGATCAGGGCTGAGGTGGGCCCGAAGTCCTTCATTGGTAAGAGAGTGAACAGCTGCTGTTGACGTCCCCCCAATTTCCAGATCAGTGAATACACCCTCAGTCCACCTGACCTTCATACCACATGATGGAAAGTCCCCTGTAGTTTGCCTGGGTCCTACATCCTACATCAAGGGCAAAGGCATGATTCAAGGCATTTTTCAATTTTGGTGCTTGGGGCTGTCACCAAAGCTATAGAAGTCCACTTAGGCAGAACAGGTAGGAAGGAGAAATTAATTGATTGGTGTCTCCAGCAGCAATGTAACTGGATTGTGGCTAGGAGCCAATGGAGAAATGGTCCAAACTCCTCAGCTTCTGGTGATATTATTCTATAGCACATGCTAACAGTTCCTCAGAGGATGTCCAAAATGATTTTCACTCCTGTTGCTCATGACAATTAACCAGATAGGTCATTAATAATTTCTTGGTTTGTCTCCCTTCCTTTTTTTCCCTGGAGTCAATTCCCAAGTAAAACACCAAACCCAAGTTATTTTCTTAGACTCTGCTTTCAGATGAATCCAAACTTAGTCACAGAGAACCAATCTTTAGGAGTGAAATGATCATTGCTAATCTGCAGCTTGACATGGAAGGAACAGGAAGAAAAAATGATGCTATTTATCTCCTTCCACTCTCTGATGTCCTGCACATTCCCTTTGGAAGCTAGAGGTGAGAAAGCTCAGTTGATGCAGCCTGTAAGAATTAGTCTCCCAGTCCACAAAGGACAGAGAGTGGATGGGGAGGAGCAGATAGTAACTACTTATCCTGGCCAAACCTTTTCACCTTTCAGCCTCCATGAAGTCCCTTAACTACCGTGTCATAGTGATAATTTCAGTCATGCTATTCCTTGAAATAAAAATTTAATCACCACCCTGCATACTTCTTAAACGATAGTAGGAGAAAACTAAGGCCCAGAAACAATTAACATAAATTATAGCTTCTACACACCCTATTTCTCTACCTAATCATTAGGACTAAGGTGAAAACTATAGTTTCCTTCTTCTACTATCCAATTCTGTGCTTCCTGTACCCCTGGCTGGCATCTTAGTTGGATGAGGTCTTTACTGTTATGACTCAAACCTTCAGAGCCACTGCCTCTTTATTTGGATGCCATAATTTTCTAATGATCAGGACTACAAGACAAAGAGTACTGGGGATGCCCCTGGTCTTCCATGTTTGGAATCTCCCAAGTTATTAGCATTATCTTTTTTGCCTATGTTTTGTGGCAGCACTTCCATTCTCCTTTAGTAATATAGGGACTCTGTTGTTTGTTTATTGTTCCTGCATATGAGGTGCCCATAACGCCCAGCAGCAGGCTCAGCTTATAAATTATTAGCTCCATGGCTGTGGTCCTTTGGGGAAGCATTATATCCCCAGGCACTAGGACCCCCAAACTCACTGAGCTAAAGGGAGTAGAGATAAAAATTTTCAAAGTCGATTATTTCTTGAAACCTACTGAGATGGCCACTTCCACCTTCACCTCTAGTTTTCCAGATCTGTTCACTTCCAGATGATGGAGATGGCCCCACTTTTGGCTCTTAGCCAAACTGCTGGCTGACACTCTAATCTCACTCAGTATTGCCTGCTGAGTAGGGGCATAACTGAGGCTTCAGCAGACTAGCAGACTGTCTTACTGTTATTTCCAGGATGACAGACAACCTCTAACATGGTGCCAAATGATCCTTGCTTCCAGTTAGTCTTGGCCAGGTGTATTTCTCTCTTCTTGTATGTAAACTGGACCTGGTGACTCATTTCTCATGAATAGGCTATAGCAAAATGATGGGATGTTACTTCTGAGATAGATTTGAAACAACTCTAGCCTCTCTCTCTCTCTCTCTCTCTCTCTCTCCCATTTTCTTGCTCTTTTGGGGTCCACCTGCTCTACTGTGAGTTGTTCTCTGGAGAGGTCCACGTGGCAAAAATATACCATCTCCAGCCAACATCAAGCAGGGCCCTGTGGCCTGCCAACAGCGGTATATGGGGGAGTAATTCCTCCCCTAAATCAAGTCTCAAGATACCTACAGCTCTGGCCATGTCTTGCATGAAGCCTTGTGGGAAACTCCAAACTAGAAGTACTCAACTAGGCCATGCCCGAGCTTTTGACCCACAGAAATGGGGAGATGATATTTGTTATGCTGAGGTACTAAGGTTTGGGTATTTTTTATACAGCAAGAGAAAATTAATATATCCAGCCAACTCCTTCTGGATGAAGGGGTCTATGGAAACACTAGGAAATCCTGTAGTTGTGAGTCCTATGCTAATGCTTCTGTTGTTGTTATGACAATTTAGAGCCAATATTGGAGGAATACCATGGTAATAGATGCAATCCTAAAAGATAGTGTTGGTCAAAGCGTTGTGAATAAAAGGAGCAAATTCTGTAAATAAAATAGATAACTTTTCCTATAAAGGCAAAACTCTGCCTTCTCCAAAGCAGGACATGTCTAATGCAATCATCCTACTCCTAGGTAGTAGGCTGGCCTCATGGGGAATGATACTACACTAGAAGCTTATATATTACTTTTTTGCCAGAATGGTCTTAGCAATGGCAATAGATAGGTATAACTTGGGAAGGGGACATCCTTTTGCTGCACACATACACGTCACCTTTCTTGATGCTATGGCCACTGTGCACATGAAGCAAACACAGTGTTACCCAAGAGACTGATATCCTTCAGACAGATCATCTTGTCTGAGTATTTATAGCCTCATCTGCAGTAAATTCTCTCAAAGGTTATATACAAGAAACAAAGAGCTTCTCGCTCTGTACCCATTCCCAGAGAAACCTCTTCCCAGACCTTCTTGTCACCAATCTTGCACCTCTACTCTTTTCAAGCCTAGAACTCCAAAACTTTCACCTACTAGGAAGATATATTATCATCACTATCCTTTAGGACCATCCTTGAGCCAGTCTGTGAGTAGTGGCCACATTCCTGGTTGGCCCCAGGATAATTTAGAGATCCATCCATAAATTAGTCTATCATTTGTCTTTTCTTGTTTAAAAACTATCCATCGTAAACTCCCCAGGAAGTCACAGGTATAGGTTCAAGAAGGAGGAATAAATGACTTGAGAGTCTGAACCCTTTGCTTAAACAGGCTATTTATGCATTTCAGACCTCAGAGTCCACGTTCTCAGTTGACTATTCAGAGCTTTTGTTATTTTTTCTGAGAATACTGTTTAGGTCTTCAGAGGTATCCAGATCACACCACAGTCTTTGTCATCATCATTGTCACTGGAGTGACTAAGACCCATGGCCATTGGCCACAAAGCAAATGCACATGAACCTTCCATGTGCATTCCAGTCCTTCCCATGCTACAGCTGGTGATGGTTTACATAATCACGAGGCCACTGCAAACCATAATAACTAGGCTTGTTCCCATCTCTTAAGACAGTTACACGTGTGTTTAATGAAGGTGTGAGCATACCAAGCCAGATTCCTATTCCCAGTGAGTGATTATTTCCTTGGGCTGTTTTTTGGTCCCATTTATTATTAACTTCTTGGAAGGAAACAAGCAATACTTTGAAAAAGGGGATTGAAGGGAGTCTAATTAGGGCATTCTTTACAAAGATGTGACTAACAAAATCCCATGGGATTGGTACTCCTGAGTCTAATGAGGTGAGAGAATGAAGTGATTCTCAGAACCTAGGAGACCTTAGATGGAAAGGACAGCCTGCTCTAGTAGATGAGTACAGCTACTGTCAATCTGAGTCTTGGCAGGGAGGGCCTAGGCAAATACAGATCCTGACCTCAATCCCATCCCATTCCTCAATCCTCTACCTTGTCTGCCATTGATTGGCCAAACCCAACCAGAACTCAGAGGGCCTGAGAAATGAGTGATGCAGCATATGGCTGTCAGCTGCAGGGTCACAAAGCAGGTGAAGAATGGTGGTTGGATCTGGAAGGGCAGAGATCCTGCACACATTCCTAACTGCACTGCAGAGTAGCTCATCCTTGCATAAAGATAAGAATGGAGCTCATCTAAAGAGTGCGAAGCTCTGGTTCTACAGGAGATTCTATTAGGGGTTCAGTTTCTTCATTTGTTAAGGGAGAAATTGGATTAGACTCCACTCTTCCCAAGATGTCTTAGTATGAATGGGAATGTGCATAAGGCCATGATATCTGCCTAAAGATTATAAAAGTGTGGTTGGGATAAGCATACATTTTAGTGGAAAAATCAATTTTTAAAAAAAATTTATTACAAAGTGGAATACAATGTTCTAATGAATTATTGAAATAAAAAGTTTAGGAGGAGATAGTTCAAGTATTGGCTCCTATTTCTACCTAGGAAAATGTGTCACTGTTACCTGCTATTGGGTAGACTGTGGTGGAAAAGTGTGTGAAGCATTAGATAATTCTGAAGAGCTCCTGCATATCTGATTTCCAGAGCTTCTTAGAGTCAAACCTTTCCTGGACCTTAAGTTCCATCCCCTGATAATTTAGATTCATTTTTCAAATGATTCAACCTGGGAAAATATGAGGCTCCTTCAAAAATGTGTCTGAGTTGGTGAGCTCATCACACCCTACAATCTCACCCATAATTAACTGAGAAGAGATATGGCCCTTGCTTGGCTTTCTAGCAATGAGCTGCTTTCCCAGAGGGCTGCTGGCTTCACCAAGGGCCAAGAGCTGAGAGAGAGGGCAGGTAGAGTGAAAGGCAAGAGACTCTGGCAGCTGGGAGTGTTAGAACACAGTAAGAAAGGGATAGATAAGAATAAGAGATGGGAAAAGAGAGACACCTGGCAGTTGGTCATGAGAATGTAGTAAGAACCTCAGAAGTGGTGGGGTTTATTTTAGGTATAACAAACTTCACTGTTGGTTCCACAGAGCAAAAGGTAATAGACATAAATCCATTACTGGAGGAGTGGCTCTGTGTCAAGCTAACAAAATTAAACAGATCAAGATAGAACAGAACCCTCAACTTGCAGGCTCTTACATCCTAGTTAGGGGAGAAAAGTGAAAAACAAGGAAACAGATTGATTTAACAGTTCAGATCCTGATATATGATATGAATAAATAATGTGGGCTAGACAGGGGTTGGCAAACCCTTTGCTGTGAAGGTCAGGTAGTAAAAATTTCAGCTTTGAGGGCTGTAGAGTCTCTGCTGCTACTACTCGTACATAACACTCAGTTCTTCTATTGTAGGACAGAAGTACTCATAGATAATAGATTTGACACGTGGACTATAATTTTCCAATCCCTGGAACAGAATAAGCTGGGGAAAGTGGGACAATGACCAAATAAGGTACCCTGGGTCCTTGGGTGATGGGAAAAAAAGCTTCTCGTGTGTTAGCTGGGTGAAGAGGATTCCTACTAGGACAATGAGCACTCGAAAAAGTCTGGGGATGGGCTCAGCACAATCCAGTGAGAGAAAGAAGGCCAGGGTCTCTGGATAGCCTAACCAAGTATGAAAGAAGTATGACATGATACCACCAGCATAGGAGGCCACAACATCTGAATTTTTTTCCAAAGTGTGATGGAAAGTCACCGGAGGTTTGGAAGCACAGAGATGCTCAAAAAGGCCTATTTCTTGTCAGAAAGAGGAAAAACATTTCTTTATATATAGAACACCTATCCAGTGCTTCACACAGCAGCATCAAATGTCTTCTTGAGTATTGGTTGCTAAAAGACTGCTCTTCCAAAGGGTTAAGTCTCGGTAGAGGAGGAACTATAGAAACAATCTACCGGATATTTTATGATTAAGTAAACCTGAAACCCACACTACTTTTCCCAAGATCACTCAGCACATTGGCAGCAAAAGTGGGACTGAAACATTTTGAAGAGAGAAGTGGAGGAATGAAATTTGGCCTGATAACAACGTATTTGTTTTGTTGTGGACAGGATGATTTTGGATCCAGTATGGTGATGTCAAGCCTGCATCAGGACTGAATCCAGTCTCATGTGGACTCAGTGCAGAGTTCTAGAGAAACTAAGCTGTAAGAAAATCCTGATCAACCAATATTTTCAGGTACCTTAGAGCTGAGCAGTGGCCTGAATACAGAGTAGGTCTTGCGTATGAGCTTTCCTCCACTGGCTGCTGGCCCAAGAATCATGGCCCTAAGGTTCCACTGAAGTGGGACAGAGGAGGATGAGAGGAAAATGACAGTCACCAAATGGAAATGACAAAGGCTTGTTGGTGAGTGCCCAGAAAGACTTCAGTGGCATGTTTGAGAACAGCTGAAGTATATGAGAGCAAGTGCAAACAGAGATGTATTGCTGTCAATTGCACTTCATCTTTGCCACCTGGCACAATGCCCTCTTGGAAAATACAAGTCACATTCTAATTCACATATTCCTATAAGAATAATGGGCCCATATTCCCGTCCATTCTGAAAATACATCCAGCACCACCTTAAGTACCTACTTCTTCCAAAACACTATTTTATTCTTGGAGATAAGACAAATAGTACTAATGACTCCAGGTCTGTGCCTAATCCAACTGGCACCTCAGCACACAGGATGGTGAGGGATGGAAGGGGTGCACATTTCAGATGGAATACAGCTGGGCTGGGCAGTAAAAGGACCTTAATCAAGGGTTTTGAAGCTGGGTATCAAGAGAAGAGGCACCTGCCTGACCAGACAAGTGAATCTCACCAACTTAAGATCCCATTTCTCCACCAGCCAAGAGAACCTTCTCATTCCTGGATGAGAACCCACAACACTGCCTGGTGCCCAGTAAAGCTACCTTTCTATTTTTAGAAGAAAAAACTGCTATGAATTGTACTTTCCAATTTTAGGGCTATCTCTTGGGCTCCATTTCTACTAACGAACTGGAAAAAGATCTCTCATTCCACATGTACATACTTGAAATCTGGCCAGTTATTTTAGAGTCCACTCCCTGGAGAGGGTTAGCAAGGAAGAATCAGTTCCAAACAATGACAGGGCCATGCCTTTAAGAGAATGTCATCCTTCCTATTGCAGAGAGGGATGAAAACCCTCATGGCTAACAATCAAAACCACCTCCAGCCTCAGGAAATTTTGAATCATGTGTTGTTTCTCACAAGGATTCAATTATAGCCTTGGGGTATTATGCTAATGGAGAGAATGAAACTTCAGGTCTTATAAGTAAGGAAAGTCAAAGTTACAAGAAAAGAGTGCCAGTACCTTCATGACTGTATCCAACAGGAATTCTTAACCATGCTACAGGAGGGGCTTAATGTTTTACCAGACGAAATTGGATATGAGATATGCTGAGTCAACTCAAATTCTTTCAATATATAGGGTCTAAGTACTCACAGGAAAGGGGAGAAAAGAGGCATGGAAACCAACATAAGCTGACACTAAGGGGAGGGGCCAAGACATGGAGGGAGGGGAAAGGAGTGGAGAGAAGGGGATGGGAAAAAAAGCATTCAGATGTGTTATATACATGGATCAACTCCTTGGGGGCAATGTAATCATTACGTACTGCAAACATGTGTCAATACAAAATAAAATAAAAAATAATGTTATTGTGAGACCTACATCTGCAGAGGGTCTGGATTTCATTCTTCCGCTTTCCCTACTAGCTGGGCTACAGTCTGTGTCTTAGACTGTGTCATGCAGCCACAAACACGCAACACTTCAATTTGGCCAAAAGCAATGCAGAGGCAGGAGTTTTAGGAGTCCTGGGAAGGACAGCATCATGGCAGAGGCCCTGTGTCCCACAGGGAGCAGTGGCAGAGCCTCTGTGTGCGGTCTGCAGTGGGGTTGGAGTAAGCAGCTGTGCCTGGGACAGGCTAGGCTAGTTTTTGTCCATGAAATTTCACACTTGTCTTGGGCACTTGGGGCTAAATGTTTTTGTTCTTTTTTAGTTATCAGAGGCATTTTGGTGGAAACATTTGAAAATTCTCAGCTGAAGACACAGGTAAGGAAAAGAGAAAGAAAAACATGGGAAACAAATAAGACAAAGGATAAAGAAGAAAGTACAAAGAGGAAGACACATAAGAAATAAAGTATTTGTGCAAACAACAGCCTGGGTTAAACAGGCTGAGAAGCACATTATTCCATCAGTATCCCACGTGTCAAATTTGTGGCCAGGCCCATTTTATAGATGTATCAGTTGAGGGTGCACAGAGACAGCTTTGTCAGACAATGAGGCAGGTACTCTGTCTTCTCTTCTTGCTTTCCTAAAGAGTAGAGGAAATGGAATCCCAGACATCAAGAACCTGAGCACTTCTCTTCTGCCTCCCTAGCCAGTGCACCTTCACTTTAATACCTGCCTCCATCACCCTGACCGAAGCAGGCTATCACCCGTGGCTCTGTTTGCACCGGTGGCTTCCCCTTGGCAGTAGACTCCACCTGTACCCTGTACAAGCAGTGGAAACAGCCCTTGGCCTGAAGCAGTTTGGCTCCCAGGGTGCTGTTGGCTTTGGCTCCTCTGACTGTCCCATAACGTAGTGTCACGATGACTGGGGTCTCACACGCTCCCTGGGTTTTGTCTGGAGTGACGCATGCCAAGGAAAGCCAGGAAATGGGAGCTGGGCTGCTGAGAAAACAGCATCTTCTTTTGGAAGCATGTGCTCCACTGCTGGGGCTGTGTTCACAGGGAGCTGGGCAGGGCTGGGCAGAGAGGAGAGGAGCTTCCAGCCAAGAGGAGGTAAAGGCCAGCTGTCTCGGCCCATTCGGACTGCTATAACAGAACAGAAATCTAGGCAGTGTATCGGCAGTAGAGATTAAGGTGCCAGCAGTTTTGTGGCAAGAAGGCCGTTTCCTGGTTCACAGGCAGCCATCTTGTACTGTGTCCCCACATGCCCGAAGAGATGGGGCTTCACAAACTGCAAACACCATATTCAAGTAGGTAGTCAGCCTTTTGAGTTCTAACTGGCTCACAAAACAAATAGACTTCCAAGAACAGTGTAGTACAGTAAATGGTAAATTTTTTCTTTTATTGTTATTAACATGTACTAGTTGTACATGTTAATGTCATTTGGTGTGATATTTCAACATATGTATATAGTGCATACTGATCAAATCAAGGTAATTAGAATTTTCTTCTCTTTATCACGTTTGGAACCTTCAAGCTCCTCTCTTTTAAATTTCATAAAAAAAATACAGTAATAGGTTATTGCGAACTACAGTCTTCCCACTGTTGTGTGAAACAACAGAACTTATTGTTTCTGTATTTTAGTACCCATTATTCAACTTCCCTTTATCTGCCCTCCAATTTCTAGTAATCACTATTCCAAATTTGACTGGTTTTTTAGCTTCCACATTTAAAAGAGAGAGCACATGTGGTATTTATCTTTCTGTGCCTGGCCTATTTCACTTAACATCAGGTTCTCCAGTTCCATCCATTTTCCTGCAAATGACAGTATTGCATTCTTCTTTTTGGCAGAAATAATATTCCGTTGTGTACACCTACCATATTTTCTGTATCCATCCATTCTTGATAAGATTGTTTCCAATAGTCAAATGAGTGTCATTCATCATCAAGACAGCTGCAGAGTCATCCACAGTGTTTGTTGAATGTCATTGAGAGCTCTACCCATCACCTTCTGGTTCCTGTGGGCTCCCAAGGCAGTCAACAGGTGAACCACATTCATATTAGATGAATACAAGAAACCTGACGGGTTGGATTTTTATTTTGTTTCCCATATGGCACCATGTCAGTATAGGTAGGGACCATCTCAGTGTGTATTTTCAAGGCTGGGTCATCATCTCCCACACACCTAACCCCTTTATCACTCTGTTGGAGGAAGGTGGAATAGATTTTGTCACTTTGGACGCATTTCCCCAACTACACGCCATCTGACAACACAGTTTAAAAGATTATCCTTCAGACTTACAGGGGAGGAGCAGAAATAAACACGGAGAAAATATCATGCTCTTTTATTTGTCAAAAAAAGAGTGCCAAGTCAGAATCACAAGATCCGTTCTTTGGGATCAGTTCATCCCTTTGTCATTCAGACTCAGAGGAGGAAGTAGGAGAGGAATTTTTTTATCTACACATGCAAGTGGAGCAGTGCATGAGTTTCTGACTAAATGCTATTTATGGATGCAGGACATAAACTTAGAACACCAGGATTAAATATGTTGCTAAAACAGGCGCTACTAATCAATCACAGTGTTCATAAAGATCAGGGTATGGCCTCTCAGATGTTCCTGGAGTACTCTACCCAGCCGTTACCAATTGATCACAGCACACCAGATATACCTAATTTAATGTGAAGCAGTCTGTAGGGTCTTTAGGGGTAGAGATCCTTCTTGAACTCTCTTACCTCTTCTTAGCATAACCTAATAATACAATCAGAATGGCCCTCAGTGTTTGTCAAATGCGTGAATGAATGAAATGATAAATTAGTGCCGTTATTTAGACAGCTATGACTGAGTTTTCTTCTTTTTGTACCACCTGCCCCTCAACTACCTGTCCCAGCAGTGCTGTTTCTAAATAAGGTGCTAGAATCTTCTGGGTTCCAAACTTGTGCTTTAGTTAGCAATCTTCTTATGCTGCATTAGCTTTATAATTCTTTACGCTGATCCCAAACTAGGGTGCTTTCTGATCATGATTCCTCATCATTTTACTGGTAGACTTGGTGGTTCTGCTAATCTGGGTTGGGCTTGGCTGATGTCAGCTGGACTTATTCACGTGTTTGTGGTCAATCTGTTAGGAGACTGGATAACTGGTCTAGAACAGCCTTGGCTAGATAACCTACCTCTCTTCCATGTGCCTCTGACTTACCTCCCACAGACTAGCCTAGGCATAGTTTTATGGTGAAAGCAGGGGTCAAAGAGAACAAATCCTTTTGAAGCACTTTGCTGAGGTCAAAGCAAGTTACATGACTAAGCCACAAATCAATTTGCAGGTTGCTATCAAAGCGGTAGATTCAGGGAACAGTGAAAGCCAGGGTCATTAGTGCGATCAACCTACCACATGATAGAAGAGAATGTAGCTTCTCATGTGGGAAACTGTAACCGAGCCTGTATCAATCCCAATCTTATAAAGAGAAAGTTTCAAGTCAGTGACAATTATGCTTCAGCTAAATGTCTTGAGATCAAAGCCCTTAATTGAATCTTCCCTGGTAGTGAGTAGGCTTTGGCCTTGTTCAGTCTACCCAGCGTCCCTCAAGAACCTCAGCAGATGAAACAAGAATGAAGAACATCCCTGGATGGCTCAAGTTGCCTCTAAGTTTCTTGGTCACTTCCCCTATGTCTCTTGAAAGTACTTCCTTTGTATCCACAGTGACCAGACTTGGCTGATTTAAGCTGGACATCCCTCCACTCTCTTAGATTTTCCACAGCAGCTGTCATCATCTGGTGGTGGTTTTGATGCTGTAAGTGTCAAGAGTGGGAGTAAAAATTTATTTTGGGGGCTTTCAGAAGCTTGCTTCTCATCTGGTTCCAGCTGGAGCTCTTCAGCCAAAACAACTTTTCAACTTTCATTTCAACGGGGAAACCATTCAGGAAACTCACATGATTCTTTCTCTCTGTGTTTAATTCCCTTTGAATAAAACTCTCACCATGGAGGAGATAAATCCTACTAGAGATTTGATCACTCTCTGGGACAGGCTTGCTGACCCTGCCAGGATTATTGTCTGTTGCAAGACTGAAAATTGGCCATTACCAAAATATCATCTCCATTGGAGAGATCTAACAACAGATGTGTTTTTCTTTTTTAGATTTTTCACTTTATGGTGAGATTCATACTTCAGGGATGAACAGTGGGATTTTTAAGAGTCCTTCTCCTCTGATTGTCTGATATATGACAAAGCTCTATTCCTTATATCCTGTACTCAAGACAAAATGAAAACGGTTCTAATCCCCTTTCTTATTAATCCTGGATGTCACTTCACAATCTATACACAGGCCTCCGGTAAATCATTCTCATGGATCAGAACTGGTAACTGAAATGCAAACTATTTACCATCTTGAATTAGAATGGACTGAGAAGTGAGTAAAGTTGATTGTTACAGACTAAAGTGCGTCTTTCCAAAATCCATATTTTGAAGTCCTACCAACAGTACCTCAGAATGTGACCTTCTTTGGAAATAGTCTTTGCAAGTGTAATTAAGATGAGGTTATTTGATTAGGATGAAGTTATATGGGGGCAGGACAGGTACCATAATAATGAAGTCCTTATAAAAAAGGGGAAAGGTGGACACTTACACAGATGAAAACAACATGTGAACGGGAAGATGCGGCTCAAACCAACCTGCGGACACTTTGATCTCCAGCTTTCTAACCTCCAGATCTATGAGACAATAGACTTCTGCTGTTTATGCCACTCAATTTGTGGTTTATTATGGCCACTCTAGAAAAAAACACACAGGTCAAAGAGTGTTGGCTATGGAAACAGATTATTTCTAAGAGGTTCAAAGAGTAAGAGAATTTTAAAACAGAAAGGCAACTGGGAGACTAGACAGACAATTTCTCTTCTTCCAGTCACACCTATTTTATAATCAAGGAAAGCAAAGTCTAGAGAAGATGTAGGGCTTGATCAATTTCACTAAGCCAGCTGGGGTCACAGGTGATATTTAACTTTTGACTGTCACTTCCTCATGCCCAGTGTCTATGCACACTTTAGTCATTTACTTACATATCTATCTTTTCTAATTTACTGTGATCCCTTGAGAACTGAGATTCTTTATCTGAAATGTAGCATAAGTTTCTCACATATAGCAAGCATTCTATAATGTTTGTTAATAATAATATTTCCAAGGTCTAACACTAGGGTGAGCTTCATGTTGATCCAAAACAATGGTGCTTTTCCAAAAGCAACTTCTAAGAGGGAGAATTCAAAATAAGCCTCTCTCTGTCAGGCTGCAGACACCAACTCCCAGTAGGCTTTCAGGAATCAAGCCTTGTCCACAGTTAGCCTAATCCAGGCAGACTTCTGCCAGCAGTGTGATATTCAGGGGAGTAAGCCACTGAGCAAGGCCTGCCAGCCAACCTGGACCTCTTGGCACTTCCTTCAGCAGCTATAGATCTCTATCTCTTGCCCAGAAGAGGGTCTTATATGTGTCTTCAAGGCAGGGACTAATTTATTTCTACACTTGTCTTATTTCCCAGGGCTCAGAGTTTGGCCTCCTCTCATGGCATTTCCCCAGTGAATGTATGTTGGCTTGGATCAACCTTCTATGTAGTCACCTAGCTAGTGAGCAAAAGGAGAGGAAATTTTCCAAGGTGTTAAATTGTTCAAAATGCACCTTTGAGGGAATTTCATGCCTTGTTACTTGCAACTCTTCCTTCTCAAAGTTGGAAGTGTTGAAAAAAAGTCATCATCAAAATGAGATGTTTTACCATGTAAAAATGCCTGCTCAAATTTAAATAATAAATCTGTCAATCCAGACTTTTCAGGGAAATCCTCCATAAGGAATATTTACAATGTAAATTTTATATTGTCCTTGATTTTCCATAATAAACAAATGCATGTAAAAATTTAGATGTGGAACATGTTAACTATCGACATTTCAGTTGTAAATCTCATGATTATGTTAAATATATTTGTGAGGTGACTTTTCTATACTCAGATCGGAATTATCTTAGATATTTTTATGGTTTAAATGAGTGCGTTCTGAGGAATAAAATACAACTTTTTAAAAAAATTGAACTGATAGGAAACTAAGATTGACTTGCAAAAACTTCACTCAGAATAGTAGTTCAAGGCTTGTTTAGATTGAAAGAAAGGAATCATGGGAGTGTACTTCGTCCAGGACCTAAGTAGACTACATAATTGTGGGATACAAGTGCAAAATGAAAATCCAGCTCAGCTAAAGCAAAGAAGTCAATCTCTGCTCCCTACACCCTGTTCCTAAACCCTAGATGCCCCCCACTCATGGAATTAGCAACTTCCCTGCTAGAAAAGCTGGTTATATGGATGGGGTTGGCTAAGTGGACCCACCAAGCTGCCTGCCAAATGCACCAGCTCATGGCAGAGACAGCTCTGCCATGTTCCTCTCCAAGGTGCCATGGGGTCGATGCCTGAGGACATTCTCCCCACACCCTCTCCCAGGCTTCTATAGGGGCAGAGGGTGAGGTCTTCGTGCTTGGCAACCTGACTCAGTAGTTACCCTAGGTGGAGTATAGCAGGAGCAAGAGAGAAAGGGTGAGGAGAAGGAAGGATGGAATATCAAGGGGCCAAAAAGGAGGGAGTGAGCTCCCTTGTCCCACAACATGTCACTTACAAAATACAAGTGGAAAAATAAATTTTAAACTGTAAAGCACCAATCACAGCACATTAAACCCAAAGCAACACTTTCTTGAGTGTGGGTCTCTGAGCAACTGCACTGGTTGCCTGCCCATGAAACCAGCCCCAGTGGGGCTTTGATTAGGGAATCAATTTTCATATGGGCTTTGACATCTGTGTCAGCCATATGTTGAACGTGCAGTGCTTGGTTGAACCCTACAGAAGAGCTTGGTTCTTAGATCATAAGATCATTTTGGAGGGGAAAGTTAGAAGGAGTTTTATTCTTTCTCCCAAAGCACTTAGAAGATGCTTTTGACATGCAATACACTAATCACCACCACACAAGGGATAAAAGAAATAAAATGGTCTGCTGCACATATGTAGAACGGAACCACAGTTTTAATTGGATGGAAACATAGACTTGATTTCTGACCCAAAAGCCCCATGTAAGCAGTTGAGGGTCTTTGGTAGAAGGGGTAGTATCTGTGGACAATGTGGGTGGGAGAAGGGATCGAAGAGGGAGTTTTCTGGGAACAATGTTGCTGGTTAGCTCAGAATCTCAGCTCACATATTTGATCCATATGCATCATAAAGCAATTTAGATTCTTCAGGGAGAATTAGGTAATGGTGTACATTTGAAATTTGTAAGAAAAATGGAGGCACGCCTTCAATGTTACAGTTAAAAGCTGGAAACTACCACCTCTCAGTCCCTTATGATTGAGACCTCGTAACAACAAAATCCTTTCCTGACTCTGTAAATAATTACCTGGGAAATGTAGCAGGAGATGAGGCCTTTCCATTCTGAGTGGTTCATATACCTATTGAGTGGATTCACTGGCTTCCTGATGTTTTGAAACCTTCAGACCAAATGGCTGTTGGGAGAAGTCACGAAGCCAGCGGATGAAAATAGCCCTGCCCTTGGGAGAAAGAGGATCTTGGCAGACTCTTGTCATCCTCTTACAAATACCAAGCAGACATTTTTGCATCTCTGCCAGTTGTTATGGAGACTAAGGAATACATGTAAATATTGGGGATTCGTGAGACACACTGAGGTCCTCTGGTGTGGTGTGGTTCCTCTTCCTGGCTCTTCTCTTTTAGCTTAGAGCTGCAGTTTGCAGCCACATTAGTAATCATTGGTGGTTTCAGGCCTCAGACTCCTGCAGCTCATTTTTGAGGAACTCATCTAGCAGAAGGGACTGGGAAACACCCACAGTTTAAGGTTATGAGACCTGGTAATGCTTTCTGCTGCCTTTTTGATAGCAGAAAGTTACTGCAACCCTCTGTTCTCCTCTGTAAAATGGGAGGGGGAAAGCCTTCTTCGGTAAAGAAAACAATGAATTGACTCTTGGGGAGAAGAGCTGGAGGGGACAGGACAGGCTCTGTAAAGATGAAAGCGGGAGGCTCCTTGACGAGTAGTAGCATTGTGTAATTACTCTCACAGCCTTGTCAGATGTAGTCTTTACTTGGCCACTGGCAAGTGGGAATGGGCTGGCCTGGCTCATCTTTGGAGTTAGTGGTTACAAAGCATGGTCCCTTCTCAAGACGGTGTGGATGCTTCCAGGCTGTGCCTTTTATTCTGCTGAAGGCAAGTGCTTTCAGAGGAAGAATCTGTTCTCTATCTGCCACGGCCCATCAGGAGGCCTGTTCCCAGCTTTACCTCCAAATCAGAGCAGAACTGCTCAGCTGGCATCTCCTCTGTCCTTTGTGAGGGAGGGAAGGAAGGAAGGAAGGGAGGGAGGGAAAGAGAATAAGAGAGGGAAAGAAAGAAAGAAAGAAAGAAAGAAAGAAAGAAAGAAAGAAAGAAAGAAAGAAAGAAAGAAAGAAAGAAAGAAAGAAAGAAAGAAAGAAAGAAAGAAAGAAAGAAAGAAAGAAAGAAAGAAAGAAAGAAAGAAAGAAAGAAAGAAAGAAAGAAAGAGAGAGAGAAAATACACCCCACAGGTATTTTGCTTATAGCACTAACACACTCTCAAAGTTGAGAAGCCGGAGGATCTAGCAGCCAAAACCTCCTTTAAGAGGCACAGAGGACCAAGTGCTGGTGGGGAACCCCTGCCTTGGGCTCCAAAGGCACCCCCTCTCTTCCCAGCTCTTTGTGAGGCTACTTTTGGGGTGTGGGAGGAGGGGCAGAGCCAAGAATTCGGGTGTTGTCCTCCCTGACTGATGTCTGCTGCCACCCACGCTCCTGAGAGAGGTCTCTTCAGTATTCCTTCCATCGCCTTGGTAACCGAACACGGCGCTGTGGTGACAGAGGAAAGGCGGCAGGCAGAATCAGTCTGCAGGCCGGGTGGGGCCTCCCGCTGCTTCTACTCTAGCAGGCTCCCTTCGAGGGTCCCAGGTTTGTGCTCTTGTTTATCAATCAGTGAAACCCGACAGCGGTGCAGGTGTTTGGCGCTGGGAAGTGGCAGCTCAGTACATGTAGTTGGGGTGCTGCACAGTCAACGAGGGGAGCTTGGAAGCCTTGCTCCTGTCTGACCCAGAGTCCGACTCACCAGGCAGGAATGTGAGGATGCCCCTGACGCCGGAACAGGGCAGTGCTTGGACCAGAGAGAAACACAGGCAGAGTCCACTCACGTCAAGAATTCCCGAAATTCTCTTCCCTCCACACTCCACGTCTCAAATTATAGATATATCATAATTCCCATGAAACAGAGACGAGGAGCCAGGCCCTGCATCTTGCAGGGTATTTCGTGGTTTGTTTTGTTTGTGTTTGCTTTGCCAGGAGAAGAGGAGGACTAAAAGGGAACCAAGAATGGGGGGAAGGCATGTTATTGACAATAACACGCAGGAGAGGTAATGGGAACCCAGAACTGCATGTATTCTCTTTGTAACTGTAATGTGAGCATCTGCTACACATCAGGCTCTGTTTTAAGTGTTAGAGAGAGAGAGCAGTGAACAACATGGGCAGAAGTTCCCGAGCGCATGGGGTGGAGCCTGCATTCTAGTGAGAAAGGTAGGCAATAAAAATTACACATCTGTATAAAAAAATTACAACAGAATTACAAATAAGTAAACTGCCCCCTTGCCCCCCCCACACACATAAAGCAGAGCAGGAGTCTTGAGGGATATGCAGTCCAAGAGAGAAAAACCAGGGGAGTCTTCACTGCTAAGGTGGCATCTGGGTCAAGTCCTGACAGATGACCTCAGCTGTTGCTAATATCCAGGGATAAAACATTCCAGAACCCAGGAGGCTACTGTGGTGGAAGCCATGTGTGAAGGGTGTGTAAGGGGTGAGGCTGGGCTGTGAAATGTCAGATCAGCGGGACTGGAGGACCATTGAGCTTTCTTCTGAATCAAACCAGGAGCCTTTGGGGGATCTTAAGTGGAAAAGTGACTTGATTTCTGGGAACAGCTACTGAGACAGAATTAAAAATGTTAAGAGGTTTATCAAGTATCTTCAAAAGTTTGAACTACTATGACAGAATACCACAGACTGGGTGGCTCAAACAACAGAATTTGTGTCCTACAGTTCTGGAAATTTTAAATTTTAAAATCAGGGTGCCAGCACGTTTCTCTTCTGCTTCTGATTGAGGATTCCAGCTTCTCACTGGCTGTATTCTCACATGACATAAAGATGGAAAGAGCTCTGCAGGATCTCTTTTAGAACAGCACTAATCCTGGGCTCCACCCTCCTGGCCTAATTATCTCCCACCACTGCTACCTTGGAATACCATCAATGTACATTTAAGATTTCAACATAAGAATTGAGGAAGAGGGGCACATTCATTCTATTGTATTAGGCAATAACCCTTATGAAGATAAAAGGGAGAGGAAATAGCATTAGTGAGATAGTGAGGTAGAGCCTCAGACTCCAATGCAGAACTGAAACCTTTTTGGCCAACCCAATGGGGAACGGTAGAGCAAAGATTGCTCACTAGAGGGGCTTTATATTGTAAAAAAAGAGCCAAGCTCCAACACCCACTGTGTACTCAGCCATTTCTATGGGCTGCCTGGGAACAGGATGGTCTCAGTTTGCTACCAGCTAGACGTGCTCCTTACAGCTGCACAGCGGGTTCTTTCTTGGATGAAGATCAGATAGGCCCCTCCAATACACTGACATGTGGTGGAAAGCTGCTGGAGAATGGCAGATGGGGAGAAAAATGAAAATAATATCAATTTAACATTTTTCTAAAGTTTTGCACGTTGCCTATTCTCTTTGAGTCATCACTGAAAATAACCTTAGCCCACATCCTCTTCGCTGCAGGTGAGGTTTATCCCTGCAGCCACAGTGTAGAGCAAATGACACAGATTTGACTTCTCGCGGACATTTCACAAGAATGTCTTCTCAGAACATAGTCCCAGCACAAAGCTTCAAAACCAGGAGCATGGCCCTTATAGTGTCTTATGCTTTGTATCTAAAGCTTTCTGTAAAACCCCAGAATGCCCATTTTAATTCAATATCTGGAACCCAAAAGTACCCAGTACTTAATCTAAACCCAAGTTTTAATCCAGATTGCATGCCTTGTGATACCAGGACAATGTCAGTGGTTTGTTGATAGCACACTAACGTTCATCTCACTAACAGTGGTAGATGGCTACAAATCTCCAGCAAATAAACCTCCAGTGAGTCAGAAGCCAATCGTCCAACTGACTGTTTGCCAGGTTTCCTTCCTGTGAGTCACTTTAAGAAGCCTGACTTCTTCTTTCTATTTCTAGCCCTTCTTCCATTTAATCAATGGCAGTTAAAGCCATATTGTAATCCTTGAAAGTGTTGGTAGGTGTCGTTAGTCCTTTCTCCTGGAATGGAATTGGTAGGGAGGAGATAAAAGTAGGTGAGAACGGTGTCATGAAGAGGAAGAAAGAAGCAAAAAGACAAGAGGCCTAGAAGTTTCTTGCCGCTCCAGCAGTCAGAACATTGCTTAATTTGACCATAATTTATTACAAAGGTGGCCAGTGTCCCGTGAATAGTGCTGCCAGACAAAAAGCAGTACTCCAAGTGACATGAGAATTGCAAATAATGAATAATTTTTAGTAATGTCCAATGCAATGTTTCACGTATGTTAAGCTTCTTTCCTCTCTTATCTGAAATTCAAATTTGACTTGGTGTTTTGTAATTTTATTTGCTAAATCTGGTAACTTTACCTGGGAGATATTTCAGTTTCAATTTCATCACCTTTGGTTGATGAGGGTAGTAAGCTGCCACGCCGAATAGGACATTGCGTGAATATCTCCATCCTCCATTATCTAGCAAAAGATAGAAAGGTTCTCTGACTTGACAGTTCATTCCTCCTGGGGAAGCCTCTGCCTTCAGGCTCTGCTCACCACTAAGTTCTTAAATTTGACTATTGGCTCCAATCAAGCAGAAGATCAGTGAAACGGACTTGCTGTCCTTGCCTTGGTATCTTCCATGAGAAAGTGAGCTTGGATGCCACAAGCCTACTGAGCTTTATTCTTGCCTTAATCCTTGAGGTATTTGTCCTATCAATAAGACTGACCTTTTGCTTTGATCTCTGCTTATACCTGAAGCCCTGAACTTTAGCCTATTCAGTTGTGGTTTTCACATCCTACCTAGACCATACTATTTTTCTCTTCAGAGGTTCCCTTCAGCCCATGTCAAGCCAAATATATAAAATGGAACTACTGTGCTGACTTCAAGTCTCACCATTTTCTAGAACAGAGATCACTGAAGATTTTCTATAAAGGGCCAGATAGAATATGTTTTGGGGCTTTGTAAACCCTGCAGTATTTGTCAAAACTACTCAATCCTACCATCTGTAGGATATGAACAGACGTGTGTTCCAATAAAGATTTATTTACAAAAACAGGTCATGGAATATATTTGACCCAAATGCCATAGTTTGGTGACTCCTGTTCTACGATCCTTCATTCTTGCTCTTCCTGCCAAAAGGTTGTACTTAGACACGGATGCTGGTTCCATAGGAACCACATACATTTTCTACCTGCTGTGATGTTGGTAGTGTCTCCACACTCCCTCAAAGGCTAGTCCTGTTTTATAGTCACAGTGCCTTAGTCTTGGACTTGACAGTTCCCAGCTGTCTTCTATTCCCTTCTGCAGCCTCTGGGATTAGGTACCAGCATGGTCCGAGGAAGAGCACACTGAGGTAAGCTGACTTATGCTTTTGGTTCCACAAATAGCTAGGCTCCGCTCATTTTCTTTCCACAACAACCATCTTAGTTCCAGGCTTAGGTCCAATGCTTTAAACTGATGCTGTCTCCTCTTTGGATTTCTTTTCCTTTTTCTTTTTTTTTTTTTTTTTTTTTTTTTTTTTTGCCTGGGGATTAAACTCAGGACCTTGTGCTTTGGAGGCAGGCAGCAGCACCACTGAGCTAAATCCCCAGCCCTCCTCTTTGGATTTCTATTTAAAGAATCTTCATTTCATTGTCATTGCTGATGTGATTTTTCTATGCATATTAAGTCAATAAGACTACTCATCAGTGCTGGGCATAATTCACTTTATAATAGCTATAAACTTAAAGAAAACCCTTCTCTCTTACATGATTTTAAAAACTTGGCAGAGACTTTGTTTCCAGTTTTTCATCTTCTCAGTGGAGGGGTTGAAAGGAGGGTAGGGGAATGGGGAAAAAATAAGAACCAAGGTGGATTATGTAAAGGTGCAAATTTCCAATGATGAATGTCATTATATTGTATACCTAAAATGTGCCAATAAAATTAATTTTTAAAAACTGGCAGAATCAAGCAGACAGCTAGTTCATGGTTTCAGGGCAACACATGAAGTATTTTAGTATGAAGAAAACCAACTTTAGGAATTATATTGAAGGTGTTTTTAACTGTAATCATATGGCTTTAGAAAGACACTATTATGGATTTAAAATGCAAAACAGATTTCACAAACAATCTACGTGAATATATCCACTTATTCACAAGGGCAAGATTTGGGAACCTAAAGAATATATTTCAAAAATAAAAATTTAAGTTAGAAAAAGGCAGCAATTTAGGGGACAGCTCCACAGAGATCTTAGTGGTTATTGACACTGGCTGTTGCCTTGGGTTACTTTGTTTTACGAGTTCTTTTATTTTATGGGATAAGCATTTCTTGTGTAAAATGGAAGGTTTTATAAGCCAAATTCTATTTTAAATAAACAGAGAGTTCTTTAATTTGGGGGTCTTTCTTCTTCATTTAAAAACTTGACGTCAAGGGGGCCGGGGATTTAGCTCAGTGGTTCTGCCGCCTGCCTTGCAAGTGCAAGGACCCAAGTTCGATCCCCGGTACCAAAAAAACCCCAAAAAAACAAATTTGAGTTCGGTGTATTTTGTTTCATTATAACAAATACTGCATTTCAATAATCATTGTAACTCTAAATTGAAATTTTCTGCACTTGGTTAGGAAGAAAACGTTTTGAATGGTCTGAATTCCCTGAAACTAGTTAACTATTATAAATTAATTATGATGTCTTTGAAAGAAATAAAAAACTCTTAGATCTTTACATTTTTATTTATTTTTTCTTTTGCAATACTGGGGCTTGAATACATGGTCTTCACAGTAAGGTACATCTCTAGCTGTTTTTATTTTTTATTTTGAGACAAGGTCTCGCTAAGTTGCTAAATTTCCCAGGCTGGTCTCAAACTTGATATCCTCCTTCCTCGTTACAGGTGTAGACCACCATGCCTAGGATTTGTCTGCATTTTGTGGTTGCTTATGGCTGATTGCATTAAAGATACTTAACAAAACTAATTGAAGTAGATGCTTCTCTAATAATTCTGATCAATGGCTAAAACAGGACTAACATAAACTTTTAACAGGTATATATGGTATAACTGTCATACAATAGACAGCGCACGTAGAGTAAGCAATCTGAAAAATTTTGACCTACATATAAACACAGGAAAATATCACTTCCATGAAGATCATGAACATATCCACACTCCTCAGATGTTTCCCTAGCCCCTTGGTAATTCCTCCCTTTTATCTCTTTCCATGTGTCTCCTACTCCCATCTTTAAGACACCACAGATCTGCTTTCTGTCACTATAGATTCATTTTCATTTCCTTGAATTTCATATAAGTGAAATTATATACTACTTATATTCTTTCTTGAACAGCTTCTTTCATTCAGTAAAATTATATTTATACTCCTCTATGTTAAACTGTGCATCAGTAATTCATTCCTTTTTATTGGTAATATTCCAGTTTATTTGATGACTGTGTAATAACAGTTTGTTTATCCATTCACCTGCTGATGGACATTTGGATTATTTCCAGTTTGAGGCCATTACAAAGAATAAAACTCTCATGAACATTCATGAATAGGTCTTCATAGGTTATATCTTTCATTTATCTTAGGTAAGCACATAGGAATAGAATGGCTAGGTCACCTATTGAGTATGTGGTCAGTATTTTAAGACACAGTTGAACTGGTTTTCAAAGTGTTTGCACTATTTTACATTCCCACCAGTCATGTCTGAGAATGCTGGCTCTTTATTCTCAAGGCGATATGGTCGGTGTTTTAATATGAGTGTAGTGGTACTTTGGTATTATTTAGTTTGGATTTCTCCAGTGACTAATGAAATGAAGAAACTTTTCATGTGCTTCTTTGATGTCTGATATTTAAAAATTTTAATTGATTGTTTTTGTTTGCTCATAATGAGTTTTCAGAATTCTTTTTGCTTTGCATATCCAAGTCATATCATAAATATATAATTTGTAGATATTTCCTCCCAGTTTAATCTTAACTTTTCATCCTCAATAATGCCTTTCATAGAGGAAACATTTCATCTTTGCAAAAGTCCAATTTTTCAAGTAATGTAAACATTACATACTGTAAATATGTACTAATGAAAATATCCTGCTTCACTGCTGATATTGGGCATTTGCATCTCCTCTGTTTGTTCCACTGTTAGTCTTGGTAGAAGTTTGTCTGTTTTATTGATTTTTTTCAAAGAACAAAGTCTTGGTTTTGTTGATTTTTCTCAATGTTTTTGTACTTCTGATTCCACTATTTATGCTCCTATTATTTCCTTCCTTCTGCTTGCATTGCATTTATTTTGGCTCTTCTTTTTCTAGAATATTGATTTAATAATATTCCTCTTTTCTAATTGTATGCTTTTAGTGCCATAAACTCCCCTAAGGACCGTTTTAGCTGTGTTCCACAGATTCTGATATTTTCATTTTCATTCATCTCAGTGTATTTTTTATTTCTCTTGAGCCTTCCTCTTTAAACCAAGGGTTATTTAGAAACATGTCACTCGGTTTCCAAATGTTTGGAGAATTTCTGTAACTTTCTATTATTGATTTTTACTTTAATTCCATTTGGTCAAAGAACACAGTATATGATTTCAACTCTTTTAAATGTGTAAAGTTTTTAGAAACCAGGATATAGTTTATCTTGCTCTATGTTCCATGGGCATGTGAAAACAATGGTCAATGCCATTTTTCAGTGGAGTGCTCTACAAATGTCAACCTAGTCCTGTTGGTTGATGGTGTTGAGTTATTGTATATCCTTACCAATTCTGTCTGTTTTCTATCAGTTATTGCAAAGGGAAGTTGTAGTATCCAAATATAATTATGGCTTTATATTTCCTTTCAATTCTATTAATCTTGCTATACATATCTTGCAGGTCTTTTGTTTAGCACATACACATAAAGGAACACTATGCCTTCTTGTTTAATTTAATCTTTTATAATTATGTAATGTCTTTCTCTATCTCTAGTCATTTTCTTTACTCCAAAGTTGACTTCATAGTATTAATATACAGCATTTATATAAGTTATATATATTAATATACAGCATTTTTTTCTTTTTTGATTAGTGTTTTATGTATCTTTTTCTATTCTTTTGTTTTCTACTTGCTTATATCGTTACATTCAAGAAGTGAGTTTCTTGTGGACAGTATATAATTGTGTCATTTTTAAACTCACTGTCAATTTCTGTCTTTTAATTGATATATTTAGGCCATTTGTGTTTAGTGTAAATGTTGGCATTTTGGGGTGTAAAGTCTACCACCATTGTGTATTTTTGTTTTTTGTTTCTTCTGATTTTCATTTTTTGTTTTTCTTTTTCTGTGGATACTTGAACATTTGTCAGAATTTCATTTTTATTCATCAATAGTGCTTTTGAGTATGTCTATATGTATAGTATTTTAGTGGCATCTCTGAGTATGAGATTGTACAGTATATAATAATATATCATAGTCGACTCAAATCAACATTTTGCCGGTGCAAGGGAAGCAGAGCAACCTTACCTCTCTTTATTCCCCTTTAATATTGTACCTTTATAATTGGCTTAAATATTTTCTCTGAACCATGCTGAACAATGTTAATTTATTTTTACTCATGTATTTTATCCATATTTCTTCTTACCATGTTCCTTCTTCCTTCCTGGTATTCCAAAATTCTTTCTTTTATCATTTACTTTTCATTTTGAGAGCTTTGTTTATTCATTCTTTTTAGTGTAGCTCTGCTGATGATAATTCTTTGGTCTTCATCTGCAAATGTCTTGATTTCTTTATTTCTGAAGGATATTTTTACTGGATAGGACTCTGAATTAATGATTCTTTTCTTTCACTGCTTGAAAACTTCTGTGTCACTTCTTTCTTGTCTATATGGTTTCTGATGAGAAAACCATTATAATTTGAATTATATTCTCCCAATAGGTAAGTTGTTCTTTCTTTCCCACTGCCTTCAAGATTCTTTGTCTTTTCAGAAATGTGACTAGGTTGTAACTTGGTGTAGATTTACTTTATTTGTCTTATTTTATAATTTGGCCTAATTCTTGAATCTATAGATTTATTTCTTTTGCTAAATTTGGGAGGTTTTCAGTCATTTTTTCTTCTAGTAGTTTCTTAGCTCTTCTTTTCCTCTGGTACTCTGATAACACAATAAGGTTTTTTTGGCAATGCTTTCACTGGTTTCTGATGCTCTGCTCACTTTTTCCTACATTATATGTCTTTCTGCTTTTCAAGTTGGGTAATTTCTATTGTTCCATCTTCCAGTTCACTGATTCTTTCCTCTGTCCCCACCATTCTGCTGTTCAACCCATCCACTGTGATTTTATTTCAGTTATTGTGTTTTTCAGCATTAGAATTTCCATTTGCTCATTTATATTTTGTTTCTTTGTTGAAACTTTCTATTGCTTTGCTGAGATGTTCTAATTTTTCATTTTTCCGGGTATTCTATAAACTTCTTCATGAACCGTTTTTATGTTGACCACTGTAAAATCATTGTCAAATAATTCTAACATCTTTGTGATTTTAGCAAAGGAATCTATTCCTTTCCTTTTTTCATTCAGTTTGAGATATTCTGGCTCCTGGTATAAAGAGTGATTTTATAGAAACCTGATCATCTTGAATATTTTGCTAGGGAATTCTGGATATTATGTAAACCTCTGTTTGAACTAGCTTTCTCCATATCACTTTGATAGGGGAAATTAGATCATCACCCTACTGCTGCCATGTGGGGATAGAAGTCCATATCCTATATTTAACCTCTACAGATGTGTTACTTTTTCATTTCTGGGACAAAATAACTGAAATCCACAAGTTAAAGGAGGAAAGGTTTATTTTAGCTCACAGTTTTTAAAGGTTTCAATCCATAGTCAGCTGGCTCCAAGGTAAGGCAGCATGGCCAAGAGGCATGGCAGAAAAGAAACAGTCCATGACCTTACCTTCCTTCTTTCCCTTTATATTCTATACAAGCAACAAGCCTAAATTTGTTGCCACCCACACCCAGGGTGGAGCTTCCCTCTTCAGTAATCCTATCATCCACAACCATGCTAAACCAATCAGTGGACTGATTCAGTTATCACACAGTCATTAATTCAGTATCACACATCCATGATCATGCCACCTTCCTAAAGCCCCACTTACAAGTGCATTAGACTTTGGGGGGATATCTAAATATAAGCCATAATAATTGACAGTGAAGGGTATTCCTGATCACTTCTACTTTAAGTAGCTGTTTTGGCTTCTCAGTATTCCTCCACTGACACATTCCTGGCTAGAAGGAGTAGGAATGCTTCATAAATGCTTCATATGTGACCTCCATAGATATCATGGTCACACTTCTACCATGATGAAGGTACCGACTCTCCACTAGGCCTTCTCTGGCACCATATTTGTTGGGAGTAGGGAAGGGAAGTGATAAAGATTGTGGCACCCCTTACTGCTGAGTGGGGATAGAAGTCCAGGATCTCATGTGGTCTCCATTGATACTGTGGTGGGGGTACTTGTTACCATTTGACAGGAATAAATCCTGGGTTCTATACTCAGTATTTTCTAACACCACCCTGGGGGAGTACTGGAGGTAAGGGAGAGTGTCAGGGAGCTTTGTTACAGCTTGAGTAGGGTGGAACTATTAGAACTCTCCTCGCATAGGAAAGGGTGGGACCACAATTTTTTCTGTGGTGTTGGATGGAGTACAGCAGTTACAGCTTAAAAGTTCTCTGCCTACTGGACTGCTCATTTGCTGCTCTCCTTGGCTACAGAAAGTAGAATTTTGCTGAAGCTATTTCTGTCTGTGCGCATTGGCATTTCTAGGTTGCCAACTTCTCCTTTACAGCCTTAGGATATCCAAGGAACTCAACACTGTTTTGTTCCATGGGTCCCAAAGTCCCCAGACAGTTCATTTTCTTCTATTACCTTTGGAGCCTTCTTATGTTTGTTCTATATATAATGACTTCAGGGTTTTCAGTTATATGGAGTAACTACAGGAAAAAGAATATCTGAAAAGTACACCTTCTTGGGAGCAGAATTACTCACTCAGTTTTTTGGAGTTATTCTCAAATTTTATTGTAAAAATACCATGTCCTAGCAGGTAGTATTTTTGTCTCAGACTTAAAGGAATTATAATAGTGACTTGTATTTTAAAAGCATTGTAACTTCTTAGGTTACTAATTATTTTTTCCACCCTGATAAACCTTTAATATTGAGTTTTCTTAGAGTCTTATACCTCTGTTCAAAAGAAAGTTCTTTCAATGACAATATATTGGAGGAGGTCACTTAACCACTACATACTCATTTCCCAAGAAGATTTTTTTATGTACTAGCTGGCGTTCTGACATGGGTGCATCCCTGGAGGTAGCAGTGTGCTTCAATAGCAGATTCCAGATGAAATGCTAGACGGCCAGGAAATACAAGGAGATACAAGACGTGATAGAAAAGTGTGGTGAATGATTAAATTTTTAAAATATTTTTTAAGGTATAAAATGCATTCCCATTACCTCCCTCAAAATTCTCTTCCTCACTTTGAACAGAGCACCCCCTCATCCTTCTCACTTTCTGACACAGTTGTGTCTTTAGTTGAGCTGTCATGGCTGCCTCGAAACATCTACCTTTGATGTTCGTTTTAACTTTGGGGAAGCCAGAAGCCGTTTGGTGCCAGACAGAAAATAAGGCTGATATAGACACACCATAATGTTTTTACAAGCCTTCCTTTCCACTGGATGGCACTTGGTAGTAGTATTCACTGTATTTTATACCACACCTCCGAAAGGCCTTCCAGAACTATTTCAGAAAGTGACAAAAACAGTGGGATAAGTTTGTTCAAAGCACAGAAAAGTATTTTTGAAGGAAATTAATGGCAATGTGACTTTTGCTGTAATCTTTTAAAATGTAGACATTTGCCATGTATTTTGACCACCCCTTATATTTCTACTGAGACCAAATTACTCTACACTGGAGCACTTGCTTTCCCAAGTGCATTGGCCACAGGCTGCTATGGTACCAACAGTGCTCAATGGACTCTTTCCTCATTTGCTCCAACCACAGAACTTATTAGCTCAACTCTATTCTAACCAGTCTTGTCCAGTTTTCACTGCTAGGGATAGGTCTGTATACCTGTTAAACTTTGGGGTTAGACACATTTAAATTTGAATTGTATGACTGGTCTTATTCCCACTCTTATGAGTTGATGGTGGCTAGACTCTATGACTCAGGAAGGGAAGGAAGAAGGGAGGGAGGGAGACAGAGATGGAGAGAAAGGGAGAGACGGGTAGAGAAGAGAAAAGGAGAGGAGAGGAGAGGAGAAGAAGAGAAGAGAAGAGAAGAGAAAAGTTTTTTCCTTAAAAAGTATACTAAGCAGATAAGTATAAAAGCCCATTTTGCACTAGGTCAGGAAGCAGAAGGTTAGTACAAATGTGAGATGCAGAACAAGTGGTTTGAACGGCAAGTTAGTTGCAGTGGAGTTCCCATGACAGGACTAGTAGCAAAGGTGATAAGGTGATAATGAAGATGAGAAAAGGAGTGGACAGACTGAAACCCATTTCGGAGTGTGCTATGATTTGAATGTGTTTCCCAAATTTCACGTGTTAGAAGCTTAAACTTCAAATCACACATTAGTCATGTTTGAGAAGGTGGGGCCTTCGGGAGATGAATGGGCCAGGAGGGGATTAATGGCTCAGTGAATCACTGGGGGAGTGTCTTATAAAAGTGAGCTATCTCTTGCTTGCTGTCTCTTGCCGTATGATGCCCTGTGGCACTTTGGAACTCTATACAGAGTTTCCACTAGCAAGAAGGCCTTCAACCCTGCACTTCCCAGCCTTCAGAACTGTAATAAACAAAATTTTTTAAATAAATTACTCATTCTCTGGTGTCCAGTTGTAGCAACCAAAAACATACTAAGACAAGGCTTAGTTTAAAACACCTCTCAGCTGCTGTGGCACCCGCTTATGCTTAGCCTGATGTGCTTTGTTAGGAAAAGCACCAACCCATAGGAGTCCATGTTCACCAATGGTGAGTTAGAGGAAGGAGAAATAAAAAGGGAAAGCAAGAGGAAATGTCATCAAGTTCTGTGCTGAAGGGATTTGAGTCAGACTAGGTCAAGTTGGGGTGAAGAGCTTTCTCTGAGAACTAAAGCAAGGAGATAAAACAAGGGAAAATGAGCCATAGAAGAAAACTAAATCTGGAGGCACCAGAGGAGGGCTACAGACTGAGGCTGTATAAACAGGTAGGGGTGGGATTCAAATGTCTTTTTTTTTTTTGGTACCGGGGATCAAACTGGGGACCTTGCGCTTGCGCGGCAGGTGGCAGAAGCACTGAGCTAAATCCCCGGCCCGTTTTTTGTCTTTTTTTTTTTTTTGGTACTGGATGGGATTTAAATGAAAACAGGTTGAGAACAGTAAGTTAGGGTCATGATCATATCACAAACATCAGGGGCTGCTGCTAGTTTGGATCTATGACAAGCAAGAGAGGAGCGATGTACTTCAAGCTGGTGGGACAGTTTTAAGGACCATAATCAGGACAGAAATCAAAAGGTATCTTAGAGATGTTTTTCCTCTTGGAAGTGAGGAAAGCTTCAGTTTGGTTTTCCTTCTCTGATTTATCATTAAATCAGTTTGGTAGCTCCATGGAAGGGATGTGTGTGTGTGATTTGTAGTTGATCTAAAAGAAAGTGAAGTTTAAAAGAAGACTTTGAAGACACCTTATTACACTTTGGTCTCTGACTATGGTTGCCATAGAAGAGGACATGTGGCTTGAGGTCCTATTAAGATAAGCTGACACTTCATAGGACTATATTATAGATTTCATCCTTGGTACAGGGAAATAATTTAAGAAGAGCAAATGTCAGCTTACATTGCTTCCTTTGAATTCTCTATACATTATCTCTCTCAAAGAGATGGCATGATCTACTTTTCCCCAGACAAGTGCAAAATCAGAAGCTTTAGGCAACTTTCTCAGAGATAATGTCACAAAGTCCTCCCTAGACATTACACAGAATCATGAGAATGAGGGCCGTGAAAGTAGAGAATAGCTAGTAGATACGACAACCAGTAGTGTCCATTTCTGGGGCAACTGGGCTGTTCTTTTGATTTATTTCCCTCATAGAGCCAAAGCTACATTATTTGAAAGGCATTTGGGGATGTGTTGGCCTTCATGAGATCATGAATATTATTGATATCCTAGCTCAGGGGCAAGCAATCCTATTTGAAAATTCTGCTATGAGTCTCCAAAAGAACATTTTCTAAGATATATATAAAAGTAAGCCATTAAAAATGAAACTCGCTTTTATTCCTATTTAGCTTGCTGTTCGTCTGACCTTACCCTCTGGGCTAGTGGCCCACAAGTGTCTCATAGCACTTAATACAATTTGTCACCATCTGATGGATTGGTCTTGTTTATTTATTTGCCCTTCCCACCAATTTTACTGTAAAATTCATGTACCTTGTTCACCATTTTATCCAAAGTATGCTGTCCAAGCCTGGGACACAGTGTCATTCTGAAAAAGGCACTGAATAAATGGATGCATGGATGAAAATCTCAGATGGATAAGCTTCCTGTTAAATGGGTGAGACTGATCTTTAGAGCAGAGAATGTACCTAGAACTACCGATGTCTTCACTAAATTTTTGTTGAGCACAAAAGATAACTTAATACTTGCCTCTGTGGGTCCTGCTAAAGTGTTCCCTGATAACCAATAGGGACACCATGGGCCAGGCAGGAGAAGCACTGATTGCCATCACTGCTTGAGTGTGGCATTTAGTTACAACAAATATAATAGCATCTCACCAGGTACAAGAAACAGAGTGGACTTTAATTTTTTTCATACGCTAGGATCTTGGTTGAAGGCAAAAGAAAGTTTTCTCTTTCTAACTTTCTAACTCAACATCCCCATTTGTATTGCTGTGTGACACACTCCCTGGGGCCACTTGAAGGAGCCCCATCCTAGCTGCATAACCACTACCCAAGCATTCAGATGTGAGGTCTTTGAAGCATGTTTTCTCCTAGAGGAAAATCAAAGGGTAGAGTTTCTAGTGAATGTGAGAGGAGGGCAGAATGGGAGGTCTTTAGATGAGTATGAGCTGAGGATTTGAAGACTATAGAGCAGTTGTGTCTGCTCGTGCTCATTTATCAAAAAAGGAAAGAGAAGGTTAAAAAGAAAAAGCAGAGAGCTGAGAGTGGGAATGAAGAGGGACACCAAGGGTATGGAAGAGTCATTGAGTACAGTGACATTCATATGGGAAAATGATGAAGTCTCAGCGGATGGAGGGGCTGGTGGAGCAACACATGCTGTCTCTGCTGCTGTTATTTTTCCGTTGTCACTTCTCTATGGGTCCTTCTGGTAGTTAGGAAGCATTTCCAGGGCTTTTTCCCCCAGTCTACATCATTTCCCACCTGTAGTCTAGTTATGGAGATAAAGATCAACAACTGTGGAAAAGAGTCCTATTATAGTCTTCCATGGGCTCAACCTGCCATTCCATTTCTTCCTTTTGCACAAACCGTAGGACTCTTCATCTTCTTTATTAATGGTCTACCAGGGTTCCTGCTCTTCCGATGATTTGTTATAAGGAAATGGAAATGCGATGACATTTTCAGCCAATGAGTAGAATGTGTGGGAAAGCTCCTCTCCAAGGCCTTGCTCCCCAGAGGGCCACCTTCCTCCAGCAGTCAGCCTCTGGTCCAGTGTGGAAAGGATTCCTTGCAAAAAGAACACCAAAGGAGGAGGCCAGGGATACTCAGGGAGCCTGTACTAAAGTGAACTTTCCAAGTTGCTTGTTCAACTTTCCAAACTGAGCTAGGGACAGAGAGAGGAGGGAATGTTGACTGAGGATATTTGTTAGTTTCCCTTGCAGAAGACTTGGTCTTCATTGAGGTCCAATTTCCAGAACACGGTGTTGCTCCCTTACTCTTAACACCTGCAACAAATCAAGCATCTGGCACAAAACTAAGTGAAGCCAATTCTTCCACAATGAGGACATCCCCTTCCTGCAGCAGGAGCAGGATTTGGGGCAGGGTTGATCTCAAAGGGCTCTTCCTTGGATGACTTCCTTGTTCTATCTATATCCTTTCCCAAGGTGATCTCATCCAGTCTGTTTTAACACCAACACCCAAATTTATATCTGCAGTCCTGATTTCTTTTTGAACTCCACTCTCATTATCTCCAACTTTCTCCTTACCATCTTCATTTGAGTATCTAGTAGACATCTACATGAACGTGTACAAACAGCATTTCAGAACCTTCCATCCACCTACTCTACCCACATCTCGGTTGACAAGAACTCTGTTCTTCCAGTTGTTCAGGGCAAATATCTTGCCTGCTTTCTTTATCGTACAACCCACCTGCAAATAATAAATTCTGTTTGAATCATCAAATATGCAGTTCTCATCATCTCCACTGCAGTTGCCCTGGCTTGAGATGTCATTGCTTCATAGCTGTTTCACCACATTGACTTCCTACATGGTCTTTGCTTTTGCAACTTTCCCTCTTGTGTGCATTCTCACCATGTAGCTTATGTAACTCTTAAAATTGACGTCAGATCATGTCATTCTTTCCATTCAAAACATCCCAGTGCCTCCCATAATACTCAAAGGAAAAGCTAGGCCTTTGCAGTAGCCTCACAGGCTCTAATGACTGCCTCAGCCATTCCTTCTCTGACCTCCTCTCTCACAGTCTCATCTAGGCTTACTCCACTCCTACCACACTGGCTTCTTGGCTATTCTTCTACATATACACATGCTCACTTCTATTCCTTCAGGTCTTCCAGCTTTGGGTGCTCACACCCTCTGTATGATGGCAAACCTTACCCCTGGAACCCACAGTCCCACATCCCCAGCATGAGAATTCTCCATAGCATTAAATGTTCATTTGTGGGTGTGGGATACTGGGAACTGATGCTAATGTCTCTCACATGTTACACAAACACTCTAGCACTGAGACACACCCTTAATAGTTTTATTTATGTTTTATTTTCCTTAAATTCTTTAGTGGTACATTTTAGGTATACAATACATTTACATTTATCACTGGGTGCTTGTACCTGTACATGATGTATCTTGGTTCTCATTTTTTTCCCCATTACCTGTGCGCCCTTCACCCCCTCCACCCTTCCCTATTTACATAGACTTTGTTTCCATTTTTTCTTTTCTCATAATTTTTCCTTTCCCTCCTTTCCCTTCCCCTTCCCCTCCCACAACCCCTACCCCTTTGGACCTTTTCTTCATATTTCAAATTATCAATTATTCATTCTAATCATTTTAATTATCATTTATACTTTCAGTTTCTCACACTAGAGAAACTATTCGGTATTTACACATGTGTGTCCTATTTATTTCACTGAAGAGTATGGCCTCAATATGCATCCATTTAGCTATAAATGTCTCTAGTTTCTTGTTCTTTATGGCTGAGTAGTACTCCATTTTATATAAAAAAAAACCCACATCTTCTTTATCCAGTTTCCATATGATGGGCACTTGGGCTGTTTCCAAGCTTTAGCTATTACAAACTGTGCCGCTATAAACATGGGTGCACATATATTGCTGTGGTATGATTCTTTTGGAAAGATCACCAGCAGGGAAATAGCTGGGTCAAATGGGACCTGTAGCGCTAGTTCTTTGAGGTATCTCCATACTGATTTCCACAGTGTTTGCACCAGTCTGCACTCCCACCAACAATGGAGGAGGGTCCCTTTCTCCCCACACCCCCGCGAGCATTTGTTATTGGTTGATGCCCACTATCACCACTCCTGTTCAATATAGTTCTGGAAACATTAGCCACAGCAATTAGAAATGAAAAAGAAATACAAGGAATAAAGATAGGAAAGGAAGAATTTAAACTGTCATTATTTGCTGATGATATGATACTTTACATAGAAGACCCAAAATACTCTGCCAAAAGACTTCTAGACTTAATTGACAGATTCAGTAGAGTAGCTGGATATAAGGTCAAAGCTCAAAAAACAATAGCCTTCTTATACACAAATAGCAGACTCACTGAGAAAGAAATTAGGGAAACAATTCTTTTTACAATAGCAACCAAAAAATGAAATATCTAGGACTCCGGGGATTTAGCTCAGTGGTTTCACCACCTGCTGTGCAAGCATAAGGACCCGAGTTTGATCCCTGGTACCAAAAAAAAAAAAAGAATATCTAGGAATCAATCTAACAAAGGAAACAAAAGACCTCTAGACTGAAAACTACAGCACTCTAAAAATGGAGATCGTGGGGCCGGGGATTTAGCTCAGTAGTTCAGGCACCTGCCTTGCAAGGGCAAGGTCCTGAATTCGATCCCCCGTACCAAAAAAAATAAATAAATAAAAATGGAGATCGAGGAGAATACAAGAAAATGGAAAGATATCCCTTGTTCCTGGGTAGGAAGAATCAATATAGTGAAAATGGCCATACTTCCAAAACTACTATATAGATTTAATGCAATGCTGATTGAAATTCCAACAATACACTTCACACAACTAGAGAAAACAATGCAAAAATTTATTTGGAACCAGAAGAGACCTAGAATAGCAAAAGCAATTCTAGGCAACAGAGATATGGCTGGAGGTGTCACAATCCCCAACTTGAAACTATACTACAAAGCTACTGTGATAAAAATAGCATGATACTGGCAAAGAAACAGACCTGAGGATCGGTGGAATAGATTAGAAGATGCAGAAACAACTCTAGACATACTCAGCCACGTCATCTTTGACAAAGGAGCCACCCACCCTCATTGAAGGAAAGATACCCTATTTAATAAATGATGTTGGAAAAACTGGATTTCAATCTGGCAAAGATTAAAACTAGACCCCTACCTATCACCATACACTAAACTAAAATCGAAGTGGATTAAAGATCTAAATATTAAGACAGAAACACTAAACTTGCTCGAAGATATGTTAGGTAGAGCACTTGAAGACATTGGCATAGGAAAAGACTTTATGAACAAAACCTCAGTAGCATGGGAACTAGCACAAAGAATCAACAACTGGGATTTCATCTTATTAAAAAGCTTCTGCACTGCAAGAGAAATCACCAACAGAGCTAAGAGACAACCTACAATGTGGGAAAAAATTTTTAGCAGCTGTACCTCAGACAAAGGACTACTATCTAGAATATATAAAGAACTGAAAAAAATCACACCCCCCAAATTAAAAAACCCAATTCAAAAATAGGCATCTGAAATGAACAGACATTTCTCAAAGAATTAAAAGCAGCAAATAAATATATGAAAAAATGTTCAACATCACTGGTCATTCAAGAAATGCAGATGAAAACAACACTGAGATTCACCTCACCCCAGAAAGAATGGTTGCTACCAAAATTTTTATTTTAAGAGAGGGTCTAAGTTGCCCAGGCTGGGCTCAAATTTGCAATCCTCTTGCCTCAGCCTCTCCATAGCTGGGATTACAGGATGTTTATTCTTTTACATGGTGGTCAGTCAGGTATGGCTACAAGAAGATACACAGGAGAGGTTCAGGTGAAATAAATTAATTGTACTCACAGGTTCTAGAGACAGGAGGCACTGCACTCAGAAAAGGACCACATAGGAAAGTACAAGGTGGTCAGGAGGCAGAAGACAGGCCCAAAGGAATGTGATAAACTGGAGCCTTCACTGGGAGGAGGGGCAGGACAGGGCAGAGTGGAGGGTTTAGTATTGGCTAGTCTGAGTAATTTCAGCAGGCTTTAAGGTATTAGGGTAGACACTAGTTGCCTGGTACCTGGTCCTGGAGTGATTAAGGATATGCCTTTGGGGAGCTAGGGTCAAATGGAGAAGGAATGTCCCTGGATGGGTTAGTCTGCCTATCAAAGACATGTTCCAGACTGGGCCCTTTGCTGTCTCTAAGAATTGGCTTTTTAACATGTCAAAGCAGCATAATATAGAGAAAATTTAAAAATGTTTACAAGTGTATTTTCTATCTCTACCAGAATGTAAATTCCATGAGAATGAATAGGGGCCTTTTGTTCCATGCTCTATCTGCTGTGCCTAGAACAGTGGCTGAGATATGAAATGTGTTTAATGAATACTGAATATTTTAAATAAATACTGAGTGATCACATTAATTTTGGATTCCCTCTACATTCTTATCCCAGGATCACTGTTGCTCCTGGACTCACACTTTCAGCTTTCATAATGATAAAGGGAGAACAGGTGAAGTTTGATGGTTCTATCAAAGGTAGAGTTTTATATGACCTTACAAGAAAAACATCTAACAAAAAAATCTGTTGAGTTCCAGTAATTTTTCCCCCCTTTTGACTCACTGACTCATTTGGTGAGAACACAAAGCTCACATGCAGTGGGGAATTTAGATGGAGAGAAGTGTCAGAAGCAGAGAGAAATGAGCATTTTATCAGTAATTGATCGTGAAGTTTTATCTACACTTATTCTACAAGTTAACCCTAGTTTAGTCCTCCTGCCCCATCAGGCACTGGCTAGCTCTTGTCCATCCCCAGTTCTCCTCATTTTTCTATCTTTATTTCCAAATGCTACTTTCTTGTGTGCAGAAGATTGATGCTCCACAATTTCCTGCAAATTCCTGCTATTAGTACTATCTCCTTTATTTCTGGGTTGGATCCCAATCCATATTTTTATCTGTACACTTTCTGTAATGATGGTACCAGTAATATGGTCTTAACTTTGCATGCACCCCCTTATTTAATCTTTGCCTCTACCCTAAGAAGTAGGTACTCCCCTTTTTTTCCCCATTAAGGACTTAGAGCATCTTCCCAAGAATCCTAATATCCCGAGTTATTTTTCCTCCTCTGTGAGCTTCAGTGTTTCCAAAAAAACATAGCTTTTCTGAGAAAATGAGGAAATGAATACCCAGTGAGGGAAATGATTAACCTAGGGACTCCTCAGAAGGTTAATGACAGAAAAAGCATTGGATTTCAGCTCTCTAAACTTCCAGGGTTCTCTCTCTCTCTCTCTCTCTCTCTCTCTCTCTCTCTCTCTCTCTCATAGGACCTAGTAATCAATCAGCCCTCCTGCTACCCAATTTATTTCCTTCCTGATTCCTTTTAAATTTTTTCAAAGATTTGTCTATGAAATTAGCTCTTCACTTCCTCATCTCCCTTTCCCTCCCTGACCCACTTTAATCTTACTTCCTCACTGAAACTGCTCTCATTCAGGCCATTCATCTTGCCAACTGCTACAGTTTAGACCTTGTATGTTCCCCAAAGGCTCATATGCTATTGGGGGGGGGGTGAACATTCAGGAAGTGGAACCTACCGGAAGGAAATGAGGTCACTGGGGTGTGTCCTTGAAGGGGCTATTGAGAGTCTGGCCCTTTCCTATCTCTCACTTTGTTTCCTAGCCTCTGTGAGGTGAGTAGTTCCCTCCACTATAGTGTGCTTCCTCACCTCAGGCCCAGAGTGATGAGGCCAACTGGTCATGGATTGGAGCTCTAAAACCATCAACCAAAATAGTCTTCCCTCCTTTTAAATTCATTATCTCAGGTAAAAATACCAACAAAAAGAACAACACATCAGCCCTCTCTCTTCTCTGACTTCTCAGATAGCCTCGCCCCCTCTCTGATTATTCCCATCTTTCTTAGGATACTCTCTTCTTTTTTCTCTATAACTATACCCCCTTGAGTTTTCTTCTACCTCATTGACTATTTTTCTCAGTTCCCTTCTGCTGGATCCAACCCCCTCTTCTTGAATATGACATGTTAGGGTACCCTAGGTTTGTTCCTCAATTCATACACTTTCTACAATGATTACACCAGTACCACAGTCCTAAATACCATGTATCTTTTGAGGTTTCCAAGTCAATAGTTCTGTCCCTAACTTCTCTCCTAACTTCTAGACTTAACTTCTTACTTGACATCTCCATTTGAATGTTATCTTTATTGGCTTCTCTAGGAAACAGAGCCTGAGGCAAGGATTAAAATACTGATGGCTCAGTGGGGAGGTACAAGTTTAAAGTATGGAAGAGACAAAGAAGGGTGAGTCATAATGTGATGAACTGCATTACTGTCCAGCTGACCCTTGACAAGGAACTGCCAAGTGGCCCAGCAGGTCACTCAGGAGTGTGGTTCACTGGCATACAGGCTTCCTGAGAAGAGGTGTTCTATTCAGTGTTAACTTGGCTAATTTCAGTTTTGTTCTCTCCAGAGTTATAGGCGACCCAGATAATTACATACCACGTGCCTGCTTAACACGTCTCCACATATTAAATCAGAATATTTCATATTCACATATGCAATCTTACATTCCACCCCCAATAAACTTGGAGGGTTACAAGGATTAATATTTTCTATCCTAATGTTAACTATCATTCCTACCTTTCACACATCAGAACAATGAAGCATGATATTTGGTCTTTTGAGTCAATGCCTATCTGAATTTTAGCAGCAAAGTTACTTGTGCTAACATGGATTGGAGGCCAGCCAGTAGAATACCCTTTTACTATTACTGGTCAACTAGCATTTGTCTTATATTTTTCTGTTATTTTAATCTTTATACCATTAGTGAGCCTACTAGAACATAAACTAATAAAATGATGAGTCTTTGTAGTAGAAATATTACTCTGGTCTTATAAATCAAAAATGGAGAATTCATTTCCCTAGGACATCAAAATCAAGCAAGAAGCTTACAGCTCCACCATCTGCACCCAAATCTGTTATTCTAATTAAACTATTCCCTCACTTATATTGTACCATTTTACAAAATTATTCCATACTATTCTTTACCTTATGTACTTTGTGCATTAATGAACTGTACCTTAACAATGTAACAAATATTATAAGTACATGTATTGTACTACATAAAACATAATACATATAATCAACATTAAAATAATAACCCTATGCTTATAAGCAAGTACATAGAACTAAGACAATACATAATCCAGACACTTTTACCCATGCTACAATTCAAAACTATATGAAGATTATAAACCCAAGTCATCTATTAATTTTACAGAGGACATACATTTTATTGATCAGCCATTAGAAGGAGGGGAAACAGATGGCTCAGAAGTCCACAGAAGACTATCACAGGTAGTCCTTGTGGCAGATGTAGCTGACCTTCTTGGTCAGCATGGCCTCAAGTTTGGGACAATCTGTAATCTGATGGTCAAGGCCCCCACAGAAGACACGGCCATGCTATCTTCCAATGTCCAGCATGGACTTGTCTATTCAGTCCAGTTCTTGGAGCACTAGTGGCATCTTTTGTTTCACCTCTGAAAGTAGGACCTTGAGGTCTATCTGCATGCATTTGTTGCAAGCCTTATTGATGAAGGTTGTAGCAACATTAGTGTTTCCTGAGCACCTAGTGTGGCTGATACAGTGCACATAATTCTCAATCAATGATATGCTGGATGGCAGGCAAGTCCAGGCCCTTGGAGGCTACATCTGAGGCCACCAGGACATCTTTCTTGCCCTCCAGAAATACTTTATTGGGATTGATCCATTCTTCCTTGTCTCTGGCCCCATGGGTGGCCACAGCCTTGACCACTTTGAGCAGCACCCTTTGAGATGGTGTCTATGTCTGCTTTCTTCTCTGCCAAGATGAGCACATGTGGAGCTGTCTTCTGTAGGCAGTCGAGCAGATGCACCATTTTAGCCTCTTCCTTCATGTATTCCACCTCCTTTATGACATCCAGGCTGGCAGCCTCAGTGCACCCCACACTGTTAGTGACAGGCTCTACCAGGGCACTCCCGGAGAAGTTCTGAATCCTCTTTGTCATGGTGGTCCTGAAGAGGAGATTCTGCCATTGGCCTTTAAAGTAGGAGATGGTGGTGGGGATGTTACCCTTGAAGCACACGTCCATCATGCAGTCAGCCTCATCCAGGGCCAGATAGCAACAGACATCTGGTTGACCATCTTCCACTGGCCTCCAACATGTGCACACTGTGTCGGATGGTCTTCATCTGCTCTTTGATGGACATGCTCGCAATGCAGAGAGAACGGCGAAGGAGGAGGAACCATACTTCTGCAGCAGGTGGCAGTAACCTTCCAGGATGCCATGTGTCTGCCGGGCCAGCTCCTGCAGGTGGGGGTGGGGTCAGATGATGAGTCCATATGGCCCCTCATGTTTACAGAAAGGCAACTGCTTCTTTTGTTCCAGGTAGAACACGGGCAGTGTGAACACAAGGGTCTTGCCTTACCCCATGAAGGTGATGCCAATCATGTCCCAGCCAGATAGAATGGTGGAGATGCCCGGGATCTGGAGGGGTGTCAGGTGGAGGATGCTTTTCCTCTTCAGGCCTTGAAGGATGGCTGCCAGAAACTTCATTTCCTTGCAGCTCTTGATGGGTGGTGTGACACCATCTCCTTCCACTAAGATGTGGTTCTTCTTCTATACATGCTTGTGCCGCTCTTCAGAGATGCTCAGGATATAAAGGGAGGGTGTCCAACTGGCTTTGATTGAGTCATGTATGTGATGCCCTTGGCCATCTCCCTCACTGACACCAAGGCTCAGCTCTCAGCCACACTCTCCAGAATCTTCTCTTCTTTCAACTGCTTCTCCTTCATATACTCCTTGCAGGCTGCAGCCTTCTCTTTGAGGTGCTGGTGCAAATCCAGGAGGCTGACATTGGACACTGAGGGCTCAGTGGGATGTTGTTCTCATCTCCCTAGGCTCACTCCCATTGCCCCACTGTTCCTTGCATCTTTGCTGCAGCAGCTTCTAGAGCAGTAATTGCTGGTTCTGTTGCAACGGCACATGGGGTGGGTAGTCTTTATCATCCTTGACCTCACCCTGTGTGCAAGGTTCTTTTTGTTTGGGTTCTGACTCCTCCATTCTTTGCAGGCTCAAAAGTGAGAGAGTAAAAGAGGGCCTTATGTGCTTTGGTCTGGGGTTATATAGAATGCTCCTAGGGTGGTGTTCAAGTGGGTGGAGGGAAGTGATTAGGGAGGGATCGCCCTAGGGTGGTGCCAGAGCTCAGGTGAGTGGAGTGAATAGGGAGAGATGCCATTCAATCACTGAAATATATCTGGGTTATTTCCACTTTGGGACTATTATGATTAAACCTGCTATAAACATTCATGTACAGGATTTCGTGGGAACATACATTTACTGGGATGAACAGTCAAAGGTACAGCTGCTGGGGTATATGGTAGTTGTGTGTTTATTTTTTCAAAGAAACTGTATAGTGTTTTCCATAGTGGTACCATTTTACATTCCCACCAGCAGTGTATACAAGATCCATTTTCTCTACACACTGTCACCATTTTTGGAAAAGCTAAGGAGCAGGTAAGTTCAAGGATTCATTCACAGCCTTTCTTCTGGCCTCATTTTTTTTTTTTGAAACACTGAGATTCTGTCCCCAGTTTGGTTCAAATAGGAGGTTACATTAGTGATGAAAGCCAACTGCTATCAAAATGAAACAGCCCACCAAGAATTTTCCTCTAAAATGACAAGAAAGAAAATTCATATACTGTACTTCCTAGATTTCCTAGTCAATTTTCAATCATGTCAGAAACGATTCATCTTCCCTGAGGTTTCTGAATGGTGTGTGATGGGAATCAGGCAGATACGTTGATCAGTCCTAGGCAACCACACATTCAGGCCAGATCAGGGAGATAGGAGATGCCTTCACCATGCTTTTTTATCTAGTTAAGAGATTCTGCAGGTGGAACTGTTTGTTATCTTGCCTGAGCTCAACCAGATTAGAGGCTGCCTCTAAGAGGAAAAAATCAGTCCCTTGTGTTTGTAACTGGTGTTACTCCGTTATTTTCTTTCTTCAGAGGCTCGATATGACAAAAGAGGATACAGAAAAGTTCTCAGCTCCTCACACGATTGCCCCCGGAGTATCTCACCCTTGTTTCCACTTCATCTAGAGGCCTAGCCTCTCCCCAGACCTCCCTTTCCTCTCCAGCCTTGCCCTTCACTAACCTCCTCAAATGCATCTGTTTGATAATACCTTAATTATTTGTATTTTATTTAGCACATGCTCATATAGTGGTTATTATTTCCCAGATGTTGTCTTGTGAATTTGTATATATCTATGCCATTCGAATGTGCAACAATCCTATGAGGTAGGAATGATTAAAGCCTCAATATCACAGATGAAGGAACTTGGGCAGAGCAGTCAGGTAACTTGCCAAAGGTCACACAGTTTATAAGTGACAGAGACACAATTCAAACCTAGGCAGCTGGCTCCAGGATCCAGGCTCTTAATCACCATATTATGTTGATATTCCGTTATTGACAAACAGGTCTTATCGTATTATCATTTTTGAGGCCCTTGGTATTTCAGTTAGGACAAAAGCTTTCAGATGAAAGAATGAAAGAAACATTTCGATGGGGGAATTCAGATAGCAAATGACATGAAAAGCAGGTCACCACTGACTTCCAGGCACTCTTTATCAGTATCAGATCTTGTCACCCAAGTTAAAGGATGGAAAAGACTCCCTTGAACAAGGATCCAGTGCATACAGCAGCTCTGCCTGGTGCAGGTTATTTCAAAGAAATGCAAGTAACATTTAGGTAAAGGAATTACTAGGTCCCAGTATGCCAGGAGTTTTATATGCATTTTATCAATGCATATAAACAACAGTGTTGGGCAGGCAATATTAATTCTCTTTTACAGATTAGGAAATTGAAGCTTCAGTAGCAAGTGGCTAAGTAATTTAACTGAAGTCACACAACCTGAAAAGAGGCAGGTTCAGGTTGGCCTGAACTCAACACTTTCACTACACAAAATGGATGAAAGAAAGGTTAAAGCTTCTAGTTTTGTGTTCTTTTTAGTTGTAGTTGTTAGAGAATCAGTTTTGGCAAATGACAAGAATAGAACCTTTCATTTCCGGACTCATGAGTCAGTTACTCCCCCAGATTTTCTCATCTTAGAACATGGTTCCACCCTTAGCCAAGGAGTCCAAATCTATAACCCAGGGCTTGGCCTTTATTTCTCCCTCATCCTACCTCCTTTTGCAGTTTAGCAGGTCCCGTCAATTCGATCTCCAAAATGCATCGAGAGTGTCCGCCTCTGCCTCTGTCCTCCTGTGGCCCCTGAGCCTAGGCCAGCACCATGTTCTGCTCCAACCACATCAGCAATGCCCTCCTGTATACACCCCAGCTCAATCCCTCATCTGTCTAGGTGTAGATCTGTGTGAGCTTTGCTTTTTTAATTCTTTTTTTCTTTGTACTGAGGATTAAACCCGGGGCCTTTGCACTGAATTACATCTGTAGTCCCTTTTTAATTTTTTTATTTTGAGACAGGGTCTTGCTAAGTTTCAAAATTGCCCAGGTGGGGCTGGGACTTGTGATTCTCATGCCTCAGGCTTTCGAGTGCCAGGATTACAGACATGGGCCACCACGTCTCCTGAGTGAGCTTCTTAAGATTGCATCTTGTCCTTCTCTTCTCAGAGAGTTTTCTATATAGGTGTGATTCCATTTTCCATCTCCTTCACTAATCCCAAACCTTGGCAGAAGAGGTCATGTTTTTCCACACTCCAGGCCCTTTGTCCACACCAGAATTATCTCCCCAGCTCTTCCTGCAGCTATTACCTCCAAAAAGGCCCCTTGGGTCTGATGTAAACACTCTCCCTCTGTTAGGATTAAATATGCAACCTCTAACAGGCTGCAGGCACTCAATGTTAGCTCTTGTTGCTGTTTTAATTGTCATTACAGTAAATACTACAAAGATGGACACCCAGTGACCAGATAACTGAAATGTGATAGAGAAAGAACATCAATGTCCCAGGAGCTTTTAGAGAAGTTTAGTTAGTTTTTAGAGGTACCACTGCTCCCAGTGCACAGGAGGTGAGCCGCGTGGGCACCAGCAGCACCCCACCACCACCCCCAGTCGAAATGAGAAGACACATAAACAAGTCTCAAAACCAGACTTCCAGATCACCTACAGCAATCCTAAAGGAAAATGAGATAGAACACTCTGACACTCAACTACCTGGACTCCCTGAACTGGCAAAAAAAGAAGACCTGGAAAAAATGAAATCAGAAATAATTTCTCAGATAACAGCAGAGATTGTACTCAAAGTGAAAGACATGATTAATAAATCTAGAGAGGACACCCCACAAAGAATGGCTGCTATCAAGAAATCACCCAATAACAAATGCTGGCGGGGGTGTGGAGAGAAAGGAACCCTTCTCCATTGTTGGTGGGAGTGCAGTTTGGTGCAACCACTGTGGAAATCTGTATGGAGATACCTCAAAGAACTAGAACTAGAGGTCCCATTTGACCCCGCTATTCCCCTGCTGGGGATCTTCCCCAAAGAATTAAAAGAAGCATACCACAGCGATATATGAGCACCCATGTTTATAGCAGCACAGTTTGTAATAGCTAAGGTTTGGAAACAGCCCAAGTGCCCATCAACTGGAAACTGGATAAAGAAGATGTGGTTTTTTATAAAATGGAGTACTACTCAGTGATAAAGAACAAGAAACTAGAGACATTTATAGCTAAATGGATGCATATTGAGGCCATACTCTTCAGTGAAATAAATAGGACACACATGTGTAAATACCGAATAGTTTCTCTAGTGTGAGAAACTGAAAGTGCAAATAATGATGAAAATGATTAAAACAAATAATTGATAATTTGAAATAGCAAAAGGCCCAAAGGGGTAGGGGTGGCAGAAGGGGAAGGGGAAAGGGAAGAAAGGAAAGGAAAAATTATGAGAAAGAAAAAAAAATGTAAACAAAGCCTATGTAAATAGGGAAGGGTGGCAGGGGTGAAGGCCACATAGGTAATGGGGGAAAAAATAAGAACTAAGATACATCATGTTCAGGTACAAACACCCAATGATAAATGTAAACGTATTGTATACCTAAAATGTATCAATTAATATATAAATAAAAAATAAATAAATAAAAACTATAAATCTAGAGAGGAGCTGAGAAACATGATGGAATCCCAACATAGGAAACAAATGGAATTTATAAAACAGATGCAAACAGATTTCCAGGAGATTAGATATTTTTTAGAGGAGAAACAATAAGGGCTTATAAATCCTCTTTCTTTTCTTATAAAATAAATGTTATTACTATTATCATATACACAAGAACTATAGGAAGAATGGAAGCAAATTTTACAACACAGTGTAAATATATTTTTTAAAGTAGAAGAGCACTTAGTATATGTGTTCTGTTCTGTTTTTTTTTTTGAGACAGGGTCTCTTTATGCTGTTCAGGCTGGCCTTGAACTCACTATGTAACCCAGGCTGCCCTGGAACTCTCAACAATCCTCCTTCCTCAGCCTGCCGAGTGCTAGGATTATAGGTGGCTTTAGTATGTGTTCTTAAAGTGGTAATCTAGTACTCTAGTATTCTTAAAGGTAGTATTAATTTTTTTAAAGGATTCTGCCTCATTCAGTTTTTTCTATCATTTAGTAATAAAGACCTAAAATAAATAGTTTATCTTAATTTTACTTTTCTGTCTCTTTGCTAGCAAGATCAGGAATGGCTTCTAAGGATGTGAAAAATAGAAAAGGAATGAAGATAATTTAGTCACTGGATAAATGACCCATGAACTGGATAAATGGGCCCAGTTGTGGACTTTGTTCCATTAAGATCTGCCTTTTCACAGAGATAGAGATGGTAACCTTGAGGCCTCACATCCAAAAGGTTTCAAGGCTGGACTCCTGTTTGACAAAAAGTACTAGAGATCCCATCATAGCTTGGCTGACAATATTCTGCGTCCCATGCCAGGGACCTGGGTCAGTATACTATAGAAGAGCTATTAGATGCAGTATTACAAATCCACTAAAACAATACGGGCAAAGGAATGTTAAAACATGGCAAAACCTGATGTTATAACACTGAGTGAATAAAAGAGGCCTGTGAGTGACATGCATTAAAATGTGTCATCGTGTTAGTTTAACTTGGGTTCTGGCCTCATTCTCAATTCAGAGCACACAGCGGGCCCCTAGGATGAGGCTGAGAACTCCTATCTGTGACCCAATGCCATTGACCCCTCTTTGTCCTGATCTAGGAGCCAGGATTGAAAATGCATTAAAGTATTAATACTGTACATCAATGCAGGTTTTTCTTCTTTGTTTCTCTGTACTTTGCAAATGTTTTAACACTTTTTAAAAAACACTGTTGCTCTCCTTTAAAGTTTGTCTGGGAAACCTTTAAAAGGCAGCTTCCATGAGCTCCCTTCATCTCTCCCTCTCTCACAAAGGTGTAGAGAAACAGACACCTCTGTGTCCCTTCCTTTGTCACAGGCCCAACTTTCCCTGTAAGTTGATACTCTGACCGGAAGTCTGCAGGTGGGATAGGTGCTGTGGTTTTTGTTGTTGTTGTAGCTTTTTAGGCCAGTAAACTAGCACTTAAGTGTTTTCCTTTTCCAAACCCCCAAATGACAAGTGTCTTTGTGGTGAGGTGATGGCCCAACTGTCATTGCCAACATGAACGTTTGTGGGGACACTTATTTTTAGTTCACTGTCTAAGGAAATGCTAAGCTGGGTAACCAAGGACCTCTGGACTCAAAGCTCCAGAATCTTGAGCATGGAGATTTGGAGAAGAGAAAGGAGTCAACCAGAGCTGTTCGAGCAGGACCACACCAGCTTTTCTCCAGATGGGCCAGAGACAAGCAGAGAGACAATGTTTGGTGGAAGGACTATAATCCACTTTTTACAGGCTTCATTTTATCAGAGATACTATAAAACAGAAACATGTCAAGTCCATTTGGATAAAAGTAAACCCAGGCAGTCCCAGGGGGCTAATTGTAGCAAGGAGGCAGATGATAATACACAGGGTCTGTGGCAGACATCTGTTGCTTTGGCCTGCTTAGTGTCTGCTAACCTTCAGCTAACAAAGCCTCAGTGATTCACTGGGGAGCTGCTCTTCTCTTTGGCATATATGGAGCTCTAAAGTAAGGGATCCTGCCTTCTCTGCTGGTCAGTTGGCATAACACCAAGCTTCCTTGGCCAGTTAACTTTTTCCTGGGAAGACAATCTTGAGTGAAGTGACACAAAGACTTCCTAGCTAACCGACAGTCTGTTAGTCTTGCCTACCTAGGTGCCAAACTTCCTGTCTTAGCAAAGGCATATCCTTTGATTCTGCAGCTTAATATGTATGTGGATATGGTATGATGTGTGTGTGGGGGTATGCATGTTTGTATTTATTTTAATTAATTTATGTATTTACTTAGGTTAGTTTCTTTTGAAAGCACCAAAGAACACCTGAGATGAGAGTCACAGCATATGCAAATTTATGCCTTATTCTGGACAAAACAGCCTTCCCCTCTATAAATATTTTCAATTGAGGGAAAATGGAGTTTTCCTCTTTAAAGAGGAACTGTGGCATGCCCGTGTTTGATGAAAGCATTGGTAATTTTTTTCTTCCCTTTTCCATGAATGCAAGTGTCATGTTATTTCCTAATGAGAGGAAGCTGAAAGCTCCAGCCTCAGAGGAACTCATTAGACAGAAGATGGAGCAGAGGCTTCCCCATCACCTGAGTCTCATGTGTGGCCATGAAATGTTGCTTTGCTCAACCATGGTTCTTGAATGGCAAACCATACTTGACCTCTCAGACACCAATAACATCTAAGAGAAGAGCCTCAGACTCTGATGGACGTATTGCATGTCACAAAACAACATTTTCAACAGTGCTAGTTTCTGTTCAAAGATAGTACCTTAAGAACTAGCTCCCATCCCCAGCAAAATATAGCTCCTTATCACAAATGCTAAGAGGAAGGACAGCGACACTCTACTGCCACCATGGCCATTGATGCTACTACCTTATTCAATATGGGTGCTATGTTTGTGTCCTATTCAAATTCATATATTGTAGCCTGGTTACCAAGGTGACAGTATGAGGAAGTGGGGCCTTTGGGGAGTGAGTAGATCATGAAGATGGAGCTCATATGAATGGGGTTAGTGCTCTTAAAAAAGAGTTCCCAGAGAGCTGCCTTGCTCCTTTTGTCATGTGAGGACACAGTGAGATGGCACCATCTATGGGAATGTGCACTGTCACCAGACACTGAATCTGCTGGCTCCTTGAGCTTGGATTTCTCACTCTCCAGGACCAAGATAAATAAATTTATGTTGTTCATAAGCTACTCAGTCTGTGATATTTTGCAATAGCATCCCAAATAAACAACAGTGATAGACAATATCTCATATCTCCATAATATAAATTTATTTTCTGAGACATCTCTTACTTCATTTGATAGATACTACAATCCACAAAGGTAGAAAGGACCAGCAACCTTAGTCCCACTTATGGATGTAGAAGCTGAAGTACATGCCACTAGGGTCGTTGTAGTATTACTACTGATGATTACCATGGCAGGGACAGACATGAAATTATCAGACATCTCTCCCAGAAACTCTACAGAGCACAACAAAACAATAGTCAGTATTTATTGCATGTTCTCTGTGCTTCAAATTTACCGGGTTAGGTGTGATTGTTCTTATTTTAAAGTTGAAGAAAGCTAGGCTTCAAATGATTAAGTAAACTGCCCAGAACCACATAAATAATAAATAGTAGAGCCAGGATAGGAATCCAAGCAGTCTGATTGTGCAGTTATGCACTACACTAGTAAGCTATATCTCTGTTCACTCATTTTGTAGAAAAACTCCATTAAAGTGAGTGGATAGGACCCATAGACCTTGTTCCCTTCTCATCTAACTCCTTGCTTGTAACACTTGTCTGAGAGGAAAGATTTAATATTCATAGCAGTAAAGTTGGTTCTTCACTTCTATTTTTGGCTCAGAGTGAAAAGGTAGAAGAACTCAAAGAAAAGGGTGTTCAGGTCCAACCCACAGGCCCAGATGATTCAAAAGACTTGGGTAAACACTCAGTCTTGAAATACTAACAAAGCCCAAGGCCTTGGCAGGTTACCTGACCAGAAACAACTAGGCCAACGGAAATGGTATCCTGGAAAATGCCAAGACTCAAATAAATCATTTGATGCTGAAACCAAACTTGTTTCCCTGTGCAATGTGTATCTCTGCTGTTTGTGTCTCCACAGCATGGTAAATATTAAAATGTGGCAAGAAATCCAATAGTCTACACTAGCAAATTCTTTTCAAAGGAGCCTTAGAGGGATGGAGAGGGAAAGCAGGTTGAAGACAAACAGAGAAGTCCAAAGGTTTGATAAGACCTGGCATTATTCAAACGACACCCACAGACATTTGAAAGATGATTTACTTGTGGACAGCCTGAGGATAAGTGATGAATCCAAGGATCAAGTTCAAGGGCAGACTTCACCCTCTTTCAGCATCTTCTTCCTGTGGAAGTTCTCTGCTTCAGACATTCTCTGCCTTCAGCCACCATCCATTTCCAGAGCTGGGCTTCTCCCAAGGGTCTCCCAAACAACCTCATACTGCCTGACCAAGCCCCTGCTTTTTGTAGAGAAGGGATTTGAAAATGTATGTCCCCATAGCTAGCTATTCATTCCTTCCAGGTGTTAGTGACTAAACCAAAAGTGATCAACTAATTCTTTATTTATATGCTATTGGATGATAATGACTTAATAAATGAACACTCGGAGAATTTTTGCAATTTGCCCTAACAATAACTAAAGGAATTTTCTGGCACTCTGAGGGGTTGGTGGAGTGCTTACTTTTATCATATTCTCTCCTTTTAGATAAGACCATGTGACTATGGCTTTTGGGTCATCAAGGGCTTCAGCCAGTGAAGGACCCACCAGTATGCTTCCCTGTGCTATGACAACAGTGGAGTCATTTGTTGAAAAGGAGATGTCATAAGGTTAAAGCAGCCTGGCTCCCTGAGGGATCACTGGAGGACAAGTGTCCTAGAGAAGCATCCATTCCTACAATGGACTTTCAGTGCAAATGTAATAAAATTCCGCTATGCTAATCTATTAACATATTTGTGTTATTTGTTATAGCAACATGATTTAGCATAGCCTGATAAAGCAAGTAACTTTTTTTTTTTTTTTTTGGTACCGGGGATCGAACTCAAGTCCTTGCGCTTGAGCAGCAGGTGGTGAAACCACTGAGCTAAATCCCCAGCCCATCCAAGTAACTTTTGATCACCTCAAATCACAATCTATAGTTTGGTTCCTATCTACTCCTAAGAGAAATGTGTGCCACTTAGCAGCTATTTGGCTTTGAACAAGTTGTTTCACTATCCCAGAGTGAGTTTCAGTGTCCTCTTCTGTTGGAGAAGGTCCCTGATCTGTTTCAGGTGTAAGGTTCTACTTAAGTGGCAGTCCAAAAGTCCATCCTGTTCCTGAAAGCTAACTATTGTACGCTACAACAAAGCAATGGAATATTTAAGCCAAGCCAAACATGTTTTACCTGCCCATCTCTTTGAACAGGAGGGATAAGACTAATGATGGCTAGAAAGTAAGCATACGTTTTAGAGGGATTGAGGCCATACTGGGGGGCATCTCATTATCCTGTAGAACTGGTCAATCTAGCGGCTCTCAGTTATCAGTATTTGTCAGACTGGAGCTGTTCATTGTGGAAATCATGCAGCCTTTCTCAGAATTGTTTATTATGTGTTTGTTTCAGTTTATTTTGTCTTTGGGGAAATTCCCAGTCAACCTGTGAAGACGAGAAGACTGAATCATCTAAAACAGGCCTTTTAACAGAAGAACACCTCTCCAAAACAAAAGCTTTCCCTGGATGTGTGTGTGTGTGTGTGTGTGTGCATGTGTGTGTGTGTGTATTATCCTATTAGTGCTCACTGATCTAAAAATGCACTATTAACCTATTTCAGTAAGTTAGTATTCATATATTTTACATATAGCACGTAAGTTATTGAACATATTTAGACATAATCCAGCTCCAGGAGAAGTTGAGCAGAGATGTATATTTACAGATCCCTCGCAGTAACTCCAAGGTTCCCCAAGGAACCTACAGGATGTGAATAGTAAACTTGAGGCATTTAGAAGCATAATGGAACCTATGTTTAGCTCTTTTTCTCACTCCTTCTCCCACTTCTTATTCCCTGGGAAGCAGATGCTAAAACAAAAGTAGGAGTCTACCAGTGTGGGGAGAGGGCTTCTGTGAAACATGGGAGGAACCACAAGTGGGCATGGGGGAGCTGTGCAATCATGACACAGACTCTGTTAGCCCGGTAGTTTGCCTGATGGGACTGAGTCCTCATCAGGTATAAGTGGCCAGCTCCTCATTCCACGGCTCTGCTCTCTAGTTACCTGGGGCCATTCAAAGCAGAGCAGGTCTTGCTAACAGGCGAGGCTGCCAGGTAACTACACTCCCGGCAGCTGAACAGTGAGTCCTGCTGAAGGAGGACCTGAGTGGAATATCTCCATCTACAACACCCTACATTTCCCCCTAGTTTTAGAAGGCAGTTTTACGCTTGCAGTTATTCATGAAGTATCCTTGGAAAATAGGCTCTTTGCCAGAAAGAAAATCAAAGCCACATGGGAACATTTGCATTGGCTAATGGCAAGGTGCTCCTAGGATGTAGGGTTGCATTTAGTTTAAGCAGAAGCTACTTCTGTGCAGGGAAGTAATAGCAAATCAAAAATAAGAGCAGAAAAGTGTCTCCTAAAGGGGTCTGGTAATAACCTGCAATGCACTCCACCATGACTATTGACCATTCACCACGGCTTGGGGGAGGTGGCTGTTTATAGGAGAAGGAAGGAATCTACTCCAAGGGTCAGGCTTGAGCAGCTACAGCCCCTTGTCTTAGCCTGGCTATGATGGTGTGATCAGCACATGGCGTGAGGAAGAGGCTGGGATGGATCCAGCTAGTGGGAGATGACTGCAAGATCTAATCTGAGAACAGCCAGGACCTACGGACTGGCTTCAAGCGTTGTACCAGTCATCTGCAAAGATGATTGTTTTGCAAGCTACCACAGTGGTTTTCAAACAAGAGTTCATAGTAACCAGGGAGAGCAGGGGAGAGAACAAGTAAAAGGGGAGGCCTGGAGGGCAGGAAAACCCCTCCCCTGCCTCCAGCCTCCAGCAGGAAGACAGCCATCTTGATCTGTTTCCCAGGTCAGAATCTGGCGTAAGAGTACATTGAAGAAAAAATGGTTTAGAGAAAGTAAATGAGTCATATTACTACAGTTTCCTAATTCCCTCTTGAAAGGTACTGAGAAAGAATCTCTCAGGAATTTGTACTTGTCAAAAAGCTGCTCAGTGTAACTCCTGATAGAAAGAAGGAAAGAGCAATGACGTGTGTGTGTGTGTGTGTGTGTGTGTGTGTGTGTGTAGAGACAGAGAGAGAGAATAGATAATACATATTTACCAATATACTAATATTAGTATAACATATACACAAAAAATAAAAATTTTAAAAGGATGTTAAAATAAATATAATAAAGGCTCTAATATTTTCTCTTGTATCCAAACAAGCATCTTGAAGGATTCTACTTTTTCTATGATAGAAAGAATGTGTGAAAAGTAATTTATATTTGTTACAGATGTAAATCTATCCCACTATTTTTTTAGTGGCTTCAGAGCCACTGAGATAGTGATACTTCCATCATAGCCTATTTCTTCCTCTGTACCAGGGCTAGAAGCTAGGGGTAGAGTGGAAAACAATTGTAGTTAATTACTAAACTGGGAAAAGGGTACATATTTCCAATCAGATAGATCCATCCTCTCCTTTCCCTTTAAGCACAAATGAAATTCAATTTAAGCAGAGGTAAGATAATAAAGATGAAGCCTAACCAATCACCAACGTTTGGGATAGTGAGTGGAACTGCTGACACTTGAGTCGATGAAATGCTCTATAGCTCAACTCTGAAAATCAGTCATAAAATCAGTCATTGACATCTGAAAGTGTAACTGTGAAGGACCAGTCTGAGGGCACCATCATCTCTGAGCAAGGTGAGCAGGATATCATCAGAGAGGAGTGCTTGAGGCCCAAACAAGCAAAAGCAAACTTTGCCAACACCCCAAGAAAGCAGAAGGTGTGAGACAGAAACCAGATGTGTTTAGGTCACTTCTGTGATTCAGCTTCTATTTTGGCTACTGACAAATAAAGAATGATTTCCAGGTACACTGTGTTGGTTAAGCCCTAAACTTAGACCCTAAGTATAGCCTTAAGATTACCAAAACTGCATTGCTCCAAACCACAATTATTTCACACGTGTTGGATTGAAAAGAAATAAAAATTAGAAGCAGGAAAAAACCGAAATGAATGTCTGTGGGTTTGCCACACACTCTGCAAATCTCCCCACACTATCAACATGACACAGGAGTTCTGCTTCTCTTGTGACGGCTCTTTCCCCCTCAGAGACCCACTTTCAGTACTGTTTCCCCAATGTGTTTCCCCACCTTTCCTTCATTCACATTTCCCTCTCTCCCACTCCTTTCCTCCAAATTCCCATCTGCCAATCTGTCTTTCCAACCCCAGCCCCAGATGCATGTACGGGCTTTGCCCCAAAACCTCCCCAGTGAGCAATATCTTTTTCTGGAGAGAGTAAGCACTGACTCATTGCCTCCTTCCTACCACAGTTTCCAAAACAGTCTTATTTCACCCTTGTCTCTATGCAGATCTCGATAGGTCTGGGTTACCTTGTACGTAAACAGACTTAATGGGGGATCCCTCCTCCTCATTTCCACTCTCACTCTCCATTTCTTTTCTCATGCCTACCCTCCAAAACTGCCGAAGGAAGCAGAGCTTAAGGAACCAGGATCTTCAGAATATGCTTCTCAAACTTAGGACAACAAAGGGAAATATTTCTGCTATTAAAATGAGGCTCTGATTCATGGAGAAATGGCACTATAAAATAGACAATAGCCCGGTCCATTTCATCTTATCTTTACTGCCCAGGCAGCAAAAATTTATGCTAAAAGTCAGGTGTGGTGGGACAGACCATAATTCCAGCACTCTGAGAAGCTGAAGGAGAGGATCACAAGTTCAGCCCCAACCTGGGCACCTTAATGAGACCCTGTCTCTAAAAAATAAAAAAAGACTAGGGATATAGCTCAGTATAAAGGCCTTGGGTTCAATTTCCAGTAGAGTACTGAGGGGGAAAAGTATGCTAAAGATGAGCTGAGACTTTCTTTGAATCAGCTAGTCATGTGTGAGTTCTGCCCCTTTTCTCACAGCCTCTGTGAAAAGCAGTAAAAGATTCAAATGTGAGTAGTGGAAAAGTTGAGGGGTAACTCATACTCTGGACTAGAGAGTACGTGAAGATTCTCAAAACATCATGTTAAATGCAAGCATTTTTATCTCCCACCAGCTCCATGCAAGGCAGAATGTTTAAGTGTGGTACAGTAAGAGTCATTCATTTGAGGGTGTATATTTACAAATGGGAAAGATTCTATTTAACAAAATCAATCAGCTTGGCATCTTAATTGTCCCCAGCTTCTTACCTCTGGTTGCTCTGACCGAGTCTTCCTGCATCCAGAGACCCTCTTTTCTCTAGATTGATTCTTCAGATCCTTCCCCATCCAGAAAGTCAGTCTCCAGATGACTTGGAATAAACTTAGGATTCTCCCCGAAAGCCTTTCTTTTCTGATCAAGACCCAGCCTGTTTCCTATTGATTTCCAGCAGTGACCCCAGCATGCACTCATCTTTTATTTCCACCAAACATGACGTACACGACCTTTGGATTTGGAAGCAGAGAGAAGCCGGTGGCTTCCTGACACCACAAAGGTGATTAATAGTTCTGCACCATCTTCCTCAAGAAATGTATTGCAAAATTTTTTAGTCCATCACACCCTTGTTTCACAGAAGAGGAAATGCCTCCTTGTCTTCCAAAACTTCTCTATGACTTGGCTTAGATTTTAGAGTTAATACTCTCTACAGAGGATTTGTATTTGTGCCCACTAAAAGGTCACTTCAAGAAACAAAAACATCAGAACAAGATGTTACATAAAGCAGCCCCCTGTGAGTGAAATGGAGATGTTTCACCTGAAATGATGTTTATAGGACTGTGGTTGAGACAGGGCCCTGGAGGTAGTTTGCTTATTTAGATACCAGGTCTCAAAGAGGGACTTGTACTCCATGTGGCTTCCATGTGACTTCCACATGGTGCACGGCAGAACATCCAAGGGCTTTTGTCAGCAAGTCCAGTCATGTTTGGGAATTAGCTTCTGACTCTGGGGAGTTTCACAGCAGTACAGAAGCCAGTTTCAGAGTTGACCCATAAGTATTACATAAGCCCAGTGACCCCAGAAGCCAGAGGCAAATCAATCCTTCTGATGCCTTCCTTCCAGAACATTTGAAGGGAGCAGAGCTTAAGGAACCAGAACTTCCAAGATTCTGTATACTGAGACATTCATCAGATAAAGAAGAGTATTTTTGGGCCAGGGATTTAGCTCAGTGGTTCCACTGCATGCCTTGTAAGTGCAAGGACCGGAGTTCGATCCCCGGTACCAAAAAAAAAAAAAAAGAAGAAGAATATTTTTGCTGTTAAATAAGATTCTTAGGCTCTTACTTAAATGGCACCATAAAGACATAGAGTAGAATAAACCATCACTTAGGCAAGAACCTCTAAGATGAATCAACTTTTATTTCAAGAAGGATTTTATTCACATATTCAATTAACATTATGTATGCAGTCATGCAGATCTGAAGATACAGAGTCACTGATGTCCACAGCTCCTCTTGTCTCCTTAGAGAGCACAGATCTATGAGCATTTCTTTAATCTTTTTCATTCTTAAAACAAAGATTACTTAAGTACGGCACTGAGAGTTTCCCATGTCCCAAATAGCATAACTCTGGAGAGAATTAATTTACTTTACCAGCATGGTAAGAGCCAGAATGTGGCACAAGCCACAGAAGTCAACACTAGATGAACTGAAACAGAACATAACTTTATTGGAAGAATTCAGGGAAGTTCACAGACCAGACAGTAGGGCAGGAGAGTAAGTCTTGGAAAAATGCAAAAATTAGAGCCACTCAGGATATAAGGGACAAGAAGCATGATCAAGATCATTTCTTAGGAAGAATTGTCTAAAGTGTGCTGTGGATGCTGCCAGCACTGCAGCTGTTACCTCCTGTTGCTATCAGCATCATTATTGCTATATGGTCCTATTCCTATGTGTACCTTCAGCCTTGTATCACTTTCAAGATCTCAAGCCCTACATAGGAGCATCTGATTAGGTAAGCGTAGGTTACAAGTCCTTGTTGCCAGAAAGCAGCAGGGAGATACTCCCTCTTTTAACCTCCATAGGAAGAGGTGGGGCACTGGGTTCCACCAATATAAAACACAATGGTGTAAGGAAATCTCTCCAGATAGAGGAGATTGGATGAGAGAGAGGAGGAGGAGGAGGAGAGAGAGAGAGAGCCAAAAGCAGCATCCATCACACATCTCAATCTTGTCCAAAAAAACCCAACTCCAGTTGGGCATGGTGGCACACACCTGTAATCCCTTCAGTTAGAAGGCTGGGGCAGGAGAACTGCTATGAATCTGAGGCCAGCCTGAGTTACATAGTGAGTTCACAGCCCACCTGAGCTACAAAGCAAGACCTTATCTCATAAAATAATGAAATAAAATAAAATAAAAGTAAACGAACACCATACTTCATTCCTTATATAATTCAAACTCCTATCCTCTTTTAAAGAGCTGATGTTGGACATAACAAAAACTCTTAGCTTGAAGAACCTAGCTTTCAGCTGTATAGACACCTCTTAATTCTTATATTATCTGTCTTCTTTGGCAAATACTATCATGGTAAATATATTATTTGTGCTCTCATGTATTCATTCTCTGTCTAGTCCTTCAGGATTAGAAGTGATTAACAAAATTTAATATATTCTAAACACTTCAATGCAAATGAAAAGAAACAGTTTGTTCCTGCATAAAATGCATTTGTCCTGTGTGCGATGCCCCTCATCTCAGGACTTCTAGGTAGAGGTGGGCGAACAATGAAGATGGGTCAGCTTGGGCTTTGTGATCTCTTGGTGGTCATGGGAGGATCTGTGGTAACTGTCAAGGTTTTAGGAAATGAGTGGATGGGTTGGTTGGGTCTACTTGTATTAAGCATCGCTAATGTGTGTCTATTATAAGCAAGAGTTCAGCCAGTAAAGGGGTCTGGAGTCCAGGCAGGGATTGGCCAGGAGATGAAGGTAGGGCCACTGAGGAATGGGCTTGAGGAGAGATCCCAGCAGGGTGGCTCATGATCAGTAAATTACAGATGACACCAAAGAAACCAGGAGAGGGATGCAAGGGTTGGGCTGAGGTCAGAGGACAAAGCTGGGATTTTACCTGGAGAGATGTCTGCTGTTGACCTTGGCTTCTTAGAAGGGAGTTTGGACATGATCTTTCTATGGTTTTAGAGAACCCAAAGCACTAACATAGCACTTGTGAATCTTCATTCACAAAATGATCCTTAATCAGGCAAAGCTATTTCAATGTGTTTTAAAATGAGCCTTCCAGACAATGAGATTCAGTGGAAGGAGTCCTGACTTCAGTGAATCCAGCTATAGCATTGCTATCTGAGATGGTAAGCAAGTCTCAGGGCCTCAGTATCCTTCTACAAAACGAGAAGGTTGAGCTAAATATTACAGGAAGATTACTTAAGAAATGACTGATTGTAGCATATGTGCATACATGGTCCTATGCACACATTCCTACATGCATACACATCAGTGATGGTGCTGCAAGTGTGTACTGTAAGAAGAAAGTCACAGAACCCAGTCCTGGCTGGGCCTCCCCTTTCCCCTGAAGCTGGCTCTAGGAGAGGAGAACTTCCTCAAAAACCCACAGCTGTTAAAATGGCACCAAGGGGGTTGTACTTAATTTCTGTTTCCTAATATCCTGAATGTGGAGTCCATAATGGTGGTACTTCCCTCAAATCACAACCACAAACCGAAAGGGGGAAAACCTTGCCACCCAAGACTTATCCAGTAATAGGTAACTGTGGCCAGAAATCACATGCTTGACCTGGGCCCAGCCAGTTCATAGCTCAAGAACACAGAGCTGTAGCCTGGGATGGGGGCGGGGTCCATTTTTCCAAAACAAACCATGTTGGCTTTTATTTAACTCCTGATTCTGGCTAATTATCCTTTGTTTACTCATATCCTTCTTCCCAAGATTGCATTCCATCATCAGGCTTTTTTGGGGGTAAATCTTAGAAATTATTCATCCATTCTAGGTGACGTGATGAACAGCCTCTTCCTTGAAGGACTTATTCATTGTCTATGGGCCAGACTCTGCCCAGTTTCAGGGACCCCACAGAATACAAGACAGACTGGATCATGCTCTCTGAGACTTGCAGTTGAATGTGGAAGGTGGAGACATACAAATCAAAGCAAGTGCATCTATAGCTACAATAGGGTGTGAAAAAGACAAAGGGTGCAGGGCAGTGACAGGGGATAATGAGATGAGGGCCAAGGAGCATATTTGGACAGAAGAGATCTCTCCACGAAGGTGACACAAAAGCTGAGATCTGAAGGATGAGTTTTGTGAAACACAGGGTGAGACAGGAGTAAGGGTCGCAGTGTGTGTGTGTGTGTGTGTGTGTGTGTGTGTAAGTAAAGGGGGAAACAGATTTTCTGGCAGAGGGAAGAGTAAGTTGCAAGAAAGCTCAATAGATTCTATGACCTTAAAGAAGCCTAGCTGGGTGAAGCATAGAAGACAATAACATGAGATGAGAATGGTGAGTTTGGCAAAGGCCAGACCACACAAAGTCTTTGTAAAAATCTGGGATTTTCTCATAATTGTTTTTCCTAAATTCAATAGGAAAGCATTAGAGCATTTTAGGTGGATGAATCACACAATCTTATGTCCATTTTTTCTTTGTTTTAAGGACAATAAAATAAAATAGGAATAAAAGAGGAAGCAAGAAAGCCTGGTAGAAGACTATTGTTGCAGCTCAGGCAAGAAGATATGAGGGCTGGGACTAAGTTAGTGGCTCTCAGTTTCCTAGGGGTGGGTCATAAGCAAGGTCTGGAATCATGTTTATTGGTCACCGCTAATGGGTGCTGTCAGCATCTACTGAATAGGGGCCAGGGGCTCTGCTAAACATCCTAAAATGCACCTGGCATCCCCTCACATCAAAGAATTATGTAGTCCAAAATGTCAATCGTGCTAAGGTAGGAAAACTCTGGACCAGGCAATGCCAGGAAAAATGGAGAGAGGAAATTGCTCTGTCTTGAGAAACACATATGAGAACATGTTGGATGGTATTCAAAATTTCTATCTAGTAGAAAGAATCAGTGGCTTAGTTTCAAATTCCAGATTTACTGTTTGCCGACTGTGGTTGCAAGATATACAAAAAAATCATGCTCTGGATCAGTTTCCCTGTTTCTAAAATGGGGATAACCGTGTACCTATTTCAAAGGCATGTCGATGAGGATCAATTATTCAATCATGTAAAGTGCTTAAAATAGGCCTGGACTGTGATCAGTGATATTGGTTGTTACTTATTATTATTAGCATGGAGACATCCTAAAAGCTATCAAAGTTGATACGTGAATTTGGGAGCCATCGGCATAGACATGGCATTTAAAGCTTTGAGTTGAGTGTATAGACTGAGGAAAGACAAAGTTCCAGACTGAATCTTGGGTCCTCTTATTAGGATATCAGGGAAATGAGAACAGATAGCCAAGAAGATTGAGGAGGACCAAGGAGGTGAGAGGAGAGTGACTGCAGGAAAGCCTTTCAAGAGGGGATGTTCAATTGGTTGAGTAAAAAGATGGGAAAGTATCTCGAATTTCAAAGTCATTAGTGACTTTGTAAAAAGAGATTTTAGTGACGATGTGAAGATGGAAGCCAGTCTGGAATAAGTTGATGACTAAAGGATGGAAGATGTGGGGACAGAGTATTGGGGACCTTTTATTAATTTTGTCTGAGACTAGCAGAAGTGATAGAAGATTGTTAAGTTAATTAAGGATAGGGTTTTTTGTTTTGTTTTGTTTTTATTTTGTATGTGTGTATTGCTTTTTAAATAGATATCATTCCACAATATTTATGTACTGATGAGAGTAATATGGTAGAAAGAGAAAAATTAGAGAAACAGGGGATTAGTGAGTAGCAAAGTCCTACAGAGGATCAGAGGAGATGGGAAAGTCTGTCCATTGGTTGGATGAGAGACACTTTGTGCTTTGGAACAATGAATGATACATAGACGTGCTTGTAGTCTTTGTGTTAGCAAAATGGAAGTGGTGCATAACTGGCCACTTCTGTATTCTCAGTAAAGGAGGAGGACAGTGTACCTACAGAGGTAGGTAGAGGACAGTGGTATGTGTTTTACAAATGGTTACCTTGGAAACTGGAAGAACTAGATTTCTGGGAAAAAGTGGTAAGACTGCTGGACATCTTTTGAGCCTTGTGATCATCAGTTGCAAATAAAAGCAGTGAACTTCATTCTTTTTTATATATTTTTATTTTAATGGGCATATAGTAATTGTACATACATTTACGGGGCATGGTGTGATACTGCAATACATGTACACACTTTAATAATCAGATTGGGGTAATTAGGGTTCTAAAAATTTGCTATTGTTCAGAAAGAAGAGAAGAGAAGGAAGGATTATCTTCGGATTTATTGAGGAGCTGGAATTTTGCCCTGTCAACAGGACACAGGAAGAGATAAGGAGCCTGAAGTTATTTGCAGGAGAGTGGTTATAACACGTGGGCCCTGAAATCTAAGCTGGGATGTGAATGAAGAAGAGAGCTGATGCAACAGTGAGAGACTGGTAGAGTGATCAAAGGCTTTGATTTGAGTTAAAGTAAAATGCTAGGGGAGGAGAGATGGAAGACAGGATGCAGTGGTCAGAGAGGGGTTTCTAGACCTAGATCTCAAATCACACCTAGAATCTTATCTATATTCTAATGGTGACAATATCCAGAATAGGAATGGATGAGGATGGTAATTGTCCATGGGGAGGTCAAGGATCCAAGGAACCAAGAGCTGGCCAGCTGTGCAGCTGGGAGCTGAGTCACTAAGAATGACAATAGGATTTGTAGGAGAGAGGAAATCATGTTTGAGTCCTCAAAGAATGAGATGTGACCAACAGGCTGGGGAGTGAAGGCAGAAAGGAAAGCGAGGCAGGTGGCAAGAGAGCTTGTATCTCAAAGGGACAAGAGGGTGAGGGACATGAGAGAGTGCTTCCTCCACCTCCTGACTGAAACATGCAGGTGTGAGGCAATATAGAGCATCTGATTGAAAGACTGGAGCTGCCATGGTAGACTTAGGTAGGTAGAGGGCAGACAGAGCAGCAGGCAGGACCCTGTTAGGGCAACACAGCCAAGTTTAGAGAATTCACATCGTCTTTGACCTTCACTTGCACACTGCAGGGTCAGTTACACAATACAAAGTCTGAGCCACTTGGTGGGAGTCTCATTCCTCCTCTTCCTCCCATCCCCCACTTCCTGCACAAAGGGAGGATTTTTCAAAAGTTTGCAGACTGAAATAACCCTAGAGCAAGCTAATTAAGTGGTATGAGTGGTTTAAACAAAAGCCCACAGTTAGCGCCAATGTGAATTAGGCAAAGGTAGTTTTTATGTAATCTACATTGTTCTGAGAGTACCCTCCCCCCGAGTGTTCAGGTTCAACATTCACTTTAAAGTTTCATTTTAAATACTTTCGGCTCAAAACACCTTACAGGTATTATCAGAAAGAGAAAAGTTCCCTGATTAAGTCAGAGTTTGCCATGGCTTTTAAATCCATTCTTCATCCTTATGTAACACAGAGAAGCCAAAGATGTTTGAGGCAAGGGCCCAAGATCAGGAGCAGCACTGTCATAACAGCATTTACTGAGCACCGACTGTGTCCTGGGCATTGTTCTAGGCAATGCTGCCACCCTATCAGATTTCATATTCACAAAACCTTTGTTTTCATCTCATTTTACAAATTGAAAAAAAAATGAGACACTGAAAAGTCAAGTGACTTTTTCTAGGTTACCAAACATAAGACATAGAGATAAGATCATCTGCAGAGCTTGGACCCTTAACCATGGTCATACACGCATATACTGCAAATATAGGACATGTGTCTATTTACTCTCTACTCTTCATCCAGAGCAGACATCACTAGTCTATCACAGAACAATCCTGCCAAGCTCAATCACTAATCTATTTCTCTAGGAGCACCTACATGTTGAAAGTGCTGGCACTAGATGAGAAATCTGTTATTCTTGCCGCTGACTCCCCTTCTTTACTTGCTCCTGTTCTCCCTTAAACATGCCTCTGCTCTAATCCAGACTGGTTCAGCTTTGACTTTGCTGCTCTGCACTCAGCCCACAATCTTGACTTCTTCCAAATTTGTCTCAGGCTGACACTTAGTCCCAGGCTCACCTTGTCCTTTTTCTGGTCTCCTCCTCATCCATCTCATTCTCATCATGAGTTGGCTCTGGGACTCAGTGTCACTGCATGCCTGAGGTGCAGAGGGAAGGTGGTGGCAGTAGACAGGACAGGAGAAGAAGGCTCGGTACCGATTTCATCCTTAGAATTGAAAGCTTTGACCCATCTATAAAAAATTTCTATGTGAACAACAAAGATACAGAATTTTACATGTAGTATCACATTGTAAAGATCTTATAATTGGAAATATATCACAAATAGTGCTGTTGAACGTTTTTAATGAAAAAAAATCCCTCAATTTTAATCAACTGACTCATAAACGGAAGAAAGCTTTCTTAATTTTGGAGGAAAAACTTCTATATTTGTTGTGTAGTGGCAATGCTAGGTTAGGGGATTGAAAAGTAGTGGGCTCTAGCTACATAATACTGGAAAATCACTTAGCCTCTTTGAACCACAGTTGATCTGTAAATTGTGCCAATTAAATTTTGAGCTGTCTTAGGTCCCTTGCAGTCTCCATGTTAGAAGCTCTGTCCTCCTCCCTCCTCTTTTAGATCTAGAAGTCACCAGAGATGTCCCCTGGGGATTTACAGGGATCTTGGGAGTCTCCACAGGTCATGTGATATCTGTCTTTGTCTCCCTCTCTGACTCTGCCCCTACTTTGCCCACTGCTATTGTCTGTGGGATCCCTGGTGGAACAGGTTCTGTGGGGCCTAATGTCTATCACCCAATGTCAACACCACAGGAGAGGGTATTGATGTCCTCCTGCTGCCAAAGCTTCTTTAGGAATTGTACACTGTGGTGTTGAAGCCTAAAACTGGGCTGCTCAACTCTGCCACTGTCACGGAACCAAAGACCACCTGCCAAGAGGCCTGTTAGGTTGCTGTGAAAACTGTCAGAGCCACAACTCAGACTCTTGACTGGATGTCAGTCTCTTCTCTCTTTCCACAAAGCCCAACACCAGCTGGCTGAGCACTCAAGACACACAAAATATAGGACTGATCTAATCTGTCCCTGGAAACCATCGAGATAAACGCATGTGAGAAGCCAGGATAAGCTATAATTAGAAGCCCAGTGAGTCACACAGCTCATGGGAGTTAGCTCAGAGGCTCTCACTCATAAAATGAAGCATGAGGCTGACATCTGCTGAGGTTCATCCTGGGTGTCAGGATCCAGCCTTTTCCATGGAGTAAGAAAATCCGTCAGAGAGCGGGAAGATTCACTGAGCACAAGAGCATTCATTCTAGGTCCCATTTCTTGGAGACAGCTCAGCCTGACACAGGAAATACAGACAAAGTGATTTAAAAAGTTTCACAAGAAAAAAAAATCCCTTTACCACAAACAATTTCTCTTTAACTTTTCTTAAGGTGGTGCCCTTGTTAATTTAAGCCCTTCACATACTTTCCCAGCAGTGATTTGAGTTTATGATCTATTGCACACCTTCCCAGGCCTGGTGAATTCAGCAAAAGTATGGGCTTTCAAATCTCAGCTCCACTAAGGGCTGGCTGTCACCATGAACAAGCTTGGTGAATTCTCTAAACCTTAGTCCTCTTTAAAATGTGGTTTTTAATGAAGATTTAAAAAATAATAATATATGCAAGGTAACTGACACCAGATCTCACATACGACTGGTAATCAATGCATAGCAGCCTCCTTCCTTCCTACTGGAAGTCGTTCGATGATACTACAAGTTTTCTGTTAGACACAGAACACACCCTTCAAAGTGCTAATGCTGGTTCAGCTCAGTAGACACCTTGTCTCAGAAAAGCCATTAGAAACCCCCAAAGAACTATATTTTCCTCTTGTAAATACAGTAGCTCACTTCCCGCAACTTCCCATCATTTTGCATTAAGTGAGCCCAACAAATGAATCATGCTACTTACAGAAGCAAATTCATGAGTTATACCCAAAGCCCAGGCAATTTGGCTTCTCCCAAGAAGCTGTCAGTACCACTAAAAAGAAGGCTTAGAGGAGCCACAGTTAGAAAACCCAAATTCCTGGCTACCCCAAGCTAGCTCTGAATTCATATGCATTACTGAGAGCTTAGTTCGTTTTTTTCCCCTACTGAATTTCTATCTACAGCATTCAAAGACAGTTGAGAGTCACTGTTTGGCCATTTAGAAAGTGATTATTTACTTTTAGAAATCATCTATTATAGTGTTTAAATTAGGACTATGATTGTCATGAAAAATTTAAAGAATTTGTCCTTTGTATAAAAACAGATATATCTATATATAGATTAGCCCTTACTGGCCCACAGGCAGCAAAATAGAAAGTGCTCAGGTTAGAGACAGGAGATCAAGACTTAAATGCTAGTTTTAACCTTTACTTACTGTATGATCTGGGGCAAGTTTCTGAACCTCAGAGCTTTCTCTACAAAGTGGGGAGAATATTTACCCTATATATCTTGTACATTACAAAATAATAGAGTAATGACACCATGAAAAATGTACTGCAATGTAAAATATTAGATTGATTTTTTAAAGTCATTATTAGTCTTTTACATTTTCCCAGTAGTTCTGGTTCTAATTTCTTGAATTAATTTTGTTGGTCTATTTTTGCTCCCATCTCAATCAATGTATTTTTTGGAAAAACTCCAGTCTTCCAGAATGAATGGGAAACTCTACATTTATGATTGATCTGCTAGGATGAAGATTGTTACACAGTATCAAACCATCATATATTTAAAAATTTGGTTTTCCTACATGAAGTACTTTGAAACAATAGCTAAAATTCTCTGTACTGAAATCTTTACAACGTTATTTTGCAACACTTCCCATCCCATCACAAGGTGATATCTCTTTCCCTTCGCCTCATATCTGGGCTGGTTTATGACCTGCTTAGGTCACTAGAATGGTGTTAAAGTGGCATTGGCCAAGTTCCGAGTCTTGGCCTCAAGAGTCTGTGGAGCTTCCAATCTTATTCTTACTCCTAGAATCCTGCTACTGCCATGTGTGAGTCTGGACTTGCCTGCTGGTTGATGAGAAACATATAACCTCATCACCCCCAATCTTCAACCAGACAATAAATGATACCCACGCATGTGAGTTAGGGGATCTCAGATCAGGCAGCACCCAGATGACCCATCAGCTGAACACAGATGCACCTGCGGAGCTTGTAGCCTTAATGATAGTCATGCTGCCATACGACCATAATCCACTGGACCAATCCCAGGGAAGCAGAATGACCCCCTCATTCTTAGACTTGTAAGCAATGATAAGTGATTATCATTTTAAGGTACCGATTTTAGGAGTGTTTCCTTCCATACCAATAGATTAATTTTTTATGCCTTTCAAAAAAAGGACTCTTCCTAATGGCAGACTAGCATAACAGAGAGTGTATAAACCTACAGACATGCTAGCCAAAATAGATGGTCAAGAGCAAGAGAAATAAAGGAAATCTCCCAGGGTAAGACAAGAAGCACTCAAAGGCATAGTCATAAGCAAAAGCTGATATTGTAACCTACAGATGCATAACTTGGTCTTAGTTGTAGGCATTAATGACTACGGATAAATGTTGTAATGTTCACCCAGAGATGGCAGATTTTCCTAATTTGCCTAACTCACAAAAAATGAAGAGATAGAACAGAAAACCTTGCCATATTAAACCTTCAACCTCAAAGAGCTGCCCTTTCCATGACAAAAAAAAAACAAAACGAAAACAAAAAACTAGAATATATTTGTTTGCTGACTCAGATAAAAATAAAGGAAGCCTGTCACATGGCAAGATTACAGGTGAAAAGTTGCCCTTGGGACAGCGACACTCCAAGTCCCAGTGCTGTAACTGAACTTACACTATTAGCATTGTGTGAAAATCTCACCTAAAGAATTAACATTAAAACTGTTCTAGGAACATTGAAACCCACAGAAATAAAAAACTAAAACAAAATACTCTTTCCAGGCATTCCCAAAATAGAGGCTACATGGACTTTCTGCTGGAGATAAGCTCATAGTAACAGTGACAAAATTTGAGAAACTAAGCCAGCATAAAAGAGAACTACCAGTACAGTAAACAAAAGAGTGAAAATACTAGGACCTGGACCTAGTAGGACAATCTAAAGAGGCAGCTATTGATTAAAGGCTTTTTTAAAAAGAAGAAAATTTTAAAATCCATAGTAAGAAAAGAGGACAGTACAAGGAGAGAAAAAAAGAGATTTGAAAGAAAAAAGCAAACCTAAAACAAATATAGTCCTAATAGGATACTAGACACAGGAGAAAATTAATAAACTCAGAGATAAAGCTGATAGCCAGCAGGGGAATAGCTGGGTCAAATGCAACCTCTAATCCTAGTTTTTTGAGGACTCTCCATATGATTTCCACAGTGGTTGCACCAGTCTACACTCCAACCAACAGTGGAGAAGAAGTCCTTTTTCCCCACAACCCCACCAGCAATTGTTATTGGTTGATTTCTTGATAGCAGCCATTCTTTCTACAAAAGCACCATACCCCAGCAATATATGTGCACCCATGTTTATAGTGGCACAGTTTGTAATAGCTATCTTGGAAACAGACCAAATGCCCATTGACTGATGACTGGATAAAGATGCGGTTGTTGGTTTTTTTAAACATCAAATGGAGTACTACTCAGCCATAAAAATGATAAACTAGAGACATTTATAGCTAAATGGATGCACACTGAGATCATACTCTTAAGTGAAACAAACAGGACACATGTGTGTAAATACCAAATAGTTTCTCTGATGTGAGAAACTGAAATTGTAAATGAGGACCAACATGTATAATAGATAATGTGAAATAGGAAGAAAAGGGGCAAAGGGGAAGGGGAAGTAAGGAGGAAAGGAAAGAAGGGAAAGAAAAAAATATGAAAAAAGAAGGAAAAAACAGAAACAAAGTTTTTGTAAATAGGGAGGGGTGAAGGTGTGGAAGAGAGGGAAGGAGAATGGGGAAAAAATAAGAACCAAGATACATCATGTACAGATACAAATTCCCAATCATGAATGTGATCATAATGTATACCTAAAATGTACCAATAAACTTAATGAATAAAAAAGATAAAGCTGAGGAAATTACCTAAAACACATGGCCGAGAACAGAGGGCAAATACAAATGAGCAGTTAGAAAATATGAAGGCTGGACTAAGAAAAATCCAGCACAAAGAATATCAGGCAGTGTTTTAGTCACCTTCCTCTTCACTGACAAAATATGCGACACCCACAACTTAGAGGAGAGATTTATTTTGGCTCATAGTTCGGTCCATGGTTGTCTGGCTCCCAAGGAAAAACAGCATGGTGGACAGGTGTGGCAGAGAAGAAGAGGCTCTTTTCAGGGCAGCCAGGAAGCAGAGAGAGAAAGGAGGAAATGTGGAGGGAGATCAAGTCTTCCATGCCATGTGCCCAGTGACCTGCCTTTTCCAAACAGATCCCGTTTCCTAACAGCATGTCAGCTATGAGCCCCCTTAACCCAACCATCTTTCACAAGCCTCACTTCTGAGCACATTAAGTTCTTGCGGGGCATCTAGATATAAAAGGCAGCCATACTACATAGTTGTAAAGGCAACCATTCACAAAAAATTCAATATAAATGGCATTACTTGGATTTTTTTATAACGTGCTAGCATTTATTTCATAAAAATTCTAGAGGTGAGACAAGGGAAAAATAGAGGAAAAAATTTAGGAAAAAAGATAATAGCCAAGAAATTGCTAAAATTAAAGAAAGACACAAGTTATCAAACCAAAAAAGTACTTATCATATTATGACAAAGTCATAATACATACAAAAAAACGAACAGCTAATGAAGGAAAGGAAAATATTGTGAGAAAAATGAAAAATACTGAAGACAATGAAAAATACAAAAAAACAAACAAATAAAATAGCTTCCCTGAAAAGTAATGAAAAATCAAAATAACTGAAGACTCTGTCAACAACAATCCAAGCCAGAAAATAATGAAACAGTAGCTTCAAACCACAGAAGCAATAGCTCTGTCACTTCAAAATTCTAAAAACCCAGATAAAATTTCATTCAACACTACAGTATAGTTTGTTCACACAGTGGGTTTTCACAATGGAGAGAGGGTTGTGATGCATCATTAGATGATTAAAACCAAAATAAACAACAACAAGCAAACCAATATTTTTATATTAAGAAGGAAGCAAAAGTATCTACTCAACTTTACAGTAATTGTATATAAAATATTGGAAGAGAACCCAGGAAAAAATACACTTGTTTACTTGTAGAGAAAGAGGAGAGCTAAGTGGATGAGGACAAGTGTTAAGAGCATCATCCTGATTGTACTTAGAAGGAGAATAGCTGAGTCAAATGGAATTTCTAGCTTTAATTTTCTGGTGAATCTCTCTACTGATTTCCATTTCCACCAACAATTCAGAAGGGTTCCTTTTTCCCCACAGCCTCGCCAACGTTGGTTATTATTTGATTCTTTGATGGTGGCTATCTTTTCCAGGGTAAGACAGAATCAGTGTTGTTTTAATTTGCACTTCTCTAATGGTCAGAGATGGTGAACATTTTGCATTCACTGGCCATTTATACTTCTTCTGAAAAGAGTCTTTCCATTTCAGTTGGCCATTTTTTAAATTGGGTTTTTTATTTTGAAGGGTCTATTTTTTTTGTTTCTTATATATTCTAGTTGTTAGCCCTTGTCCAAGGAATAGTTGACAAATTTTTTTTTCCATTCTGCAGATTGTCTCTTCACTCTGCTGGTTGTGTCCTTTGCTATACAGAGCCTTTTAACTTTGAAATAATTTTATTTGTTGATTCTTAATATTATTTCTTGTGCAATTAAGATTCTCTTTAGAAAATCTTGCCTGTTCCTATGTCCCCAAGAGTTTTACCTATTTTATTTTGTACTTGATTAAGAATTTCTATTTTAACATCTAGATCTTTGACCTATTTTGATTTTAGTTTAGTACATGATGAAAGATAAGGGTCCAGACTTATTCTTCTGCACATGTATAGTCAGTTTCCCCAGCACCATTTGTTAAAGAGGTTGTCTTTCCTCCAGTGTTTGTTTTTGACTCTTTGTCAAAGATAAGATATCTGAATGTTCCTGGGGTTGTTTCTTCATCCTCTCTTCTGTTCCATTGATCTGAATGTCTGTTTTTGTGCCAGTACTATGCTTTTAAAAAAAAAAATCACTGTATCTTTGTAATATAACTTAAAATTCAGGATTGTGATGCCCCCTGCTTTACTTTTGTTGCCTAAGATTTTTTTTCTATTTTTTATGTCTTCTGATTCCATATGAATTTTAGAATTTTTTTTCTAATTCTGTGAGAAATGCTATTGGTATTCTGATTGATAATGAAAATGCACAAATCTTAAGTGTACATTCACTGAGATTTAACAAATTCATACAGCCATTTATCCCAAACTCTATCAAGCTATAATACGTTGCTATCACCCTAGAAAGTTCCTTCTTGCTCCTTTCAGTCATTCTTTGCTTTTGTTACCTAAGATTTCTTTCTATTCTGATCTCTTCTTTGGCCCATTGCTCAGAGGCAACAAATGGTCTGATTTTCATACACCATAGATTAATTTTACCTTTTATAGAATTTCTTGTAAATGGAATCATGCATCCACTTGGCAGAACTGTTGCCTCTTACTTACAAGCTTACATAGGAGAGTGTAGGGACAGTTTAAACCTTCTGGCCTCTCATGATAATAGAATCTGACACTGTTGCCGCTCTCCTGGCCACCTGATGCAGCAGCTAGGTACGTGAGGCCCTTGGTGAAAATGCCAGGCCACCATTCACTGGAGTCAAAGGGAAGTGGAAATTGTAGAGTAGGTCTTCATAAAATGTATGCAGGAAATAGAAGCTCGCCAATCCTACTGTAGAACATGTAAACATCTGTCTGAATAGTTTTGGACATCAATCTTATGAAATAAACTTGCAACTATTTTATTGTTTGACAGCTCTTTTGTTTTGCACACCTGCATCCTTTTTGTTATTCTAGAACTACACTAAAAGTGTATGTTTAGTGAAAAATTAAATGTGAGATGTCAGTGTCTCAACACAATTGATAATGAAAGTACACAAATTGTGCTTAGTGTTTACTACTCAGTAAAGGTGTTGTAGTGACATCACTGGCCACTTGAAGACCAAAAGGTACAAACCTGCTTCTGAAAAAGGGTTAGCATCATCTACTTAAAACTTAGGGAATATTTAAAGAACAATGTGCCCACAGACAGTGATTACAGACAATAAATGCGCTTATAAGTCACTTCATAAAGCACACCTGTCACTCGGATTGGTGAAATATTTCCCTAAATGAATTTTGTTTGTTTTCAAGTTCAAGTTTGTCATGCACATTTGTAAAAGGGGAGTGGGCCCACTTTGCCTGTGTATCCCTGAGTCTGTGGCTCTCCATGCATCCAGCGTCCAGTGAAACATGGTGTTCATGATAGAGGCAACATGGGTAGAGATGGTGGCTAGGCTTGGGCTAGGGCCTCTGTTTCTAGAGCTGCCAAAACCCACTCAGATTTTTTCAAATCAAACAACTGTGCTAACACTTTCAAGTAACTCCTCCAAGAATACCTTGGCTGGCCCCAGTCAAGATAAGGCCACCACCAAAGCAAGTAGTAGTATCCTGAAGTCACCTGACAGTCTCGGTGTGATCTTGTTTCCCTTTGTGCAGCTCTATTGTCAAGAGACTCAGGCCCCAAAACATCTTCACTTCCCCTTCTTCTAAACCCAACTGGCATCTAAAAGCCCAGGGTGGTAAGGAAAAAGCAGATCTTCATCAAATCTGCTAATTCCGTATCTTATTTTATTAACACAGAAAATGTTGAGAATCCTGAACGTGATTGAAGAATACATGAAAGGTTTGACCGGATGATGAATGTCAATACTAAATATAGAATTTCATGAACAAGATAAAGAGACCACATAAATATTAGCTAAAGATGATTTACATGAATGTGGCTTAAAAAACATAGACCCTTAATATTTTACCTAGAAACAAATAATAAATTTTATCTCATCGAGAGTAATGGAATGGAGATTCAATTTTCATGTGCCTCTTTCAATCTATAAGATCATAAAACAGGTATAATAAAAAGCTTTCATAATTCTATTTACATGTACATTACAAAAAATTTTCAGGTATTACTGTAAATCCTCCACGTATTATTTCAGCAATACTAATTGAATGCTATTATACTCCAGATAACATTTTACATTTGAAGTTACCATTATTTCCTTGGGAACTGGGGTCTTCCTGGGACAATGATGGGTGGTTGCAATCTATCCCAAACCCAAGAATAATGAGTAATTCTTGCTTATGTACTTACAGAGCTTAATAGTAGACATCTTCCATCACCTATTTCTGTTCAACAAGAACATTAGGTTCCTCCAGCTAAACTGATTTTAAAAAGTAGAATGAATCACACTGACCTCAGCTAATTTCAAAATGCTACTTTTTATTTCTCCATATGTTGAATACTTCTTAAAATCTAAAAAAATGATCTTTGAAGGTAGACTTGACAAATGTTGAAATAAAAAGGGAAATACAGTATGTGAAGGAGCCAAACTGTAAAGTGTTTGGGGAGTGAAGACTGGAATCTAACTTGCATTAAATTTACAAAAAACTTTTATACTCTTCCATAAATAAATTTTAATGAAGTTTTTAATGAATCAGAATAACCACATTTGGAACACGCTCTGTTTTAATCAATATTTTCAATTTATTAGAACTTGGCCCTAAATCTAGTATGAGATTGATTCTGGAAAGTTAAACCTTTACACAGAAACCTTTTTAAAACTTGATACTCCCCACAGTCTTTTGTTTGCTTGGTCACACACGGTTCTTAGATGTCCTAGTATCTAAGACGGCCATAGTAGTCCTGATACACAAAGTAATTTGTTTCCATCTTTAGAAACCCTTGCCAGAGCTGCCAAACTCAACAGATCCAAAGCTGTATGTGGTCCCCTTTGCTTCCCACCAAATGTCGTACATCTATATTGAATTCCACATTGTGTTCATATATTTATGCTTGATTTACAGTAACTTCTCATGTTATAGAATTGACATGTACTGAACACAGACTGTAAATAAAAAACACTCAATAGCTGAGAGCAAAGCAAATTGACTCCATTAGTAGAATATCACAGTTAAATGATGCCAGTTTCATATTCCATGGGAACTTGATACTTGAAGTAGAAAACCACTTTGTTTATTTTGGCAGTACTGCAGATTGGACCCAGGACCTTCACACTGAGCTGCATCTCCATCTCCAGCTGTTCTTATTTTGAGACATTATCCCACCAAGTCACTCAGTTACCCAGTCTGGGCTCAAACTTGAGAGCCTCTTGCTTCAGTCTCCCAGAGTGCTGAGGTTACAAGTATGTGGACCTTGGAGCTTTTAATATCTCTAGTCATTCATCACATCCTGTAATCACAGCTTAGTTATTTTCTGACATTGGGTTCTTTTAATCCAACTCATGGGTTAAAGGAAAGCTTTGGAAGTCCATTCTGTCTGAAGTAAAACATGTGACTTTATTTTGAATGCTACCAAAAGTGCACTTATACGATGATGATAAATTTATTTGACATCGATAATATAAATACAAATTTTGGTGAAGCATAGCATCATTGTAAAAACAATGTTCTTACTGAATGAAAGCAGCCTATGCAGTAAAATTGAACTTGGAATTGGTTAGGTGCATATATATATATATATATATATATATATATATATATATGCCATCATGTATTAACAAGCTGCAGTGTTCTACCAATAAAAGTAGAAGCTGTAGTTGTCAGAATTTACAAACACACACGCATACACATGCAGAGAGAGAGAGAGAGAGACAGACAGACAGAGAGAGAGAGAGAAAGAAGGGAGAGGGAGAAACACAGAGAGAACTACCAAGTTTTTTTAGAAAGCTAATGTTGAATTTCCAAAAATCTTGGAATCTTGGCATGGTGATAGACATTGATCCCCATGATCAATCAGATCTCAGAAAATTTTGTCTTTAAATTACTACAAATCAACCTAAGTGTCCTTTAATGAACTGAACTTTTACTCATTTAGAAATGAGAGCTCGGGCCAGGGATTTAGCTCAGTAGTTCCGCCGCTTGCCCCACAAGCACAAGGTCCCGAGTTCAATCCCCGGTACCAAAAAAAAAAAAAAAAAGAAAAAAGAAAGAAATGAGAGCTCCACAAACTGATTCAATTTCATTTAAAAATGGTTGGAAATATTGAAGGTAGTATACAATGAATGGGAACCTACCAAAATGCAGCTTTTAATCTTATGGAAGACTATCATTAATAAAAACTAAAGCTTCAATCAAGCATGGTGGCACATGTTTGTAATTCCAGCCTGCAAAAGGCTGAAGCAGGAGGATTGCCATAAGTTGGAGGCCAGCCTTGGCTACATAGTGAGTTCAAGGTCAGCCTGAACCACATAGGGACACCCTGTCTCAAAAAAAAAAAAAAAGAGAGAGAGAGATTATACACAAGATAAAAATTAAAATATAGGGCCAGGGATTCAGCTAAGTGGTTCGGCATCTGCCTCGCAAGTGCAAGGTCCCGAGTTCAATCTCTGATATAAAAAAATTAAAATATATTCTTATTAAAGAAAACATGAAACTAAACAAAGTAATGATAAATCAAGGAATATACGAGATTTGATTTGGAAGATTGGTAATTGACCTTGGAATATCTAAATGTCTAAAAGGCTGATTGGATAGGGATTCTATTTTTGATTAGATAAATTGCTATTATGGGATGGAATGACATAAGTTTCAGAAAATCTATAAATTTTTAGCATCTAAATTTGGTAAGATTTACAAAGAATGAAAGACTCTTATGGCAGATTTTTAAAATATTTGTCAAAAATTACTCTGAATGGAAATGGAGAACAGTGTCTGTGAAATACTCCGGCTGAAATATTCAGTTATTTCAATTAAAAAATAAAATTGAAACTATTCCCCACCCAGCATGAATTGCCCTGATTTTTTCAGTTACTTCCAAATGTGTCAAATAGGATATTTTTTCGAGAATATTTTTTAGTTACAAAGAAAAGTCAATTGAGGGGCTGGGGATTTAGCTCAGTGGCACGTACCTGCCTCGCAAGCGCAAGGTCCTGAGTTCAATCCCCATACCAAAAAACAAAAAACAAAACAAAACAAAACACCGCCAAAAAGTCAATTGGTATTTGAAGAATTTCACACTCATTAACCACAATTATAACTCTGAAGATCCTAGGAATATTATGAAGAAAGCACAAAAATATCAAAATATATAGAAAAAGTATACGCTTTAGAAAAATACTAGTGACAGTAAATTAGAGTTAAGCATGGCTAAGAGTGAATACTTGGAGTGAAGAGGATGTTGAGGGAGTGAAGCAACTCCTGTGTGAGTAGCTGTGCATTGTAGTGGACACATGATGTCAGACATCTGTCCATACCCATAAAATGTGCACCTCTGAGACAGAGCCTGAATGCGAACTGTGGACACTGGAGATGATGACACATCAGTGTGAATGCATCAAGTGCCCCCACTGTCACTCTGCTGTGGGATGTGGATAACGGAAGAGGCCTTGCATGTATGGGGGTACCCAGGAGTTCTCTGTCCTTTCCACTTTGTTTTACTGTGGACCTTAAACTGCTCTTACAAAGTAAAGTATATTTTAAAAATATTAATGTATAAACCAATGAAGTTTCTTAATGTATAATGACCTACTAAATAAATTTGTAGAAATGCAAGCTAGAAAAATTTTATGATACAGATCGGGCTTGGGTTCTAGCTCAGTTATATGCCTAGAATGCTCAAGGCCCTGGGTCCAATCCTCAGCATCAGAAAGAAAAAAAGACAATCACATTAACGAAATTTTATCATCATTTTTATATTGTATAACATTATGACACCAAATTAATTTTTGGAAGCTCATTTTGTTACTTAAGTGTCACAATTACACTATAACATTTTTTCAGTAATATATTTAATGTAAAAATGACTAAAAAACGGATTAAAGAACAAAAGTAGCTATTCTGATTATGTTATTTTTAATGATCATAAGGCAATATATTGATATAAAGCCAACTTTTTGTATTTGTGTACAATGTATGTTATTTTCAATATATTAGAAATAATTCTTGAAAATATTTCAGTAGATAAGTTTTCTAATTCCACCTATATAACAAAACCTTTCTTAGCCAACAAATATTTCAAAATATATATAGCAAAATATTTTATTTTATTTATTTATTTTATTTTTATTTTTATTTTTTTCTGGTACCGGGGGATCAAACTTGGGACCTTGTGCTTGCCAGGCAGGCGCCAGAACCACTGAGCTAAATCTCCAGCCCCTGAAAGCTTTTTGTCTTTTTTTTTTTGGCACTGGGGATCAAACTCAGGTCCTTGTGCTTGCGCAGCAGGTGGCGAAACCACTGAGCTAAATCCCCGGCCCTATAGCAAAATATTTTATTACTCCTTCATCCTCTCAAAATGTGCTGTCCTCCTATTTTTGAAGACAGTTAAAAGAAAGCAGTGTTTTAAAAAAGGCTGACAGCAATATTTTGAGCAAACATAATGGAATAATAAAGGGATTTTTTAAAAGTTAAAAAAATTTTTCAAGTTAATAAAAAAAAAGTTTTGTGGTATAGGTGATCAAACCCAAGGCCTCAGGCATGCTAAGCATGAGGTCTACCATTGAGCTACACTCCCAGCCTCAGTCACGAAATATTTTTCCCCTTCTTTTTTTTTTTTTTTTTTGTACTGGGGATTGAACTTGGGACCTTGAGCTTTCGAGGCAGGCGGCAGAACCACTGAGCTAAATCCTCAGCCCCCTTCATTCTTTTTTGTATTGGTTATAAAGTCTAACAGGTTTAAATCTGGCAGACTTGCACATGCACTTAAAATACTTTGAAAAGCATGATGCTCAAATCACTTCTCTGTCCTACCCTTCCCCCAACAGGAGATGCTTGAAAAGACACAACTCCTGTAGAGTATTCAGCATAGTGCAAGAGAGAAAGCCAGTGCCATTGGCCCAGTTCCCTGATCTTAAAAGAAAAGTTTGTTCTACAACAGGCTCCATGAACCTGTCTGTGGGAATCATTTGAAGAACCTTAGTCCCTGGGTGCACATTTCTGAGGGGAAAGTCCAGAATCTGCATTTTGAAAGGCATCTCAGGAGATCTGGATGGGGAGTCAGTGGGCCCACTGAACAAGGCAACTGCTAAAATCTCCTCTGAATGAATCTCTATGGCCCATAAGTGTCTGCCTATGTCCTGAAAAGCTGGGACGTGGCTGTCACTCAGCATTTCTGAGCACCTCCTCTGTGCTGCCCAAGACACCAGGCTGTAGAACACAGCCTCGCAGCCACATGCAGCTCATAGCTGCAGGAGAGGAGGTCATTTCTGTAGATTTGTGTGCAGGATTTTCCCTTTCCTAATGAAGCTTCCACTCATCCCAGCCCTCTTTGGGGAGGAAAACATGTCCAGACTTGCATTGTTGAAGATGAAGAACTGACAGGGGAACTCCTAGCCCCCACAGAGGCTAGCCTCAGATGAAACATTGCACTTGTCATTTGCAAAGTGAAGAATGAAATGTGAGACATCCCTAGACGTGGTCCGTAGTATGTAAGTGTATTCACATCTATTTCTTTTTGTTTTTTAGCCCTTAAATATTTATTGTGCTTTTCTCCCATTAAACAAGCTGTATAGGTTTGATACAGAGAAGTTCAAAAACACAAAAAAAGGGAAAGAAGAAAAGTAAACAAAAAGAAAATACCACCTTCAAGAGAAAGTTAATGAATGTGAACAGTGGTTCCTATACTCTCTTGCATTTATGTGCTTTTAAAAAACAAAAGTGGAATTCTGTTATATTTTAATTGTCTAACAATTATTTTCATGGACATGTACAAGAAATGTTTCTTAACTGGATCTTTCTATTGGCATTTTTACCAGAGATAAAGATCTCAAAGTAGTTTTGTTAATGGAGGGACAGTTGAGATGTCTCATTAAAATTCGGCTGCACTCTGTTTGTCAAGGTTTATTTATGTTTTCCTGAAAATCAATGGCTCCCACTAACAAGAAGCATCCATTCCTGCCCCACAGCAAGCACATGATGAGTTAAATGGCCACTCCTTCCTCTTATAACGAACACCACGAATTCTGGCTGAGATGCCTCAGCTGTCCTGAAGGGCAAGATTTGAAAATTAAATTTCACTTACACATTTTCATGAACCAAGAGTCAAAATCAGAGGACAATCTTCTGTGTCCTGTTGAATTTGGGAAGAAAGTGCAAATATGGCCTGTTTTGAACAAAAGTTGCTGGGTCCTAGAAGCCTTCTCACTTCTCAGACCCAAGGACGGCCTTTGAGGTTCACATGAAAACTAAGCCACTGCTGAGAACATCTGGTCTCATTTGTCTACAGTTCAGCAACTCCAGCTCATCAGCACTGATTATGATATTGGAAAACAACACACTGGTGACAGCAGCAGACATAAAACTCATTCATGTCTCTTCTACTACTGTGGATTGCTGGCTAATTGCTCTCAGTCATTAAGCTAGAAGAGGCATACCAGGGGGAACACAAAATAGAACATAGAGAACAGGATGATTTGATTATCTCTCACATTTCTCCTTCCTTTGTAGTTAATTGACAAACACGTCTTTCTCCGCCTTATCTCTTTGTTGAGGTCATATCAGCAAGAATCTGCCCTCCAGTTTATGTAAAACTACCTAAATAATTCATAACACAGAAAAGCCTATCAACTTTCTCCCATGCCTCATTGCTCATGAATAATTAGCAATGACATAGCTGAAAAACAGAAAGAGAGAGGTAAAAAAAACTATCCAAATTTAACAGAGGTTAACCTTCTGCCATGCTTTGTATATTTGTAAGAAGCTCGTCAATCATCACTGCCCCATTTACAAGAATATTTGGTCTTTTGCAAGAACATGGCTTCTGAACACATTCTTGTGTGTCAGCCTTTTATACATTTCTCTGAAGCAGTTACCTATCTGTCAGCGGTGTGCTCTTTATGCTCCACAGGGCAAGGCACGGGACCCAGGGCTGTGTGGCCACAGCATGGTTTGAAGCCACACAGATCTGAGTTCTAATCTGCCCACTATCCGAGCAAATGCAGACAAGTGTCTGCATCTAGTTTCTCATATATAAAACAGGGACCATGAACTGTGCATGGTGGTGCACGCCTGTAATCCCAGCATTCTGGGAAGCTGAAGTGGGATGGTTTGAGAGTTCAAGCTCAGCTTGGGAAATTTAGTAACTTAGCGAGGCCTTGTCCCAAAATTTTAAAAAGGGATGAAACTGTATCTCAGGGCAAAGGTGCTGGGTTCAGTCCCCAGTCAACCAACCAACAACCAACCAAAATCAAAATGCTTGCCATGTTGTTGAGCAGTTGTGAGGTGATGTAAGTAAAACAGCAGAACAGTACTAAATCAGCAGCGGTGCCTAATTGCTTCTGTGTCCAGCTGAAGAGGTACTGGTCAGGAACTGGTCAATTACTCCCCAGATAATTCATGGCTCCTTATTTGTAGATTCACCAATACATATCACTTTCATCTGTGAGGCCAACTTTTGCCAAGTAAAATAGTGGTTTTTCTTTCTCTTTGCTTTGCTTTTTAAACACCTGGAAGTGACTTTTCTTCCTGCTTCTGATTCCAAAAACATGATGGAATTTTACAGTATTCTAACACTTACCTTTATGTAAAGTCAAATGCAGTCATGACCACAGTTGTGGTCATAACCATGAAGGAAGCCCCTCAGTGAACACAGGCGTTACATTACGTGGTTGTCTTTATTTCTGTACCCATCACTTTCTCTTCTTACCCTTAGCTTTATCTATTATGTGTTGCTAAAGAAGATTGCTTTTAAAAGATATATTGTTTTTATTCAGTGTTGGGCTTCCAAATTCATCTTCAAAATTCAGTATTTAATATTTGCAAACATGTATATATACTGTATATGTGTATGTATTATATATGCATACATGTATGCCCATAAACATATATATATAAAATAAATATTACATCTTTCTCACACACATACAAGAAATTTTGAGAATGCTGAGGGGGTGATGGGGTGGACAGCACAGAGGTGGAGGAAGGGGTGAATGCTCAGCCAAGAGAAGCTATAATGGCCTCCTAGAATTGAGACCTACAATTGAGAATCACACTGGGTTAACTACTTGAAATGGTATCTGTCTGAAAACTAGTTTCTGATTGTGGGATTAAACAGCAAATGAAAAATAAATTTCCCAAGCGAGATATTGCTATTTCAAATCTTCTGTTGCAAATGATAGGGATGAGCATACTATGGTGTATTCAGGCACAGTGTAAATCAAAACACATGTCTATAGCTGGAACAAAAGGATTAGGACCATTTAAGTGGATTCCACTAGAATGAGTGTGACACCAAGCTTAAGTAATTGTAAATAATCACCCTAACGTAAGTTACATGAAGGACATCCAAGGAACAAAAGGCGTTGTATTTAACTCAGTTTTCTTAAAAAATGAAAAATGCACAGACTTGATGGTTTTGTGAACAAACATCACCAGATGTTAGACGCTGCACTGGAGGACAAGGACACAAAGCCCATCCTTTCCTTGACCAGTGCCTCCAACTGTCTCCTTCCTGCTCCCTCTTCTGCTCTATCCCCAGCAGCTATACCCCCTCCCAGGGAAAGTGCCTATTGACTGATATGGAAAGCCACAGTGCACCTAAAGCTCAAGACTTCAAAAACCATGCTTCTCTTTATTTATTACAGTTTCCATGGTAAGAGGAAAACAAAAGACAACTGGGTTTAAAACAAACAACAGTAAAAGAAGCCACACCTCTTAAGCAGGCAAACCTTAGAGAAACAGCTACACAGCCCCACACAGACAATGCTGCGTTCTTGTGTTCTTGTGCTCCGCCCATGGGGGATGACTCTTACTGGCACTGGTTATGTGTAGACACAAACTGAAGATCAAAAAGCTATTCTTAGAAGCTACTAACATATATATATATATATATATATATATATATATATTTTTTTTTTTTTTTTTTTTTTTTTTTTTTAGATTTCTGCTGCCAAGTTTCTCTTTCAATTTACCTTCAGAAATCAGTCAATGAAATCTTTTTTGGGACCTCCTGGGCTCCTAAATCAAAGTAATTGGGAACAAGTGCAGGTCAGACTGCTGGCTGATTTCATCAAACAGGGACTTAGAATTTGGGCTGGGACTCTAGGCCAGCTCTGTCCTTTGGGACAGAGTTAGCATGCACAAAACTCTAGGTGGTTGAGTTCTCTATCATCTGTGGCAGGTAACTGCAAAGCTAGGTCCCTCTATACTCAAGAAACCAGGGCCACCATTTTTAGTTACTGACATAATAGTATACTTCCCCACTGTGACCTCAATCCTTACTTTGTCACCTTCCCCTTGCATTCAAGTGTCTATGTCAATCACAGCACTTTACTTTCCCTTTTTACAAAGGCTCCAAATAGCAAGTGGTTAGTTCCCACAACTATCCATCCAATCACAGCATTCTCCTGGAGAGCTTCCACGGGCTCCCATCAGAAGGCAATGGAGACCTGGCCATAGAAAGAATGATAAAAAAAAAAAGTAGTTTCTAATAATTTGTTTTCATTTTTTCTTCTTAAGGGAGGGGATTTCCTCAGTGGATTTACTTAGAGCAAAAATGGTATCTTGGCAATTGACTTGCCCCTGCTTTCATTCCTGTTGGTACTTTTCACTTAACTTTTTATAGTAGGTAGGTTCCTCTCTACTAAAAAACCAAGGGGGAAAACCCCCAAATCTTTACTTTACTCACATCCTGTGATATTTTCTCAGCCTGTTTATTTTTGTACGCAGCCTCATCTGCAGCTGCCACATCCTAGTGGCAGGGCAAAGGGGGTGATAGGTCAGCTGGAAGCTGTCCTGACCTCAAGGGGAAGAACTCCTAGGCACCATTTTCCTGCAAACCTAGGGTACTTTGAAATGTCAGCATGCAGAGTTGCAGAAGAAAATAGCACTAATTTCCCAACTTGTCTGGACTCAATGAAATATAAAGAACAAATTAATTATTTGACAAGACCTGGCCGTCCCTGAGAATCCAAGTGATAAACTAAGAAATATCTTCAATCTTCAAGGGGATGAAGGGACTCTTTTGATGCAACAAAATTAAAGAAATTATGTGTTCTGCAGATTTGGAGAGGAACTGTCTACCCGTTCTGGGGGTGCCCTGTGTCCCTGATTCCTAGAGACACCTAACCAGTAAGGTTGACAGTTGCCCACAGAAAAGCACAATTCTTGCTCTGCTTGAAATTGGGCCTGTGGAGTCATTTTATCTCAAGGGTGATTTTTAATTATTTTCTTCCTGTCACTTTCGTTTGTACTGTGCCCTGTCTCAACCTTTACACTGAGGTTAAATCATATTTAAATAAACTTTGAAGAAAGTTAAGGAGCAGCCACATATGGAGGAAGGAAGAAAGGGAAATAAAGAGGGGCCATGGTGTTAATTTTGTTTGGCTGTCATACTCTGGGTTGCGGGGGGGGGTACTTCGTACAGATAATGGATATGACTGTAAAATAAAGGCATCCATTGTATTGCCTGGTTGGTGAACCAACTTCATTATTATGCTGCCATACTCAGTATGTATATGGGCCACAATCTTCTTAGTTTTTCTATTTGTTTGCTTGCTTTTAGGTCCAGCTGATGGATCCACTTCCTGCCCCCCTTAGCCTTCCTGAGTCATGCTCCACTCATCTGCTACCACCAAGCAAAGCTCCAAAGTGTGGGAGCTATGGCCATTGGTTATCTAAAACTTTGCTCCCTGAAACCCTTGTATTTCCTTCTGAATTCATGTACTAAGAATTTCATAATATATTCTTAAATTATTAAGTCCTCCACTTTATGCCCATTAAGCAAGCCAGACTAGGAAATGACAGATTTTGTATGGAAATCTGACCCTCTCATTGCCCAATAACCAAAAGCCTCCCTGGTCCTTTGCCTCAGATGGCAGGGAGCCCAAATGATAGTTCTCCCTCTACTCCTAACAGCCACGTGACCTTGAGAAAAGACTTCTTCTGTCTGGACTTGAATTATTCTCTTTAAAAATGAGAAGCTGGATGTCGGATCAGTCATTTCTCTTCCAGTTACATGTTTTCTGCTTTGCAAATGCAAGATGAAAGACCTGAGAACTTACTTGTGCATGCCTAAGGAACTTAAAAATAATACTGCAGTACCTAACACTTAAGCACTTTGCATGTATTAACTCATTTAATCCTCTCAATAACCTTACGAGGTAAGTATTATAATTAGGACTCCTATATTTTAGATGAAGAAAAAGACATAGAGAGAGGATGAGTAACTTGACCTGTGTCATACAGTTGGTGTAGAAGAGGGGATGTACTTTAAACTACCACATATACAGGCTACTCAGCAGTTCTGAGGATTAAACTTTCTTGACATTTTTATCTTTAGAGGGTAATACAGAGAGTGTGAGAATCAGTTCATCTGCCAGTTAACAGCAATTATAAAAAATCAAGGTCCGTACTATAGCATACCTTCTCTATTTCTTGCTGTATTCTCTTGCACGAGTGTATAAGATTACCAGAGAGAAACACAGGCACTTTACATAAATGGTGTAAATTAGGGTGATTCCAGCAGCAAAGGCTAGAATTACTGAAAGACAAAATGATCAGCTTGGGATCTTTTTGCCACCTTCTGACCCGTCCATATATTGAGGTAGTTTTGGGTGGGAAACACTGAAGTGATCTTGGGTAGGGGAAGGCATAGAGTATTGTTGGGACCAGTTTGGAGAAATAAGGCGTCTTCAAGTGTCTTCGACACATAGCCAGTCTGAGATCCACTGCTGTTTTGATCTCCACCATGCACCTCCTCAGAAGTGAGAACTTTCACTTAGCCTGACCCTAGCAAAGCTAAGTCTTCGCAGAGGAAAGGACACCCTGCTGTATCCTTTTAAAAACAAGTCCATTAAAAACAAACCAACAAGCCTCTGCTAGGAAAGTTGCTTGCCAGTCCACTACAGAGAGGTAGTGAGGAGAACTTGTAATATTATCTTGACTCTAAGGTCACTGAACTAGGGCTTCTGCCCAGGCGTAGTGCTGCATGCTTGTAGTCCCAGCACTCTAGAGGTTGAGGCAGGATTTATTGTCATGAGTTTGAGCCCAGCTTGGGCTCCACAGTGAATTCAAGGCCACTCTGAACTCGCTACATTAGTGAGATCTTGTCTCAAGACAAACAAACAACCCCCCCCAAAAAACCAAAAAGGAACCAAAAAAACCCCAAACATAATGGGGCATCTTTCCAATTCTTATATTACCATAGAAATCTTATGAAAACATTATTCAGTGTCATTTACTTCTGTGCCTTTTGGGTTTGTTCCATCATTAATCCTTTGGAGCAGGGTGGAGCTGCTGGCTACACCATACAACTCTGATTGTCCTCATGCAACCTTGTACTGTATTGTATATTTCCAAGTTAACATCACCTTTTTGGAGAAACCAACAAAGCAGTACCATTTGATAGAGCTTCAGGTTGCTACTGAATAGTACACTAATAAGTACTACTGGCACCTTGCAAAGAATTCTACATATTGATACTTTTTTTGATTCCACCAACCAAACTATGTGGCATGTATGCTATTGTGTTGAATAAAATATCTTTCATTCCCTGGAGCTAAAAGCACCACACAATAAGCTGTAGATTCTTTGCTTCTACACCATTGATTTACTGACTGTCCTTTGTAACCCAGGAGAGCTGTGAATCATCCTAACTTTTCAGCTTAAAAGAACAAGTTATTTTTGACACACTCTCTCCTTTATCTAGATGTATTTGTTCATAATTCTGATGCATTCTCTGGGCGTTATTTCTAACTGAAGACAGTATTCCTTCAGTGTTTGTTTAATGATAATTTCTCTTCCACGTTTTTCCTGTCGGCTTGCCCTCTTTTAAGGCTTTGTATTTGTAGGAATACTTGAGTCACATAGGGTCAAATTTCTAGCATTCAACAGTCACAGGCAGGGAGTGTATTTTCTTGGCTTTCTTCTCTTCCATGGGTCACTGAACACTGTAAAAATTCTGGTTTCTTTAGAAGTGGAGCCCAGAGACAATCTCTTACATCCCTCTTCTAGTTCACTAATTTTAATTTCCAAGTAATGGCACAGATTTCATTCACACATCAGTTCAGGGCTTATGTTGGACGCTTTACAGGGTGCTGGGAATACTGAGTCACAATATATATATTCTCAGGATGCTCCCAGTATGATGAATGAGATAAGATAGGTATGATTAAGCAAGCCGGAAGTGCTCTGAGAACAGATAAGCAAGACCTTTATAGGTGTGCAGAGGCATACTTGACACAACCTGTAAGATCCCAGAGAACTCCGTCTCAGAGCCAACAAGAGCTTATGTTTGACATAAACCAGTGGTGGTGAACCTAGCGCACATGTGTCATTTGTTTTGAAGACAAAAGATATTAATGTATGAGTTGTTTTTTTTCCAAACTAAAACCTCATATTCAGGTTTAATTGCAGTGTTGGCACTTTGCAATAAGTATGTGGGTTTTGGGTTGTAGTTTGGGCACTCGTCTCTAAAAGGTTTGCCACCACTGAACCTTACAATTAGCAGTCATGGGGCAGAAACCATGGGTCAAAACAATGCAATGGGGTGCTGCTGCTGCAGAAAGGGAGAAAATCAAGGGAAAGTGTCATGGTCAGATCAATTAAGGCTTTGTCCCTTGGGAAAAGAAATGTGAACCCCATCTTACTCCCCAAAGGAAGAAACATCAGAATTGTACTACAGGCTGGCATCATGTACGAAAGGACACAACCTCTGCTAGGTTCAAACAAGCAGGACCGTATGTAGTTCCCTTTGTTTCATTTGACATAATTTCTTGGCCCCAGTGACAGTACCAGTATAGCGAGGGGATGGGAGACTGGTTCAGGGTTAGCACCATCCATGGAGCCAGTCTACCTGTCCAGGAGAATTACAGCCATGACTCTCTGAAACTACTGTGCTCTTTTGTACCCTGGTCTCCAGAAGGTCAAAGGATGGTGATCATCCTGGAAGCCTTCCTGGGGCGGGATCTTCGCACAGGATCATACCATGAGGAACTCAAGTAGTGGAAAGAGTGCAAATGTCACACATGGGAAGACAGTGCACACGGAGGCAGAGACACAGTAGGCAAGCATCACATGTGAAACGTCAGCTACAAGGAGCTAGAAGGGGCAGGAGCTATGGTAGAAGGCATCAGATCAAATGGCTCCGTTTGTTCCATGAAAACATTGCATAGAACATTACCCCATTTTCAAGTTGGAGCAACTAAAGTGCAAAGGAATAGGCTCAGTTGCTTAAGCATTTAATGACAGGAAGTGAAAATTAATAAAAACCATATGCCTTTGTTTTCAATCTCTTCTCCATGTCCAAGAACAGCCTGTCATGTCAAGTTAGAAATTCTCCTTCTAAAGTCATGCATTCTCTGAGCTTAAGGAAGCTTTTCAATAGAAATATCATTTAAATGTCTCACCCCCAGAAGAAGAAAACAGCTCTGCTAATGTCCAGTCATCTCCTGTTGTTGCTTATACCTACAACATAGCTCATGTGAGCCTAAGTATGTAAGGCTCATCACAGGACTTGGAAACTGCTTAGGCAAATAGTTGGATTTCTAGTGATCCCTAAAAAAAGTTTTAATTTTTTTCCTCTAGTCACTGACTTTCTTATTTTTCCATGCAAAATTTTGGGTCAAGTTCATTAATAAATAGTAATAGATTTTATGAGTGTGTGGTACTTTTATCTGATTTTATGGCACCTTGGTTTCCCTGCTTCACAATGACCCATAATCTTTTCCCTCACATATAAGTTTTATGAACTTTTCAGGCATTTAAAACTTTCACTCAAGCTCATATGTCTCAGTCTTCATTAGCGACCTTAGTAGCCAGAATATGTTACAGGGACTACAAATCAGTTCCAAAATTACTGGCTCAGTCACATTGCCCAAGTGACTCTCAGCCTAGCAAAAAAGGAAAAAGATGTTGAGCTGTCACTGTCGTGAACACACCCTATGCTAGTATACAGCCCTGCAGGCCCCATTATGGCCACCTTTCCTATTTTACAGTTAGGAGACAGGCTCTGGATACTGAACACCAAATACAGGTTTAATGGAATAGGTATATTTCTGCAGACATGCATAAATGAGGGTTTTCTATCTGAAGGGTAGTTTCTGAGTAACTTTCAGAGTCTTTTCATAATGTAAAAGGCCCTTTGGAAAAAATAATTAACACTATCCTGTACATCATGTGTCCCAATTTCAGGTTTTCATGTACAACTTTCAAACTATTTGGAGGTCACCATTCTTTTTGATTTGTTGAACTAACCTCCATGCCAACACAAAAGCCAATCACACTTTGCTCTTAAGCTTTACTAAACAATGACATTTGAAAATGTGTGCTATCGAAACAGAAAACTTCCCCATGAGTCAGTAACCAGACCTGGCTAAAGATCTCATGGTTCCAACTAATTAGCCCACAGCTTTTCATATCCGGTTCTACTTTCTGAGTGGTCTCTGTGTCTAACTTCTGGTGAGGAACTGAGAAACTGGGTTGATTTTTTACTTCTGTAGGGTAATAGAGGTGCTAGTATTTCAAAAGAAAAACACTAAAATGGCTGAAGATGTAGCTCAGTGCACAGGCCCCAGGTCCAAGGCCCAATCCCATCTCCCATCCCCCATCCCCCGACACACACACACACACACACACACACACACACACACGACTGAGACCCAGGATCACAGGCACTTTCCCACCTCAGACCCCTATTCCTTCTCTACTCCACAGGGTCCGAAGGGATGCGACACAGGAGCAGAGAACAAGACTAGAGAGACTCAAACGCTGATGGAGGCCCTGGTGACCTGGCTGGGCCAAAGGCACTCCATCTACTAGAGGAATTACTTCCTAAGTTTGGCTGCACATCACAGTCTCTTGGAAAAGCCTGTTTTCAACTGTAGAGATTCCATATTTTAAAAAACATGCCATATTGGCATATGTTGTGATGTTCTACTCTGTGCCCTATTAGGGAAACAATGACCTAAGCTGAAAGGTCTAAGTCTAGGGGTGTGCTAAAGCTGGCTAGTACCTGCTTGTGAGAATCAACTTAAATTTTCAGGAATTTTTGCAAGGCAGTTGCTAAACACAGCCATTATTAAAATAAATTACCTAAGTTTATGACTAATTACAACAAAATTCCGACATAGGTCTTTCTGGTTTCATGTAAAGTAAGATACTAACCAACCTTCTTGTCAGCTAGGAGCAGTACTTACTCATCAGCTACAGCCCTAGGTGGGCTACAGATAGCAGGAGTTCTGTGAAAGCAGGGACAGCATCCTGTGAGAGTTCCCTCTCTAAAATTTACAATAAAGAGTACTGCATGTTCTATTATTTGTAAATCGTGTCTGTTCTTTGAATACCAAATTTATAACAGACTTGTGTTTCCTTATATCTGCAGACATTTCTTCCCTGGAGAGCTGATTGTTGAACACTTACCAGCACACCAGACTAAGCCAAGAACTAAAACAGGTTGCACAGTCTTCTTAGCTTCTATCCTTTAGGTCCACACCCTTATCTCTTTGGTTCCCCCATCAAGAAAAACACAAAGGATTATAAAATTACATCACAAGGGAAAGTTTTTCCTCAGACCCAAAGCAGATATTTAATCTACTTAATCCAGCCCTTCCTAAGAGCTGCCTCTCAAGCAGGGACAGCTCTAGGCTGACTTGACTGCACCGGCCATGTGGAAAAAGTGAGAGTGAACCCTAATCAGAGGGCAGGCTTGGCTTCCTTGTCCCTTGATGAATCCCTATCAGATGCCTTCTTGGGAGCAGATGAGAGGGGAGAGGAGAAAAAAAGGAAATCAAAAGAATGTGAATTTCCCTTTCAAGTTTGGTACATGGCAAGGGCACATTAAAGCCAGCATTCCCATCTTCCAAATAATGGAGTCCAGATGAAGACTGTGGCTCCTTGGCCATTTATTTTAAAATCACCACTGCTAAGGATTTGACAGTGTCTCTGTAAAGGTGAAATAAAATACAATTATCAGACAAAGTAGTACAGGGATTTTTAAATATCCTGTTAATGATCTTGTTTGGTAACTTCAGGCAAATGTCAGTAACTATCATTAATCACCAAGGAGTTTCCTTGAGTACAGAGGAAACAAATGCAATGAAACTTTTTTTTTTAATGTAAAGGCCAATCCTGCCTCTTAACCAAATCAAATTATTGGCTATTCTCATTCCTCTTGTTCCTGTTCATGTGTCTGTTCTTTTTTTTACATACAGTAATAGATAAAATTGTGAACTCCATATTGTTCATGAGTATTTTTCCATTTTGTTAGTCTTACCTGACCATCTTCTTCAAATATTTTTTTTAAAAGTTTCAACAAATACCTCTTGCTATTATCTGAAAATCACAAGCCTTTGCCAAAGTCATTCTCCAATTAAAGAGAATGAAATATTTCATTTGTGAAACATTAATGCAGCTAAGTCTTCAGGTTAAGTTGCTTTTGAATGCCTTACAGTTTTGCAAAAAATATACAAAAAGACTTCTTTGGCCTCCACGTAAGAGTCAATGTGACCACCTTGAAATGTTCACAAACACACCTGCCAGAAAAGGGAAGCTGGTCTCAGAGCACCTTCAAAACACAAGTGATGGCTGCTGGGGATCTTCCCGAAAGAATTAAAAGAATCATACCACAGTGATATATGTGCGCCCATGTTCATAGCAGCACAGTTTGTAATAGCTAAAACTTGGAAACAGCCCAAATGCCCATCAACTGGAGACTGGATAAAGAAAATGTGGTTTTTAAATAAAATGGAGTACTACTCAGCCATAAAAAATGAGAAAGTAGAGACATTTATAGCTAAGTGGATGCACATTGAGGCAATACTCTTAAGTGAAATAAATAGGACACACATGAATAAATACCGAATAGTTTCTCTGGTGTAAGAAACTGAAAGTGTAAATAAGGACTAAATGTATAATAGGTAATGTGAAATAGGAAGAAAAGGGGCAAAGGGGAAGGAAGTGGGAGGGGTAGGGGAAAGGATAGAAGGGAATGGGATTAATATGAGAAAATGGAAGAATAGGAACAAAATCTTTGTAAATAGGGAGGAATGGAGGGGTTGAAGGGAGGGCTGGGCAAGGGTGAAAAATAAGAACCAAGAGAGACTATGTAAAGGTGCACATTTCCAATGATGAATGTCATTATATTGTATACCTAAAATGTACCAATGATTAGAATGAATAATCAAAAATGTAAAATAGGAAGAAAAGGTCCAAAGGGGTAGGGGTAGTGGGAGGGGCAGGGGAAAGGAAAGAAGGGAAAGGAAAAATGATGAGAAATGGAAAAAATGGAAATAAAGTCTTTGTAAATAGGGAAGGGGGGAGGGCGTGAAGGGAGGGCTAGGAATGGGGAAAAAAATAAGAACCGAGATGCATTATGTAAAGGTACAATTCCCAGTGAGAAATGTAATTGTGTTGTATACCTACAATGTATCAATAAAAGAATTTAGTACAAAAAAAAAAACAAACACAAGTGATGGGCCAGCCTCGGCATATAATGGTGCTTGTGTTTAACTGGTACGTCCTTGTAAGCTAGGAACTGCCCCAATGAGACCCCCCAATCTCTTAAAAAAGAAGTGACTTCGGTGAAGTGTGACAGCTCCAGGGGCTCAGCAGGGGGAAGAGCAGGAGAAACACAATCAGCCTGGCACCCTACAAGGTCTGAGCTCTCGTTCATATTTTACAATTGCTTATGGTGTAGGGAACAGTAAGGATGAAGCGGAAAGTGATGACAGAGACACATCCAAAACACTTGCAAAACCATTTGGAAAAAAATCAAGGTGATATTTCTACCTACCAAGCTCTGATATCTGCACAGAAAAAACCCATACTTCCAAGCACAGACATTTATTATGCTTCATATTCCAAATTTTGTATTTCTTTTTCTATAATTTGTAATCCCAGAGCAAAACTAAAAAATTTGGTCATCACCCAATATCTTGCCCTCTGTATAAGAACACAGGGGTGGCGTTTTGCTGTTCGACTCTTAATTATTAATGCAGAACAGTGACCATGCCTTCAGGAATCAAAGCTAAAGAAAGAAGTACATCATTCGTTAATATGAAAATTGAGAGGAAGCTAAATGGCAGATTATTGTTGTTTTAGCTGACAGTCACTTCTATAGTACAAGCAATTCTGGTAGGAGAAGCCACTGCGAAGTTCAACAAGGTGTTTCCACTCTAGCAACACAGCAACGTCTCCCTACTTCCTAAAAGGCTAGTTAACGTCATTCAGAACTCCAGAATTTTCTAACCAATTGGTGTTACAGAGGAATCTCCTGGGAGGCTCTGGGACCAAAGGGCCTGCTTGAATCCTGGCACTGCCACTGCAAGCTGTGTGATCCTGGATAGATTACTTGCTTTCTATGAACTATTAGTAATACTAACACCTCTTATTGGTTGTGGCAAGGACTTATGAGAGCAAAAAGTCATTAGCATTGTACTATTCCATTTTCATGGCTAGCATACATATAGTAGGAAGATAAGATCTCTTTTTACCAAACAAAAACTGAGTAACCAGCAGAATTATACTGAAATATTTGCTGAAAAAATAAAAGCCCTATAATTTCCCAAATAAGACAACACTTTATTAACCTGTATTATACAGTGTTTCTATTTTTAAGACCTCTATGAAGCTATTCCTCTGGATGTTTTCTAAAGTTGTAAAGACTCATTCTGGAAACGAGAAAAATACGCATGAGCCCTGTACCCCAATGAATACTGACTTTCCATTTTGCCCAATTGTTAGGCTCCTATATCCTCTGCTTACAGGTATACTGACTTCAAACACTGTGGAAAAATGATTAAAACAAAAATTGAAAAGGAGTACTAGAGTTTGCCCCCTAGGAATAGGTACATCCATGAAATATGGCATCCATCCATTCTTATTCTCAGGCTGAAGCAAACCATTAAAAGCATAAAGAGAATACCTGGAACTCACCATGATATTCTGATTAGCATTTATTTAACAAGAAAAAAACACAATATTACTTTATCAATAATTTGGTGTCAAAATGAAATGCCCACAAATAGCATAATGCACTTAGGAATAAAACTTAATTAACCATGGGAGCTGTATAACCTGTGGTGAGTTACATGGTACTAGCAAGTGAGTAAACTTGGCCTGTACATCACATTCATTCTGAACTAATAAATTTAAATAGCATGCTGCTTTGACATTTTGCATTAAAGATATTGAATGATAAAAATAAAACTTGACTTTCACTTGGTCCTGTAGTTTTTCTCAATAGCTGAAGACCTCAAAAGATAACTGTGATTCTCTGAAAATAAAGCTAACAGAGGGTCCCTTGGAAACAAAACAATCAGTGTGAAGATTCCTAAAAATGTATTTGTACATACACAAGGCACTTCCAGAAAAAAAAAAAAAAAGTAGGAGCTGGAGAAAAGGTTTGGGAGTGGGGAAATTAAAATACATTTCAATTAAAGAATGAGTGCTTACTCCTAATTAAGCTTAACTTCCTTTGCACCAGGAGCTATGGCAAAGGATATTTTCTTTTTAAGTAGCAGGGTACTTAAATAGGGTACTTTCTCTGCCACCATATGAGCAGCTTTCCTTCCAACTAAAAATTTACAAGCTTTGCAGACTTAAAGTTATTGTAGTTATGTATAGAGGCACTAAGACAAAGTCTTGGGAAATGAACTGCTGAGACAGTATATTTGGGTGCTAAATATTTGGTTACAAATGACAGAAACCAAGAGGGAAAAAAAGGGAAATTGGTTATAACCAGTAATGTCAAAACTTGGTTCAAATGTCACCTTCTCTATGAAGTCTTCCTCCCAATTATGCACGTTTTGATTATAGAACTTGCTGAATGTATGCAGGCACATAGATATCACTTATTTACAGTTTAAGCAGATTGCCGGCAAAGATTGTTAGCTAGCTATGTACAATAGATGATCGTAATTGTCATATGAATAATGTATTTCAACATTTTACATTTGCTTCACTTTTAATAAATGCTTCATCCAGCAACTGAAGTAATTTATTTGAAATAAAATGACAGTATTTTCAAAACAATACCTGTAGATAGGTCTCTACCCACCATACTTTCCTAAACTGTCTTAACATTTGGTCTTAATCCAGATAGATTACATTTTCTGGCTGAGCTTGTGACAGTTATTAATTTATTATCTCCTGGCCTCAAATTTACCCTTCAATGCCTACAAAAATGAATACAATCCTTGCATTTCTCCTTTAAGGAGGCATGAAGTGAAGACACTTCAGGCAGGGGCAATGCTGGTTCCAGCTGCTGCAAGGCTGGTCGGCAGTTACAGGATGCCCAGTGAGGATCTGCTTTGCTGTGAGCCTAGAGTAGCAGTTCCAGCCTGGCCTGACCACATTCCCGTGGTCTCCCTCACCCAGATTTTATCCACTCCAGACTCCCACTCTCACCAGTACCCTGTTAGCATGCCAACCCACCAGTGGAGGCTCACTTATGACCTGGAGTGTGGCTTTCTATTTGCCTGGTGCCTGGGGACAGACTGGGGCTGAGAAATCCAATGAGTTCATTGGTCCACTCTCAACCATGGACCCTCTACTGCACGGAAGCTGACTGATGCTGTCATCAATACAGAAGCCTGGGACCTCTGATGTAAAAAACTAAGGTAACAGAAAAGTACCTAACCATTGCAAAGAAAATATGAATTAAGAGTAATTATGTAGAAATTAGTGGTATTACTGAAGAATAGGTCCTTCTGTAGACTGTCTCAATTGTAGTATCATGACTGAGGAGGCTGTATATTTAAATTACATGGTGAGCTTGACCTTTTGAGCCAAACAGACCTTCGATCAAATCCCAGTAGTGGCTTGGTCTTCTCAGCTTTGGTCAATTTATATAACATCTGAGCCTGAATGGATATTCTGAGTTTCAAGGCAGGACTATATCACTACAAAGTACAATGGACCTCCTACATAGAATTGAGAAAATTAAAGTAAATAACCACTACAATGATTAATTTTCCCTCATGGTTCTTCCCTTAATAAGAACACTGAAGCACAGAAATAAGCCTTTTGCCAACAGCACTGTAATTTATAAAGCTGAAACCAGGATTAAAATACTCTTGACATAGTAAGTATGCCAACTTCTGTGTGCATACTTAGAAAGTAGGCACTAATGACTATTAGGAAGGATAAAAGTCCCATCCTATAGCTTCCTGAAAAATACTATTCCTTATCAAACAGACTCATGATGATCTACCAAAGTATAAAATAAGGAGAATTTAGGCAATTAAAATTTTAACATCTTAAGTTTATATATTTTATGCTTTATAAAGTGCTATGACTAATGCTATGTTGTTTGTTCACACCAGCTTTATTTCTAAAAGACCTTTTAGTGATAGAAGCAATAAAGAATTTCATGAACTAAGAAATTTTTGAAAATACATCATTTTAGATGTGAGAAAAGGCAACTCATGACTAATCACCTTGCTAATAATTCTCAACTTTTAATAGAAGCCCATACTTTAATTGCACATATCATCTACAGTGGACTTTCAATCAAGAGGTTTAAACTGTTCTTTCTCAGGAAGAAAAAGGCTACAAGGACTTGTTAGAGAGAAGTGATACAAATGTGAAAATGAACTATTGGAAGACTGCTAAGCGAGGGTAGTAATCATTTTCTAAGTATTATATCTGTACATTACCTTTTCAATTAAACATTATTTTCAGAATTACAAATCTAGATAAACTACTTTCCCCCCACCCTGCCTGTCTCTATTTCCTAAAACCAACAGCAACACTAGAAAAAACTTTAAAAATCATGAACCATTTAAAATGGCTTTATTGAGACTTGTTTTTTCCACTTTATATAGTTTAAACGTCTCCTGAAATACATTGTTTGCCGTATGTAACTTACCAGAATATTATCTCCTTTGGAATTGGGGCATGGGAGCCAAGGAGGACTACGTTTTGGATAGGGAATGACGTCACTGTTGCTGATGTGTCTGATGGGACTCACCTGCTCCATACATTCATAACACACCGCAGCATCCTAAGAAGTTGAACTTTCCCGATTTTCTTCCTTCTTTAAGGACAATGACCTAGTGCAGTTTCTAATCAATTCAAGCTTTTATTACAGCAAACACCTCCACTGTTTCCTGCTGACTGGCGTCATCTCCATTTTAATCTACCTTGCATATTACAGCCAGACTAATCTTAAAAGTAATTCTGCACTGTTACTTCCTTTCTGAGAAATCTGAAAAGTTTCCCATTAATAACATCATATTTAATTAATGGTTAATGATTATCTGCACCACACCATGTTTTTCATTTCTTCACTTTACTAGAGACAGGGCCATTCATGATGCACTGCGAAATGTGGACAAATTTTCTTTGAAAATTAGGATTTAAATGCTGTTTTATTTTTCTGCTCCACTCTCACTGTATCATTTATCTTTCAATAAAGGTTAGAAAACTTTGCTTTTCACACAATGCCCATGTGGCAGCTCTATACAATTTAGGTGAAATTAAGCTCAAAGGGAAATAAAAGGAGAAAAAAATAATGTAAAAATGGAAGTTCCATTTGACAATATATTAAATACCTAAAATAGGAAATAAGGATTTCTTAGTGTTTCCAACAAGAGTCTGGCAAGCACTAGAGAGATGGTTTCAGTCTGGTACACACAGTCAACACGAACACTATGCCTGTAAGTGATAACTGAAATTGCAGCCAGGGGCAAGCAGGGCCATTCTGACTTAAAAATTCTAACATTCACTGATATTTTCATCCCCAAATCTTAACAGATGTGTGCAGCCTTTTCTTTCAAAGTCTTCATACACTTTTAGCCATCTTCCCTATTTAAATGGGGGAAAAAGGTGACGAGGTACAAAAACTTCCATTTTTCTAGCTTCTCAGAGTGATACTTACAAATGAGCAGAATAATGTGGCTGGCGTCTGCTGCCAAGTATAGCACACTCCTTCATATCAGCGCTATTCTTTTGTCTTCTTCTGCAATAACATTCTTTTTAAAGAAATAATTTCCTTTACACAAACCTAATCACTAATAGAGAAATACTAGAGAAAATATTGTTAGAGCGAACAAGTATCTGTACCAAAAGCTGCAAAGTCAAGCCAGAAGCAGCACCTGGTTATTATGGAAAGCCAGTTGGGCTGTCCTTGAAGAATGAACACGTCTTCAGTTTGAGCAGCCCTTCTCCATGCACCTCATAGCTGTGCAAGGAAGCAGGGGGGGACAATGCTCATTTCATCTACAGAGACACAGAAGCGCTACTGCACATGGCTGTCAATCAGGGATCACACAACGCCAGGCCAAGACGTACAGGTCTCTCGTGCTCTTATTTTTCAGGTACAAAAACTAAGAAAAAAAAATTAAATGATTTCAGTTACATCTGACCTTGAAAACCATATCTGAAAATTGCATTTGGTTTCAATTTTCAGTATAACTTAATGTGACAAAAGTTTCGAAGACTCTTTTCAAAAACGGCCTGTTAAAACTCAGTAACTGAAGATAGCATTTTCTTAACAACTGATATATTGGAGCACTAATTATTTTAGAAGGCTCTTTTGTTAAGGCTTACAGTTCAGCATGTCATACCTAATAAAACTTGTACCACGGTCTTTCTTCAGGTGATTTATGTCAACTGATACTAACTTAAGCTTTTCTGTGACTAGTGAATTAAATTACCATTCATTACCATCCAATTTAAACGTAGCAGTATAGCAGAATTGCCAAAAGAGAGTAAGAAGCTCTTCTAACATTTATGGTAATTAATGAAATTTTCATATTATTGATGGAATAAAAGGATAATTCTCATCTGTTCTGCTTCATGAGTCTTCTACTCTTTCCAAAGTTATACATTCCTTCTCAGTTCCTTTTCTAATGTCACATTAATTTAAAAGTCCTTCTTTCCTCCTAAAGAGGTCCTTTTAAGATGTCCCAGAGAAATTACTAATGTACTTCAAGGTCTTACTAAACTTCTATGTGCCAACATTTCAAGTAAAATAGAAATTGTTGTTTTCTAGCATTTTACTGCACAATATAAACTTGATTAAAATGCACTAAGAAATGATATTTTGTGTTTAAATCAACACTAATTTAAAAATGTTTGGGAGACACCTTAAGTATATTCCAACTCAGCATGAAGGTGAGCAGTTTACTTCTGAAGGTTTAGATATTTTAACCATAGCTTTCAATTGAACCAAGCAACTTTTTTGGTCTCTTTCTTCACTTTTATTTCTTCTTATATTTTTTCTCTGGAAGTTCACAGTGTTACAGAAATGAAAAATAAGACTGATAGAAACTTATATGACTAGAACATATATGGCTTTATATACATAAAAATTTAATAATGTTGCTATAACCCCTGAAACAATGTAATACTTATTCACTATTATCCAGAATAAACTTCTGTACATATTAAATTGTTCAAGTATATCTAGAGCAGTACTTATAAAAAAGAGGTCTCACTAATTTACGGGTGAATTTTTGAAGACCACTTCTACCTTTAACACAATCAAGGTAGAGTTCTATCAATGATTTGATTTTACAATACATTCTCAAATATTCTAAAATGCTCAAATGAGCCAAACATATAATTTGATTTACATCTAGTTTAATAAACCTTTTGTACAGCACCAGAGGTTAAAAATGGATCTAACCAAATGTTTTCTTTCCTTTATTATAATTTAATCATCATTTATTTCTACAACAATAAACCCAAGTTGAAAATGAAGACAACTTGAGTCAAATGCTTTCACTTTAAATAAATAAACATTTCATTCACTTCACACTTAATACTCAATTGTTTTCCTATAGTGCGTTTCTTGGTAACAACTATTTAATTAATTTCTTGTCTTTGAGAACTAAGCAAGTCGGACAGGATTTTCTAGGTTTGCTTTAAAACTCTCAAGAAACTTGGTAGCCAGTTCGTCATCGACCACTCGGCTGTCGCTTGACATGGTGACTGTTATGAGCTGGCGCTGCTGCAGCCTGGGGTTCCCCTCTTCATCCTCAGTGAGTTTCAGCACAGGGCGGAATCTCCCAACAGCCAAAATGCAGGCCTGGGGAGGGTTGATCACTGCAGTGAATTCATCGATGCCAAACATCCCCAAGTTGGAAATACTGGAGGGAAAAAACAGCTCTGAAGGTGGCATATCCTCGATCAAAGTATGCTTTCCCCGAAGCATGTATTTTTCACTTTACTAAAAATGGTGCTGTGCTACGAGACCTTCTACCAAGTTATTCAAAGACAAAAGAATATGTATCAACACATATACAAATATATCTACTATTAAATATTCGGCATTGAACTGAAGGTCCTAGGCAGTGAGATATATCAAGAAAAAGAAACTAAGTATTAAATACTAGAAAAAAGAAAACTGCTGCTATTCACAGATGAACTGATTGTGTACATAGAAAATCTAAGGCTGTACGAATAAACTAATAAGGTTAATATGTGAACTTAAGTCACTGGACAAAAGGTCAACATAATTTTACCTAAATAGAAGTTGTTAAATTAGACAACAAAATTTAAAAATAATAACATTTGCAATAGTATCAAAAAACAAATACCAAGGAATAAATTTAATGAAAATATATGACCTCCACATAGTAAATTACAAAACATAACCAAAAGAAAAACTGGGCTGGGGATTTAGCTTAGTGGCACCATGCCTGCCTTGCAAGGTCCTGAGTTTGATACCTGGTACCACCAAAAAAAAAAAAAAAAAAAGAAATCAAAGAACTCAGACTCAATACTGTGAAATGTAAATTTTCCTCAAACTACTCAAAAGATTTAAGGTAAATCCAATCAAAATCCCTCTAAGGTGTATGGTGTGTGTGTGTAAAATGACAAATTAATTCTAAATTTTATTGTTGTTTTGAGTATGAAGAGCCAGAAAAGACTATCTTGAGTAAATAAACTTGGAAAATTTTCCTTACCAGATGCCAAAAGTGATAGCTTGGTGTTAACTGAAAAAGGGAGAGACTAAGAGGCTAATGGAAAGAGAGAACCCAGACACATATAATCATCTTCTCAATACTACTGGGGAGAGATCTTTTCAACAAGTGATGCTGGGTTAATTTAATATCCATATGGGGCGGGGCTTCTACTTTACATCATATAAAAATCTAAGTTCAGCCCAACTGTGATCTACATGTGAAAAGTAAGTTACAGTGCTTTATGAAGGCAAAAATAACTTCGTGGCTATTCAAGAGGCAAAAAATAACTAACAGAAAACATGTCCTACCAACTACAAAGAAAAAGTGATAAAAAGAAATTCATTAGAATTCAGAACTTTTCTTTCTTAAAAAATATCACTAAGAGAGTCAATAGAAAACCACAGAGTGGAGAAAGTATGTGAAATAAGACACATCCTGTTGTATCTGAACGTCCCTCCCAAAGCCTCATGAACTCAGTGGGGGTTTATGGAAGGTGAAGGGAAGGGAAGGGATTGTGGAGTAGGGGTGGGGTGAGGGGTACAGCTGGCTTGGTGCTGGGAGGCAGGACTTGGCTGGAAGAAGCAGGTCACTGTGGGTGTGACCTGGAAGGGTACCTCTCCCTCTTGGCTCCTTCTTTTGGTCACTCCTTCTTGGATGCCACAAAGTGAAAAGCACTTCTCTGCCCAGGCCCTTCCACCATGCTGGGACTGAAACTTCTAAAATGTGAGCCCAAATAAACCTCTCCCCTTTGAAGTTGTGGGAGCTGGGTGTAGTTATGGCATCTCAGCCACAAAAAAGTGATTAAGATACCGGCAAAGGCCTGTGTATCTGGAAATAACAGCTTCTACAAATCATTTTTAAAAGTAGATGCAAGACTTCATCAGGTACTTTATCTGATAAGTTATCAGACACCCAAATGGCTGGTAAATGAAAATGTATTCATCACTATTAATCTGCATTTCCTTGGCTGCTGAGTACAGATACATATTCCAAGAATCATTAAAATTTAAAACCTAACATTAAAATGTTGGCAAGAATGGAACACTGGGAATTCTCATGTACAGTTGATGGAAATATAAAATTGGGGGAAAATTGTTTGATAGTATCTGTTAAAGCTTTTAACCCAGCAATTCTACTTTTAGTTCTATACAGCAAAAATATATACATATGTTCATCATAGGACACTAGTAAGAAGGTCCACAGCACCATTATTTGTAATAGTACAAACCTCCAAATGACAGAAATGTTCACCAAGTGTAGAATGGTGACTGGTACATTTACATAACAGAAAACTATACATTAAAATCATGAATAAAAGCCTGCTTTGCATAGAAATATGGTGAATCAGGCATTAGTGATGAGAAAAATAAATTTGACAATAAAGAATACATGGTATTTACATAGAAACCAAAACCAGCAAAATTAGCCTATAATCATTTTCAGAATGGTGGTTTCCTTTGGGGAGTAGGTAATGATTATGAAGGATAAAAGGAAGCTGTGGTGACACTCATAATGTTCTAGATCTTTCTTTGATCATAAATTTATTTTAGAAATAAAGTTTAAGAACCTATATGCCATTCCTTCTAGTCAACGTCCATTCAAAAGAATGCTTATTTCAACACTTCCATATTCCTATAGCTTTGACATGAAAACCTTACTAGCGTGAAGGACATTTTCAAGTATTTTGTTAGCCAAATAAGGGATGTGATATTTAGCTTAAACTTTAAAAATGTTCCAGCAAAAGAAACAAAACATGTTGGCCTGGGTTTAGGACACCTTATATGTACCCGTCAGATGCTAATGAATTTCAGTTTTACCTGAAGGACCCTCCTTGGTACTCTTCAGGTGACAATTTTCCATCTCGAGCTTTCTTTGATAGAGCCTGAGAAAAGTAGAAAAAGAGCATGACCACAAAAAACAGATGACACAGTTAACTGGGTCACTGGAAATATTCATCTCTCATGTGTCTTAATTTCAGGTTTTAAGATGATTATATACAGATGTATAAACATTGTCTCTAAAAAAAATTGTAACAAACATGTTAAAATACTGATAACCAAAGAAACTGAAGTCAATCAAAGCTCAAGTTTTTGTTCAAATACTGGATTTTCCCTGTGCACCGATACCATACAGAATGCTCCATTCTTTTCTATATATACAAAGTGCAATTGTCTATTTTGCCTGTAAGGTTTTTCTCTTGTACAGCAAAAATTTTTTTTTGTTTTTGGTACCGGGGATCGAACTCAGGACCTTGTGCTTATAACACAGGTGGCGGAACCACTGAGCTAAATCCCTGGTCCAACAAAAATATTAAAACAAGTCACTGTTGTCAACCTATTAGGTTTTAAATAAATTCAATCTATTAGATTTTAAATAAATAAATACTAGGTTTTAAATAATTCTATTAGGTTTTAAATAAATTATTGAGAGGCATACCCACAATTCCACAAACCAATGCATGAGTTTTCATTATTTAGTTTTCCTTTATCTACAACATACATAACTTCAGACAATGGTAAAGAACAAAATAGAATGTTGTATTTCACTTCTCACTACTGTATGTATCTCTTGTGTTCTTAGCATTCACAGATGATTTGTAATGTCTGCTTAATCTAAAGAACCTGCCATGTGTGGCAGCGCACACCTGTAATGCCAGCTACCTACAAAACTGGGGCAAGTAGAGTGCAAGTTTGAGCTCAGCTTAGGCAACTCAAGTGACTTAGACCCTGTGTCAAAATTTAAAAAAAGAAAAAAAAATTTTAAGGGGGTGGGGTGGGGATGTAGCTCAGTGCAAAGGCCCTAGGTTCAACCTCCAGCAGCTCCCCAGAAAAGGAAAGAAAGATCATTCTAAAGAACCACATCTGCTGTAATTGCTTTAGTCATTTTTCCAGCATTATGATTTGCTTCACTAGTTTCTTCTGATTTCAAATCAATTTTGAGACATGAAATTAGTTATTTTATGTCACTGATCCCAGAGCTGAAACATTTCCTGAATGAACTACTCCAATTCACCCTGCCACAAGGAATGTAAGAATGAACTAGCTTGATTTTTCAATACTGATTTCTAAAAATGTAGAGGGAAGACAGATGACAACAAGAGAGGCAGTAAGAAAAGTAAACCATCTTCTTGATTGCCCTTGGAGTTAACCACACTTCTGTTCATCTTTACTTTGGAAAAAGCAAGAGGACAGAGGTTGAGGCTGAATCATCATATATTAAAAATTAGTGATAAATTAACTTGTGAGGGAAGGGTAGGAAAAAGTGAAGTCACTGTCATTTGGGTAGATTAAATCTGGGGCTTACTTAATATTTTGTCCTACACAGCCAACAGAGACACTAGTATAATCACAGTTGATAACTATTTAATATTAAACCACAGATGATTTAAATTTTTGAAAACTAAATCTAAGATTGATCTCAACACATTACTAAGACTGACTTCCTGCCAGCTGAAATTATTACAGATTTATACTATCTGGATATAGGAAGAAAACTATTTGAATTTTAAGTGAAAAATGAAGATATGAGCTTTGACTTGGATAGTCTTTGGAATACAAGAAATAGAACCACCTACAAAGTTTCTGTCGCAAGCAATATAATTCTGCACATGATGTAAACAGATACATATCATGAAGTCTGCAAGACACTTTTTTTAAAAAAGCACATCTACATAGCCTGATAAGATACCAGGGTGGAACAGATAAAAAACTACAATTCATTTTAAGAACTAGTTTCAATTACGCACACTACACTTTAAACAAATCTCTGTAGACTCTTGAGACATCGTCAGGATTTTCTTGCCAATCAAGTCTAATAAACAATATAAATTATAAATATAAATTATAAACTCTGAGGAGGATCATTGGTTCTGAAAATTCATAATTCTCACTGAGATAGTCTCCCAATACTTAAAATTAAAGTAATGTACTTGTTACTTTAAACATCCAGCTAAGGACTGAGGATTTAGCTCAGTGGTTCCGGCACCTGCATTGCAAGCACAAGGTCCCGAGTTTGATCCCTGCTACCAAAAACAAAACCAAACATCCAGCTAAATGAATGTAAGAAGATACCTAGTTAATAATTCTATTTTGAATGCTTGTTAATTCAGTCAAAAATTTTACTGGGCACTTAAAAGACAAATTTCCCTCTGCCTTTTAAGATCATTATAATTAATGAAGAATCAAGCATAGCATGGGAACTAGGGCTTGTTACCGTATTCAAAGAGTATATACTTGAACTTGGCTGGGGCATGCATTGACCCCATACATTGACATTATTTGGATTCCTGGGGGTTGAGAGGTAAACATATTAAAGATGTTCCTCACTAGCAGTCTATTAGATGGTTTTGCAGGGATCCACAAACCTTGAAAAAGTTTCTATTTAAAAATAAATTCAATGAGCAATTACTATATTCCAAGCAGTCTTCTAGAATTGGATACATGGTAATGAACAAGACAGTCAACCTCTGACAGTAGGGAACACTGAAGGGTCAACAAATAAATGAATAAGGTCTTTCAAAGACTGATAAACTTTTATTGAATGACAGTAAAACAGGGTGATGAGATAGATCAGGAAACTACTTAGGCTATACATTGCTACCAAGTGTCCAGAGCTCAACTGTCCCTGTTATCCAGTCCCTGCAAAGGCTGCTCCTGCCTCCCTCTCTCCGTTGCAGGTGCGTTTGACCATGGCCTGCTTGCTGCAGCCACAACCTCACATTCCTGCTCGAATCTTCACGCTTCTTTATAGACTACTCTGTAACTCAGGTCTCTTCTTTCTTAACACTTTTTGCTCTAGTCATGGATCTCAAATTCTGAATCATAAGACTGGTTGTACAAGGTACTGATATCTGTTTTCCTTTTGTTTGACATAGTGAATCAACTAATTATAGTGCATTTGGTCTAACTGTTCACTGTTCAGCTATTCTCGGCTTGTTCATTTCTTAAAATCTGGGACTTGCTTCCCAAATATTTTTTTGAGAGGAAATGCTACTGGTTTTAGAAGGATGATAATCCCACTACTACAGTCAAATATGATTTTATAATTACTATAGGAGAAGCAGCAAAGAACTAGTGGTTGGGACAACAGGCTCAAGTCTACAGTCAAATTAACTAGGCTCAAATACTGGCTCCATCACTTCACAGGTCTTATACCATAGCAAATTGTGAGCAAAATATTTAACTTTTTTTCCTTATTAGTTCCTTTACCAACATGACACCAAATTCTTACTTTGTACTTGATAGGAAGATTTTTTTTTTTATAATGTTTTAGGGTTTTTGTTTGTTTATTTGTTTTGTTCATTGGGGTTTTTGTTTTTTTGGTACCGGGGATCTTGGGTCTTTGCACTTGCATAGCAGACAGCGAAACCACTGAGCTAAATCCCCGGCCCGATAGGAAGATTTTAAAGAGGACTGAAAAGGGTTAATATATAAAAGGCTTTAACAGGGCCCATAGTATGCCAGCTGCTATTGTTATTACCATTACAATTATTAATTATACAAAAACCTTTAATATGATTCTTTAAACAAGATTATATAAATACTATATTTATAGGAGATAGGGTTTTTTGTTTTTGCTGTGCTGGGGATAAAACCCAATGCCTCACACATGGTAGGTAAGCACTCTTACCACTGGGCTGCATCTCCAAGCTCAATACTATACTCATATATGAACTGGCTATATTATTTTATCTGGTCTGAAGTGGGTTTTATTTCTAGAATTAAAACAATTCCAAATTTTGCCTGTTCGACTATATAAAGATTACACCATTTAACAAGACATACTACAAAGCTTGCTCTAAAAATAGCAGCAAGATTCAGCCTGTAAAAAAATGACACTTCCATAAATGGAGCATTTCTTGTCTACTGTTTCTTTAGGAAGTAGGGGTCAGAATACAACATGAAAACATAAGACAGTAAATACATTTGTGACTAAAAGACCTGCAGCTACAGTTGGATACTCAGGAGGGTGCTGTTTTCTGTACACTACGAGAGTCCAATATAATCTTGCTTGATTTGAATTGAGCCAAAATCTACATTGGATATGAAGGATACATACACTGCAAGTTTTTGACTGATGTGAAAATATTTTTCAATGCTTGATAGTCCACAGCAGCTAAATGAACATTATCCTTGTGAGGAATATCTAAAACATCATAGCTTCTAAGTCACGCCTAAAACATGAGAAAAACAAACGACCCAAATTTAGGATATTTAAAAATAAGTCATGCTTATATGGTCTAAGGTATTTCAGTAAGAAGCTAACCTTGCAGAAAACCAGGTCCATATGCCCCCACATACACCCTGTGGCTCTCTCCTTTAAACCAGACAACTACAGTACTATACTGAATATGCCAGTAAGGCACGCACTTCTGCAAAGCCTCAGTGTGCCTCCATGCTCCTTATTCCTTCTAAACAGAACCAAACATGGTTAGAACCAGAAAAGTTATTAGGCTTTGTATCTCGTGACTCAGTAGCCTAGTGTAAGACACCGGCCCAGCAAGAGACTACATACAAGAACGCATGTGGTGGACCAAATCAAATCCTCTTGTTTGCTATCTAGGAGGGAAAGAAAGAAAAAAGGTGGCAAAGAGGAAGAGGAAAAGGGAAAGGAGGAGTAGGGAAGAAGGAAGAAGAGAGGAGGAAGAGCAGGAGATAAGAGAAAGAACGGATGGACAAACAGACGGCAGGAAAAGGGATAGAGGTAGTGTGACCTAAAGGTGATTAATTGTGAGATCTAGAATCAAACTGCTAAGTTTAAATAAATCCTGCCTTCACCTTGGGTAACAGGATTAAATGAGGCATTAGCACAGAGCTCGGCATATCAGAGAATCAAGACTGGAATGCTGATCTTGGACAGCAGAATGAGAGAGAAGCAGGTAACATGAGAAGCATGGGGAGTCAGGGCTAAGCAAATCCTGAGATGCCTGGAGTTCAAAGCGGTATCAAAGGCAGATGCTCAAGGACTGCCAGAGACAGCCACATTCCACAGGCTCTGACTGCCCTCCCATTGCTATGAGGCCCAGCTGGGTAGGTGATGAGACTGGCTCTTTACTCCTTAAACGTAGGTTCTTTTAGGGTGCAAAGAATACTAACACAACTGTTCTAAGAATTATGTATTACAGCAGCACAACTCTAAAATGCCTAGAATCATAGAATCCATCCTATGATGGTTAACTTTTAAAATGTAATATACACAGAGTACATACGAGAGAAGTTTAGCTCTATGGTTAAATTCATTAACTCACATATAGTACTTTATTCTTTACAAGCTACTTCAACACTTAATCTCACTTGAACTTCTAGCAACACTGAAAAAGTACATGTATTCTCAGTGTTGCTGAAAAGCCTCAATTAATAAAAGGCACGTGCAACAGCCCCAGTAATCACTTTCCACAGTTTCAGTAACCGGTCAATCTCAGTGCGAAAATACCAAATGGAAAATTTCAGAAGTTTTTAATTGCATGCTGTTATGAGTAGAATGATAACATCTTGCTCTGCCCTGCCCAGGACATGAATCATCCCTTTGTTCAGTGTATCCATGCTGTATTCACTACCTGCCCATGAGTCACTTAGCAGTTGTGCTCGAGTAATCCTCATTTTACTGAAAAATGGCCCCAAAGAACAAGAGTAATGATGCTAACAATTTTATTACGGTACATTGTTATAACTGTTCTGCTTTAGTACTAGTTAACAAAACTCTGTTACTGTGCCTAATTTATAAATTAAACTTTTATCACTGTAAATGTATGCACAGGAAAAAACACAGTATATAGGATTGTTTGAGGCATCTCCTTGCAGGTCTTGCAATATATGCTCCATTAATATCACCTTTCAATTAAGAAAAACAGTTGCATTTTTATCTATATAAACATACCCTGCAAATCTTTTCAAAGAATCAAGAACAGTCTAAAAATGTCAATTCTGGTAAGTTTGCCTTCAGTTGTACCTCACTCTAGAATTCAAGTAGGCTCACTTTGTATGGGTATGTGTTTAAAAAACAGGTTAACTCACCTTCATTTATTTATTTTGGACAAGTAGGTTTGCCAGGTCCTCAGAGAAGTCTTATCTTTTTACCTTTTATCTACCTTATAACTTGTTCTACCACTAAACATATATCGGTCCTTGAAAATAATCATCAAAATGAATTGGAAATTTTCAATACAAACACTTAAGATCTGTGATTCTTCCACCTAGAAACATCACTGGAAATTACTGCAGCTGTCAAAGCTGACTTAGTGCCTGTGTTCCTGCTTATTCTATGTGGTATTCTGTGGTGAAATCAGATTCCTTCATATTGGAGCTACAGTAACTGTTTTTCAAGAATAAAAGTACCAGGCAAAACCCTGGAATATTAACTATTTTTAGTGGTCTCGATTTTAGAGAGAAAATGAATACAATAAACTTTCCTAAGAATGGAATGTTAACCCTGAGGTCTAGGGATTACCACTTTTATAGAAATGGTTTTAGCTTTACTTCAATTTTAAAATCTATCTGAAATAGCATCTTTAGGATTGAAATCTGGACTCCACCAAGTAAGTTTCCA